>NC_053144.1:46990355-48263328 GCF_016808335.1 Panicum virgatum | reverse complement strand
AAGTGCCGCAGCGGAAGCCCCTACCTCCAGCTCCGGTCCTGTTGCGGAGGAAGAGTTGGAGGTGGTGTTTGGCAGGCGGCTCCTGCAGCTCCAATCCCCGGAGGAGGATACGACTCCGCTTCCTCAGGTGCTGTTGCGAGTTCGGCGTTCGATTGAGGAGGCAACCTCCTCCGCCGAGGTGGCCTTCCGGCGGGAGTGGTCTGCGCTGGAGAGCGAGCGTCAGCGCCTCTCCGACTGGCACACCCGCCTGGAGGCGCACACGAAGGCTGAAGCCTCCCACGCCGCGGAAACTCGGTCAAAGCTCAAGGCGGACCAAGCGGCCTACCGAGTCAACCTTAAGAAGGTGTTTGACCGAATGTCGTGGTGCTGCAAACCACGGCCGGGTGGCGGAAGGCACCCGCCCTAGCCCAGAGGGTGTGTACTCAGGGGGTAGCTAGTCTTAGATCGATCTCCCTTCAGAACACAAGAAACACAGCAGGATTTAGAGTGGTTCGGGCCGCCGGAGCGTAATACCCTACATCCACTGTGTGTTGTATTGCCTTCCCACAAGCGTGAGGAGGTGCGAGAGCTTGAGTCTGTATGGATCCCCCTGTGCACAGCGAGCGCCTCCCTTTTATATCTCAAGGGGGCGCGTACACAGTCGTTGGATCCCCGACAGGTGGGTCCAACGATGTAGTATAACCTAACGCACTGTTCATGCATTATGGCGTCGCAGGCAAAGGAGATCTTTCTCTTGGATTCCCTCGCCTGCTCCCGGAGCCCTTCGTCCATCATGTCCTAGCGTCGTCTTGTCAGGTCAGGCCCGTCGCAGCTAGTGACACCGCCCGTCACATTGCTTAAGCGGGCGGTGTAGCTTGCGGCGTAGGCGGCATGATGGAAAAGTGCCGTGCTGTCGTATCCGTTTAATGCTACAGGCGGGCTCTGCGCGGGCGCGGCTCAGGCGGCTGCACTGTGCTCCTTGGTAATACGCGGCGCGCAGCGGGGCCTGACAAAAGGCTGTCTTGTGTACCACGGCGGCAGAGCACGCCTTGTCTATCGCATTAAATGCGGTAGGTGGGCGAGTCTTCCTCCGGAAGGCTCGCGCACGATCCCACGCCTCCGGGACACGTGGCGGCTTCGGACCCCTACACGGTGAGGGGAGTCCGGACGGGCGTAGGAGGTCCCGGACCCCTCTGGGGGTCCGAGGCTTCGGCGGTCAGCTTGGAGCTTCCCTTCCATGGAGACACGTGGCGCCACCGGACCCATCCTCAGGCGGGGAACGGTCCGGGGCCGTTGGCCTGGTGAGGGAAAAGCCTGGCCTGTGGGGCCTGGCTACTCCGTCTCTCCCGCGCAGCTACGGATAACTACGCGGGTCCTGCTTTGCTGCAGTAAGAGTGGGTATCCCTGTTGCAGGGTACCGACAAGTTTTACTTCAAGAAAAAACAAACAAGGTCAAGATATGCGGCTAACAAAACAGACACGTCCACACATGTTCGGAGTAGGAGTGCAGATCTAGCGTCTCGCATACGGGTTACTGTCTGAGCAACTGATGAACTGATGGTGAATTGATTGCCATTGATCTGTTAGGCCCTCTTTAGTTTCAAAAACAAAAAACTTTCTACGATACCCGTCACATCTAATCTTTGAATACATGTATAGAACATTAAATACAATTAAAAAATATAAACTAATTACATAGTATAACTGTTTCATACAAGATGAATATTTTAAAATCTAATTAATTTATAATTAAACATTAATTATCAAATAACAACATAATATAATACAATACCAAAATTCAAATTTTTCGCGAACCAAATACCCTTAGATCGGCGAGGGCAAATTATTCACCGTGCAGTAGGCAGCCAGCCGCCTAGGCATCCCGCCTCTCTGTTCCCCAGGCGGATGCGGCTCGCCCAGTCCCAGCCTTCCGGGCGAGCGGCCGCGAGAAGCAGACAAAGAGAGGTAGCCCGGGGCAGCGCGTCAGTTTCCGCGCACCGACGGCGACGGTCAATGGCGATTGGCGACCCCCGCGGCCGGTCCCCGATCGGTTTTGCCAAGGAGGGTAATCCAGGTTCACCAAATCGGTGGGAACCGGACAAACCGGTCCGGTTCCGGTTTGGTCCGGTATGAAACCGGCTCATATTCAAAATTCAAATTTGAATTCAAAAAATGAAAAATTCCCAAAAAAATTCTAAAAATACTTCAAGGTGCGACGAATCTAATGGTGTCAAATTATCTCAAAAATTCATTCATTTAGTATAGTTTGCGGAATTTAGAAGTTAAATCAAAAAAGAAAAAGAAAAAAGCGACGGCCCATTCCGCAGACACCCGCAGCCTCAGTCGTGCCTCCCTCATCCGCTCCCCCCTCATTCACTCCTGTCCGCCGCAAGAAAGCGCCGTCCGCCGCCCGACCCCGGCCAGCCGCCCGCGGAGCTCGGCTAACCGGTCTAATCCACCGGTAAGCCGGACCGGTAGCAGATCTACCGGTCCCGACCGGTTAGCCGCCTGGTTAGGTCGGTTTACCAGCCCGGAGAGGTGGTAAACCGCCAACGAGCAGCGGTAAGCCTCGGGCAGGTAAGGTTTTTTCCCCTAGGATTTAGGTGTATTTAGATGATTTGTTTTATGATTTAGGTATATGATTTAGGTATATTTAGAATGTAGGTAAGATTTATTTGTATTACATGATTTTTTGCACTATGTAGTAGGTTTAGGTAGATTTGATTTAGGTGTATTAGATGATTTTTGACACTATGACTTAGGAGTTAGAATATTAGATGATATGTATTCATTGTCCATGTATGCAGATAGACAATGGCAGGCAGAGATGTTGTATGGGAACACGGTGAAAATCTTTATCTCGGATGGCGATGCAACTATTGTCGTACGCAGAAAGGAGGAGGTGGTGCGACTAGATTGAAACAACATTTGGCTGGACGCGGGGAAGAGGTGGTCCATTGCAGGAATGTGCCACCTGATGTGCGGGACTTCTTTCAGCGTGAGTTGGATAGGGCAAACAAGGCAACTGCTGACCGGGCCCGAGAGAGGTTGAGACGGGAGAAGGCTGCAGCGGAGGGAAACTATCCCGGTGATGAAGAAGATGAGGAGGCTCAGGTGCAGCGTGCCATGGATCTATCGAGAGCGGAAGCAGAGTTTCGACGAAAATGTGATCGTTTCATGCAGTGGATGGCATCTACTGAGTTCCAACACAGCAAATGGGCGAATACCGAAGATGATAGATTTACTCATGCAAGTTTTGCAAGTATGGAGTGGTGGGATGCATTGAAATATATCATCGACACGGTTCAACCAATATACAAGTTCCTCCGTGAAGCGTCCCCTCATAAGAGAGAACTTAAATGTGATACAAAACACCAGTCCCAGGAGGCTGATGCCACATTTATTACATCAGATGGTTCAAAACCGTACAAACCTTGGAGGACACTCGATACAGATAATGATAATAATTAACCAAGCTACGACATAACACCAGACTGCTAGCCCCACCGATACCAACGAAGGGTCAGCCATGAGTTTGGATACTAGCTCCACTGGTGAAGACAGTATCAAGTCCGCCTACCAGTGCACATATGGTACTGAGCTTACCGGTTTCGACTACCTCCTACTCCCGGCATGCGGTTAGTACTGTTCAATCCTCGATCAGTAGTGCCAACAACGATACGGTCCTCAATCGACACAGGCGGAGGCTTACTTTCCATAACTTCCATATCCATAACCAATGCATTTCCGCCCGGTCTCCATTTTTCCTTTCTTTTTCTCAAAGATTCATTTTCCAGCAACTTTTTCATAAGTAACAAGACCTATATCTCGCGAGTGACAGGAATCACTCGTCTTCTACCGAATCCTAATTAAGCATTGCAGTACTAACGACCTGTATACTAGTAGAGTGACTGAGGAAACCTAGGGATCATGCATCTAAGGTTCCAATCAACTCCTAGAAACTTAAATGCACAATAATTATATAACAAATATTGAATACTGAAATTAAGGGTTATGCACCGGGGGTTGCCTTGGCAGTCAGCGGGGTTAGTGACTTATTCAGGAGCTTGATCAACGACTTCTCCTGGCTGCGGTTCTTCTGCGGAATGCTCCTGGACCGGCTCGGCAATCAGCTCGTAGACGACGTCGGTTTCAGCGTCTACACGAATAAAATATGCCATGCATGAAACTCATGAAATGATGCAACGCAAAACAATGCAAAACTCACAAAAGGTTGCATGGACAAAAATTTACCAACAGCCGCTTCAACTAGGGTTTAAAAGGGATGGTGGAAAGCGGCGACAGGGTTTGGTTCTAAGTTTCTTTTTAGCCTGAAGTGTCTCCATCAAAGAAGACAAGAGGGTGCATTGATCAGATCAGGTTCGACTTTAAGTCCGAAAGGAGATGCTCTAGGTCTCAACTACCATAAAACAAGTGCAATCAAAACCATCTATCAAAAGTGATGAAACTAACCATTTCATGGTTCTATCAAATAGAGCATGAAATTACGAAGCTAACACAACTAGTTTGCCTTTTTAGCATTTTTCTACGAATTGATATGCATTTAGTAAATTTCAGCCGAATTAACAATTTCTTGAAACAAAACAAAACAAAAGGGGGGGGGCTGACAGCCGAGCCCCACATGCCTGTGGGAGCCCAGCTCCCAGCGCCCTCCTCCCCTGCTTTCGCCGCGCCATGGCCGGCACTTGGCCAGGCGGGCTCGCGGCGGTTCGGGCCCACGCCGGCGGTGGCCAGCCGGCTGCGCGGCTCGGCCGGACCGCGGCCAGGGCGGCTGGGACGCGGGGCGCGCGCTAGGTAGGGGCGCAGGGGCGTAGGGGCACGCGCGGTGGCGGCGCACGCGGGTACGGGCGGCGGCGCGGCGTTCCTAGCCGGCGGGGAGGCCGGCCGGCGGCAGGCGGAGCAGCCCCGCGGCCAGGGGAGCCCGGCGGTCTCGGAGCGCGCGGCAGCGGCTTGCGGCCCTGCGCAGGGCGGCCCAGCGGCGGCACGGCGGCGCAACCAGTTCGCCCTCGGCGGCGCGGCGGCAGCACGGCGGCGGTAGCGCCGGAATCAGCCGGGAAAGGGGTCGGGGAGGGAGAGGATAGCGCGATTAAGCTCACTATGCTCTCGATTCGTGAGGAGGTGGACCGGAGAGGGAGTTCGACGGGAGGGGCGAAGCTTCGGGCGGCAACAATGGCGGCCGGTGGTCTGCGGGCGCGATTTCTGCCGAGGAACGACAAAATCGGGCTCGGAGCAGAGTGTTGGAGGTGGAGGGCGAGGGAAATCGGCGTTTGGGAGGCTTGGGGTGCCAGGATCGATGGCGAGGCGGCGGTAGATGGCCGGCGGACGCCGGTGACGACATTGAGCTCGAGCTCGGCTCGGCGTGAGCGCGTGGAAGGGAAAGGGAGGAAAAACGGACACGGCTCCGGGGAAAGGGATAAGGACGCATCTGCACGTCTGCGCGGAGAGCGAGGATCGACGCCGGCCGACGCGTGGCGACGCGAACGTCGAGATCGGCGGTGAACTGACGAAAACAGGGCAGTCACCGTTGACCGAGATTGAGTGGTTTTTAGCTGACTTTGACCATCCAAAACTCGAAATTTTACATTGGAACGTGAAATTTGGCCAAAATAGAAGTTGTAAAGAATGATAAGAGCTACAACTTTTGTTTTGGGCGAAAGTTGATTTGAAGCTCGAATCATGGAGAAAAACGAGATCGAACGCGGCTAAACAATGTTTTACCACACGAACTCGATTAACGCCAACGATGAGCTTAAGTCAGGAATTAGCGAGTTAACCACATGATTAGCATCGCGATTAACACTGGGGTGTTACAGTGCTGATGCTGGTGGTGGTGCTGGTGGTACTGGTACTGGTGCTGGTGGTGCTGCTAGTGATAGTGGTGGTGCTCGTGGTGTTCATTTTACAGGTATACATTGCATATATAAATGCACACATATTTCTGATTATGAGTATTATTTACTAATTATGATATATGGTTGATTGCAGGGGAGACTCAGTTCACACATGCTGCTCAAGACACCGACCATAGAGCACCGCATTCGCAGAAGAGAACAGGTGGACTGACGGACAACGACACTCCACAATACTCTTCTTCCTCCTACAGCGATTCTAGGCACTCTTTTCACTACCCCATTTCTGACATCAGCATGCAGCCACCGACGAGATTGGTGTACGAATGGTAAGACCCCCATTTTTACACTATGTTAGTTCAGGAATGGCAGACAACATCGGCGTGGACGGGCCAAACTTGGCAACACTATAAGACTGACCTTCTTAGAGTGCGAGGTATCGCTTTGATGTCCACCGCCGAATACCAAACCGCGTCACAAATGGGGGTCTTCCCATACCTACGTTGAACTTTTATTTCATGTGTATAAGTGTATGACTCCGTATTTATATGCAAGCTTATTACTATTGTATTTGTATGCATAATTATAAATTATTGCTTTGGTGTGGTTATTTATATTAATATTTGCATAGCTAATGCCGAAATTTTCTTTTATTTCACACCAGAGATCTATTTTGTAACCATCGGAATTTTTTTTTAACTCACCGGCATACCGGCCGGTATACCGGTTTAACCGGCCGGTATAGAGCTATTCTCAAATCACCGGTATACCGGCCAAACAGGCCGGTATACCGGTGCGAACCGGTTGAACGGCGTAATTTGAATTCAAATTTGAATTCCATCGGTTCCGATCGGTAACTGACCAAACCGGACCGGTATACCGGTTCCGGAGGCCGGCGGTTTGGCCGGTCCGGTCGGAAATTAAAACCATGGGGGTAATCCCCCCGCGCCATCGCCTTCTCTACTCTCTCTCTCATGCTTCCCCGCGTCCTCGTTTTACCCCCTCGCCTGCCGGTCGCCTTGCACCCCGTCCACCACGAAACGGCCGCCGCCTCCACCACCACCTCCTCCTCCTCCGGGCCACGCAGCATCCCCGCCCTGCCCCTATAAATCCACCCAAGCCTACCGCGGCTACAGTTTGACGCACGCGTGCGCGGGCGGCCTGGCAAGCGCTAGAAAGGAAAGCCGAGGCGGCGCGGCGCGGCGAGCGAGCGGCCCACCACCGTCGACTGCCTAGCTCCTTGGCTTTGCCATTTTTGGTGAGCGCCGTCCGCCCCCTCTGAGATCTGCCAAGTTTTTGTCCCGTCCCTCCTCCCGTGGTCTCTGATCAGCTCCGTTTTTGAATTCCTACGCTTACTGCTGCTGCTGCTGCTGGTTACCCGGCTCGCGTCCCCTCGGTTGCAGCTTAATTGGTCGGGGAGCGGAGGAGGGATCCAGGATGGTGCGGGGGAAGACGGAGATGAAGCGGATAGAGAACGCGACGAGCCGGCAGGTGACCTTCTCCAAGCGCCGCAACGGGCTGCTCAAGAAGGCGTTCGAGCTCTCCGTGCTCTGCGACGCCGAGGTCGGCCTCATCGTCTTCTCCCCGCGCGGCAAGCTCTACGAGTTCTCCAGCGCCTCCAGGTGCGCGCCGCGTCCCCCCCTCTCCTGCCGTCCCTCTCCTACATACACTCTACTCCTGCGCCGACGAATCCGTAGAAATCCCGTTCCATCCGTCGACTGCTAGCTCGTCGCGGTGCTGCTTCGACTCGAGATGAAATTTCGAGGGGGGATTAATTTTTGGCTTGTGATTTTGGAATTTGAGGTTTTCTTGGGGGGGCACTTCTGTAAACGATGTGGTTGCTATTATTGGAAGCCGCGACCGTGAACTCCTGTAGCGGCATGCGGCTCCGCCCTCCCCAAAAATATCTGTACGGCCTCGACGCGCATCACGCATTCTTTTCCCCTTTTGCTTCTATATATTTCTCTCTCTCTCTCCCCTTCTCCCTCTCCTCGTCTCCCACCACTTGCAGACTCCCTCCCAGCTCCATCTTTCCTCCCATTCGATATTGGACTGGAAACGGAGAAAGCGTCTAAAGTCTGAAGAAACCAGGACAACATAGTACACGGGGGCAAACCGATGCAATGCGCAGCTCCAGAATTAATGCCCGGCCAATAGGAGCAAGAGTAAGTGGGAAAAAGAGGCAGGCATGCTCAGTTCGCGTGGAAGGAATGCCCTCCCGCCCCCATGGCTACAAACGGAGAAACATTGTCATGTGACTCACCAACGCTTGGCACCTATTGCTTGGTTTGTATTTTGGAAACAATCTCTTTTTGGAGTACTAGCGTGACACCGATTGACTTTTCTTTCGTGTTTTCTCCAATCACGTCACCTGCATTCGAGGTATGGCTTGCTCCTTCCGGTCATTCGACCCTGACGTTGGCCACAGTTCGTAGTACGTACTCCGTTTGTTGTCTTGGTTTCTAGTCTGGTCGGGTGCCGTGCGCTTCTTGGTCTGGGTTTGTTGGGTCCATCCGATGGTAAAAGAAATACATGCGATATTGTAGTTTCAGCAAGATTTCTACTTTTGATTGCATGACAAATAGGTCTGCCTGAATGTCTTCGCTGCTGGCAAGTTTTCAATCTTGTTCTCCTTTTTAACCAGGAGAGTATTCCATCTTAATGCTCATTTGTTTAGGCTTAATAAGGTCTTTTGTGCTTAACGTGATAACTGACTCATAAAGCCTTATTTTATCTGAAACCACGGCATACCATCTGTTTAGATCCTTATGAATGGATTGCATCTCTATTTGAGCACGACCTGTATTTGGTTGGTTACTATTATAAAGATTTATGCAAGATGTGGTGGATAGGTGTTTAATCTATGCTGAAATTGGCACGCATGGCCCAGCCAAGTTCCAACCAACTTTAAATATATACAAACATTTCTCCATATCATACATCAGTCCGTGGCAATCTGTTCTGATAAAAGTTATAAATAGTACCATTTACTAGCAAATTTCAAAATTCCAAATTCCAAAAAATTTTTCCGGCAAATAACCTCTAATGACGGATTAATTAGTCTCATTAGATTCGTCTCGCGATTTACAGACGAGTTCTGTAATTATTTTTATGATTAGTCTATATTTAATATTTCAAATATAGAAAGATGCCATTTCAAAAATTTTATAGGCTGCAACCAAACACGGGCTAAAACCTATGTATGGTGCGTACGTACTCCCTTTCTATCATTTCAAGATTTTTATTTTTACCATGATGGCGGGCATTTATTTCCTTTGCTGTTCTCCAACAAACAGGCCTGTACACATTCTGAACATATATATGTCACTTCTCAAGAAGTGACATATATTTGTAACCATTGCTTCAGATCACCAGTCATGCTTTTCTTTTATTTATCACGCTGATGGATTTGGAGGTTATTACAAAGATAATCGAACTATGTGTATGAATTTTCAAGTTAATTATTGTTAAGTCCAGTTCTATTTCAGTTTACTAGTATCCTTGACGATTAATAATAATTCTGAGGTCTTGTTTAGTTCTCTTCAAAATTCCAAAACTTTACAAGATTCCCCATCACATCGAATCTTTTAACGCATGCATGAAGTATTAAATGTAGTTAAACAAAATAACTAATTACACAATTTGTCTATAATTTGCGAGACGAATCTTTTGAGCCTAGTCAATCCATGGCGGGACAATAATTGTCAAATACAAACGAAAGTGCTACAGTGCTACAGTGCTTTACACCCAAAACTTTATGCATCTAAACAAGGCCTGAATATTGCTAGAACTCAACTGGTAAGAGGGAAAGGTCTTGACAAATTTTGTTCCAGGACACTTCTGAACTGTTTCTTTTACTACAAGGCGTGAGACTTCTTTTAGATAGACTAAGGAGAGCGATTAAAGGTCTAAATTGCCCCTTCATTTACCATGTACTGCCACATGCATGGTTAAAGGTCCTTGACTAATGTATTTGCATGTAACCATATTAAACTTGTGTTGCATATGCGGATGCATATAGATGAGAAGGGTATTTTGACATTTCATGACTCAAAACATCCCTAGGAACGGTTAAAGGTCCTTGACCAATGTATTTACATGTAACCATAATAAACTTGTGTTGCATGTGCGGATGCATATAGACGAGAAGGGTATTTTTGACATTTCATCAATCAAAACATCCATAGGAACTCATAAATATCTATACTCCTGGACAAACTTTGAACGATAAAACTAGCTATATTTTGAGCAGAGGGAGTAGAACAAATCTTGCTCATTAGAATATTAAAAGAGTAAAATACACCATGGGCACCTGAACTTGTAGCGCTGTGTCAAATAGGTCCATGAACTTAAAAACCAGATATCTAGCCCCTTAAACTTGCGAACCCGTTCACCCCAGGTCCAGACCGGTTTTGCATGGCACTGTGCGGCCGGGATTTGTACAGTAACTCCGGATTTGCTACAGTAACCGCGTTTTGTTTTTTCCTTTTCTAATTTATTTCGGTTGAATCTTCGAAAAATCATAACTCTTCGATACGACATCGAATGAAGATGATTTTTATATGAAAATTGTAGCCCTCAACGAGATCTACAATTTTCTAGTTTTGAATTTTTTCATTTGACGATGTTAAGGTGATCCAAAAAATTATATAAAATTATAGCATCATAATAATCGCGTACCTTTGCTTGTCGCATTAGAAAATTAATATATTTTTTGTTTGTTGTCAAATGAAGACACTTTGTATACCAAAATTTTAACACTTTTAACGATCTAGATTCTGGTAGTTTTGAGTTTTTACATTTGAATTTGTTAAGATGTGGATAAAACGGTATAAAGCAGCATATTAAGTACGCGAAAGACGTTGAGGCTTTATACTGCTTTATCGTCAAAGAGTTGAATACTTCTTTTCCAGTCAGTTTTTAAATATTATTCTAGTAAATAATATTTGAGTTTTGCAGTATGAGGTGAAATAGTATTGCTAATTCCAAAATTTGACTTGAAATGCATGATAATGTGATGATAGACATTTTAAGCAACACGTTTGCATTCATAATTCATACATGCTTCAAGATTCAAGGGAGATAGTGCTCATATCTGCACATTTTCATTTTCTTATTTGAGTTTCAAAATGAAGATCCATAAAAAAAGAAAATTTGCAACACAATTAGAAAAAAACAATGGTATATCATTTTCAGCTATACAATGCAATGAACAAAAGCTTTGTGAGTGACAAGCAGTGTCATGCTAGAGTAGCAAAGTTCTACACGTAGACTTTACCTATAGTAAAGACATCTTGAGGACTAGCGGAGAGATGATTCTCCAATACTAGAGAAAAATGTTGTTGCAACGAGTTTGTGTTCTTTCTACCCGTTATACTATCACTAACTTATTACATAATTTCCCTTCCATATTATCAAGTTTGTATTACTCAAACCTAGGTCGTAACTTTGTTATGATACAGTAGAAACGGTAGAAAAAGCTATCACATTTTGGTGACAATTTATTTTAACTGTTAATTGTATTGAGCAAATAAGTTTTAGAAATCTCTAATTTTCCATGCCTCTGTTAGGAAATCTTAGAACATCATAGTCCTTAATGCTATTTTTGGTAAAATATGCCTTAACCTACATATTAATTGTCAAGTGAGGTTTTACCGACCCTTGGCATTCAGACATGCTAAATACTTTTACACTCTACGAAGGCTATGCTAGTTGTAGAGGACTAGAGGTGATATAATCTTATTTTGAATAAGCTTAAGTTACCCCTATATGATATATTTCAATCTGGACACTAAAATATATAGAAGATATATTCCATCTGTGACCATCTAGATATTCATGATTAGTGTTTGGGATCCTAGGCTAAACCTTCCGCTGCCGCCACCCACGCCCCTGCCTTCCTCGCTTCGTCAGTCGCCCTCCACGGCACACCTCCTGCATGCCTCAATACAATACAATCATCCATTACACCAATTCTAATATTCTACATGGTATCATGAGATTAGGGTTTGGGGTCCTAGACTAAATCTTCCGCTGCCGCCACCCACGCCCCTGCCTTCCTCGCTTCGTCGATCGCCCTCCACGGCGCAACTCCTGCGCGCCCCCTCGACGACCTCCTAGCGCGCCCCCGGGGAGGTCGTCCATGACCTATGCCGAGGGGCAGCGCCCTCCCTATCTTTCTGGTGGATTGAATCGATTCGCTGTCGTCATAGGTTGTCCAGCAGCAACAGATCGTGAAGAACTCACCTGGTGTCATCATACGTTGGCCTCCTCCACTGCTACTCTCCTGGTGGAATCCGTCGTCGGCGGGATGGCTCAGTCACTTCCGCCTCCTAGGTGGATCTGCTTCGCCCTGTCCATCTGCCTCAATAGCCGGTGCCCGCCCCTTCTATTCTCTCTCACACAAGATCCGTCGTCGGTGGGATGGCTCCTTCCTGGTGGGGATACGCCGCCGGCGGGCTGACTCCTCGCTGGCAGTCCCCCTCCCTCTGTCTCAATAGCCGGTGCCCGCCCCCTTCTATTCTCTCTCACACAAGATGCTTGTGTTGGCATCATGTGCCAAGAGGAGAAAAGATGGGTGAGGTTCTAGTGCTATGCGCACCCTAGAGAGTTCTACACTTGAAATTGCTGCTGGTTTGTTTTGGTTAGTTTCTCTGATCTTTTACTCGGTCACTGATTGAGATTGAGTTGCCCACCGCCTGTCGACCTCGCGCCTCTACTTCGACGTCGGCATCGACTTCACCGGCTTCTTCCTTGACTACGACTGTGTGGTATGGCAAGATGGACGGCGCCCTAGGGGACGCCCGTCTGCACGGCCCACCTCGCCGCTTCGTCCGCCGTCCTCTGCTGGCTCGTTGTCGCCTCCACCGATCGGGACTCCTCCGCCAGCTTCGCCCATCGTCGTCTCACCTCACGCATACTCATCCTGATCAACCGACGTGTGTGATCCACCCGGCTCCCGTGACGTCCATCCTTGTCGAGCGCGCCCCTTCACTGAGTACGGAGGGCTGCCGCTGTGTCACCTCTCCGGGTAGCAGTGGCGCCACCCGTGGTCTCCTTCGTCTACGGCGCCTTCGCGCCACTACTGTTTGGCGTCCCCTTGTGCGCCAGCGGCTTCATGTGCGGCTACCTCTTCGTCGGCTACCTCGACAGCTACGTCGACCACGGCTACCCTACGCACGGCATCCTCGACCATGGCTACTCACCCTTCAGCTCGGCTACCTCAACATCGGTACGAAGGGCTATCATCCGCACGAGGCTTCGTCAGTTTTTCTCCGGTCACAGCATTCGTACTGCTCCGACGTTATGTCTGCGAGGGGATGTCATTCCGTTGGTTTCTATCTTCGGCTTCTTCTCCAGTCTCACCGTCTGTAGTGCTCCCGTTGTGACTGCGGGGGGATATTAGAGTATATTTGGGATATCTCTATAATAGGTAGGTTAGGATTGTATCCGGACTCTGCCGTACCGTAGGAGGATTGCCCTCCAAGTCATGTACCCCAATATATACCGGCCTAGGCCTCAATGCAATACAATCATCTATTACACCAATTCTACTATTCTACATTAAGAGTGTGATGTGTAGGCGGTAAGCCACTATGTTGATGTAACTCTATGCTTACCATCAGGTAAACAAGCACGAATCAATGCTCTTGGACTCTTAGGCTTGCTCCAACGGTTCCCAGGGAACCGCCCCCCACCCTACGTAGGGGGAGCTTTGGGGGGAAATTCCCTCCAACGGTTCCCCCCATAGCTCCCCCTATATACGGGGGGAGTTGAAACTCCCCTCATATATAGAGTGAGTTTTAACTCCCCCTATATTCTAATCACACCGTTTCTTCACGATATTAATCCCGTTTGAGCCCCGTAACATGATGATAATGCGTATTATGACAGTACAAATACTGTATGTTTTTTTTAAATTCAAAAACGATAAATAAATAGTTAGTTAATGAGTGATAGTATATAGAGGGAATAGATATGGGGGGAATGGTTGGAGAGGAGTTATAGGGGGAGGAATCTTTTTTAGGGAGGTAGTAAAATATAGTAAATTGTACGTTTGGGGGGAGTTGGAGAGGTGGAATGGTTGGAGATAGCCTAAGTGCGTGCTAATTTCATCATCTCACATGGTTGGAAATAAACCCAAGTTATGTGAAACTACAACACCTTAGAGCATCACAACTTAGAAAGGATGGATCAGTGGAGTATATGTTAGCCCAATCCAAGATTATTTGTCGTGCTCATTGTTCGTCTAAACGGTCGTTTAGTCCATTTACACGCCGTTTAAATGCTACACAGTGGTACATTGTTTCTGTTGAATCAGTTGTTTTGACCGTTTAAACGGCTATTTTCCCCGTTAGACACCCGTTTTCCCTAAATAATTGGCTAGACGACAGGGGATCGACTGTTTACCGTTAATATTTAGGATAACAATGGTCGTGCTTGAATTACATAGAAACTCCATTCTCTGAAATGTGTGGTGTCATACTAGTTTGAATTCCAAGTGTCAATAAACTGGCCATTGGGAATTTGGGAGTATCATAGCACCCACCTAATGGTTTGTTGGACGCACTAATGGTTCATTAGACCCATTGGGAATCTGGTCAAGGGATGGATATGCTGTCTGACCATATACGTAGCTGCTAAAAACGCCAATATGGATGTTCGTATTCGTATCTATTTTCTAATATGGATACTATATTTATGTATATGAATATTATTTTTATTATTTTCTCTATCAGATTCCATATCATGTCCACATCAGCAAAGAAAAAGTACCTTGTGAAACCATCTTAAACTTATCTCTATGACTAATTACTTATTGATATGCACCATTTAAATGCTATCCCTATGATAAATGGCTAAAAATGTTAATTCTAATATTACTAATGATATTAAAAATAGCTATAGTTATTTTTAATTTATTGTTTAATGATGAAATTATTTCATTTGTGTTAATTTACTTATTCATTTAATGATAAAATCATTTTTATATGTGTTAATATTATGTATTTAAATATTTATTTACTCTATATTTATAACTAGTTTGATGTATTTGCTTAAAAATTATACACCGATAAGTATGTTATTTCTTATTAGCTATCTTTAGTTACATGTGCTACATACCGATCCTTTGCAAACTACTTGTATAATGGTTTTAATCTACTATAAAATCATTGACAAAGAAAATTGATAGTCATAAAAACGCTATCTTAAAAATCAAAAGGGTATTCAAATTCGAACTTTTCATTTTGTATTCGTATGGTGTAAGATTTGTATTCGTACTCAAATTTGGATTAAAATATGGTAAAAGGTCTTATCCAGATCTCATTCCATGCGTTTTTAATCTGAATCCATCCCAGCCTGGTGTCTCGAAATTGGGTAAGCTTCGCTTTGAAGTTGTTTGACAGAGGTGTGGCATGAAGTGTGAAAGACCTTCAAGCCCTCTTTGTCATAAATTATGATCCAGAACTTATTCGTGAAGCCATGTTCACCTTTCCTGGTGCATGTGCACCAGGGTGCAAATAAAAATCTAAAGCTATGTAGTGGAGCAATTACTTGAGAGTTATAGGATTGCTAGAGACATGATAAAGAGGTGCACCACGGTGCTCTTACATCTAGCGTCGCCATTGCTAGAATTGTAATAAACTTGGTATTATACTCATCCTTGGTGTTAACACAGAATCACGCCAAACACACTCGAATGCGCTAGAACACGCGAACGATCGTGAAAATGATCAACACCCGCAAAACCCTGGGCAGGCCAGTCTGACCGGTGCCGCCGACCGGTCTGATCGGTTCAGGCAGGGCTTCACGCAGACCTAGAACGACAAGCTCGGGAGGGACCTCGTCGGAGCTCATGGAACTAGGGTTGCTCTGAGATCGGCAGGCCACTCAGAACGTCTTCAAATGTCATCGAGACGAAGGAAGAAAGCAATTAGGGTTTGAAAAAGGGCTAGGGTTTGAGAGATAAAAGTAATGTAATTTTTTGATTGATTCGATTAGAAATAACCTCAATCGTCCTTAGCCTTTATATTTATAGGTCGGGGAAGACCTACCCCTTTACGAGTAGGTTTACAAAAGGACTCTTCACAAAAAACCTAACTCTACTCGGACTGCCCAAACTGGATTGGTCTGACCTCGGTGCATGCCAAATTTGGCTGTCAACACTTGGCATCAAATTTAGAGACAGAAAACAAACTAATAACAAACAATACCATCAAGTGGGAGTCACATGCATCTATGAACAAATTGCACATACACCACATACACAATTGATCTGAATATGAAACTGTAATATGCTAGACATTCATAAAAACTTGATGTACTCACACCACATTATTTGGTGCAAAAGGACTGGGCGAAAGAGTGAGGGGAGAGAAGGGGAGGATATGGCAGTGGTGGTGGCGGAGGAGGATTGGAGGAACAGGTGGCAGCAGGTGGTTAGGGCTGAGTGAAGGAGAGAATGGAGTAGAGTATGTAGAGAGAGCCGTGGTGGGGTGAGTCGGGCTTATAAAGAGATATCTATGCTGGCGTAGTACATAGGCCTCCACGGATAGCTACTTATCCATGCTGGTCTGTGCGTACAATCCAACATGTATACTAATCAAAGGAGAAAAATACAAAATAAATAGCAAACAATAGAATTGAATTCAGGGATATATATCACAGCTAACCACCAATTTTCTACCGGTTACAACTCCTAGAACCACCCAGTCGCATTATCTAATGGTGAGATTGTTGACATGGAAAATATGGCCCTTTTATTCCAGCAACCTCACGAGTGCCCATGAATCTTATCAACATCAGTGCAAGAAGGAAGAACTATAAAATAAACCTAACCTGACACTTTCATCTTTCGCAAGCCCGTGAGGTGGTAGCGCTAGAGCTTTGCACCATTTTGGTGTTTCAAGAATCAAAGTTGTCCTTGTATACATATGCAGCCGCCACATTAACCTTCTTACCATTCGTCATGTTAGACAAATATATAGGATTATGCCCAGGTGGGCTGTACTTGTCAGGCTGGCCGCACCAGGTTGGGTCTTGCATCTGCCGTGCGCCTGAACATTGATTAGACGGCAGGGAATCCTATTGTGGTATTTTTTTTTTCATAAAACGACCTAGGGTTCCTAGCCTATGTAAGTTCTTGTACTCATCAATCTATAATCAACCTACTATTGTTAGCCTACTTTCATGGAATCATGAGACCGGGAACCTCTGGCTCACCTTCCGCTGCCTAAACCCTAGCGCACCGCTACTCCTGCGTTGCTGTCTGTACTGCTGCAGCCTCACCGCGCCACCATCTCCCATCAAGCACCGATCGCTTAACGATCTTTGCTGCCAGAGTTGACGGCCACTCCACCCTTATCTCCCATTGCCATCGAGGCTAAGTGCATTGCCTAGGAGGAACGAGGCTCCACCCTAAATGATCGCGACGCCGCTAATGCTTGTGCTCGCACCACCCTCGAGCGCGTGGCCCATGAGCGCAAGGCGGCTGTGCCCAAGGGCGAGAACAACGGCTCCATTGCTGACCCCCCGCATCCATCACTGCATACAATGCCATCCTTCTTCATGAAGCTGCGGCCATCGTCAACCTCCACGCCTAGGCGGCTGCCATACAGAACATCCGCGCACTGGTCCCGATCATCCTTGACATCAAGTCCAGCGACATCACTCGTTGACATGAGGCATTCATCCTCACCCTCAGTAAGTACTAATTGCAAGAGCACATACTCTCCAACTACTCTGCTCCAACCTCTTCGATTGGGCACGCATGAACCGTGTCGTTCGTTCCTAGATCTTTGGCACCATCTCCACCGAACCCATCGAGACCGTGATGGTTCAGGATGCCACCGCTCACGCCAAGTGGCACGCCATAAACACTCAGTTCCTTGGCAACCGCAAGTTGCATGCCCTGTACCTCAACATCGAGTCCGCAACTTCACTCAAGGCGACCTCTCCATCACCGACTAGTGTCGCTGCTTCAAGACCATGGCGGACGCCCTCAAGGATCAGGGCGAGCACATCTCGAACCTCACGCTTGTCCCCAACATGCTGCACGGCCTTAATTAGAAAAGTTCTTCATAATTGGGATTCACCTCAAGTGCCACCGTCCTATTCATACGTCCTTGCAGGTTCGCTCTAACCTCTTGTTTGAAGAGCTCACCATGGCCAAGACCCCTACTGTACCAGCCGCCACTCTCATCGCTATGGCTGGGTCTGCCTCCTTGTTGCCCTCCGTAGTCGATCAACGACCCACCACCCAGCTCAGCACCCTCCTGCTCTGGAGGCAACTCCAAGCTTGTCAAACAAGCCAAGCATGGGTGAGGGGCATATCGCAAACCCGAGGCACTGCATCCATCGGCCAACAGGTCTCCTCCCAGCAGACGGGCGGATCTAGCACCAACTTGTCTTAGCAGGCCGATGGCCGCATCCACGGTGCAGATGGCCCGTGGCTGAGCTTCTACAACCCGTGGCCCAACTCCATATATATGTGGCCGGGCCCACGACCCACACCCTGTAGCTCTGTTGCCTCCATGCCCTGGCGCCCCAGCCTAGCAGCAGCCTCTGGCGTTGTTTGCTGGTGCGCAGGGCCAGTGGACTGGACCAGTCCCCGGCCTGCACAACCCGGCGTATGACCTCTAATGCCGGTGCTCTCTCTCATACTTTTCCTCCACGATATCCTATTCCTTCAGCCATTGGTGTCAGTAATGGTTCCTTCTTGTTACCTCTACTAGCACAACACACCTTCTGGATTCGCTTTCTCTTAATAATATTCTTGTATCTCCAAGTCTTATTAAGAATCTCAATTGTTTGCCAATTTACATCTGACAACAATTACTCTGTTGAATTTGATCCTTCTGGTGGTTCTTCAGTCGCGGAGAGTGATCACCAAGTGTAGTAGCTTCGGGCCGTTGTACCCCTTTCATCCTCCAGCTTCCTTGCCAAGCGCCCTCCTTGCCACGACGTCATCCTCACTGGCCTGTCGTCTTGGTCATCCTGAACATGAGGCTTTTTCCAAGCTAGTTCATGATTTTAGTATTTTAGCATGTAATAAAGATGCTACCTCTACTTTCTGTCATGCATGCAACTGGGTCGTCATACGCGGTTATCCTTTCCAGTGTCTTCATCTCGAGCTAGTCAGTATTTCAATTTAGTACATTGTGATTTATGGACATATCCTGTTCTTAGTATTTCTATCTACAAGTATGACTTGGTTATTCTTAATTTCTGCTTAGACGTTGCCACTACATCTTAAATCTGACACTTTCAACACTATCAGAGAATTTTTTTGCCTATGTTCACACCAAGTTTAGGCCCACCATTAAGGCTATTGAGTGCGCCAACGGCGGCGAGTTTGACAACTCCAGCCCCCACACTTTTTTCTTCACACGTCGTATCCATCTTCGCATGTCATGCCCTCATACCTCCCCACAAAATGGTAAAGCAGAGGACCCTCTTCGCACATTAACAAAGTCATTCGCTTGCTCCTGTTTCAGCCTAGCATGCAACTGTCCGATTGCATCGAGGCCTTACACATGGCAATACCTTTGGTTAACATCCTACCGACCAAAACTCTCCACCTTTCCACTCCATACCAGGCTCTTTGGTTCCCCACCATCGTAAGGTCACCTGCGCGTCTTTGGATGTAATTGTTACCCCAAACTGTCCCCACCATCTTATGTCTAATCACGTTATCATCTCTCGTCACGTTTGTCGAGCAGAATCTCACTCCCAGCTTTGTAGATTTTGAGTTTCTCGTGAATTTCTCTAATGTCGTGTTGGCACCTATAGGCTTGTCATGAATTTTGCGTGTAGGACATTCTGGCAGCTTTGCACCGCACCCTGCTGCACCAACAGCAGCTTCGTCCGCTCCACTAGCAGACGCTGGGATCCTCGCTACACTGCCACGTGCAGCCATGGCTTCGCCACCAAGTCATCACTCACCTGCTGCATTGCCACGTGCGACCACGTCTGCTCCGCCTGCTCAGGGCATCACCGACGCATCTGCTGTTGCGTCTGGCGCTCTTGGCACTTCCTCTCCACCCGCCCGGGGTGCCCCCTAGCACTCCTGTAGCTGCGCCCGGCACTCTTGGTACTCTAGCTGATCTGCCAGGAGCCCCAATGCCCCTGTTGCTTCCCCAGGTGCTGGTCTGGGTACCCCTGCTGGGCTGTAGGGCCCTCCTATTGCCGCCAACCGGGTCCCTGATGCCTCGGTTGGCTTAGTGGCACCGCCAGCCCCAGCTAGGGACTTACGGTTCGTCGACAGTTGTTGCTCGAAGCCTGCACTACGTCACTATCTACTAGAGCAGTGCTGGGACCCCCATGGTGAACCAGCATCCCATGGTCACCCGCACCAAGCATGGCTTTCGTCGGCAATCTCTCTTCCATGCTTTACCGTTGTCTCCTATTTCTCGTTCCTTCCATGTCGCCTCGCCGATCCAATTTGGCGGGCCGCTATGGAAGATGAGTATTCTGCACTTCTGCAGAATCGTTCCACGTCCATCTCATGCCAATGCCGTCCCCGTCAAGTGGATTGCCAAGCATAAAATCAATGCCAACAGGTCACTCGAACGCTAAGAGGATCGTTGGGCGTTGCGTGGCTTCCCCACAACATCTAGGAGTTGGCTTCACTGAGACTTCCAGTCCAGTTGTGAATCCTGCTACAGTTCATACCATTGGCACTCTCTCACCGTTCGCCAATCCATCAGCTTGATGTGAAGAATGCATTCTTACATGGCGCACTCTTCGAAATAGTTTATTCTGTTTAGCTCTTCAGATTTGAGGATGTAGCTCGTCCCAGTCCGGCCTGTCGTAGCAACAGATCCCTCTATGGCCTCAAGCATGCGTCCTGCGTTGGTACTGTGAGCAGTATATCTGTTGAATCTCGTATTTGTGGAAGCTATATCCAATACTTTGCTGTTGGTCTACCACCACAGCTCCAACAGTGCACTTGCTCCTCTATGTTGATGATACCATCCTCACCGCCTCTTTATCGGCTCTTCTCCAGCACACCACATCGGCCGTGTAGCAGGAGTTCTCCATAAAGGACTTGGGTTAGCTTCATCATTTCCTTAAGATGGAAGTTCAGCATCATGACGGCGGTCGTCTTCTATCGCGGCATCAGTACATGCTGGATAGGCATGACATGCTGCAAGCCCTGCGCTATGCCTGTTGACACCAATTCGAACGTCGCTTCGGATAGTGGCGCTCCAGTTTCAAATGCTTCAGACTTTCGAAGTCTTTCCGGTGCACTTCAGTATCTCAATTTCACCTCATTTGCATGAACCTCGGGAGCCTCACCTTGTAGCTCGGAAGCTCTTCCTCTGCTAAATCAGAGGCACAATTCACTTGGGGCTATTTCTTTGAACTGATGACACAGACTGATGTTGTGGTATATTCTAACGCTTATTGGGCAGGATGTCGCAACAAGCATAAGCCCACCTCATGCTATGCCGTGTTCCTATGCGAAAATCTTGTCTCAAGATCTTCCAAGCGCCAGAACACAGTCTCCAAGTCGATCACCGAAGCCAAGTATTGTGTCATGGCAAATGCAGTTGGAGAAGCCACATGGCTGTGCCAGCTACTCTTGGAGCTATGCTCCCCGCTTTGGAGCGCCACACTGGTCTACTACGACAACATCAAAACCTTCTACATTTGCTACAACCCTGTTCAACATAAGTGTACCAAGCACATCGAGATCGATCTTCACTTCATCTGCGAGCGTGTGGCCATTGTTGACGTCAGCGTTCTTCATTTGCCCACATCCTCTTGGTATGCTGATGTCTTCACTAAGGGTTTGCCCTCCTCTGTCTTCTCGGAGTTCAGGTCCAGTCTGAACATTCGTGGTCACGATGATCAGGCTACGGGGGTGTGTTAGACAAATAGGATTATGCCCAGGTGGACCCTACTTGTCAGGACGGCCGCACTAGGTCATGTCTTGCGTGCGCATGTAGATTGGTTAGGCGGCAGGAAATCCTATGGTGGTACTGTTCGATAAACCGACCTAGGGTTTCTAGCCTATGTAATTCCATGTACTCATCAATCTATAATCAATCTACTTTTGTTAGCCTACTTTCACAACATGCCGAGCTGGTAGAGCAAGTGTTGGAACAGTAGGTCTAGCTGAGTCACTTGACATTTATTTGTTGATCTTAGTAATGTTGGCAAAATAAAAGAGGTATTAATCCTTTCATGGATTGTACCTTTATGAATTTGGGAAATGCAAACCTTGCTTCGTAGGAATAAATGGAATGAGAACCCTATGTGAAAATAAGAAAAACTTAATTGCTTAGTGTTGATCCATCATGATCCTGAGCTCATATTATAATATGAAACAAGCTAAGCATGTCCCATAGTCCTACCTCATGTAAAAGCAACTGTTTCGTAATAAGGCTGCTAATGCTTGATGAAGTGTGCCTGTTCTTTGTAGGCTGAATACATTTGTTCGTGGAACAATTGATTATTAGAGAGGCAAAACAGATTAGATGTCTTATTCATAATAATCTTAATTACCACCAATATACATCAATACATGCATTAGCTCTCAAAATTAACAAAAAAGCTGAAGAATTTTTTTTATCTAAATTCGGGGAGAGTTTTATAGCTTTAGTTTGACAGGCTGCAGTTTGGGTGGTACATTGCAACAATGGGTGCCAAATCTACTAATGAAGTACAAATTGTATATGCTGTTGAGTAATTTAGTGGGAAATTGCAAAGGAAATATCAACCAGAACAGTTTACTATGCCTTTTTAACTAGAATATTTTCATTTAGCCTAAAATCATTTTTTAATTACATGATTTGTCCAATCCTGAAAGATCTTCATCAAAAATTATTAAAGCTAATGTGCAGGTTTGTTTTCAATTGAACAACTTACTTATTACCTATATATTCTTTTAAGAATATAGGTCAATAATGCCAAGAACTACAATCTACAAAGCATTTATAAATCTTCTTGATGGAAAAATTGTTTGGATAAGTGTTGTAGCTGTTTTCGGTAGAAAGTTTTCAAATAAATTCATTAACATTGTCTCGAGATATTTTTCTTTATATGGTTCCTCCTAATTAATATCCAAGTCAGATTATGATAGCTATTAGTATCTGAACAGTGTTATTTTTGGAAGATGAGGACTATCCATGCTGCAATGGGTGTCATGTGATTAGCATAAACAACTTTTAACTTCTTCCTTTCACAATTATTTTAGCGACAAAAGAATTCATTGTGTGAACTTTGAATTCTAATTAGGGCATTTTAAATGTTTGAATTGTGCCACAGGCAATTGAATAGAAGAAACAGTTTTTCTTCTCCTCAAAACATCTTATTCTTGAATATAAGAATTCATTCATCAACATTACAAGTCATCACTACCTTCCATTTCATGTGTTTGACCTGTGCCATTACCAATTTGTATACACGAGAAATATTCTTCAGTTAATCCTTCAGACAGCAAAGCATACTCATGATTGCTCTCACTAATAAAACACTCAAACTGTAAAACAACCTGTAGCTTATTAGCACTACTTTACTGAATATAAGCACAGGTATACCGGTAACAAAAAATGGACACTTTCACTTAACAGGATTATCATTGCCTTGTTGTCCAAACTGACCTTAGAATTGTTGTTATTTAACTTTACCAGTCTCCAAAAACAATATATTTCTACTGGATCTTGTCATATTTCCCCAGTCCATGCTCGCACAAATTTTTTCAAGTACCATTACACTTGAAAGAAGATATGGCTAGGGATTGTGTATTGATTGATAATGGGTACAAGGGAGGTACACATATATAGGCAAGGAACCCTAGAGCTTATAGAAACAGGGCCAATCAGAGGGATCCTTGCCTAATCTACCAATCATACCATAAACCTAAGGGCCGGTGCACCAGCCAACAAGGCTGGTGCGGTCAGGCGCCCATGGCCCAGAGGGCCAGCCCAAGCACAGTCCATAACGGGCAGCTACAATCTTCTAACAACACTATTTTCTCCTTAGGTTAACTTTTGTGCTGATCAATAATGATTTGACAATTTATAATTTTTTTTGCATCTAACAGATAGCTTTACTGTATCAAGGTTCCTATTCTCACATATTTAAATTAATTGTTTTTCCTCCTGATTATCACCACAAATGTACAACATATCACTGTTGACATGGTCCATTTGTTTGCTAATAAATTGTATCCACTCCGTTAAAACGGCATCTGTAATGGTCTTGCTTATTGTAGGTGTTAGCATATCATGAGAATTCGGCTGTTGAATTTGCCAACAAATAATAAGATGCATCAATTGTTCAAAGCAGATCTTAAAATTGTTTAGTATCTTTTGTTGGTGTCATATGTCCAAAAAGGTACACCGATTGGTAATTAAGCTACTCGGCTCATTTCATGCTTTCTACTCCGCTGATTGCATGATTTCTCGATGTGCATGTTCTGCCACTCAACGTAAGGCACTAAATAATTAATATCAGCGTTCAATTAAATTAAGTATTATGTTTAGTTTTTTAAGTAGTTTGTTTTCTGATTTACTGTTTCTTATTATATATGCAGCCTCCAGAAAACAATCGACCGCTATAAGTCATATACAAGGGAAAATCTCAGTAACAAGGATACACGACAACAGGATATACAGGTGAAGTACAGTATAATATGTATGACCTTCCAGGTTTGATCAAGAAAAGGCACGAGTTACACCCAAGGTTAACCTAACCGGTGGGAACCGGTCCGGTTTGACCGGTTACCGGTCAAACCGGTCTGGTCCGGTTCCGGTTTCGGCCGGTACCCAACCGGCCAAAATTCAAATTTTAAATTTGAATTCAAAAAAATAAAAAATTCCCAAAAAATTCCTAAAAATACTTCAAGGTGTGATGAATCTAATGGTGTCAAATTTTCTCAAAAATTCATACATTTAGTATAGTTTGTGGGAATTTAAAGTTAAATCAAAAAAGAAAAAGAAAAAAAATGGGCCGGCCCATGAAGGCCCACCGATCAAACCGGTCAAACCGGTCGGTAAACCGGTCAAACCGGCCGGTAAACCGGTTGCACGGGAGCTTTTGAATTTCAAACCGGTCAAACCGACCGGTAAACCGGTAAAACCGGCCGGTAAACCGGTAAAACCGGCCGGTAAACCGGTCGGAACCGGTTGCATGAGAGTTTTTGAATTTATTTGAATTTGGATTTGAATTCAACCGGTTTCCACCGGTTACCGGCCTAACCGGTCCGGTAAACCGGTACCGGAGGGCGGCGGTTAGGCCGGTCCGGTCGGTTTTTAAAACCCTGGTTACACCTACTGCTTATATGAATATCCGATGCCAATAGATGGTTATTTTTCTAACTTTTCTGTTTG
This sequence comes from Panicum virgatum, assembly GCF_016808335.1. Taxonomy (NCBI): domain Eukaryota; kingdom Viridiplantae; phylum Streptophyta; class Magnoliopsida; order Poales; family Poaceae; genus Panicum; species Panicum virgatum. The sequence goes on along the minus strand of NC_053144.1, from coordinate 48,238,139 downwards.
AGTTGTTTTTTATTTAGAATGTACTCAATTTGCCCGTTTTCTTTTTTTTTTAACACAACTTGCCCGTTTCAGATTCTATTAGTGTGCATGTGGCTGATTTATTTACTGAACCCATCTTTGACTACTGCATCTTCAGTTAATACAGATAAGCGGAAATTAAATCTACATGAGCTTTTTGTATATATATAAACCCAATAAAGATGTTGATACACTTATAACTGAGAAAAATGTTAATATCTTTCCTGGATAATCTACCTCCATGACATTGAAGTGCATTAGCAGCATCACTTAGAAACATATGTAGAATAAATATCTTTTAGAGGTTAGTCCAGTGTTTTTCAATACATATAAAACCGGACTTACAGTAAATATTTGGCGACTTACTCTCGTCACAGCATGTATCTGATGGTACACTTCAATGATCTAAACTGCAGCAAGTCAAAGCAGATGCCTTAAGCTTGGCAAATAGACTTGAAGCCCTTGAAATGACCAAGAGGTAAGTCATACATTCTACTGAAGATCAACACTATTCTTCATACAGCAAAATGTTTAGCAGTCACTTTCATTACGTGTTGCAGGAAGTTTTTGGGTGAAAATTTAGAAGGCTGCTCTGTTGAAGAACTGCATAGTTTGGAGGTCAAACTGGAGAAGAGTCTCCACGTCATCAGAGGAAAGAAGGTTAGCTAGCTACTACATAATTCCTTCATTACCCATTTTTTTAAAAAATATAGAGAAGCCTTCTTTGATAATGAATCTACAGTTCTGAAGTTCATGTGCATCCTACATTTTTTCCTGGTGACAGACCCAACTGCTGGAGCAGCAGATAGCCAAGCTGAAGGAGAAGGTAATGCATCGGCCCGGAGTATCCTGAAACTACTACTCCACACAGTAACCGCTTCCTGAATCCTGACTCCCCCTGTCATTTCTTTCTTCTACTGTTACCAGGAGAGGACCCTGCTCAAAGACAACAAAGAATTACGCGAAAAGGTAGCTGCAACCAAGCACTTACTGGTATCAGTAAAACATTTGCAAAGTGTAAATTAATTTCTGATATCCTATGTCCTATTATGCGCAAGCGAACCATCATTCTCCCAGCCATCACGTACCTAGTAACTAAGCTGATCGAGTTTTATCAACGTGTTGTGCTCTTGTCGCCGCAGCAACGCCCCGTTCAGCCGCCGCTGGTGGCTCCCGCCGTGACCCGCTGCCTCCCTCCGTGGCTGCGCAATCTGCCGGCGCCTTGCAACGACGGCGTGGACGTCGAGACGGAGCTCTACATTGGGTTACCCGGCAGGGAGCGCTCCGCCAACGGGGATTCGGGGTGAAGCACTTGCACATACGATGCAGCAGCTGCCGGCGATGCCTGGTGGGTTCTCTTCGAGCCCATGCCCATAGGAATAAGCTCTCTGCAAACACCAAGCCACCAACGAACCGTCAGATCGATCAGCTCAGAGTTTTTAATTTTACTTGCAACTACACAAGCTGTCTAAAAAAAATCAAGCTGTTTTGTATTGCAAAGATGGATGGATGGAACAACCCTTCTGAGACCTGAAAAATCCATGCAGCATTTACCCAGATTGTGATCTCTTCCTTCATCTGATCTGAACTGAACCCTGGGAGTGGATCGGTGGTGCCTCGTCTGAAATTCCACACGCATGGTGTGTGTGGCTGGCTGATGCTTGTCGGCATCGAGCTGCACTGCTAGCTGCCTTTATATTCTACTCTCGAAGTCTCTAGGGTTCACGAGGCGCGCGACACGTCCTAGTTCTTCAGTCTGCGAGGGGTTCGGTTCGACCCTTTGGCGGACTCGCTCCGACCCTCAAATCAAGCAGTGGATCGGAGCGGATTGACTCTAAATGAAAGAGGTGCAATTGGGTTTGTGACCCATCGACTTTGGGTTTGATCAACCTCGCGCTGTTCCGTCGATATCGAGCCCACTAGAGCAATACAGCCGCTGTGCAGCAAATCAGCTCGCTTGCTCGAATTCTTGTTGGCCTTCCCAACGACCGGAGTTGTACGTGTCTCTAGCAGCAGGCATCATATGGCGCGGTGGGCATCATCATGATGTCAAAAGCTTATTAGACGTGGCTAGGCAGCAGCTAACCAGCTCTGCAAGTGGGTCGCCCCCGGCTACCCACGGGTTTGACGGGGCAGCTGTACTTACGGGGCGGTTCGTCCTCCGAACCTCCTTGGACATCGAAGGAGTGGAGGGTCAGCGTCCTCTCGTAAGAGAAGACGTAGAAGTGATACAATATCAGTTTCAGAAAGCTGACAACACTTTTATTACATCAGACGGTACATCACTGTACAATTCTACGTGGAAGTGGGCAGTGAAGCGCCACTATCGCGAGAATAACAACTAACACCCACACAATAATATTAAATACGAAGACGGGGTCATCAGAGTCTTGCGCCATACGGAACTTCATGCGGGTGACCCTATCCACAGGCAAGGTTGGGTGCAGGACGGAACCTCTACTTAACGTCTTCGGGGACGAAGTCTGGATCTTCCTCTGTAAAAATTAAGAATGGGGTGAGTACAAACGTACTCAGCAAGCCCAACCACACCCATGGGGGGATACAACAGAATATAATGCACATGGTAAATCAAGGATGAGCCTAGGATTTTATTTCCGGAAAGCTAATTTTGATGCAGGGGTTCATTTAAAAGAAAGGATTTTCAAAGAAAGGATTTTCATTTAAAAGAAAGGATTTTCAAAGCAAGTTTTCTTGTACTAAGTAACACGTAGTGTTAATCCACACAGGATCCCAGTTTTAAGTTGCTACCGGACTCCTCATCCGCCGTAGTACACGGCACGACTGCCGGACACCTTTCCCAAAACAACTCACGCCAACACATCCATTCCCAGAAGAAATACTAGTTATGTGACCACACCGTAACTCGCCCAGTACCGTGGGCACGGCTATTCGAATAGATTTTAACTCTGCAGAGGTGTGCAACTTTAATCACAAGCGGGGTACCGCAACTCGATCACCTTAGTGTCGGTGTAGATCCCAACAAAGCCATTACCCACCTTAGCTAGACTTGACTAGCCACCACGGGATTCACCAAGGGGTCATTGACCTATCACAGAGATTTTAACCGGGGCATATGTCACACACACTACAAGAAAAGTGAGTACCAGTGACGAAAATTATTATGACAGATGTTAGAAATGTCATAGAATAGAGGCTATTCTGTGACGATTTTAGTATTTTCATCGTTAAGTTGAGGTTGTCCGTAATCTGTGACGAACAGGAATTTTTCAGCATAAAAGATTAAACAATCTGTGACGATTTTATATATTTGTCATGAAACAGTTAATCATTTATGACGATTAATTTATGACCAATGTGTTTTTGTCAAAAAAAAATATAAAACAGGTTTGTTGTAATAGGCCCAATATGGATTTGGGCTGGCCCATCACATTGCCCTAACCTTATCCTCAGGCAACACTCACGCAGCAGGGGCACCAGCCACCGGCCGCTCGCCTAGGGGCGGTGGCGTGCTTGGCCAACTGCCGACGCCGAGTTCGACGACCAGCACCTTTGCTGAACGCCGGCGCATTTCGCTGGGCTCGTTGTGCAGCGGCGCCCAGCTAGCTAGAGCGCACGCCGCGCTAGAGGGGCCTGGGTGCCGAGCGGCTGTGCTGGCAGCAGCTAAAGAGCTGTGCTGGCGGCATTTTTTCATGAAAATTTCATTGCCGCGACCTTCTCCCTCCATTTTCCAAGAAAATTTGGTTACCGCGCCACTCCAGGCCAAATAACTAGCGCTAGGCACACCCTTTTCATTCCAAAACACCCCTGTCTCCCACACTCCCTCCGCCGTACCCCCCAATCCCTCCCTCCACCGTCGCCCCCAATCCCTCCCTCCACCGGCCTCAAATCCATCCTACCCCGGCCACCTGGTCGATTTGCCCCCAATCTGCGGCATCCGTGAGGGTCACACCCACCCAGCCCTCCCTCCCTCTGAGCCTCCGCCGGCCACGACGGCACCGCTGCGCCGACCACGACGACACCGCTGCTCAGACCCCCGCCGATCCTGCTGCGCCGACCTCGAGCTCGTGACAACAAGGTCAGAGTAGTGCGCCTCACATACTCAGGAGGAACCGACTGCACCAACCCAAGACTTGTCCCGTTGCATCAACCATAGAAGAGGTTCTTTTTTCCTCCAAAATATTCTATTGTGTTGTCTCTTAAGGTTGAGGATGCTGATTGGTTATTCTGTAGTTATTGGTTAGATGAGTTTGACATATAAGCAAAATCATATTTTTAGTTATAGGATTAATTAATGCCAAGAACATAACTAACTTTGTCTTTACTGGTTCATGTAAGCAATGCCAAACAATGCATATGAAGAGGCGAGGGATAGTAATATCAGGAGTAACATTGCAACAATGAAATCTTATGGCATACTTGATACAAAAACCCTTCTCAACCAGTTGTCTACAAGAAAGCAAAATGACTACAGAATAGTTGCAAGGAAGAAAAACAACTATGAAGAATCTACATCAGACTATGAACCCTCTGCTGATGAGAACAACGAATCTGAAGAAAGTGAAACCAATTTAGAAGAGGAAGAGGAAATGACAGTGATGAATATATCATCTAGGTCCAAGGTTGAGCCACTTAATTCTTTTCAACTTTAGTGTATGCACTGTGTGTTCACTTAAATGTATTTTTTGATAGACTACACTCCACTTTAATATTATTGCTACTTAACAAATTTACAATACATATATTTGTTTATGTTATGCAGGATTCAAAAAGCTCTCAAATGGCTCCTGGATCAAGACGGACAAAGGCATCAAGAAACTCCCAAGGTGGTAGACCATCATCTATTTCGACAAGGTCAATGCCAGAACCATCAGCCAATACACATGTTCCTCAAGAAAGGAATCAGGCTAGAGTTGAGGAAGAGCTTATTCCACCATCTGCATTTGAATCAAGGGAAGTGAACACACCAATGCTTTTGAGGTCAAGTTGTCCAATTAGTGATGCCAATGAGGGAACTTGTAGCATGAGTCCAATGGACCAAGCTAGTGATATTGCTGGACAGGAGGTGCCGATTCTTGATGAAGGTAGGAAATTCCAACATATTTCCATTCCATTTTCTATGTTGAAAACATGCTTCTAATTCTTTATAAATATATGTTCTATTAGTTCCACCAGAAAGGCCTAAGAGAGTTCGGGATCCGACCTGGGGAAGAGGGCTCAACAAGCTTACTAAAGCTATGGGTTCGAAAATGTGCCTTGCATTTGTTGAAGGGAAGAAACGACCTGAACATCCTCTGCAAGCAGCAAAGCTAGCTTCAGAGTCAGGCATACTAGTCCGGGACCATATGCCTATCTACCCGCATTGGAAGGATTACAAGAAGAAAACTGATAGAGATATCCAAAAATATCACTTAGGATATCTAGCTGTAAGTTCAAACAGTCAATATTGTGGTATTTAAAATCCAGTTTACACTATTATCTAACTAAAGCAGTTCTTAAATCTGAATCATTATTGTGGCATTTATTCTTGTGTTTATTCCTGATCTTAGTCTACATGTTGCTCTAGGATCTATAGTACTAGTTGTAATAGAACACTTAAGTGTAGAAAGATGACATCATTTGACTTCAATAGATTTGCTTTGACTTGGATGTTGCTGATAACACAACAAAAAAAGTGTGTTCAGGTCTCCTCAAAGATGGAGTGCGTCAAGAGCGTTATAAGCTCAAAAGAGACTATTTCAATGGTGTTCTTGAGGATCAAGTACTAGCAAACAAACCTCCAAATATTAGTCAACAAGACTGGGCAAACCTTGTGCAGAAGTGGAATAGTCCTAAACACAAGGTATCAAGGATTTGATGTTACTTGAGTACTCACATAGCTTACAAATGCTAAGATCTACTACTGATTTTTGCCTTGTGTATTTGGCAAACTTCAACATTATTGACTCAAATTTCCTGGGCTTTTTCAATATTTGTAAGCAACATGTGCAACAAACAAACGAAATCGAGGAGATGTTAAGCTTCACCAAACCACAGGCTCACAAAGTTATGTTGCTAAGAGATACTGTTTGGTAAGTTAAATTGTTTATGAATTCATTACGGTATACAACCTGCTACCTTCAAAGTACAAACCATTTATATTATTAATGCAGAGAGAGAAAGGTAATGGGGAAGAACCTGATTCTATGGATCTTTTCAAGGCAAGCCACTTTAGTAAGACAAAGGGTTATACTGATGCTGTACAAGAAGTAATTGTAATTATACAAACAGCTAAATCTGTGCACGTGTGATCTTAGTTGAATGCATATTCTGAACTAAAATCTAAACCAGAAACATGCTATTTACCTTGTCAAAATATGAACTCAAAACATGTTGAATATGGTTCACTGCTTTCTTGTGGCTGCCATGCTTGTTTCTTTCTATTGAATCTAACTAAGCTCAAAACATGAATATGATGAAAAATCTGATCTAATATATGAATTTGTAGTGCTTTGTTATGTTCTTTCTATCAAATGGTTGGCTCTATTCTTTCTATCAAATCTGAATGTGTTGATCACAGTGAAATGGTTGCTTATGTTCTGAACTGAAATTCATATTGGCTTTATTCCATCCTAGGATGCCACGGAAACTGCAAGGGATGAAACACCAGAAGAAGGTGAAGAACCTAAACCTATAGATGAGATTGTGGGTGGAGTTCTATCCGAGTACAGTTCATCAAGCAAATTTCTGGAAAATATGGGTATTCGTTCAGCTGGAAGCCAACTGATCACCACTAACACTTCTAGTGCACGCATAAGTGAGCTTGAAGAGATAGTTCAAGCCCAAGCTTTGCAGATCGAGAATGCTGAAAGGAATGAACAAGATATGCGTGCTACTATTAATTCTCAACAGCAAGAAATGATGGATTTAAAGCAGCAAATGGAAGAAACAAATGAGTCGAATAAGAGAAATGAAGAGCAGATGGCAATTCTTAAGCAAAAGCAAGAAACTACTGATTCTCTTCTTTTACGTCTGATTAGCCCGTCACCAATTAGTTAAATTCAGGTTGACCATCCTTCATTCTAGTGGTAGTATATGGTAGATGTTCAAAGCCATGCTAATATTTTGTACTTGTGTTGCTGGTGACCACTAGGCCTAGTGTTGCCCTTCGCTTTTGTAACCACTATATAGTTATCCTTTGCTTTTGTAACCACTATATAGTTGGATGGTGAACACTTATGGATGAAACAATGACATGGTTGTAATGAAATCTGTTGGAAAAATGTCGGTTCATGTGTCATGACCAATTATTTTATCATATCTTTTGTGACTATTGAGCCTATTTCATCCTAGATTAGTCATGTCAGTTCATGTTTTTGTGAGGGTAACAGCACACATTGAATGATGAAAAAAATCGTCATAGAAGGTGCAAACTTAGTGACAATATGTTGATCGTCATTATATGTATTTTATGACGATACAGAAATCGTCATGGAACATACTTTTGTGATGATATGAGAATCGTCATAAATGTGTTTCATTCTATGACATTTTTCTCAAAAACGTCACTAGTGACATTTTGTGACGGTCGTTCTATGACGATCCTCGTGACGCAGCATAAATGTCACCATTGCAATTCAGTGACGAAAAACCATGTTTTCAGTGACGATAACCGATCATCACGGATAGTAAAATCTCTTGTAGTGACAAAACTAATCCCTTCTCTTTGATCACCCATTGCTCTCAGCTCTCCTGATGGCTATCGGACTAACTAGTGGGGTTTATGCTAAGTCGTTGCCCATTCAACGATCGAGTGGTTTGCACGATAATGTTAGGTGAGATGACACACCAACTCGGTCCTTAGTTGTGACAAGATGGATATCTCCCTCCCTTGCCCTGCCACACAGGCACGAGCACACCATTCGGCAATTCAAACAGAAGTGCCATCCATCTCGTCTACTCTCATCTTTCAAAATTCCACATTTTTCCCTTCCCACACACTCACACATTTTCCTTTTATAAAACAAATGGTGTTTAAGGTGCTAAGTGCTCTAGCAGCGATTAACGTCCAAACAAATCACATTCAGACATTAATCTAAGTGGTCAAGGAATGGTTATAACAAATCAAGGGTGGCTATTCAACCATGTTTTCAGCAGGCAAAACACATGCAATTTTATAAAATAGGCCAATGGGTTGTGTTTATAAAAACTAGGACAAAACATGCATCAAAGGGCGGGATTGAACTTGCCGTCTTCAAAGCCTTCCGGGAAGTCCTGATCGAGGTACTGTCCTTCGGGTTCGGGGTCGCGGAACTGGTCCTCATTCGCTTGCTCGCAGTACTGCTCATCGACGGGTTCTCCCTCGTTCACACCGTGATCTATGACGCATACAAACAAACACACAATCAAGAAAAAGAAATAAAAGTTTTATCGTTGACCTCGAATCGGGAACAATTAAGATATGGAGATAGGAGCAATATTTTTGGGCGGTTTCCTGATGGCATGGCCAAGACTATGTTAGGATTGGCGTGGTAAAGTTTCAGGTCGATCGGAGATTGTTTGGCGCATGAAATGATAGGTTATATAAAGGTTTAGGGGTTAAATAAGGAGTCAGGACTTGTTTGTAATTATTTTTGAGGTGGCAGGGGCTTGATTGGTACTTTAGAAATTATCCGGTTATTCTGAAAAAGGTCAGGGGTTTATTTAGAAATATGTTTATGTGAGGGAAGGATTTATTTTTTTAATATAATAAAGGGAAGGGTTTAATTTGCAAAAAGGCTAATGGGTGGGAGGGCTCTTAAACAAATAGAGAAAAAGGCAGGGGGTTTTGTGGCAAAAATCCACTTTCTCCCTCCTCCCTCCACGGGAAACTGAGGAGGGGAGGGGCGGTCGCCGGCGGCGCCTGGCCGGCGGCCCTGGGCCATGGTGGCAGATGGGAGGAGGGGGAAAAGGGGCATGGAGGCGCGGGGGTTCGATCCCCCCCCCCCTCAATTTCGAGGGAGGAGGCCCGTCGGGAGGGGAGCCATGGCGGCGGGCGGAGGCCGTCTCTGGCCGGCGCGGTGGCGGCGCTGTAGGGCCTGGCGGCGGTCGGAGCTATAGGGAAAAGGGAGAGGGAGCCAAGGGGGTTCTATCCCCTACCTTGGCTCGGGCTGGGGCGCGGCGAGGAGGGGGGCTCCGCGGTGGCCGGCGTCCTGGAGGCGGCGGCAATGGCGATGGCGGCGGTGGGAACTCGGGGAGGGAGCTAGGAGCGGCGGTGGAGGTCGTGGGGGAGATGCTGCGCGGGGGCCCCTTTATAGGCGGAGTAGGTCGGTGGAGGAGGAGCGAGGTGGTGGTGGCGGCCGGCGAGCTCAGCGGGGCGCCTTAATGGCGTTCGGCCGCTTGCGAGTGTCGCGGAGCGGCGCACGGGCGGTGAGGCGGTCGCAGGGCGATGGGACAGCTCGGGCAGGCGCGGCGAGCGGGGCAGGCGGCGCTGTGCTTGACGGCAGGCGGCGCGGCGAGCAGTGCCGCGCGTGGGCACGCACAGGAGCGGCCGACGGCGAGGACGAGGCACGCACGTGGCCCTGCTCGCTGGCGGTCGTGGGAGTCCGGGCGTCGAGGTAGGCGAGCAGCACGACTGCTCGGCGAGGCGGGGTGGCAGGGGGCGGCCGGCGTCGAGCTGCGAGCGGCGCGGCGGGCGGCGCGGTCGCGTGAGGCACGCGTGGGCAGGGGTGCGCGCGTGCGAGTGTCGCGCGTGGGGACGGCTGGGAGCAGGGGTGCGCGTGTGCGCGTGGACGGGAGCGGGGCGTGGCGGTGGCGCAGGCCGGGGAGGGGGAGGGGGCCAGCGAGCGGTACGGCGCTCGGGAGCGTGCGGCAGAGGAGAGGGAGGGGAAAGAAAAATGGAAAAAGGAAAAGAAAAGGAAGAAATGGAGAAAAAGAAAAAGAAAAAAGGGAAATAGAGAGAGAGAAAAGAGAGATCGCTCGGCGGATTTCGCGGCGGGGACCGCTGCCGGTCGCGCACGCGCGCCGGTTGGGCTTGGCTCGCGGGACGAGGAGGAACGGAGAGACGGGACAGCTGTTGGATTCGGGTGTCGGGATTGGTTTTTCGGGAGATCGGGCGGGGAAACGATTTTGAATGGATTGAGTTCAACGATTGAAAAGAGATTTTGAAATTATTTAGCGCGTGATTTGATTTGGTAATTTTTCGGGATGTCATACATGTTCAGGTGCGCTCCGAGCCGCACCGTTTGCAGGCTGACGAGTGCTGATGTGCTGCAGTTGAGCTCACGTGTACTCTCTTTATTTTATTTTATTGAGAAACGTGTGTACCTATGCCTGGGTCCCTGGGATATTTATGGAAAAAGTCTTTTTTGCCTCCTAAATTTGGGCCGATTCCGTTTTTCCTCCTTGAACTTTGAAACCAGTCGACCAGCCTCCTCGGTCTCCCGAAACCGGTCGCAGGACCTCCTTGAGCGGGTTTGAGGGCGCTTTTACTATTTTTCTTTTATGTTTATTTTAACTAAATCTTTGAAAAATCATAGTAAATCAAAAAAAATCATAAAATAGAAAATCCAATTTTTTTTACTCCACATGAGTAGATATACACAGTAAATATATTATATGGTATACTTTAGTACAAATTTTTTGCTATATCTTTAAATATATGTTTTTTTATAATTAATTTATAGCTACAGTTTTTGTCGTCCAATTATGATGAAATTTTTATGGCGGACTAATCATTATATGATTGAGATGTAGTAAAAATTTTATAATTATCGAATAATGTTTGACTGATCTATAGATTTATCTATATAAACTAGATAAATCTATAGTAAAATCTAGACGAATCTATAGATAAACCTAGATAAATCTATAACTCAGTCATACTTGATCCAATAATCATAAAATTTTTACTGCAGCTCAATCATATAATGATTAGCTCACAATAAAAATTTCACAATAATTGGATGACGAAAACTGTAGCTATAAATTAATTATAGAAAAGTATATATCTAAAGATATAGCAAAAAAATTGTATTAAAGTATATCATATAATATGTTCACTGCGTATATCTACTCATGTGGAGTTCAACAAAATTGGATTTTCTATTTTATGATATTTTTTGTGATTTACTATGATTTTTTAAAGATTCAGTTAAAATAAATATAAAAAAATAGTAAAACCGCCATCAAACCCGCTCAACGAGATCATGTGACTGGTTTTGGAAGTTCGAGGAGGCTGGTCAGCCAATTTTAAAGACCAGGGAGGAAAAACGAACTCGGCCCAAAGTTTAGGGAGGCAAAAGAAGTTTTTCCGATATTTATCAGGCAAGTGGCTGTTGATGGGGTTTGGTGAGGGACCAAAATGACCTGCAAAAGAAGAAGTTATGGGCCAAAATAGACTTGGAGAAAAGAACAATAAGCTCGAGAGCAAGGCCTCAGTTGGGGCGTTGGGCTTAGCCCAGGATGAGGCTGTAGTCAGCCCAACACAGCGAACGGAGGGGAGGCTCCATCAGACAATCACGATGCAACATCTGAACTGAAGACGTCTGATGAGCCTCTCAGTATCGCATCAGGCTCTCGCAGTCACAGGACCCAAGTGATGCAAGCAGAGGTGTGACTGCTGACGCCCTCGGCAAATAAAAACCGCAATCATGCAAGGGGCATGTGTGTGTGTCACACACACAAAAGGTGTATGTCGCACTATTTTTGTTTGACTCGCGCAGTCGCGCTCCGTCAAGGTCAAGTCCTCGAAGCAACCGGCACGAGACGAACAAGAGCCGCTCGCTGGAGCTGCACAGAGCCGCCTCCACCAAAAATACTGCCCACTGGGCACTAGTTTAGGGGTACTAGTACAAACCGATACCTGATACCTCGGTGTCAGATGCGGTGTTATCTCTGACAGCGGCGATAAGTAAAGCAAGCATCCACTGCACGCCGCCATGGTTTTCTTTTTTCCAGCACAGCCTGGCCGGTGGTTTGGATTTTTTTCCTCCCCTTCACGGTCGATCTTGACAGGGTTGCTGATGCATGTTGTCGGTATCATATAGCAGGGATACACACTCAGTAAGGCAGAAATTGCGTAGTCATCCGTAACTACGCCATAAGGGGCGGAGCAGTCGGGCCCCACAGGTCAGGCTCCTACCTCACCAGGCCAATGGCCCTGGACCCGCTCCCCGCTCTGGGACGGGTCCGGAAACGCCACATGTCCCTGAGGAAGGAGAGCTCCGAGCCAACAGCCGAGGGCGCGGACCCCCATAGGGATCCGGGACCCCCTCGCGCCCGTCCGGACTCCCAAGCGTGTAGAACCAATAGACCGTCGGGGGGGTCCGGAGCCGCCACGTGTCCCGCAGACGCGGGCGCGGGTCTTCCTCTGGAAGACTCGCCCACCCACCGCATTCAATACGGGTGGTTGAGACGTGCTCTGCCGCCGCGGCATGCGGGGCAGCCTTTGTCAGATCTCACTGTAGACCGCATATTACCGAGGTACACAGTGCAGCCGCATGTGCCGCATCCGCGCAGAGCCCGTCTGCCGCATTAATTGGATATGACGGCACGACACTTTTCCATCATGCCGCCTACGCCGCAAGCTACGCTGCCATTCAGCTACGCTGCAGTCGACGCCGCAAACTACGCCTGGCGCCGTTTCGACAAGACAGCGCATGGGTATGCTGGTCAAAAGATTCCTGCGGGCAGGCAAGGAAATTCAGGAGTGAGATCTCCTTCGCCTGTAACGCCATAATGTATGAACAGTATGATATTTTATACTACCTCGATTGGGCCCACCTGTTGGTGACCCAACGGTCATGTACGCGCCTCCCTTGGGATATAAAAGGGAGGCGCTCGCTACAGATAGACATGGACACACTAGACTGAGCACTAGACACACAAGCTCTCTCAGACTCTCTCGAGTCGAAGGGAATACACGCAATACAACACACAGTGGACGTAGGGTATTACGCTCCGGCGGCCCGAACCACTCTAAACCAGCTGTGTTCATCGTGTTCTTCCAGCGAGATCGAACTAGTGCTAGCTAACCCCCGAGTACTCTCCCTCTGGGCTTAGGCGGGGGCATTCCGCCACCCGGCTGTGGTTTACCACACCACGACATTTGGCGCGCCAGGTAGGGGGATTAGCTGGTTTTAGTTCATCTTTGCAAGTCTCCATGGTTCGGGTGGACGCTGTGGAGATGACGGAGGGTGTGGCGTCATCCGCGCCACACGCTTCTCGCCTTCCTACGCCAGAGGCGACCGTGCCCGTGGAGTAGCCACCGTCGGCGGCGGCGCGCGCTGCTCGTCGACAAGAGTCAGGGCGCCCGTCAAGGGCCCCCTCACAAGCAGCGAGCGGCGAAGCGCTGGCGGCAGCTAGGGAGTTGCTTCGCAACCCTCCGGCTGCTGCAGCCTCGCCAGACGCCCTGAGGCAGTGGCGGGACGACGTTGACCGTCTCCCCCAGTTCTGCAAGGACTGGGTGTGACACCTCAGGTGTCAATACTTTTAAATCCAATCAATACACCTTAGTTAATGTTAAAAGAAAAATTTGGGAAAATAATTCAAGAGAAGGGTTCAAATAAAAGACCAACTATTGCATAAGAAATGAAAGGAGAAAGAAAAAGGGTGAAAAGCTACTCAAAAGTTAATTCAAAAATATGCACAAAATTTTAGTTGGCTCATGTGAGGTGTTTCAATTGACATGTGCTCAATTAAACTTCAGCCAAAATCAAGTCAAAAACTGAATAAAACTAAAGCCCTTTTGTGCAAAAATGCAAAGGTACCAATAGTTCAAAATGTGAGTTTCAAATGAAAATTTGCATAACACAAAAGTTGTAGATCTTGAAAAGTTATGCAAAAATGGTATTCAACACTTTTCCATTTGAGCCCTCCAAATTGGAGATAATTTCAGTTTACAGAGGGGTCCCTGGATTTTCAGAAATCGCAATTATGCCCTTATCTCCATCTCTCTCCCCCCCGGCCTGCTCTGTTCGCGCCGCCCGCCGTACGCCGCCGGTGGACTTCGTCCACCGCGCGCCCGCGGCCAAATGGACCCGGGGAAACCTCTCCGCGCCACCTGGCCCGCCCATTGGCACCTCCTCGCGTGCACACGCGTCCCAGGCCGCTCCCGAGCCGCCACGACACCCCGGCCGGCGCAGCGCCGCTGCCTCCTCCGCCCGCTCGCCGTCGAGCCGCCCAGGACCAAATCAACCGCCCCCAGTCACTACATTCCTCACACAGGAGCTCTTTGGCCTATAAAAACCCCCAGAACTCCACAGTCGCGCCCCTTCTCCTCCTTCTTCTTCCTCCCGCCGCTCCGCCATGGCCGCCGAGATCCAGCTCTCGCGGACCGGCTAGCCCAGCCCCACATTGCCCCCTCCGACCACCGCAGAAGCTTCTCCACCTCCTAGTTACGCTCCACGCGCGCGGAATCGAACCCAAACCCCCTCCCGACGCCGTTCCCCTCTTGCGCCGCCGCCGGCGAGCTCGGGCTCACCGCGGACCGGCCAGCTCAGAAGGAGACCGAGCCCGACAGCTACCCCAGAAGCATCCACGAGCTCACGCGGTGCTCATGCGCGTCTTGTTCCCCTACCCCGAGCCCTCTTTCACCCCCAGCGCCGGCGAACCGAACAACCGGCCCGCCATCAACGCCGACGAGCTCGAAACCGTGCACCAGACGCTCGAACGTCGACCAGGGTAGGTGTTCCTCGATCCTATCTCTCCCACGCGCCTCCCCGTGGCAGCCCCGGTAAGCCCTGCAACGCAGAACACCACCGGCAAGATGCCACGGCGGGGAAGGCCGGTGAAGGATCCGGTTGTAATTTCTTTTTTTCGTTTAAGGGTGTTTCTGCAAGTTTTTCAGTGTAAACCAGTGAACTCCTAAAATGCGAAACAAATCACAGAAAAATCAGAAAAATGCAAACTCAACTGATCTAGATTCCTTGTAACAAGATCTACAAATTTTGTAACATTCACATTTGCAGAAACTCAACCGAATTTAATCTAGGGAAAAGATTAAGAAAACCACCTTATGCATGTTCATGAAGTTCTGCTCATCAAATGACCTCGATTTTTGGATATGTTATCACTAAGGGAATTCTAAGATCACAGGAAAAAGATGACACCAACCCAAAATAGTATCATATTGGAACAATCAAGATTCTCTAATCTGTTGTTAGTTTTCTCGATTTAATTCTGGAAATTATGCACATTAACTTGCTCTGAAATTTTTACTGCGTGCATGTTCCACTGAATACTTGCAAATCCACAAATTTCAGATTTATTCGAGTTCATTTGCTATATACCATGATTTATGCTTGCTTAATCAACTTAATTCCTCATATATAGTTCTTATGCTCAGAAAAATATATATTTATTTCTTGAGTCCCTTTTTAGCTCTGTGTTCCTGTCTAAAAATTTTGAGCTGCATTTACAGAGTTTTGCCTTGGTGAATGATCATGATTAACATCTTAGGGCTAGCTTTTCTATTTTTATTCTGACTAATCCACAATGTTTCTGATCATGATTTTTGGGCATGATCTTGTTTAGAGTATGTTCTATCTGTAATAAAAAGTTCATATGCAGTTATGATCAAATGCACCTTGAGAAATTTATGCAAACTCGTGCTAAGTTAACTGAATAACTAATTTATCATAGTGAGTTAAATCTTGAAAAAAAATTTGGAGTAAGTTTAACTCATGACTAGTCTCTGGTAAAAGTTGGAGAGCCATTTCCCTAGTAAAACTGTCTGTAGAATTAATCTTAGTTAAAAGCTTGCTGATTTTGTTCTTTCTATTACCTCAGTTATATAAGTAAATAAAATCTGGAAAAATTTCAGTGCTGAGTAGATGCTATGAAGTTGCTCTCGTAAAATTTGTAGCACCAGAACCATATTAAATGTTCTGCACAAAAAGATGAAGTAACTAGAGTGATCTACTTGCATGAATAGTTATAGTTTTTGCTTTGTGGTCAAATGCTGAAATCTATACCATAAGTACTTAAGTTTGGATCTGAGTTACTTTAGTGTTTCATCACTAGCTCTTTAGTAGTTGTGTTGTTAAGAAATAATGAAAGCATGCTATGTGTTGAAATTAAAAAATAAAAACTAAAACCCCCACTCATTCATGAATAAACATAGTGGTGTTTACTACTCTATAAACGATTGCCCATGCAATGAAATGTGAAATCATCACAAAATTAACTTCGTGAACTACAACTTTATCGTGAAGGAAAAAAATTGTTATCCATGAATAACTCATAATCTTGCATTGCATATAGAAACGGTTAATCTCGCGGACGGAGACTACGAACTGGTGCCCGCGGACTCTCGTGCGGAGCAGGAGGTTAACCTGAACTGTACTAACTCGTCTCAAGACCTGGGCCAAGCCCCAGAGGCTTTTCTGCCTGACAGTGCTCAAGAAGGCAAGCCCCGGAGCATAATCCCACTATTTTTCTGAATTATCATTCTGCTGTCTATTTATTAATGTATGGTAATAGTTGGTCTTCTGCATCTAAGTTTTCTAGGCGTTGATCGAAAACCCTAGATGCATGATCCATAGGAACCTATGTTTGATACCGGATCTTCTATCGACTAGTTGCCCTGCTACATAGGAACGGTAGAAGTCGAGTGGTTTCCTGCCTCTCGCGAGCAAATAGGATTTGTACTGACTTTACTTCCTGTTGAAATGTAAGGACAACGGGCGGGGTTGTGTAGTTGTGATACCCTGCTGGTGTAGTCAAAATGGCTAAGGTCGTGGTGTGTGGCTCATTTCGTTAAGCGTTTGAAAGTACTAGCCACATACCGAGAAATATGGTAATCGGTAAGCTGAAGTACCTGATTGGACCGGCGAGTGGAACGATCTCGCACCCTCCTGGTAGAAGTAGGGTTATTTTATGTCGCGACGTACGGGTACAGAGTGGTCGGACTCTGTAGTCGGGGAGGGTGTGCCGGATCCACAGACTGGAAAGAAAGGGGAAAAGTAGCGTGGGCGGGAGCGAAGTCGATCCCCATGCGTGTGGTCTAGGTTCCCCTGGCCAGGTTGAAATTCGATTCGGAATCGTCCGCCTCTCACGGCATGAGATTGCTTAAAGATTTCGGTTACATAGAGTAACAAGTGGAACATGATGATGATAATACTGCTGGTTGATTAAATGTTTGCTCTACCATGTTTGAGTAGAGTTAGTTGCAAATTTAGAACGGTAAATCCCACTAGAATCTGGCGAAGTAAAACCTGAAAGTAAGGATCAACACTTAGCGGCATTTTTGGCAAACAAACCCTACCAACCAAAAAGCCTTGCATGTCTAGTTATCGGACTATGTTATATCCGGAGACGGGTCAGTCTTGCTGAGTATTAGTATACTCAGCCTTGCTTGTGGCACTGTTTTTTAGGTACTAACTTTGAAGATCTGTTTGCGAGTCTTACTTGGCCTTGCACTCTGCCTCCGGGTTGGTCCGTTGAGTGGGATGGCCCTTCAGCTGGTGCTGACCACCCTCCCGCTGAGTGATGCATTCGTACGGGCTTTATCGATGCGTCACGTTATCTCGCTAGTTATCTTTACTGCTTCCGCTGAAAATGAGACTTGAATAAATTGAGTAGTTGAAACTCCGTAGTACTTGCTACTCTGAACTTGGTTTGTAATAAATTTTCTTTCCGCTGCAATCACTCTGAGATGTATGAAATGGTTTGTGTTGTAATCTCTGGGCTCACCTTCGTGTGAGTGTTGTCTGCTGATCCTGGAATAGCGTGGCTTTTATCGAGGCTTCACTCGAGGAACTACCGGTGAGTGCCAAATTGGGTCAGAGTTGCTTAGCAACAAAGATCAGTGCACCCGGGCCCAGTAGTTTTGGGTGGTTCCGCCACACTGGGCAACGACATCCGCCAGACAATGCGGTGGTACCATACCACCGGCGCCAGGGTGGTGCGTCGGCATCCGTGCGCTCCCCCACAGTGAGGTGTGCACGAACAGAAGACCTGCGGGCAGAGCTCAACCGCAGGCGTGCGGGTGAGGACGCCCGCATCTCCGTGAAGAGGGCGTGAGAGCACCGCCTCAACATTAAGGGCTGCAACCTCAATGCCGACTTGGATGTAGCGGTACCCAAGCCACCGGTAAACGCCCGGAAACAGGCGGGCATCACGGTGGCTGGGGTGGGCTGTGCTGCCCTGGCGGATCACCTCCGTGCGGTGGCATGGCCGTCCAAGTTCCGCCCGCACCTGCCGGAGAAGTACGACGGTACCACTAACCCATTGGAATTCCTGCAGGTGTACGTTACCGCCATCACAGCAGCTGGTGGTAACGACGCCATCATGGCGAGCTACTTTCATGTAGCCTTGAGTGGGCCAGCCCGGACTTGGCTCATGAACCTCACTCCTGGGACGATTCAGTCCTGGGAGGAGCTCTGTGCGAGGTTCACAGCGAGCTTCGCCAGTGCATAACAGCAGCATGGTGTGGAGGCACACCTCCACACCGTGAGGCAGAAACCCGGAGAGACGCTCCGGGCATTCATCTCGCTCTTCACCAAGGTACGGGGTATTATTCCTCATATCTCTGATGCATCTATTATCACTGCTTTCCGTCAGAGGGTATATGATGAGAAGATGCTCGAGAAGCTGGCGACGCACGAGGTGGAAAGCGTTACCACGCTTTTCTCCCTGGCAGACAAGTGTGCCCGGGCCGCTGAGGGCCGCGCATGGCACTCAGCCCCCCAAGACGGAGACGCCAAGGCTGGTGGCTCCGGGGCTACTGCCCAGGGCGGTGGCAAGAAGAAGAAGAACAAGAACCGGAGTCGCGGGGAGCCACATCCCGGCGGTCTAGTCGCTGCAGCAGCGGCACCAGCTGCTGCAGCAGCGGCTGGGGGCCAGAATGCACATGACAAACACCCGCGCCCGCAAGGTGGCAGCGGAGGTTCATGCCCAGTGCATCCCACCGCTCGCCACAGTGCCGCTGACTGCCTCGAGATCCAGAAGCTCGCGAAGCGGGTCAGTGGGCGGCGTGAGCAGTCCTCCAAGGACGGCTCACCCCCTCCTCGCCAGCGGTCTGGCAAGGAGAAAGCCTCTGACAGCGAGACCGCTGTCGGGGAGAAGGAGCTAGGGTACCAATCCCCCGCTCGGGAGCTGAAGGGCGTTTACTGCCACGACAACTCCTACTCCGACAATGAGGAGCGCCGCAAGAAGCTGTACGTAATGTACGGTGGAAACTGGGAGCTTGTCTCCCGGCGGGACGTGAAGACCCTTCGCCGAGAGGTCCTTTCGGTGAAGCCGGGGGTCCCGAAGGCGGCGCTGCACCACAGGTGGATGAACACCACCATCTCTTTCGGGCCATCTGAGGATCAACAAGGCCACGCCGATACGCCAAAAGCCTCAGAAGCAGTCCTTGGAGCTGCAGAACTTCATCCATGAAGAAGTCTGCAAGCTGCTACACGCTGGCTTCATCGAGGAGGTCCACCACCCCGAGTGGTTGGCCAACCTGGTCGTCGTCTCAAAGGCCAACGGGAAGCTTTGGATGTGCATCGACTACACCAGCCTCAACAAGGCATGTCCTAGAGACCCCAATCCTCTTCCACGTATCGATCAGATTGTGAAATCCACCTCCGGGTGTGACCTTTTGTCTTTCCTAGATGCATACTCTGGTTTCCACCTGATTCAGATGTCTAGAGAGGATAGGAAGCATACTGCTTTTGTAACAGTGGATGGACTTTATTGCTATATTGTCATGTCATATGGTCTACGGAATGCCTTACCCACGTTTGTACGAGCTATGAACAAAACCTTCTGTAATCTAATTAGAGATATTGTGGAGGTGTATGTTGATGACATTGTGGTCAAGACTAATGTAGGGTCAACACTATTTGAGGACCTGTCCCTCGTCTTCGACCGGCTGCGCACCACGCGCACGAAGCTGAATCCCGAGAAGTGCATCTTCGGCGTCTCGGCAGGGAAGCTGCTGGGTTTCCTGGTCTCATATCGAGGCAAACCCAGCCAAGATCAAGGTGATCCAAGCGATGAGGCCACCCGGCCGCATCAAGGACGTCCAGAAGCTTACTGGATCTCTGGCCGCTCTTAGCCGCTTCATATCGAGGCTGGCTGAGAGGGCCCTCCCCTTCTTCAAGCTATTGAGGAGGTCCGGTCCATTCTCTTGGACCGAAGAGGCTGAACAAGCCTTCCATGAACTGAAGCAGCACCTCACCTCACTGCTAGTATTGGTGGCTCCAGAGCCAGGCGAGACATTGTTTTTATATCTTGCTGCGTCTGCAGAGGCGGTCAGCATGGTGCTGGTCGCCGAGAGAACGGAGCAAGCTTGCCAGGGAGACACCAGGGTCTCCTCGGCCGAGGATGGTGAGCCGGACCCCGCACATGGGGGGTCCGGCGGCCACTCCTCTGTCTAAAGGTCCGGACCCCGGACAAGGGGGTCCGTAGGAGCCTCGACCCAGAGGGAACCCAGAACCACTGGGGGCCCAAGGGCCTGACGTGGTGGATAAGGGCGAGCCGGACACGGTCGCCAGGGTCCGGACCATCCAGAAGCCAGTCTACTACGTCAGCGAAGTCTTCCACGAGGCAAAGGCCAGGTATCTTGAGACACACAAGCTTATCTATGCCATACTTATTGCGTCCAGGAAACTGCGCCACTACTTTCAGGCACACCGAGTTGTCGTAGTGACCTCTTACCCGCTAAGAGCGATCCTGCACAACTCCAACGCCACGGGCAACATCGCCAAGTGGGCAGCAGTGTTGGCTGAGTTTCAGCTGGACTTCCAGCCTCGCCATGCAGTCAAGAGCCAAATCCTAGCTGATTTCATAGCGGAATAGACTCCTTCCCCAACCAATTCTGGGGGTTCGGACCTCAACGCCGGACCCCCGGAGCCGGAAGTCAGGACACCAGTCTTCACCGAGCCCAACTGGACACTCTTCTTCGACGGCTCCATCCGCAAGCAGTGGGCTGGAGCTGGTGTGGTCCTCATCGACCCAAGCGGAGATCAGCTGAAGTACATGGTGCACCTTGAGTTCAAGGCCACCAACAACATGGCGGAGTACGAAGCTCTGATCTTCGGCCTGACACAAGCCCTGTCTCTGGAGATCCGAGATCTTCTGGTGAAGGGAGATTCTCAGCTAATCATCAAGCAGGTCCGAGGGGATTGCAGCTGCAACAATCCCCAGCTCGCGGCATACCTCATCCACGTGAGGAAGCTCGAGAAGGACTTCAACGCCTTGGAACTGCAACATGTTCCCCGCGAACTCAACTCAGCAGCAGATGATCTCTCCGCGAGAGCATCTACCAGGGCATCCATGCTCGAGGGCGTCTTCGAAAGACGGTTGCCGAGACCTACCGCTCAGCCTGCCGAACTGGGTGAGCTAGCGGTCCCGGCGGCATTCCACCTGTGGTGCCCGCCCTGGGTTGTGAGCTCTGTTGAGGATCCTGGAGACCTCATAAAGCCACTCCTACCTGCTCAGGGAGCTCCCGATGCATGGATCTCCGAGATCCGGGACTACCTGAAAGACAATATCCTTCCTGATGATGATGTGTCCGCTAAGCGCATAGTACGATTGGCTAAACGCTACGCGGTGGTAGAAGGGGATCTCTACCGCCGTGGCGCCAATGGTATCCTCATGCGGTGCATTTCCCAAGAAGCGGGCCACGAGTTGCTCGCGGAGATCCATGGAGGCGAGTGTGGAAGTCATTCCTCATCTCGCATGCTTGTTGGCAAGGCCTTTCGGCATGGCTTCTACTGGCCGAAAGCACTCCAGGATGCGGCTGAGCTGGTAAAGTCCTGCAAAGCATGTCAGTTCCATGCAAAGCAAATACACACACCAGCTCAAGCTCTGCAAATGGTCCCGCCCTCATGGCCATTTGCCGTATGAGGCGTGGATATCCTGGGGCCGTTCCCCCCGGGCCGTTGGCGGGTACCGGTTCCTCTACGTCGCCATTGACAAATTCACAAAATGGCCAGAGGTTACCCCTGTGGTAAACATCACTAAAAAATCAGCAGTCGAATTCCTCAAGTCCATTGTGTGCAGATTTGGCGTCCCAAACCGCATCATCGCAGACAACGGGACCCAATTCAAAAGCAAACTCTTCCAAGAGTGCTGCGAGGACATCGGCATCCAGCGATGCTTTGCGTCCGTGGCACACCCCCGCAGCAATGGAAAGGTTGAGAGAGCGAATGCAGAGATCCTCAGGGGACTCAAGACCCGCACCTACAACTGCTTGAAGAAGCATGGTACCAAATGGGTTGATGAGCTTCCGTGCGTACTATGGGGCAACCGGACCACACCCAGCCGAGCCACCGGGGAGACTCCATTCTTCCTGGTCTATGGGGCTGAAGCATGCCTTCCCCTAGAAATTCACCTGGGCTCACCACGAGTCCAGGCTTTTGACGAGTCCATGCAGGAACAACTGCGACGTGACGATGTGGACTTCGTTGACGAACGAAGGTGGCGAGCAGCAATCCGAAATGCACGCTACAGCTAGGCGCTCAGGCGCTATCACCAGCGGTTCATGCACAGTAGGGAGCTCCGGGCTGGCGACCTCGTCCTTAGGCGGATCCAGAACCGAGCATGGCTTCACAAACTCTCCCCCAGCTGGGAGGGGGCCTTCAAGGTTACAGAAGTATGCCGGCCCGGATGCGTTCGCCTTGCCACAGAAGATGGGGTGCCGCTGCCCAACCCATGCAATATAGAGCATCTGCGTAAGTTTTACACTTAGGCAAAGCAGGGAAATGAATTTTTCCTTTGTAATAACATAGAATTGCGTGCGGCCCAGAGCGGTGGAGGTCCGCCCTCGTAAACCCGGCCTCTGGCATCCATCGCACCGCCGGCTAGCATTAACGCACGGCCCAGAGCGGTAGAGGTCCGCCCTCATAAATCCGGCCTCTGGCATCCATCGCGCAAGCCATGTATATCAAGTTGCAAAGGAAAGATTTGCCCCGGTTCTGTCTTTGTTTCAAAATTTTATTTCGCATTTCGACTCTCGAGATTTTACTTTTCTAACCCTCGTGCGGACTTCCACTCTGGTCGCTACAGCTAAGATCTGTATTGAGTTGCTGGACTGCCGTATAGGTCCGGACCCCCTTTGCTGCTGGGACAGGGGTCTGGACCCCTAGGGACCCGCTCTGGAGAGGGGGTGCTTGTTTTCTGGGGTGGTTCGGAGTCCTGTGTAGCCGCTTAGCCGGTTCCGTACCCAAAGCCTACACATTCCACCACCCTGTACCGAGTGCTCTAGTACCCGGAGCTGGGTAATTAGGGGCCCGAACCTCGTTCTAGCTCAAGGGTTGGCTTCCGAAGTCCTACACGGCAGATCTAGCTCCATATCTTAAAGGATCGAGTACGACAGAATGACCTCACCCACTGCTAGGAGGGGTCTGGAGCATCGGAGCCAGGTCCGGTAAAGTCGTGTTTGTTTCTTGGAGTGGTCCGGAGCCCTGTGTAGCGCCTTAGCCTGGTTCCGCACCCTAAGCCTACACACTCTATCACTCCGTAACAAGCATTGAACTGCCTGGACCTGTGTATCCGGAGCTCCGGACCTCGTACTTGCCTGGGGGTCGGTCCAGAATAGGTCCCACGGGCCTGCTACTAAGCTGTGACTTTGAGTGGTACGCAGGTTGAGCCTTGACTGGTGGTAGCTAGCCTCGAGGTCCGGTCTCTGTGGTAGATAGACTCAAAACAACTAAGCCTGTCTCCCAGGGGGGCCGGGGCGTTTGCTTTGAGCCAGACACCAAAGATCGATCCTGCATGCGTCAAACAGCTAAGTTGCAGTATCATTACTACCATACAAGCGAGTTTGATTTTCCTCTCTGTAGTTTTCCTGTTATACATGGAATAAGTCGCTCGTTCAAGTTGCAATCTATGCTACACCTATGCCCAAGGACGCTTGCTCAACCTCATACGGGGGTCCGGAGTGTCTTCTACGGCTCGGATGGCAGATAGGTCCTAACAACTGAACCTATCTGCCAGGGGGCCATGGCGCCGGGGTGCTGCATACCGCAAACCAGAATAATTGACAAATATCTAAGTTGAAATTTTCTTCTATTAAGTTTCAACAAGTACAATGTTTGTTACATAACACAAAAAACAAAACAAAGGCGCCGCCTGCTGTGAAGTCTAGCTCAGGAGTCTGCAGGTTCCCTCTTGAAGTAGGCGGCGGCGAAGTCGACGACGTCCCACACGCTTTCTTGAGCAGAGGCCTCCGTCTCTGCCACTGGACCATCGACCATGGGGGCTAGCAAGATGGCTAGGTCGTGGCTCCGGAGGCAGGTCAGAATGTGCTCCGCCACCATCCGGATCAGCTCGCGGCCCTCGGCTTCAAGCTGGCCAGCAAGGATCGGCTCCAGATGCCGGAGTCTGTCAAAAGCTTAGTTCAGCACTGGGAGGGCGTCAGCAATCGAAGCTGGCAGCTCCGCCACTTGGATTGGACTCATTCCAAGTGGCACCAGCGCTGAGCTCGCTTCGCTCGCCCAGTCGACGATCCACTGGGCCCCCAAGCGCTGGTCATCCTGCAGCTAACGGACTGCCTCCTGGACCGCCTCCTGGACCGCCTCCTGCTCCCGGGCGTCCAGTGCTGCCTGGGCCGCCTCCACCTTGCGGGTCCTCTCCTGGAGCATGGCCTCCTTCTTCGCCGCCGACTCCTTCAGGGACTTGAGGGCCTCGCTCTGGCGCGCAAGCTGGAGCTCCATGTTGGTGGTGTGGGATTCCCGCTTTGCAAAGGACTTCCTATCCTCCTCAAGCTCCAACTCAGCAACAGCCTGCTTGCTGGCGGTCTCCTGCAGCTGCTCGCGCCATCCTTGCTGAGTCTCGGAAAGCTTCTCGAGCTCCAGCTTGCGGACCTCGAGCCCCTGGCTGCGGGACTCGAGCTCGGACCGCTGCGCAGCGAGGCTGGCCTCCTCCTTGGCAATGACCTCCTCCTGCAACGCCAGGGCCTTCTCCCGGCTCGCCACTGCAAACTCCCGGTCGAAAACCTTCCGAAGATTGGCTCGGTAGGACTATTGGTCGGCCTTGAGCTCGGAGCGAACACGCACGGCATGGGAGGCTTCGGCCTTTGTGCGTCCCTCCAGGCGGGTGTGCCAGTCGCCGAGGCGCTGGCGTTCGCTCTCTATGGCCACCCACTCCCGCCGGAAAGCCGCCTCGGCGGTAGAGGTCGCCTCCTCTATCGTCTGCCGGACCCGGACTAGCACCTGGGTGAGGGGAGCCGCTTCCTCCTCCGGGGGACCCTGCAGGAGCCGCCTACCAAAGACCTCCTCCAGCTCTTCCTCTGCCATAGGTTAGGCACTGGAGGAGGGGACGTCCGGTACAGGCGTCGGGACCTCAGGAACCGAGGTGCTCGCCGCTGCCGCTGCCGCTGTGCTCGCCGTTGCTGCGCCTGTCGGCGCGGCTGTCGCCGTAGCCGGGGCCTCGGGGGGCACCGCGTCGGGTGTAGCTGCGCCTGGCACTGGCGCATCCGCCGCCGTCGCATCGGGCGTTGCAACGCCTGGCGTTGGCGCATCCGCCGCCGCCGCGTTGGGCACCACCAGATTAGCGGAAGCCGCCGCACCCGAGCTCCCCGTACCCGTCGTCGCTCCCGCCATCACCGCTGAGGTCCCGGTCGCCTGGACCCCCGCTGACGAGCCAGCGTCGGTGGAAGAACTGATTGGGCGAGAGGCCCTGGCAAACAAAGAGAAGAAGCCTTCAGCAAAAAGCGGAGCACCAAGAATAAGGGAAGTGAACGGAAGAACACTTACCCTAGAGCGCCGGGTCTCCAGCGCCCACGGAGGCTCGACGACTACTTCTAATGCTGCTGCTGCTCCCGTGGCAGCGGCGGTGGCGCACCTCGCTGCTGCTCCCGAGGCGGCGGTGCAACCCGTGGCTGCTGCTGCTGCTGTTGCTGCCGGGGGGAGACATCTCCCGGCGGTGGTAGTGGCGGCGCGGCTACTCCGGGGGTCCCGCGAGGGCGGGGGGCCCGGGAGCCACCCTGGCCCGCGTCCTCAGCGGTCCTCTGACGCTTCGCGGTAGGCTCCATAACTGGGGTCCTGTCGCCCCGGTGCAACTTGCGCCGGCCCGCTTCCCCCGACGACGCGCCGGAGCTGCTCCGGGCCTGGCTGGGACCGCTCGTGGTGGCACTACCAGCCACGGCCTGCTTGCCCTTGGCAGAAGGGCCGGACCCCGTGGCGCTTGGCACAGCCTGTTCCCCGAACGCACTAGGGATCCGGATCCCACAGACCGGATCTTCTCCAGTCTGGCGCACTGCCAGCCCACCGTCGTCGAGGGTCGGCAGGGTGGCCAACCCCGCAGTCCTCAGGCGTGAGTCCTCGCAGAAGGGGAGGACACCCTGAGGAAGGATCAGGTGCTCCGGGATGAAGATCTCCCCGGTCACCGCCCGCGCCAGGACCTCCAGGGCTTCCTGGGTCAGATCGCTCCCCTCTCCACGGTGGGTCCTGCTGCAGTCGTTGGGGCCGGTGAAGCTCCAAGCAGGACGCGGCCGCTGCTTTAGGGGGGGCGATCCGACGCTTCAGGAAATCCCCGAGCACGTGTAGCGAGGTGAGGCCGCCCTCCGCCAGCGACTTGATCTTGCTCAGCACGGAGTCGAAATCCGACGACAGGGACGGCTTGGCCCTCCAGGACTGGCAGTCGGAGGTGGGTCCCCCGGTCGGCATGACCAGGCGCTCGTTGGCTTCGGTGGTGGCGATCACCCACTCCCTGCGCCAATCCTCCCACTTCTCGCCAGTGAGCCCGGGAATGTATGGCGTCCGCAGGTCGCTCCTTGTCTGGAAGTAGTACGCTCCCACTTCGTCTTTGCCATTCCCGGACTTCACCAGGACGAAGAAGTGGCGGAAGAGGATGACGCAGGGCCACACCCCCACGAACATGTCGCACTGGTGGACGAAGATTGCCGTCAGGAGGATGGAGTGCGGCGTGAGATGTTGAAGCTGGAGGCCGAAATCTTCCAGCAGCAGCAGAAAGAACGAGGAGATCGGTAGCCCCAAGCCGGTGGAAATGTGCGAGATGAACAGCACAAATTCCCCGACGCGCAGGTCACCGAGGGGAACCGAGCCTGCTCGAATCCCCCAGGCAGTCTCCTGCGCACTCCACCCAAGCAAGCGGCGCACCGTGTTCAGCTCCTCCTCAGTCTGGAAACGGCGGGGACGGACAAGGGATGCCATCTCGCTATGGAGGCGAGGAGCAATCTACGCAGAAGAGCAAGGGGAGAGGAGGCTCGAAGGCAAAGGGGCGCAAAGGTTGGAAGGAAGAAGGCGAATGCGGAAAAATAACCATGGTATGCGGTTCCTCCCTTATGAAGCCTGACCCAACCGGCGCGCGCCCGGAACCGTCGCTGGAACCCAAGCGGCGCTCACGCTTGGTGTTAACCGCCCAGTCCATGACAAGGGGCCCAGGCCCGCCTGTCAGGGAGGGCGGGTGACAAACAAAGGTGTGAAAAGGCGGAATCTGAACCGTCGTCCGCGCGCGAAACGAGGCGGAAGCTGAGCTGACGTGCGCGCATTAAGCGCTGGCATGACCAGGCTTTTCGGGAACTGCGCTGGTGGTAAATATCCCGTTTACTCCGGCCGCAACAATGCCGAGCGTCGCTCGCGTGACTAGGTGTACCACTGTGCGTGGGGGCCACGAGTCAGTAAGCCGTTGCGATGTGATGAGGCAGCGAAAAACCCGATGGATGGTCAAAGCCGGACAAGACTCCTGCAGTAAGAGGCTTCATGTTATGCAGGGCCAAATCACAGTAGTGACCCCACCTGCGGGTTCGTCACCTCTCCCGAGGTGGGCCCGGGGGGCCACTGTCGGTACCCTGTAGAAGGGATACCCACGGGTCAGGCTCCTACCTCACCAGGCCAACGGCCCCGGACCCGCTCACCGCTCTGGGACGGGTTCGGAGACGCCACGTGTCCCTGAGGAAGGGGAGCTCCGAGCCAACAGCCGAGGGCGCGGACCCCCATAGGGGTTCAGAACCTCCTCGCGCCCGTCCGGACCTCCCACGCCGTCGGGGGGGGGGGGTCCGGAGCCGCCACGTGTCCCGCAGACGCTGGTCTTCCGCTGGAAGACTCGCCCACCCACCGCATTCAATGCGGGTGGTTGAGGCGTGCATAGTGCAGACCTCACTGTAGACCGCATATTACCGAGGTACACAGTGCAGCCGCCTGCGCCGCATCCGCGCAGAGCCCGTCTGCCGCATTAATTGGATATGACGACACGGCACTTTTTCATCATACCGCCTACGCCGCAAGCTACGCGGCCATTCAGCTACGCTGCAGGCGACGCCGCAAGCTACGCCTAGCGCCGTTTCGACAAGACAGCGCATGGGTATGCTGGTCGGAAAATTCCCGTGGGCAGGCAAGGAAATCCAGGAGTGAGATCTCCTTCGCCTGTAATGCCATAATATATGAACAGTATGATATTTTATACTACCTCGATTGGGCCCACCTGTCGGGGACCCAACGGCCATGTACGCGCCTCCCTTGAGATATAAAAGGGATGCGCTCGCTACAGATAGACATAGACACACTGGACTGAGCACTAGACACACAAGCTCTCTCAGACTCTCTCGAGTCGAAGGGAATACACGCAATACAACACACAGTGGACGTAAAGTATTACACTCCGGCGGCCCGAACCACTCTAAACCGGCTGTGTTCATCGTGTTCTTCCAGCGAGATCGAACTAGTCCTAGCTAACCTCCGATTACTCTCCCTCTGAATTTAGTCAGATGCATTCTGCCACCCGGCTGTGATTTAGCACACCACGACACATGTTCTCATGTGGCCGGGTTTACTTGTTAGCAGGCGTGACTCACGCGGCGAATTTTTCCCTTCCACCACGCATATTCTCATGTGGCCGGGTTTACTTGTTAGCAGGCGTGACTCACGCGGCGAATTTTTCCCTTCCACCACGCATATCGCGACGACGACGACGACGACGACGACGACCCCAGTGGTGATGTGACCGTGTCCCAGCGATCGAGGTCGTTCGACGCTCACGACACGCCAAAATCTCGTGTTTAAGTCACTGATACCGGTTTCATAACCCGCCACCAAGCATGTGCAGGAAACAGACTCCCTGATACCCACTGGCAGTCCAGTTTAAGTCAACTCGGCGCTAGAATTCAAGGCTCCACTTGCAGTTTTTTTACCGGATGCTACTGTCCTCCCCGTGAGATTGGCGACGGCAACAGCCAGCGACCAATTCGTGTCAGGGACCCTCACACTCCCGGGCACTGCTCTGATGTGCCGAAGAGATCATCAGCGTCGACGTCGCCGGTCGTCGTCGCGCCGGCGCGCGCAGCGCAGCCGCGCGCCGGTCCACCGCCGCCGAGCGCGTCCCCGGGCGCCCACTTGCCCCGATCGAATCGGCGACCCGTTCAACCGGAGCAACCCATCCACTACTCGTCTACTCCCTACTGGCGGATCCTCTCGGCACGACCGCGTCGCCGCCGTACGCCGCCCGGCTGTCCTGGAGCGCGGCGAACGACTGACCGCGCCCGTGCGCGGGACGGGTCAACGGCAGTTACGGCGCCGACGGGGGCCGGAGGGAAGAGTCGCGGAACGTCCCGGCGCCACCGGTCGGTGCGTGGGGACTGGGGGGGGGGGGGGGGGGGGCGGGCGGCATCTGATTGCTGACAGGTTCATGTACCACTTGGAAGTCTTGAGTGGGAACCAGAGACTCCACAGTTGGGACGAACGGACTAACTTTGGACCAGGGCCGCCACCGCCTGTTCATCATTTCGAGCTTCGATCGCGCTGCTGCCCATGCATGCTGTGGACTATGCACAGAATTTACGCTTGGAAACACAGGACCAGATCGACAAAGGTTTTTTGTTCAAAAAAATTCTTCTTTTTTGTTGAAAAAACAAAGGTTTGCGTCCTGTGCTGCAAAGGAAATTGAACTCTCTTCTTTGTCGCGTGCTGTGTACAGCCATCTAGTTTCCATACCTGCTACCTCCGCCCAGCGCACCCACCACAAAACTCCAGGCTCCGATCAGGGGGAGAAAAAACAACGGCTGGAGCCTGGACTCAACCACCTGCCGCGCGAATCTCGCGCTGCCGTTGCAGCAGCGCGTCATCGTTAGACGCATGACAGCGTTTCGAATGGCGTCGTACATACCGCTCTCAACAGATTCTCTACACGCTCCGTGGGCGAGCGCGCCCGTGATACTTTTCTTTTTATGTTTTGTTAACTACTTCCTTGTATTCACATATATTGCATCTGCGGCAAGCACTACCAAGAACAGCTATTGATAAAACATCGTATACGTGGGAGAATTTCCAAGCGTAGGAGAGCGTGACCAACTTTGGTCACAACATTAGCTCCTCCCCTTACGCACAACATTAGATGTAACTTTTTTTTTTGTTTGATATCAAAGAAAGAATTGTATTATATCAAAGCTGAGTACATCATCAAGTTACACAAAGCACTCTCACAGCACTCACGCACTAAGGTCTCTCAAAGTATTCACGCACTAAGCTGCTCCAAAACTTAATCCTAAACCTGTGTAAAAAATTAAATACAAGGCCACACAAACATACACTAGCAGGCTGAGAACAAGAGCCCAAAGAACGGCGACCAACATCCCTATAGACTGGAACGATTACAATCTTCTTCTTCCTTCTTGCGTCTTTCTTCTTCCTCTTTCTGCCACAGATGAAGAAGAGAGACAGGTCCCAATATATCCAAACAAAGACTGATCGACATCAGCTCGGGGGGACAGACTTATTCTCACAAGCCTTTCACCGTGGTTGGATCTAACCACGACAAAACGGAGAAGCGGCCAGAGAAAATTATTCCACGACGACATCACCATCCCCGCCTCAATGACGCCATCCGAAAACCTAATTCTCCATAACGTCGCCCCAAGAAAGTTGCAGACACCGTAGATACTGCCACCTCCATCGGAGCCGCCATGGAGAGACCCAATCCACCCTATCTCTTCACCGTTGTCGGAGCGGGAGGAAACAAATCTCCCATACCATGAAACGCGGCATGGAGAAACCCTAACATAACCTAAACTCGATCTATTAGAGAATATTGAAAGAGATGGATCCCCACTCCCTCCGGTCTCCAGCGAGAGGCCAGAGGTGGGAAGAGAGGGGGACCAAACGGTGGAGGAGGCGAGAGCCGGTGGATTGGCAGGAGGGGCGCGCCCGCCCGTGTCGCCCTTGGGGCGACACAGGGGCTGAACTAGGCTATCAACACATGCTCCCGCACGGATTAATTAGAATTAATTTAAAAATAAGTATTATAGTTAATAATTATAATTATCTATGCTATGCTCTCTTTTATCCATTAAATATTCTAACACATGGTTCGAAATATATATTTATTATTATCTAGCTGCAATATATTTCATTTTGCATCGCTCTCCATGTATGTTTGATTTAATTGAACCATTTGTTTGTAAATTGGTATTCTTATCTCTTCCATCACATATCAATACATGGTGATACATATCGTGGGTAGTATTTTATATAAGTAATTATATGATAATATATTATTAATAATAAAAATAGTAATGTATATTTTTATATTTTTTGCATTTTAGTATTTTATTAGAACTATATAATTTAGATTTAGATTTTGGGGGTTAATTTTTAATAATGATATAATTGGATAGTTTATATGCAAATTTAGAGGGTTATTTGCACTATCTTTATAATGCATGGATTTACTTTAGATTTTTTTATAATGCCAGAGGTGAGTAATTTAGATACATATTTAGAGGATTACTTTAGTCTATTTTCATAATGACAGAGGCAGATATTTTATTAAAGGAAGAAAACAAATCCAATAGTTATTATAATTAAAGTTGCCGTAATGATGGATGGATGTTTCCAATTTTATGAGAATTTATAGGATTTCTCTATTTTGCGTCTATGTTGGATTCTAGGTGGCTTCACGTGAAGATTTGAAAGAGCCTCCAATTAGTAATACTCATAAGAGGTTACCGAACCTTTTGTGGGTCATCTTACAAGGATGATTTTTGGAACGACATCTGAGTCCCTCCGCTGCACTGTAGACGAACCAATTCTAGATTTTTCAGTGTTTGTCCATAGTTAAGCTTCTGCATAGCCCATGACACCAGTAGACATCATATTGCTTGTTTAATTTCGTCCCTCCCCACCACGTTTTGGCAGCCTGTTAGCTTTGGTGGGCCTGCACCTTCCAACATGCAAGTTTGCGCAGCCGCCTACCAACGGAGCATTTGTCCGGGTCAGGTCGTTTTGCCGCCACTCGTTCTTCTAAATCAGCTTGGAGGACACATAGAGAGATCTATAATACAGATCACGACTCGCGGCCTGCGTTCTGATCCATCTGTTTCGATGCATGCGTCGGAATGGGAAGAAAGAAATCAAACAAAGATCGTATTGTGTGGTTGTGGTTCGGCACACGGATCGAGTTACTACTCCCTGCTGGAGTGCTGGTGCACAGGAAAACGAAGAGCATGTTCTTGTGACACATTGTTCTTTGGATCTCCGTTTTCTGAGACCCAATTCAGTCCCACATGCCGTTCCCCGGCAATGCAGATCTGCTTTGAACACCGCCTGCCCCGTGCAACAGTACGACCTCGACGGCAGAGCACGTGGATATGTGGATCTGACTCGAGCTCCGGCACTACGCTTCGTCCAAAACCGGCCACCACCGCATCGATCGTCTGACGACCAGACATCCTCCCCTCCACGACGAGGCAGGCATCTACTCCGGCACTCTGTCATCTCGCTCTTGGATCCTGCGATCCGGCCGGCAAGGGAGCACAACCAGTTAGCCACCGTGGCGTCCACATGGTGCTGGTGGCCGGTGCTGGGTCACTGATCTCGGCTCGGCAGGTACAGAGATACTAGTAGCTAGCGTGCAGGGGCTCTGCCCCAGCTGCCGCCGAGCGGCGAGGGCCACTTGCCCGCCACGGCCGCGGTGATGTCACTGGCCACCACGGCGATGACGCGAGACGCCTCCGGCCAACGACCGCTGGGGTCAGCAACTCCTCGCTCGTCGCCGCGGCTGACGCCCGGGCCCCGCCCACCACCGCATCAGGGTATTCGTCCGCTATAAGAAGCGCGTGGCGACCCGCCACCAGGAGAGCCATGTCGAAGGCGAGCTGCCCGCCGGCTCGGCTCCCCCCCGCTTCGCGCGCGCGCGCACGCAAGAGCTCCGTGGGCTCGCGGTGAGCAGAGCACGCCGGCGCCGCGCCACGCATGGCGGAGCACCTCCTCTCGACGGCGGCGCACCGCACCATGCCGGGGAACTACGTCCGGCCGGAGGCGCAGCGCCCGCGCCTCGCCGAGGTCGTCTCCGGCGCGCCCATCCCCGTCGTCGACCTGGCGTGCCCCGACCGCGCCGCCGCCGTCGCCGCCGTCGGCGACGCCTGCCGCTCGCACGGCTTCTTCCAGGTGCCGTGATGAACTGATGATATGCATCAAATCGCGCGTCGCCACCGACGAGACGCGTGCGTTGACGTACGCTTCAGATCGTCCGTTGACGGCCGGCGGTTTCAATTCGTGCGCAGGTCCTGAACCACGGGATAGACGGCGGGCTGATCGCGGAGGTGATGGCCGTCGCGCGCGAGTTCTTCCGGCTGCCGGCGGAGGAGAAGGCCAAGCTCTACTCCGACGACCCGGCCAAGAAGATCCGGCTGTCCACCAGCTTCAACGTGCGAAAGGAGACGGTGCACAACTGGCGCGACTACCTGCGGCTGCACTGCCACCCCCTCGACCAGTTCGTGCCCGATTGGCCCTCCAACCCGCCCGACTTCAAGTACGTTAATAACTGTTTTGCCTCATTGATTAATACAATAATCACACTCCTATTCAATCACTTCCTAGTCCTTGTTTTTTTTTTTATAAAAGGTCTTTGTAGTCCTTGTTGAAACAAGCAGAGGTAAATTGCTAACGCAAAATCTTTGAAATGCGTAGTAGCTGAAATAGGAAACGATGAATAATCGAAGCTCACGAGTGTGCGCCCAGTGGCCAGTTGTAGTAGTGGGACAAGCGAGCTCTTTTTTTACAAAAAAAAAAGAATTAAGAAAGAATACCTTCTGAACAATGAAAAAAAAGAATTAAGAAAGAATACTTTCTGAACAATGAAAAAAAACAAAGACAAATTAAAACTTAGTACATACCGATACCGAGATAGTGCGGTTGGTCTGGATAGTTTTTAAGCTTACTTGGATCCACCCAGCTAATTCATTAGCTAGCTAGCTTGGCCAGCTAGAATTAGCTAGGTCGTTAGATCAGCTAACCAGCTATCTAGATTGACTTTAGTTGGCCCAGATTGTTTTGAATCTATACAATTTAAAAGTAGCTACCTACCAACTATCAGGTACATACAAACTGTCATCTAGGTATAATTTACAGTAGTGCAGACTGCAGAGAGCACTATTTTGCGTACATATTATGCAGTTGTTTTTGTGATTTTCTTGCATACCTAAATATTCAAACCCATATTATTAATCAAATTACTCTTTATCTAAAAAATTATTAATCAAATTACTAGGTTCGCCCTGTGTAGACAGTTTGTAGTAGGAACGCGAGAAAAATAAGTAAAGAAACAACAAAAAATGAATTTCGCCACTGTTACAAGTAACGGCGACTAAATGATGAAACAAGTAAGATCAATCACAGCGGAGACACACGATTTTACGTGAAAAACCCCTACAATGCGAAGGGGGAAAACCACGGACGCCAGCCAACAACACTTCTTACTATTTTCAAGAGTTTTGGGTTATAACGCCATATGGCGGCTTACAAGAGAATGATCACGGTGAAAACCCTAACATGGGTATATGTACCGTACCGCGCCCCCAAGCGTCCTCGAAGGCAGAAGTCGGCCTTTTATCAAGGGCAATTGAATTTGGAACATATCCAACAGCCACAGCCAAAAATACACACTACACCAACCCGATGTCCAGCTTTCTACAAGAAGATCCCTAGCTAGGTACTGCTTTTTTTTCAGCATATGGTCGATTTTGAAAGCTCGGATTGAGAAATGTATAAGTCAAATGACCCCTAGAATCCAGAATCAAGAATCCATAATCAGATTCTAAGAGTCATATAACTTTTGGATTTCCTAAAATTGAGCCTTCCAAATCAGCAAGAAGCTGGAACAAACGGCCCCTAGTCTCCTGCCATTGCTCACGACCAGTGTGCAGGCAATGCTGCAAGTTGTCAATGCTAGTGTCAGGTTCAACTGTTCAAGTCATGCTGGCCACATCACACTGAGCGCCGCTGTCCCCATTCATTAGCCTTCATTGACGGCACCCCGCTCATCCCTCGTGGCCTCATCACATCACATGCCGTCTATGTGGATCCCCTGCCACCCTGACCAAGCATCGGGTGATTAGTATTTAGGGTGAGGGTGCTTGATCCGGACACAAAATCGTCACAACTGGCCCGAGATTGTTGGATCGGCCTTGGGCAGATCCGTACTGCACCATCGTCCACACCACACCGTATAGTACATGCGCCGGCAGAACTGCCACCATCATCTTCCTTATTAGGGTTGTTGGGTCCCACCTCCGGCTCTATCGACCGCAACTCCGCAAGGAGGTGGTTGGTGGCCTTGTGGCCCCAATTCGACCTTCAAAGTTTTTAGCTCAAAATTGTATAAGAATAGGGCCTGGTCTTTTTAGAGCTCGATTCTTAAATTATTTAGGTCAAATTTGATGGCCCGTTACTATCTCTAGACGGGTGCGGTCCCGTGTCGCCCGTGGCGTGAGTCGATCTATTACACGAGAACATCAGTACTGATATTCTTAAAAACGAAATGAGTAATTCATGGACATGAGCCAATCCAACTTGCTTTTGTGTTGGCGGAACCAGAGTTTTAGACTGTTCATGAAACTCCTGGGGTGTTTAAGTTTTATTAGACTGTTCATGAAACTCCAGGGCATTGCGCACGCGCGCCTTCTTTTCTGGATGGATATACACGCACACACAGATCGCAGATCAGGCCGTCGTCCGTTCCTGAATGTGCCCACAAAAGACGCAGACATCCATGCTACGGCGCACAGCATCGGAACAAACAACTTTTTATCGCCTGAATCAGAGAGCGCCGCTTTCGAGCGCAAATAGTAGACAGCCAGCTAAATAAAACCTGGCAGGATAGATATGGATAGATATGGATCACCCCTTTCCCTTTCACACACATGGTTGCAGCGATGGGTCTAGCGCAGCAGGCCATGTCTAGCGAGACCGACCGACCGAGCAACGTGATCCATGGCCCCGGCGATGCACATCAAGATTCCAGCAGACATGTAGGCATGTAGCTGTGTGACTGTCTGCTCCATAGCTCGATTCCACGCGCGGCGCATTGCATTGCAGTCGGTGACAAAAGTGCTCTTCTTCTTTAACAGAAACATAATACTCCCTCCGTTCCAAATTATGAGACATTATAAGAATCTTAGAGAGTCAAAACAATCTTAAATTTGACCAAAATTATAGAGAAAAATATAAAGATTTATAATATCAAATTGATGTACTATGAAAATATAACTGATAAAGAATCTAATGATACTTAATTTATATAATAAATATCATTATTCTATTATATAAATTTAGTTAAATATAAAAAACTTTGACTCTCCAAGATTGTTGGAATGTCTTATAATTTGGAACGGAGGAAGTAATAAGCAAGTGCTGTTCCTGGTAGATTACTGTGATGCCGTGCAATTATAAATCTTTGCTAAATATTGATAGCGTTGTTTGATTTAAATTACGAAGAAGTTATGAATGAAGAAGCATTCTGACACTGATGGCACGTACGCCCGTGCGTTCAGGGAGACCATGAGCAGCTACTGCAGGGAGGTCCGGGCGCTGGGGTTGAGGCTGTACGCGGCCATATCGGAGAGCCTGGGCCTGGAGGCGAGCTACATGGAGGACGCGCTGGGGGAGCAGGAGCAGCACATGGCCGTCAACTTCTACCCGCCGTGCCCGGAGCCGGAGCTCACCTACGGGCTCCCCGCCCACACCGACCCCAACGCGCTCACCATCCTGCTCATGGACCAGGACGTCGCCGGCCTGCAGGTGCTCCACGCCGGCCGGTGGGTCGCCGTCAACCCGCGCCCCGGCGCGCTGGTCGTCAATATCGGCGACCAGCTGCAGGCGCTCAGCAACGGGGAGTACCGGAGCGTGTGGCACCGCGCGGTGGTGAACTCGGACCGGGAGCGCCTGTCCGTGGCGTCCTTCCTGTGCCCCTGCAGCGGCGTCGTGCTCGGCCCCGCGCGGAAGCTCGTCACCGACGAGACCCCCGCCGTGTACAGGAGCTACACGTACGACGAGTACTACAAGAAGTTCTGGAGCAGGAACCTGGACCAGGAGCACTGCCTGGAGCTCTTCAGGACCTAATTAAGCTAGCCGCCGGCGCCCATGATCTTCTTCGGAAAGGATGGGATTGTTTGTTTGGTTGTTCGTCTTCAACGTACGTTCTGCAAATAAGGTCGCGACTTTTCTGCTGTTTGTCGTTGCAGACGGTTGCAAGAAGATCGAAAAAAGGAGTTTTGGTGGTTACAATCGCTCGATTTCGGACAAGGTTCATACTAGAAGCCGAAAGGAGTGTAGGAATTCACAGAATACATACACGTACTAGTTCTGTTACGTGCGGTTACCAAATACATGTAGTTTCCAGAACCATTTTGAAGATCAGAATCCATGAAATTTAAACTTTACTTTCAGATGCTTGCCCAGGCAAGTTCTCGAGAAAAGAACACTACATTTTTAGCAGTAAAAAGTCTACTTTTCCTTCCTCAACTATCGCAAAAGTCTGATTCTCATCCCTAAATTATAAAACCGAGTATCTAGTCTCCCCCAAATATCAAAACTATTTGTTTTACCTCCTTCGGCAGGTTCACAAGCAGCTTTTGTATTTTTATTTATTTATTTATCTCATTTTTCACTCAATTAAGGTAACAAATATGGATTAAGAATCATGAAAATTAACATAATGGTAGAGGAGAGTACAGAGAACCCAATTTCACAACTTACTGAAGTTGAAACTAAAAATTTGAAAATTAAAATTTTGAAGAAAGAAAAATTCAAACTTCATTGAATTTTTAAGCATCGATATGGGCTCTATTTTTGCAAAATTTGAACTGTGTGATACATATCAGAGATGCATCATTAGAGATGTTTTGTGTGTATAGGTTCTATAGTAAAATTTCAAGTTTCATAGGAAGGTTCAAATTTGAGCCTAATTTGATCCTTTTTTATTTTTAGAAAATTAAAAATATACTCAAGCGTATACTTATTAGTTTTATACATTTGCAAATTAGTGAGTATATTTTAAATTATGTGAAAATAAATTAAAAATTATAAAATTTGGCTCAAATTTGACCCTACATAATAAACTTCACATTTTACTACAGAACCTATGCTCACAAAAATTCTCTAGTGATATATCTCTAATATGTGTCACACAATTCAAATTTTATCAAAGATGGAGCTCGTCTAGATGCCTTAAAAATACAATGAAGTTTGAATTCTTTCTTTTTAAAAACTTGAAGTTTCAAATTTTTTTAAACTTTATAAATTTGAGTTCTTTGTACTATACTCTACCACTATGCCAATTTTCATAATTTTTGAACCATGTTTGCTGCCCCCAATTAAGTGAAAAAAGAGATAAGGTAGAAAAATCTATGAAAAATGTAAAACCGCTTGTGAAACCGCCAAGGGAGGTAAAATAAATTTTTTTGATAGTTGAGGGAGATTGGATGGTGGACAGGGGTGGGCCCCATGTGTATTCACGGGTATTCAATTGAATACCCAAAAATTTTAGGAAAGAAATTCATACACATACAATATTACATGTATATGTATCCAAAAATAGAAAATAACACCACGAAACAGGCTTCCCAATCATTTTGGGCTCAAATCAGTCAAATGACCCACTATCTCCCTCCTCCGGACCCAGCTGCTGGCCCAAACTGCTCCCCCTCCCCTCAACGGCGCAGACCCGGATCGCTTCCTGCTTGTCGCAACTCCCTTCCCCTATTTCGTTCCCCATCTGGCTCTCCTATCGCATCCCTAGCGAAGTAGCGGCGGCGGGGCGAAGGGTGAACACGAGTGGCGGCGCGACACAAGGGCTGGCAGTCTAGTGGCCAGGGCTAGCGGCGTGGCCTGTGGCTCTCCGCGTGCGAGAGTGCTGGAGGTGGGAGCGCATTGCACGTCTGCGCAGCGTAGTGCGCCCGGCCGCCTGCCGCCGGCGCTGGGTGCAACAGTGCGCACGACGCATCCGCGCTAGTGGCGCACTTGTGGTTGTGGCCTTTTTCTGTCTGAGTCACTGGCGGTCTTGCCTCTGCAATTCTGAAAAAGAAGGTGAGGATTGAGTAATTTGGATAGCGATCGCTTGTTAATTGGTGACAATTTATAGAGCAATGCTGTGACTTGAGTGATTGCAATTGTTAGGTTCAAATCATGAAGAGGAAGAAGGGTAGTAGTAGTAGTAGGTCTTTCTTGCAAAGAAGTGCCACAAAGAAGAAACTACCCATAGAATGTTATTATGATATGAATTTCCACCCTTCGAAAATTTTGAATACCCAAATTTCAAATCCTGGGCCTGCCCCTGATAGTGGATACCCAGTTTTACCATTTTTTTTACAGAAGATCACCAGCTTTTATAGAAAGCAATTAAAGGTTTGGAAACAACAAAGTTCGTTGGGGATGCCAACTTGCTAGCAGAGTGCGCAAAGAAAATAGAAGGCCACAAATGGCAAAAAAGGAAACCAGGACGCAGCCTGTAGGTAGTTCAGCACCAATCGCTCTCGTCCGGACGACTTCTGGCCGTAACGAAGGTCTTCATCCAGTCCGCCGTGCACCCCCGAAAGTCCTCAGCTTTTTTCTGGTCAGGTCGTCGTAAAAGGATCTTCCAACTCTATAACAATGAATTAGTTTTGTGCACGATTGCTATGGGCGATTTAGGGAAACCATGTTCAATTCTAGATTTGTTTCTAGTCGGCCATAACACCCAAGCCACAATTGTGAAGCAGAAGAGCTTCAGATTGTAGTCAACACACCCAAAATACACCCAGTTTTCAAAAAGATCATCCAAACCTGTGGGGATCCTGTCCCAACCTAGGATTTCCTTGAAACACGTCCAGACAAAGCGAGCAATCACGCCTTGGAAGAGGACGTGATCAACTGTTTCGGGAACTCCACAAATGTGGCAGTCCGCCTCCTCTTTCCATTACTTATGTTTTAAGGCCACCCCTGTTTGCAGCCTCCCTTGAACAGCTAGCCAAAGAAAGATTTTAAGCTTCAGTGGCAACCGGGAAGCCCAAAGTCTTCTCATTCTTTGGTTTGTAAACACCCCCCCCCCCATATGACAGAAATCTATAGGTAGACTTAGTAGTATAGGTCCCAAAATTTTCAAGTAACCAAATAGGAGTGTCAGGCTCCGAATCACTATGCAATTGAACAGCCTCTAGCTGGTCCATCAGTTTATCCCAAGCTGGCAGATCATTGCTCACTAGGGGCCTGCAAAGAGGAATCGACTAGGCCTCTCCATCCCACAAATCTCTAACCCAAGCATTCTTTTTCCTACACTTGATGTAGATTTCAAGAAAGTCCAACCGCAAAGGGACATTGGTAAGCCAAACATCATCCAAGAAGATAGTGTCTCTCGCATTGTGGACTTTGAATGCCAAACCAAATCTAATCTTGTGTTTCACTGTTTGGATCCCCTTCCAGAATTGGGAGCGAGTCCTATTTTTATTGTTCATCAAAGTTTTGTTATAAAGGTACTTTGCTCTTAAAAGCTGGCAGCAGAGATCTCCTGTTCTCTGAGCAAGGATCCACCAAACCCACTTAAGCAAGAGAGCATCATTGAGCAACCTGGTATTTAGAATTCCTATCCCACCAAAATCTTTAGGCAGGCAAAGCTGATTCCATCTTATCATGTGGTATTTAAAGTTGTTTCCAGCCCCTCTCCAAAAGAATTGAGATCTAATTGTGTCCATTTTGTGGTGATTCTCCTCACACAGCCTGTACATCCCCATTGAATAAATGGGAATACTGCTCAGGGAGGAGTTGGTGAGAATCAGCCTCCCACCCGAAGAAAGATTCTTCCCTTTCCAGGGGGGACAATTTTTTTCCTCATTTTCTCAATCACCCCCCAGAAGGATTGAGCACCCAAGTGTCTGTCACTAATAGGGAGGCCGAGGTATTTCATTGGGAACTCCCCTATCTTACAGTTTAACATGTTGGCAATTCTCTGCTGCTCCAAGTCACTGACCCCATCACTAAGACTTCACTTTTGTGGTAATTGATTTTGAGCTCTGTCAGCCACTCAAAACAGCAAAGAAGGAACTTCATGTTGATAATGGTTTGATCATTATAGTCCATCAGGATGATTGTATCGTCAGCATATTGAAGATGAGTAACCCCCCCCCCCTCTTCCAGCAGGTCAGCAGCTAACCCACCAATATGTCCTTTAGTCTTGGCCTTATTCAAGATATGGTCAAGGGCATCAGCAGCCAGGTTAAAGAGCATGGGAGAGAGAGGGTCCCCCTGCCTCAAGCCTCTATGAGTAGTGAAGTAG
Source organism: Panicum virgatum (assembly GCF_016808335.1). Taxonomy (NCBI): domain Eukaryota; kingdom Viridiplantae; phylum Streptophyta; class Magnoliopsida; order Poales; family Poaceae; genus Panicum; species Panicum virgatum. The sequence continues at coordinate 48,196,712 of NC_053144.1, read as the reverse complement.
CTACCATTTTCCCCATTAATATCGATACAAACTTTACCCCCCCTGACCGTGCTCATAATCCAGTGCCTGACCTTCGGATCGAAGCCTTTTCTAGTCAAGACTTCTTCGACAAACTCCCATTTGATGCTGTCATAAGCTTTCTCGAAGTCAATTTTGAAAAGCACCCCTTGTTTCTTTTTAACCTTGATATCATGAACAATCTCATGCAACATAACTGCACCATCCAAAATGTATCTTCCCTTGGTGAAGGCAGTTTGTACTCCACTAATCAGCTTATTTGCCAAGTGTGGTAGTCTATCTGTCAAAAGTTTGGTGAAAATTTTGAAGCTAACATTGAGTAGGCAGATAGGTCAAAATTGTTTGACATTGTTGGCATTCTTGACTTTGAGAATTAGTGTGATAACCCCATAGTTCAGTCTACTTATGTCTATGTTCCCCATATAGAAGTCGTTTATCATAAGCATCAATTCTGCTTTGATTAGCTCTCAACAATGTTTATAGAAAGACACACTGAAACCATCTGAACCGGGAGCAGAATTTTCTTTCATGCTGAAAATTACTTTCTTAACTTCTGTCTCTGTGAACGGCTTAAGTAATTCTTCATTATCTCTGGCATCAAGTCTACCCCAGGAGGACCATGCTGAAAGTTTTTGGGTTGTTTGCCGAAAAAGCTTTTTGTAGAACTCATAGATAGCATCTTTGATAAGCTTAGGATCAGTAGTGTTCTCCCCTTCAATCTCAAGAGAGAAAATGGGTTTTCTCCTTCTCCCCAGTTTTACCATTGAGGGAGACAAATCAGACTTTTGCAATACTCTAGGGAGAGAAAGTGGCCCTTTTTTTTCATTTTCAGCAACTTCATCTCTCAACAACCATGAATGAACCAGCCCAACTGCCTATTCAAATTGTGTGTTTTCTCGGACCTATTTTGGCTGGGCTCAACGGATACAGGTACAGGGGCTCCCATCAACGGCCCAACAAAAGCCCAGTCTCCCGCTCCCCGCACAGATTCGCGGCCCACGCGCTTTTTAGCAGTTAATCCGTTGCCGCCGGCGGCAGCACAAAAACGGCCGCACGACTCGAGCATCTGCTGCCACCGGCGAGAACTGTGCGGTCGGGACAAAGACGGCCAGCGACGATAGCCACCAAGCGCTAGAGGGGGATGGGACTTTACACGCGGCGGTCGAGCGATTGGTCAGGCACCGGCCGCACCCGGCCCGGCGGCGAAGCCGGGCGGAGACGGCCACACGTGCCGGGCAGGCAGCTGGTCCCAAGAAGAAGTGTCCGGCCACACACGAAGAAACCCAACCCCACCTTATCGTTCTCCCCGGGGAACATGTGGCGCCCCTCCGGCGCCTGCCCCACTTTTTATCCGCGCGCCCCAGCAGCCGCCGCCGCGCCCCCCGTGTTATTAGCCTTCGCCGCCGACGTGCCCCGCGCCCACCGCAGCGCACCGCGACGACGTCGGGCCCCGACCCCGAGTGGCACCGGCCAGCCAGCTCGAGCACAGCTCTCGCCGCGCGACGACGCCATGGCCCCGACCGCCCCAGCCGCCGCCACGGGCGCGGCGAGCCCCGCCGCGCCGGCCGTCGCCAGGAGCGAGGGCAGTGGCAAGGCCGCCGCGCGCTCCGTGGGGCTCGACCTGCCCGCGCTGCCGGGCCTCGGCCTCGGCCTCGCGGCGCAGGGACAGGCGACCCGCGCCGCGTCCTGTGAGTAGTGTGTGGCACGATCGATGTGGCGTCGTCCGTGCGCGAGTGAGTGGCATCTGGTGACACCCACTGTTCTGACCAGTTCGTCCGGACCGGACGCGTGCGCCGTCTCTGATTTTCCAGGCAAGCGGCCGGAGCGGAACGTGGTGGCCATGGCTGCCGGGGCCGCGGGGGAGCCGGCGGCGGCGCCGGTGGTCGCCAACGAGGAGATCACCGAGTTTGTCAACGCCTTGAAACAGGAGGTGCGTGCGTGAGCGACATGAGGTCGTAGGCTGCTTGCGGCAACCTGATGATGGCATGTCTTTGCTGGCCTGGTGCTCGTGCAGTGGGACGGGATCGAGAACAAGTTCGCGGTGACCACGCTCGCCGTCACTGTCACGCTCGTCATGTGGAGCGCTGGTGGAGTAGTATCGGTACTGAACCGTCCCCTTTTCTTTTTGTTATAGTTTCTGAATCTTTTCTGCACGATTATTAGATTAATCCCAAACTAACTCACGGTAACTTCGATGACACCATGCAGGCGATTGACAGGCTCCCCGTAGTTCCAGGCCTGATGGAGGTTGTTGGAATTGGATACAGTGGGGTGAGGACCGCACGCATCTGAGTGAAAACTTCAGATGATATTTTGGTCATGTTTAGATCTTTACAGGTTTTTGCAAAAAAGCCGTAAACGCATTAAAGTGAAACAGAATCTTATTAATTTGAAGTACTAAATGAAGTCTATTTACAAAACTTTTTGCATGGATGGGCTGTAAATCGCGAGACGATTCTAATGAGCCTACTTAATCCACGATTTGCAACATTGATGCTACAGTAACCATCCGCTAATTATTGATTAAACATGGATTAATTAGCATCATTAGATTCGTCTCGCGATTTACAACCCATCTATGTAAAAAGTTTTGCAAATAGACTTCATTTAGTACTTCAAATGTCCTCTTTACATCTTTACACAATTTTGCAAAATGAACTAAACTCTAGCATTTGAGGCTAGAGTGTTCAAAATTTCTCATTTGCGTAGCTTTTCGTTACTGCTGTCGTTTATCTGATGATTTTTTTTCACCTTTTTTGAACTGCCTTTTCTCATGCAGTGGTTTGCGTACCGCTACCTGCTATTCAAGCCTGACAGGTAATGAAACAAGTAGTACAACAGCTATTTCATCCGGCCAACTGAGTTCTGCACATGCACAAGATAGAACATGCATGTCAGCTAAGTAATGAGTCGCCAGTAAGCAATATGTATAGCCAAATCCTGAACATTGCCAGCTCCCAGAATAATCATGACAACCATCAGATAACTTAATTACAAGTTGTTTCGCTAAACAAAAAGGCCTTCCAAGTATGCTCAAACAACTGAAATGGATTGCAGGGATGCTTTCTTTGCAAAGGTCAGGGAGTTCTACGAGGATATAATCAGCGGCTAACAGAATATGATGCAAGCTCATCCAAATGAAGGAAGTTCAATTTGAGAGGGGCATGCTAGTCTGCTGCTGTTCAGTTCTTCTCTGTAATATATTTCAGTATAGCATCTAATTTGATTCTCACTCAATGTATGGATAATTTGGATGCTAATCGTAAATAACATTTAATCATTTTATAGCATTTTTTTCTCTTATAATGGTCGAGTTTAGGTTTTTTTTCTTCTCTCTTATTGGTCAAGTTTACTTCTTTGAATTTTCCGGTGCTGAATAATCTCAGCTGTAAATCTCTAATATATAGGCAAAATAAGCTGCCTTCGATTTCCGTCAAATCACCTAGGAGATGTCGTTTTTCAAGTTTTTAGAGGTTCAGCCATTCCGAAGGAGGCTAAGGAGATGACGGCGTAGGAGCCCTATACGAAATTTAGGAAACATTTATATTTTGTGATTCATTTTGTGCATGTTTCTTTTGGACAGGTAACAGTCATTGCTATTTTGGGCATGTATCTCCAAAAGTTTGGCAAATAGAGTTGGTATCCTTGATTTTTGGCAAAAACGCTTAAAACAACCCCCCCAGTGTGGCAAATGACTTGAAAATATGGTAACTTGGCAAAAACCCTCCCTCACCGTGTATATTTGACAACTTGACAAAGGACTTGGCAAATCCTCTCCCTGCTTGCATGCTGCGTACTGACCACGAAAATAAAAGTCTTCTACCTACTTGCATGCTGCCTATTGTCTTTTTTTATTTTGCCAAGTTCAAAATAGCAAACTATTAGAGAGAAACTGTTTTTTTACTTAGCAAATAATTTTAGGAGTTGGCAAATCATAAAATTTGACAAGTAAAATATGACAAATTTTTGGAAACATTTAGCTTTTTCATTTCACATTTCGGGTTCTGCAAACCCATCTGGGCCAGAAGATGTCTATGGCCCTACACCACGCGTTGTGCCCGAACAAAACTGGCCCAAATAGGGTGCAAGACCGGACGTACCCAAGCACAAATAGGCCCGGCCGTTCGCTTCACATGGACGTCGTGCGGCCACGCGGCACCCCGGGCCGCCGTCAGTGCCTGGACAGTTTGGCGGCGGCGGCGGCGGATTCGGCGGATCAGCTCGTATGCCGGCGGGTAGCCGTGTGAACAAGAGTAGGCGCTCAGGCCTAGTGGTTTTCCAAAGCCAGCGATACCCGGTGCTGCTCCTGGCCAGGCGGCCGCTTTGGCCGACGAACCAGATCACCCGTACGCGCGTTCGGCGCTTTTGCCATGTGGTTTGCCGAGCGCGCGAGCAGGCTGTCCCCGTCCAGCCAATACGCCGGGCCCCGGCCTCGAGGCTTTCGATGCCTCCGCGTGCAAAGCCGATGCCAGGTTGCAAGGTGTTCTGGAAGGAGAGATTAAGAAACGAAGCTATTGGTAATCAGTTCGAAAGAAGAAAAAAAAAGGGAGCGATGGCGATGGATCAAAGGCAGCCCTAGCTCAACTACAACAGATTAATCTTCTCTTTTCCTCTTTTCACTTTTTCTTAATATAGGGAATTGATGTTGAAAAATCTACTCCAGCAGATTGTTTTTCCATCTCTCTTTCCCCTTTATTTTTTCTCAATCCACAATAATTTCTCTCCAATCCCCAATAGAAAAAGGAGACAAAAATCAATCTGCTGGAGCACTTCTTCCATATATGTTGAAATTGAGAAAGGGAATTTCTCTATATGGTGAGAAAGAAGAAAGGGGAAGATCAATCTGTTGGAGTTGTTTTTTACAGGACCCCATGGACACAGCAAGGCTGCAGAGCACTACTGGAAAAAGGCCCTTAGGCACTGGTTGAATAGGGTTTTAGGTACCGTTTTTTTCCAATCGGTACCCCGAAATCGAGATCAAAGGCTCTTGGCTTTAACACCGGGTAACACAACCGGTATCAATGACATTCATTTTTGTCAAAAATATGCATGCGGTGGTGGCTGGGATTCGAACTTGGACTTTTTGTGTCATGTACATCTTTCTTACCATCTCACCTACACATCACTTGTGATGGAAAAAGATATATTTTTCTTTTGAAGTAACTCTTGGATGAGCCTTAGGTACCGGTTGGTAATGCTCTTAAGGTACCGGTTGGTGTTACCAACCAGTACCTAAGGCTCATCTATAGGTACTGGTTGATGGTACCACCCGGTACTAATGTAAAAGTTACCATCCGGCACCACCAATCTGTACCTAAGGCTCATCTATAGATTTCATCAACCCCAAAAATATCGGTATGAAGATGAACCGGTACCTATACTACCGGTTTATTTTCATATCTGTAGTTTTAGGGTGGGCCTTTGGCTTGTTTCATAGTTTTAGAGTGGACCTTTGGCTTGTTTCTGCCCGTGGAGCTTAGCTGGACAGCCAATAATTCGAGCACACGCGGTTCACATTGCTTTTGGACCAGACCGGCACAGCCGCCAGGGATCTTGTCTGGGGTCTTGCACTCTTGCTGCAGCTGTATGCGTGGCTGAATCTGACAGTGGATTCGCGGCGCCGCAAGTGGTGCCATTTCTTTGATTTCTTCTACTGCAAAGAGCAGGTAACTGGAGTGCATTTTATATGTACACAGTACTACGACTTGTTCTTTGCAAAGGCTCTGTTTATATCACACCTCGTGAACCCCGTAAACGAAAAAAAAATCATCGAATGTTTCAATATGCATGGAGTTAAAATAAAGTCTATTTATAAAACTTTTTGCATGGATGGGCTGTAAATCGCGAGACGAATCTAACGAGACTACTTAATCTATGATTTACAACAGTAATGCTACAGTAATCATCCGCTAATTATTGATTAATTATGGATTAATTAGCATTATTAGATTCGTCTCGCGATTTACAACCCATCTGTGCAAAAAGTTTTATAAATAAACTTCATTTAGTACTTCAAATTAACAAAATTCCAACGCAAAAATTTTTGCGCGTGGAACTAAACAGGCCAAATTCGCAATGGGTCAGATCCTTCTGATCAATCTTCTCGCAACGATTGATTCCCCCCGCCTTCGCCTAGGGGGTCAAACCCAGACGACGACAGGAGTCCGCAGCACCAGCGGATCTTGTCACGGCTTGAGCTCTACGCCTCTACCAAACACGATCTCCATGTGCAGCCGCATCTCATCAGTTCTTCAGCGAGCATGTTCGGAGTTCAGACGCCACTAGCCCTGGCACGCAGTGCCGGTAGCTAGTTTAGCCGTTAATCCTGGATCAGCACCTGTTCTGGAGCAAAAGTTAACTCCCACTTGACTCGATAACTGCACTATCTTTCTGCACCAGCAGACAAAACTTGGCAATTTTTCGTATACGAAAATCACTCCGGAGCTAGTCTGAAGTCTGAACTCGCGGACGTCGCCAGCGGGTAAAACATGCTCCAGCTCGGCAGCAATATGGCGAGGAATCTTCCTTGACTTATCGCCGCCCTGCCAGCCAAACCCTTTTTTTTCTGAAATAAACTGACAGCCAAACCTTGCCTTTCCTGCCGCGTTGTCCATTTCGAGCAATGAGAGCGGCAGCATCTTGCTTTGGCTGTGGGCGTCATGAGAGAGGTCATTTCGAATCAGTAGCAAGCCAGCCAGCGTTCATCAACCAGAGGGCAAGAGGGTCAATCATGCATGCATGGCCTGGAGAGCCTACCCTCCCCGGATTCTTTCAAGCTGTGAGGCATTTGCTGCTACAGTGCACGGAGAGTAGTTGTCAGGAATCAGAGGCTTTGCTATTCCTGGAGTATCTGATGCTTCGCTCCATTCAGAAAACAAACATATCGCAAAAACTGTAAACAGAGGAAAGGTGCTAATTGGACCATTCCACGTCTCATGTAAGATCAATTGGACCAGCTCGTCGGATTCAGACTAATGATCATAATTGTCCCTTGATTATTAGAACAATCAGACTGACAGACTACCAGCTCAGATTCAGATTAGAGGTAGCACTCGCACCAACAGTAACTGAACGAGACACAAGTCACGCTTCAGTCTTCAGTATAGCAGCACATCCTATGATCCTAAAATTTGCCAAACATCACAGTCATCATGTCAACATCGGCCTGTGTCGCCACATACTCAAGTAGTCAAGTAGGAGATCGACGACAACAGCGCCCGGAGGAAAAACTCAAGACGCGACCACGAATTCATCACAAATGGCGGCCCTGCCAAACACCCTCGTGGGTTCAGAGCTCCGCGCTCTACCGTGTCCATCTGTCCGCTGCTCCTTGTACCTCAGGTAAAACACATTGGCGCCCTGCAGATCTCGTCGTCTCTCACCTTTCCGTCGCCTCCAATCATGGAAGAAAAGCCCGGCCCCCGGCCCCAATTGGCGGGCAGTAGGCGCCACAGCTCTGCACTCTACCAACCTATCCCCCTCTGCACATGCCCGGCATATGGCGCACTCCACTGTTGGTCCGGCCCTGTCGCCCTGCTCGAGGCCCCCAAAACCCTCTTCTAGGCCTCCACATTGTTAAATGGAGTACTGTACTCGATTAGATTAGTAGATTAATTACACACACTTCGCTCTCAGTCTAAGCTCGGTGCCTGAGTGCCTTTGCCTTCCTTAACCAAGAAGCATATAGCTACTGATTGGTGGCTGCGCGTCCCTGCTGCTTCCAGGCAGGCTCAGTGCGAGTATAAAAGCGCAGGTAGCTGCTAGTGCCATAAAGAGCAGGCGAGGAGGAGTGCCTGGTGATAGAGATAGCGGTGGCCATGGCGGTGCAGAGGGTGGTGGCGCTGTACTTGCAGGTGGCGGCGGCGGCGGTGCTGCTGGCGGCGGCGGGGCTCCGCGCGCAGCTGCGGGTGGGCTTCTACGACAGCTCGTGCCCGGCGGCGGAGATCATCACGCAGCAGGAGGTGAGCAAGGCGGTGGGCGCGAACCCGGGCCTCGCCGCCGGCCTGCTCCGCCTCCACTTCCACGACTGCTTCGTCAGGGTCAGTGCCTCTCTCCCCTTCGATTGCGGATGCAGCGATGAGACAGCACTACATCAGGCAGCGGATGATGCCCTGCTGATGAACAACTGAACTAACGGTCGCGGATTTTGCGCGTGCTCGCAGGGGTGCGACGCGTCCGTACTGATCGACACGACCAGCGGCAACACGGCGGAGAAGGACGCCGGGCCCAACACCAGCCTCCGGGGATTCGAGGTCATCGACCGCATCAAGGCGCGCGTCGAGCAGGCCTGCGCCGGCGTCGTCTCCTGCGCGGACATTCTCGCCTTCGCCGCCAGGGACAGCGTCGCGCTGGTGAGTTCGGTTAATTAACCCACTAATTTAATCTCGCACTTACACTCGAAAGCTGCAAAAAAAAAATCAACTGCGTCTCGCTTTGGTCGACGACGGTCAGTGGACGGTGGTGGTCGCCCTGCTTGTTTCAGTGTTGGCCACACTTTTTTAAACCAGACATGATCATATGAAATCCGAATCCAAGGCTGGGCTAGCACGCAGGATTAGTCGGTAAAAAAAAAGGTTATCTGACGACCCTTGTCCCCGGCTTTCTGAGGCACATTGCCCCCACCAAATGATGCCGCCGCATGGGCAGCGCGCAGGCTGCAGCTTGCACGCCAGAAAGAAAGAACTCGATGCTCCCGTGTCCCGTCGCATGGGCATGGGTCCAACCGCGTCGTCACGCGCAGCACTCACGCCATTGTCGCGTCCTTCCTGACGAATCATCCATGACCATCCCTCCTCATCCATGACCATTGCCCGTGCTGCAGACCGGCGGGAACGCGTACCAGGTGCCGGCGGGGCGGCGTGACGGCGCCGTGTCGCGCGCGTCGGACACGAACGGCAACCTGCCGCCGCCGTCGGCCAACGTGGCGCAGCTGACGCAGATGTTCGGCGCCAAGGGCCTGACGCAGCGGGACATGGTCGCCCTCTCCGGCGCGCACACCATCGGGTCCTCGCACTGCAGCTCCTTCAGCGGCCGGCTGGCGCGGTCGGGCACCACGGCGGGGGGCCAGGACCCGACCATGGACCCGGCGTACGTGGCGCAGCTGGCGCGGCAGTGCCCGGCGCAGGGCGGCGACCCGCTGGTGCCCATGGACTACGTCTCCCCCAACGCCTTCGACGAGGGCTTCTACAAGGGCGTCATGGCCAACCGCGGCCTGCTCTCCTCCGACCAGGCGCTGCTCAGCGACGGCAACACCGCCGTGCAGGTCGTCACCTACGCCAACGACCCGGCCACGTTCCAGAGCGACTTCGCCGCCGCCATGGTCAAGATGGGCTCCGTCGGCGTGCTCACCGGCACCAGCGGCAAGATCAGGGCCAACTGCAGGGTCGCCTGATCGCTCGACCCCTTTATTTTCGTGTGGATCGGACTTGTAGATTGATCGATTGATTGGTTTGGACCGGCCGACGTGGTAGCTAGCATGGCTTATTGGTTGCAACCTGTATGTACGCTAATACGCTATGTTCTTTGTGCGTGATTGGGCTGTAGTGCAAGACCTCTGTATTCTTTGGAGGATTCACCTGTATTCTTTTTCTTCCCCCCTTCCCCAATTGAGGTGTGTCTCTTCTAGTCTTCTGAGAAGACGTAACTGGCAGAAAACTGCTCGTGTACCAAATGGTGCTTAATAAAAGGGTTAAATGTTTAGTAACTGCAGAAGAAGTATCATGAATCAGCTGCAGATGTGCTTCGTGTTTTTTTTTTTTTTGAGCAAATGCAGCTGTGCTTCGTGTACCATGCAAATATGAACCGTAGCTCATTGAACTGAGCACCATTTCGGTGGGCTCCTTGAACTGAATATTACTGGGCCTTCCAGACGTAGGCTTTTCTTCCGAGATGGGCTTCCAGGTTACACAACACGACCGATACGAGTTGACGGGCCACCAAGTTGGACAGGTTTCAAGTATGACAAGATTTTCTTGAAACCTGAACATAACATTGGTCCGGCCTTTTCGTTCTCCAGCGTCCAGTCTGTGCTGAATTTTCTATGCCGCTCACCATGACCGGAAATACGATCAAATTATTACATGAGGTGAAATATATTTTTATATTACTGAAACAATTGTTCAAGCTTTAATAAAAAAATTATTTTCCGTTCAAAAAATATTTCACACAAAAATTCGTCCAAATGTAATGTTATTTTGAAGATTTTCTCAACAAGAAACATAGTAGTGCAGTCGGATTTTGATCGGATATATGGTTTTAAAAAATATAATTATGTGACATCGTAACTGCTAGTCACACGTGTGACTTATAGCAGCTCTCCCGCCATGTCTGGTTGGTCTCAGCTTCCGCATATGCACATTCCGAGCACAGTGCGTGGCATTCACAAAACTAGCTAGTAAAATGGAATCTGTTACTTACTCTTCCCCCTCGTCACTCTCTCTTACTCAAAAGTCGTGCTCATTTTAGCCATCTATAATCAGCTCTGGAACCGTGACTAGATAGCCGCGGGGGGAACCGGCCGGGAGGTACGCCGTCGTCGCGTCACTCCTCGACGCAAGTCGCAACAAACGTCCACCCAGAGAACGGGTAAAAGTTATCTTGTCTCTCTCGAACTCTCTCCCCTAGCTACAGATGAGAGAGGCGAGTCAGAGCGATTTCGTCGCCGCCGGCGAGGCCGGCGGTCTTCCTCGCCTCCGATGGCCTTTAAGGCCTTGCGAGGTGGCGGAGACCGCCGGTCGCTCGTCGGTCGGAGCTAGTCCTAGTAGATCTAGGGTTGATGTCCCGGCGGCGTGGCCGAGGCGGCGGCGGCGGCGTCGTCATAGTGGAATAAGGTCCTCTCCGACTCGTCCCCGCTCCGTTGGTGTTTCTCTCCGACATCGACGGCGGGCCGGTGGAGGTAGAGTTCCCGTCGAGGAGCTTCTGTACAGGAGGTGTCCGATGGCGACTCGGCATCCCGGTTGGAAGGTGAGTTCGCCGTCCTTTTGTTCTGAGGATAGAGAGGCAGCTCTGGGATCCGTGGAAGATTGGTGGGTGGACAAGGCTTGGCTTCCTCGCGGCGGCGGCGGCTGTCGTCGACGACAAGCTCGCGTCCATGGTCGTCGGAGTTCGGGGTGCGTCCCCGGCCGATGCATTTTCAGCGACAGCTTCATCCCGTTCATGGTAACGGGTCTCTACTGCGGCTATTTCCAAAGCCTTAGGGCGTTTGAGCTCCTTCTGACCTGGGTTTCGCGGCGGAGGTCCGCCGGTGATGGCCGACGGCAGTGGTGTTGGGTGGATTCGATCGGCAGAGTGTCCAGGGACTTTGTTGTAATTTCTGTGTTTCTTAGGGGCCTCTGTGTAAAAGATCGTGACAGCTGTCTTCTGTATTCTTCTCGTATGTACCTGTACGTGTACTGTATTTGTACTTTCCTTATTTTTTAATACAGGTATGTTTCGATCAAAAAAAAAAACGTCCACCCAGATCACGGGCCGGCCGCTTCCACCGTCCAGGTGCATCTGAGATGGGATGGGCTGAATTCGACAATTAACATCGCAAACCAACACGGAAACGGCCCAGTAAGAAAACCTGGAATGAAAAAAAAAACCATAACAACAAAGCCACCGATCTCCGATAGATCCACTGACTGTAAAAAAATCGACTGACAAAGAAATAAAAATCGAGTGGTGGTTAGGAAACTCTGAAGTCAGAAAGTATATGATCATCATGGTGCTCCGATCCAGATCACCTCCCGCATAGTACGTACATCATCCATGCTGACACCAATGAGGTGTTCTTCGGTAGTACTGTTCGCATCCTCCTATATCTCCTCTTTCTTGCATCATAACCTCCTGATGGTGTTCATTCTCATTCTAAATTAATGCACCGGCTATTACGTACACATGTGCGTGAAGCTCATCGACTTGACGCCAAATCCCTTCTAGGTTGGCGCGATAGACTCACCCACATGTAAATGATGAGCCTAGCAGCTCTGGGCACTTTATTCTTATAAGGGAATATATTATGTGCAAACTAATTTTTTTGTGCAAACTATGAAAACTACAATATGGGCCATCGGATCAACATCCAAGGGGAGAGGCATAGAGTGGTAGGAGGAGGGATTTGTAAAAGTGTGTGATTACACAATCCAAGGGCGGACCCAGATTGTAAAATTATCCAATTCCCCATGCCCTTTGAATGTTGATCCGATAATCCAGATTGAAGTTTTCATAGTTTGTACGGAGAAATTGATTTGTACGTTCTTTTCTTATAGCCGTAGGGCGGGGGCCTAACGTGTTCCTTTGGTCTTGAATCATTGCAGTGAATAACTCACCTTGCATTGCTAACAGCGGACGTATGCAATAGTGAAACGACGCGTATCACGACCCATCAGGTGAGGTTCCACGCATGCAATGATAATGCATGCCCGAAAACCCCTTTAATTTATTTATAATTAGTGGTCGGATAAGTTTTGTGATCTTGCCAAAACACACATGCATACTGTGCGCAATCTGCAGTACCACGCACCATATAGCTAGGTACCCGTAAGCAAACCTAAAACCAGGGCTCCACTACGGAAACATGGGATGGCACCCGATCGGTCGATATGCGTACAAGCATGCGATGCAATAATGCTGCCTTTTTTTAGGTTGGGCCGCGGGACCATCATCGCTCAAATGTACAGATCGGAGGGGGAAAAAAACTTGTCCGAGTGGACCAAACTATCTTTACTGACTCCGAGTTATTGATGGTTTTTTTTTTGCCCTGCAATTTGATTGGAACAGGAGGATCGTATGATCTCATTACTGTAGGGTTCACCCCAGACAGTAAAGTTTGGAGTTCTGCAGGCTAGCTAGCTTCCGGCGATCGATAGATACAGACAACATATATATAGGATAGGATCGCTTTCAGCTAATGCCTGGTTGATGGCAGGTGTAGACATGCATATGTACCGGGTCGCCGGGTCATGTATATCTTGCATGCATGCATGCGTCATAACGAACGAACGGTAAAGATCCTGCAGCCTTTGCATGATGCATATGCCTGCCATACATGCTTCCTTGTTGGCGTGCGCAGCCAATTTAATTTTTCCATGGTCCAGTCTCTACGCGTATGGCCGGTGTGTGGTCTCCTTTCCATCTAGCCCTGCTAATGGGTTGTAACCCGCACCATACTCAACCCCACCCAAAATTAACATATTTAGATATCCAACCCCACTCAACCCAATTAGTTAATTTCTCAACTCTAACCAACCCGCTCCATTATAAACGGATAACCCATAAAAACCCATGGGTTCTACTATGCAGAGGAATTTAGTAGTTCTACACTTAATGTGAGGACCATATATATGTCTAGCCACACTATTTTGCACAGAGTATCTGTCAGTCATATTGACTCATCTTTAAAAATTTCAGTCAATTTCGATAAAATTTTATAGTGTGAACGCGAGATTTTAATTTTAGGGTCCGGCTCTTGATGTGGAGCCCATGTGTAGTTCTAGCCACGTTGCTTTGCACAGAGTAGCTGCCAGTCGTACTGAGTCATCTCCAACAAATTTCAGTTAATTTCGATAAAATTTTATAGTGTGAACGCGAGGTTTTAATTTCAGGGTCCGGCTCTTCATGTGGGGCCTACAAGTAGTTCTAGCCACACTGCTTTGCACAAAATAGCTGCCAGTCGTACTGAATCATCTCCAACAAAATTCAGTCAATTTCGATAAAATTTTCTGATATAAACACGTGGTTTTAATTTCAGAGTCCAGCTCTCACGTGGGACCCACATTTATATATAGTTATACTATTTTGTAAAATGTATCCATTTCAACCCACCCCAACCCGCCTCAACCCGCATTTATATAGAACCCGCCCCGACCCACCCCATTAACTAATACAACCCATTTTAACTCATCCAAACACATTCCATTTCAAAACCCACCCCATAAAACCCATTTCAACCCAACCCATTAGCAGGCCTACTTCCATCCATCAAATTAAGAAACGACATGTATCTGTATAAGTAAAGATAACTAATCTTTCTAAAATACTTTTTTTAATCACAAAACAAGTAGTGGCATATGTCTGCCACCACATACACGTGGACACTTATTCAAAACACACCATCATGTTATAAATAATGCTACGGCATTTTTCTAACTTTTCCTAATGTTTGGATAACTTCCTACGAAAATTCTGGGCAATGAGTCTGCTGGCAATTAGTTCATTGGTGATTTGATAAAAGTATAAAACTATTGGAAAATGTATACAAACTATACTAGAAAACCCTTGGGCCCTCGAGAAGAAATATTGTCACTAAACTTGTTGGCCACTCATATAAAACTGTAAAGTAAGATGACTTCTTTTAATTTTATAGTGTAAAATGACTAAATAAAAGTTATATTTATATGTGTAAATCATGATGCCCAAGAGATTCAAATCATGGCTGGTAGAGTCAATTATGTATCTCACAGCTCCGCCATGACATGCATCCTTGAAACTGCATATTTACAAATCAAATTGCCTCTGCCTGTGTTCTAGTTTTAGGAAAAACTGGATGTAGACATGTACATGTACTCCCTCGATATGTTCTAGAATCTAGCTACATTTATACTTATCCTAATCAAATTTGTTTTAAAATTTAACCAAAAATAGAATAATTAATTTATTTCAAACGGAAATGGTTACATATTATGATAGTTGGTTTCACGATAAATATGCTAAAATTATTGTACATTCTGAATCTTTATGATTTTTTTGGTTATTCATACTCAAAGAAAAAAAATGTTTGACCTAGAACAAACTGAAGTATAATTGTATTCTGGGATGGACATGTCTATCCTAATAAGCTAAAAAAATTAAAATTTAATTAAAATATGTCTAAGAATAATTTATCTCAAATAGAAAAAGGTTGTAAGCAGTCATGATAGTTGGTTTCATCATAAATTTGCTAATACTATTTTACGCCTTGAATCTTTACATTTTTTTGTTAACGATTAAAGTTACAAATATTTGATTTTGGACAAACTAAAATATAATTAAATTATAGGGCCGACAAAGTAATAAACTAAAAAAACCTCGACAAATCCTAAGGTGACTGAGGACATATCTCTACACCGGTTCTGACAGAATCATAATTATATGCAGCGAATGCCCTGACCTGCAGGTAACGCTGCCACCACCGTCGGTTCTAATCCGAGACAGGTAGCGCGTGAACTGCTTTAGTAGGCTCACGAGAGAACTAGCATAAAACCACTACGGCTTTGTCGGCTGATGCAACATGATACTAACACAACCACAATTGACTTCTTGTCAGTTGTCATGATCTATATAGCTCATCCCACTGCCTATCATATCTAGAGTGCATCCCCACGCCTCAGCCTCTAGGCCCAAACATGATGAAGAGATAGAAAGCCATGAGGTGACCAAAGGTTACATGTCCCGGCACCTCTCTCTCATTCTCAGCCACTGCCCGGGGGGACAACCGTTAGAGCAAAGCTATCATGTCTCGGCTTCCCTATCCTCTGCTGCGGGGAGCACGCAAGCATGCCATGCAGGCCTTGCAGGGAGGACCGCACGTCGTAGAATTCTCCCCATCTCGGGGAGCGAGCCGGCGCAGGGCGGTGGGTCACTGACACGTGGTCCCGGGGGAATTCGATCCCACGGCGATCGCGTGGTGTCATGTGCCGCCGTAACGGCGAGGTCTCAGCCGCAGCCGCAGGGATCCCCGCAGCGGCAGCGCACTGCGCAACGGCGCCTAGTTTTGTCTCCACTGAAATCCTCGCCTACTCGGCCCATCGGACGTGCGTACAATGACACGTGGGGCCAGAGGGTTGCGGGACCCACATAGCAGGGAGACGGGAGTAGATTCTCGCTACACAGTGGTGGTATTAATGGCGTCATCACGCAGGTGACAGGTGGGTGTAAAAGGGAATGAGAGCCTGCGCCGACGCTGCCACGGCTGCCGCCCCTCCGCTGCATGCCTGCGGCAACTGAGCGTGCTGCCGCCGCTGCCAGATGGGACCACGGCCTGCTGCTGGGCTGGACCTTAGAACATTGGTCTGGGCCCCCGCCATATATGTTACCGTATGGTCCTAATGTTGTCATTGGGGACTGCATCTGCACGGTTAAAATTGTGCTCACTCCTCTATATATTCAGTTATTCACACAACCGAGAGAGCCCAGTTTTTCCTTCAAAAAAAAGAGAGAGAGAGAGAGCCCAGTTTTTGGAGCCCCTATCCCTTTTTTTTGTCTTGAACGAAATAAATATGTTCCAAACAAGACTTCAAATCGACAAGATGGATGATGGATCATAAGTCAAATGTTTCATTAGTTCCTCATCTGTTTAGAGGTAACATGTGTTTGTACTTGCATTGTTATCCTGGTGGCAAGCAAGGAATTGCCAGACAAAACACACCAAGGAGTCTCTTTCAACCCAGATGGTCAAGTTGATATTTTTGTCAACTAGCAAAATACGCCGCTTTATGCTTTTCGTCTTTGCTAGAAATTTCATCGGTGTAAAGTCATAAAGTGTGTGTGGTCCATGAGAGATACACACTGCAATTTGCACAGCCGCTCGCTCTGCGAGAGAGAGTGTCGATCATATCCCAGCATATTACGACACTGGTTGAGCACGCGGGGCTGCTCCTCCAAGTAGCCTTGCTTGGCCAAAATTTAGGGTTCATGTGGTTGTTGGATCAAGTAGCTAGAGGAGAAGCAAGTTGCTCACTTCCAATTCGTCTTGTATTTATTTGGCTCATTCTAGAATAATGCATCCTTTTAAAGTTTAGTTCTCCTGTTCCACTCTATCATAAAGCGAGATTCATAATATAAACTTGGTCTTATGTGATAGCATATTTCAGATTAATGTAATGTTGTGTGAGAAATGATGGATTGTAATTAACCCTGCCAAGTTGAAAGTTAAAATTTCTTGATTTAACCAAACATATATGAAACAAATTATGAGCAGATAATTTTATACAAACTTGGTTTTTTAAACTAGCAGGTGCCCCGAACAATTGCGCAACTCGTATGTCAACAATCAAGTATGCACCTATTGTTGTGTCATCTTTCCTTCATCATCAATTTACGCTGTACATAATTACAATATCTCTTTCTTTCTGAAACCCCGCTATCCTCTAGGCCTATCATAATAACAATAATGTTTTTATTTGTTTGGGCACCACCATTATTCCCGTAGTTTTCCTCTGCATGCACTTATGACTTATTCTTGTTTCTTTTCAAGTCTAATGAAATAACTTTTCTTTGAGTTGGAAGGTCATGTCCCCAACAACAATAATGCAATGCCTTTCATTGTCACTCTCTTAACACATGACCTTGAGGTACACATTTCAAATAGATTGGTAGCTCTGTCAACTTTCATTGTCGCCCCCCCCCCCCCCACACACACACAGACATATACACACTAGCTTGTATTGGTCCTTATTAACATGTTAATTTTTCTAGTCAATTATATTGCTAATTATTACTATAGTAGATATATCAAATAAACTATGGTTGTGTAAGAAAATAACAGCCAAAATGTAAGTGGGGCATGAGATCAAATATTTTTTACACAGACATGGGGGTGTCCCTAGCTATCAAAGGATGGCTGAGAGAATGGCCGTAGAAAAGGCTAGCCCATCATGAACTAGAAAGTGTTATACTGTAAGAATATACACACCTCTACGTTTGTGGTACGTGCATCGCCAAGAGTATGCCATCGCTATCTGGAACTTATACTTCTTCTCATATTCTTTATCGCTTTGCGGCCTGCTTGTGCATTGAAATTAGAAAATGACTTGCAGGGCCATCTCTGCCTGTACGATCTATATGTTGCCCTCAGAAAGATCCTTGAAATGTCTCTTCTCGCTCTTAAGCTAGCTTGCATTGGACCAATTCTAGACCACACTGAAGCGCAATTAAGTATAGTTTAGGAGTTGTGGACCTGTTTGGCTGAAATTTGCAACTATAGGTACCTTGCCGCAGGCTATATATGTGAGATAGACAACACTAAGAGATATAGCTAAGATAATACAAGATACATGTATAGCATAATGCATGTGTCACACGCGGTAGATCTCATTTGGATAGATGTGATGGCTATTAGATTAGAGCTTGTTTAATTTAACAAAACAAAATAAACAACGATAAATGTTAATTACTATCCTGAGTATAAAAAATATTATTTTTGTATCACTTAATTAAATAGTTAAAGTAAGCAAGAACTTTAAATAACGTAAGTACCAATTAATATATTCTAAATAGTACATGCATGCTGCTTGTTCAACTTTTATAAGGCCAATTGAAACCATGATGCCTAGCATTTTCAGTTTGGCTTTTAAAATTACTATGTATCTGTAAAAATTCATGAAACACATCATGAAGGATAATAAATAAATAAACAGGGTTTCAACCCTGTGATTCTTTAAATACTTTTGCTTTAAAGACTCGCGGTTTCATATTATATAATCTGTTTTTTTATAGATCTATGATAGGATGGTCCATACTACACCAACTATATTGATAATTAAGATAATGACACTCTAGCGAGCAAATATGTCACACGATGTCCTTATGGTGGTTAGGATCGGAGCAAATAAATTTCAACATAATCCTTATTGTCTCCGTTGGAAGTTATAATTGATCACCATATTTTATCATAATTATAGGCTTCCGAATTGTGAAGATGTACACAAGGTTACTATGTAGGCAGTCCTATATATAAGACAATCTGAATAAGAGCCGTACCTATATTTGAGGACCAGCAACCTTTATGCGATGCCCTGGTGCATATTAAAATATAAAAGATGATAATACTAGAGCACGCACAGATCTAGCTAGACAAACAAATATGAGAAGAATTCAATGAAATCTGAATGGATCACAGGAAAAAGTTCTCGAGCCTGAAGGAAGACCACTGGAATACAAGTAGTGTCTTTTCTTTGATTAGTTCTTAGAGTGGGCATGGTTTAGACCTTGGAGACCTAGACTTCATAATGTTTACCCAAAGAATATCTACCTTTTTTCAGCATCTAGAAGACCAAGGGACAAATTTCTCATGCAGCTTTGTAGTGAGTACAACAATGGATATTAATGTGGCCATAAATATAAATTAATAATTTAACTCAAGTATTGTTTTTGCAGAACATACCTTTTTATATTATTTAGGATTGTAGGTGACACGACAAAAAAGTTTCACGATCGACATATATGTGCGGTTCCAACTGTTTTAGTGTATATCCTGGTATGGAAGTCTCAAATAAAGATAATTTTTGTACTGTAAATAGAAGAATACAGACGGCACTTCTTTGTATTCAATAGTATTCCTAAACTTTCTACACAATGTTTCTATTAATTTTGAAGTATTTGCATGCAACCACATTTGCTGTGTTCTCTCCTCGGTTTTGAAATACTGATTCCCTAATTTAATCCACCTAATAAGCACATTATTACTGTATGGTCAGCATGGTTGAAGGCATCATATACTTTCTGAAACATGCATGTATGCATGCATTAGCAGGAAATTTAATGTTTAAGAACTGAGCCAGCACGATGATGTCTCTAGCTACAAACACACAATAGAAGCAGAAACGGACCAGAATATCAGATGCAGCAGCCTGCACCCTGGCAGCAGAGAAAGAATTGCACAAGAACCAAGCCAAGAAGGATAATACAGCTGCAGAGATGAGGATACAGGAGTAGAGTATACTAGATATCCATGAGAAAGACTAGAGTCTGACGGACCTGACCTGATCCAGTCATCCAATAACTGCCTCTGCTACCTTGCTTTGGGAGAAGAGCCTTGTGAACTTGCCCGGAGGGTGCTTCAAGAAATTAAACTAAAAATTTACATGACCCAAACACAGTAAGATACACTCACAATGGGGATTAATTGTTATCATATGAAGATTGCAGAGTGCACAGTGCAGTTCTTAGTTTACTGAACTTGGTCAGAAATTCAGAATATGTACAATTACACTGAGCAAGATACCATATTGTCCAAATAAGACTCAATGAACAGAGAAAAAGCCACACATTAGTTCAGGAAAGCAGGTGAATTAATATGAGCAAGATATATATATATATATATATATATATATATATATATATATATATATATATCAAGAAATAGTTATCTCCATCATCAATTATACATGCAGATGCAGTACTGGAGCTATATACCAGCTGCTCCGCGCGCCCATTGCCCTGATCTTGATCAGCTCGCGTGTCAGTGCGTCGTTGCTAGTCTCAATTTCTCCCCTTTCTTCTGTGCTTGCCTGTTGGTTCTCTTCACAGTCCAAGATCCAAAGAGCACGCATCCTTCCCTGCCGTCGAGGAGGATGTTGACGACGATGGCGAGGGCAGCTGCTGCAGCAGCGTCGACGCCGTCCTGGTGACTCTGTCACCGCCGCCTTCGCCGTCCTGCGGGCAGTCGAGGTTCACCCCGAACAGGCGGACGCGCTTCGACCTGCTTGTCGCCTCCACCGTGGATGCCGCGACGCTCACAGGCACCGACGTGAGCACCACGGCGGCCGGCACCTGCGGGCGCAGGAAGAGCACGTGCCGGCTGCTGGGCGCCGCCGGAGCGGAGGCGCCGTACCCATACGCGCCGTAGTCCTGCCACGGGCAGATGGGCACGGACGAGAGCGGCATGAAGCGCTGCGCCGACGCCAGCGGCGGCGGCAGGAACGCGAGGTCCTGGCGGCGGCGGCGGAAGTCGATGAAGAGGCGGCCGCGCGCGGGGCCCTGGCCGGCGCCGCGCGAGAAGAGGACGGTGTCCCCGGCGCCGAGGCGCTTCTCCTTGACGAAGCGGCTCCACCCCTTGGTCATCACGTAGCTCTGGCTGCTGTTCCAGTACGAGTACCGGAACCGCCACGCCTTCCCCGCCCGGTCCTCGAAGCTGAGCACCAGCCCCTTGCCGGCGCCCGCCGCGGCCGCGGCCGCCGCCGCCGACGCGTCCAGCGCGGGGAAGTAGCGCTCCGCGTGCTGCTTGGGGATGACCAGGCGGTTGAGCTTCCCCACGTCGCTGGGGCTCACCACCTTCTCGAACATGTGCTCCTTCTCCACCCACGCCGCGCCGCCGCCGCCGCGAGCCCTCTCGGAATCCTCGACCCCGCCGCCGTGCGCGGGCGTGAACTCCATGGTCGGGGCGCTCCCGCGCTCCGGTGCTGCTGTAGCTGCTGTTGACTTTGACTAGTATGCTACTCGGGCAGGGATCTGGAGGTATGTAGCGGTACTATATGCTGCAACTATTCTTTAACAGGAAGCCAGAAGGGGTTTAGGGTTAGATTATCTCAATATTATATGGGGATACGGCTGATCCGTTGAACTAGCTAGGACAGCAGATGATTGGCTGCTAGAATTGGAGTGCTATTTCGAGAGGATCGGCGAGATCAAAGATAGTGAAGGTTGGGATCTAGCTCGGGAGCACTTGGAGGTTGCTGCTGCTGCCTGCTTGTTGATCTGGTGTACGCGGTTTGCAAGATTTTCAGCAAAGGCACTGTATCTGTATGTGCAGATCAGTAGGCATCATGTGTACATGAGATAGGGAGGGGAAAGGTTGGGAAGAGCAACGACGACACAGGCAGCGCCCCAGCATATGGTTTCTTAAGGAGGAAGATGAGGAGGCATCTAGCATTCTACTACTAGCTAGCTCGATGCCGGTGGGGAGAAGAAGGCGATCGAGAGCGAGAGGGATCGATCGCTCGATGTGGAGAGGGGTGGTGGGGTGGGGCCCGCGGGGGCGACGAATGATAGGGCTTGAGCTCATGTGAGCATGCATGTCGCTCTCAGGAAGCAGCCCACTGGGATCCTCTAGCTAGCGGAGGCGGAAGCTAGCTACTATAGCTCAGCTCCTCCGATCCACGGATGGACGGACGGGAACGAATGTGATCTCGGCCGCAGCCGGTCGTTCAGCAAATCAGCAATTGCGTGTTGACACTTGACGGGCATGATCAATAATGGGGATATGATGCAGCAGGGGCGTGGGGGAAATATCTCTACTCGTGGGGGATCGTCCATCGGCCGGGCCGTCGTGGCAGGATAATGGACAGTAGCTTTTTCTTCTTCTTTATTTTTTTTTCAGTTTTCTCGGCGACGCTTTGATCGTACCAGTAGTCGATCGTGAGGTTGCGCAGCTGAGGAGTTCTGCCATGCCCTGCGCCCCCTCCCTGCTGGTGCTGCAAGCAAGGAGAAGCAATGACGAACTGCGGCAGGCTGCTGCTGCTGCACGCCGTGTGTCTAGCTTCCTTCTCTAGCAGCTGATGATGGGCTCTCGGCCGATTTGTAGCAGCTGGCTTGACACAAATGTGCAAAACTGTTGCATATCGGTGGTGTTCGCCGGGAGGCGAGGACGACGACGAACGATGTCGCACGCACATGCATACTACGATTGGTTCTGATTGCGGCTGCCGTGCAATTAATGGATAAATAAAGTAACTTACTGTTATGACACATCGTTCAGATTAAGATCGATGATACTACTACTACATACTGATCACAATGCATGATTAGACGATGATTTTCAATTCTGATGCTGTGGCGCTGTTGTTTATGCCAGTTTCATATTTTGCGACCATCTAGCTTGGTCAGTATACCTGATCGATCGACTATAGGTCTTTCTGGACTTGCGCGCGCGTCTACGTACATGTGCTGAGTACAAAAAAAAAACATGGCAGCCTTGATTAATTCTTCCCATGGATTGAGAATCATAGTTGTATTTTATGGGTACACGCCTACGTATGCACACGAGCGATACTAGCTTGAATACAGAGAAAAGGCCATTTGTATTCACCAAGATCGCCAATTTAGAGTACTCACTGTTTGTTTTAACAAGCCGTATTTTATTTGCTTTGTACGTCATGACTAGGATTTGACCAACAATTGATGCGATGATAACATATTCGTACGCCCTCGCTCCAGTCAGTATCACCTGACGTTTAGGACGAAAGACTAGAAAATAGTTATATTTTTGTCCTAATCTCATGTCAACCAATAGTTACCGGAGGGAGTATTAAATAAGTTATTAGTCAGAGGGTTATCCTAACAAAATGAAACAAAGCCATATAGCCAATGGACCGGAGATGGGCCAGAACAGTGTACTACAACTTTAATTAACTTGATTTTCTCCCAACTAGAGTTGAAGTGAGCTCGTCGGAAGACGGCTACACCGCGTTTTGCCAAAAAAAAAGTTAAAAAAGGTGACCTTGGGAGAGATGGAACTTTATGTGAATGTTCCTTGGCCTTCTTTCTAGCAAAAAAAGGAGGAAAGCAAAAGGTTAGATTCTTTTTTTTTTTGCGGGTAGATTCCTGACCGCCTAATAACCCCAAGTTGCATGATAGAATCACCTATACTGAGGAGGGGATGCATATATATGTATTGGGTCAAATAATACTGCTGAATTGCATGCCCTTCTGGGCACTTGCAAACCAAATGGATCTCTAGATGCATGCACTGAGCCACTGATAGAGAGATCCTCCATACAGCAGCTCGTGCTTCGATCTTCCATTCGGATTGGTCGAGCACTCGAGACACTTTGACCGGTTGCAGAGAGCTGTAGCATAGCAGGTGGAGCATGCATGGGCGCGTGATTTGCACAAGTGGGTCATAGCGGAGGTCCCAGGATTAAAGATGATCCTCGACGACACAGTTCTTTTTTTAATATATACACAAATTAATCATCTGGAACGTGTGGAGATAAGGGCCTTGTTTGGATCGGCAAGAATTCTAGCACGCACACATCCCGAAAAAAAAATCTCGCATGCATGAAGCACTAAATGAAGTCAATTTGCAAAACCTTTTAAGCGATGGGTGTAACTTTTCGTGACGAATCTAATGACGGTAATTAATCGATGATTAGCTACATTGATGCTACAGTAACCATCATATAATCACGCGGTCAAAGACCTCATTAGATCCTTCAGGGTCACTAGCACGGGGTTCTGAAGCTGGTTTTGTAAGCTGACTTTGTTTGACACCGTAATTAGTGGTCAAAGTTGTTACTATTCACTAGCGCTACAAAACCAAACAAGGCCAAGATCACGTGGCTTGCATTTTCATAACCCTAATCGGCCTGCCCTGCTTGGCCTCGCGCGCACAGTCCAAGAGCGGCAGATTCCGGGGTGGGGGGACCGGCCCGGCCGGAGTGCGCGTACGAGCATATGATATTATTGGCGCGCACACACACCGGCTGAAAAGCTCTGGTGATGAAATCAATTTGATGCGGACAAAATGTGCAGGTGAAGCCAACAGTGCTTAACTGTATCTCCATGCTATTTTCTGAAGTCCCAAGCTATCTTCAAATGATAAAATCTGAGGCTTCAAGTAAACGTCCTCACTTCAATCATCCGCATAGTCATGGATCCTGTACCGGTAGTCATATCGAACATGAATGAACATGTGTTTCGGCAGCAAGTACAGTCGTGTCTTAATAAGATCTCAAGGAGTAGACCTTTTTTTTGAGCTTCTTGATCGAGGCTGCTGATAGATCGAGGCCCACACATCCATGTGTCTTGTTTTGAGTACAATATGTATATAGATGAATACACTAGGTTATCAGTTCTAGATACCCAGTTCCTGCAATCATAATGCTCAAAGACGCGAACCATGCAGCGATCATTAGCACATACACACATGCAATCTATGGGCCGGTAACGAGAGGAGCAGGGTGAAATAAAGCAAGAGGGGACAGGGAAGACAGACAGCTAAACAAAGATTATTGTTGTGTGGGGGTTGGTTTTCACATGTAAAGCAAGGGGAAAAGGAAAAGGTACAGGAGAAGCATATGTATGTTCCTCCCTTATATTATTAAGGGAGTGTAAAAAGAAGCTACCACGTTCGCCAAGAGGGTCTAAAAATTCCCACATTAATCTAAAAAAGAGAAGGATTTGCACCGTTGGATTTTATGAAGATCTAACGGTTTAAACTAACTCAAGAGTCCATATCAAATATGATTAATAAATAGCTAAATTCGAATTAAAAAATTAAAAATTAAAAAAATTAGGATACGACAGAGTCCATGCTGAATAAGATTAGTAAATAGCTAAATTCGGAATTAAAAATAAAGAAATTAGAACTCAACAAAGAGTCCATGTTGAATACAATTACTAAATAGGTAAATTTGAAATTATTGAATTAAGAAAATTAGAATTAGCACTCGACAAAAAAAATCATATTACCCAAATAGCAAAATTAAAATTAAAATGATAAAAATTGGCATTGAATATGACTAATAAATAGATAAATGCAAGAACTAGAAACAAAAAAATTATGGTTGATGTGTAGAGTGATTAAGAAGCATATTAAAAAGGAAAATAGCTGAACAAATAGTATATGTCAAATGCAATAATAAAAACCAAATTTGAATTCTACGTCAAATAAAGTTTAATTTAATGAAGATCTAAATAGTATTAATGTATAGGATTTACACTATTGGATTTAATGAAGATCTATTGGTCTAAATTGGCCAGAAGAGTCCATGTCTAATTTAATAAATATAATATTCTAAACTACTCAATAGTGTATGTATCCAATTAAAGTTAAATACAGAGTCCGCATGACATAAAAATCACGTCTCCATCTATGTCTCACATTAACCCTCCTCAAATATTTTAAAAAAAATACGGCAGTAGCATAAGCGTGACAGCGCGATCATAGTTGTATTGTATCTATATTATAGAAAGAGATAATTGCTTTCAAAAATCTTCAGAACGCCCTGCACTACAGCGCGACCATAGTATTTTCCCGAGATTTCAAATCACAACTTTTTGAGTCTCAAGAACGTCCTGCAGTACATGCAACTGCATGAAGCAAACTGGATTCTACTCAAAACCATTGCCAAACTCAATCAGTCCATTTCTTCTGGAGCAAGTGAGCAATCAAACATCAAGATAGGTATGAAAAAGATAGTGACGATGCACATATTTTAGATATGCAATGTATTGCAAGACCATCAGCACTTTATGATTGTCAGTGCAGGCCAATAAATACGCAAGCCAATCAATGTGAGAGAAACATCTGCTGAAGAACCAATGCTTTCTCCAAACAAAGATTATCATCATAAATGTTGCATTCCTGAACAACTTCAGTTATACAAACTAATCTGATGGTGGTCAACGAAGATACAAATAAATGTGACTATTTATTAGCCCAATCTAAATAGATGCATGGGGAAAAATCACGGACTTAATCGTGTGAGGAATCAAATAGTATAAATAATTCATAACATTATTATCCACACCTAATATTTTATAAGTACATGAAAAAATGCTAGGCACGGAACACAAATGTGATCTATACCTCTAAAGAAGTATAGAGAAAGGAAATAGAAAAGGATAAAGAAGCAGCAAAGTTGAACGGATAAGGAAAATAGAAAAAGGAGAGTAGAAAAGGAAGGTAGGAAAAACGAGAAAATGAGGGGAAAAGAAAAGGACAGAGTGGAATTATTGGTTTAGTCTTTAATTAATATCATTAGTCACTATGGGATAATATAAAATTATAGCTAGGACACGTTGGACATTTGACATCTTTCATATATTCATGAAAAAATAGGAGAACCTGTTCTACCGAACAATTTTCAAAATGGCTCTATATCCATAAGAGAAGCCGTTCTCTGCTCCATCAGAAAAGCCACAACCAGAGTTATTTTAGCCATAGCAAGAGGCCTAGAACCCTGCTTATCTATCCCAAAGTCGATTGCCTACGGTACAGAACAAATGATTCAAACAAATGTTGTCGCTGGTCCTCTTCGCTTAGAAAAACAAAAGGCATGAGGCACAATCTAAACTCAGCAACTAAATCGAACTAAACAGGGAACTTCTCCATTAGATGCATCGGATGTGAAACACACTAATTGATTTCAACTATACGGAGGAACAAAATGGAATACAGAGAAATCAGTAGAAATAGCTATAGAAAATGGAAGATAAAAAAGAAGAGTTAGAAACAACAACAAAGTTATATATGGAACTATCCATCACCGGGATGGCAAAACTCCAAAGTAAGCCAATTTATGCAGTCATATGGGCTAAAAACAAATAAAAAATTATACAATGACCAAACTGGGAAAAATAATAATAGATTCGATTGAATAAAAGATTTAAAACATATATGCATTCATATAGCACACACATATATAAATTTTGCATAACATTTATTTACTAAAGTCAGCATGAGGCCCCAACTTATTTTTTAGCATAACTTTTTTTTTCTCATCCATGATCATTTTTATTTCGCTCCTATGATGAGTCAGATCTAGATCTGCTAGATGCTACTTAGGTGCTCTAACAACTACACTAGATATATTTTCGCTAAATAATAATCAAAATATTGCAAGATACAAATCGAACTTCAACATCTAAGTTACAGACTGTTAGAAAACATCACTAACACATACATATAAATATATTTCATAACTACTTATAAAAAACTTTGTATAAATACAAACATATACAATATGCATCCATATTCAAGGTGACCCAATATTAAAATTCAATCCTCAAATTTAGATTTTGCAGGTTAAAGTAATAAAATATGTAACTATAATATAGAACAAACCAACATAAAAAATTGATGGTTGGTATGAACTCCTATGCATAGAAAGCTGCAGGTAGTATTCAGCAAGAGCAGATGAGAGGTAAAAAAATTTGCGAACGGGTGCCTAGCCAGATTGGTTTGGTGGCCTGGCTTCACTAGTACTCCTTAGGTCATGGGTTCGACTCTCAGTGAAAGCGAATTTTAGGTTGAGGTGAAAAAATACCCTCGCCTGTCTACAAGCCAAAGCCCATGGAATATATCCCGGCCCGCTCTCACACAAGTAACGGTATGGGTTACCCCACCCCTAGATAAAGGTGGGGCAGAGGTTCGAAGGTTTCTCGACCTACGTGAAGTCTTTTTATTTTTATATTAATGCTCAGATTCTTACATTAATGCTCAGAGACAACATACCCCTTGCAAGTTGAGTTTTTTTAATGTAGATAATTAAAAAACTAAATAAAAAACTAGCTACCCGCGCTATTAGCGCGGGCCACTTGCTAGTTTATTGTAATGGAAGGTCGTTGCTGCATTTTTTTTAATCTCGCCACACAGCACGCAAGCACCTTTTGGACTTCTGCTGTCAGATACTCCGAACAAGAATTCCTTAATTTGCTTTCGCTTCTCGCGTCTCCCACATCAACCATCTTATTATTAGTGTGTATCTGTAGTCTCCTGTATAATATGCAAACAAAAAAAAATCATCCTAGCTACTTAAGAAAAAACATAAAACAAATGCTTGCATCGTATGAGAAGGTCCATTAACTAATTGATTCACATGCACACATTTATCATGAACCATGCACATGATCTTGTCCCTGACTGTGCTACAATCCTTTTTCCTGATATATGCATATCCTAAACATACGCTAGCTTCCAAATCAATTGTGTACTACATATATGTGCCGTACTGATGTGCGGCTCATTCATAGCATCCCAGGTCTGTCAAGAATAAACAGCCGTACATGCATGCGTAATTGTAGTAACGATCTGGAATGCCGAATTGAAGATGGTAATACTAATTAAAGCAGTACTAATCGAGTGAATGAGGGAGCATTCAAGCATATGCTAGGTTTACAATGCGATGCAAGCTTTTTGTACCAATCTAGCAGCTAGCTAGCTAGAGAGCTATATGCTATCTTAGCTACGAGTAGCTTCTTCTGTGTGCATGTCTCTGTTAGCATAAGTACATTGACACACTGTCATCTCTCCATCTCTCCATGATGGAGAGAGAGAAAGAGAGTGAGGAAGGAAGCAGGAGGATCGTCAAGAGGTCCCCGTGATGCGTGCCGTTGGAGGTAGGGCTCGCCATGGATCGGATGGAGAGCGCGCGGCGTACGTACGTGGTGGGGGAAGATCTAGCTGCTTAGGTAGCCATGCCAGCCAGCCACGCACAGCTAGGTTAGCTAGGGCACGCATTGAGTAATGGTCGTTGATCAAAGGTGAGTAGGGGACCCCTTGGTGAAGGCGACAGATCAGTACAGCACTACAGCATGAGAGAGTGAAGAAAGCAATATGGGAGAAGGCGTAGTACTACCAGTGCGATTGCACATGTATTATGGTGCTGTATGTGCATGCGTCCTCCACAGAGGCATCGATCGATAGTACTCCCTTCGTCTGTCAATGCAAGCATACATTGGTATCAGAAAGAATTAACATCCAGACTATTAATTTTTTATAAAGTATATATACTGTGAATTTGCACTAATAAGTAATAAATCATCTGTGTAGGCGACAAATCAACACGCACTATCATCTAAAATTAAACCACGTTGTCGAATGTAACTTTTACACAATTAATAATATGTGTGTGTGGGCGCGCACGCCCGGGGCATCCTTTGCTCTAGCTAGCCATCTATATAACCTATACAAATGCACCTCATTAAAAGTCATTAACTCTATTTCTTTCAATATGCAAGCTATCCACGTCATATAAGAATTCACTACATCAGACGCCACGTCACCATCCACTAAGATCTATTTATTTCTTACATTGATTTTCTGTGACTAATAGCATCCATGCATGCAACTTATTAGTATTTGCGAGTACCAGGCTACAAAATTTTACACGGAGGATCAATCATTTAAGAGCCGTTCTCAACAAAAATGAACATGTTTTCATATATAATGTCATTAGCAAAAGTATATTGCCATACAATCATTTTAGTATTTTTATTTTTAAATTTCAACTTAAAATTTTGTTTAAAAAATTTCTGCAGCAACGCGTGGGGTATCACATAGTTTTCTATATATTTGTGCTCTAAGCAATGTGGTTGAATGAGTTCGGGACCCCAAAATATGTATGTACATATGACTTCCACTCTCAAAACCTGACTTCCGGAGTACCCAATCTTGAACTGAATTGAAGCTTACTCGGCCGTGGCAGGGGGGAGGGGGGTCTATTTATCACTTTAAGTAATTTCCCCAAATCCTATCGCATAAGCCCATTGTTCATCTTCTCCACCCCACCCCGCATCCTCCACCCCCGCCCCTTTGTCCGCCACCCCGGCCGATGGCTCTTGTCGCCGCGTCGTCCGCCCACCAACCACTGCCGGCGCCCGCCCTCCCCTAACCTCTGTCGCCACGCCCCCGCCCGGGACCTAGCTCGGCCCCCACCGCCCACCACCCCGGCCGGCGGCGCTCCGCCGCGCTGCCTCGCCGCCCGCCCACACACCACCGCCCACTGCCAGTCGATTCCTCCCTGCCTTCCCCCCCCCCCCCCCCCTCCACCTTCTCTTCTAGGTCCGGTCGCCATGGAGCCGCCCCACCCCAGCAACCTCGGATCCTAAGGCCAGCGCCATCCTCCACCACCCCGGCTGACGGGCCGGCGGCCACTCCTCCCGCCCTCAACCACCCCTTGCCGGCCACCCCTGCCTCTCCCCCCTCTCCTAGCTCACCGGCTGCTGCCCCTCCTCCCCTGGCTCGCCGGGGAAGATAAACAGTGCCGCGCCGGCCTTGTGCGACGAGACGACGGCCATCCGCGCGCGACATATAGATTTCCCGGGCAAGAAGTGCCTACATACTAGTAGTATTTTGAGACAGGCTTTTTCCCGTCCCCGATCCCAAAGTTGAATTCAACAATTCTCGATACAGTACACCTCGGTAGCGGTGGTTAGCCTTTTCGATCGAAGTACCGATCGAGAATCAGTCAGTCGATGCGGCCTTGATCTCTCCTTGTGTGGTCAGCTGTAGCGCCTGGCGGTTGCAGCAGCTTTGTACCCGCTGGAGGGATCATGGATGGTCAGCCGCAGACACGCACGCAGCTGGCTCGATCAACGGAAAGAAATAAAATCCCAATGCAAGAACGTCGCAGCGCCTGCACCGTCGCCCACTCCGCCCTGCTGCTCACGCGCGCCTCCTCCCGCAGCCGGCCGGCCGGTTGGCACGATACACCTTGCACCTCCGCCGGCACCGGCGGAGACACACCAGCGGCTAGCTCGGGCCGCCGTGTCCGCGCGCGCGGTGTGCAGTGCCATCCCCCACACGCCGCGGCGGCACGCGCGGCTGCCAGGACACGTAGCGCGCGCGCGCCTATCGCGTGGCGCCCGGCCGGCCGGCGGCCCACACGTACCCCTCGCGTGGGCGCCTGGGCGGTGGGCCCCGGATCTCGGCCTCTGTCGTCCCTGCCTCTTGTGCCTGCGGCGTGCCCGGCCGCGGCCGGCCCAGCAGCAGACGACGCCAGCGGGCGCAGGCAGCCCGTCATCATCGTCTTCGACGTACCAGCAGTCCAGCAGCGCGGGGGCACAATGCCGCCGGACTCTCTCGCGCGCGGCTGCGCCTCCTGCCGGCCCGCAGACCGCCGCAGCCAGCTCCCGGCCCTCTCCTGCTGCGGTGGGGATCGGATGCCGGCCGCGGCTGCCGCTCACCCGGGCCGCGAGGACGAAACATCCTGTAGGTGTACCTGTACGGCTGTACGGCTGACTGGTTGAGGAGCGCGCGGAGCCTTCCGGACCTTTCCGTGTACGTACGCCTCCTGTAGGTGCTGCTCTGTACGCCTGTACGTACGGGGGTACGTGGGCCTGCGGCCGGTGCCATACTGCCATGGCATACGCGACGACGGCGTGCTCTGCCGCCGCCTGCCAGTGCCAGCTGGAGCGAGAGGCGTCCGTGTTTCTGAGCGTGCCCATCGGTCAGGTCCCCAGTCCCCTCTAGGGTCAACGTAGCCCCTGCCCGCGCTCCTCCGGTCCTTCCCGTCTGGACTGCCTGCCTGCCTGCGGCGAGTGATCTACGCCGTCGCCCGTCGGTCGTGCTTGCATTGTGCCGCCGTCATCCCATCCATCGCCAAGTTCTCGACCGGAAAAAAAAAATCGGCGTCCCGGCAGGCCGGCACCAAGGTTCCGTCCCGGAAGTGCCGGAAGCTATCTGATGGGTACGTGGGCACGTGAACGAGATCGGCATTCTGTTCGCTGCAACTAGTCAACAGTGTTTTTTCAGCCTCCAACGGTGCGGCTCGGAGCGCACCTGAACGTGACCCTCCGCTCCTCCGATGTCCAAGGAGGTTCGGGGGTCGAACCGCCCCGTAAGTATAGCTGCCCCGTCAAACCTGTGGGTAGCCGGGGGGCGACCCACTTGCAGAGCTGCACCGCTGCTCGTCGTTGGTTAGCTGCTGCCTAGCCACGTCAAATAAGCTTTTGACGTCATGAGGATGCCCACCGCCCATATGATGCCTGCTGCTAGAGATACGTATAGCTCCGATTGTTGGGAAGGCCAACGAGAATTCAAGCAAGCGAGATGATTTGCTGCGCAGCGGCTATATTGCTCTAGTTGGTTCGATGTCGACAGAACAACCAGAGGTTCGGATCGAACCCAGGGTCGATGGGTCACGAATCTAATTGCACCTCTTTCATTCAGAGTCGATCCGCTCCGATCCACCACTTGATTTGAGGGTCGGAGCGAGTCCGCAGAAGGGTCGAACCGGACCCCTTGCAGACTGAGTGTTTTTCTCTTAGACTAAACCAGCATCAGCCATAGTCACCAGCCAACTAACAGTGTTTTTTTCTCATAACAAATCAACAACAGCCGCCAGCCACAGCTATGCGAATAGAGTGCAGTGGTGTAGGTGCGACGGTGACGACGCGACATTATTCTGCACCGTCGTCGTTGTATCCCAGGCTCTTGAATGCAACGGTAGATCCTGACCTCTGTGGCGGACCGCAACAGGAATACAGGATCTTTCCCCCAGGTCGGAGTCGGGACCCTGACCGTGCCGCCTGGCTGCTTACACAAGTTGCGAGCCGCATTCATGTTTGCGGTGAATCGGCTCCGCTTTCGTGTAACTTACAAACTTTTTCTCTTCTTAATACAACGAATGACTTAGAAATTTTTTCTAACTTTCTCTCTTCTTAATTAATACAATGATGTGCAGCTCTCCTACATATTTAAAACAAAATATTACGATGAATCAGACTTGAGTATCTCTGCCTGCAAAGCTTATGTATATTAGTACCAGCGTACTGACTCTGCTCCGCTCCAGAGCGAGAATGCTCAGGAGCGATTCACATACCAGAGGTAGACGGCACAGTAAAAACTACAAAAAAAAAAAAGAATCTGAATCATGTCAAGTTAGCTGCAGAAGTGCGGATCAACAGAAGCGACAAGAACACCAATATTGATACAAGAAACCAATCGCAACATCAATTCTATTGTCTTATACTGCAATATCAATAAGGTACTATCATAATTCTATTCTAATGTATAATTATTTTATTTGAAAAAGTCTGTAATAGTACTCAAATTGTAATACTAAACTAGTGTTCTAAAGCACCAAATCTAATTCAGCTAATCTGCTAATTAAATTAAATTATTATACAATATCAACGAATTTATACGAAAGTTACCGGTAGATCACAAGTGCGGAATTCGGCAGAGCTTCGCCGCTTCCCTTCTTCTCACCCCTCTCTTTTTTCTGGATTTTTTTGGATTTTTTGAGGTCAAATGAGAGGAGGGAATGAGGGGAGGGAATGAGGGGGCCTTATATGGGAGGCTGACCCGGTCGCCCGTGGGGGGGGGGCGACAGGCCCCCCTGTCGCCCGCAGGAGGGGCGACCGGCCCCCCTGGCAGGCCCACTGGCCTGTCGCCCCTGGGGTGGGCGACAGGGGCCTGTCGCCCCCCCCAACGGGCGACAGGCCCCCCTCTTTTTTTTTCTCCAGAGACTTCGTTGCAAATTTGAAGAAAAAAAATTACATTTGAGCCATGTCGCCCCCTATAGGGCGACCGGGGTATATTTTTGAAATTTTCCAAAACCAACATATATTTTTGAAATTTTATTTTTTTTAAATATAAAAAAGAAAAAACCGCCTTCCAGACGTAGGCTTTTCTTCCGGGAGGCGTATGGGCTTCCAGGTTACACAACACGACCGCTACGAGTTGATGGGCCACCAAGTTGGACAGGTTTCAAGTATGATAAGATTTTCTTGAAACCTGAACATAACATTGGTCCGGCCTTTTCGTTCTCCAGCGTCCAGTCTGTGCTGAATTTTCTATGCCGCTCACCATGACCGGAAATACGATCAAATTATTACATGAGGTGAAATATATTTTTATATTACTGAAACAATTGTTCAAGCTTTAATAAAAAAATTATTTTCCGTTCAAAAAATATTTCACACAAAAATTCGTCCAAATGTAATGTTATTTTGAAGATTTTCTCAACAAGAAACATAGTGGTGCAGTCGGATTTTGATTGGATATACGGTTTTAAAAAAATATAATTATGTGACATCGTAACTGCTAGTCACACGTGTGACTCATAGCAGCTCTCCCGCCATGTCTGGTTGGTCTCAGCTTCCGCATATGCACATTCCGAGCACAGTGCGTGGCATTCACAAAACTAGCTAGTAAAATGGAATCTGTTACTTACTCTTCCCCCTCGTCACTCTCTCTTACTCAAAAGTCGTGCTCATTTTAGCCATCTATAATCAGCTCTGGAACCGTGACTAGATAGCCGCGGGGGGAACCGGCCGGGAGGTACGCCGTCGTCGCGTCACTCCTCGACGCAAGTCGCAACAAACGTCCACCCAGATCACGGGCCGGCCGCTTCCACCGTCCAGGTGCATCTGAGATGGGATGGGCTGAATTCGACAATTAACATCGCAAACCAACACGGAAACGGCCCAGTAAGAAAACCTGGAATGAAAGAAAAAAAAAACCATAACAAAGCCACCGATCTCCGATAGATCCACTGACTGTAAAAAAATCGACTGACAAAGAAATAAAAATCGAGCGGTGGTTAGGAAACTCTGAAGTCAGAAAGTATATGATCATCATGGTGCTCCGATCCAGATCACCTCCCGCATAGTACGTACATCATCCATGCTGACACCAATGAGGTGTTCTTCGGTAGTACTGTTCGCATCCTCCTATATCTCCTCTTTCTTGCATCATAACCTCCTGATGGTGTTCATTGTCATCCTAAATTAATGCACCGGCTATTACGTACACATGTGCGTGAAGCTCATCGACTTGACGCCAAATCCCTTCTAGGTTGGCGCGATAGACTCACCCACATGTAAATGATGAGCCTAGCAGCTTTGGGCACTTTATTCTTATAGGGGAATATATTATGTGCAAACCAATCTTTCTGTGCAAACTATGAAAACTACAATATAGGCCATCGGATCAACATCCAAGGGGGGGGGTATAGAGTGGTAGGAGGAGGGATTTGTAAAAGTAATCCAAGGGCGGATCCAGATTGTAAAATTATCCAATTCCCCATGCCCTTTGAATGTTGATCCGATGATCCAGATTGAAGTTTTTATAGTTTGTACGGAGAGATTGATTTGTACGTTCTTTTCTTATAGCCGTACGGCGGGCCTAACGTGTTCCTTTGGTCTTGAATCATTGCAGTGAATAACTCACCTTGCATTGCTAACAGCGGACGTATGCAATAGTGAAACGACGCGTATCACGACCCAGCAGGTGAGGTTCCACGCATGCAAAGATAATGCATGCCCGAAAATCCCTTTAATTTATTTATAATTAGTGGTCGGATAAGTTTTTTGTGATCTTGCCAAAACACACATGCATACTGTGCGCAATCTGCAGTACCACGCACCATATAGCTAGGTACCCGTAAGCAAACCTAAAACCAGGGCTCCACTACGGAAACATAGGATGGCACCCGATCGGTCGATATGCGTACAAGCATGCGATGCAATAATGCTGCCTTTTTTTAGGTTGGGCCGCGGGACCATCATCGCTCAAATGTACAGATCGGAGGGGGAAAAAACTTGTCCGAGTGGACCAAACTATCTTTACTGACTCCGAGTTATTGATGGTTTTTTTTTTGCCCTGCAATTTGATTGGAACAGGAGGATCGTATGATCTCATTACTGTAGGGTTCACCCCAGACAGTAAAGTTTGGAGTTCTTCAGGCTAGCTAGCTTCCGGCGATCGATAGATACAGACAACATATATATAGGATAGGATCGCTTTCAGCTAATGCCTGGTTGATGGTAGGTGTAGACATGCATATGTACCGGGTCGCCGGGTCATGTATATCTTGCATGCATGCATGCGTCATAACGAACGAACGGTAAAGATCCTGCAGCCTTTGCATGATGCATATGCCTGCCATACATGCTTCCTTGTTGGCGTGCGCAGCCAATTTAATTTTTCCATGGTCCAGTCTCTACGCGTATGGCCGGTGTGTGGTCTCCCTTCCATCCATCAAATTAAGAAACGACATGTATCTGTATAAGTAAAGATAACTAATCTTTCTAAAATACTTTTTTTAATCACAAAACAAGTAGTGGCATATGTCTGCCACCACATGCACGTGGACACTTATTCAAAACACACCATCATGTTATAAATAATGCTACGGCATTTTTCTAACTTTTCCTAATGTTTGGATAACTTCCTACGAAAATTCTGGGCAATGAGTCTGCTGGCAATTAGTTCATTGGTGATTTGATAAAAGTATAAAACTATTGGAAAATGTATACAAACTATACTAGAAAACCCTTGGGCCCTCGAGAAGAAATATTGTCACTAAACTTGTTGGCCACTCATATAAAACTGTAAAGTAAGATGACTTCTTTTAATTTTATAGTGTAAAATGACTAAATAAAAGTTATATTTATATGTGTAAATCATGATGCCCAAGAGATTCAAATCATGGCTGGTAGAGTCAATTATGTATCTCACAGCTCCGCCATGACATGCATCCTTGAAACTGCATATTTACAAATCAAATTGCCTCTGCCTGTGTTCTAGTTTTAGGAAAAACTGGATGTAGACATGTACATGTACTCCCTCGATATGTTCTAGAATCTAGCTACATTTATACTTATCCTAATCAAATTTGTTTTAAAATTTAACCAAAAATAGAATAATTAATTTATTTCAAACGGAAATGGTTACATATTATGATAGTTGGTTTCACGATAAATATGCTAAAATTATTGTACATTCTGAATCTTTATGATTTTTTTGGTTATTCATACTCAAAGAAAAAAAAATGTTTGACCTAGAACAAACTGAAGTATAATTGTATTCTGGGATGGACATGTCTATCCTAATAAGCTAAAAAAATTAAAATTTAATTAAAATATGTCTAAGAATAATTTATCTCAAATAGAAAAAGGTTGTAAGCAGTCATGATAGTTGGTTTCATCATAAATTTGCTAATACTATTTTACGCCTTGAATCTTTACATTTTTTTTGTTAACGATTAAAGTTACAAATATTTGATTTTGGACAAACTAAAATATAATTAAATTATAGGGCCGACAAAGTAATAAACTAAAAAAACCTCGACAAATCCTAAGGTGACTGAGGACATATCTCTACACCGGTTTTGACAGAATCATAATTATATGCAGCGAATGCCCTGACCTGCAGGTAACGCTGCCACCACCGTCGGTTCTAATCCGAGACAGGTAGCGCGTGAACTGCTTTAGTAGGCTCACGAGAGAACTAGCATAAAACCACTACGGCTTTGTCGGCTGATGCAACATGATACTAACACAACCACAATTGACTTCTTGTCAGTTGTCATGATCTATATAGCTCATCCCACTGCCTATCATATCTAGAGTGCATCCCCACGCCTCAGCCTCTAGGCCCAAACATGATGAAGAGATAGAAAGCCATGAGGTGACCAAAGGTTACATGTCCCGGCACCTCTCTCTCATTCTCAGCCACTGGCCGGGGGGACAACCGTTAGAGCAAAGCTATCATGTCTCGGCTTCCCTATCCTCTGCTGCGGGGAGCACGCAAGCATGCCATGCAGGCCTTGCAGGGAGGACCGCACGTCGTAGAATTCTCCCCATCTCGGGGAGCGAGCCGGCGCAGGGCGGTGGGTCACTGACACGTGGTCCCGGGGGAATTCGATCCCACGGCGATCGCGTGGTGTCATGTGCCGCCGTAACGGCGAGGTCTCAGCCGCAGGGATCCCCGCAGCGGCAGCGCACTGCGCAACGGCGCCTAGTTTTGTCTCCACTGAAATCCTCGCCTACTCGGCCCATCGGACGTGCGTACAATGACACGTGGGGCCAGAGGGTTGCGGGACCCACATAGCAGGGAGACGGGAGTAGATTCTCGCTGCACAGTGGTGGTATTAATGGCGCCATCACGCAGGTGACAGGTGGGTGTAAAAGGGAATGAGAGCCTGCGCCGACGCTGCCACGGCTGCCGCCCCTCCGCTGCATGCCTGCGGCAACTGAGCGTGCTGCCGCCGCTGCCAGATGGGACCACGGCCTGCTGCTGGGCTGGACCTTAGAACATTGGTCTGGGCCCCCGCCATATATGTTACCGTATGGTCCTAATGTTGTCATTGGGGACTGCATCTGCACGGTTAAAATTGTGCTCACTCCTCTATATATTCAGTTATTCACACAACTGAGAGAGCCCAGTTTTTCCTTCAAAAAAAAAGAGAGAGAGAGCCCAGTTTTTGGAGCCCCTATCCCTTTTTTTTTGTCTTGAACGAAATAAATATGTTCCAAACAAGACTTCAAATCGACAAGATGGATGATGGATCATAAGTCAAATGTTTCATTAGTTCCTCATCTGTTTAGAGGTAACATGTGTTTGTACTTGCATTGTTATCCTGGTGGCAAGCAAGGAATTGCCAGACAAAACACACCAAGGAGTCTCTTTCAACCCAGATGGTCAAGTTGATATTTTTGTCAACTAGCAAAATACGCCGCTTTATGCTTTTCGTCTTTGCTAGAAATTTCATCGGTGTAAAGTCATAAAGTGTGTGTGGTCCATGAGAGATACACACTGCAATTTGCACAGCCGCTCGCTCTGCGAGAGAGAGTGTCGATCATATCCCAGCATATTACGACACTGGTTGAGCACGCGGGGCTGCTCCTCCAAGTAGCCTTGCTTGGCCAAAATTTAGGGTTCATGTGGTTGTTGGATCAAGTAGCTAGAGGAGAAGCAAGTTGCTCACTTCCAATTCGTCTTGTATTTATTTGGCTCATTCTAGAATAATGCATCCTTTTAAAGTTTAGTTCTCCTGTTCCACTCTATCGTAAAGCGAGATTCATAATATAAACTTGGTCTTATGTGATAGCATATTTCAGATTAATGTAATGTTGTGTGAGAAATGATGGATTGTAATTAACCCTGCCAAGTTGAAAGTTAAAATTTCTTGATTTAACCAAACATATATGAAACAAATTATGAGCAGATAATTTTATACAAACTTGGTTTTTTAAACTAGCAGGTGCCCCGAACAATTGCGCAACTCGTATGTCAACAATCAAGTATGCACCTATTGTTGTGTCATCTTTCCTTCATCATCAATTTACGCTGTACATAATTACAATATCTCTTTCTTTCTGAAACCCCGCTATCCTCTAGGCCTATCATAATAACAATAATGTTTTTATTTGTTTGGGCACCACCATTATTCCCGTAGTTTTCCTCTGCATGCACTTATGACTTATTCTTGTTTCTTTTCAAGTCTAATGAAATAACTTTTCTTTGAGTTGGAAGGTCATGTCCCCAACAACAATAATGCAATGCCTTTCATTGTCACTCTCTTAACACATGACCTTGAGGTACACATTTCAAATAGATTGGTAGCTCTGTCAACTTTCATTGTCGCCCCCCCCCCCCCCCCACACACACACAGACATATACACACTAGCTTGTATTGGTCCTTATTAACATGTTAATTTTTCTAGTCAATTATATTGCTAATTATTACTATAGTAGATATATCAAATAAACTATGGTTGTGTAAGAAAATAACAGCCAAAATGTAAGTGGGGCATGAGATCAAATATTTTTTACACAGACATGGGGGTGTCCCTAGCTATCAAAGGATGGCTGAGAGAATGGCCGTAGAAAAGGCTAGCCCATCATGAACTAGAAAGTGTTATACTGTAAGAATATACACACCTCTACGTTTGTGGTACGTGCATCGCCAAGAGTATGCCATCGCTATCTGGAACTTATACTTCTTCTCATATTCTTTATCGCTTTGCGGCCTGCTTGTGCATTGAAATTAGAAAATGACTTGCAGGCAGGGTTTACGTTATCACTGATACATGGTTTATCAGTGCCCTCCGGTATCGATAATCGATTGAAAATCGGTGAAATATCGCTAAAATCGACTGATAAGGAAGATCAAATTCAAATATCGATAATCAATGATTTATCATTGATAATCGATGCAAATCGGTCGATTTATCGAAAATTCGGCTGAGAAATGTATTTAGCAGATGGAAAATAGAAATTTTTATAGTATTTTTATTTGGTTTGTTATGTATGGTATTTTATAAGGTAAATTATACATACATACGTAGCTTACGATAGAATTGCATTAGAAATAAACATGTACATATATTTTGGACATAAATTGAATAAACTATAGATACATATTACATATATCCATGTTATGTATAATTATGCAAACCACACAAATAGACATACACCAAATGAAATTGCACATAAATACAAAAAAGTACATAGTCCATACAAACCACATTGTCCATATTAGCATAAATTGACACAAGTTTTATGCAAATTGGTAACAGACTCATATGACCACATCCATAATTCATACAGAAAGACACTTAAAACATCCATTTTTCATAAATGACACTTTTTTATATAATAATTATGTAAACCAATTAGACATTTAGACATAGTTTTTTTTAGTATAAGCATACATATTATAGTCAACATTGAAGCCTATTGTATCCTAACCGATTTAACAACAAGTCAACATTGAAGTCTTTCTTCCCACCACTAATATTTAACACTAGTCTACATTGTAAATTATCAGTATAACCATCCATTTGTAGCATAATATACAACAATATAGTAAATACCCCATGCATATTTGGTCAAGTTGGTGAAAGGAAATAGAAAATCAACCAAAATTGTTGAATATCAACTGATTTGCATTGATTATCGATGGATTTGCATCAATTATCAGGCTTTAGTATTGGAAACATTTTTTTGTCTAAGCAAACGGTGGTTGTTTTTAATATGTGACATCATTCTAGACTATAGAGAGGCTCTAGTTTTTTATAGAATTTTTTCCACACTAGTTATAAATTTTTTTGAATTTTTGAAATTTGGATTGAAATCCATCGAAAAATCAATTGATAACGTTTATCAGTCAACATCGGTAACGGTAAATTTCACCGATAATCGCGATTATCGAGCGATTTTGTATTCCATGCTTGCAGGGCCATCTCTGCCTGTACGATCTATATGTTGCCCTCAGAAAGATCCTTGAAATGTCTCTTCTCGCTCTTAAGCTAGCTTGCATTGGACCAATTCTAGACCACACTGAAGCGCAATTAAGTATAGTTTAGGAGTTGTGGACCTGTTTGGCTGAAATTTGCAACTATAGGTACCTTGCCGCAGGCTATATATGTGAGATAGACAACACTAAGAGATATAGCTAAGATAATACAAGATACATGTATAGCATAATGCATGTGTCACACGCGGTAGATCCCATTTGGATAGATGTGATGGCTATTAGATTAGAGCTTGTTTAATTTAACAAAACAAAATAAACAACGATAAATGTTAATTACTATCCTGAGTATAAACAATATTATTTTTGTATCACTTAATTAAATAGTTAAAGTAAGCAAGAACTTTAAATAACGTAAGTACCAATTAATATATTCTAAATAGTACATGCATGCTGCTTGTTCAACTTTTATAAGGCCAATTGAAACCATGATGCCTAGCATTTTCAGTTTGGCTTTTAAAATTACTATGTATCTGTAAAAATTCATGAAACACATCATGAAGGATAATAAATAAATAAACAGGGTTTCAACCCTGTGATTCTTTAAATACTTTTGCTTTAAAGACTCGCGGTTTCATATTATATAATCTGTTTTTTTATAGATCTATGATAGGATGGTCCATACTACACCAACTATATTGATAATTAAGATAATGACACTCTAGCGAGCAAATATGTCACACGATGTCCTTATGGTGGTTAGGATCGGAGCAAATAAATTTCAACATAATCCTTATTGTCTCCGTTGGAAGTTATAATTGATCACCATATTTTATCATAATTATAGGCTTCCGAATTGTGAAGATGTACACAAGGTTACTATGTAGGCAGTCCTATATATAAGACAATCTGAATAAGAGCCGTACCTATATTTGAGGACCAGCAACCTTTATGCGATGCCCTGGTGCATATTAAAATATAAAAGATGATAATACTAGAGCACGCACAGATCTAGCTAGACAAACAAATATGAGAAGAATTCAATGAAATCTGAATGGATCACAGGAAAAAGTTCTCGAGCCTGAAGGAAGACCACTGGAATACAAGTAGTGTCCTTTCTTTGATTAGTTCTTAGAGTGGGCATGGTTTAGACCTTGGAGACCTAGACTTCATAATGTTTACCCAAAGAATATCTACCTTTTTTCAGCATCTAGAAGACCAAGGGACAAATTTCTCATGCAGCTTTGTAGTGAGTACAACAATGGATATTAATGTGGCCATAAATATAAATTAATAATTTAACTCAAGTATTGTTTTTGCAGAACATACCTTTTTATATTATTTAGGATTGTAGGTGACACGACAAAAAAGTTTCACGATCGACATATATGTGCGGTTCCAACTGTTTTAGTGTATATCCTGGTATGGAAGTCTCAAATAAAGATAACTTTTGTACTGTAAATAGAAGAATACAGACGGCACTTCTTTGTATTCAATAGTATTCCTAAACTTTCTACACAATGTTTCTATTAATTTTGAAGTATTTGCATGCAACCACATTTGCTGTGTTCTCTCCTCGGTTTTGAAATACTGATTCCCTAATTTAATCCACCTAATAAGCACATTATTACTGTATGTGCAGCATGGTTGAAGGCATCATATACTTTCTGAAACATGCATGTATGCATGCATTAGCAGGAAATTTAATGTTTAAGAACTGAGCCAGCACGATGATGTCTCTAGCTTGAACCTTGTACGAACTACAGAGCTACAAAATGCAGCAATAGAAGCAGAAACGGACCAGAATATCAGATGCAGCAGCCTGCACCCTGGCAGCAGAGAAAGAATTGCACAAGAACCAAGCCAAGAAGGATAATACAGCTGCAGAGATGAGGATACAGGAGTAGAGTATACTAGATATCCATGAGAAAGACTAGAGTCTGACGGACCTGACCTGATCCAGTCATCCAATAACTGCCTCTGCTACCTTGCTTTGGGAGAAGAGCCTTGTGAACTTGCCCGGAGGGTGCTTCAAGAAATTAAACTAAAAATTTACATGACCCAAACACAGTAAGATACACTCACAATGGGGATTAATTGTTATCATATGAAGATTGCAGAGTGCACAGTGCAGTTCTTAGTTTACTGAACTTGGTCAGAAATTCAGAATATGTACAATTACACTGAGCAAGATACCATATTGTCCAAATAAGACTCAATGAACAGAGAAAAAGCCACACATTAGTTCAGGAAAGCAGGTGAATTAATATGAGCAAGATATATATATATATATATATATATATATATATATATATATATATATATATATATATATATATATATCAAGAAATAGTTATCTCCATCATCAATTATACATGCAGATGCAGTACTGGAGCTATATACCAGCTGCTCCGCGCGCCCATTGCCCTGATCTTGATCAGCTCGCGTGTCAGTGCGTCGTTGCTAGTCTCAATTTCTCCCCTTTCTTCTGTGCTTGCCTGTTGGTTCTCTTCACAGTCCAAGATCCAAAGAGCACGCATCCTTCCCTGCCGTCGAGGAGGATGTTGACGACGATGGCGAGGGCAGCTGCTGCAGCAGCGTCGACGCCGTCCTGGTGACTCTGTCACCGCCGCCTTCGCCGTCCTGCGGGCAGTCGAGGTTCACCCCGAACAGGCGGACGCGCTTCGACCTGCTTGTCGCCTCCACCGTGGATGCCGCGACGCTCACAGGCACCGACGTGAGCACCACGGCGGCCGGCACCTGCGGGCGCAGGAAGAGCACGTGCCGGCTGCTGGGCGCCGCCGGAGCGGAGGCGCCGTACCCATACGCGCCGTAGTCCTGCCACGGGCAGATGGGCACGGACGAGAGCGGCATGAAGCGCTGCGCCGACGCCAGCGGCGGCGGCAGGAACGCGAGGTCCTGGCGGCGGCGGCGGAAGTCGATGAAGAGGCGGCCGCGCGCGGGGCCCTGGCCGGCGCCGCGCGAGAAGAGGACGGTGTCCCCGGCGCCGAGGCGCTTCTCCTTGACGAAGCGGCTCCACCCCTTGGTCATCACGTAGCTCTGGCTGCTGTTCCAGTACGAGTACCGGAACCGCCACGCCTTCCCCGCCCGGTCCTCGAAGCTGAGCACCAGCCCCTTGCCGGCGCCCGCCGCGGCCGCGGCCGCCGCCGCCGACGCGTCCAGCGCGGGGAAGTAGCGCTCCGCGTGCTGCTTGGGGATGACCAGGCGGTTGAGCTTCCCCACGTCGCTGGGGCTCACCACCTTCTCGAACATGTGCTCCTTCTCCACCCACGCCGCGCCGCCGCCGCCGCGAGCCCTCTCGGAATCCTCGACCCCGCCGCCGTGCGCGGGCGTGAACTCCATGGTCGGGGCGCTCCCGCGCTCCGGTGCTGCTGTAGCTGCTGTTGACTTTGACTAGTATGCTACTCGGGCAGGGATCTGGAGGTATGTAGCGGTACTATATGCTGCAACTATTCTTTAACAGGAAGCCAGAAGGGGTTTAGGGTTAGATTATCTCAATATTATATGGGGATACGGCTGATCCGTTGAACTAGCTAGGACAGCAGATGATTGGCTGCTAGAATTGGAGTGCTATTTCGAGAGGATCGGCGAGATCAAAGATAGTGAAGGTTGGGATCTAGCTCGGGAGCACTTGGAGGTT
The DNA here is from genome assembly GCF_016808335.1 of Panicum virgatum. Taxonomy (NCBI): domain Eukaryota; kingdom Viridiplantae; phylum Streptophyta; class Magnoliopsida; order Poales; family Poaceae; genus Panicum; species Panicum virgatum. Next base: position 48,151,865 of record NC_053144.1, on the reverse strand, counting down.
GCTGCTGCTGCCTGCTTGTTGATCTGGTGTACGCGGTTTGCAAGATTTTCAGCAAAGGCACTGTATCTGTATGTGCAGATCAGTAGGCATCATGTGTACATGAGATAGGGAGGGGAAAGGTTGGGAAGAGCAACGACGACACAGGCAGCGCCCCAGCATATGGTTTCTTAAGGAGGAAGATGAGGAGGCATCTAGCATTCTACTACTAGCTAGCTCGATGCCGGTGGGGAGAAGAAGGCGATCGAGAGCGAGAGGGATCGATCGCTCGATGTGGAGAGGGGTGGTGGGGTGGGGCCCGCGGGGGCGACGAATGATAGGGCTTGAGCTCATGTGAGCATGCATGTCGCTCTCAGGAAGCAGCCCACTGGGATCCTCTAGCTAGCGGAGGCGGAAGCTAGCTACTATAGCTCAGCTCCTCCGATCCACGGATGGACGGACGGGAACGAATGTGATCTCGGCCGCAGCCGGTCGTTCAGCAAATCAGCAATTGCGTGTTGACACTTGACGGGCATGATCAATAATGGGGATATGATGCAGCAGGGGCGTGGGGGAAATATCTCTACTCGTGGGGGATCGTCCATCGGCCGGGCCGTCGTGGCAGGATAATGGACAGTAGCTTTTTCTTCTTCTTTATTTTTTTTTCAGTTTTCTCGGCGACGCTTTGATCGTACCAGTAGTCGATCGTGAGGTTGCGCAGCTGAGGAGTTCTGCCATGCCCTGCGCCCCCTCCCTGCTGGTGCTGCAAGCAAGGAGAAGCAATGACGAACTGCGGCAGGCTGCTGCTGCTGCACGCCGTGTGTCTAGCTTCCTTCTCTAGCAGCTGATGATGGGCTCTCGGCCGATTTGTAGCAGCTGGCTTGACACAAATGTGCAAAACTGTTGCATATCGGTGGTGTTCGCCGGGAGGCGAGGACGACGACGAACGATGTCGCACGCACATGCATACTACGATTGGTTCTGATTGCGGCTGCCGTGCAATTAATGGATAAATAAAGTAACTTACTGTTATGACACATCGTTCAGATTAAGATCGATGATACTACTACTACATACTGATCACAATGCATGATTAGACGATGATTTTCAATTCTGATGCTGTGGCGCTGTTGTTTATGCCAGTTTCATATTTTGCGACCATCTAGCTTGGTCAGTATACCTGATCGATCGACTATAGGTCTTTCTGGACTTGCGCGCGCGTCTACGTACATGTGCTGAGTACAAAAAAAAAACATGGCAGCCTTGATTAATTCTTCCCATGGATTGAGAATCATAGTTGTATTTTATGGGTACACGCCTACGTATGCACACGAGCGATACTAGCTTGAATACAGAGAAAAGGCCATTTGTATTCACCAAGATCGCCAATTTAGAGTACTCACTGTTTGTTTTAACAAGCCGTATTTTATTTGCTTTGTACGTCATGACTAGGATTTGACCAACAATTGATGCGATGATAACATATTCGTACGCCCTCGCTCCAGTCAGTATCACCTGACGTTTAGGACGAAAGACTAGAAAATAGTTATATTTTTGTCCTAATCTCATGTCAACCAATAGTTACCGGAGGGAGTATTAAATAAGTTATTAGTCAGAGGGTTATCCTAACAAAATGAAACAAAGCCATATAGCCAATGGACCGGAGATGGGCCAGAACAGTGTACTACAACTTTAATTAACTTGATTTTCTCCCAACTAGAGTTGAAGTGAGCTCGTCGGAAGACGGCTACACCGCGTTTTGCCAAAAAAAAAGTTAAAAAAGGTGACCTTGGGAGAGATGGAACTTTATGTGAATGTTCCTTGGCCTTCTTTCTAGCAAAAAAAGGAGGAAAGCAAAAGGTTAGATTCTTTTTTTTTTTGCGGGTAGATTCCTGACCGCCTAATAACCCCAAGTTGCATGATAGAATCACCTATACTGAGGAGGGGATGCATATATATGTATTGGGTCAAATAATACTGCTGAATTGCATGCCCTTCTGGGCACTTGCAAACCAAATGGATCTCTAGATGCATGCACTGAGCCACTGATAGAGAGATCCTCCATACAGCAGCTCGTGCTTCGATCTTCCATTCGGATTGGTCGAGCACTCGAGACACTTTGACCGGTTGCAGAGAGCTGTAGCATAGCAGGTGGAGCATGCATGGGCGCGTGATTTGCACAAGTGGGTCATAGCGGAGGTCCCAGGATTAAAGATGATCCTCGACGACACAGTTCTTTTTTTAATATATACACAAATTAATCATCTGGAACGTGTGGAGATAAGGGCCTTGTTTGGATCGGCAAGAATTCTAGCACGCACACATCCCGAAAAAAAAATCTCGCATGCATGAAGCACTAAATGAAGTCAATTTGCAAAACCTTTTAAGCGATGGGTGTAACTTTTCGTGACGAATCTAATGACGGTAATTAATCGATGATTAGCTACATTGATGCTACAGTAACCATCATATAATCACGCGGTCAAAGACCTCATTAGATCCTTCAGGGTCACTAGCACGGGGTTCTGAAGCTGGTTTTGTAAGCTGACTTTGTTTGACACCGTAATTAGTGGTCAAAGTTGTTACTATTCACTAGCGCTACAAAACCAAACAAGGCCAAGATCACGTGGCTTGCATTTTCATAACCCTAATCGGCCTGCCCTGCTTGGCCTCGCGCGCACAGTCCAAGAGCGGCAGATTCCGGGGTGGGGGGACCGGCCCGGCCGGAGTGCGCGTACGAGCATATGATATTATTGGCGCGCACACACACCGGCTGAAAAGCTCTGGTGATGAAATCAATTTGATGCGGACAAAATGTGCAGGTGAAGCCAACAGTGCTTAACTGTATCTCCATGCTATTTTCTGAAGTCCCAAGCTATCTTCAAATGATAAAATCTGAGGCTTCAAGTAAACGTCCTCACTTCAATCATCCGCATAGTCATGGATCCTGTACCGGTAGTCATATCGAACATGAATGAACATGTGTTTCGGCAGCAAGTACAGTCGTGTCTTAATAAGATCTCAAGGAGTAGACCTTTTTTTTGAGCTTCTTGATCGAGGCTGCTGATAGATCGAGGCCCACACATCCATGTGTCTTGTTTTGAGTACAATATGTATATAGATGAATACACTAGGTTATCAGTTCTAGATACCCAGTTCCTGCAATCATAATGCTCAAAGACGCGAACCATGCAGCGATCATTAGCACATACACACATGCAATCTATGGGCCGGTAACGAGAGGAGCAGGGTGAAATAAAGCAAGAGGGGACAGGGAAGACAGACAGCTAAACAAAGATTATTGTTGTGTGGGGGTTGGTTTTCACATGTAAAGCAAGGGGAAAAGGAAAAGGTACAGGAGAAGCATATGTATGTTCCTCCCTTATATTATTAAGGGAGTGTAAAAAGAAGCTACCACGTTCGCCAAGAGGGTCTAAAAATTCCCACATTAATCTAAAAAAGAGAAGGATTTGCACCGTTGGATTTTATGAAGATCTAACGGTTTAAACTAACTCAAGAGTCCATATCAAATATGATTAATAAATAGCTAAATTCGAATTAAAAAATTAAAAATTAAAAAAATTAGGATACGACAGAGTCCATGCTGAATAAGATTAGTAAATAGCTAAATTCGGAATTAAAAATAAAGAAATTAGAACTCAACAAAGAGTCCATGTTGAATACAATTACTAAATAGGTAAATTTGAAATTATTGAATTAAGAAAATTAGAATTAGCACTCGACAAAAAAAATCATATTACCCAAATAGCAAAATTAAAATTAAAATGATAAAAATTGGCATTGAATATGACTAATAAATAGATAAATGCAAGAACTAGAAACAAAAAAATTATGGTTGATGTGTAGAGTGATTAAGAAGCATATTAAAAAGGAAAATAGCTGAACAAATAGTATATGTCAAATGCAATAATAAAAACCAAATTTGAATTCTACGTCAAATAAAGTTTAATTTAATGAAGATCTAAATAGTATTAATGTATAGGATTTACACTATTGGATTTAATGAAGATCTATTGGTCTAAATTGGCCAGAAGAGTCCATGTCTAATTTAATAAATATAATATTCTAAACTACTCAATAGTGTATGTATCCAATTAAAGTTAAATACAGAGTCCGCATGACATAAAAATCACGTCTCCATCTATGTCTCACATTAACCCTCCTCAAATATTTTAAAAAAAATACGGCAGTAGCATAAGCGTGACAGCGCGATCATAGTTGTATTGTATCTATATTATAGAAAGAGATAATTGCTTTCAAAAATCTTCAGAACGCCCTGCACTACAGCGCGACCATAGTATTTTCCCGAGATTTCAAATCACAACTTTTTGAGTCTCAAGAACGTCCTGCAGTACATGCAACTGCATGAAGCAAACTGGATTCTACTCAAAACCATTGCCAAACTCAATCAGTCCATTTCTTCTGGAGCAAGTGAGCAATCAAACATCAAGATAGGTATGAAAAAGATAGTGACGATGCACATATTTTAGATATGCAATGTATTGCAAGACCATCAGCACTTTATGATTGTCAGTGCAGGCCAATAAATACGCAAGCCAATCAATGTGAGAGAAACATCTGCTGAAGAACCAATGCTTTCTCCAAACAAAGATTATCATCATAAATGTTGCATTCCTGAACAACTTCAGTTATACAAACTAATCTGATGGTGGTCAACGAAGATACAAATAAATGTGACTATTTATTAGCCCAATCTAAATAGATGCATGGGGAAAAATCACGGACTTAATCGTGTGAGGAATCAAATAGTATAAATAATTCATAACATTATTATCCACACCTAATATTTTATAAGTACATGAAAAAATGCTAGGCACGGAACACAAATGTGATCTATACCTCTAAAGAAGTATAGAGAAAGGAAATAGAAAAGGATAAAGAAGCAGCAAAGTTGAACGGATAAGGAAAATAGAAAAAGGAGAGTAGAAAAGGAAGGTAGGAAAAACGAGAAAATGAGGGGAAAAGAAAAGGACAGAGTGGAATTATTGGTTTAGTCTTTAATTAATATCATTAGTCACTATGGGATAATATAAAATTATAGCTAGGACACGTTGGACATTTGACATCTTTCATATATTCATGAAAAAATAGGAGAACCTGTTCTACCGAACAATTTTCAAAATGGCTCTATATCCATAAGAGAAGCCGTTCTCTGCTCCATCAGAAAAGCCACAACCAGAGTTATTTTAGCCATAGCAAGAGGCCTAGAACCCTGCTTATCTATCCCAAAGTCGATTGCCTACGGTACAGAACAAATGATTCAAACAAATGTTGTCGCTGGTCCTCTTCGCTTAGAAAAACAAAAGGCATGAGGCACAATCTAAACTCAGCAACTAAATCGAACTAAACAGGGAACTTCTCCATTAGATGCATCGGATGTGAAACACACTAATTGATTTCAACTATACGGAGGAACAAAATGGAATACAGAGAAATCAGTAGAAATAGCTATAGAAAATGGAAGATAAAAAAGAAGAGTTAGAAACAACAACAAAGTTATATATGGAACTATCCATCACCGGGATGGCAAAACTCCAAAGTAAGCCAATTTATGCAGTCATATGGGCTAAAAACAAATAAAAAATTATACAATGACCAAACTGGGAAAAATAATAATAGATTCGATTGAATAAAAGATTTAAAACATATATGCATTCATATAGCACACACATATATAAATTTTGCATAACATTTATTTACTAAAGTCAGCATGAGGCCCCAACTTATTTTTTAGCATAACTTTTTTTTTCTCATCCATGATCATTTTTATTTCGCTCCTATGATGAGTCAGATCTAGATCTGCTAGATGCTACTTAGGTGCTCTAACAACTACACTAGATATATTTTCGCTAAATAATAATCAAAATATTGCAAGATACAAATCGAACTTCAACATCTAAGTTACAGACTGTTAGAAAACATCACTAACACATACATATAAATATATTTCATAACTACTTATAAAAAACTTTGTATAAATACAAACATATACAATATGCATCCATATTCAAGGTGACCCAATATTAAAATTCAATCCTCAAATTTAGATTTTGCAGGTTAAAGTAATAAAATATGTAACTATAATATAGAACAAACCAACATAAAAAATTGATGGTTGGTATGAACTCCTATGCATAGAAAGCTGCAGGTAGTATTCAGCAAGAGCAGATGAGAGGTAAAAAAATTTGCGAACGGGTGCCTAGCCAGATTGGTTTGGTGGCCTGGCTTCACTAGTACTCCTTAGGTCATGGGTTCGACTCTCAGTGAAAGCGAATTTTAGGTTGAGGTGAAAAAATACCCTCGCCTGTCTACAAGCCAAAGCCCATGGAATATATCCCGGCCCGCTCTCACACAAGTAACGGTATGGGTTACCCCACCCCTAGATAAAGGTGGGGCAGAGGTTCGAAGGTTTCTCGACCTACGTGAAGTCTTTTTATTTTTATATTAATGCTCAGATTCTTACATTAATGCTCAGAGACAACATACCCCTTGCAAGTTGAGTTTTTTTAATGTAGATAATTAAAAAACTAAATAAAAAACTAGCTACCCGCGCTATTAGCGCGGGCCACTTGCTAGTTTATTGTAATGGAAGGTCGTTGCTGCATTTTTTTTAATCTCGCCACACAGCACGCAAGCACCTTTTGGACTTCTGCTGTCAGATACTCCGAACAAGAATTCCTTAATTTGCTTTCGCTTCTCGCGTCTCCCACATCAACCATCTTATTATTAGTGTGTATCTGTAGTCTCCTGTATAATATGCAAACAAAAAAAAATCATCCTAGCTACTTAAGAAAAAACATAAAACAAATGCTTGCATCGTATGAGAAGGTCCATTAACTAATTGATTCACATGCACACATTTATCATGAACCATGCACATGATCTTGTCCCTGACTGTGCTACAATCCTTTTTCCTGATATATGCATATCCTAAACATACGCTAGCTTCCAAATCAATTGTGTACTACATATATGTGCCGTACTGATGTGCGGCTCATTCATAGCATCCCAGGTCTGTCAAGAATAAACAGCCGTACATGCATGCGTAATTGTAGTAACGATCTGGAATGCCGAATTGAAGATGGTAATACTAATTAAAGCAGTACTAATCGAGTGAATGAGGGAGCATTCAAGCATATGCTAGGTTTACAATGCGATGCAAGCTTTTTGTACCAATCTAGCAGCTAGCTAGCTAGAGAGCTATATGCTATCTTAGCTACGAGTAGCTTCTTCTGTGTGCATGTCTCTGTTAGCATAAGTACATTGACACACTGTCATCTCTCCATCTCTCCATGATGGAGAGAGAGAAAGAGAGTGAGGAAGGAAGCAGGAGGATCGTCAAGAGGTCCCCGTGATGCGTGCCGTTGGAGGTAGGGCTCGCCATGGATCGGATGGAGAGCGCGCGGCGTACGTACGTGGTGGGGGAAGATCTAGCTGCTTAGGTAGCCATGCCAGCCAGCCACGCACAGCTAGGTTAGCTAGGGCACGCATTGAGTAATGGTCGTTGATCAAAGGTGAGTAGGGGACCCCTTGGTGAAGGCGACAGATCAGTACAGCACTACAGCATGAGAGAGTGAAGAAAGCAATATGGGAGAAGGCGTAGTACTACCAGTGCGATTGCACATGTATTATGGTGCTGTATGTGCATGCGTCCTCCACAGAGGCATCGATCGATAGTACTCCCTTCGTCTGTCAATGCAAGCATACATTGGTATCAGAAAGAATTAACATCCAGACTATTAATTTTTTATAAAGTATATATACTGTGAATTTGCACTAATAAGTAATAAATCATCTGTGTAGGCGACAAATCAACACGCACTATCATCTAAAATTAAACCACGTTGTCGAATGTAACTTTTACACAATTAATAATATGTGTGTGTGGGCGCGCACGCCCGGGGCATCCTTTGCTCTAGCTAGCCATCTATATAACCTATACAAATGCACCTCATTAAAAGTCATTAACTCTATTTCTTTCAATATGCAAGCTATCCACGTCATATAAGAATTCACTACATCAGACGCCACGTCACCATCCACTAAGATCTATTTATTTCTTACATTGATTTTCTGTGACTAATAGCATCCATGCATGCAACTTATTAGTATTTGCGAGTACCAGGCTACAAAATTTTACACGGAGGATCAATCATTTAAGAGCCGTTCTCAACAAAAATGAACATGTTTTCATATATAATGTCATTAGCAAAAGTATATTGCCATACAATCATTTTAGTATTTTTATTTTTAAATTTCAACTTAAAATTTTGTTTAAAAAATTTCTGCAGCAACGCGTGGGGTATCACATAGTTTTCTATATATTTGTGCTCTAAGCAATGTGGTTGAATGAGTTCGGGACCCCAAAATATGTATGTACATATGACTTCCACTCTCAAAACCTGACTTCCGGAGTACCCAATCTTGAACTGAATTGAAGCTTACTCGGCCGTGGCAGGGGGGAGGGGGGTCTATTTATCACTTTAAGTAATTTCCCCAAATCCTATCGCATAAGCCCATTGTTCATCTTCTCCACCCCACCCCGCATCCTCCACCCCCGCCCCTTTGTCCGCCACCCCGGCCGATGGCTCTTGTCGCCGCGTCGTCCGCCCACCAACCACTGCCGGCGCCCGCCCTCCCCTAACCTCTGTCGCCACGCCCCCGCCCGGGACCTAGCTCGGCCCCCACCGCCCACCACCCCGGCCGGCGGCGCTCCGCCGCGCTGCCTCGCCGCCCGCCCACACACCACCGCCCACTGCCAGTCGATTCCTCCCTGCCTTCCCCCCCCCCCCCCCCCTCCACCTTCTCTTCTAGGTCCGGTCGCCATGGAGCCGCCCCACCCCAGCAACCTCGGATCCTAAGGCCAGCGCCATCCTCCACCACCCCGGCTGACGGGCCGGCGGCCACTCCTCCCGCCCTCAACCACCCCTTGCCGGCCACCCCTGCCTCTCCCCCCTCTCCTAGCTCACCGGCTGCTGCCCCTCCTCCCCTGGCTCGCCGGGGAAGATAAACAGTGCCGCGCCGGCCTTGTGCGACGAGACGACGGCCATCCGCGCGCGACATATAGATTTCCCGGGCAAGAAGTGCCTACATACTAGTAGTATTTTGAGACAGGCTTTTTCCCGTCCCCGATCCCAAAGTTGAATTCAACAATTCTCGATACAGTACACCTCGGTAGCGGTGGTTAGCCTTTTCGATCGAAGTACCGATCGAGAATCAGTCAGTCGATGCGGCCTTGATCTCTCCTTGTGTGGTCAGCTGTAGCGCCTGGCGGTTGCAGCAGCTTTGTACCCGCTGGAGGGATCATGGATGGTCAGCCGCAGACACGCACGCAGCTGGCTCGATCAACGGAAAGAAATAAAATCCCAATGCAAGAACGTCGCAGCGCCTGCACCGTCGCCCACTCCGCCCTGCTGCTCACGCGCGCCTCCTCCCGCAGCCGGCCGGCCGGTTGGCACGATACACCTTGCACCTCCGCCGGCACCGGCGGAGACACACCAGCGGCTAGCTCGGGCCGCCGTGTCCGCGCGCGCGGTGTGCAGTGCCATCCCCCACACGCCGCGGCGGCACGCGCGGCTGCCAGGACACGTAGCGCGCGCGCGCCTATCGCGTGGCGCCCGGCCGGCCGGCGGCCCACACGTACCCCTCGCGTGGGCGCCTGGGCGGTGGGCCCCGGATCTCGGCCTCTGTCGTCCCTGCCTCTTGTGCCTGCGGCGTGCCCGGCCGCGGCCGGCCCAGCAGCAGACGACGCCAGCGGGCGCAGGCAGCCCGTCATCATCGTCTTCGACGTACCAGCAGTCCAGCAGCGCGGGGGCACAATGCCGCCGGACTCTCTCGCGCGCGGCTGCGCCTCCTGCCGGCCCGCAGACCGCCGCAGCCAGCTCCCGGCCCTCTCCTGCTGCGGTGGGGATCGGATGCCGGCCGCGGCTGCCGCTCACCCGGGCCGCGAGGACGAAACATCCTGTAGGTGTACCTGTACGGCTGTACGGCTGACTGGTTGAGGAGCGCGCGGAGCCTTCCGGACCTTTCCGTGTACGTACGCCTCCTGTAGGTGCTGCTCTGTACGCCTGTACGTACGGGGGTACGTGGGCCTGCGGCCGGTGCCATACTGCCATGGCATACGCGACGACGGCGTGCTCTGCCGCCGCCTGCCAGTGCCAGCTGGAGCGAGAGGCGTCCGTGTTTCTGAGCGTGCCCATCGGTCAGGTCCCCAGTCCCCTCTAGGGTCAACGTAGCCCCTGCCCGCGCTCCTCCGGTCCTTCCCGTCTGGACTGCCTGCCTGCCTGCGGCGAGTGATCTACGCCGTCGCCCGTCGGTCGTGCTTGCATTGTGCCGCCGTCATCCCATCCATCGCCAAGTTCTCGACCGGAAAAAAAAAATCGGCGTCCCGGCAGGCCGGCACCAAGGTTCCGTCCCGGAAGTGCCGGAAGCTATCTGATGGGTACGTGGGCACGTGAACGAGATCGGCATTCTGTTCGCTGCAACTAGTCAACAGTGTTTTTTCAGCCTCCAACGGTGCGGCTCGGAGCGCACCTGAACGTGACCCTCCGCTCCTCCGATGTCCAAGGAGGTTCGGGGGTCGAACCGCCCCGTAAGTATAGCTGCCCCGTCAAACCTGTGGGTAGCCGGGGGGCGACCCACTTGCAGAGCTGCACCGCTGCTCGTCGTTGGTTAGCTGCTGCCTAGCCACGTCAAATAAGCTTTTGACGTCATGAGGATGCCCACCGCCCATATGATGCCTGCTGCTAGAGATACGTATAGCTCCGATTGTTGGGAAGGCCAACGAGAATTCAAGCAAGCGAGATGATTTGCTGCGCAGCGGCTATATTGCTCTAGTTGGTTCGATGTCGACAGAACAACCAGAGGTTCGGATCGAACCCAGGGTCGATGGGTCACGAATCTAATTGCACCTCTTTCATTCAGAGTCGATCCGCTCCGATCCACCACTTGATTTGAGGGTCGGAGCGAGTCCGCAGAAGGGTCGAACCGGACCCCTTGCAGACTGAGTGTTTTTCTCTTAGACTAAACCAGCATCAGCCATAGTCACCAGCCAACTAACAGTGTTTTTTTCTCATAACAAATCAACAACAGCCGCCAGCCACAGCTATGCGAATAGAGTGCAGTGGTGTAGGTGCGACGGTGACGACGCGACATTATTCTGCACCGTCGTCGTTGTATCCCAGGCTCTTGAATGCAACGGTAGATCCTGACCTCTGTGGCGGACCGCAACAGGAATACAGGATCTTTCCCCCAGGTCGGAGTCGGGACCCTGACCGTGCCGCCTGGCTGCTTACACAAGTTGCGAGCCGCATTCATGTTTGCGGTGAATCGGCTCCGCTTTCGTGTAACTTACAAACTTTTTCTCTTCTTAATACAACGAATGACTTAGAAATTTTTTCTAACTTTCTCTCTTCTTAATTAATACAATGATGTGCAGCTCTCCTACATATTTAAAACAAAATATTACGATGAATCAGACTTGAGTATCTCTGCCTGCAAAGCTTATGTATATTAGTACCAGCGTACTGACTCTGCTCCGCTCCAGAGCGAGAATGCTCAGGAGCGATTCACATACCAGAGGTAGACGGCACAGTAAAAACTACAAAAAAAAAAAGAATCTGAATCATGTCAAGTTAGCTGCAGAAGTGCGGATCAACAGAAGCGACAAGAACACCAATATTGATACAAGAAACCAATCGCAACATCAATTCTATTGTCTTATACTGCAATATCAATAAGGTACTATCATAATTCTATTCTAATGTATAATTATTTTATTTGAAAAAGTCTGTAATAGTACTCAAATTGTAATACTAAACTAGTGTTCTAAAGCACCAAATCTAATTCAGCTAATCTGCTAATTAAATTAAATTATTATACAATATCAACGAATTTATACGAAAGTTACCGGTAGATCACAAGTGCGGAATTCGGCAGAGCTTCGCCGCTTCCCTTCTTCTCACCCCTCTCTTTTTTCTGGATTTTTTTGGATTTTTTGAGGTCAAATGAGAGGAGGGAATGAGGGGAGGGAATGAGGGGGCCTTATATGGGAGGCTGACCCGGTCGCCCGTGGGGGGGGGGGCGACAGGCCCCCCTGTCGCCCGCAGGAGGGGCGACCGGCCCCCCTGGCAGGCCCACTGGCCTGTCGCCCCTGGGGTGGGCGACAGGGGCCTGTCGCCCCCCCCAACGGGCGACAGGCCCCCCTCTTTTTTTTTCTCCAGAGACTTCGTTGCAAATTTGAAGAAAAAAAATTACATTTGAGCCATGTCGCCCCCTATAGGGCGACCGGGGTATATTTTTGAAATTTTCCAAAACCAACATATATTTTTGAAATTTTATTTTTTTTAAATATAAAAAAGAAAAAACCGCCTTCCAGACGTAGGCTTTTCTTCCGGGAGGCGTATGGGCTTCCAGGTTACACAACACGACCGCTACGAGTTGATGGGCCACCAAGTTGGACAGGTTTCAAGTATGATAAGATTTTCTTGAAACCTGAACATAACATTGGTCCGGCCTTTTCGTTCTCCAGCGTCCAGTCTGTGCTGAATTTTCTATGCCGCTCACCATGACCGGAAATACGATCAAATTATTACATGAGGTGAAATATATTTTTATATTACTGAAACAATTGTTCAAGCTTTAATAAAAAAATTATTTTCCGTTCAAAAAATATTTCACACAAAAATTCGTCCAAATGTAATGTTATTTTGAAGATTTTCTCAACAAGAAACATAGTGGTGCAGTCGGATTTTGATTGGATATACGGTTTTAAAAAAATATAATTATGTGACATCGTAACTGCTAGTCACACGTGTGACTCATAGCAGCTCTCCCGCCATGTCTGGTTGGTCTCAGCTTCCGCATATGCACATTCCGAGCACAGTGCGTGGCATTCACAAAACTAGCTAGTAAAATGGAATCTGTTACTTACTCTTCCCCCTCGTCACTCTCTCTTACTCAAAAGTCGTGCTCATTTTAGCCATCTATAATCAGCTCTGGAACCGTGACTAGATAGCCGCGGGGGGAACCGGCCGGGAGGTACGCCGTCGTCGCGTCACTCCTCGACGCAAGTCGCAACAAACGTCCACCCAGATCACGGGCCGGCCGCTTCCACCGTCCAGGTGCATCTGAGATGGGATGGGCTGAATTCGACAATTAACATCGCAAACCAACACGGAAACGGCCCAGTAAGAAAACCTGGAATGAAAGAAAAAAAAAACCATAACAAAGCCACCGATCTCCGATAGATCCACTGACTGTAAAAAAATCGACTGACAAAGAAATAAAAATCGAGCGGTGGTTAGGAAACTCTGAAGTCAGAAAGTATATGATCATCATGGTGCTCCGATCCAGATCACCTCCCGCATAGTACGTACATCATCCATGCTGACACCAATGAGGTGTTCTTCGGTAGTACTGTTCGCATCCTCCTATATCTCCTCTTTCTTGCATCATAACCTCCTGATGGTGTTCATTGTCATCCTAAATTAATGCACCGGCTATTACGTACACATGTGCGTGAAGCTCATCGACTTGACGCCAAATCCCTTCTAGGTTGGCGCGATAGACTCACCCACATGTAAATGATGAGCCTAGCAGCTTTGGGTACTTTATTCTTATAGGGGAATATATTATGTGCAAACCAATCTTTCTGTGCAAACTATGAAAACTACAATATAGGCCATCGGATCAACATCCAAGGGGGGGGGTATAGAGTGGTAGGAGGAGGGATTTGTAAAAGTAATCCAAGGGCGGATCCAGATTGTAAAATTATCCAATTCCCCATGCCCTTTGAATGTTGATCCGATGATCCAGATTGAAGTTTTTATAGTTTGTACGGAGAGATTGATTTGTACGTTCTTTTCTTATAGCCGTACGGCGGGCCTAACGTGTTCCTTTGGTCTTGAATCATTGCAGTGAATAACTCACCTTGCATTGCTAACAGCGGACGTATGCAATAGTGAAACGACGCGTATCACGACCCAGCAGGTGAGGTTCCACGCATGCAAAGATAATGCATGCCCGAAAATCCCTTTAATTTATTTATAATTAGTGGTCGGATAAGTTTTTTGTGATCTTGCCAAAACACACATGCATACTGTGCGCAATCTGCAGTACCACGCACCATATAGCTAGGTACCCGTAAGCAAACCTAAAACCAGGGCTCCACTACGGAAACATAGGATGGCACCCGATCGGTCGATATGCGTACAAGCATGCGATGCAATAATGCTGCCTTTTTTTAGGTTGGGCCGCGGGACCATCATCGCTCAAATGTACAGATCGGAGGGGGAAAAAACTTGTCCGAGTGGACCAAACTATCTTTACTGACTCCGAGTTATTGATGGTTTTTTTTTTGCCCTGCAATTTGATTGGAACAGGAGGATCGTATGATCTCATTACTGTAGGGTTCACCCCAGACAGTAAAGTTTGGAGTTCTTCAGGCTAGCTAGCTTCCGGCGATCGATAGATACAGACAACATATATATAGGATAGGATCGCTTTCAGCTAATGCCTGGTTGATGGTAGGTGTAGACATGCATATGTACCGGGTCGCCGGGTCATGTATATCTTGCATGCATGCATGCGTCATAACGAACGAACGGTAAAGATCCTGCAGCCTTTGCATGATGCATATGCCTGCCATACATGCTTCCTTGTTGGCGTGCGCAGCCAATTTAATTTTTCCATGGTCCAGTCTCTACGCGTATGGCCGGTGTGTGGTCTCCCTTCCATCCATCAAATTAAGAAACGACATGTATCTGTATAAGTAAAGATAACTAATCTTTCTAAAATACTTTTTTTAATCACAAAACAAGTAGTGGCATATGTCTGCCACCACATGCACGTGGACACTTATTCAAAACACACCATCATGTTATAAATAATGCTACGGCATTTTTCTAACTTTTCCTAATGTTTGGATAACTTCCTACGAAAATTCTGGGCAATGAGTCTGCTGGCAATTAGTTCATTGGTGATTTGATAAAAGTATAAAACTATTGGAAAATGTATACAAACTATACTAGAAAACCCTTGGGCCCTCGAGAAGAAATATTGTCACTAAACTTGTTGGCCACTCATATAAAACTGTAAAGTAAGATGACTTCTTTTAATTTTATAGTGTAAAATGACTAAATAAAAGTTATATTTATATGTGTAAATCATGATGCCCAAGAGATTCAAATCATGGCTGGTAGAGTCAATTATGTATCTCACAGCTCCGCCATGACATGCATCCTTGAAACTGCATATTTACAAATCAAATTGCCTCTGCCTGTGTTCTAGTTTTAGGAAAAACTGGATGTAGACATGTACATGTACTCCCTCGATATGTTCTAGAATCTAGCTACATTTATACTTATCCTAATCAAATTTGTTTTAAAATTTAACCAAAAATAGAATAATTAATTTATTTCAAACGGAAATGGTTACATATTATGATAGTTGGTTTCACGATAAATATGCTAAAATTATTGTACATTCTGAATCTTTATGATTTTTTTGGTTATTCATACTCAAAGAAAAAAAAATGTTTGACCTAGAACAAACTGAAGTATAATTGTATTCTGGGATGGACATGTCTATCCTAATAAGCTAAAAAAATTAAAATTTAATTAAAATATGTCTAAGAATAATTTATCTCAAATAGAAAAAGGTTGTAAGCAGTCATGATAGTTGGTTTCATCATAAATTTGCTAATACTATTTTACGCCTTGAATCTTTACATTTTTTTTGTTAACGATTAAAGTTACAAATATTTGATTTTGGACAAACTAAAATATAATTAAATTATAGGGCCGACAAAGTAATAAACTAAAAAAACCTCGACAAATCCTAAGGTGACTGAGGACATATCTCTACACCGGTTTTGACAGAATCATAATTATATGCAGCGAATGCCCTGACCTGCAGGTAACGCTGCCACCACCGTCGGTTCTAATCCGAGACAGGTAGCGCGTGAACTGCTTTAGTAGGCTCACGAGAGAACTAGCATAAAACCACTACGGCTTTGTCGGCTGATGCAACATGATACTAACACAACCACAATTGACTTCTTGTCAGTTGTCATGATCTATATAGCTCATCCCACTGCCTATCATATCTAGAGTGCATCCCCACGCCTCAGCCTCTAGGCCCAAACATGATGAAGAGATAGAAAGCCATGAGGTGACCAAAGGTTACATGTCCCGGCACCTCTCTCTCATTCTCAGCCACTGGCCGGGGGGACAACCGTTAGAGCAAAGCTATCATGTCTCGGCTTCCCTATCCTCTGCTGCGGGGAGCACGCAAGCATGCCATGCAGGCCTTGCAGGGAGGACCGCACGTCGTAGAATTCTCCCCATCTCGGGGAGCGAGCCGGCGCAGGGCGGTGGGTCACTGACACGTGGTCCCGGGGGAATTCGATCCCACGGCGATCGCGTGGTGTCATGTGCCGCCGTAACGGCGAGGTCTCAGCCGCAGGGATCCCCGCAGCGGCAGCGCACTGCGCAACGGCGCCTAGTTTTGTCTCCACTGAAATCCTCGCCTACTCGGCCCATCGGACGTGCGTACAATGACACGTGGGGCCAGAGGGTTGCGGGACCCACATAGCAGGGAGACGGGAGTAGATTCTCGCTGCACAGTGGTGGTATTAATGGCGCCATCACGCAGGTGACAGGTGGGTGTAAAAGGGAATGAGAGCCTGCGCCGACGCTGCCACGGCTGCCGCCCCTCCGCTGCATGCCTGCGGCAACTGAGCGTGCTGCCGCCGCTGCCAGATGGGACCACGGCCTGCTGCTGGGCTGGACCTTAGAACATTGGTCTGGGCCCCCGCCATATATGTTACCGTATGGTCCTAATGTTGTCATTGGGGACTGCATCTGCACGGTTAAAATTGTGCTCACTCCTCTATATATTCAGTTATTCACACAACTGAGAGAGCCCAGTTTTTCCTTCAAAAAAAAAGAGAGAGAGAGCCCAGTTTTTGGAGCCCCTATCCCTTTTTTTTTGTCTTGAACGAAATAAATATGTTCCAAACAAGACTTCAAATCGACAAGATGGATGATGGATCATAAGTCAAATGTTTCATTAGTTCCTCATCTGTTTAGAGGTAACATGTGTTTGTACTTGCATTGTTATCCTGGTGGCAAGCAAGGAATTGCCAGACAAAACACACCAAGGAGTCTCTTTCAACCCAGATGGTCAAGTTGATATTTTTGTCAACTAGCAAAATACGCCGCTTTATGCTTTTCGTCTTTGCTAGAAATTTCATCGGTGTAAAGTCATAAAGTGTGTGTGGTCCATGAGAGATACACACTGCAATTTGCACAGCCGCTCGCTCTGCGAGAGAGAGTGTCGATCATATCCCAGCATATTACGACACTGGTTGAGCACGCGGGGCTGCTCCTCCAAGTAGCCTTGCTTGGCCAAAATTTAGGGTTCATGTGGTTGTTGGATCAAGTAGCTAGAGGAGAAGCAAGTTGCTCACTTCCAATTCGTCTTGTATTTATTTGGCTCATTCTAGAATAATGCATCCTTTTAAAGTTTAGTTCTCCTGTTCCACTCTATCGTAAAGCGAGATTCATAATATAAACTTGGTCTTATGTGATAGCATATTTCAGATTAATGTAATGTTGTGTGAGAAATGATGGATTGTAATTAACCCTGCCAAGTTGAAAGTTAAAATTTCTTGATTTAACCAAACATATATGAAACAAATTATGAGCAGATAATTTTATACAAACTTGGTTTTTTAAACTAGCAGGTGCCCCGAACAATTGCGCAACTCGTATGTCAACAATCAAGTATGCACCTATTGTTGTGTCATCTTTCCTTCATCATCAATTTACGCTGTACATAATTACAATATCTCTTTCTTTCTGAAACCCCGCTATCCTCTAGGCCTATCATAATAACAATAATGTTTTTATTTGTTTGGGCACCACCATTATTCCCGTAGTTTTCCTCTGCATGCACTTATGACTTATTCTTGTTTCTTTTCAAGTCTAATGAAATAACTTTTCTTTGAGTTGGAAGGTCATGTCCCCAACAACAATAATGCAATGCCTTTCATTGTCACTCTCTTAACACATGACCTTGAGGTACACATTTCAAATAGATTGGTAGCTCTGTCAACTTTCATTGTCGCCCCCCCCCCCCCCACACACACACAGACATATACACACTAGCTTGTATTGGTCCTTATTAACATGTTAATTTTTCTAGTCAATTATATTGCTAATTATTACTATAGTAGATATATCAAATAAACTATGGTTGTGTAAGAAAATAACAGCCAAAATGTAAGTGGGGCATGAGATCAAATATTTTTTACACAGACATGGGGGTGTCCCTAGCTATCAAAGGATGGCTGAGAGAATGGCCGTAGAAAAGGCTAGCCCATCATGAACTAGAAAGTGTTATACTGTAAGAATATACACACCTCTACGTTTGTGGTACGTGCATCGCCAAGAGTATGCCATCGCTATCTGGAACTTATACTTCTTCTCATATTCTTTATCGCTTTGCGGCCTGCTTGTGCATTGAAATTAGAAAATGACTTGCAGGCAGGGTTTACGTTATCACTGATACATGGTTTATCAGTGCCCTCCGGTATCGATAATCGATTGAAAATCGGTGAAATATCGCTAAAATCGACTGATAAGGAAGATCAAATTCAAATATCGATAATCAATGATTTATCATTGATAATCGATGCAAATCGGTCGATTTATCGAAAATTCGGCTGAGAAATGTATTTAGCAGATGGAAAATAGAAATTTTTATAGTATTTTTATTTGGTTTGTTATGTATGGTATTTTATAAGGTAAATTATACATACATACGTAGCTTACGATAGAATTGCATTAGAAATAAACATGTACATATATTTTGGACATAAATTGAATAAACTATAGATACATATTACATATATCCATGTTATGTATAATTATGCAAACCACACAAATAGACATACACCAAATGAAATTGCACATAAATACAAAAAAGTACATAGTCCATACAAACCACATTGTCCATATTAGCATAAATTGACACAAGTTTTATGCAAATTGGTAACAGACTCATATGACCACATCCATAATTCATACAGAAAGACACTTAAAACATCCATTTTTCATAAATGACACTTTTTTATATAATAATTATGTAAACCAATTAGACATTTAGACATAGTTTTTTTTAGTATAAGCATACATATTATAGTCAACATTGAAGCCTATTGTATCCTAACCGATTTAACAACAAGTCAACATTGAAGTCTTTCTTCCCACCACTAATATTTAACACTAGTCTACATTGTAAATTATCAGTATAACCATCCATTTGTAGCATAATATACAACAATATAGTAAATACCCCATGCATATTTGGTCAAGTTGGTGAAAGGAAATAGAAAATCAACCAAAATTGTTGAATATCAACTGATTTGCATTGATTATCGATGGATTTGCATCAATTATCAGGCTTTAGTATTGGAAACATTTTTTTGTCTAAGCAAACGGTGGTTGTTTTTAATATGTGACATCATTCTAGACTATAGAGAGGCTCTAGTTTTTTATAGAATTTTTTCCACACTAGTTATAAATTTTTTTGAATTTTTGAAATTTGGATTGAAATCCATCGAAAAATCAATTGATAACGTTTATCAGTCAACATCGGTAACGGTAAATTTCACCGATAATCGCGATTATCGAGCGATTTTGTATTCCATGCTTGCAGGGCCATCTCTGCCTGTACGATCTATATGTTGCCCTCAGAAAGATCCTTGAAATGTCTCTTCTCGCTCTTAAGCTAGCTTGCATTGGACCAATTCTAGACCACACTGAAGCGCAATTAAGTATAGTTTAGGAGTTGTGGACCTGTTTGGCTGAAATTTGCAACTATAGGTACCTTGCCGCAGGCTATATATGTGAGATAGACAACACTAAGAGATATAGCTAAGATAATACAAGATACATGTATAGCATAATGCATGTGTCACACGCGGTAGATCCCATTTGGATAGATGTGATGGCTATTAGATTAGAGCTTGTTTAATTTAACAAAACAAAATAAACAACGATAAATGTTAATTACTATCCTGAGTATAAACAATATTATTTTTGTATCACTTAATTAAATAGTTAAAGTAAGCAAGAACTTTAAATAACGTAAGTACCAATTAATATATTCTAAATAGTACATGCATGCTGCTTGTTCAACTTTTATAAGGCCAATTGAAACCATGATGCCTAGCATTTTCAGTTTGGCTTTTAAAATTACTATGTATCTGTAAAAATTCATGAAACACATCATGAAGGATAATAAATAAATAAACAGGGTTTCAACCCTGTGATTCTTTAAATACTTTTGCTTTAAAGACTCGCGGTTTCATATTATATAATCTGTTTTTTTATAGATCTATGATAGGATGGTCCATACTACACCAACTATATTGATAATTAAGATAATGACACTCTAGCGAGCAAATATGTCACACGATGTCCTTATGGTGGTTAGGATCGGAGCAAATAAATTTCAACATAATCCTTATTGTCTCCGTTGGAAGTTATAATTGATCACCATATTTTATCATAATTATAGGCTTCCGAATTGTGAAGATGTACACAAGGTTACTATGTAGGCAGTCCTATATATAAGACAATCTGAATAAGAGCCGTACCTATATTTGAGGACCAGCAACCTTTATGCGATGCCCTGGTGCATATTAAAATATAAAAGATGATAATACTAGAGCACGCACAGATCTAGCTAGACAAACAAATATGAGAAGAATTCAATGAAATCTGAATGGATCACAGGAAAAAGTTCTCGAGCCTGAAGGAAGACCACTGGAATACAAGTAGTGTCCTTTCTTTGATTAGTTCTTAGAGTGGGCATGGTTTAGACCTTGGAGACCTAGACTTCATAATGTTTACCCAAAGAATATCTACCTTTTTTCAGCATCTAGAAGACCAAGGGACAAATTTCTCATGCAGCTTTGTAGTGAGTACAACAATGGATATTAATGTGGCCATAAATATAAATTAATAATTTAACTCAAGTATTGTTTTTGCAGAACATACCTTTTTATATTATTTAGGATTGTAGGTGACACGACAAAAAAGTTTCACGATCGACATATATGTGCGGTTCCAACTGTTTTAGTGTATATCCTGGTATGGAAGTCTCAAATAAAGATAACTTTTGTACTGTAAATAGAAGAATACAGACGGCACTTCTTTGTATTCAATAGTATTCCTAAACTTTCTACACAATGTTTCTATTAATTTTGAAGTATTTGCATGCAACCACATTTGCTGTGTTCTCTCCTCGGTTTTGAAATACTGATTCCCTAATTTAATCCACCTAATAAGCACATTATTACTGTATGTGCAGCATGGTTGAAGGCATCATATACTTTCTGAAACATGCATGTATGCATGCATTAGCAGGAAATTTAATGTTTAAGAACTGAGCCAGCACGATGATGTCTCTAGCTTGAACCTTGTACGAACTACAGAGCTACAAAATGCAGCAATAGAAGCAGAAACGGACCAGAATATCAGATGCAGCAGCCTGCACCCTGGCAGCAGAGAAAGAATTGCACAAGAACCAAGCCAAGAAGGATAATACAGCTGCAGAGATGAGGATACAGGAGTAGAGTATACTAGATATCCATGAGAAAGACTAGAGTCTGACGGACCTGACCTGATCCAGTCATCCAATAACTGCCTCTGCTACCTTGCTTTGGGAGAAGAGCCTTGTGAACTTGCCCGGAGGGTGCTTCAAGAAATTAAACTAAAAATTTACATGACCCAAACACAGTAAGATACACTCACAATGGGGATTAATTGTTATCATATGAAGATTGCAGAGTGCACAGTGCAGTTCTTAGTTTACTGAACTTGGTCAGAAATTCAGAATATGTACAATTACACTGAGCAAGATACCATATTGTCCAAATAAGACTCAATGAACAGAGAAAAAGCCACACATTAGTTCAGGAAAGCAGGTGAATTAATATGAGCAAGATATATATATATATATATATATATATATATATATATATATATATATATATATATATATATATCAAGAAATAGTTATCTCCATCATCAATTATACATGCAGATGCAGTACTGGAGCTATATACCAGCTGCTCCGCGCGCCCATTGCCCTGATCTTGATCAGCTCGCGTGTCAGTGCGTCGTTGCTAGTCTCAATTTCTCCCCTTTCTTCTGTGCTTGCCTGTTGGTTCTCTTCACAGTCCAAGATCCAAAGAGCACGCATCCTTCCCTGCCGTCGAGGAGGATGTTGACGACGATGGCGAGGGCAGCTGCTGCAGCAGCGTCGACGCCGTCCTGGTGACTCTGTCACCGCCGCCTTCGCCGTCCTGCGGGCAGTCGAGGTTCACCCCGAACAGGCGGACGCGCTTCGACCTGCTTGTCGCCTCCACCGTGGATGCCGCGACGCTCACAGGCACCGACGTGAGCACCACGGCGGCCGGCACCTGCGGGCGCAGGAAGAGCACGTGCCGGCTGCTGGGCGCCGCCGGAGCGGAGGCGCCGTACCCATACGCGCCGTAGTCCTGCCACGGGCAGATGGGCACGGACGAGAGCGGCATGAAGCGCTGCGCCGACGCCAGCGGCGGCGGCAGGAACGCGAGGTCCTGGCGGCGGCGGCGGAAGTCGATGAAGAGGCGGCCGCGCGCGGGGCCCTGGCCGGCGCCGCGCGAGAAGAGGACGGTGTCCCCGGCGCCGAGGCGCTTCTCCTTGACGAAGCGGCTCCACCCCTTGGTCATCACGTAGCTCTGGCTGCTGTTCCAGTACGAGTACCGGAACCGCCACGCCTTCCCCGCCCGGTCCTCGAAGCTGAGCACCAGCCCCTTGCCGGCGCCCGCCGCGGCCGCGGCCGCCGCCGCCGACGCGTCCAGCGCGGGGAAGTAGCGCTCCGCGTGCTGCTTGGGGATGACCAGGCGGTTGAGCTTCCCCACGTCGCTGGGGGTCACCACCTTCTCGAACATGTGCTCCTTCTCCACCCACGCCGCGCCGCCGCTGCCGCGAGCCCTCTCGGAATCCTCGACCCCGCCGCCGTGCGCGGGCGTGAACTCCATGGTCGGGGCGCTCCCGCGCTCCGGTGCTGCTGTAGCTGCTGTTGACTTTGACTAGTATGCTACTCGGGCAGGGATCTGGAGCCTGGAGGTATGTAGCGGTACTATATGCTGCAACTATTCTTTAACAGGAAGCCAGAAGGGGTTTAGGGTTAGATTATCTCAATATTATATGGGGATACGGCTGATCCGTTGAACTAGCTAGGACAGCAGATGATTGGCTGCTAGAATTGGAGTGCTATTTCGAGAGGATCGGCGAGATCAAAGATAGTGAAGGTTGGGATCTAGCTCGGGAGCACTTGGAGGTTGCTGCTGCTGCCTGCTTGTTGATCTGGTGTACGCGGTTTGCAAGATTTTCAGCAAAGGCACTGTATCTGTATGTGCAGATCAGTAGGCATCATGTGTACATGAGATAGGGAGGGGAAAGGTTGGGAAGAGCAACGACGACACAGGCAGCGCCCCAGCATATGGTTTCTTAAGGAGGAAGATGAGGAGGCATCTAGCATTCTACTACTAGCTAGCTCGATGCCGGTGGGGAGAAGAAGGCGATCGAGAGCGAGAGGGATCGATCGCTCGATGTGGAGAGGGGTGGTGGGGTGGGGCCCGCGGGGGCGACGAATGATAGGGCTTGAGCTCATGTGAGCATGCATGTCGCTCTCAGGAAGCAGCCCACTGGGATCCTCTAGCTAGCGGAGGCGGAAGCTAGCTACTATAGCTCAGCTCCTCCGATCCACGGATGGACGGACGGGAACGAATGTGATCTCGGCCGCAGCCGGTCGTTCAGCAAATCAGCAATTGCGTGTTGACACTTGACGGGCATGATCAATAATGGGGATATGATGCAGCAGGGGCGTGGGGGAAATATCTCTACTCGTGGGGGATCGTCCATCGGCCGGGCCGTCGTGGCAGGATAATGGACAGTAGCTTTTTCTTCTTCTTTATTTTTTTTCAGTTTTTTCGGCGACGCTTTGATCGTACCAGTAGTCGATCGTGAGGTTGCGCAGCTGAGGAGTTCTGCCATGCCCTGCGCCCCCTCCCTGCTGGTGCTGCAAGCAAGGAGAAGCAATGACGAACTGCGGCAGGCTGCTGCTGCTGCACGCCGTGTGTCTAGCTTCCTTCTCTAGCAGCTGATGATGGGCTCCCGGCCGATTTGTAGCAGCTGGCTTGACACAAATGTGCAAAACTGTTGCATATCGGTGGTGTTCACCGGGAGGCGAGGACGACGACGAACGATGTCGCACGCACATGCATACTACGATTGGTTCTGATTGCGGCTGCCGTGCAATTAATGGATAAATAAAGTAACTTACTGTTATGACACATATCGTTCAGATTAAGATCGATGATACTACTACTACATACTGATCACAATGCATGATTAGACGATGATTTTCAATTCTGATGCTGTGGCGCTGTTGTTTATGCCAGTTTCATATTTTGCGACCATCTAGCTTGGTCAGTATACCTGATCGATCGACTATAGGTCTTTCTGGACTTGCGCGCGCGTCTACGTACATGTGCTGAGTACAAAAAAAAAACATGGCAGCCTTGATTAATTCTTCCCATGCATGGATTGAGAATCATAGTTGTATTTTATGGGTACACGCCTACGTATGCACACGAGCGATACTAGATTGAATACAGAGAAAAGGCCATTTGTATTCACCAAGATCGCCAATTTAGAGTACTCACTGTTTGTTTTAACAAGCCGTATTTTATTTGCTTTGTACGTCATGACTAGGATTTGACCAACAATTGATGCGATGATAACATATTCGTGCGCCCTCGCTCCAGTCAGTATCACCTGACGTTTAGGACGAAAGACTAGAAAATAGTTATATTTTTGTCCTAATTTCATGTCAACCAATAGTTACCGGAGGGAGTATTAAATAAGTTATTAGTCAAAGGGTTATCCTAACAAAATGAAACAAAGCCATATAGCCAATGGACCGGAGATGGACCAGAACAGTGTACTACAACTTTAATTAACTTGATTTTCTCCCAACTAGAGTTGAAGTGAGCTCGTCGGAAGACGGCTACACCGCGTTTTGCCAAAAAAAAAAGTTAAAAAAAGGTGGCCTTGGGAGAGATGGAACTTTATGTGAATGTTCCTTGGCCTTCTTTCTAGCAAAAAAAAGGAGGAAAGCAAAAGGTTAGATTCTTTTTTTTTTTTCGGGTAGATTCTTGACCGCCTAATAACCCCAAGTTGCATCATAGAATCACCTATACAGAGGAGGGGATGCATATATATGTATTGGGTCAAATAATACTGCTGAATTGCATGCCCTTCTGGGCACTTGCAAACCAAATGGATCTCTAGATGCATGCACTGAGCCACTGATAGAGAGATCCTCCATACAGCAGCTCGTGCTTCGATCTTCCATTCGGATTGGTCGAGCACTCGAGACACTTTGACCGGTTGCAGAGAGCTGTAGCATAGCAGGTGGAGCATGCATGGGCGCGTGATTTGCACAAGTGGGTCATAGCGGAGGTCCCAGGATTAAAGATGATCCTCGACGACACAGTTCTTTTTTTAATATATACACAAATTAATCATCTGGAACGTGTGGAGATAAGGGCCTTGTTTGGATCGGCAAGAATTCTAGCACGCACACATTCCGAAAAAAAAATCTCGCATGCATGAAGCACTAAATGAAGTCAATTTGCAAAACCTTTTAAGGGATGGGTGTAACTTTTCGTGACGAATCTAATGACGGTAATTAATCGATGATTAGCTACAGTGATGCTACAGTAACCATCATATAATCACGCGGTCAAAGACCTCATTAGATTCTTCAGGGTCACTAGCGCGGGGGTTCTGAAGCTGGTTTTGTAAGCTGACTTTGTTTGACACCGTAATTAGTGGTCAAAATTGTTACTATTTACTAGCGCTACAAAACCAAACAAGGCCAAGATCATGTGGCTTGCATTTTCATAACCCTAATCGGCCTGCCCTGCTTGGCCTCGCGCGCACAGTCCAAGAGCGGCAGATTCCGGGGTGGGGGGACCGGCCCGGCCGGAGTGCGCGTACGAGCATATGATATTATTGGCGCGCACACACACCGGCTGAAAAGCTCTGGTGATGAAATCAATTTGATGCGGACAAAATGTGCAGGTGAAGCCAACAGTGCTTAACTGTATCTCCATGCTATTTTCTGAAGTCCCAAGCTATCTTCAAATGATAAAATCTGAGGCTTCAAGTAAACGTCCTCACTTCAATCATCCGCATAGTCATGGATCCTGTACCGGTAGTCATATCGAACATGAATGAACATGTGTTTCGGCAGCAAGTACAGTCGTGTCTTAATAAGATCTCAAGGAGTAGACCTTTTTTTTGAGCTTCTTGATCGAGGCTGCTGATAGATCGAGGCCCACACATCCATGTGTCTTGTTTTGAGTACAATATGTATATAGATGAATACACTAGGTTATCAGTTCTAGATACCCAGTTCCTGCAATCATAATGCTCAAAGACGCGAACCATGCAGCGATCATTAGCACATACACACATGCAATCTATGGGCCGGTAACGAGAGGAGCAGGGTGAAATAAAGCAAGAGGGGACAGGGAAGACAGACAGCTAAACAAAGATTATTGTTGTGTGGGGGTTGGTTTTCACATGTAAAGCAAGGGGAAAAGGAAAAGGTACAGGAGAAGCATATGTATGTTCCTCTGTTATATTATTAAGGGAGTGTAAAAAGAAGCTACCACGTTCGTCAAGAGGGTCTAAAAATTCCCACATTAATCTAAAAAAGAGAAGGATTTGCACCGTTGGATTTTATGAAGATCTAACGGTTCAAACTAACTCAAGAGTCCATATCAAATATGATTAATAAATAGCTAAATTCGAATTAAAAAATTAAAAATTAAAAAAATTAGGATACGACAGAGTCCATGCTGAATAAGATTAGTAAATAGCTAAATTCGGAATTAAAAATAAAGAAATTAGAACTCAACAAAGAGTCCATGTTGAATACAATTACTAAATAGGTAAATTTGAAATTATTGAATTAAGAAAATTAGAATTAGCACTCGACAAAAAAAAATCATATTAGCCAAATAGCAAAATTAAAATTAAAATGATAAAAATTGGCATTGAATATGACTAATAAATAGATAAATGCAAGAACTAGAAACAAAAAAATTATGGTTGATGTGTAGAGTGATTAAGAAGCATATTAAAAAGGAAAATAGCTGAACAAATAGTATATGTCAAATGCAATAATAAAAACCAAATTTGAATTCTACGTCAAATAAAGTTTAATTTAATGAAGATCTAAATAGTATTAATGTATAGGATTTACACTATTGGATTTAATGAAGATCTATTGGTCTAAATTGGCCAGAAGAGTCCATGTCTAATTTAATAAATATAATATTCTAAACTACTCAAAAGTGTCTGTATCCAATTAAAGTTAAATACAGAGTCCGCATGACATAAAAATCACGTCTCCATCTATGTCTCACATTAACCCTCCTCAAATATTTTAAAAAAATACGACAGTAGCATAAGCGTGACAGCGCGATCATAGTTGTATTGTATCTATATTATAGAAAGAGATAATTGCTTTCAAAAATCTTCAGAACGCCCTGCACTACAGCGCGACCATAGTATTTTCCCGAGATTCCAAATCACAACTTTTTGAGTCTCAAGAACGTCCTGCAGTACATGCAACTGCATGAAGCAAACTGGATTCTACTCAAAACCATTGCCAAACTCAATCAGTCCATTTCTTCTGGAGCAAGTGAGCAATCAAACATCAAGATAGGTATGAAAAAGATAGTGACGATGCACATATTTTAGATATGCAATGTATTGCAAGACCGTCAGCACTTTATGATTGTCAGTGCAGGCCAATAAATACGCAAGCCAATCAATGTTAGAGAAACATCTGCTGAAGAACCAATGCTTTCTCCAAACAAAGATTATCATCATAAATGTTGCATTCCTGAACAACTTCAGTTATACAAACTAATCTGATGGTGGTCAACGAAGATACAAATAAATGTGACTATTTATTAGCCCAATCTAAATAGATGCATGGGGAAAAATCACGGACTTAATCGTGTGAGGAATCAAATAGTATAAATAATTCATAACATTATTATCCACATCTAATATTTTATAAGTACATGAAAAAATGCTAGGCACGGAACACAAATGTGATCTATACCTCTAAAGAAGTATAGAGAAAGGAAATAGAAAAGGATAAAGAAGCAGCAAAGTTGAACGGATAAGGAAAATAGAAAAAGGAGAGTAGAAAAGGAAGGTAGGAAAAACGAGAAAATGAGGGGAAAAGAAAAGGACATAGTGGAATTATTGGTTTAGTCTTTAATGAATATCATTAGTCACTATGGGATAATATAAAATTATAGCCAGGACACGTTGGACATTTGACATCTTTCATATATTCATGAAAAAATAGGAGAACCTGTTCTACCGAACAATTTTCAAAATGGCTCTATATCCATAAGAGAAGCCGCTCTCTGCTCCATCAGAAAAGCCACAACCAGAGTTATTTTAGCCATAGCAAGAGGCCTAGAACCCTGCTTATCTATCCCAAAGTCGATTGCCTACGATACAGAACAAATGATTCAAACAAATGTTGTCGCTGGTCCTCTTCGCTTAGAAAAACAAAAGGCATGAGGCACAATCTAAACTCAGCAACTAAATCGAACTAAACAGGGAACTTCTCCATTAGATGCATCGGACGTGAAACACACTAATTGATTTCAACTATACGGAGGAACAAAATGGAATACAAAGAAATCAGTAGAAATAGCTATAGAAAATGGAAGATAAAAAAGAAGAGTTAGAAACAACAACAAAGTTATATATGGAACTATCCATCACCGGGATGGCAAAACTCCAAAGTAGGCCAATTTATGCAGTCATATGGGCTAAAAACAAATAAAAAATTATACAATGACCAAACTGGGAAAAATAATAATAGATTCGATTGAATAAAAGATTTAAAACATATATGTATTCATATAGCACACACATATATAAATTTTGCATAACATTTATTTACTAAAGTCAGCATGAGGCCCCAACTTATTTTTTAGCATAACTTTTTTTTCTCATCCATGATCATTTTTATTTCGCTCCTATGATGAGTCAGATCTAGATCTGCTAGATGCTACTTAGGTGCTCTAACAACTACACTAGATATATTTTCGCTAAATAATAATCAAAATATTGCAAGATACAAATCGAACTTCAACATCTAAGTTACAGACTGTTAGAAAACATCACTAACACATACATACAAATATATTTCATAACTACTTATAAAAAACTTTGTATAAATACAAACATATACAATATGCATCCATATTCAAGGTGACCCAATATTAAAATTCAATCCTCAAATTTAGATTTTGCAGGTTAAAGTAATAAAATATGTAACTATAATATAGAACAAACCAACATAAAAAATTGATGGTTGGTATGAACTCCTATGCATAGAAAGCTGCAGGTAGTATTCAGCAAGAGCAGATGAGAGGTAAAAAAATTTGCGAACGGGTGCCTAGCCAGATTGGTTTGGTGGCCTGGCCTCACTAGTACTCCTTAGGTCATGGGTTCGACTCTCAGTGAAAGCGAATTTTAGGTTGAGGTGAAAAAATACCCTCGCCTGTCTACAAGCCAAAGCCCATGGAATATATCCCGGCCCGCTCTCACACAAGTAACGGTATGGGTTACCCCACCCCTAGATAAAGGTGGGGCAGAGGTTCGAAGGTTTCTCGACCTACGTGAAGTCTTTTTATTTTTATATTAATGCTCAGATTCTTACATTAATGCTCAGAGACAACATACCCCTTGCAAGTTGAGTTTTTTTAATGTAGATAATTAAAAAACTAAATAAAAAACTAGCTACCCGCGCTATTAGCGCGGGCCACTTGCTAGTTTATTGTAATGGAAGGTCGTTGCTGCATTTTTTTTAATCTCGCCACACAGCACGCAAGCACCTTTTGGACTTCTGCTGTCAGATACTCCGAACAAGAATTCCTTAATTTGCTTTCGCTTCTCGCGTCTCCCACATCAACCATCTTATTATTAGTGTGTATCTGTAGTCTCCTGTATAATATGCAAACAAAAAAAAATCATCCTAGCTACTTAAGAAAAAACATAAAACAAATGCTTGCATCGTATGAGAAGGTCCATTAACTAATTGATTCACATGCACACATTTATCATGAACCATGCACATGATCTTGTCCCTGACTGTGCTACAATCCTTTTTCCTGATATATGCATATCCTAAACATACGCTAGCTTCCAAATCAATTGTGTACTACATATATGTGCCGTACTGATGTGCGGCTCATTCATAGCATCCCAGGTCTGTCAAGAATAAACAGCCGTACATGCATGCGTAATTGTAGTAACGATCTGGAATGCCGAATTGAAGATGGTAATACTAATTAAAGCAGTACTAATCGAGTGAATGAGGGAGCATTCAAGCATATGCTAGGTTTACAATGCGATGCAAGCTTTTTGTACCAATCTAGCAGCTAGCTAGCTAGAGAGCTATATGCTATCTTAGCTACGAGTAGCTTCTTCTGTGTGCATGTCTCTGTTAGCATAAGTACATTGACACACTGTCATCTCTCCATCTCTCCATGATGGAGAGAGAGAAAGAGAGTGAGGAAGGAAGCAGGAGGATCGTCAAGAGGTCCCCGTGATGCGTGCCGTTGGAGGTAGGGCTCGCCATGGATCGGATGGAGAGCGCGCGGCGTACGTACGTGGTGGGGGAAGATCTAGCTGCTTAGGTAGCCATGCCAGCCAGCCACGCACAGCTAGGTTAGCTAGGGCACGCATTGAGTAATGGTCGTTGATCAAAGGTGAGTAGGGGACCCCTTGGTGAAGGCGACAGATCAGTACAGCACTACAGCATGAGAGAGTGAAGAAAGCAATATGGGAGAAGGCGTAGTACTACCAGTGCGATTGCACATGTATTATGGTGCTGTATGTGCATGCGTCCTCCACAGAGGCATCGATCGATAGTACTCCCTTCGTCTGTCAATGCAAGCATACATTGGTATCAGAAAGAATTAACATCCAGACTATTAATTTTTTATAAAGTATATATACTGTGAATTTGCACTAATAAGTAATAAATCATCTGTGTAGGCGACAAATCAACACGCACTATCATCTAAAATTAAACCACGTTGTCGAATGTAACTTTTACACAATTAATAATATGTGTGTGTGGGCGCGCACGCCCGGGGCATCCTTTGCTCTAGCTAGCCATCTATATAACCTATACAAATGCACCTCATTAAAAGTCATTAACTCTATTTCTTTCAATATGCAAGCTATCCACGTCATATAAGAATTCACTACATCAGACGCCACGTCACCATCCACTAAGATCTATTTATTTCTTACATTGATTTTCTGTGACTAATAGCATCCATGCATGCAACTTATTAGTATTTGCGAGTACCAGGCTACAAAATTTTACACGGAGGATCAATCATTTAAGAGCCGTTCTCAACAAAAATGAACATGTTTTCATATATAATGTCATTAGCAAAAGTATATTGCCATACAATCATTTTAGTATTTTTATTTTTAAATTTCAACTTAAAATTTTGTTTAAAAAATTTCTGCAGCAACGCGTGGGGTATCACATAGTTTTCTATATATTTGTGCTCTAAGCAATGTGGTTGAATGAGTTCGGGACCCCAAAATATGTATGTACATATGACTTCCACTCTCAAAACCTGACTTCCGGAGTACCCAATCTTGAACTGAATTGAAGCTTACTCGGCCGTGGCAGGGGGGAGGGGGGTCTATTTATCACTTTAAGTAATTTCCCCAAATCCTATTGCATAAGCCCATTGTTCATCTTCTCCACCCCACCCCGCATCCTCCACCCCCGCCCCTTTGTCCGCCACCCTGGCCGATGGCTCTTGTCGCCGCGTCGTCCGCCCACCAACCACTGCCGGCGCCCGCCCTCCCCTAACCTCTCTGTCGCCACGCCCCCGCCCGGGACCTAGCTCGGCCCCCACCGCCCACCACCCCGGCCGGCGGCGCTCCGCCGCGCTGCCTCGCCGCCCGCCCACACACCACCGCCCACTGCCAGTCGATTCCTCCCTGCCTTCCTCCCCCCCTCCACCTTCTCTTCTAGGTCCGGTCGCCATGGAGCCGCCCCACCCCAGCAACCTCGGATCCTAAGGCCAGCGCCATCCTCCACCACCCCGGCTGACGGGCCGGCGGCCACTCCTCCCGCCCCCAACCACCCCTTGCCGGCCACCCCTGCCTCTCCCCCCTCTCCTAGCTCACCGGCTGCTGCCCCTCCTCCCCTGGCTCGCCGGGGAAGATAAACAGTGCCGCGCCGGCCTTGTGCGACGAGACGACGGCCATCCGCGCGCGACATATAGATTTCCCGGGCAAGAAGTGCCTACATACTGTAGTATTTTGAGACAGGCTTTTTCCCGTCCCCGATCCCAAAGTTGAATTCAACAATTCTCGATACAGTACACCTCGGTAGCGGTGGTTAGCCTTTTCGATCGAAGTACCGATCGAGAATCAGTCAGTCGATGCGGCCTTGATCTCTCCTTGTGTGGTCAGCTGTAGCGCCTGGCGGTTGCAGCAGCTTTGTACCCGCTGGAGGGATCATGGATGGTCAGCCGCAGACACGCACGCAGCTGGCTCGATCAACGGAAAGAAATAAAATCCCAATGCAAGAACGTCGCAGCGCCTGCACCGTCGCCCACTCCGCCCTGCTGCTCACGCGCGCCTCCTCCCGCAGCCGGCCGGCCGGTTGGCACGATACACCTTGCACCTCCGCCGGCACCGGCGGAGACACACCAGCAGCTAGCTCGGGCCGCCGTGTCCGCGCGCGCGGTGTGCAGTGCCCTCCCCCACACGCCGCGGCGGCACGCGCGGCTGCCAGGACACGTAGCGCGCGCGCGCCTATCGCGTGGCGCCCGGCCGGCCGGCGGCCCACACGTACCCCTCGCGTGGGCGCCTGGGCGGTGGGCCCCGGATCTCGGCCTCTGTCGTCCCTGCCTCTTGTGCCTGCGGCGTGCCCGGCCGCGGCCGGCCCAGCAGCAGACGACGCCAGCGGGCGCAGGCAGCCCGTCATCATCGTCTTCGACGTACCAGCAGTCCAGCAGCGCGGGGGCACAATGCCGCCGGACTCTCTCGCGCGCGGCTGCGCCTCCTGCCGGCCCGCAGACCGCCGCAGCCAGCTCCCGGCCCTCTCCTGCTGCGGTGGGGATCGGATGCCGGCCGCGGCTGCCGCTCACCCGGGCCGCGAGGACGAAACATCCTGTAGGTGTACCTGTACGGCTGTACGGCTGACTGGTTGAGGAGCGCGCGGAGCCTTCCGGACCTTTCCGTGTACGTACGCCTCCTGTAGGTGCTGCTCTGTACGCCTGTACGTACGGGGGTACGTGGGCCCAGTGGCGGACCCAGTGGGTAGGCCATATAGGCCTAGGACTACCCAAAATTTGAGCAATCTTTTCTTTACTAGTTGATTTCCTTTACTATCCATAATTATTTGAAAACTCTTATAGTTATGTTACCTAATTGTATACTAAATTATACCATTTTGTATCTTGAAGTTTTAACTAGGCATACTCTAAATTCAAATCCTAGGTCCGCCACTGCGTGGGCCTGCGGCCGGTGCCATACTGCCATGGCATACGCGACGACGGCGTGCTCTGCCGCCGCCTGCCAGTGCCAGCTGGAGCGAGAGGCGTCCGTGTTTCTGAGCGTGCCCATCGGTCAGGTCCCCAGTCCCCTCTAGGGTCAACGTAGCCCCTGCCCGCGCTCCTCCGGTCCTTCCCGTCTGGACTGCCTGCCTGCCTGCGGCGAGTGATCTACGCCGTCGCCCGTCGGTTGTGCTTGCATTGTGCCGCCGTCATCCCATCCATCGCCAAGTTCTCGACCGGAAAAAAAAAAAATCGGCGTCCCGGCAGGCCGGCACCAAGGTTCCGTCCCGGAAGTGCCGGAAGCTATCTGATGGGTACGTGGGCACGTGAACGAGATCGGCATTCTGTTCGCTGCAACTAGTCAACAGTGTTTTTTCAGCCTGCAAACGGTGCGGCTCGGAGCGCACCTGAACGTGACCCTCCGCTCCTCCGATGTCCAAGGAGGTTCGGGGGTCGAACCGCCCCGTAAGTACAGCTGCCCCCGTCAAACCTGTGGGTAGCCGGGGGGCGACCCACTTGCAGAGCTGCACCGCTGCTCGTCGTTGGTTAGCTGCTGCCTAGCCACGTCAAATAAGCTTTTGACGTCATGATGATGCCCACCGCCCATATGATGCCTGCTGCTAGAGATACGTATAGCTCCGATTGTTGGGAAGGCCAACGAGAATTCAAGCAAGCGAGATGATTTGCTGCGCAGCGGCTATATTGCTCTAGTTGGTTCGATGTCGACAGAACAACCAGAGGTTCGGATCGAACCCAGGGTCGATGGGTCACGAATCTAATTGCACCTCTTTCATTCAGAGTCGATCCGCTCCGATCCACCACTTGATTTGAGGGTCGGAGCGAGTCCGCAGAAGGGTCGAACCAGACCCCTTGCAGACTGAGTGTTTTTCTCTTAGACTAAACCAGCATCAGCCATAGTCACCAGCCAACTAACAGTGTTTTTTTCTCATAACAAATCAACAACAGCCGCCAGCCACAGCTAGGCGAATAGAGTGCAGTGGTGTAGGTGCGACGGTGACGACGCGACATTATTCTGCACCGTCGTCGTTGTATCCCAGGCTCTTGAATGCAACGGTAGATCCTGACCTCTGTGGCGGACCGCAACAGGAATACAGGATCTTTCCCCCAGGTCGGAGTCGGGACCCTGACCGTGCCGCCTGGCTGCTTACATAAGTTGCGAGCCGCATTCATGTTTGCGGTGAATCGGCTCCGCTTTCGTGTAACTTACAAACTTTTTCTCTTCTTAATACAACGAATGACTTAGAAATTTTTTCTAACTTTCTCTCTTCTTAATTAATACAATGATGTGCAGCTCTCCTACATATTTAAAACAAAATATTACGATGAATCAGACTTGAGTATCTCTGCCTGCAAAGCTTATGTATATTAGTACCAGCGTACTGACTCTGCTCCGCTCCAGAGCGAGAATGCTCAGGAGCGATTCACATACCAGAGGTAGACGGCACAGTAAAAACTACAAAAAAAAAAAGAATCTGAATCATGTCAAGTAGCTGCAGAAGTGCGGATCAACAGAAGCGACAAGAACACCAATATTGATACAAGAAACCAATCGCAACATCCACATTTGTTGGAAGTAAATATATACAATAGGTTCATGACAACTCCAGTACATATAAGTATGAAGTATCACTTTTGGTTAACTTCTGGATACATCCACAAAGATAGGGCAGACAGTTGTTCTACATGATCACCAATTATGCAGATTATTGGGCATACAGAAAAGGTGGGAAAGGGAGGATATATAATACCATATTTACAAGCAGCACCACAGCGCCTCAAGACAGCATGGGCTAAAACAATAGCGTTTCAGTTTATGGCTTGTTTCTGCTGCCTATTTGCCTGGATGGAAGAAGTTCTCCTTCAGCACATGCTCCCATTCTGAGGGTGTACGGCCATACTGGTGACCTGGAGAGGAGATTAGGTGCGTCTCATGATACTCATCTGCGCAAACATGAGAGTTGCCTGCGGTTTCAAGCAACGCATGGTCTTCAACATGTACTGCGCCTTCAATGTTCCCTTCATCAGATGTAGCTTTGCACCCCTTGGGGGTAGATGCATCTGCGGAACCACCTGTCTCGTTGTTCTCCCGCTCCCTGGCACAGGTTCCATCACCAGAGGTGTCTATGTCACCAATTGAATCTTTTCCTTCCAAGCAATGCGCCAAATCGTCAGGCAGAATAAACTTCCAGCACTGCTCCGTGGATGCTTTAGTGTTGGTAATCCCTCCATTGGTCATGACACTAAGGTCAACCTCATTCAATCGGTCAATACATGCTTCTTCCTGCTCTTTGCTGCTGTCACCCATGGAGGTTATATTATCAGGTCGGGACTTCAAAATTCTCAGCCTAGCCATAACAGCATCATCAACCCCACCTTCTACGGTTGTGCTTTCATTGAATGGTTGCTTACTGCTCTCCTGATCCAAAAAGGTTACATTATTAGGACAGGACTCCAAAATTCTCAGCCTAGCCATAACAGCATCATCAACATTATCTGCTCTGTTTGTACTTGCATCTGGCTGGTGCTTGATGCTTTCCTGACTCGAAAGGGTTATACTGTCGGGATGGGACTTCAAAACTTTCAGCCTAGCCAAAACAGCATCTTCAACTGCATTTGATTTCTTGCTGGCTTCTTGCTGCTCCTCACAGTCAATCTCACCAAAGGAGCTAACATTATCTAAACGAGACTGCAAAACTTTAAACCAGGCAAACACATCAGCGTCAACACCATTGAAAATGCTCCTTTCTACTACAGGAGAATGCCTGTCACCAGAATCTTCTCCCTGGCCCTGCAAGGTATCTTCTCCCTGGCCCTCCAAGGCCACAGTGCATTTAAAGCTTTCTTTCCCATGGTTTTGTGGTTTACCGTTAGATATGCATGAGTTGGAGTCTTTACTGCCTCCCAATGAGTCAGGAACTGCATTGACAAAAGATTTAAATCCATTATGAGAGAGAGGGCACACACAGAATATCCTATAACCATTTGAATATCATTAATAATCACATTTTGGTACCTTTTAGTGTGCTGTTATGACCTTTCTCTGTCGCGAGCTTCATACGAGC
The DNA here is from genome assembly GCF_016808335.1 of Panicum virgatum. Lineage (NCBI taxonomy): Eukaryota > Viridiplantae > Streptophyta > Magnoliopsida > Poales > Poaceae > Panicum > Panicum virgatum. The sequence continues at coordinate 48,114,995 of NC_053144.1, read as the reverse complement.
ATGTTGAAGCTCATATTTGAGTTTACATGCTGAAGCTTCTGCTTCAATCCACAAGTTTCTGTAGACTGAAGCCTGAGAAACATCAGTGTCGTCAGGCAACTTATTGTCCAGGTGATTAGTAAGAACCTGAAAGGAAAAGTTTAATGTAAAGTACGTACTAGAGAAGAAATGGTGGTACTAATTCAAATTAAGCAGCAGCATGATATTTCAAATAGTGGCTAAAGTTACCTGTGAAACAGTGGTCTTAAATTCTGAATCGGAATTCTCCTGTGCTGAGTGTGCATGCATTTCCATCCAAAAGTTGTTCCTTGCACTTGCACGATTAATATTTTTGAGTTCCATTTTACTCGAGTTGCACAAGCCATCATCATTTTTTTGTTCAACCTAGGAGAAGACAGAAATAGAAATGAGTCAAGGCTCGAAACAAACAGGGATATTTATCTATATTTAATGTCTGGGGACTGGAAAACACCATAATACGCCATTTCTTGATTCATATTATAAGTTTGTGCCACATTACATCTTGGAATACTATTACACAATGTATAAGAGACACCATATAAAAGCCTTTCAAGATCATACCTTGCTTCTTTTGGAACTGGCAGCTGCAAGATTTTGAATCACTGACTGCAGAAGCTCCTCTTCATCATCCAGCAAAGAAGAACCACCCTTGCATGTCGATAGAAGCACCACCGACATATTGTGCATTAGTTTCAGAAATATTGCCCGAGTGCTAGAGCTTGAGTCGCAGGACATATTCAGCATATTCCCCTCAACACCTGGATAACACTGAGAAGGGTCTTCACCTCTTTTCTGTGTGCTTTCTTCTCTCTCCACTGCTACAGAACTATGTTCATGTGGGCTTCCAGTTGTTAAACAATCATTATCAACTCTAGGATTAATAGCGGTAGGATTTAACACACTTTTACCCGTAACTTCATTAATCCTTGCTGGAAGGCTGCCATCATGTTCAACCAGAAGTTTGGGTTTGCTAGCAGGACAAGCACTTTCCGGTTGACTCAAAGATATCTTAGAATCTTCTCTAGAATCATAGCATTTCTGTGTTCTGGCATGTTCTTTGTAAGGCAGATAGCTAGCATGAGTAGCCATGTCATTATGAACCTTGACATCAACTGATGGTACTTCTTTATGATCTTCGGCGTTTTTACATCTTGCAGGCAACTTGAACGCCTTAAAAGGGTCATTCTCAAAACCTGATGCTTCCTGGTGTTCGGGGAAACGCCCTGGATACTCAGAACTCAACTCAGGAACCTTCTGGCTTTGATGTGAAGTGATGTAGCCTACTGTTCCTATCACAGTAGGAGGAGCATCATTCTTTTCCATGATACCAAATGAAGGCTGGTATGAAGCTGGTGTTCCCTTCCAACAAGGTGAATCAACACTGGTGTTATTAATATTAACCTCAAGCAACTCAGATGAAAGGTCACGAGGCTGAACAAATCCAACCTCAGGTGAAGAAAGCTTGGAATTGAAACTTGCCAAATCATGTTTCATTTCAGCAGATTCTTGTGTAGGCCTCCCATTCCCTAAATGCTCAGAACCAGCATGGTTCTCTCCAAGAGAACTGAGGGGATAGTTACCCACAGTTGCCACATCGTCAGAGTTGCTCCATTTCCCATGCTGTTTATCAGCAGTTTGATATCCAAGACCCTTTTGTTCATTCCACACACAATCAAAATAATCAAGATTGATTCTACAAGGATTCATATATGAAGAAAGGGAGAAGGAATTCCCCCCAATAGTGTCATTCATCAATGGAACTGCTGTTTTGGCCATTTCAGATGAATCAACATATTGTGTAGAAAAGATGTGAGGTTGTGCATCTGCTGAACATGACGAAAGCTGTGTCATGTATTTGTCATACGTAGAACCAAAATGATAATGCATTAAATCCTGATGCGGGGGATAACCTGTGTCCTCGGCACCTGAATGATCAAGCAATTTACTCACAAAGGCATTCTGTTGCTGATGAAATACTGATGATCCAAAATCATTACTGAGGGCCTCTGAACTTTCTGGGCAGGTTCCTGGCTGCTTCTCACTTATCAAGTTTGAGCTCTTTGATCTCAGGGAATGTGCGCCCACAAAGTTGCTGAAGTGGTTCCTTGAGTATATGCCATAGGGACTGCTATGTGAAGCCTCACCTATAATATGTTCAGCATTGCCAGAAATCATGAAACAATCAGAAAGGGTGTATGGCCACAAGTTTAGATCAAGTCACATAATTATGCATACCAATTAAATGATATACTCCCTGCAACTTGTATAATGCACATGTTTATACTGCTGCATAAATATAAAGCAATCCTACGTATCTAAAGAGGTGTTATTTTCTTACCATTTAAAAACGCGCAGCACAATTTTTATGTTGGAACTGCCGACTTTGCCCCTACTTTAAGTAGTGAGTGTATGGAAATTGTCATATACAGATGATAAATATCCAGTTGAAATGTTATTGACAAAGCCCAGCATCATCCTCCCCTAGCACCCAACCACACTCAACTGAAAACCAAAAGGCTAATCTAGCTGCGAAGCTTAAGTTATCCATCCCAAACTGTAAAATTGAAAAGGCACTAATCTAGATGGGAAGCTTCAGTAGTTCAGACACCTATGCCAAGCTGTAAAATAGGAAAGGCACTAATCGAACTGGGATGCTGCAGGTATCCATCCCAAAATGTAGAATTGGAAAGGCACTAATATAGCCTGGAAGCTTCAGTTATCCATCCCAAAATGTAGAATTGAAAAGATGCTTATATAGCCAGGAAGGCTCAGCTATCCATTCCAAACTGTAAAATTGAAGATGCACTAATATAGCTGGAAGCTTCAGTTATCCACTCGAAACTGAATTGAAGAGAGCTTCAGTTATCCATTCCAAACTGTATTGAAAAGCATGTACAGGACACTAATTGTTGTTTGATATCGATTACGCACCGCACAGATATACCGGTACAACGTTAGGGTCAAGCCACCGCAACGTCTCACCCTACCATCACATGGATTACACGCAACACATGAAACAAAAGGCAATACCCCGATGCGACTCCCAAACCATCGCATCGCGTCTAGCACCTACCGAAGTACCGATCACACGTGAACAAGCGTGGGCCCTTGACACCGGCACGGGGGGCAGGGGTCGTTCTGTTACCTTGGTAGCCCGGCGGTGTGGCGGCGGGGGCCATGTAGCTAGCGGGGGGCTCCATCCACGACGCGGCGGCCCAGTCCTCGCCCGCGGCGTAGACGGACGGGGCGGTGGGCAGATCGCGGCCGGGGCCCAGCGGATCGGCGGGCGGGAAGGGCGCGGCGGAGGGGGAGAGGGAGGAGGAGAAGGCCGCGCGCTGAGGCGGAGGAGGCGGCGGCGGGGAGCGCCGGTGTTCGCCGGAGTAGGGCAGCATCGCGCCTGGGCGGGCGGTGGCGGTGGCGGGTGCGGATGGGGAAAGTGGCACGGGGTTTGGGCAGGGAGGCGATGGACTGTGGCGTACGATGGTGGCGAGGCGTGCGTCTCCGGGTGGTGGAGGTGGAGACTGGTGTGGTCCGGGTCCGGCGAGCAGGGGAGGATCGAGTAGATGGGCCTGAAATGGGCCGTAGTTGGTGGAGTGGAGCCCAGCACAACGGGCGCATCCTTTGGGCCGTATATGTTTTTTTTTAACATAAGGCCTTGTAGTCGCACTGAACATCTTATTCCCAATACTTACTCTTACTTCTATCCGGCGTGGGGAGGGCGGCGTGTGAGCAGCCGAATGCTCCACGAGCCTTCCTGAGGTGACATGTGTCCCGGAGAGAATAGCTCGACGTGGACCGTCCGATCAGTCGCGGGAGGTCGATCCACGCCGTTCTTTGGTCTTTTGCAAATAGACCCTTCAGTTTTTTTATTCAAATCCGCCGTCCACATTTTTTTGCAAACACCCCCCGCCGCGTCACCCTGCTAGCTTTCCCATCCCCTGCCCCCCGCCCCCGCGCACCCTCCCCCGTCGTCCATCGCCCCTCCCCTAACCCTAATCCTAGCGTGCCTCGGCGCCGCCCCGCTGTCCTTTGCTCCCGCCGGTGGCCGCCGTCCTCTGCCCCTCGCCCTCCTCCCCCGCCATCGATCGCTGCCCTCGGTCGCCACCCCCTCCCGGGCTCCCAACTCTCGACCCCGCCGTTCGCTCCGTCTCGCCGCTCCCGCCGTCCTCTGCCCCTCGCCCTCCTCCCCCGCCACCGGTTGTTGTCCTTGGCCACCGCCCCCTCCCGGGCTCCCCACCTCTCGACCCCCGCCGTTAGCTCCGCCCCGCCGCCGGTGGGGGACCCGACCGGCTCCGCCCTTCGGCGCCGTCATCCGCCGAGTTCCCCGGCCCCTTCCCCCTCCCGCTCCATCCCGATCGCCGCTGGGATCCACCAGGCAGGGGATCCGACCGGTGGCTGATATGGCCGCTGGCTTGGAGGAGGAGGTGTGCAGGTGGCAGATCCAGGTGTCAAAGGTGGCGTCCGGTGGACCTGTGCTGGATTTTTTTCTTCATTTTTTGTCCCTGGAGTTGGTGGGTTCTTGCGGCGGCGGCGAGGCGAAGCAGGGGGCGCCAGCCTGGAGGCGGAGGTGCTGGGCGGTGAGTTTGGACCGCGAACTCCTCTGTGCTTGATGGAGCAGCAGCATGGGGCGAGCTGTGCAGTGGAGAAGAAGATGATTTCGATGGGGATTGAGCTGAGGGCAGTTTTTTCTTTTTTATTTTCTTTTTTATTTTTTTCCTTTTATTCTATCTTTATTTCGATGCAGTGGAACCCACGCAGTGTAGCGCGTGTATTGTCCTAGTTCTAACGGATTGGATCTGAAGGTGGCGCATATGCAAGGGTGTAGAAGAACACCTTATATTTCTTAGTGTGGTGAAGATCTGGTGATAAATTAAGATACTATTTGGTGATAGAAAAGATCAAATAGGCTGCGTGGCCAGTTTTACGGAAAAAAGAAAAAGTTTGGGATATCAGAAAGACGGTACATGGGATGCAGGCACCAGGATATGGGCGAAATTGCTTCGTCAGTAAGTCTGAATTCATTGCTAGCTTTATGCTGTTCTCTGCTGCTTCCGAATTACTATACTGCTACTATTCGTCCTCTAGATGTACAAAAAAAAAAATGTCAAGCACCGTGCTCGAATTATTTCTCCCAAAGTACCTCTTTTCCCCTGTCGCAGATCCACTTTTTATTGTCGGTTCAGATCGATCAGATTCGTGACGGGGACCAGGGATAGCACTGTACCTCGAAGTTCACCGTGGCTCTTTGAAACGGAGGATGCACCTTCCTTTTTTTCCAAAAGGGGGAATATATTAAATTAGCACAGTACATCCCCAAGTTTTGCATACAACACCCTGAAAAACAGAAAATTACACCTAGCAACCTCCAAACTCCAGGGCATCGATGCCGTCGTCCTCGGCTCCAATCGCCGTCGCCAGAGATAAGCGCCAAGGTCGAAGAAGATCCACCTCCCACCTCGCCAAGGGACTCCAAAACGCTTTGGTAAAGCCGCAAGATCCAGTGCCTGGCGCACCTCTAGACACATCGATTCCACTGAACAGCCTCGGCCATCACCTTGACTAGCTGGAAGAGGAAGAGCAGATCCGCCATCGCCGGCCGGAAGACCAGCGACCGGAAGAAGAGTCCGCCATCGCCGGGAGAACCAGCAATCCGGACAAGCAACCCCAAGGGGACACCACAATCTCCCACCCTTTCGGGAGGATGCACCTTCCTTAACTGTGCTTCTGACTCTGAAGTTAGAATCTCTTTCGTTTCTACAAATGTTACGGAAATCGGAAAAATGTAAAGATACGAAACCTGCCACCAGTAGTTAGTTCAAACACGCGAGCAGCTCAAAAGGATGTATGGCGCGTCGCAGTATATTTCTCCATCAGTAATGATGAATTTGGAAGGAAAGGATACTATTTAACACCCACAATTAAATTTGCAGAAAGCACAAACCTTTGTTTAAGAAAATACCAATCTCGTGAACCTTCTTAACCTTTTCTTTTTCTTGGTGACTCTTGTTAAGGGTGGTAAAGGATTCAAAATTTTGAACTAGAAAATCTAAAAGCCGGACCCTAAAAGGATTGGACTCTAATCTTATACAATTTTGAGCTAAAAAAATTAAAAGCCTTGAAAGGGCGGTGAAGAGGTCACTAGGGCCATGGTCCATTACCACCCTCATTGTTAACCATGTTGAGCCTACAGAGATGGCCAAAACATTCAAAAAATCTCTTCAACAACTATATAACATTTTGCTCCATATTCTTGCACGTGACACCGACACTGGAAGCCAAGCACTGACATGGACGTGCAGAAAAGGAAGAGCTGTGCAGATCCACATATATCCACTGTCCTGGCAAGGACACCATTTCCTAGTGTAACATTCTTCGACCAAGAGCCTATATGTAAAACCAGACCACACGTTCGGCTCCACCATTTCGTACCAAGCGCGAGAGCCACGCATATATGGCGGACGTGGTCTCCGACCTGGTGCTGTCCTTCTTCTGCTGCTGCTTCTACGCTCCCGGCGACCTCCGCGGCGCGCGCCACTACGGCGGCGGCCACGCCCACCCGGCCGGCCGCAACGCGCCGTGCTGCCACCGCGGCGCCGGCGGCCGGGGCAGGCGCGTGTCCCTGCAGGTGCGCGTTATTAGCTCACTCTGAATAATCATCTCGACCATTGTTATTTCTTCTGCAGCTCATGCGAAGCTCGATCCTGAAATCCAGACGGTGGAGCTCAAGGTCCGGATGTGCTGCGACGGCTGCGAGCGTGTGGTGAGACAAGCTCTCCAAAACCTCCGAGGTATGGCTCTCATCTCGCTTCTGCTCCCGAGCCGCTCTCTCTGCGGATCACCTGATGCTGATGGTCGTGTGACGATCGATGTGTGTCTGCCGGCCAGGAGTGGACAGTGTGCAGGTGAGCGTGCCGATGGAGAAGGTGACGGTGACAGGGTACGTGGACCGGGCGGAGGTGCTGCGCGAGGTGCGGCGGAGCGGGAGGAAGGCGGAGTTCTGGCCGAGCGGCGCCGCGCCGCTGTGGTTCACGTCCCCGCGGAGCTATTTCCGCGACGGCGGCGGCTCGTACCGCCGCGGCAGCTACAACTACCGCCGCCACGGGTACAGCGACGGCGGCCGGCACGGGCGCATGCGCGAGCCCGCCCGCGGCGCCGGGCCCGCCGGCGACATGTTCAACGACGACGACGTCAACGCCGCCTGCCGGATCATGTGATTGTGATGTGAGCCGTGAGCGGCGACGAGGATCTTGCCCGTTCATGGCTCTTCTTGTTTTGGGCATGGATTTTTTTTTGGAAAATGTTAAGTTTTTTTGGTCATGGGTCTCAGCCCAATGATGGATTTAGAACTCGTGGGCTTTTGGTTGTAATGGCCCATTAACCAGGAGCTCTGGGCTGAAATCTTTCTTCACTTTCCTTAATTTGAGCTAAGAAGTCAGAACTGAATGATATTCCATCGAATCTGAGTGATGCTACACGGATGGATCCACTTGTTCTTTATGGCCCCGTTACTCGCTCTCTTTTATTACAGTAGATATTGACGTTTATGGTAAACTAATTAATTTATTTCGGAACAAATTAGTTAGTATTAATCGTTATTACAATAAATGTTTTAAAAACATTATAACTTGATTAGATAAGTGAGATTATGATTCATTTCCTTAAATTTTGCATGAGATAAAATCCCAAACATGAACGTCCAAGCGCAGAGGGATTGTTTTTCCCCGTTCCTTCCATTGACATACACTGGTCGCCTCACTGGCTCACTCCTCACTAGCAAATTTTCGTCACCTCCCTAATAAATAAATAAAAAGAAAAGAAAATCGTCTACCAGACCACGACGCGTCCAAACGTGGTCAGGCCCAAGGCGACGAGCGCGGCCACCGCACGGCACACCTGTCGCCGGCCCGCGCCAGCGCAGCGGAAAGTTTAAACTAATCTCGCCGAGCTGGACGCGAGCTCCTCATTCCGCGCCCCGCTCCCTGCACCCGGTCCATGCGCCGCCCGCTCGCCTCCTTGCCTGCAGCGCCGTGGACCTGACCCACGGAGGCGCGGCCGGGCCCTGCACACGTGTCCTGGCCCCGCATCCCAGCGATCCGGTCACCGCCCCGGTGGGCGTCACCCGCCTCACCACGCGCGCACGCAACTCGAGGCCCGGGGGGGCCAGGGCTCGAACCTTCTCTCCTCCTCGCCCTCGCCTTCCTTCCTCCACGCGAACGAAACCGAAGCCCGAATCCAAATATCCTCCCCACACCCCGTCTCGAGGCGCCCCCGCGTCGCCGAGGCCCGATCCGCCTCCCTCCTCTCCGGAGACGCCGCCTCCTCCTGGTCGCGTCGGCCCCTTGCCCCCGCCTGTGGGTCGGTCGGTTGCCTTGCCGATGAGGGGGGTGCTGGCGGTGGAGGCCGCGGGCGCGGCGGCCTCGTCGGCCTCGGTGCTCAACGGCGCCGTCGACTGGTGGCGCGACGTCAACGAGTCGCCTCTGTGGCAGGACCGCATCTTCCACGCGCTCGCCGTGCTCTACGGCATCGTCTCCGCCGTCGCGCTGGTAAGCACACACCCCCACGCCCCCTCTTTCGCTACCTCGACCCCCCGTGCGGCCCGATCTATCAAAATTGCGCTATGAGATGGTGTTCCGCTCGATTGCCCGCGCTGGTTTGATCTGTGGGCGCTCAATCTTAAGGGAGCTGGGGGGATCGTGGGAGAAATTGGGAGAGGGGCGGCACTGAGAGGTCCGGAATTCTGAATTCGCGGTGCATGATTTTCCTGGCAGGTCCAATTGATCAGAATAGAGTGCAGGGTGCCTGAGTATGGCTGGACGACGCAGAAGGTGTTCCATTTCCTGAATTTCCTCGTGAACGGCGGTGAGCGAAGCATTTATGTTGTTTTGCTTTCATTGGCTTTTGTTGTTTCGATTTGGTGGCCTAATCGGTGTCAATGATCGCTCTCCCTGTTTGCAGTGCGGTCGGTCGTGTTTGTGCTGCGGTGCAATGTCCAACTCTTACAGCCTGAGGTTTGTTTCTGATTTCGTGATGATTCTATCTATTCTATACTGGTGTGATGAATTTGTTGGAGGAATGGAGTGATGGTTTGAAGCAATGCGGTGCCACAGATAATACAGCATGTGCTTCTCGATATGCCTGGGCTTGCGTTCTTCACGACGTATGCACTTCTGGTGCTGTTCTGGGCAGAGATTTATTATCAGGTAGCTTGCCCCTCAATTTTCTGTATGGTTTCACAATGTCATTGCGCCCGCCTCTTAATTTGTGATGTTGTCTTCTAGGCACGTGCGATGTCAACTGATGGGCTTAGGCCAACTTTCTATTGGATCAACGGTGTGGTCTATGCAATTCAGGTGACATACTAGACAGGACTTGTCATTGAACTCATAATTTAGGTTGAACTTTCAGAAAGGTTTTATTATGATGTGATGATTTTGTACGATATGGCAATGGGCAATTTATGGTGATGTACCCCTGAACATTGACCACATCAGAATATGTGAGAGCCTTATAGATGCGAGCTACGAAAGAACGTGGCAGTCACCAGGCTGGTCGAAGGACCCTGGTCATCTGTTCCAGGCCTGTATGCCATAGTGTTATTAGCCTTAACAAATCCTTTTAGGTGCCACCAATGATTAAAAATGTTCAGTATCTTAATTGTCTTTAGGGCACACATACTTGGTATCAAGATCTTTATCTAATAAAAGAATCCTTAGGATCTTAATTACATGCTGTAATTCTGTACTCTCTGATATCTTGATATGTACTGGAAAACGGTCACACTGGCTTATTGTATATGCTTTTTGATCCAAGACAAGCAAATCATTCTGTACTAATTTGGCGTCAATAAATTTCAGATAATTTTATGGTTGGTTTTGTGGTGGAAACCAGTTCGAGTTATGGTCATCATGTCAAAGATGTTCTTTGCAGGTAAGTATTGCTTCATTTCCCTCCCATGTCAAGCCATCCATATGGATCATTTATTCATATATAATATATATGGATCATTTATTCCTATATAATATAAAAACGAAAAATCATTAAATCTTGGTATTCATGGAGTGCAGTAGATGTTCATCTCATGTAGTCGTATTACATTGAGAGCTTATGGAAGTCATTATTGGTAGAATTCTTTTTAGCAAATTTCAGAACCCATCTTCATAAAACAATGTAATGACGGGAATAATTCTTCTATTCCTCCAACCCTAGATGGGTGGGTATATATGGATCCAATACATGGGCCTCTAGATGGGCCTTTATACATATGGGCTCAATATACTCCAACACCCCCCCGCAGTCTGAACTACCGGCGCAGCGGTGTTCAAGACTGGACAACAAGAAAGCTAACACCCCCCGCAGTCTGAACAACCGACGCAGCGGTGTTCAAGACTGGACAAGATGAGAGTACAAGTAGAGCACAAAAGGGCTAAAAACCCCCCCGCAGCCACAACTAGCCACCGGCTACGTTGAGGCTGGATCGAAACTCCGAGAATGTCGACGAGGGCAGCCCCTTCGTGAAGATGTCAGCAAACTGGGAGGTAGTCGGGACATGGACTACCCGAACATCGCCGATGGCGACTCTGTCGCGCACGAAGTGTAGGTCGATCTCCACGTGCTTCGTCCGCTGATGCTGGACGGGGTTGGTGGAGAGATACACGGCGCTGACGTTGTCGCAGTAGACGAGAGTGCTCTTGGCGAGCGGGCTGTGGAGCTCCGCCAAGAGCTGTCGCAGCCAGGACGCCTCCGCCACGCCGTTAGCGACAGCCCGGTACTCCGCCTCGGCACTGGAGCGGGAGACAACCGGCTGCCGCTTGGACGACCAGGAGACCAGGTTGCCGCCCAGGAAGACGGCGTAGCCGGAGGTGGAGCGACGAGTGTCCGGGCAGCCAGCCCAGTCAGCGTCGGTGTAGACCACCAGCTCAGCAGAGGACGAGCGGTGAAGTACCAGGCCGAGGTCCACAGTGCCACGGACGTACCGGAGGAGACGCTTCAGCGCAGCAAGGTGGGACTCCCGGGGATCATGCATGTGGAGACAGACCTGCTGAACAGCATAGGTGAGGTCCGGCCTGGTGAAGGTGAGGTACTGCAGAGCGCCGGCCAGACTCCGGTAGGCTGTAGGGTCTGCCACTGGATCACCCAGATCAGCAGATAGCTTCGCCTGAGTGTCGACTGGAGTGGAGCAGGGCTTGCAATCTGTCATCCCAGCCCGCTCCAGAATATCGAGGGCGTACTGCCACTGGTGCAGAAGGAGACCAGACGGGCAAGGCTCAACAGTGACGCCCAAGAAGTGGTGGAGCTGACCAAGATCCTTCATAGCGAGCTCCTGCTGCAGAGAGGAGATGACACTCTGAAGCAACTGCTGACTGGAAGTTGTGAGCACAATGTCATCGACATATAGCAGCAGATATGCCGTCTCATCTCCACGGCGGTAGATGAAGAGAGACGTGTCAGACTTCGCCTCGGTGAACCCTAGTGTCAGCAAGAATGTGGCGAACCGAGAGTACCAAGCCCGTGGAGCCTGCTTCAGTCCATAGACTTGTTGAGCCGGCAGACCATATCCGGACGACTCGAGTCCATAAATCCCACAGGCTGAGAGCAGTAAACAGTCTCTGACAAGGTGCCGTGAAGAAATGCATTCTTCACGTCCAGCTGGTGCACAGGCCAAGTGCGCGAGAGCGCAAGTGAGAGGACCGTGCACACCGTAGCGGGCTTCACAACCGGGCTGAAAGTCTCATCATAGTCCACACCGGGCCGCTGAGTGAACCCCCGGAGAACCCAGCGAGCCTTGTAGCGCTCCAGTGTGCCGTCAGCCCGACGCTTATGCGTCCAGATCCACTTGCCAGTCACCACATTGCAACCAGACGGACGCGGCACGAGGTCCCACGTCTGGTTGGCAAGAAGAGCCCCGTACTCCTCTTCCATCGCGCGACGCCAGTGAGGATCCGCCAAGGCGTCGCGGACAGAGGAGGGTACCGGAGAGACCCGCGGCTCTCCCTCGGTGGCGGAGAGAGTCGCGGCCTGGGACGCCATCCGCCGAGTCACCATGGGATGGATATGTCGAGGATCCCGATGGATGACCGGCGGGTGGTACACCTCCGGCTCTGCGCGAGGGGGAGCCGGAGGAGGCGGCGGCGGCGGCTCCGGTGTCGGCGTCGCAGGAGCCTCCGGAGCAGGAGCCGGAGCCGGTGTCGGCACGGAACGACGCCGGTACACCTGCACCGGCTCAGCGTACCGCTTCGGCGCCGGACGACGCCGGTACACCTGCACCGGCTGAGCGTACCGCTCAGGTGCCGGGGAAGGCACTGGGGCCGCGCGAGGCGCAGCAGAAGACACCGGGTCCGTGTGCGGCACAACCGGAGGTCCGGGGGCCGCGCGTGGCTCGACCGCGGGCCCCGGGGCCGCGCTCGGCGCAGCAGGGATCACCGGAAGCGGTGCCGGTGCGCCGTGAAAACCTGCAGGAAAAGGACAGACAGGTAACGGTGGCTGAACCACCGGGTCAGTCGGAAACAGAGACGCGAGCTCGGGATCAGGAGAAGGTGTGGAGGAGGTGGAGTAGGGGAAATCCGACTCGTCGAAGACGACGTGTCGGGAGATCAGAACGCGGCGAGAGGTGAGGTCAAAGCATCGGTACCCCTTGTGGTCAGGGGAGTACCCAAGGAACACACGAGTCGAGCGGGGCGCCAGCTTGTGAGAAGCGGTGGCGGAGGTGTTAGGGTAACACGCACACCCGAAGACCCGAAGGTGGTCGTAGCGAGGAGGGGTACCGAAAAGAGCGTGGTGTGGAGTGGGAGCATGAGAAGCAGTGGACGGAAGGCGGTTGAGCAGGTAGGTGGCGGTGTGGAGGCTCTCAGCCCAGAAGCGCGGGGGGAGAGAAGCCTGGATCAGAAGGGTGCGCACGACGTCGTTCGTCGTGCGAATCATCCGCTCAGCCTTGCCGTTCTGAGGAGAGGTATACGGACAAGACATACGCAGCTGAACACCCCGAGACAGGAAGAAAGACCGGGAGGTGGAGTTATCGAACTCCCGCCCGTTGTCATACTGGACGGCCTTAACGGTGAGGCCGAACTGAGTGGACACCCAGGCAAAGAAGTGGAGGAGGGTGGGGAAGGTCTCAGACTTAGCGCGCAAAGGGAAAGTCCAAGAGTAATGAGAGAAATCATCAACAATGACTAGATAATATCTATAGCCAGACATGCTGAGTACAGGAGATGTCCACAGGTCACAGTGAATGAGATCAAAAGCATGCGCAGCATGCGAAGAAGAAACATAAAACGGAAGTCTAACATGACGACCTAACTGGCACGCATGACAGAGGTGCTCAGCAGGAGTCCTAGTACATGGAACATCGGTACTACGGCGAAGCTGAGCCAAAACGTCGCGGCCGGGGTGACCAAGCCGGCGGTGCCAGGTGGTGGAAGAAGGCGTCACGGCAAAAGCAGAAGACGAAGAAGCCGAAGGCGAGGCAGCGGAAGCAGGAAGCCGAAGAGTGTAAAGGGGCCCCGGGCTGTCACATCGGAGAAGTGGACGCCGGGAAGCCGAATCCTTCACAGTAAGACCAGAAGAGTCAAATTCGATAGAACAGGAGTTGTCGGCAGTAAACTGACGAATAGAAAGAAGGTTGTGAACCATTTGAGGAGCAACAAGAACATGAGGAAGACGAGGAGCAGAACCCACGGCGGTGACAGGAAGGCAAGACCCATCACCAACCATGATAGAAGAAGGACAAGAGGGGTGTGGGGGTCGGACAGAAGAGAGGATACCAGCATCGGGAGTGGTGTCGAACGAGGCGCCCGAGTCGGCGATCCACTCGGTGCTGGTCGGCGGCGTCAGTCCCATGGTGCTGAAGGACTGCGCCAGAGCGGCATGGTCCCACCCCCCAGGCCAGGTCGGCTGCTGGCTGGGCTGAGCGGGCGGGGTCCAGGAAGGCGCGAAGAGTGGAGCAGCGCCAGTGAACATGGCCGCCGGCTGGAGCTGAGGACGAGGCCCCCCTCCCGGACCCTGGAACGGCCACATCGAGATGCGCCCTGACCATGGGTTGCTGAAGGATGGCCAGGGCGTACCTCCAGCAGCAGGGGTGGGAGCGGGAGCCGGAGCCGGTGTCGACGCGCCGCCCCGACGGCCCCCACCGGTACCGGTGTTGCCAGAGGCAGGGCCACCAGTGCCACCACCACCACCCCGTCGCCGGCGACGTCCACGGCCTCCCCCTCCTCCGTTCTGCCCAACGGGAGGAGTAACAGTGGAGGAGGTCGGTGGAGTAGCAACGAGCGCGGCGGGGGTGGGCGAGGACGATCCGGGCGCGAGACCCTTGGTGATCTCCTCGAGGGCGAGGTCGTCCCGGACCTGCAGGAAGGTGGGGAAGGGCCTCTGGTGGGCGATCCAGCTCTTCAGGTGGTCGTAGGTGCTGCTCAGTCCCCGTAGGACATTGAGCACCAAGACCCGATCGGACACTGGATCCCCGAGGTCGTGAAGAGCATCGGCCATGCTCTTCATCCGCCGGCAGTACTCACCGACGGAGAGGTCCCCCTGCACGAAGGTGCGGAAGGTGGCGTCGAGCTGGAGGGCGCGGTACTCGGCGTTGCCGAGGAACTGCCCCTCGAGCGCCACCCAGGCCTGCCGCGCGGTGCCGCCGTGTGTCCTGACGAGGTCCTGAAGATCCAGGGAGATGGTCCCGAAGATCCAGGACAGGGCGACGCTGTCGAGGCGCAGCCACGTCACGTCTCGCGCCTCGATCGGCGAGTCGACGAGGACGTGGTCGTCGAGGGCGTAGCGGCGAAGGGTGAGGAGGACCTGGTCCCGCCAGCGGCCGTAGGAGGAGGACGCGGGGTCGAGGATGACGGAGACCAGGGCCCTGATGTTCTGGACGCCGGCGGCCTGTAGGTGGAGCTGGGCGACCATGGGGTCGGTCGGGTCGTACCGGGCTCCAGATCCAGTGGGCGGGGCCTGGTGGGAGGACGAGGCGCCGTGCTCGGGGTCGACAGGCTGGCCGGAGGAGACGCGGAAGAAGCGCTCCGCCTCGGCGACCCGGAGAGCGAGAGCGTCGGCCGTGGCGCGCTCGCGCTCCCAGGCGAGGGCAGCCACGCGGACCCGCTCCTGGGCCGCCGAAGCCTCCGACTTGGCGGCGAGGAGGGCCGCAGCCAGAGCGGCGTCGGCCTGCTGCCCGCGTATGGCGGCGGCGGCGAGCGTCGCATCCGCGGGAGACATCCCGAGGCCCGACCACGTGGGATCGGGCGCGGCGTCAGTGGGCTGCTTCCCGGCGGCGACGGCGGCGCGGTGGGCCGCAGCGGCGGCTGCTGGATCGGCGCCCGCGGTCTGCAACAGCTGCGCTGCAGCCTGCAGGGCGGCCGGATCGGCACCCGCGGCTTGCAGCAGCTGCGCTGCGGCCCGCAGGGCAGCCTGATCGACGGTGGCGTGCTGCTGGGCCCCCGCAGCCCCGACGCCCGCGCCCGTAGCTGCGGCGGCAGCGGCGGCGTCGGGCTGCAGGGGGGCCAGGGCAGGCTGCAGGGGCCCAGTGCGGGCGGCGGCCCCTGTAGCTGTGGCTCCCGCGGCGCCTGGAGCAGAGCGTGGTCTGGAGCGGAGGTTCCCGCGGCGGCCTGGAGCAGAGGATCAGCCGGAGCAGAGGATCCCGCGGCTCCCGTGCCTGCGGCGCGTGCGGCGTTGCCCGCGCCAGCGGCTCCAGTGGCGGCGCCCGGGCCGGCGGCTCCCGCGGCGGCGTCCCCGACCGGCGCGCCCGCAAGGACGAGCGCAGCGGCCGGGGGTGTCCATGGACCGAGCGGCGGCGGCAGGAAACCCGGGCGGCGGCGGCCGGGCCCAGGCGCCCAGATCCGCGCGAGCGGGAGCAGAGGAGGGAGAGGGAGCAGAGGAAGTGA
Organism: Panicum virgatum; assembly: GCF_016808335.1. Taxonomy (NCBI): domain Eukaryota; kingdom Viridiplantae; phylum Streptophyta; class Magnoliopsida; order Poales; family Poaceae; genus Panicum; species Panicum virgatum. The sequence goes on along the minus strand of NC_053144.1, from coordinate 48,099,111 downwards.
GGGGTGGGAAGGAGGAGGAGGCGGAGGCCGGCGGCGCCGGCGGCCGGCCGGCCATGAGCCGGCGGCGGCAGGCAGCAGAGAACCGGCGGCTGGAAACAGAGGGGAAAACCTTAACCTAGGCTATTGATACCATAATGACGGGAATAATTCCTCTATTCCTCCAACCCTAGATGGGTGGGTATATATGGATCCAATACATGGGCCTCTAGATGGGCCTTTATACATATGGGCTCAATATACTCCAACACAATGGTTTGCTGTATCTCTTATTTCCTTACTGGTGTGGGCTGACTTGAAGACCCCATGTAAAGCTGCATTAAACTTTGTCAATTTCTTGATCTTTTCAGCTGATGACGTGTTATATGCTTTTCAGGTGTATCATTATTTGCAGCTCTTGGGTTTCTTCTCTATGGGGGAAGGTAACATTCTTTTCTGGATGCACATTGCACTAATGAATGATATATTCATCAGTCATCACTGAAAATATGGAACCGTTCTTTACTCTTTTTACCGGGTGTTGTGTGCCTAGATTGGTAAACTCTAGTTCTGGACCACCTCTCCACTGAAAATTACAGAATCATGCTTTGTAACAACAATTTTACAAGCAACAACAGGATATGTAGCAGTTGTTTTGTGTGCTAGTAATATATTGCTCATTGCATACTGGCGTGCAGATCTTCCCTGTGACAATACCCTTGTTTTTGATATTTGTAGACGTGTTCTACCAAGGATGCATGTAGTACAGCTTAAACCTTCCTGACTGAGATGGCATCTGATGTTCTGTCATTTTTCCGCAGGTTATTCCTGATGTTGCAGCGTTTCCCTGTAGAATCAAAAGGAAGGCGTAAGAAATTGCAGGAGGTACACTTCGTTTCTGTTCGTCTGAAAACTTTTCGGGGATTTATATACATTATGTGCTAATACTGTATGCCTGTATACTGTAATGCAGGTTGGCTATGTGACTACAATCTGCTTTTCTTGCTTCTTGATCAGATGCGTCATGGTAAACGCTTGCATGTTCTTTGCACTAGTCTATGCTACCAATTTATTTTGGTACTTGGTAGGTAGGTGAGAGGAACCCACTAACTCCACATGTATATTGCAGATGTGCCTTAATGCATTTGATAAAGCTGCAGATCTTGATGTTCTGAACCATCCGATCCTGAACTTCTTCTATTACTTGGTATGAATGTTTACAGTTAAGCTATTTTCCTTGTGAAGTTCTGCTTGCATCAATCAGTCAGTTTACCAATTTTGCTATTGACCAAGTGGCATTTGGATATTAAGATATGGACATAACTTAGTCAACATCCATGCATGCAATTGTTATAGTTTATTATGTAGTATTCTGCAAATCAGTGACAGATACCATACAAAACCTAGACTTGTGCTAATGTAAATGGTCAGCTTACTTTGCTTAGTTTCACCTTTTAATGGTTTTTGCTTAGTGAAGAAATGTTGTGTGCCTTTCATGTTCAATCTTGAAAGAACAATAACTTAAAAGCATCCAGTGAGAACCCTGATTTACCATATATCTTTAATATTTCGCACCTTCCAGTCCAGTAACCTGAGTTCTTTCTAATTTACCGCCTGAATTCACCTACTGCATTGCAGCTGGTTGAGATCGTGCCTTCAGCTCTGGTGCTCTTCATTCTACGGAAACTGCCTCCAAAGCGAGGGATCACGCAGTACCACCCAATCCATTAGAGAGCTGGCCCTCTCATGGATAGTCTACACAGCATGGTAAATACAGGAAGGCAGAGTGAAAAAGCTACCACCCTTGCTCCCGAGCTTGCCCAGCTTTTTATACGAGGAAAGGCTTTTTAGAATCTCAGGTTGCTATTGTGTGTAAACATGCAAATCCCATCTTCAGATTTAGAAAATGTAACTTATATAACTTTGTTCATCTCAGTGCATATCATCTGTACACCACAGCAACTGTTTGCATGTTTACTTCGCAGTAACGGGTATGTGCATAGCTCCATTCACTACACCGAAGCAATGAAGCTGTGTGTGTAGAGGAGCGTGATACCTTTCGAAGTTTTTCCAGGCATGGCTATCGACGTATTCCGTATTCGTCTGCTCGCTAATAGCGGTGCGCATGGAAGAAATCGTCTAACCAAGCACAACGCCTGCTGACGCGCGGCTTCGTGCTGTCACGAACGACGGCGGCCGACCGGACCGGCCGACTGGACACGCAAGCAGTGACGCTTTCATGCAGGCAAGCAGTGCGGCCTCCAGGCTCCAGCGCTGCCCGTCCGCTGACGCAACCCAGCAAGCTGTAGCAACAGTTGGTTCCTGATGCAGTGATGCTTGAGCAGCCCCCAGAGCCCCACTCCATCCTTCCTAACCTTCCGTGGTTCCTCCCCCGGCTTGGCAGCGCCCAGAGCACGGCATCGCCGACGCCGACGGAGAGCGGGGCAGGCCACTCCCGCCGCTGATTCGTAGGCTGTACTCTGTAGTCGTGCAGAGAGTACATTGCAACAGCGTCCCCGATGGGCAAATACCAACGGGCAGGGCTGGTGCTGGCTGCAAACCGCAGAAAGGAGCTGCCCGGCAAACAGACAACAAAACAGGTGTCCACAAGTTGAGTCTCATGAATTTCTCCGTCAAAGCAGCTCGAGGGGTAAGATATTTATCCTGTCGAAAAACATTCACATTTTCTCTTATTGGTGCAATTCTAGACGCTACTGCTCATGCAGGTTTCGGCAAAAAGATCTACACACTACATGCTTATTATACACAGGTTTTCTGAATGTGAGGGTTACAAGATTATATAGCCTATACAGAGCAGAAAAAAAAAGGGTAACAAACATATCAACATTCAAAAATGTCTGCCTATCTGATTCTATAGTTATAGGTTTATTTCTATGTTGTCCTGCTGTTCTGGCGAAGTTTCTGCATCGCACAAGTCAGTTTCAGTTCCTCGCTGCTCAGGAACCAGGCAGTTGGTTTCAGTTCCTCGCTGCTCACGAACAGGCAGTTGTGAAGCAGTTCCAGAATTGCCATCCTGAGCCTGATGGTGCATGTGCATCTGATGTTCCTGTTTCACACAAGGCAGTTTCCATCCTCACTGCTCAGGAACAGGCAGCTCGAGGGATCCTTCAGAGCAGCCACCACGAGCCTGAGTTGGTGCAGCTGATGCTTCTGCTGCACACAAGTTTATTTCTGCCCCCTCCCTACTCGGGAACAATCAGTCTGCGAAATTGCTTCAGAACTGCCATCCTGGAGCTGATTTGCTGCATCCAATGCCGCTACTTCACACAAGTCTGTTTCCATCCCTCTTTGCTCAGGAATAGGAGGTTCATGAGATGCTTCAGAACTGCCGTTCAAAGCCTGAGATGGTATATCTGATGTTTCTGCTTCAGACAAGTCTATTTCCACCCCTTCCTGCTCAGAAACAGGAAGTTCACGAGAAAAGGCACCAGAACTGCTGTCCCACGTAGTACAATGAGATTGATCTGCCCTTTCAGGTGTTGATTTTGAGTCACCCTGGACCGGCAAACTTGATGCTTCAGCTTTGCACCCATCTGTCTTCACCCCTCCATGCTCTGGAGCATGCAGTTTGTAGGTGAGCTCTCCAGAGCCTCCATGATACTCCTGCCTAGGAAGTTGATCCGCACATTCAGGTCTCATTTTTCTGTTGTCCTGTTGTGGTGAATCTGATGATTCTGCTTCACACCAGTCCCTCTTTGTCCCTCGCTGCTCAGGAGCTAGCCGTTTGCATAGTCCAGTTTCAGAAGCAACATTTTGCACCCAACTGTGAGGCTTTTCTGCCCGACAGTAAACATACCATTCACGCCATCCTCCCCTACCTCCCCTCTGAAGACAGGAAGGTCTTCCTCTGTCTCGACTGCCAATTTGACCACGTGGTTCTTGTCGTTGAAAACTACTGAATTGCCTGTCAACTCCATATGAATGGAACCTTTGTTGGAAAGAACTGCCCTGGTACGGATAAGTTACCACATTCTGGGACTCTGGATAAACAGTCCTATTCTGATACTCCCTGTTGCAGTAGCTTCTTGGATGCTGCCATGCACCACGAACACTAATTTGGCCATGTGATTCTTCCATACGGGCTGATCTAGGAGCATGCCTTCCATTACTAGTTTGAAAACTACCCTGCACTGGCTCACAATACGGCCTGCCGTGGGGTTGGGGCCCAAGATGCTGCTTGGGCCATCCTCGATACCCTTCCAAAGAACTATGCTGGTCACTTGAAGTTCTGACTGAAAGTGGAAGCTCATTCCATCTTCTTGGTGCGTTGTTCTTGACAGACACATCACATGTTGATGACCAAGACAGCACTCCATTTCCAAGATTTGCGCGGTCATTCCTCTGACAAAGTGCACAAAGAATAATTGTAAAGCATTTGAGTCAACACTCGACAGAGCTTTGCAAGCAAAATGGTATTACGCTACAAATCTTATGAGGGAAAATTTCCTCCTTTTCTTTATGTAACTTGTAGGGCATACAAGGATTTGAAAAAGCCTTCAAAAGTAAACTTTGACCATTAATTTTCTTCAGACCACATTATCAATTGCTACAAAATCCGTCATATTATAGATACAAGAATATGAATCTAGAGATTCAAACTTTTAGATACTAAATATGTATATAATTTGAAAAATTGTTGCTCAAAAACTGTAGACTTTGACCCTTTTCAAATCCTAATACACCCGACATAAAGAAAAGGAGCAAATAGCATAAATGATAATGTTGCAGAACAATATGTGACTGGACGAGAAAATATTGGAAATGGCATCGTTAGCAAAGCATAGCCAGAAAATGCAAACAAGTGATGTCTTTCAAGTATATTATGATATATCATACTCATCTCTATACTCCTATTTCCCACTCCAGGATGTTTCAGGAATCTGTGTCAGGGCAGAGCGGCACTCTAACAAGATTAGCAGAAAGGATCTGACTGTGCAAGTTGGCAACCCTCATAATGTCTTTACACTTGAGCAACTACTCCTATCTGCATCCTCGAGTGAGTAGACTCAAAGAGGAGCAGGAAATTATCACAAACTGTTAGTATAGGGATGTACTAAGTAGTTGTAGAGTTCACTCTATGATTTTGTTAAAGAGGACAGGAAATTATCAAAAACTATCAAGGTAGTAAACACATGCCTAACAAACAGGGTATATGGAGCTCTTTCTCTCACCAAAAAAAAGAGAGGATTTAAAATTCCAGAATACCTGTTCTATTTGTTTCCATGGCTCAGGCTTAGTTACAAGCATGACTGCCTCTGCTAAGTCCTTATCCCGAAAAGCATCAAAGAAGCATCCACGTCTTTTTGAATCACGGACTAAATCAGCCCATATTGAATTGCTTGCCAGTAAAGTGGTTCCGTTTCCAAGGATCCAAAGGCAGTACCTGTACAGAAACATAGCAATGACTGAATTGAAATGGTAGTGGGAATGGTGTGTTAACATCACCAAACTAGTACAACGTACTTTGCTCTTGTCAAAGCCACATTAATTCTCCCAGCATCAGATAGGAAACCTACTTTCCCATCTTTATTGGACCGAACTGTTGAAATCAATATAATGTCCTCCTCACCACCTTGAAATCCATCTATAGATTTTACTGTAACAGATAGAAAGTCATGTTTCTCAAACTTTCTTCCAAGTCTATCTTGCAATGCGATTACTTGGGCCGTATAAGGAGATATTACACCAACACTCGTCCTCTGCTTTTTCTCAGAGCATTCTACAGTTGTTTTAGACAAAAAAAAAACACTAGTTAGCTTTATTCAAAATCCAGAGAATAGATAAACATAGTTCATAAAATATTTCTTTCAGAATATTGTTTTAACCGAAACAGAGACATGCACACCTGATAAAAATAAAAAGAATGAAAAACATGATGATCTTGGTAGTAAGCAATGAAGAATGGTAACCATACACCTAGGCTAGGATGCATGTGCGGGTGTGTGCTAATTGAACAGATGCAGAGACTAAAAATTATAAATGCATGTTACATTCGTAAAACGGCTGCATGCAAATCCGATATTTTTTTACTCTAGTAAATGAAGAGGTAATCTCCTATTCTTATCATGTATACTAACACAATAAATATGTAAATTTTTCTCAAAAAATTAAATATGCAAACATAAGGCCAAAGTACATAGGTCAACCACTTCTTTCCATTAGCAACAGGATAAAGGCCCACCTGTACAAAACATTGATATTAGTGGAACGATAAAATTTTCGATATTACAGGTCAGACATGACACTATCAATGACCTATTCCATGTTAAAAGGTTATCAAATAGCCTAGTGTCCAAGATCTATTAAACATACAGAACACTTTGTCAAACATTAATAGTACTAAGTAGGTTTCTTATGGCGTCAACCTGAATGTTAGTTCTTCCAGCATGTTATGTGAAAGTTGAAGCCTTGAAACGTACCTTTTGCAAGTCTTTCGACTATATTGGCAGCTGCAGCAACCTCAGCCATATTCTTGGAACTCTGACCAAGGCTATCAAGCATCTCCATGTCATTGTCAATATGAATGAACGAATAAGCTCCAAAAATAGGACCAGGGAGATAACTCTTGACATAGGTTTCCTGCTTTACAATGGGACCATCTGAAATCCGATGATCATAAAAGTTGGCGTTTGGAAATTTGCTGATGCAGGGGTGCATTCTATATTGTACTTCCAGCAAGTGCTTGCTGTAACCCATTGCACACAGTCTCTGATAGAGGCTTCGTCCAAAGTCAGCATCTTTAGCAATCTAGCACGTCATAGCGAGGCTGTATGAGCAACTATAGAAATCTAAATATGATTACTGGTAAGAAAACATGCGGATGATAAAAAGAGAACATGATGTTCAAAATGATCTCATAACAAATTTGTACCTTGCTCTTTACCAATGATGATAGCTGGTTTTCATCCCCAATTAGTAAAGCATGTTCTATCCCTTGGAGCAATAGAGGAACCAGTGATTCACATTCTTTTAGCTGAGCTGCCTCGTCAATAACTAAGATGCTTATAGGCTTCACGCTTTGCAGTCTGAACAACTCATATGAACTAGAAGCAGTGCAAAATATAAGCTTAGCATGTTTCAAACATAAGTCCCGGATTGAAGGCTCACTGTCTTCACAAGGAAGCCGCATCTTCGAAAGAGCCATAAGAGTTTTTATGCAAAGGGTTTTAATGTCCAAAGGGCTATCTGAAGAAATATCACATTCATGAAGATCATCAGCTGCGTCATCTATTAGGTCATCATGACTACTAGAAGAATCAGGAAGATCATCAGCAGGCTTGAAGATTGTAAAAAGAGTCTCATCAGAGACATCATCTGCGCTCAGCAACTGCTGCAATTTATCAACCAAACTTTTGGCGAACATCATCCTATCAAAGTTCTTGCCTAGGGAACCCCTTGGTAGATGGTAATAGAATGTATCGATGCATCCTGCCAATTCCCTGGCTAAAGCACTAAATCTACTTGTAAAATACTTCTTAAAGGTAAGGTTGCATGCATTGCTGCTTCCTTGTATATCAACAGATATTCTGTACCGAGAAATGCAATTTATTAGGAATGTTATGACAGAATCCACACAATGCTTCCACCCATTTTTTCGGTTGAAGCAGCTCAACAACTTCTGGACACGATCATCCAAATATATTTTTGTCAAGAACTTGCCAACTTGCAAACGGTCCTTGTTACCAAATAAAATGATGTCGCCTAATGAATAATGTTGTCTCGCAGAGAAGTCCCCAATCAGCTCAAGAAGACGAGAAGCTACTTGCAGGACAGCCATGTTAGTTGGAGCGCATGCAAGAGTTCTTTGTTCCTTCGTCAGAAGCATTTGTAGCATCACTGCAACTGTTGTAGTTTTACCTGTGCCTGGTGGGCCCCAAACTAACCCTACAGAAGATCTGTGACTGCATTCACTTGCCAAAATGCAACTTGCTACTGCATCAAGCTGTGAGTCATTCAGCTTAAAGTTGCATAGATCGCCCTTGATTTCATCAAGTGAATTATTGCTGCAGTATTTACAACGTCCAGGAGCCTGCAGCACCATTTTGAAAACTTCAGAGCCAATGAACAAAAGACAACAACATAGGAGTTCAATAAACAAATATGTAAACAAAGCAGACAGTTAATGACACACAACTGTAGGATTGTCTGAACAAGGCATGCAGCACATTAATTCGGTGCCATATGAAGTTGAAACTAATTAATAAAAAAGTTGGCAATGTCAATGAAGGCCCTGATGTTCAAACTGATGTTTTGTAATATAACAATAGGGGATACATATTGTGGTAACATAAGTATACAACATAGCCTTTTTTCCCAAGCAAGTTGGGGTAGGCTAGAGATGAAACCCGAAAGAAATAAGTTCAAAGTTCAGGCACATTGATAGCTAGTCTCCAAGCGCTCCTATCCAAAGCTATCTCTTTAGAGATATTCCAATACTTAAGGTCTCTCTTAACCGACTCATCCCACGTCAGTTTAGGTCTACCTCTACCCCTCTTTACATTATCGACCCGCTCAAGAACCCCATTACGCACCGGCGCCTCAGGAGGCCTTCGTTGGACATGTCCAAACCATCTCAGCCGATGCTGGATAAGCTTCTCCTCAATTGGTGCCACCCCGACCCTATCCCGAATAACTTCGTTCCGGACTCTATCCCTCCTTGTCTGCCCGCAAAACCACCGCAATATCCGCATCTCTGCTACACTCAGTTGCTGGACATGTCGTCTTTTTGTAGGCCAACATTCAGCACCGTAGGGAGGATCAATTCCAATCCACAATTGCAATATACAGTTAATTAGACCAATTGCCCGGAAGTAAAAAAGATGGGGTTTGATTTCATTAGTCATTTCAAATAATTTGAGGTAGTGTGTGACATTCTTGGAATCATTTATGAAGCTCCTGAAGGCACATATCATTAACATCGGGATATTAATTAAATGAAAAGAATAAATGCAAGTTTGTGCGCAGCAGTGAAACCAAGATTCTAAAGTATAGTTCAAAAACATGCAAGTATCTAAAGTATAGATAGATATTTGTTCCATTACGTAAACAATGCAAACTAGAAATTCTTATCAACTTCATTCACATCTCATAAAAGATATATAACAGAAAAAGCAATATACGTGATGATCGAAAGCATACCATCCTTTTGCCATTCAGATACAACTATGCAACCTAACATGTACACTGCAAACTAGTCAAGGGACCTAACATTGTAACAGAAAAACTCACATAATTGTTTCTGCCCAACATGCTATGGATGATTTTTGAATCCATTGTCAAACCTCTTCGAAGCACAACCCAAACACGGTCATATGTTACCATATTAGTTAGGAACATTGCACAGAAGGACCATCGCCTTGATGACTTGTGTGTCTCTGTCTCATTTTGTCCATGTTGTCCACTGCACTTTTTGGCTCGTTCTTTCCGGACAATGTCATGGGCAGACGAGTATCTAGATTTTGAAGCTACTGCTTCTTGATCTAGCATATCCCAAGACTCATCCGAACCTTCAGAATACGACTTATCATATTTATTAACACCCATTTGTCGCCGTTCATCTCCTTGTGCCCCAGTCTCCATCATCCGTGATGCCTTAACTGTCATCTTATTTCCCTTAACCTTGCTGACCCACACGATGACACATGATTTGGACTGTCTGAGAATATCAGATTGATTTGCCGGTCTTGTTTCTGAAATCAACAGCACATCTGCAGTTTTCGGCTTATAGTTATCGATCCCACAACCATGAGATGTTCCCCTCCATCTGCCAAGACTGATCTCGAATGATCCCTTCTTCCCGTTCCTCATTGAATTAACATAGAGCAGATCTGCATATGGTGCATTAGAGATGTCCTCCATGCTTGAACACATATCATCCCTGACCTCTTCTAAAAGTGGCCCGAAGAACGATGTCATGTAATGCTCCATGGTGCTAAATGTCTCTGGTATCTTCAACACCTGTAAAAATATTCCACTTCCATGAATCCACAGATTTTTTTTTCTTAGTGGTTTGCAAGAAACCAGTCCATAAAACTTATAAGGCAGTTTGAGTGCATTCGGTAAATTAAGTCCATAAATCTGCTAAAGAACATAAGAACATTCTATTCGTAATGCAACAGAAACATTTTGACTCCAATAGATAAATACCATAGGCAGATAAGGTGAATGAAATGTAAACATTCAGATAGCAGGGTAGTTATAGCCTATGCCAGTGGCACTGTCTAAACCCAACCAGGAGACCTAAAAGTTCTCACAGACCTAGGTGCAATTCGAACAACAGAATGCATAATGCATAATCCATGAATCATTCACTGGTGGCGCTAAAAAGAAAAATGAATTCTAAACCAAATTCTCCACCTAGGCAAAATGGGGGCAGCCAAAACGGCACCACCTATACCTAAAATAGCCCAGGAGAAGGGGAGGAATCCCCCATTGACGCGCAAAACCCCAAATGCAGTTCATCAGATCCGCACAGATCATCCGCCACGCACGCACGCCAGGTGCCCAGCACCGAGCGGACGAGCGCGTATAAGCAAGCAAGGGGCTCCTCACCTTGTCACGGAGCAGGTCCTTGTCGAGGATTTCGTCCACGGACCACGAGAGCACCACCTCGGAGAGGCTCTTGTTCCGCCACCGCCACAGCGCGTCCCCGGGGCCGTCCTTCCCCGACGGGGGCGCAGCCTGGCGCCGTTCCTCCTCCTCCTCCTCCTCGCCGGGATCCTCGTCGCCGTCGCTGGTGCCGCGCGGGCGCCGCATTTCGCCCTCGCCCGGCGACGAGCACGCGAGAGTACGAGACAACGGGCCGGTGCTTCACGAATCACGAATTCACGATTGGTGGGGGGAAGAGATTTGGGGACGGTTTGGTGAGGTTAGAGCACTCCAACAGGTTGATCTTTCTCTTTTTTTCTTTTTTCATTTTTTTTAATATAGGAGATTGATGTTGAAAAAACCTATTTCAACAGATTGATTTTCTATCTCCCTTTTCCTTTTATTTTTTCTCAATCCCCAATAATTTCTCTCCAATCCCTAATAAAAACAGAAGACATCACATCTCTCTTTCCATATAGAAAGGGGGAAATCAATCTGCTAGAGCACTTCTTCTATATATGTTGAAATTAAGAAAGAAGATTTTCTTATATGGTGAGAAAGAGGATAGGGAAAGATCAATCTATTAGAGTTTCTCTTAGTGCCAGTAATTTAAGGACGAGTTAAGCGCATTCAGTAATTTAAGGGAGCCGGTAGCCTAGGTGTCTCTATGTTTATGACTTTGATCCCGTTTGGATCCAAGTGACAATAGGTGCAATTGCTAAACTTTAGTACTAGCCCATCTAATATATGGTGGACTAAAATTTAGTTAAAACTTAAAAACTTTATTAGTATAGATATAAGTGCTAATAAATGCTAAAGTTTAGCACTTAACTTTAGCACATCTAAATAGATCTGCTCCCTCCGTCTCATAAAGATAGTTTGTTTAGAAAATTTCAGATATAGTACTAATAGTGGAATTTGACCATGCTACCCCTAATTAACCACAGTAGATGTGACTGAAAACTGCGTTGTTTATTTGGTTCCCTAGATTCTCAATAAATGCAAAGCATTGGAATAAGAAAAGTAACATCCACTTGAACATTTGATTGGCTCTATGCTTTCTCAATGCAATTATTTCTTAGTATTTGATATTATTTTAGATGGACTTTACTGCAATTTAAACGAACAGTCTTTGTGGGATAAAATTTGAAGATTAAACGAACAGTTTTTATGGGACGGAGGGAGTATATGTCAGTCGCTCTATCTTCATGTTTAGTTCGTTTGGCGTAAATGTTTTGAAAGAGAATCTTGCTATTTCGGAGTACTAAATAAAATCTATTTACAAAACTTTTTGTACGGATGGGTTATAAATCGCGAGATGAATCTAATAAGTCCAATTAATTTATAATTAGCGAATGGTTACTATAGCATTACTGTTATAAATTATGGATTAAGTATGCTCATTAGATTCATCTCGCGATTTACAACTCATCTGCATAATAAGTTTTGTAAACAAATTTTATTTAATACTACATGCAAGTATCCAAACATTCGATGTGATGGATTTTAGGCTAAATTTTTTAATCTAAACACGGCCTAATCGTAATATATTCAGCATTTGTTGGGGCATTAAAGAGGCGTTGTATTTGCAGCAACCGAGGTTATGCAAAATTTAGCATCACCTAAGAATATTTGGTACGGTTTATTCTGATTTGATTTCTCCTGCTTCCTGCAAATTAAATTATTGTAACGTGAAACCGTTTTATAAGTAGCTGTTTTATAAGTTTAGGTTAAAATAAACTAGAAATTAAGTTAAGCTAGCTCTTTTAACTTTGTCGGTTTTAACTTCACTAGTAAAGCTATTTTGGGAGAAACACTCATGAACAATCCCTAAGTCTGCTGAACGTATCTGTCTAAAATTCATCTCCAACATAATGGAGATTTCGAGAGGTGTGTGCGGTAGGGTGACAATTTGAGAGTTTGACATGATTCATCACTTTTGTTTCTCTCTGCATGTGTTATTGAGAAATGGTATAATGTCCTCTCACGATTAAGTAAATATGAGCATCAAAGTTTCAATCGTAATTTCTATCATGATGATTATGAAATACAATTGGTCCTTCGTCCATCCTATGAGGTATATTTTATTTATAAACGCTAAATTAGAGTATAGGTCTTGCTTGGGTGCAAAATATTTTTAGAATTTTAGAAAATGCTATAATTTTGTGAAAATTTTCAGTTTGGAGAAGAGGTAGGTTATTTTGATGCTACAAATTTGGTAGTTCAATCAATCTACAGTCTTTTGGAGCTTTTAAAACTCCACCTATACTCAGTAGCGGAACCAGAATTTCAGTTTAAGGTAGTCCTAACTAGTATATGTGTCAATATGGTCTTTATTTTGTGCTAAAGTTTTATTAAATTATTAATTAGTGAAAGAGAAAATCTTAAAATTTAAGGTAGTCCAAGGTATATAGTGCTACTTAGCTAGTTCCACTGCACATACCTCTTTTTTCTAAACTGTACTTCAAAAACTACATTTCTTGATACTACGATTTCTTAAAACAATACCCAATTAGGCACCAAGTGTTTACCAACTAGTCAAATTAATATCTGTTTAGTTCTCAAATAGTTGTATTACAAATTTAAATTCCAAAGTATCCGTGTGCTAATCTACAACAGTAGCTATACTGCAGGATTACTAAACAAAATTTCAATTATAACTATTGTGCAACTGCTACGGACTAAAGTTCATAATCTACTCTTGATGACTTTTTCGTTTCATAATGCACCTGACTTTTCGTTTCATAATGCAATGATTGTAATAATCAAACAGACCAAAAATAGAGCTCGGCATAACGTCATTTGCACCTGCTATAAAGAGTTCATTTTAGGGCACTTAGCTATGAAGAGGTTGACTAGAGCTATACAGAGAACAGCCGCATTTGCTTCTCGTTCTTTCCTCTTGCAAAATGCCTTGAAAAAGAAAATCTCTTGCCAAACTGGTACAGCTTACAGACATTGGACCTTTGAGTGCTCATGGACAGCACGTGTATTCACGTGGAGTAACATTTGATTACAAAAAAACATATAGTGGGCTTGTTTCAGGGTGTGTTTGGCAGGGCTCCGGCTCCTTCAAAAACAGCTCCGGCTCTGGCTCTTTAGATGGAGCAGCTTCTCTCGTGGAGCTGAAGCCGTTTTAGAGAAACGTTTGGCACAACAGCTTCATGTAGATGTTAAAATACAATGAAAGTGTAAAATGACCACAATACCCTTCTTTTTTAATTTTCCACTCTTCTTATTTATTTCCTTTCTTTCTATTTCTTTTTTCCTTTTCTTTCCATTCTCTCTCTCCTTATCCACTACCGTCTGCCTCATCCATCCCCATCGCGCGGAGAAGCTTCTGCCACCGGCTGTCGCCCGCCCTCCTGCGCAGCTCGCAGCCGGCCCCGCCCGCCATCTCCTTGCTCCCTTGCTCCAACCACCGCCGCTCTCTACTCCCACCGCGCCCACACCTGCCGCTGCTTGGGCTCCCGCGGGGCCAGCCGCCGCCACCTGCCACACCCGCATCCGATGGCTCCCGCAGGGCCGGCCGCCGCCCACCGCCACCGACCGCGCCCGCCGCCGCTCGAGCTCCGGCCGCCGCCTTCTGCTTCTTCTCCAGCTCCTGCTGCGCGGCGATGCGGTCGAACTCGTCGCTGAGCTTCCTCGCGCGCTTCCTCTTGGACGCGGTGGCGATGGTGGCGAGGGACTCGTCGTCCTCCTCCTCCTCCGACTGGTCGGACCTGTCGGAGTCCTCGTCGTCGTCGACGACCTCCCGCTTCAGGATCCGCTCTTGCACCACGGCCTCCTCCTCGTCGGAGTCACCGTCGCTGGCTCCGTCGTCCGAGCGCGGCGAGCGACGCGGCGACCCCTCGATGCGGCCCTGGAGGCGGAGGCGCTTGACGCCGAGGCCGCCCATGGACCAGTGCGCCTCCTGCGCCCAGGCGAGGAGCGGCTCGGTGACGGACGGCAGCGGGTCGACGCGGTCGCCCGGGAAGAAGCGCAGCCGCGGGAGGCTGCTGCCGTAGAACCGGCCCCCGCCGCTTGCCACGGCCCACGCCGGCCATCCGCTTGGGCTCCTGAGACGGGAAAAGGGGGAGTGGCAAAATCGCTGTAAATAATTGGAAGTTGATGGGCACGTGGAGGGTGTGGACGTGGGCCTCGAATGAAGTCGCGAGAAGCCTTGTTTCACTGGCTCCGTCGCTCGTATGAAAGCCGTTTGCAGCTCCAGCTGCAGCTTCATACTTGAAGCACCAACATTTTCAACCCTTTGGCAGGGCTCCGGCTAGAGCTGGGTTTGGAGCCGGCCGTGAAGCCCTGCCAAAGACGCCCTCAGTCTGGGAGGGCTCTCCCCGGCTCCGGCTTCACACTGTAGATCACTGTTCATCACTGTAGCGCGAAGCCGGAAGAGCCAGTGAAACCTGGCTTCAGCAGCTTCACCCGTTCCTCAGGCAAAGCCGGCGCGTTTCGGCTCCGTGCTACAGTGCCGCACAGTGCCGCACAGTGCCGCAGCACTGTAGCACGGAGCCGGAGCCGCCGTCCAGAGCCCTCCCAAAGGGGCCCAATAACGCTGATACTATCTAATGAATTGGCTTTAAAACTAAGGCATCAGAGCAATGCAATATCATAATTCATACACAGTACTACGATAAAACTTCGCCGAGCCTTCACTGTTACAGCTTGGAGTTCCAAGCGGAAGCACCGGGCAACCGGCGCACCGCACAGACGATGCGCCCGCACCGCTGCTGCCGGCTAAACCCAACCGCCGGAGAGACCTTTTCCCCGTCCTGAGTTCCTGACGGCCTCGGGACAAGATACACTTACGCCGCCTCCGGTTGCACTTGCACTTGCACAGTTGCACCTGCAGTCGCAGGAGAGCGCGGGCGGACTGGTTGACAACGAAGACCTCCTGAGGCGCCGGTGCGTAATGGGGTTCTTGAGCGGGTCGATAATGTAAAGAGGGATAGAGGTAGACCTAAACTGACGTGGAATGAGTCGGTTAAAAAAGACCTTAAGGATTGGAATATCTCTAAAGAGATAGCTTTGGATAGAAGCGCTTGGAGACTAGCTATCAATGTGCCTGAACCTTGAACTTATTTCTTTCAGGTTTTATCTCTAGCCTACCCTAACTTGTTTGGGAAAAAAGGCTATGTTGTTGTTGTTGCTGCTGCCCAGCATGCACATGGTCACACGAATTTCTTACATCAAAATCCTGTAAGTGGATTTAGACCAAGCAGGGTAAACCAGAATTAGAGATCAAACACCAGAAATTGTGAAGCAGACATGAAAAATACACTACTGTTCATCTTCCATCTTGGTGAGTCTTGGAAACATTAGAACTACCTCTAGGCTCTTAAGTGCCTTTCGTCGACTTATTGCTTTCCCTTTTCTCGATTTAGTATAAAACGAACAGTATATGTAGTGTCATACCCCCATCTGTAGCAAATTCGGAAGGGGCTTGATCTACTCAAGACCAAACTGTACCACATTATCAGACATAACTTAGGGCACCATATGATGTAAGGGGCAAATAAACCATGGATCAACGATCCAAACAGAAAGTAAACAATGCTCGCTAAAGAAACATGGCAGATTTCAGTGCTTGCTTGAAGCAGCATAACTATGACATTATCTGATTACCACATTTTTTTATCATATTACCACCTGTTTTTATATGCTAAATATAGGACAAATAATATCTTCAGAAACATATTGATTACCTATACTAACTGAAAGGCTGAGCAAAGTGAGTCAAACAATTCAATGGAAATACTGTGTTAGATTGCTAACAGAATTATATAATACAGAAATAGCTTGTAAAAAAAGCAAAATACAAATTAAGTACCTTGTTGATGAACCCCTGCAACAAGGACGAGCGCACATTGGGATTTTTCTGCAGTACTTTCTCAAGCAATGAAGGAAGGATGAAGTGTGGAGCATCTGCTTCAATTAGTTATAGATTCCAGTAACACTAGTTTGCAGCTTACAAAATGAGAACACTAAATATTGGAATAAAGCAGAAAAGAGAAAGCAAGGTTCCCAATACAATGTAATGAGTTCCAAATGTCTGCAGCTCATTGTAAGACATTTTTTGATCCATTGAAAACCTAGTTTTGTCTAGGAGGCATTTAAGGATCTCATCTGAAGCTAATTATTCATAAGGTATGCACTGAAGACCAGAGGCTAACTGAAGAAAAAAATAACTACATCTTCATTCTTCTGAACAGTAGTGACACATTATAATAGCAGTAACTAATTCTTATTTCTTGTAGAACAGGAGGACTATAGTGGCACATTGCTGTAGCATTAAGCATTTCTAGAACCATCAGTTGCACTCTTGGCATAACCTTTACATACAGTATGGTCACTGCAACACTCTGTTCAACGACCATTCAGCATGCAGCATAGTCATAGGCTTAGAGACCGGAACAGCACAAATCTTAGAACTAGCAATGAAAGGTATTTGACTATATTAAGATGGAATAGTACAGCTACCATCCAGTTGATCTCAAATTTGACATGTACAGATAGATCATTTATCAAAATTGGTTTAACTCAATGGTTCCAGGCTGGGAGCATCATTGCGAGATTCAGAGAAGCTTTTGAATTTACCACAGCGAAGACAGAAAACACATCCTATTGTCAAATTGGAAACTATTTCTTAGTATCCCACAATCTACATGTCAGAATCACCGTCTTAGTTATTTCTCAACAAAAAGTATACAGTACAACCAGCTCGGTTTGCCATTCAGCAAATAACAGTGTGGTTCTAAGATGTTCCTATTTTACAATCTACGGTTGAGCAATCCAAGGGTGACTTCTGGCAAGCAACCCAAACATTGAAGGAATCAAAGAACCTTCCTAGTTCACAACAATTTAGTTACCCGTGTACTGTTACGGACCAAAAGAACAGGGGGTGGGGACAAACCTGGTCAAGAACCCCCACCCACTCAAATCCTTTGTTGTGACTCAATCACCAATGCATTGAGCATGATATGCAACACGGCGTCATACACCTCGCCATCATAATGCATTCCATCGGCCGTGCATTGCTGCCCACACCCCTGTGTGAGCTTCCCCACATCAAGCAGTAGGAATGGGCCGCCATCACCACGAACGAGGCCCCTCTGATCGACCTCGAGGTCATAGGCGCGCAGCATGGTGCCGTTCATGTGTGCCCTCTTGGCGTCTGTGTTGAGCATGTGGTTCACTAGGTGTGGCAGGCCGAGCCAGAACATATGCGGTGGTGGTACTGGTAGCGGCGAGCGCAGCGACTTTGCGGCACCGGCTACGGACGCCAGTGCATCGCCGTAGCTCGCGGCGTCCGTGACGTGAAGCATGTGCCAGAGCCCAGATCCGAGGACTAGCACATCGGGGACGCGCGGCGCGAGGCGCAGATCCTCGCGGAGCAGCCGCGTGAGGTTGCTCTCGAAGGGCGCCCAGACGAAGTCCACGGAGATGCCCCGAGCCGGCACCGCGGCGCGGTAGTCGCTGTGGCGGCGGAATAGCTCCGGTTCGGCCGCCGCCGCCGCGGCCGGGTCGAGCAGGAGGCGCAGCAGCGCGAGCACGAGCAGCCGCGCCTGCGAGTCCCCGGCCACCATCACCCAGGACCCGTTGAGCAGCAGCGACGCGTCGTCGCGCGACAGCCGCGCGAACCCGCAGGCGGACGCCAGCGAGGGCGGCCACGACCACGTCCGCGCGGCCCCACCTCCCAAGCCTTTGGCGGCGGCGGAGGCGGCGTCAGACCACGACACGCGGTGCAGGAACGGGACGCAGGAGGACCCGGAGGAGTCGGCTGCGGAGGACGCGGCGCCGGGGCCGGGGAGGAAGAAGGAGGCGGCGAGGAGGTGGGGCACAGAGGGGAGGTAGGGGGAGAGGTGGACCCCGACGGCGAGCGAGACGAAGAGCGCGCCGGAGAAGAAGAGCACCTTGTTCCGGCTGAGGTGCCACCCCGCCAGCCCCATGGGCACGAACAGCACGACGCACGCCGCGACCACGCCCGCCTGCGCCGCGGCCGACACCATCGACCGGCCGGACCGGGCGGCGGCCTGCGCTTCACCCCCGTGAGCGCGCGCGCGAGCGAGCGGCGAGGCGCCACCAGATCTGGACCGCCGTGGGGCGGGATCGCGGGCCGCACGGGATTGCGCGGGCAGGCAGGCGGGCGGCGTGGAGCGGAAGCGAGGGAGGTTAGAGGGGCGTCGCGTCGCGTCGCTTGGTGGGTTGGTGGGTGGGGGTGGTGGGGTTGGGGACGGAGATCGGGGCGGGTCGGCGGGATGGGAACAGCGGAACGGCAGAGCGGGTGGGGAGGGGACGGGAGGGCGCGCCGGCGCCTCGCCGCTTGGGGGCGTGGGCGTGGGCGTCGGTGACGACGGGGGCGTGGGGCGCCCGGCGTGGATGAGGGATTGGATTGGGTCGGTTGCTCCGTCCGGCCTTTGTTGGCACCTGGAAGAAAGGTTAGTAAACTGCTCCTTCAGATTTGGGCTTTGAGATTATCATTTCCATTTATGCAGTGTGTTCCAGCTCTAAACTACTCCTTCAGATTTGGGCTTTGAGATTATCATTTCCATTTATACTGTGTGTTCCTGCTCTAAACTACTCCAGATTTGGGCTTTGAGATTATCATTTCCATTTATGCAGTGTGTTGCTGTGGCTGGTTGTTGATACTGATTTGCTGCGAGAGACTGTAAAAGAAAAATACTGCTGCTTCTTGTTACAGCGAATTCAAGTGTGATTCAACCTCACCGCTGCAGCTGTACTAGATGAGAGGCGTAAAAAAAAACTTCGCCACTCGCCAGGCTCTAGTCTCGAGAGAAAAAAAATCTCAATCGGATCTCGAAGCTGGTGTGAAGCACGCACCGAAAATGGAATCGCGGGTTTCAGATATTCCGTTTTTTCGTTGGCTTCAAATTTGGCTTTCGGCCTGCACTTCACTGCTTCCCGGGGATCTCAGCGCGATCGTCCCTCACCAACGCCGGCCACATTTTGAACTGAACAAATTGCCGTAGTGCTCACGCGTCTCCTGACATCACGACGGAAGCAAATCGGTCTCAGGGGAACCACTCGCTCTACCAAATCTTCCGCCCGATTCCGTTGACCACTAGTCCTGTACCCATTTTGACCTCCCTCCGATTGGAGATTGCTATCCAAGCTAGATTGGGACATAAAACAGCAAACCGTGTCAGTCGAAGCTAAAATTCATCAACGGAGTTTGCAAATTTCCCAAAAACATCACCCGACAAGCCTGAACAAGAGCGAAGCCATGGCCAATTCGGGAAGGATGGACGAAGAACTCTAATCATGCCTCAGAACATCGATTCATTCAATTGATAGGCTTCCAATTCACCATTACAACCATAAACACCTACTATTAAGTCAACACCACAACGCAGCTAGGCACAGGACAGAACGCAGCACATCAACTCCTCTAACCCATCAGGAACCCTAGCTAGGTGCCTGCACGCGACCCACAGGGCGCGGGCGGGGGGCGGCCAGGCTCAGCCGCCGAAGCCGTAGAGGGTGCGGCCCTGGCGCTTGAGCGCGTAGACGACGTCCATGGCGGTGACGGTCTTGCGGCGGGCGTGCTCCGTGTAGGTGACGGCGTCGCGGATGACGTTCTCGAGGAAGATCTTGAGCACGCCGCGGGTCTCCTCGTAGATCAGCCCGGAGATGCGCTTCACGCCGCCCCTCCTCGCCAGCCGCCGGATCGCCGGCTTCGTGATGCCCTGGATGTTGTCGCGGAGCACCTTCCTGTGCCGCTTGGCGCCGCCCTTGCCCAGGCCCTTGCCTCCCTTGCCGCGGCCCGACATAGCTTCTGCTGCGACGACGACCTGGAGCTTGCCGGAGGCGCGGAGGATTCGAAGGATTTGGGAGGAGGAAGATTTGGGGATTTTGGGCGAGATGGGATTGGGAGTGATGGGGGCGGGATTTTATAGGAGGCGGGGAAAGGGGAGCGATCCGTGGGATGGTGGTGGGCAGGACGCCGATTGGGTGAGTGGCCGGGCGCGGATCGTTGACGTGGCTGCGCGGACGGGGAGATGCGGGTCGATCCGTGGGAGGTGGTGCCGCACCGTTGGATGGAAAGAACAGGCGCTGATTGGTATGGAAGGAGAACCACGGATTGATGACGTGGCGAGCTGTAGCTACTTGCTTGTCGAGTGGGCCTGCTTCGGCCCTTTGCGACTCGCGAGCATAGCGTAAAAAGGCCCGCTTCCAAAACACACCCAGGCCGTACCGTGTTCGGCCTAGTGGGACAATATTTTCAATGTTACCGGGTAGGTACTTTGTTACCAATTTTAATTATATTTAAATTTGTGCATCTAAAATTCTAACAAAAAATATGAATGAAATGAATAGAGCATACAAGCATCTACTGTTATGCAAAATTGGAGATACAACTGAAATTTGTGCCTTGAAAAAAAAAGAGAAATCAGCCTATGAATAGTAGCGGGTTGTGGATCTGAGATGAACAGTTGAACCCGTAACTATTTAAGTGCAAGATTCTCTTTTTTGTTTCTTCTTGCACAAATTTTTGTTCAACCTCAAACTTTGCATGATGCTAGATGATTACATGCTCTATCCATTCATATTTTTGTTGGAATTTTATATGCACAAATTGAGGTGTAATAAAAGTTGGTAACACGATAACACCCTAATAGTGCCACACCGGAGATGTTCCCGATCCAGTGGCTAGTCTCACAAAGGTTACAAACTTGACTCGCCTAATCTATGACTATCCAAGAATTAATTATTGGTGCTACTATTCTCTATTTTCTAAAAATATAGTTGTGTTCAAGTTTGTCCAAAATCAAATATTTTATTCTTCAACCAACAATATGTTTAGAAATATTTTCCTACAAATAGGTAAAATATTATGCCGGTTGGTTTCACAAATAATTTGCTAACATTATTTTTGTATCAGCGGTCTTTATAATCTTTTGGCTATTTTTAGAGCATCTACAGCATTTTGGCAAATCGAGTTGTCATCTTTGATTTTTGGCAAAAACGTTAAAAATACTCCTCCAACAGTTTGGCAAAAGACTGGGCAATTTTTGGCAACTTGGGAAAAACCAGCCTCCAGCGCGTAAATATACGCGTGCGGCGCGCGGTTGGCATCGTGGTTTCTAGTCAGGTGGGAGGGTGAAAAAAGAAATAAATAACAGAGAAGGGTTCCTGATTTAAGTTTTCAAGAGGTGGAAGGGCATAAATATAATTTTGTTTCTCTCTTAGGGTTCCTGATGTAAGTTAGATCTGGATTTGGCAAGTGAATTATACCAAACTGTTGGAGATAAGCTCTTTTTTTACTTGGCATATCTTTTTAGAAGTTGGCAAAACACAAAATATACCAAGTAAAATATGACAAACTCTTGGAGATGCTCTTAGTCAAAGCTTTAGCTACGTTGCAGAGGCTTTGGAGTGAAGAGTATTCCTTTCCAAGCTTGATTGGTCAGCGTCGGCGCTGTGCATTTTGGATTTTACTATGGGAGTTGCCCTCGACAACATGCGGGCCTCCGGCTAGTTAATTCAGCTTTACCATCTCGCGACAGAGCAGGTTCGCCATCGCATCAGGCAAGTTGCGTTAAAAGAAGCGGTGATTAGCCTAGCAAGATTGCAAGATACTGCTTAGAATGGTGTAGTTTTGGCAACACGAGGGCGGCACAAACAAGGTACATCCTCGTTTGCATCCCAGGATCGACAAGTCTTAATTTTCAAAAAAAAAAGACAAGTCCTTGCAATCGACGGCCATACATATCGACTAAATTTGAGCCGGGTTTAAATACCTTTTAATTAGCCCACGGTTTTATGCTGCGCTTTTGCTTTTCAACCGAAGTGCATGTCATCACAGGTTAAATAGGACGTCGATGCGACGCTCACACAACGCCAAGGGCTAGGGGCAGAATAGGAAAATCTTATACTCGAGCCTCCGGGGCCGTGCTATAGACGGAGCAGGCCAACTCGCACTTCGCTGTCACGGTGACCTCTCGTGCGAATTTAGCAACCTTGTTGGAGCCATCTGCAGAACGGCGGAGGCAACTCTTGAGTTCACTGGAAACTTCAGAGCAAGGAAGAAAGGTAAGAGGTGACTAACGCTGACGCTTCACCTACTCCCCGGGGCTTGGCCGTCCGTCCCCGTTTCAGACTTCAGACAAACAAACAAAACTCTGGATGATAGGAGCCGGTCCTGTCTCCGGGGCAGCCGCCGTGAGCCCGTGAGCACGCGCGGCCGGAGGCAGCTGGGCTGCCACTGTCAGGTGCCGGAATGCTGAGTTTCCGGATGACCGCACGCAAGGAAAGTCACGATCGATTTTTTTTTGGAGGGCCCACCCACGTGACTCCGTCCGCCCATCCACACCATGAGTCCAGATCCCCCCTCTCCTCTTCACTTTCTCTTCCCCTCTCCCCCTTCTAGATCCTCGCAGACCCATCCCCGGTTCTCTCTCTTCCTTTTTCTCCTGGATCTCGGCTTCGGCCGTGGGAGCTCCGCTCCCCCATGGCGACCACGCCTCTCCCATCCCCTTCCCCTCCCCGCAGTCGCCGC
Source organism: Panicum virgatum (assembly GCF_016808335.1). Lineage (NCBI taxonomy): Eukaryota > Viridiplantae > Streptophyta > Magnoliopsida > Poales > Poaceae > Panicum > Panicum virgatum. The sequence goes on along the minus strand of NC_053144.1, from coordinate 48,076,013 downwards.
GAGAGCCGCCACCCTTCACGCCGCCGCTGCAGGACGAGTCGGCGCCACTGCTGGGCCGCGCCGCCGCCGCAGGACGGGCCGCCGGCGCCGCCCCTGCAGCTCCCGCCCACCCTCACGCGGCGGATCTTGGGCTGCGGCGAAGTGACGAGGGAGAGAGAGCACGCGTGCGGCGGCTGAGTTGGAAGAGCCCGCGCTGGTGCGAGCAGGGGAGCGCGCGTGTCACGGGCGAGCAGGAGGAGCACGCGGGGCGGCGGGCGAGCAGGAGGAGCGCATGTGGCGGAGAGCAGGGGAGCGCACCGGGGGGGAGCCGAAGGACCACGGCACGCCGACGAGGAGGAGCGAGGCTGCAAGGGGGAGTGGCCGATTGTAACAGCCCACGGACCGGGTGGGCCGGGCCAAATTCGCGAGCTACTGTAGCATGCTACTGTAGCGTCGGGAATTAGTCCCATACTGGAAGCAGAAGTGAACCCAGACCAATTTAAATACCAGGCCCAGGGAAGCTAAATAACTCCGGTTGCAACCTTTTGCGCGAAGCGAGGACGAAAGCGCAAGAGAGTTATTTAGCAGGTGTGATTTACTCAACGTGCAGAGTAGATCTTAGCCGTTATCCCAGGGCAGGTTGCTACAGCTGGCATCAGAGCTCTAAATTGCACTGGGGTGATTACTGGTGTGCTTATTTACGTTAAGTAACTCCTACCTTGCAACGGTTTCGGGTTTTTCGAAAAGTTGACGCTAGATGCGCTAAGGAATATGATAGATAGTTTGTATGCCCTAATTATGTTATATAAGTTAGGTGGCAACTAAGTATCTATTTTATTCCAGCACTTCCAGCTTTACTTTTTGTTAAACCTATTTCGGTAACGACACACCTACGCTAAGGTAAGCAAGGTAAGTATTCTTGGTAGTCCTTTAGAATAGCCCACGTGTTTCATACGTGCGCGGGTCCCGTATGATGAGCATACGAGGAGGTGATAAGGCTCAATTCAAACGAGCCTGTCGCTATCTGCCGCCTGATATGGAGTGCGGATTTCATGCCGTGTGATTGTGATCACGGCCATTCCATAAGGCAATGTTACGAGATGTAAACCTGTCATGCGGTTGGCCATGACCGTGACCCTTGGGACACGTCTACCCTTGGATGTCCCGTAAGGCGAGTGTACGGGAAGTGAATACATTGTTATGACGTATGCAGCGCTGCCCATTCAGCGTCGAACGTTTGGGTGCCATCTCTATAGTGGATGGTAATGTATGTGTGAATATGTGGGAAACTGCATATGTGTTACTCGTGTGGCGTAGGACACATGGGGGCCGTTCGTGTGTGCTGGCACGAAGGGTCCAGAAATGGATATTTATATCTGTCTCTGTGTTCTTCTGCAGGAAACTAACCACGTTAAGCGCGTTATAAAATCTTTGATCGTAGGAACGACTAGTCTATATATAGGGAGAGAACGTAATTGTGCCACCGATTGTTCTCGTATACCATATTTTGGTACTTGTTTGGGTGAGAAACGCTAGAATGTGCATGCATCTTGCATCTTGCATACCCAAGTTGTTGATTGTCTTGTTACTTCGGTTGCGCTTCACAAAAATTTATTTGGATCACCATGTTTTACTATGTGTTCTTAAAAATTTATTTGTGTTGCGTTGCCAGTTTAAACCTGTTTTTGTTGAAAACTGTGGCTTACGTTAGCGCTATGTGTTCTTACAGATGGCTAGCTTCACGCACGTGATCGTGGACGCTGAGGGTTGGGCGCACTCCAATGCCTTCCACACCGGCCACTTTTCTCGTCTACTGTGGCAGATGCTCAGGGCGTTTGACTACAATGAGCCCCCACAGTACTCAGGACACGAGTCTAGCTTGCTGGGCACCGAGCGCTGTCAGATGATAGTGAAGATTCCTGCTTGCCCCGCTCGCTTGGAATGGGACGTGGCCAAGAGAGGAGATCCTGGTGGTATTTAGGTTGGTCTGGTACTCGACGGGGACGTCGAGTCCTAAGGGGGGATGATTGTAACAGCCCACGGACCGGGTGGGCCGGGCCAAATTCGCGAGCTACTGTAGCATGCTACTGTAGCGTCGGGAATTAGTCCCATACTGGAAGCAGAAGTGAACCCAGACCAATTTAAATACTAGGCCCAGGGAATCTGTAACACTCCAGGTGTTTAATTAGCTAATCCAGGGTTATTAACATCAAATCATGCAGCATTAAATGAAATTTTTACACATGAAATGATGAGTCCTTTGAATCAAGGTTTTTTAAAGGTTTAAACTATATTCTTTTCAAATTTTAAACAAATATTCTTAGAAACATAATTTCTAAAACATTGCTCAAACGAACTTTTGCCAAAACCAAAGTTATAGGTTTTCGAAGGACGAACAACTTTCGTGTTCAAAGAATTTTGAGTTGCTACACAAAAATGGAAGAAAAAGTTAATTTTCGAAGCGTATACGATATTTTCAAATGTACTCAAGTTTCAAATTTTATTTTTCAAACGAAGCTTCAAATGAATTTTTGCCTAAAACGAAAGTTGTAGATCTCTAAATTTTAAGCAAATTTGGTATTCAAAAGTTTTTCATTTGAGGCCGTGTAGAAGGAGAAAATTTGAGTTTTCAAACTGGAGTTTTAAACTTCGTTTTATTTACTAAATTACCCTCACTCCATCTCCCTTCTCTGCTCACGCCGTTCATCGCCGTTCGCCGCTGGACGTCGAGGCCGCCGGCCACATGCCGCGCCCCAGCCCTCTCCGCGCCCCTGGTGCCTCCCTAAAGCTTCTCGACATCGCCACGCGGCGCCATCCCGTGCGCGCACGCCGAGGACCGCCATCGAAGCGCCACGGCGACGCCGTATCGCTCCGGCCGACCGCGTCACGCCCTCCCCCCTCGCCTTGACTCGCCTGGACCATTTCCGCGAGCTCCGAGCTGTCCTCACCCTCTCCTCCTTCCTTCCTGAGCGCGAGCCCCACGCCCCGCGAGCCCCTGTTGCCGGGAACGGCCGCCGCCGCCGCCATCAGCGCCGCCGCCCCCTAGCTCACCGTGGAGCTCACCCCTCCACCCTTTCCTGCGCCAAACGGACCCCGTAGCAAGCTCCCTTGACCTCCGCTGGTGCTCCCCGACCCGCTCGCCGCCGCCCCGGGCCACCAGACCGCCGCCGCCGCCAACCGCCGCCGCCGCCGCTCCTGCTTCGCGGAGCCGCCGCCTCCGGCCGTCCCGCGCCCAACCTAGGCCACCCCGAGGTTGCTCTCGCCGCCCTCATGCTCCTCCCCCTATTCCCCCTCGCCGCCGGCCGCCGCAGGCGCCGGGATCCGGCTAACCGCCGCCTCCCCTGTTCTGATGTCCGGCCAGGGGCCTATCCGCGAGAAGAAAATGTCTTCCAGGGGTCTTTGTGCAAAAAGAAATTCTTTTTCCTTTTTGTTTTCCGAGCCAGCAAACTTGCAAAATCAATATAAATTCATAGAAAAATCAGAAAAATGCAAATACAAATGTTCTGGAATCCTTGCAACAAGATCTACAACTTTCATTACATGCACATGTTTATTTTCTGTCTGTATTTTAATCTAGGAAAAAGATTAGGTTTCATAGACTATAATTATTCTAGGAGTTCTACTCATTATCTGTGTCTGATTTTTGGTTGGTAGCTAATCCATGCCATGTTTAGTGTTGTGTAAAAATTTGAGCACCAGTTGACCTTTGTAACTAGATGAAACCCTAGTCTTGGCTAGATCTAGTAAAATATTTTGTTTTTTATTTCTGGATGTTCTGACTTAGATATATGTATGAAACTTTTTCTGTGTACTTAAAATACTAGATGAACACTACTGTCCAAATTTAATTAATTATAGATTTGTGTAACTATTTCTTTGTTTTAATGCTTGTGAAGTAGACTTTAATTATGATAAATAGTTTATGTTGATAATAAATCATGAAAATATTTCTGAGTGTTCTCTTTGCATAGTTTAGCTTATCCATGGAGTTTGAGTCACAGTTCATGAATAGAACAGGATCTAAAATTTAATCTTGATAAGCTAATGTATGTTTTGTTTATTCTCTCCTATTTAATTCTGAGCATAATAAATCCTAAAAAATTCACAGTAGCTAATTCATTCCTTTTTAAACCTACTGTTAAAGTTTGAAATTGTTTTATATGCTGGTCTAACCTGTATAATTCAATCCTATTCTAGGAGCTGTCTGATTACATGATTTGTTCTGGTTAATTGGCTACAAGATTTAGGATGAATTTTGCAGGATAACTAGTTCTGTTTACCTTCTGTTTGAAGTAATTTTTTACTGAATTTACTACTGTATGTGTGCTGAGTTACTGATTTATTAACTAACCATGATTTAATTGCTATATGAAACTAATCCCACTTGTTTAGGAAGTTAGTATAGCTTTCTTGTGCTGGTGATCTTGATGTCTTGTGTAGTTAGATATGTTGAGTTACTACTCTATAAACGATTGCCCAGTAAAATATGAATGGACGTGTTTCACTCTTTAACTTCGGGTTTTGTTTGAATTACAACTTTATAGTAAAGCAAGTTATAAGTTGTTATCATCATACACTCATGCATGTGCATTTCATATAGACACGACTACTCTCGCCGACGGTACGTACGAGCTGGTGCCTGAAGCGGAAGAAGGTCCCGGAGGAGCTCAAGTGAACTTCGCCGACGCCGTTGAGAATCCGATCCCGACTCCAGCAGCCTCTAACTAACACTGACCTAGTGTTATTCTCAGGCAAGCCCCGGAGCATGTCCTACTATTTTAAATTTATGCAATTTATTATTGTTTCTATCTACTTGCGCATTTAAGTTTACAGGAGTTGCTTGGAACCTTAGTTGCATTATCTGAGGTACCTATGCTTGAACACTAGTATGTGTAAGTCGCTAGTTGGCTAGGCTAATGGTTCGGTAGAAGTCGAGTGATTTCCTGTCACTCGCGAGAATTATAGGAGTTGAATGTTTACTACATACTGCAACTATAAGGCTCACGGGCGGGGTTGTGGTACTTGTGATACCCCGTCTGTTTAGTAAAAGATGTTAAGGCCGTAGTGTGTGGTAGTGGTGGTTAAGCGTTTGAACGTACTAACCACATGCCGAGAAATATGGTAATCGGTAAGCTTAAGTACCTGATTGGCCCGGCGAGTGGACTTCTCCCTCACCTTCTTTGAACGTCGTTTCTCATGCGCGCACATGCGGGTGCAGAGTCGTCGTACTCTGTAGTCGAGGACGGTGACCCTGATCCACAACCCGGAAAGAAAGGGGAAAAGTCGTGTGGGTGACTTGGTTCCCATACGTGTGTGTTAGGTCTGCCTGGCCAGGTTAACAAATTCGATTCGAATCGTCCGCTTCTCACGGTTTGGGACTGCTTAACCCTTTTGCCACATGGAGTAAGAAGTGGAACATGATGATGATGAGGAATATGGATGATTGATGAAAGATAATTGTTTCCACCATTTATGCTATTGGATAGATGCTCACCTAGAATGGTTAATTGAACTAGAACCTGAAAGCTAAAATATGAAATTAAGGATCTACTCTTTACTGCTTTTCGGCAAACAAACCCTCAAGCCAAAAGCCTTGCATGTCTAGATAAAGGGCTAAATATACCCTTAGTCGGGTAAGCCTTGCTGAGTATTAGTATACTCAGCCTTGCTTGTGACTTTGTTTTTCAGGTGGTGCATCTGAGGGTGTGATTGATGTCATATACGGGCTTCATCATGACGACTTCTATCGTCGCTAGACCATCGTGTATTTTTCTGCTGCACTTGAACTTTGTTGCCTTTTTATAAATTCAAACTTGGTTTGTAATAATAATTCAATTTCATACTCTGTGCTGTAAAATTTGTGGAACGTTGCATTCCCTGGACTGCTTTGTCGATCCTGTTCAAGTGGTTTAATCGGGATTTTACCCGACAGCACTGCCGGATTACTCCGTTTAAGTGCGTGTTAACCCTGATTGTTGTTTTGATGATGGTTAGCGCACTTAAGTCGGATTAATTTAGGCGGGGTTGCCACAGCTGGTATCAGAGCTGCAAAGCATACTTCCGAGAGTGTGACAAACCTTAAAAACCCGTTTTCTTAAAGACTTGACCACAAAAATCGTGTTTGCAAATGCGTTGGTCCGTTAAGGATTGTGCCTAGATCGTAAAGCCCTAGGGAAAATTATGGGAGTTTTGCCAGGTGGCTATCTATTTATGGTTTATTTATTTCTGACTTCCAGTACTTTATATTTATGTCAAACCTTACTTTTGTGCACAAGCAACCCTTAAATTCTGTAACGACGCACCCACGCTAAGGTAAGAAGGTAAGGATCCTCAGTCAGCTGAGAGAGTCTGACCTTCCCGTCGGTGATGCGAGCTGAACGCTGCCCTCAAGCAGTGACTTACTTGAGGTGCTGCCAATATACCAACTATCAGTTGACTATATTGGAAGTAAAGTATACTCAGTCAGCTGAGGGAGTCTGACCTTCCCGTCGGTGATGCGAACCGAACGCTGTGCTCAAGCAGTGGCCTACTTGAGCTGCTACCAATATACCGACCTCGGTCGATTATATTGGGAGTAAAGGAACTTGTGAATACGCCACTGAGTAGCGTATGTTAACGTTGGCCATACGGCGGAAAATTGTATGGCTGCCGTTTCTATAGTGAATGGCAATGTATGGGTGAATATGTGGGCAACTGCATATGCGTTACCCATGTGGCGTAGGACACATGGGGGCCGTTCGTGAGTGCTGGCACGAAGGGTCCAGTCGTGAATAATCATATATACATGCTATGCATCTTTTGCAGGTACACTAACCGCGATTACGTTAAGTTAAGAACGGTTAGAATTCGGTTAGACATATATAGGGAGAGACGTAATTTTGTGCTATGCTACCGGCACTAACCCCGCAAGTCCAAAGCTATTTGGCAGATGTTTTGTTTTGTGAGGATGTATAGGACGTGCATGCATCATGATCATAAACTGAAACTAAACCAAAAATTGAGTACGGATAGTTGGAAATTCTAGGGTTACACAAGAGCACTGTCCTTTTGATCGCCTAAGTCTACCCAGAAATCTGCCTTTCTGTTGTATCTGGGAAAAACAAAATTTATTGGCCTAGTATGTGACCTGATCTATAGTTGATCCTGTGGAAAGTTTTGTTCAAAAACGTGTTCTCTAGCAGCTATTAAATTTCCCTAGTTAATGAAAGAATTACAAAATGCAGATGGTACAAGGGACACACAATGCTCCTGCAGGGTTGGGAACTGCTAGTGATAGCGGACGGCCACTACTGTCCAACCTGGCTGATCTCGTGGCTGCCCAGACCGAACTACTCCAGCAACTTGCTCAGAGACAGCAAGAGATTTATCAACTCCTACAGCAGCAACACCAGCTAGGGGATGGGTATAATGTTCCCCAACCTCTGGTTGCAGAATATCAAGAGCTCAATGAAGAAATAAAGGAAACGAGGGATGTTTACTTAGACTCCCTAACGCCACCATCACGACCTCCGATGAAACTTAAGGCTCACGAAGCAAAGAGTCGGACTCTCAAGCATGGCCCAAGCGACATAGACTTGACTGGATGGGAAATTACCTGCACAGAATTCGTCCCACGTGGAAGAGGGCAGACTAGCAATACTATCAATGCCAATACAGTCTTACGAGCAAGAACTCGCTCGCCTGTCTGGGAAATGATGAACCCTGGTAGATGCACTACACCCACGAAAGATTCAGTAGGTGTTCCAGTCATTGCACCTTTAGTTATCAAACCGCCCGGTGGTTCAGGCAAAATAAAACGTTGCTTCAATTGTGGGAATCCTAACCACTTCGCTCGAGACTGCTCCCAGCCTAGACAACCAAAACAGGGTCGAGATTCTGTACAGAACAACAAAAATAAGGGCAAGAGACAGGCTAGTTTACAAGGAAGGGTTAGAAGCACTCCACTTGCCGATCTTCCTGAAGGTGCACCGGATATTACGGGTATATCCTCTATTTCCAAACCGTCTAGCCCATACTTTGCATATCAAAGGGAAATCTCATTACCCTCCTTGCTCGTATAACTCTCCTTGAAAACTAAAAAGAGCAGCAATCAAGAATACTAGAATAACACGTAGGATCATTACTTGCATGGTTGTTGCATGGCCATTACTTAAACATGTGCATCATGGGGCTCAATTACAATTAACATCATATGCATCTGGGAAAGGTTTTACGTTTATCACCTAGCCCTCTGTCTGTCCTTCTAGCCATGCACATTATTAGGTTGCTATATTTTTACCTTGTCGTGGTGTCTGTCACTGACCAATGGTGCCGCGACGGGACCTAGGGCCTCGTGTGTGCTGCAGCCATACGTTTGTGCCACTAGGAGCGCGCTGGTATCTTGGTACGTGTAAGAAATACCCCGACAATCCAATTTTTCGCGACCTAAATATTGTGTTGCCTTGGGATTCTGATTCGGCCAACAAAAACCGTGAGTTATTGGTATATCCTTCTGGGTCAGTAACCTGCATTGCAACATGTGCACCATATGCCCATATGCACATCAAACATATAACCATGTGCATTATCATTATTCAACGGGCATCATGACAAATGCATCACGCCATATGCATCATTTATCAATGCATGGGTCATCTCATCCGTGAATTGCATCATCGCAGATATACATCTCATTTGGTGCATTAGCTAAATGCAACAACACATCTGCACCATAAGTCGTTACATTACATCATTAGTCTCGTGGCACGAATGCATTTCCATAATACATCATGGAATTGAACAAGTGTGCATCTTTCAAATACCAGCTTCTTCAAATAAAAGCAATCTTGAGCAAGAATATATTGAGAAAACTTTGTTGTGCCAAAGATTAAGATCTCAAGCCTAGAAAAGAAAGCCCTCCTGTTGTAGTAAAAATTGATCCTACCACTTTCCATGCTATGTATGTGCCGGTGTAACTATTCATTTGAGTACCTCACATTGATGATTCCCACCGAGATCGTTGAACAAACGGAAATGTTAGTAGAACCGGACCTCACTTGTGCCAATTTTAAGGTACCCTTTCATCGGAATCTCGGGTCGAGATTCTTTTTAAGGGGGGTAGGTTGTAACACCCCAGGTGTTTAATTAGCTAATCCAGGGTTATTAACATCAAATCATGCAGCATTAAATGAAATTTTTGCACATGAAATGATGAGTCCTTTGAATCAAGGTTTTTTAAAGGTTTAAACTATATTCTTTTCAAATTATAAACAAATATTCTTAGAAACATAATTTCTAAAACATTGCTCAAACGAACTTTTGCCAAAACCAAAGTTATAGGTTTTCGAAGGACGAACAACTTTCGTGTTCAAAGATTTTTGAGTTGCTACACAAAAATGGAAGAAAAAGTTAATTTTCAAAGCGTATACGATATTTTCAAATGTACTCAAGTTTCAAATTTTATTTTTCAAACGAAGCTTCAAATGAATTTTTGCATAAAACGAAAGTTGTAGATCTCTAAATTTTAAGCAAATTTGGTATTCAAAAGTTTTTCATTTGAGGCCGTGTAGAAGGAGAAAATTTGAGTTTTCAAACTGGAGTTTTAAACTTCGTTTTATTTACTAAATTACCCTCACTCCATCTCCCTTCTCTGCTCACGCCGTTCATCGCCGTTCGCCGCTGGACGTCGAGGCCGCCGGCCATGCGCCGCGCCCCAGCCCTCTCCGCGCCCCTGGTGCCTCCCTGAAGCTTCTCGACATCGCCACGCGGCGCCATCCCGTGCGCGCACGCCGAGGACCGCCATCGAAGCGCCACGGCGACGCCGTATCGCTCCGGCCGACCGTGTCACGCCCTCCCCCCTCGCCTTGACTCGCCTGGACCATTTCCGCGAGCTCCGAGCCGTCCTCACCCTCCCCTCCTTCCTTCCTGAGCGCGAGCCCCTGTTGCCGGGAACGGCCGCCGCCGCCGCCATCAGCGCCGCCGCCCCCTAGCTCGCCGTGGAGCTCACCCCTCCACCCTTTCCCGCGCCAAACGGACCCCGTAGCAAGCTCCCTTGACCTCCGCTGGTGCTCCCCGACCCGCTCGCCGCCGCCCCGGGCCACCGGACCGCCGCCGCCGCCGCCAACCGCCGCCGCCGCCGCTCCTGCTCCGCGGAGCCGCCGCCTCCGGCCGTCCCGCGCCCAACCGAGGCCACCCCGAGGTTGCTCTCGCCGCCCTCATGGTCCTCCCCCTATTCCCCCTCGCCGCCGGCCGCCGCAGGCGCCGGGATCCGGCTAACCGCCGCCTCCCCTGTTCTGATGTCCGGCCAGGGGCCTATCCGCGAGAAGAAAATGTCTTCCAGGGGTCTTTGTGCAAAAAGAAATTCTTTTTCCTTTTTGTTTTCCAAGCCAGCAAACTTGCAAAATCAATATAAATTCATAGAAAAATCAGAAAAATGCAAATCCAAATGTTCTGGAATCCTTGCAACAAGATCTACAACTTTCATTACATGCACATGTTTATTTTCTGTCTGTATTTTAATCTAGGAAAATGATTATGTTTCATAGACTATAATTATTCTAGGAGTTCTACTCATTATCTGTGTCTGATTTTTGGTTGGTAGCTAATCCATGCCATGTTTAGTGTTGTGTAAAAATTTGAGCACCAGTTGACCTTTGTAACTAGATGAAACCCTAGTCTTGGCTAGATCTAGTAAAATATTTTGCTTTTTATTTCTTGATGTTCTGACTTAGATATATGTATGAAAATTTTTCTGTGTACTTAAAATACTAGATGAACACTACTGTCCAAATTTAATTAATTATAGATTTGTGTAGCTATTTCTTTGTTTTAATGCTTGTTTAGTAGACTTTAATTATTATAAATAGTTTATGTTGATAATAAATCATGAAAATATTTCTGAGTGTTCTCTTTGCATAGTTTAGCTTATCCATGGAGTTTGAGTCCCAGTTCATGAATATAATAGGATCTAAAATTTAATCTTTATAAGCTAATGTATGTTTTGTTTATTCTCTCCTATTTAATTCTGAGCATAATAAATCCTGAAAAATTCACAGTAGCTAATTTATTCCTTTTTAAACCTACTGTTAAAGTTTGAAATTGTTTTATACTCTGGTCTAACCTGTATAATTCAATCCTGTTCTAGGAGCTGTCTGATTACATGATTTGTTCTGGTTAATTGGCTACAAAATTTAGGATGAATTTTGCAGGATAATTAGTTCTGTTTACCTTCTGTTTGAAGTAATTTTTTACTGAATTTACTACTGTATGTGTGCTGAGTTACTGATTTATTAACTAACCATGATTTAATTGCTATATGAAACTAATCCCACTTGTTTAGGAAGTTAGTATAGCTTTCTTGTGCTGATGATCTTGATGTCTTGTGTAGTTAGATATGTTGAGTTACTACTCTATAAACGATTGCCCAGTAAAATATGAATGGACGTGTTTCACTCTTTAACTTCGGGTTTTGTTTGAATTACAACTTTATAGTAAAGCAAGTTATAAGTTGTTATCATCATACACTCATGCATGTGCATTTCATATAGACACGACTACTCTCGCCGACGGTACGTACGAGCTGGTGCCTGAAGCGGAAGAAGGTCCCGGAGGAGCTCAAGTGAACTTCGCCGACGCCGTTGAGAATCCGATCCCGACTCCAGCAGTCTCTAACTAACACTGACCTAGTGTTATTCTCAGGCAAGCCCCGGAGCATGTCCTACTATTTTAAATTTATGCAATTTATTATTGTTTCTATCTACTTGCGCATTTAAGTTTACAGGAGTTGCTTGGAACCTTAGTTGCATTATCTGAGGTACCTATGCTTGAACACTAGTATGTGTAAGTCGCTAGTTGGCTAGGCTAATGGTTCGGTAGAAGTCGAGTGATTTCCTGTCACTCGCGAGAATTATAGGAGTTGAATGTTTACTACATACTGCAACTATAAGGCTCACGGGCGGGGTTGTGGTACTTGTGATACCCCGTCTGTTTAGTAAAAGATGTTAAGGCCGTAGTGTGTGGTAGTGGTGGTTAAGCGTTTGAACGTACTAACCACATGCCGAGAAATATGGTAATCGGTAAGCTTAAGTACCTGATTGGCCCGGCGAGTGGACTTCTCCCTCACCTTCTTTGAACGTTGTTTCTCATGCGCGCACATGCGGGTGCAGAGTCGTCGTACTCTGTAGTCGAGGACGGTGACCCTGATCCACAACCCGGAAAGAAAGGGGAAAAATCGTGTGGGTGACTTGGTTCCCATACGTGTGTGTTAGGTCTGCCTGGCCAGGTTAACAAATTCGATTCGAATCGTCCGCTTCTCACGGTTTGGGACTGCTTAACCCTTTTGCCACATGGAGTAAGAAGTGGAACATGATGATGATGAGGAATATGGATGATTGATGAAAGATAATTGTTTCCACCATTTATGCTATTGGATAGATGTTCACCTAGAATGGTTAATTGAACTAGAACCTGAAAGCTAAAATATGAAATTAAGGATCTACTCTTTACTGCTTTTCGGCAAACAAACCCTCAAACCAAAAGCCTTGCATGTCTAGATAAAGGGCTAAATATACCCTTAGTCGGGTAAGCCTTGCTGAGTATTAGTATACTCAGCCTTGCTTGTGGCTTTGTTTTTCAGGTGATGCATCTGAGGGTGTGATTGATGTCATGTACGGGCTTCATCATGACGACTTCTATCGTTGCTAGACTATCGTGTATTTTTCTGCTGCACTTGAACTTTGTTGCCTTTTTATAAATTCAAACTTGATTTGTAATAATAATTCAATTTCATACTCTGTGCTGTAAAATTTGTGGAACGTTGCATTCCCTGGACTGCTTTGTCGATCCTGTTTAAGTGGTTTAATCGGGATTTTACCCGACAGCACTGCCGGATTACTCCGTTTTAAGTACGTGTTAACCCTGATTGTTTTATTTTGATGATGGTTAGCGCACTTAAGCCGGATTAATTTAAGCGGGGTTGCCACAGAAGCTAAATAACTCCGGCTGCAACCTTTTGCGCGAAGCGAGGACGAAAGCGCAAGAGAGTTATTTAGAAGGTGTGATTTACTCAACGTGCAGAGTAGATCTTAGCCGTTATCCCAGGGCAGGTCGTTACACCGATCTGGCCCGATGGGGAAGAAAGAAGTAAAAGAAAAAAAATAGAAAAATAAAAAATGTATTTTTTTCTTTTTTTATTTGTTTGATACAAAAAAAATAACAAAAATTTTTTTATTCGAGTTTTTTATTTTTGGATGTAAAAGTATTCCTTTTCAAAAAAATTTCAATTGATTTTGTAAATTTTTCTCTTTCAATTTTTTTCTGACTCCAAAATTTTTCTGCCAAGAAAATTTTTCCACCCTCCAAAATTTTTCTTTGTTTTTTTTCTGACTTTTTCGCCCTTCAAAATTTTTTTGTGATTTTTTATCAGAAAACGACAAAAATTTGCCTAAAACGGAAAAAAACATAACAGTCGGGAGATCGACCGTAGGGATCCTCTCCCTACGGTTAACCGTAAACTAGCGGTGCCCGCCAGGCGCAGGGTTTATGTTACCGACTGGTCCGGTCAAACCGGCGTGGTCTAGTACCGGTATACCAGATCGGTTTGGCCGGAAACCGGTTGAAGTCAAATTTGAATTTAAAAATCTATGTGCAAACGGTTCGTACCGGTATACCGGCCGGTTAGACCGGTTTACCGGCCGGTTTGGCCGGTTTACTATTGATATAATGATATTTTCCGACGGTTAAAAGTGGTTCCCCGGTGTGAAATAAAAAGAAATTTCGGCATGAGCTATGCACATATTAATGTAAATGACCACACCAAAATAACAATTTATAATCATGCATATAAATACAATAGTAATAAGCGTGCATACAAATACCGAGTCATACACTTATACACATCAAATAAAAATTCAACATAGGAATGGGAAGACCCCCATTTGGGATGGGGTTTGTATTCGGCGGTGTTCATCAAAGCTATACCTCACACTCTAAGCAGCTCAGACTTGTAGTATTGCCAAGTTTGGCCCGTCCACGACGATGTTGTCTGCCATTCCTGAACTAACATAGTGTAAAAATAGGGGTCTTCCCATTTGTACACCCATCTCGTCGGTGGCTGCATGCCGATGTCAGGAATGGGGTAGTGAAAAGAGTGCCTGGAATTGCTGTAGGAGGAAGAAGAGTACTGTGGAGTGTCGTAGTCCGTCGGTTCACCTGTTCTCCTCTGCGATTGCGGTGCTCCATGGTCGGTGTCCTGAGTAGCATGTGTGAACTGAGTCTCCCCTACAATCAACCATATATCATAATTAGTAGTCAATACTCATAGTCAGAAATATGTGTGCATTTGTATGTGCAATGTATACCTGTGAAACGAACACCACGAGCACCACCACTACCACCAGCAGCACCACCACCACTACCACCAGCATCAGCATCAGCATCAGCACCGTCACTATCATCACCATCATCGGCCGAGCTGCTATCATTGGACTCCTGATACGGAGGACTACGCTCACATTCGCCATCATCAGTCTCGGTGTCGTTGCTCACTGGTTTTGCTGTTCCTTTGCCTTTTCGACGCTTCGGGTCACCCTTCGTAAGCCCCTTCTGCAACTTTCTCTTCCCTAGGTGAGTGTCACCCATATTTTTACGTGCCCAATCGCTGATGGAATCATCCCCCGTAGCCTCATGTAGATCTGACACGTTTATTTGATCTCTGACAAGATGGGACGGAAGAGGGATGTCGCCGTCATCATCATCCTCATCCAGAACTGGAGCCTGGTTAGATCTACCATATTCCATCCATTTCCGCACCGGATTATTCTCATCATAGAAAGAAAGATGGGTCAGCAATGGACCACCTCTGCCCCGCACCCAGTCAAATGTTGTTTCAATCTAGTCGCACCACCACCTCCTTTCTGCGTACGATAATAGTTGCATTGCCATCCGGGATAAAGATTTTCACCGTGTTCCCATACAACATCTTTACCTGTCATTGTCTATCTGCATACATGGACAACAAAAACATATCAATCACATAAATAAAATCCTAAATCCTACACCTAAATCTTACCTAAATCCTAATTTCTACACCTAAATCTTACCTAAAACATATCAGCCATACACCTAACTCTAACCTAAATTCTAAAACAAATCATCTAATATTCTAAATCATACACCTAACCAATCATTTTATTAAAAAATTCCACTTCATACCTTATCTCAATACCGCACCGGCTTACCGGCCGGCTAGCCGCTCGCACCGGCCGGCTAGCCGTCTCTGCACGCCGGTCAGCGACCAGATCCGAGGCCTGGCCGGCTAGCCGGACTAACCGGGCGGCTAGCCGGGCACGGCGGGCGGCTTCCCGGCTGCGGGCGCTGGTCGCCTCATGGGGGGCGGCGGACAGGGAGCGGGTGGGAGGCGGACGGCTTCTGGGAGTCGCGCGAGGGGGGGACCTCTGTTCAGAACCCTATCTATGCATGCAGAGCGCCGTGGGCCTTAATGGGCCGTCGGTTTTTTTCTTTTTCTTTTTTAATTTAACTTCAAAATTCCGCAAACTATACTAAATGAACGAATTTTTGAGAAAATTGGACACCATTAGATTCGTCGCACTTGAAGTATTTTTAGGAATTTTTTGAGAATTTTTTATTTTTTTAAATTTAAATTTGAATTTTAAATTTGGGCCAACCGGCTCAAATCGAAACCGGGCCGGACCGATTCCCACTGGTTTGGTTAACCATGGCCAGGCGTCGTCGTGCATGCAGAGTGTGCGTGCCACTAGTCTTGCTGGCTTGCTGCCTGCATGTGTGCTGTAGCTAGCAGTCAAACCGGTCCGATTCCCACCGGTTTGGTTAACCATGGCCAAGCGTTGTCGTGCATGCAGAGTGTGCGTGCGACTAGTCTTGCTGGCTTGCTGCCTGCGTGTGTGCTGTAGCTAGCAGCACTTCACCGATACGAGCCCATCTGCCCATGTCATGCCACCGGCACTGGACCACAGAGGACGGAGGACCACCGAAGAGATGGAGCCGCTATTGTCGCCCACCGGCCACCACCGTAACACGTGCTGCAAAACCAGTTTCTTCTTTTTTTATATATAAGCAAATTTCAATTCGGTTTTTATTACGGTACTTGGACCCAATTCAAAATGGTTTACGGGCACCATATGACAGCAGGATTCACAATGGTTTACGGGCATCCACCTAGCTATGACTATGACATCATATGTGAACGGGTGCCACAACTGAAATTTCGAGCTCTGTAGGATATGCTTTCTTATGAAAAATATTTGATGTTGTAGGCGCTACTTACGTATCACCCCTACTTACGTATATGTAGCAACTCACGTGCACTATACTAGTTTTTTTTACAATGATTGGAAACAAACTCTATCGGATCTTAGTTTTTTCTCTCTCGTGGTGCTATGAAGTTATGATGCTTTGATGTACATAACCACTAGTACGCGCACATATCACTGTTGTGTCAAAATAGGCATCACTGTCGGCTCGAAGACTTGTTTGATTAGAATAGTTGATGATGGGTTACAATCACCGTCGGATCTAAAACCGACGGTGATACCATTTTCACAAAATAAAAAAAAACAGCCTTGCCCCACCTGCTTCGCTCTGCCCGCACTGTCACATGCTGCTCACTTGCGTCGTGCACCCTCCCAAACACTGCTCCGACTGCGTCGCCGCGGAGATGAGAGGAGGCGGAGGAGGAGGGGAGGCGGCCATGAGGGGAGAGGAGGGAGATGGCGGCGGGGGTGGGAGAGGAGGAGAGGAGGAGGCTTGGGGAGAGATGAACCGACCGCGGGGAAGAGAGGGGAGCGGTGGCAGGGATGAGGAGGGAAGACGGCAACATGAAGGACCGGAGGAGGAGGAGGAGTGAGGGGAGATGGCGGCAGGGAAGAGAAGACAATGGGGGAGAGATAAGACTAGAAGAAGAATAAAATGAGAGGGAAATGAGTGAAAGGGAATGAGAGAGAAATAGGATAGTTATTGCATCACACTAGTTGTATACGAACTGGTGGTCATATGGCGTTTGCAATAACATGATCATCTGTAGTAGCGAACCAACCTTGTTTTGTGATAAGACAACGGAAAACCTCTCCTATCTAGCTTAAAGGTGTGTGTCACCAATAGGAATGTGAAAGGGATACACTCACCAAACAACTACTCATTTAAAGATCTAGCATTGTTCATAATCTACAACATTTCAAAGTTACGAGGAGAGCCAATGTACACCTCATCCTCTCAGTAATTTGTATTCATGCACTTTGTGGCAGGACCGTCATATCATATAACCCATGCATTTTAATATGGAATAACATTCCATGCATTGACTACTTCAAATTCTTGTAATTCTTATGAAAAAAATATGATTAAATATTTTTATAATCTAATGAACAACGCATGTAGCACAGCAACACAATATACAACCACGCACCAATTGTGTGTATTATTGTTGTTTATCGTCGCTTAGATAACTTAACTTTTTTAATTGATGAGACATCGATTCCTAATAATTCCCTGGAAAAACATTGATTGCTCAATTTCGCAAAATAGAAAAGCCACACCAACAAACACATGGTTAACTATAATATTAGGTTTATCATATGGTCATTGTCGGGTGATAAACCCAGCCGGGTGGCAGAATGTGCCCGCCTAAGCCCTGAGGTTGAATGAACTCGGGGGTAGCTAGGATTAGTCCGATCTAGATCAAGAACACGATGAACACAAAAGGTTTAGAGTGGTTCGGGCCGCCGGAGCGTAATACCCTACATCCACTGTGTGTTGTATTGCCTGTGCTCACAAGAGATTGCTCGAGAGTGGTTCTAGCTGGTGAGCTGAGCGTGTGAGGGAGAGAGTCTGAGTCCCCTTGTCCTGAGACTAGCGTGTGCTCCCCTTTCATAGTCAAAGGGAGGCATGTACATAGCCGTTGGGACCCCGACAGGTGGGCCCAACGTGGATGTATTTAAATAACATAACGGCTAGCGCTATTATGGTGCTACGCCTGGGGAAGATCTTATTCCGGGATTTCGCTGCCTCGTCCGCATGGATGTACTGACCGGCGCAGACCCTCTGACCGGCGTGGTCTTGCCCTGTCATGTTGGTGCGGCGCTTGCAGCTAGCCGGGTAGGCTGCGCCACGCATGCTGTTCATCCTGCGTAGCTTGCGGCGTAGGCGCCATGATGGAAAGGGCCGTGCCGTCGCATCCATTTAATGCGGCAGACTATCGTGCACCGCGCGGGCGGCGCCTGCGGCTGCACTGTGCACATTGGTAATACGCGATCGATAGTGGAGTATGGCAAAAGCTGCCCCGTGATCTGCGGCGACAGAGCACGCCTCAGCCTCCCGCATTAAATGCGGTGGGTGGGCGAGTCTTCCGACGGAAGACTCATGCCCGCGCCCGCGGACACGTGGCGGCTCCGGACCCCTCCTGGGTGAAATGCTGGTTCCCCGCGCGCCGGGGGGTCCGAATGGCATAGGGGTCCGGGGACCCCCGGCTATCTGCGCCGGGCGCTGCCTTCTCTGGGACACGTGGTGCCACCGGTCACTCCCCCGAGCAGAGAGCAGGTCCGGGGCCGCTGGCCCGGCGAGGTGGACTCCGGACCGTAGTGGTCCGGCTGTTCTGCTCTTCAGCGCGTAGTTTAGGATAACTACGCGAGTCCTTGCCCAGACGCAGTAGGAGGGAGTACCCCGGTCCCGGGGTACCGACAATCATCACTTGTTTATAAATGCTAAATACACATATTATGTTTGAAGTAAATATAATTCGCTTGAACTTATGACATTAAAAGCCGCCCACAACTTGGACTGTGGCCATATCTTATCATGAACACAGTTCAAACTGGATGAGCATCCGCACACTAAAACTAGATATGCGTGTCTGTTCTTACATTTCTAGAAACACTTCTTCAAAAATGACGTATGATTGTGCAAGAACTTGCCTAAATTCTCACACTTCATGCGGGAATCATGCACATTACAATAATACAACATACAATTGATCACCTAGCCATTTGCAATTATTGTTGCAGATCACCATGAATCACCCAACTTCTTTCTTCTTTTATCAAACAAAAAACCAACCAAAAACAAAAAGGTCAGCCGCTAAACAAAAATATGCAAGAAGACGCTAGATATACTTGTACTCCTTTTTAGAGTAAAGAAAACCTTGCTTACAATCATCATGTTAAAAGTTGCTTACAGCTTATAGTCATATCTTGTCGTAAAACAATTCGAATCCAGTGAATATTCGGATCTCGTAGCTAAAAATGCTTGTCCACCTTATTTTTCTAGATTGTTTTTTTTGCCTTCAAACGATGCATAATTTATTCTAAGCGCGCACAACATCTCAACTTTACACGAAGATTAGACGTGCCACAATAATACAACATACAATGTCGCAATAATACAACATACAAATATGAATCCAACTGTATAAAGTGTTATTTATCGCTGTTTCGGACCAACACTCAAGCATTTGCTTCGTACCAACAAAAAGATGGCAAGGATGCTAAGTTTACCATCAAAGCCGTCGATCTTGAACAATCTGCCATTGCCGGAAAATCACGGCCATCCACGCAGACCTCCAGCTCGGCAAAACCTGTCCTCCACGCCGCACAGAGCCGCCCAGTACTGTTTCTACAGTCGCCCGGATGGAAGCCATCCCGGGTTCACCTTACCGTTTGCACTGTAGATTTTACCGTTTTTACTGTAGCGGTAACCGTTTTTTTGACTTTTGTATTTTTAAATTTTGAATCGGAAAACACCGGTTACCGCTACCGGTAAGTGTTGCCGCCAAGTAGCGGTAACGGTAAAAATCACCGGTAACCGGCGATTTACCGCCGGTAAGGTGAACACTGAAGCCATCTCACGGTCGATCAGATCAGTGCCCGCCCAGTCCGCAGAAGACACATACCGTTTCATGTGGAGGGTCCCACATGAGCATCGCTATCTTCTTCCATAGTTCCATCTCCATCCAGCGGCTAGTCTTCTCCTTTTTTTTTTCTCGTTTTCTGCTCCCTCTCTCTTCTCTTCGCTGGATTCTTCTTCCGGCGATGATCAGCAGGCGCGGAGCTCCGCAAAAGGAGGCAGATCCTTAGCGGCGAGCAACCAGGTGGCAGACCGGTGTCTAGAACTCCCGCGGCAGGCGAGGATGCATGGCCTGGACAAGGCCGACATCTCCGTCCGGGGAGCTCCGCAGCTTCGCCCCTCCGGGACGAGCGGCGCGGCAAGCTGGCAGTGGGCTCCCCCGGCTCCCATGGCGGCTGCAGCCGCGGTGACGTAAAAACGTTTGTTTCCCTTTTTTATTTTTGGATGTAAAAGATTTTCCCAAACTTTTGTTAGTTTGGATGTAAAAGTTTTTTCTTCAATGTTTTTCTCAAAAAATTCTTTTCAATTTTTTCTGATCAAAGTTTTTTTCTCTCCAAAATTTTTTCTTGAAAAGTTTCTCTGGAAGGATTTTATTAGAAAACGACAAAAATTTCCTTAAAAAAAGGAAAAAACGGATGGTCGGAGGATTGACGGTAAATTTTTTCTCATTGATTTTTTTTAAAAATTTATGTTCACAATATTTTTTCCAAAATTTTTATATTAAAATTTTGGTCTCCAAATTTTTTCCAGCACCGTATGGAATATTCGTTTTGCAAAATTTTCCTATTCAAAATTTTTGTATGTATAATTTTGTCCCTGTTCTTTGTATAATAATTATGTACATAAAGTCTATTATCTACGATTGTAAAAATTTGTTTCATAAGTTTTGTTATATAATTTTGCAACTAAATTTTTTGTATATATTTTGTTTAGGTGAGGATCGGTGGAAGGGTAGGTGTGGGGCCGTGGAATGGGTGTCCGCGCAGCATAAAGACGGTGGAAGAATATCACATGACCACGTGATGGATTGAAATTTGCTGTTTGTCTGAAATCGACCGCTCGGAGGCCTCCGACCGGTCGACCGTAAATTAGACGGTCCCACCCCGCCGCGGCACTCAACTACCCCGCCGCGGAGTATAAAAAGGCCGTCTCCTCCTCCCCGGCTCTTCAGTCCTCCTCTCCATTTTCTCCTCCTCCCGTTTTTACGTTTAGGCCCCTGGGGGAGCAGGGAATCCGGCCCCGGTCCCTCTCCCCGGCTCTCCCGCCTCGCAGCTCCGATCGAGGCTGCAGCGTCGGGTAAGATCCTTCTGAGCCGCTTTCTGTTCACATGGACTTGCATTTCACCTCGTTCGCGCGCTGTCGGTTTTAGATTTCAGCTGTTTCGGAGAGGACTTGAGCTAGAAGGTAGAAGCGGTGGGTTGGGGAGTTGCTGTGGCCTCTAGGAGGCATCCCAGGGCAGGATTTGGTGGAAATCTAGGTTTTCCGGGTGAATTTTGGTGCCAAGAAGTCTTGGGTTGGGGATTGTGGGCCGCAGTAATAAGCTGAAAGGGAACTATCGCTGGGAGAATGTCCTAAATTTGTGTGTGGGTTTAAGTTGTACTGGTACAGCGAACTGATACACCAAGTCGGGGAATTGTTGCTCCAAAAATTTTATGGGGCTCGAAAAAAATCGTCGTAATACTAGCTGTTGTTATTTTGTTGATAATATATGTTGAAGTTTTTCTGTTGGCTGCTCTGTTTTATGCTAGATTTGGCTCTAAATTTATTTTGCAGTAATAGGTACATGTAATTAGGAATTTTGACAAGGTACATATGTCGGGGAGAAAAAAAATAGGGTAGGTAGTAGAACTTTCTTGTTAAAGAACTTCTCCGGTACTGTCCACAGTGCATTAGCTATTTTGTTTAACTTGCATTTTATTCCCTGTAGTTGCAGGCATGGGAAATCAGTGCCAAAATGGGACCTATGGAAACAAGTACAGCAGTTACAACCGATATCAGAATGAGTGTTTGGCTTCAAGGTACAATGATGGGGACGATACTGAGGATTGCTTCTCAGGATCATCTAGGTCCAGTATCGCCGATCTTATGCAGCAAGGGCTGAGACGAACGTTAACATCCATCTCCGTCCTTGGTCAAAAGACTCCTAATGTTACAGAGCATTATACCCTTGGCCGGAAACTTGGAGATGGCAAATATGGGACAACCCACCTCTGCACTGAGATCAGCACTGGGTGTCAGTATGCATGCAAGTCCATCCTGAAGAAGAAGTTTGTCAACATGCAAGATATTGAGGATGTGCGCCGCGAGATCCAGATAATGCACTATCTTTCAGGCCAAAAGAATATAGTCACCATCAAGGATGCATACGAGGATGCAGAGGCCGTGCACATCGTCATGGAGCTCTGTGAAGGTGGTGAGCTATATCACCGGATTATTAAGGGGAATTACAGTGAGCAGAAGGCTGCAGAGCTTATGAAAATTATTGTTGGAATCATAGAGAACTGCCATTCACTTGGGGTCATGCACCGGGATCTCAAGCCTGAAAACTTCCTTTTACAGGATAAAGATGATGACTTGTCGATAAAAGTAATCGACTTTGGTCTCTCTGTGTTCTTCAAACCAGGTATTACATTTCTTAAATTCAAGACATCAGGCTGTTTATATGCCAAGTAATGAACTAGTTAAGTGCTACTTTGGTGATCTTTTGAGCTAGGTTATAGATACTTTAATTCAAGAAATCTGTCAGATAAAACTAAAAGAATTGCATAGTAATACAACAGCATGTTTTCATGTGGTCAACAAGTCAAGCATTGTGTTTTCTGTTGCTACTTATTTTATGGCTTGGTCAACAGTATAGATATAGTTTCCTCCTTGTATAGTTCTTTTCATGCCTGATTCAACTCTATCCAACTTTAGTTTATGCTGGGATATAGAAGTATGCACCTGTTCCAGAGCCTTTTTCTGAATACAGAGTTACAAAATCTCAGGAGAGGTTTTCACTGAAGTAGTGGGAAGCCCATATTACATAGCTCCAGAGGTACTGCAGAACCATTATGGACCAGAGGCTGACATATGGACAGCTGGAGTGATACTCTATGTATTGCTAAGTGGAGTGCCACCATTTTGGGCAGGTCAATTATCTGGACATATATTTGAAGTTTTATTTCACTGCCTTTTTCTGAATGTGCTAAATGACTCATTTCATCCTGTACCAGATACACGGAGAGGAGTATATGACAAAATTCAGGTTGGGCATTTTGATTTAGAATCAGAACAGTGGCAGAGGATATCAGACAGCGCAAAGGATCTTATAAGAAAAATGCTCTGCCCTTGCCCGTCAGAGCGATTAAAAGCCCATGAAGTTCTAAGTTAGTGCTGTTTAACCCTTGCCCACATTACATTTCCTGATTTCAATACCTCATATTCATGTGTCCTGCTTTTCTGTAGAGTGACTTCAAAGTTGAAACCAAATTCTATCCAGCAATTATGAAGTAACTATTCTAAGATCGAAGAGTTCATAATGTTACTTTTTCACAATTTAATATTCTTTTCTTCTAAATGCTCAGAGCATCCCTGGATATGTGATAATGGAGTGGCTACTAATCAAACTCGAGATCCAACTGTTTCTCATCCAAACAATTTATCTGCAACGAATAAGTTAAAGAAATTAGCTCGGCAGGTATGTGCTCCCCCCCCTTCTCTCCTAATCTGCACATGCCATGATGAAGTTGTTTTTATTCATTTCATCACCATGGTGAAGCTTTAGGTAGACTATTGAAAACATTTGGGGTTGATTTTTTTATTACTTATTTACTTTTGTCCACCATGGATCCTTGTTATGACATAAAAAACTCGGCCGGGTGGGGAAAGACCGCCCCACCGGTATTAACTTAAGAAGAAGCCTCGGCTTCCCCGACCGAGAAAATCCCCGAACTCTGGCCCCGTCCTGACACTGGGAGACGTAACCCCTGGGAACTGTGCCTGGGCCATGTAAGGGTCCTCAGGCCGACCTGGGCCGTCTCACAACCAGTGCTTTGGCACACGGGTCCAGCGAGGGGATTTTTTTACCCTCAGCCTGAAATTCGCTCACACGAGGAGTCGAACTCAGGACCTGAGGGGTGCCGCCGGAGTGACTAACCAACTGGGCTAGCATCCTTTGGCGATCCTTGTTATGACATAATAAAAGTTTCACTAGTATTCATACCTGCTATGAAAGGTTAAAATCAACCTAATTGGTGTAAATCATGCGCAGATCAATTTTCTTGAATTCAGAATTCTCTACCTGGTGTCCTAAACCTTTTGTTATTCTACTATTCATTCATATATCTGACATGATTATTGTCTGTCCGTGCAAATATTGTAAGTAATGTATGTGTTACGTTGATGCTTCAAAGCTCAGAAAGTAATCGATCAGATCACTTCACCATTCTGAGATGTCATTTTTTGGTTGATTCAGATATAATGTAGTTTCATAGCTTGTATTAGGATGGCGATACACTATCAAGTTTCATTTGTTTTCTAAAATGTTTCTAATCTTTCCAGTTGCTTTGCATTCAGGTTATTGGTGAGCATCTTTCAGAGCAGGAGACTGCTAGGTTAAGAGAAATGTTCAAGGCAATGGACACCGAAAACAGAGGCATGATTAGTTTGGGTGAGCTTAAAGAAGGGTTGAGAAGATGCTGCTCAGTGTTTAAGCGTACTGAAATCAATGGTTTAATGGATGCGGTAAGTAGCTACTGCATGAAGTACTAGCAAAGTAGCAATATATGGGAACATACGTCGTATCATTTTTAAAACTTGCAATAGTGTTTCCAAGTGCTAGTGGGAAGAATTATATAAGTTAGACATCATATATGCAATACTAGTACTATCATGCTGTTGAACATTCTACTGAATTGGTCCTTCCAAACACAAATGAGGTAGCAAATTCCTGTCTTCGTCACTTCACTCTACTAAGCTCATGGGCTGAGGACTCTGTTGACCCATGGACTCATTGGAAGAAGCAATGAAGCATGTCTTTTTAGTTCACTAATTAGCTTTTCTAAACATCATATATTTAAAAACGGAGGGAGTATCATTGCAATACAGTGTAGTTTGGATTTTTATTAAAATACTATCAACCTTGTAGAGATGCTTTTATCTATTTAACTTATAAGAATTATACTTCAGCCTGATAGCAACAACACCATCAGTATCCATTGGGAGGAGTTTATTGCTGCCACAGTACCCCTTGGTAAAATAGAACACAAAGAACACTTGATGCCTGCCTTTACATACTTTGACAAAGATGGAAGTGGTTTATCACCGTCGACAAGCTTCAAAAGCCTCAAGTGGAACAAAACATGGAAGATGCTTTCCTTGAAGACATAATTTTGGAGGTTAATCAAAACAATGTAAGTCTACCTTCTGATTTCTTACAAAGCTGTATGAGTTCGGTGATTTTTAAGAAGTGTATGCAATAGACTGATCTAGGGTTTTTTGGAAAATTATTCTGTTTTTCATGTTTGACAAAAGTGCATTGGTGTCCTAAATTATTTCACTTTCAGAACTGCCTTAGGTGATAAGAGAAGAAAAAGCACAAGGTCATGCATGATACTTTTACAGTTTGCAGTCCTAACACCAACACCAAGATGTCCTCTTTTCCATTTTCTAAAGAAATGTGTGCTAACATGCGCCTTCGTAGTGTTGTAAGGAAAAAGAGCTATCCTGTTCTTTTGATACATATGGTTAATTCATATCTAATTAAGGCACTTGTCTTGTCAAAGATCAGAACAATAGGTGCAGAAAAAAATAGCATGGAGGGAGAAAAATTATCCCTGGTGAAAAATCTGGTGTGTAAACTTCTCTTTCTGTAAATTTTCAGGATGGCCAGACCAACTATTCTGAGTTTGCCACAATGATGCAAAGCAACAACTCTGGACTTTGGTGGCAAACAATGGAAAGCAGCTTGAATGTACCCCTGAGGGAGGCACCTGAAGTTTACTGATTTTCTGCTGCGCAAAGATACCGCTCTCTTCAGCTCGTCATGGGGTTCCTCACTACCCTTTGGCAAAGCTCTGTGAATCCAGGAGAAGAGAACACAGTCTGAATAGTGGGGCAGTGGTCAAAGACTGGCTAATAATGTCTATAACATACTGGTAGTAGTATAGGCGTGTGTTCTATGAGAACAAATCTGTGGTCGTCATATATGTATCAGTGATTGGTTTGTTTGGTTGCTACCCTGCTATCTAATAATAGATTTAATAGTATATAAGAAATGCGTCCTGCTGCTTCTTTGCTAGGAGGAAGTAATCAGCAAGGTTTACATCTCTCCAGGCTCCAGCCATGTCTGAATCCACCAACCTGAGGTAATCTGCAAGCCATTCTGAACTCTGGAGGTTAACCAATAACCAGGGGTGGTGAAGTGAGCTAGTATCGGCAGTTGTCTGGGCAGTTGGGTGATTTGGCCTAACTGAGTCTGAGTGAACTGGTTTGACCGGATCGTTTCTGAATTCTGTAGGAATGATTACATGCCACGTTCCAACAGAGTACTCGGTGGGTGGCCGTGATCCTATGGCAGGGTCACGGTGACGTGAGCCGGTCGGGGTGGAAGTGGAACTCGGCGCGGCAAAGCGAGGGCGCGAGGCGTCGGGCCGTCACTAACCTGGATGGCCGTGGCGCCCGCCGTTGCGGCCGGCCGGCGGCTGGGGAGTCGCCGGAGTTTGAAAGTGGGCGAGGCAGGCTGTCGCCGAGCCGAGCACGCGCCCTGCTGCTCGATCACCGCTCTGCTGGGTCTGCTCTCTGCCAGCCAACGGCAACGGAGATGAAATCGTGGGCGCGGTCGCGGCCTCATCGGGGGGTTCGCTTTCCGCCCGCTGCGTGTGATTCCGGCCTTCCGGGAGGTTCTTGTGACTGGGGATGATCGGACGCCGGCGTGTGTGGTGTGGGCGGGAGCCGGGCGCCGGAAAAGGGAGAGAGCGCGTGCCGTGCGTGACCGCGACGCCAAGGGTTACGCCAAGACGACACGCTCACCGTTCCCATCCCAATGGTTCTCCTCGCGGCAAGAACCGCCTACACGCAGCCAAGAAAACCACACCCGGGCGGCGGCGGCTTCTTCCTCCTCTTCCCCGGCGTCATTTCTCCCCTCCCGCATTTAACGCCGGATCACATCAACTTTGCTTCGCCCCCCAGGGTCCGTCGGGCCCGGTCGATCGGCCCGGTCGGTCACAGGAAGCCCGGGCCGGCGAGAGAGTCCGTGGCCGTCAGACCAGGCACCAAATCCTCGTGGCTTCAATTCCATCACCCGCTCGCCGTGCGCGCGCGTGACGTGCGGTGTGGCTGTGGCCACACCGACACCCTCTCGTCCCGTCGTCTTCGACCTCCGCCGCCGTGGATAAAGCCGCAGCCATCGGACGGCCGCGGAGGGGCATGGCGCCTTCGCGAGCCGTCGATCGGACCAACGACGCGGGGGCGGGCGCAGCCGGAGCCGTCGGATTTCGAGAGTGAGTCCCCGGTCGGCGGGGCCGTGGACTAGTGGTGCGCTAGGTGGTTGGTAGGCTCTCCGTTTTCAACCCGCGTTCGCGCCAACACGGCAGCGCTAAAAGCTATTGCTGGGGAGTGGGGAGGCCGCCAGGACGTAGGAGCTACTAGCTAGTTAGATAGCGCGCGCCACGAGTTCCCCCGAGCAGACAGCGTACGTACAAGCGAGTGTGACCCACCGTGCGGGGTGCTCCCACATGGCCGGATCGGGCGGCGAGGTGGCTCCTCGCCCGGCGAGCTACGGCACCAGCCTCAGCGACTACCTCGACGGGCCGAGCGACCTCCACCGCCGCGCCGCGTCGCTGGCCATCGTGCGCTCCGCCGCCGGGGCGCGGGACGACGGCCCGCGCATCGTCGACGGACCGGGGCGGGACGATCGCCGGACGCAGTCGTCCCGCCGCGCCTCCCTCTCGCTCTGGCGCTCTAGGGCCCCGGCCTCGGCCTCTGACTCTTGGAGCTCCGCGTCCGGCGCGGGGGGTGGCAAGGGTGGAGGAGCGGCGCCGGCGTCGGCGTGGCAGAGCTGGCGGCCGGTGCGCGCGCTGGCGCACCTCGGGAAGCGCCGCGCGGCGTGCCTGTTCTCGGTCGAGGCCGACGCCGTCCGCGGCCTGCCGGGCTCCATGGAGGGGCTCCGCCTCGCCGTCACCGTGCGCAAGGCGGAGGCCCGGGACGGCTCGGCGGTGCAGACCGTCCCGTGCCGGGTGCGCGGCGGCGCTGCGGACCTGGACGAGACGCTCTTCGTCAGGTGCAACCTCTTCTTCACCGGCGGCGCGGGCACGGGGAAGCCGCTCAAGCTCGAGCCGCGGAGGTTCGTCGTATCCGTCGTCGCCGTCGAGGCCCGGGGCGCGGCCAGCCTGCTCGGCGCGCACACCGTCGACGTCAGCTCTCTCGTGCTCGACTCCGTCGCCAGGGCCACCTCCGAGGGACGCCGCACCAGGTGGGTCGACAGGACGTTCGCGCTCTCCGGCAAAGCGGCCGGCGGGGAGCTGCTGCTCAAGCTGGGGTTTCAGCTCATGGACGACGCGGGGCTCAGCCTCTACGCGCAAGCGGCGTCGGAGACCACGGCGGCGGACGTGTTCCCGGCACCCTCTCGCGCGAGGGCTCACAGCAAGAATTCCTTCAGTATTTCAAGCAGGCCCAAGCCCAAGCTTTCGCCGCCCGACGCTTCCATCTCACCATCCATGAGGGCTTACAAGCAGCTTCTCGAAAGACTCCGCATCGACGAGAATGGAGATCCTGTGACGTCTCGAAAGCCCGCCGGCGACGACGAGGTTTCCGCTTCCACCGCCGACGCCGGGGACATGTGCAGTCTCCCGGAGTACGAGGTCGTGGACAAGGGCGTTGAAACGGTCAAAGAAGTCGTCCACTACCAGGCTCACCGCGACGTGCTGCGGGAGCTCGACTCCATTGCCGAGCAGATCGAGGCCATCGAGGCGTTGATGACCAACGGGATGTCACCCAAGGCGGTGGATCAGCAGCAGCAGCAGCAGCAACTGGAAGCAGATGAAGAGATGGTGACTGTGGAGTTCCTTAGGAAGCTTCAGGTGGAGATTGACAAGAACAGCAGGCTCAGGCAGCCCGTGACGACGCCAAGAAGTCAGTCACCGTCGCCAAGGACGGCGGGGCCTCCGCTCGTGGTGCCGGATTTGGGGCGGGCCATCGGGCCTGCCGTGCAGACGCGTGACGGTGGGTTCCTGGTGTCTATGAACCCGTTCGACTTGCCACTGGCGAGCAGGGATGGGCCCCCGAAGCTCGCCATGCAGGTGTCGAGGCCGTTCGTGCTGCCGAGTTCCCTGGCGACGACCGGGTTCGACGTCCTCCAAAAGATGGCGGCGGCGGGCGGCGCCGACGAGGTGCGCGGCAGGCTGGCGTCGCTGGGCGGCATGGATGATATCACGGGGAAGACGCCCGAGCAGGTGGGTTTCGAGGGCATCGCGGAGGCGGTCATCGGCGGGCGGCGCACCGATCAGGGCGCGACCTCGAGCGCGGCGCGATCCGTGCAGGTCGTCCGGAAGCTCGCGACGGCCTTGTCCGTGGGCCGGAGCGAGCGCGTCGCCACGGGCATCTGGAGTGCGGGCGACGACCCGGAGACGCTGGAGGAGGTGCTCGCCTTCTCCCTGCAGAAGCTGGAGGCCATGGCCGTGGACGCGCTCGCGGTCCAGGCCGAGGTGGCCGACGAGGACGCGCCGTTCGAGGTGGCGGCGGCCGCGGGGGACGCGAGCGTGTTCGACGCGCTGGTGCCCTCGGACGAGTGGTCCGGCGGCGGCTCGGACGGGCGCGTCACGCTGGTGGCGGCCATCCAGGTGCGCGACCCGTCGCGGCGGTACGAGGCGGTGGGCGCGCCGATGGTCGCCGTCATACAGTCGGCGAGGCTGCTGGGCGCGGCGGGGCACAGCGCCGGGAGGTTCAAGGTGCGGAGCCTGCACGTCGGCGGCGTGCAGGTGAGGCGGGCCCCGTCGGGTGCCGGCGGGAGCGCGGCGAGCTGGGGCGCGGAGAGGCAGAAGCTGACGGCGATGCAGTGGATGCTCGCGCACGGGCCGGCCCGCGTCGGAAGGAGGGCGGCGACGCCGACGGCGCAGGCGAGGGTGCAGCGGCCCGACGTCGTGTGGAGCCTCTCGTCCAGGGTTTTTAATTCCGGTATGAAAAAAAAATCGGCCATCACCGATATAGGCGAAATATCGGGAATATCGGGATTTTTTATTTTTATTTTTATTTTTTATTTTTTATGTTTATTTTTAAATTTATTTTTTAGTGAAACAAATATTCAAAAAATCAATTTCGGCCGGTAAAAAAAATATCGGACCCCGCCGATAAAACCGAAATATCGGGTATACCGCGAAATTTCGAGCGATATTGTGAACCCTGCTCTCGTCGCGGGTGCTCGCCGGGATGTGGCTCAAGACGGTGCGGAACCCGGACGTGAGGATTGGCACCAGCAGCAACGGGGTTGCAGTCTGAATCAAGAGTTCGCTACACGTGCAGATGAGCGCATCGAGCTAGATTCCATGATGTATGTCGCAGTTTCTAGTGGCATAATTACATGTGAGATCAGCGTTGTAGAATTGTTATTTTAATTTTTTTTCGAAGAAAACGAATAATTGTCAGTTTGTGCGGTACGATACAATTTTAGTTCGTCTTCGTCATGTCAATGTAAGACAGTTCATATTTGCATTGCTGTGCCTTGGATCAATCAGAACCTGAAAATGCTGTGCTCTCCGTTCTTAAATATACGTGGGGTTGAGGACAAACAAATTAGTTTATTTTTGAACTAATTTCCCTAAACGTCAATCATTGTTTGGGTAGGAGATTTAGTATAAATAAATCCAGAAAAAAGAAGACGTTATCCGTCGATGGACGTTGCTCTTTCGCCGACCTCCGTTGAATCCTCTCTCCCAGTATACAAGGAGTACAATGACGATGGCGCCACGCTCTTCGCATACTGGCAGCATCTCCATTGATTCATTACAGCGGCCCCTTCACTGTAAATGAACTCCGTTTCTAAGGTATTCTATCTTATCACTCTACCCCATCATGTTGGACAATGTCACCAAGACACCAACCCAACCATCCTCCCATTCGGCCATTCCTCCTCGACCATCTCTCCTAGGCCAGCGAGGCAGCGACATCTAGAACCTTAGATCTCGAACCACGACCCAAACCCCACGCTACAATTCTTCATTCCCCAGCATATTGGCGCAACAACCATGTTGAAAATACTCCTTTGTACCCTTAAAGGATTGTTATCCTATAGTAAGTAGGTAATATGCAATGCAATACGCAATTAGCGCTAAATGTGGCAAATGAATAGAGGCAAGCAAAATTATTCTATATACTGATGCTAATCTTTATCGGAATCTGTTAAGCTTGCTAGCTTCTCAAGGGAAAATGGTTGGAAGTCCAAGTTAGGATCGTTTTGTCTCATCCTTCCTTTGTTTGCACTGGGCCTGAAGCCCAAAAAAGAATTGGCCGGGCCATATCCGGAGCCCACCCAGTTCCCTTCCGAAAAAAAAAGAAGCCCACCCAGTTGGTGCGTGTGGATTGGCATGTCAAAGTGCAGTCCAGTACCTCCCGCTGAAAAGGAAAAACCCTGCAGTAGCCGCTGGAAAACCATGACGCCAGAGCTATGTCACTATTGTACACTTCGTTTTCTTTTTGTCGAGAGCCGAGCCGTCACTGTTGTGCAATTACAGTGGTTACTTGTAGACTGCTCAGGAGTGACTGTTCAGTGTCCTTCAGTTCACGTTGCTAGTATCAGCTAGCTATCCGGGCCAGCTCTTGGAAAGCGACCTCATCTTGCTCAGGAATAATTTAAGATAACGAGAATATATCAGGTGCAATGTAAATATATCAGATTAAAATTTGTAGGATTTGCACAAAGCAATTTAGTGTCTAATCAATGGCCATCAACAACTTTATTGTGCCATCCATTGCACTCATCAGGCAGACGAGACGAGAGACGAGGCAGACGTTGTGGCCATGTTTGGTTTACATCATGATTTTTTTTTAAAAAGATGAATGCATGCATGAAGTACTAAACAAAGTTTATTTGTGAAATCGTTTCACGTATGGGTGTAACTATTCGAGACGAATCTAATGAGCCAAGTTTCATCATGATTGGCTACAGTGATGCTACAGCAACCGCGTCTAATCATCCCCTAATCGTATGGTCAAATGCCTCATTAGCTACAATAACTGCTACAGTACCATAGTTGTGGAGGTGTTTTTTTATAATTAGACATTATTTAATACTCTAATTAATGGTCAAAACACCAAAAAATTTTCATAAATTTTTTTTCAGGGCAAACCAAACACGGTTTGTTTCCCGATACAGGAATTTGCTTTGTTGTATAATCCCAAGGAGCGGGTTTATTCAGAGCCATAACCGTAAGAGAAGACGTGCATGTGTACTACTGATTGTGATTAAGGCCCAGTTTTATTCATATCATGCCATTTATTCCAGGACATTCTTCAGACAACGTGCTTCAGCCTTCAGGCCGTCTAAGACTGACTTCAACAAGAGGAGGCATCGCCATTTTTGCAACACCAATTGGCACTGTGTATCACGAAACACTCTCCAACAGAGCAGGCATACACGGGATGCATTTTGCATCAGAGGAGAGAGGTGAGCTAAAAATGCGCTCCCTCTCTCCTCTGAGGCATCCCCTCCGCCGCCGTCGTGGGAGGCCGGGAGGGAGCGCCTCCTCCTCCCTCACCTCCGCGCCGCCCTCCTCCTCCCTCACCTCCTGCTCGCGGCAAATCACGGATCGCGGCCGGCTCGGCTCGGCGAGGCCTCGGCGGGGAGTGGCCGGCAGGGCCAGGCGGGTCCGTCGGCGTGCCGCCCCCTCCCCTACGCTCTCTGTCGGCTCCCTCCATCTCCGGTTCCCTCCATCGCCGGCCCCTCCACGGCGGCGGCGTCGCGGCGCCCTCCTTCTACTCCGATTCGAGCTCCTCCACAGCGGCGGCTTCGCGGCGCTCGACGGGGACCCCTCCACGGCGGCGACGTCACGGCGCTCGACGGGGAGGAGGGAGGCGAGGCGCTGCCCCTCCGCTCCCTCCTCTGCACCGAGCCCCGCGGCCGAGCTCCTCTGCGGCCGAGCTTGAAGATGCGGTGAAGAGCTCGTCGCCCTCGCGGCCGGGAGCGCGATGTCGGTGGAGGCCGGGAGCGCGGAGGGGGAAGCGGCGTGGGGTTTGGGTTTGGGGACGAGGGCGATGGGGAGCTTGGCGGCAGTCGAGAAGGTGGAGGAGCAGGGGCGGAGCGGCCGATTCGAGCTCCGCCGCCACCGAATCGAGCTCCGCCGGCGGATGGGCTGGCAGGCGCCCCTCTCGATCCTCCTTCCTCCTCCCCCACGCGGCATGCGGCGCTGCCCCTCCTCTTCCCCGCGGTTTTTGCGTCGCGGCGACTGCTTTCGCTGTTGGAGAGACCAAATTTTTGCCTGTCGAACCTTTACTGTTCACTCGAGGCAAAAGGCTACTTTGCCTTCCAATTTTACACTGCCTTGTTGGAGTCAGTCTAATGATACGAGCTTTGCCAGGGAGAAACCCACTGAATCAGGGACATGATGCTAGTTGCACGGATGGTCTCATGGGCGGCTGCTGCTTGCCCAGTGCTGGTCTCCCGATGGCTCTCCAGTATTTCCAATGAATCAGAGAGTATTTGCTTCATCATATAGGCACCGTGTGTACTACGTAGTCTTTACCCATACAACAAATTATAAGGAATCTTTTCATGGGAACAGAAATGGGCTCTCAATCGATTGCAGCTCGTGGCAACCTTTTGGAAATTTCATTGGAAATACTGTATTAAAGCATGTGTTACGATAGCAGTTTAGTGTCTAATCACAAAATGGGCTCTCAATCCATCACATCGAATATTTCGGCACACATTTAAAATATTAAACATGGACTAATTACAAAAGAAATTACATAATCCGTTTATAAACTACGAGACAAATTTATTAAGCCTAATTAATATGTTATTAGAGCATGTGTTACTGTAGTAGTTTAGTGTCTAAAGACTTGTCTCGTAATTTGCAAGCAAACTGTGCAATTAGATTTTTTATTTTGTCTATATTTAATTATTGCCGCAATATTCAATGTGCCGCAATCTAAACATCAACGGCCAACTTTCTATTAAATCACAACAGGTCTGACTGCAAACAATGGAGAAATACTGGCACAACAAAAATGTAAATAAATGGTAATACTTCCATATAGGACAACATGGCACATATCTGGGTATTAGATTTTGCGGTCACAACAAAGTCTTCCACAAGTGCCGGACACAAAATCGAGTTTTCGCCACGGAAATTGGCAGGGCGCACCGCGGTTCTCCTCCCTGTGGAAGCGGCAGCAGCGACCCGCCTCCTCAGCTCCTCTGCGCCCCAGCGGCCTCTCTTGTTGTAGTCCTTTATCTTATACCCTTATGAAAGTTGGTGATTACCTCCATACCCTTAAAAAGTTTGCTCACACTTGTATGCCTTCGCCCGAACCATTTTTTACCTGTGTACCCTTCGGTTTGTCTTCCATCCATTCTCACGGTTAACTATGTGACATGTGGGTCCGGCATCTAAAATACTCCTCTTTCTCTCTCTCCTAGTAGTTGTCGTCGCCATCGCCGCGCCCCCAGGCCGTCGCACGCGCTAGCCCCTAAGTCGTGCCCACTCCGGCTTTGGCGAGCGTGGTGGTGGTCGTCTCGAAAACCTGCCTGCCCACGTTGAACCCCGCGCGGCCGCCGCCCGCCATCGCGGTCACTTGCCAAAGAAACCGCGGCGAATCTGGTGGGGACCGAATTGCCGAGCTGCCTGCTCGGCTGCGCTGTACCTGGCAGTTCGGGAGGCGGCGGATTGGCCTAATCACTACTACCTGCCCCCATCTCCTCGCCCCCGATGCCCACCTCGAAGGCCTCCTACCCCGCGCCCTCCGCCGAGCCCCCGGCGTCCACCACCCCAGCCGCCGCCTGCTGCAGTTTGTGGCCATGGTGCGCACGGTGGCTGATAGGTGCCGATATATTCTAGCACAAGGATGGCCCGATCTTCACGACAGTAGGTTCAAGAACATGGATAGCTTTGCTGCGAACAGCGGGTAAATAGCTTTATACCTGCCAAGGTTGGATGCGACCAAGCGTCGGGGAGAGAGACACCGAAACCTTGAGGACTTCGACTCGATCTCCAAACGATCGCAGAACCACAAACCGGGACTAATCAACACAAAATGGTACAACCGTACTGGAAACCGTACAACACGAAGTAGCGGAACCTAGAGGGATCTCTTCACAAGTCCAAGAAGAACAAGGAAGAAAAGGGTGTGCAAGGCACTCAGCAGCTCGGCTGCAAAACAATTTCAGTTTATCAAATGATCAAAAGTCTTCTAATCTCTGAGATACATATGATATTTATAGAAGGAACAACCCTCCTTGCTGGATGTGAAAGGACCTTAGAGTTTTTGGAGTTATGGTAAATGAAAAGTCACCACGAACTGAAATCCCGAGGAGCCTCACGTGGCTGTTGGTCTTCTGTGCAGTCTCCACTCAATCAGTCATAACTCCTTATTGGGAAGTCCAAATGACATGAGGTTTGTTGCTTTGGAAAGTAGACTTATTTATCTTTCCAACCATGTATAGTTTGCACCATGAAACTCTGTAGATTGGTACAGTTTTGCATGAGAATTTGAAGGTCTGGCAGACTGTTGACCTTCTGACCAGTCTTGAGTCTTTTGACGATAACATTTTATTGGAGAGTCTAAACGATGTGAGGTTTCCTGGGTTGGAAAGTAGACTTAATAAGCTTTCCAATGAGTACTCATGGGCTCTCATATCTTCTAGGAATCAAAAGTTATAGGTGTTTCTTTTGGTGGTCCAAACTGGTAGTCCGAACTGGTGGTCCGATCTGATCTGGTGCTCTTTTGGGTCCGATCTGGTGCTCTTTTGGGTCCGATCTGGTCCTCTTTCTTCATGTGTACACCTAAGCACAACCAATGTAGAACATTTATGTAGTATAACATCCTTAGAAGTCATAAAAGTACAATCAGTTAGGAATAAATTCACCTGCTCTTGTAGTTTCTTGGCACGACGTCTTGTAAGTGGCTCTTGATTTGTATCTTTGATGTTGGATGGTGAATTCTTGACATTTGAAGTATCATGCACGGTTGGGATGTCCTCATCAGTGGCCGACGCTGCCGAGTGCTGCTGTGGGGCCGCCGTCCTGGACGGCTCGCTCGCGGCCTGGCTCTACGTCAGGGGCGAAGCCAGAAAATTTGGTCGCCGGTGTCAGTGTAGAGTACTTAACACATACTATTGATAGTGTGATACAAGAATTCCATAGATAATACAGTGAATAATAAACGGTGATATATATCATATTGTTTTACAATAGCATTCCCTTTACAACTTCAATTTCTCTCTACGATTATGGCCATTCATCTTGTGAAAGCGCACAATAACATCATCATTTGGAATGGTAGCTAGAAATCCTTGTTCCACAAAGCATACGATGCAATCATTCAAAAAATCATCACCGATCTGATTACGCAGTACGGTCTTCACAATTTTCATCGCTGAAAAGCACCTCTCCATCGATGCGGTAGCAATAGAAAGAACAAGTACGAGCTTCAGTAGATGATACCAAAGGAAAAGAAAGATGTTTAGTTGTCTGCACCATCATCCTACCAAGCTCAGAAATACTATTAAACTTGGCAAATCTTTCATCAGCTCTCACATTATCAATGTAAATAGGAAGCTCACGTGCAAGATCTTTTAGTTGTGTTGAATCAAAATCTTTTGGGTATGACTGAGCCAACTCCATCAAACTCTCAAATTTGTAAGCATCAAAAGAATTCTTGGGATTAAAAGAAGCGATCTGGGTAAGAAGTTTAGAGTTCACCTCATCAGAACGATCATTGAACTCTGCAAATTACAAGTCAATAATTGGGTTCAGACAGTCATATCTATAGTGTTGACAATTTGTGCGGTTAATCTTTTTCCTTGGCTTATGTCGATCTATATAGTCCTCATCCATATCCAACTTAGGTATTCCATGTTCTTCACAAAAAGAGTATATTGTCTCCAATAAAGATTCCCAACCATCATCTCTAATTTGTTGAAATTTCTGCTTGGTTAGTTTCACTTCTATCATAGCCTCTAAGATATCTTTATCTTTCCTTTGCAATGACAATGATAAAGCATTTGCATGTCCTAAAATAAGCAACATCAGATGCAAGTGGAAGATAAAGTCAAAATCCTTAAGATAGTCTATGAGACCACGATCTTGACGTCTCTTCGCATCATTTGGACCTTCTTTTTCAACATATTGCAGCACATCAATAGCTTCAGGGAACAAATTGTACGGACTCTTAAGGGTTTTATAATGAGAACCCCATCGTGTGTCTCCGGCTCTTTGAAGGGACTGTTCTTGATTTAATCCAGTTCCACTACTCATTTGTCCACTACCTACAGCTTTTCTAATTCTCTCCTACTGCTTTTCTCGAATCATATCCTTTTGTTTGCAAGAAGCTCACACCACAGAAATTAATAGGGATGTCATGTCAAAGAAATCACTGGCATCATCATTCTTTTTAGCTACTGAGACAAGGACTAATTACAGCTGATGAGCAAAGCAATGGATGTAGTACGCTGAGCTACTCTCTCTCAAGATTAAAGCTCTTAAACCATTAAACTCACCTCTCATGTTGCTAGCTCCATCATAACCTTGTCCTCTCACCTGTTTTAAGCTCAATCCATACTTAGTAAATAGATTATCTGTAACAACTCAACCTTGTTAATGAGTGGGATCAAACTCTAAGTGATCCTAATTTGCAATTTTGTGGACTAAGTCAACATTGGGTCAATATGGAAAATGTAGTGCAAGGTATGAGTGTTGTAATGGAACTAAGTTGGAAGACTTGGAATAGTGACTTGATCATATTTGAAAGCTCCAAGGTTACATGAAAACAAGAATTTCAGCAAAGACAGACAATTCAGTCTGAAAACAGTGACAAATGACTGAGTTTAGAGATGAATAAAATGACATTCGATGTAATAACTTTGTGTAACATGTGCCAAAATGGAAACTTGGATGTCCAGGCTTCACAGTGGTACTATTTGTATATATGTAAAATGGCAGAAAGCCATTTAAATTTGAATTAAAAAACTGGTAAATGGAATAAGTTTTTTGAATTTCTGAAATTTGATTGGACCAGCCATGTTCAGAGCTGATTTTGACTATCTTAGAGGCAAAATTAGAGGAAGTTCCTAAAAGCAAAAGTGTAGCCAAATGGTAGGTCTACAACTTTTATTTTGGACGATTTCAAAGTTTAGCAGTGAAATTTGGACAAAAAGGGTTTGCTTTGAGCAGTGTGGGCTTGACACCTACTAATTTCTTAATGATTGTTGTTGTTTTATGTTATCGCATGTGAATGCTTAAGTCTAGGAGTTGCTTGAAACCCATTTGATGCATATTTAACTTCCTTGCTTTAAGGACATCTTTGCCACCTTCTTAACTAGTTACATCAAACCAAAAGGTCTAAAAGAAACCCACTCTAAAAGCAACCAAAGGTCTAGGTATTACTCAAAGGTTCACTTGATATAAACAGGCAATGTCTGAAGAGTAGTGTGATCGTTGAGTACAGAGCAGAAGAGGAGTTCTGGCTCTGTCCTCACTTTCAAAGAAAGAAATAAGGAACTACGGTATGTTTAACCTTGATCAGGCATTGACAAACTGGTCATATGCTGACATATGGAACCAGTAAGCCCGGTAGCTTGGTTGACCTAAATACTTGAACCAAGTTGTACCCCACTCGACGTGGATATAGGTGGCGGGGTCGTAGCCTGAAACCTGTGTTGAGATCAGGCTCGACGGGGGGGGGGGGGGGGGGGGGGGTCCTTCACGGGGGTGCGAACCCAGGTGTTGGTAATCTTGGTTCAGGGTTTAGTATCCTCCTCGTGAAAGGTTGCCGCGTGCAGCTTACTGGAAGTTGTACGTGACGTGTGCCCAGTTATCTCCTGCAGGATGTAAATCGATTCGAATCGCCGCAATTCTCGGATATGAATGCCGTTTGATCTCGCTTAAACATCGTAAATAATTACGATGCAACTAGTATAAAAGTTGTTGCTTGTGAACCTAGAGTTATTGTAATGTTTGTGAATGAGGTTTATTCTTGAGTCTAGTGTCTATATATGAGTCTCGGTTAGGAAGTGATTGTTTGGAGTCCAAATTTTTTTAAACCAACATACCAGTCCACTCTAAACAGCCTTGCATGCTCCTTGATCTTCTGCATTTATTTTCTTTTAGTCGGGTCAGTCTTGTTGAGTACCCTTTTGTACTCAGTGTTTGTGTTGAAATGTTTTTAACAGTTCCGCCGGAGGAGCCTCAGGAGTAAAGCACCAAGACTCAGAGAGTATGTGGAGTCCATACCTCTCTGAATGTTTTATAAACTCGTTGTAATATATGAACTTGTCTGGCAACAATCCCTAAGACTGTAGGTGTACTCTTTGAAAACTTTGTAGAGTCGGTATACATTAAGTTTGTTCTTATATTGTAATAACACTTTCCTAGTTTTATGTTCTATAATAAATGCCTGTGTGTAATATCTGAAGCTCTATGCTCGTGATCCCGTATGCATGTTTATGGAACGGTTGTATGGTGGAAAGTTCGGGTGAAGCCCGACGGACTACCAGATTTATTCTGTTTTAAGAGCGTTGACTGGATTATTCCTTTAAATGATGATTGGGCGCTCTTAAGGCGGGATAAATTGGGCGGTTCTGCCACATTATCAATGTTTGATTTCAGACATGAAGCTGACGTCTCTTTCACATGAACAATTCCAATCAGTCTCTCCTTTATGACCCCAAGCTTGTCAACATACCACACAACCACTGCCATTTGTTCCTTGCCTGAAACATCAGCTGATTCATCTACTAATAGACAAAACACATCACTACCAATTTCTTCAATGATAGATTTCACTATGATCTACAAAAAAGAGACAATGATATTGTGAGTTAATCTTTAACTCTTTTAAGTGAACAATCAGAGATAGTAAACCCAACTTATCTTACCTCAGTAAAACAATTAGCAATATTCTTTTGAATTTCTGGAGCCACCATCTTACAGTTACCAGGAGCACTTTGAACAGCCTTCTTGACCTTGTCATTTTCTTCTGCCAGAAGTTGTATCAACTCTAAAAAATTTCCCTTATTTGTAGACTCTTGTGATTCATCGTGACAACGGAAAGTTAAACCTTGATGTAGCAAGTATCGAACAACTTTGATAGATGTAGTCAGTCGAATGATATAGTTCTCTTTAGTGGCATTGCTTTGCTTGTTGAAATGAGCACCAATTGACTGGTCTGGCTTCAACAAATTGTCACATCTTTTTACAGCTGTGTTGTGAAATCTATCGCATTTGCTGCCGACATGATCTTGAAGCCTATTGGTGTTATTATATCCTTTCCAACCATCTATTATGGATGCATCATTCCCACCTTGGCCCTCATTGGAATCTCTGAATAAGTAGCAATAAAAACAGAAACACTTATCCACCTTCTCGCTATACTCTAGCCAGTCATATGTAGTGAACCATTCATGCTGACAATGACCTCTAGTTAAATACTTTCGCCTTACATCATCTTGTAACTTTTGTCCTATGTAATCTGATATTCTCCTTCTATCTGCAGGATCGTAAGGAAGCTCGTCCCAATTTACCTCCTTTCTCGAGATTCGAGAAGTACGATGGGCAGTAGGATTGATGTTTGATGCATTGTCATCTCTTCTAGGAGTCACGACATCACGATCCTCACCTTCCCCGGCTGGAGATACTTTTCTTTTCAAGAATCGTTCCAGCATGCATTGATTACCTTTTAAATTAGTGAGGATAATTAGCCTAAGAGGCTAAGAGGAGAGTGGAGAGAGCGTGCAGGAAATCATATGCAACAGCCACTATAATAACTTACCAAAATAATCAATCCCTTACCTGGCATTTTGCTTTTGCTAGAAAATTGAATTGAAGAAGCTAACAAGGCACTTCCTGTCCACTTGTATCTGACATCTAAACACCACTAGCTAACAGATTGAAACAATAAACATTCAGACTTCATAAATTGAACTGATATTGCACTGGAGATTTGAAGAACTGAGGTTATGTGGTCATCAGAACCTGATCTCTGAGGCTCAGAGCCTTAGACCCACGGCCGAGGCTGCAGGAGCGGAGGAGCTACAGGAGCCATCGTCGTCGCGGGCGAGAACCGAGAAGACGCCGGCAGGAAAACGAAGCGTCGCTGACTCGCTGCGTGGGACGGACTGCAGAGTGCATAGTAATAAACAAGAGGTCATTTGTGGTTGTGCCCTGTGATGGGCCGTTGGCCCATTGCTTATTGAGTTTACATGAATGACAGAGATTAGATGGGCTAGATGGTCTAGCACTCCGGCTGGCTCTCGGGCTGCCGATGTCAACACATTTTTTTACCGGTATCATAGCAAGTACTCCCTCCGTCCCAAAAAATAAGTCACTATCAAATTCAAAATTTGTCTCAAAAAATAAGTCATTCTACCCTATTTAGAAAGTGAATATGCATGCAAGAATCAATTAGTGTCAAATATGGATAATAAATAAGGGCAAACATAGTCATGGGTACAAGAGTTTTTTTGCCAAGTTATCGTTGTCAGCTGACAACGATACTTGAACTAGCTCCACCACTGCTCTATGTGCTCTGCGCCGAGGCGCTGCACGGGCAGGAGGTGCTTGACGGTGATGGCCACAGAGCTCTGCCGGCTGTTGGCGCCAACCAACGTCACCAGCAATGACGCCCGCAGACGATAATTTGGGGTGGCAGTATTTCATGAACCATGAATAAATCCGCAAGCGCATGGAATGCCGCTGTAGCATTTTACCCGGGAGTATAACGGGGTGTCATTTATATTTCCGCAGGGAAGGCGGTGAGTGAGAAGATATATAGATTAGTTGGTGAACTCTATCTAGATTGGATATTCTCATACATAAATAGGGGTAAGATAATAATATGGTAGGAGGTAGTGTGACACACACACACAAACTACCCTCTCAGATAAATAAAAGATAAAAGAAAGATAAAAGATGCTTCAGGCCGGGAGCAAGGTAGAAGGCAGAGCTCGAGTCAACTGTGCTAGGCTAGCTATATCTACACTTTCTCATTGGTTAGCTCATCAGAGATTAAATTACACAACAGGGAGATCGCTATCGAAGCAACGGGAGGAGCCCGTATACCCCGGCGACTTTATGTATCTCCTACCCCCCATACCGAACGTGGAAGATTACTCGGGCTCGGACAGAACTGTCACCACCTGCCGGCTACCTCTACAAACCGTGGCTATAGTTGACATCCAGCAACACTTAGCTAATCTAGACACCATGTCTACACTAGTAAGGGATACTCTAGTGTCCCGCGCGAAGCTCCCACCCTCCGGATGGACAGACATCACACTAGAATAATCATACGAATACTGGAGCAGTTGATAGAGTTCTAAGAACAAAAGACTAACCATCTCCAGCACAGGGCGATCATACAATGCAAGCATTGAATAATAACACAACCATGACAAGAAGCATATACCCGATAACTCATAATATACTTCAAGCAGATATCGGTAACCATAGTCTAATTCTATTACAAATGACCGAATATTACAAGAGAGAGCTAGAGATGAACCCATACCAGAACTCTCGAGCAACTCCGGCGGCTCGATGACTCTTAGACTTCTCCTAAACTCCACTAAGTCTAA
Organism: Panicum virgatum; assembly: GCF_016808335.1. Taxonomy (NCBI): domain Eukaryota; kingdom Viridiplantae; phylum Streptophyta; class Magnoliopsida; order Poales; family Poaceae; genus Panicum; species Panicum virgatum. The sequence continues at coordinate 48,033,421 of NC_053144.1, read as the reverse complement.
AGACTATGCAAGGAATGCAAGAGAGGAGAGATGTGAGGTGTGTATGTTCTAATCTCTACCCCCTTGTATTTATAGCAGGGAGTCATGGGGTGAGACTACTGCAACCGACTTCAGCAACCAGTGGAGAGGCGACACGTGACGAAGTTGAGGCAGTGGGGCCCATGGGCTAGGTCGGCCGACCTGTAGGTCGGTCGACCTGCCAGGTGGGCCAACTGACCCCAGCTTCGTCCAGCAGGCTGTCTTGGGTCTCCTTGTCTGGTCCACGGTGGTCTTGGCCTGTCTTGGCTTGTCTGAATTGGGTTCTTGCATCACTTTTGGTCCATCTGAGCCTGAATCGGTGCTCTGATAATTTCTGTGATTTTATGTCGGGCCAAAGTGTGCTTGTAACCTGCATATTAGCTTAAAAACACAACTTGCATATTCTAAAAGGTAAAGTGTGGTTTAGGGACTTTATTGGATAAGGATGCGTGTAAGAAATGCAAATTCTCATGATTTTCTGATCAAGTTGACGCCTGAAAATGATCGTTAGTGAGCGTCAACATCGGCCACGGCGCGCGGTGGTCATGGAGCTCTACCGGCCACGCCGCGCCGACCACAGAGCTCGACGCCATCGGCCATGGCGTGCGCAGGCCACGGAGCTTGACACCGCTGGTCACGAACCTTCGCCAGCCCGACATGGAGTTCGATGTCACCGGCCACGGCGCGCACCAGCCACGGAGCTCTGCCAGCCACAGCGCACAAGCTTGGCCTCCTTATTGGCGAGCTCGGCCTGAAGGGGAGGAGATAGGAGGTAGCCACTTACAGGTGGGGCCGGGCCCACATGTCAGGATGCCTAACGGTGATAATGGATGGAAGAAGGATGGAAGGGCACACAAGCAAAAGAAAGTTCGCACGAGGGCATACACGTACGAGCGAACTTTTTAGGGGCATAAAGCTAACCACCAATTTTCATAAGAGTATACAGGTAAAGGACTCCTCTTGTTGTGCCCTCGCAGCCACCTCCCTTCCTCGGTGACCTGCCAGATAAGGCTTGGGGCAAAAAAATGCCTGCAGCGGTTGGGATGGGTTTGCACGTCGGATATGGACAGTGAATTGAAGGTTATCCTAAGTTCCTAACAAGCAAAGATACAATGAACTAACATACATAAAAGATACAATGCACTAACCTTGGCTCCTCAATTATTACATGCTCATAAGCTAACCACTTTATAGCACAACTGTGTGAATTAACCAGAGATACACTGTTGAGAAGAGTGCAAGGCAAACTTCTAGAGTGTTCTTCACAATGCTAGAATGAGATATTTTCTATGGACACATCTATAATTAGTAATAAATAAATTTAGAATATGTTAGAATGTTTTGGAATTCTCTAGAAGGGGACACTTGTCCTAATATTATGTCCCCCCTTGGGCTATAAATAGAGACCCCCTCCCTTGCCATGGCATCCATTCATAAGCATATAGTAGATGAGAGGTGGTAGTACTAGGAGAGAAGGGTGAGTGCTAGTCTAGCCACTAAAAGAAGAAGAGTGTTGTATGCTCTTGTGTAGTATTGTTGTGTTGGAATACAGTTTTGTTCTTGTAAGTGTTGGTCTCCCTGTTAAGCAATATAGTTACTTAGTGTATAAGTTTTGATCATTCGAAGGTTCGCTCTGTGTTGACGTTCACTAACGCCCCCGATTTGTATACCGCAAGCGCACGGTTCGTGGTAGCTTTTCCCTTAGAGTATTCCCCCAAGGTTTATCAATCCGTGGATCGACAATGAACTTACTAGGGTTTTCTATCTAATCTAACGGATCTATCCTAACATGAAGCATTAATTGCATATAAAAGGTGAACCTTTGATAGATATGAGTGATGTACGAAGGTTGATCTCATCCATGAACATCGGTAAGGATAAAGCATGACCGAAGGCATGACTAAACCTATCACACGCATTCTAGTTGTAGTTCTAGCTAAATGAGTAAGCTCAACATGCATCTCATCCAAAGCCTCTTTAAATCAAAACCTCCAATCCGATCCCTCGATACCCAACCTACTCTGTGGAGACGGCCTGTCACGACGCCCCCCTTTTCAACGGGATACCCTGAAGCAAGTCGAACCCCCTTTGGGTAGATCCGGTATGAACTCCTAGCCACCATAGCTACAAGAACACCCCATGCAATCTATCTCGAGAATAGATCTAGGAATAACCGCACCCAAAGCAAGAACGAAATCGAAAGAGGAGAGACATGATCGCTAAATAGATCGGATGACATGAAGACATTACTCACATAATAGATTCGTTTGGATCGCCACCACCGCGTATACACCATTGACGACTCCAACTAGCTCATGAACTCCACCATGACACAACCACGCAGGGAGGCCATGACGGCTAGGGATGGCCTAAGCCATCTCCTAAACAACTTCGAAGACTTGCGGCGGCCGTCGTCTCCCTCCGGTCTTGGCCCTAGGTTTTCGTCGAGTTCTGGTTGGATGGATGCTTCGAGTTGAATAAGGTGCGAGCTATTTATAAGCCGAGGAAGCCACCGGTCGAAGGGGAAGGCAAACCGCCTCAGAAAAGGGCTGGGCCGGCGGGCCCCATGGGCCTAGGCCGGCCGGCCTACCCCTTTTCGGGATCACCTCGGTCTCATCTTTGGCGTGTAGACTCCTCGCATCTTCTAGAGTTTCTGTCCTTCACGATTGCACCCCTTTAGACGTCGTTATCTTCGAGATTTCTTCGAGGAGAAGGATAGGATGGAAAATCCTTCCTTAAATATCTCTTTGCTTTGCTTGATCCCGAAGTATCTTGATCTCATCTTCGTGGGCTTGGTCCTTTGGGCTCTCTTGGAGGATGGATGTGCATGAATGTGCTTCGAATCAACATGGGCTTTGGTCCTTCCTTTGGGCTTTGGCCTTCGTCTTTCTCCATGTTAGCGCTCGATCACGGGCCTCGTCATTTCATGCTCCAAAATAGGCCAAAAACCTGCAAAAACGAAGATCCTCCAAAATATATGTGCATATGTGAAAATGACCAATAATTAGGCCGGGGTTAGGACGGTTAGTGATTTTGATATTGAATTCATGCCATTATCAAGGATAAACAAGGGATAAAACGGATACTTAAGGAGCGCCAACATTCTGTTATCGCCATAAATTAACAGGGTTAATTTATGGGCCGAAAGCAAGATGGGCTTAAAGCAGAAGATTGAGGAAGGCTTGTAAATCGGCTCCTGCGTGAGCATATGGGCCACATTGGCCGTGTATCTTTAGATTTAGTTCAAGATTAGAGATAGAGTCCAATCGGGACAAGATTAGTTTAGATTGTTTCCCAAGTCTCCGGACTATAAATATGTATCCTTTGTTATTCGTAAAGGGAGCGTCATCACGACTCGCAAACAACAATTCTCGGCGCATCGCCACCCCTAATCCTAGGGTTTCAACCAAGTAAGTGCCATGCTGCCCTGATCGCTTCTTGCGATCAGGGCAGTATTGTTCTTGCTTTTATCTTGGTATTACTCGTACTGAAGCGTTTTTGATGGCGAGTAGTACTAGTTATCATGATGTTCGTAGCATGGTTTTTAGTAGATCTTTTATGCTTTGTTGCTTATCATCTGCGAACACCATGTTGTCTCTGTGTAGTCACGTTTCAATCTCTCGCTAGTTCTTATCGCGTAGAACTAGTCGCACAGGGACAACACCCTGCTTCTTTCATGTTTAGTAGATCCGATCTGTTATGGTTTGCTCTTATCTTAAGAGTTGGCATAATATCTGCTGGGTTAGGCCTTGCAAACGGATTGGATGATCCGGTGGCGTAGTAGATGCTTTATCTTAGCCTTGATAGGGATTGTTCCGAGAATCGGCTCTTGCTAGTTCTTAGGCCTCTGTTTTAGGTTGGGGTTTTGTTGTCTGTTACGTTCGCTAGGCCCAGTCACGTGTAGGATGTTCCGATCTAGCAGTGAGGCTGTTACCATCGTGGGTTAAGATTAATTGGACTTGATTGAAGTAGTTTTATAGTGATTTGCTCTATTTATCATATCCGGATACAATCAGATCCCATCTGACACTGGGACTCGATCGGCTCTTCAAAGCTGATGCAAGAGTCGTCCCGGGGAGCCGACCATGGCTCGAACTTACGTTTACACATGTCTTTGTATGCAGGAAACTGTTCGGAGCATGTCTACACCCTCCTGATCGGGTATAGGTTAGGTGGCACGCCCGGCTTTCACACATCCTCCGGGCGCGTGACGGAATTTGCGGGCCGTCGACGAGGGAGCAGTGCTTGCCAGCGCACCAGCAACCTCCCGGCTCTTCGTGTTGCCCGTCGTTGCTCGCCGGTGGGTTTCGGTCGACAACACATTCTGGCACGCCCAGTGGGACACTCGGCAACAACATCCACCGCAATGATGACTGGAGCTCAAGATCAAGAACCCGCTCCCAAGCCCGTCACATATGATGAGCTTCCTCCTGAACACAAGAAGAAGTATGATGAGATCAAAGCTCTGCTGGAAGCCGATCTCATCGGCTCTTTTGAGAGGACTCGCAACCATGGCATCAAGTGGAAGGGGTTCTCACCAGAAGGCGCTCTGGACAATGTAGATCTGTCTGTACCATCTGAAGAACGCACCAGAGCCCTGCGTCAGGAGATGAACTACATGGTGGCCCATGCGCTTCATCGGCACTCTCAGAGCTTGATGAACGAACTCGAGCGCATGGCGCATCGCGTCATCCAGGAGATAATCAAGAACCAGTACTCTCCATCCGGGCCAATCCTGGGGAGTCATACCGAGGAAGCTGCAATGCATTCTAGGCCGCAACTGCCGTTCTCGTTTGCAGCTCCCAGACCACACAGCTCGCCGATCTACGTCGTCCACAAGATCGGCGGTGATCCTAGAGAAGGCCAGTTCCTCACTGAGCCACCTAAGGAGATTCCGCACGGCTACACGTGCACCTACATCCCTGACAGTGTCAGTCCAGCACGCTCGGTGCAGATGGTGAACCCAGGAGCTCCTGGAGCAGACGCAGAAAAACAAGCGTGGCTGGCAAAGTACGCTACTGGGCCGAGTGCTGAGCCATCGGCCCCAGGAGTTCTCAGTGTGGAGCAGGTCAGCGCAATACTCAGAGACCAGTTCGGCATCCTGCCCAAGAGGAAAGCGATCGGCTATTCTAAGCCGTATCCAAGTGATTATGACTTGATCCCACTGCCACCCAAGTATCGGCTTCCTGAGTTCACCAAGTTCAACGGGTCAGAAGGAGCCAGCTCCATCGAGCATGTGAGCCGATACTTAACGCAGCTTGGGATGATCTCAGTATCGGATCCATTGAGGGTCCGGTTCTTTGGCCAATCCTTGACAGGCCCAGCTTTTGGATGGTATGCATCACTGGCTCCGGATTCGATCCGGACTTGGAGGCAGCTTGAAGATCAATTCCATACCCAGTACCACTCGGAAGCTGCAGAAGCCGGAATTGCCGACCTCGCCCAAGTCAGGCAGAAGCGAGGAGAGACCGTGTCAGAGTACATACAGCGCTTCAGGGAGGTCAAGAACCGATGCTACTCGTCATGCATCACAGAGAAGGAGGCAGTCGATCTGGCTGCCCTGGGACTCGCTAAGCCGATCAAGGATGCGGCTTTCCAGTTGGAGTTCACATCTTTGGCTCACCTGGTGCAGAAGCTTACAGCGTACGAGCATTACCATCCTGAGCTGTACCAGGACAAGTTCAAGCGCCATGTAAACATGGCACAAGCTGAGGAATCTGACGACTCTGGCGAAGAGCAGGAAGTAGCCGTGGCAGAGTGGACCTGGGGGGCAAATGCTGTCCCATGCAAGTGGATCAAGCAGCAGGGGCTTGTGAAGGGCTTCGACTTCGACATAACCAAAACAGAGCAGATATTCGACCTGCTCCTCAAAGAAAAACAGCTGAAGCTCCCAGAGAACCACAAGCTACCGACGCCACAAGAGCTGCAGGGGAGGCTGTACTGCAAATGGCACCACTCGTTCACTCATGCCACGGGTGAATGCAAGGAGCTGCGTCGACAGATCCAATCGGCTATCGAACAAGGCCGATTGATCCTGGCTCAACACACCATGAAGGTTGACACGAAGCCCTTCCCACCGGTTAACGTTGTGGAACTGTCAGACGTCGGATCCGAAGGCCAGGATCTAGCATTCCAGATCAACATGGTGGGACCTGTGCGCCGCCATAACAAGCAGAGGAGAGAGGCCGCTTCTGGCAAACGGCCGCAAGATGAACGTGATTTGGGACAACAGCATGTGACTGAAGAGCAAGTACGTCACATCCGCAATCAGCTTCCAGGTTCTAATCGGCTTCTGGAGAAATATCAGTACCAGTATCAGCTACGCCGCCGATACAAATCGGAGGAAGACGAGTACGAGCACCGCTCAGGAAGGACACTGGGCAGGCGCCAGGCTACACGCGACCACTGGCATTGCCGTTCTTCAGGTACTGTTGGAATTCCGGCATGAGCCGATTACCTACTATAGATGATTGCTTGGAGTGTAGGCCTCGAGGGCATCAACAAGACAAGACATCGGTGTTCCGGCGTTTGGGGCCCAGAACACGTCAGGACGACCATGTGGGGCGCCCGTCCGGAGGTGGTTCAGAGCTAGAGGAAGAAGACTGGTACCATCGCCCACGGTGGTGTCCTGACGGGCTCAATCGGTCGCAGAAGCGCAGAATACAGCGCTTGCGCAACCTCGAAGACGCAGAAGCAAAGTATCTTGACGTGCTGAGAAAAGCGCGTCCGGATCTCGCGGAGCAAGTTAGGCGACCGTAGAGGGAAGAGAGGCGCCCCCAGAGGATGGAGTGGCGCCCCCAAGCAGACAAAAGCCGATGAAAAGCCATCGGCTGACGTGAACATGGTGTTCGTGCTCCCGTCAGAGTTTCGAGCACCCCAACAGGAGGAATTGGCCGTCGCGCAGCTGGATCTCGGCCCACGGCCAATCTTTTTCGAGAAGCCCAAGGAGAAGAGCTACAAACATTTGAAGGGGTTATATCTCAAGGGCTTCATCAACGGCAAGCCTGTGAACAGGATGTTGGTCGATACTGGCGATGCAGTCAACTTGATGCCGTACTCTGTGCTGCGCCGACTGGGTCGTTCTTCTGCTGATCTGATCAAGACCAACGTGATGCTCAATGACTTCAACGGACAACCATCAGAAGCAATGGGGGTTCTTAATGTGGAACTGACAGTGGGCCGCAAGACCGTACCGACATCGTTCTTCATCGTTAACAGCAAGAGTACATACACGGTGCTGCTTGGAAGGGACTGGATTCATGCCAACTGTTGTATCCCCTCCACAATGCATCAGTACCTCGTCCAATGGGACGGCGATGAAGTAGAAGTGGTCCCTGCAAACGATTCCAGCGAAGTCTCCGTCGCGGATATGCATGCTTGGGATGCAGAAGGACAAGAGCCGATCTCAGGGATTGCCCTTGAAGACTGTGATCGGATCGAGGCGACAAAAAACGGATTGAGGCTAGTCTTATCCACTGGCCTCACAGAGTAAATGCATCCTGGCATGCCACGGGGTGTAATAGAAATAGAGAGGCCGATCCCGGCGATCGGCCCCAAAAAAATAGGAAAATCCTGTTTGGGTTTGGAATTGTTATATCATGTACACACGATGGCCTGCTCTGGCAGTTGGCCACTCATCCACTATTTGATTTCGAATTATAATGGAAGTATAGAGGCGCCCAGCCCATGCGGTTGGCCAAATAATTTTTCTTGTCATCTCCCTGTGTTTGCCGCTGATCTTGCAGACAATGAAGACTCGCCTGCGTTCGCGGCTGGTTTCTCAGACGACGGCAAACTAGGATACGGGTTCACGTCAGCTGACAATTTGGAAGAAGTTGACATCGGTTCTGGGGATAAGCCACGGCCGACATTTATCAGCAAAAAGTTGGATCCGGTTTTGCGTGAGGAGATGATTGCATTACTGAAAGAGTATCGGGACTGTTTTGCATGGGACTACACTGAAATGCCCGGTCTGGATAGAAGCATCGTCGAGCATCGGCTCCCGCTCAAGAAGGGGTTTCGGCCGTTTCAGCAACCAGCACGTCAGATGAAGGCCGAAGTCCTAGAAGAAGTCAAGAAAGAGGTGGAGAAAATGCTAGATGCTGGGTTCATCAGGCCGTGCCGGTTATCAGAATGGATCTCCAGTGTGGTGCCGGTACAAAAGAAAGATGGCCGATGGCGTGTCTGCGTCGATTTTAGAGATCTCAACAGAGCAACTCCGAAGGATGAATACCCAATGCCTGTTGCAGAGATGTTGATCAATGCCGCTGCTTGCCACAAAATGATGAGTTTTATGGATGGCAACGCCGGTTACAACCAGATCTTCATGGCCCCAGAGGACGTGAACAAGACTGCATTCAGAGTACCAGGTGCAGTTGGCTTGTTTGAGTACTTGGTTATGACCTTCGGACTAAAAAATGCCGGTGCAACGTACCAACGTGCTATGAATTACATTTTTCATGATCTCATTGGCAAGCTGGTAGAGATTTATATTGATGACGTTGTGGTCAAGTCCAAGTCAACTGCGGAGCATTTAGAAGATCTGCGTCAAGTTATGGAGCGGACTCGAAGATTCGGGCTCAAAATGAACCCAAAGAAGTGTGCCTTCGGTGTATCGGTCGGTCAATTTCTGGGATTCCTGGTGCATGAACGGGGAATCGAGATCGGCCTAAAGAGTCAAGAGGCTGTGAAGATGATGAAGCCACCTACTACGAAGAAAGAGTTGCAGAAGCTCATCGGTAAAATCAACTTTGTCAGACGGTTTATCTCTAATCTGTCTGGGCGCATTGAGCCGTTCATGGGTCTAGTGAAGATCAAATCTGATGATGAGTTTCGCTGGGGGGCAGAACAACAGCAAGCTTTCGATGAAATCAAAGAATATTTGTCAAAGCCTCCAGTGTTGGTTCCTCCTCAGCATGATAGGCCGTTCTATGTGTACCTATCCGTGGGTGACACTTCTATTGCTTCAGTGTTGGTTCAGAAGCATGACGGCCAGGAGAGGGTGGTTTTCTACCTCAGCAGAAGCATGTTAGATGCCGAGACCAGGTACCCTGAAATCGAGAAGCTTTGCCTTTGCTTATACTTTACATGTACAAAGCTTCGTCATATTTTGCTCTCGGCGGAAACAATTGTTATATGCAAATCAGATGTCATAAAGCACATGCTGTCGGCTCCTGTCCTGAAAGGCCGACTTGGAAAATGGATGTTTGCATTGTCAGAGTTTGATATCCGATACCAGCCTGCAAAAGCAGTCAAGGGACAAGCACTGGCGGATCTTGTTGCGGACAGGATCAGCACTGATATTGCTGCAGTATTTGTTCATGCTTGGGCTATGTTCTTTGATGGATCGGCTTGTGATGATGGGTGCGGTGTGGGAATTCTGTTGGTCTCGCCTCGTGGGGCGACATATTCTTTTTCCATCAGAATGACTGCCTCATGCACCAATAATTTGGTGGAATATGAAGCCGTTCGCAAAGGGATGGAACTACTCCTTAAAGCTGGAGCAGAGGCGGTGGAAATTTTTGGGGACTCAAAATTGGTGATTTCTCAGCTCACGGAGGAATATAGATGTGAGAGCGAGGCTCTTTTCCCGATATGGATGTAGTGCCGTGAGTTGATGTCGCAATTTAGATACATCAATTTCCACTGGATACGCAGGACTCTGAACAATGAAGCCAATGATTTGGCACAGATGGCTTCCGGGTACAGGGAAGCAGCCGATGGAGTCGATGTGGAGGTTCAGTTTCTAGAACCCGGAGACTGGAGAGCCGATATCTTCAATTACTTGAAGGATTCGGCTCGGGGGGCACCCAGAAGGATAAGACTCAAGGCCATGAAGTATGTTCTGATAGGGGATGACATGTTCTACAGGACCTTGGAAGGACTACTGCTCAAATGTCTGGGGCCTTCAGAGTCAAATCGGCTCTTGCATGAGGTGCATGAAGGAGCCTGCGGTACTCATCAATCGGCTCATAAAATGAAATGGCTGATTAGGCGATCGGGTTATTACTGGCCCACTATGCTTGAGGATTGTTTCAAATATTACAAGGGATGTCAAGCATGTCAGAAGTTTGGCAAAATTCAGATAGTGCCAGCATCAGTGATGAATCCTATCATCAAACCTTGGCCATTCAGAGGATGGGGCATGGACATGATTGGACAGATCAACCCGTCGTCTAGCAAGGGTCACCAATGGGTCTTAGCTGCCACAGATTATTTCACAAAGTGGGTAGAGGCAGTGCCCATGAGGTCAGTAGCATCGAGAGATGTGATCAGCTTTGTCAAAGAACACATCATTCACAGGTTTGGGATCCCTCAGACCATTACGACCGATGGAGGATCGGTCTTTATATCAGAGGAGTTCAGAAAGTTTGCCGATGACATGGGGATCAAGCTGATCAGATCATCTCCGTATTATGCCCAAGCTAATGGACAAGCTGAGGCATCCAACCAGAGCCTTATCAAGCTCATAAAGAGAAAGATCGATGAATATCCTAGGCGCTGACATGAGGTGTTATCAGAAGCTTTGTGGGCATATCGTATTTCATATCATGGGTCTACCAAGACGTCGCCGTACCATCTAGTCTACGACCAGGACGCTGTGCTACCATGGGAAATCACGGCTGGATCAAGGCGTATTGAGTTTCAGAATGATCTATCTGCTGAACAGTATGCAGCCTTGATGAACGATAACGTGGAGGACTTGACAGAGCTAAGGCTTTGGTCGCTGGAAAAAATCAAAGAGAACAAAGCTAAAGTTGCCCGTGCATACAACAAGAAGGTCAAGCCTAAGGATTTCCAAGTTGGAGATTTGGTTTGGGAGGCGGTATTGCCATTGGGAACTAAAGACAAAAAGTTTGGTAAATGGTCTCTAACTTGGCATGGGCCATACAAGGTTGATCAGGTTTTGCCTGGGAACGCATACATGCTCGAGGAATTGGACGGTGTCAAGTTTCCTGTTGCTGTCAATGGTCAGCATCTCAAGAGGTATTTCCCGAGCATGTGGGAAGGCGAGTACTGAAAGCCGATGACGTCCATCTGGCTATATCATGACAGGCCAACACGTTGAGTTGGCCAGTAAAAAAAAAAGAGTCATGAAAGGCCAACACGTTGAGTTGGCCAGTAAAAAAAAGAAAAAGAAAAATCGTGACAGGCCAACACTTTGAGTTGGCTAGTAAAAAATATGAAAAGCAAACAGCCGATGTGTGACCATCGACTTAAGATGTTTTAAAAGAACAGTTACAAGTCTCAAATTAACAGGTGGTACTAATTCTCTCTTGAGCCTATCTACTGGTTCAGGAACTCCACTATGGCATGGATGGCTTCAGTACGGACGGCGTCTGCTCGTGCTACAATCGCTTCGTCATCCTTGTCATCGCCTGTGACTATCTGCCGGCTCAAGGTGCTGATGTCTGCAAACTCTGCTTGTATCTGCTTGGCTATTTCCTGGGTTTCTTGCTTGGAGTTTGCGATGGAGGTTTCTTCGGCCTGGATGAGTTCTTTGGTAGTGCGGACCTTTTCTTCGAGTTCCGCCAGTTCTTTCTTCAGGAGGTTGAGTCGGTTCACGTTGGCAGACACGTCAGCTTTGATATCTAGAGTTGCCTTCTTCTGGTTGAGGGCCTTGCACTTTTGGGTAATGTCAGCTTTCAGAGAAGTTGGAGAGCGACATGCTTCCATCCTTTGTTGTGCTTTACTGACTTCTATCCGAAAGAATGGGAGGTTGCTGGCCGACCAGAGCTTGATTTGCAACGGCTCTGGAAGTTGGGATTCTATTTGCTCGAAGATGTTCTTTATTTTGCTGGAATCGTCAACCAGAGCGGTGATTGGAGCGGATAGAAGATCCTTGATGAGTTGAAGCTGATGTGTCAAGTTAGCCGATTGCTGCAGAGATAATGTTTCTGCTCCAGGGACAATCAGACCCATTGATGCCGGGTCGAAGGAAAGCAAACCTGAAATGTCAAAGCTCTATGGACATCTTTGGAGTTAGAACAAGGTGCAATTATGAAGTTATCGGCTGGTTCAGAATTGGTTTTGTGATGTCACCTGTTCTGGAGAAGAAGTGTTGGTCGGTTCAGGAGCAACCGTCCCATCAGAGCTAGTATTAGCGTCAAGAGCATCGACTGTATCAGCTTGTTCTTCGTTTGTATCCATCAGTGCATCAAGAGTTGCAGCCGTCTCATGTTGATTCAGGCCTTCTGCATTGAAGGTTTCTTCAGCTGCATCCTGAAAATAGAATTACAGTCAACCAGAGTATATATGTCTGAAATAAAGAGGAAGTTTTTGAATGATGAGTTACCTGGTTGGTGTTGGACTCTGATGGGCTCGGAGAAGTTGGTACTGGTTTCTTGATCACTCGCCTGGTGATCATCTTCCTTTTCTTGGTCAAGACTCGGGGGGCAACTACGGCAGAAGTTTGTCTTCGTTTGAAAGCTGATTGAAGTAAGTTTGGCTGGACAGTCATTATCACTTTCTTCATTGGTGGTAATCCTTTGCAGAAAAGTACATCAGGAGCAGTTGGAAGAAGGTGAAACGGTTCCCCAGTACTGGTTATGGGTTCTGGGCCATCTTGTTGCTGCTAACAGGATGAGCAGGATTAGCCAAGAGAAAAGGATAGGGGACTTAGGAGGAATTAAATGCACAAATTCAGTACCTCTTCCTCGAGGATTACATATTCAGGATTGATTTGCTGCAGTCGAGGACCTAGAGCTTTTCTGAAGACATGTGTTCTCCACATGTTCCACCAAGTATCAAAGCCGATTGATGAAGAGATGAAGAACAGATCGGCTGGTATTGGAATGTGGAGGTCATCAAACATGCTGTAGCATCTTGAACTGGTGAGGCCATCGGGCAGATCGGCTCTGCTTTCCACCAAGTGGTGAATATGAAAGTGGGGAGGGACCTGTCCTAGACCAAGTTGCCGAGCTGCTACGACTGGCTGGTAAGATTCATAGCCTGGCTTGATAATTCTATTAGAGGTGCTGATGCCAACAGGAAGGAAGCTAGGTCGAATCATCAAAGAATACAGATGCCGAGTGCTGTCGTCATCGGCAAAGTTATCTAATCTAAAGGCAGTTGGGTTTTCGAAGGATTCAGATTCAGTAAATGGGAAGTAGAGGGTATTATCTAGTCCTTTGTAGAAGACTCTGAACCAATTTGCTGCATCTGCTGAATTTAGTTTACTGCCAGGAAGACTGAATAAAGCTTGGCCATAGCTTGTGCATCTAATTGGTTTGCCACTCTCATCAGGGAAAGAGTTCTTGGTCAGGCCTTGGAAGTTGGGAATATGATGCTGGAAGTACAGCTGTGCCCATAACTGAATGAACCACCAAGGGCCTCCCGTTCTCAGTTTCTTGTGGTTGAGCAGATTGGATGTCATTAAGTCGAGATATCTATATGTTTCTCCAAGAAAAAGTTTGCCTAGGCCAGTGTGATTACCATGGGCCAGGTGATAGGCCAAGGGGAGATAGTTCTTAGTCGGAGCTAAAGAAGGGCCACAGAAGATGAAGTGTTCTAGCCAAAGATTTAAAAATGCTGTGTGTTCCTTCTCAGTCACTGGACCTTTTGTTTTCATGTGCTGACTCATGTAAGTACCCCAGTTTGTGCAGTTGACTTTGGAAGAAAGTTTAAAGGGGACTTCTGCCATTTTGTGAGCAGCAGGATTAGGAGAGCTAATGTTTAGTCTGGTGATCATGACAACATCTAGCAGAGTAGAGGTCATGGGTCCATGACCAAAAAGGAAACAATTCAGAGCATCAGACCAGAAATAGCCGATGGTTTTCAGAAGATTTTCATCTTTGTCAAGGGGTGACAGTGATAAGCTAAGTGCATCGGCTATGTTCAAATCTTGCCACAAGGGCATGTGGGCTTTTGCTACTCTGTTATACCATGTTATCCAGCCTTCAGGTGGATTAGGCCAGGCTCTTAAGTAGTTGGCCCAGAGGTTCAAATCAATGTTTTGACTCACGAAAGGGATCCTATTTGCTTCACAAGAGATCAAATCTGTGGGGGTTTCATGGGTTTGTGGGCCAAGACAGAAAGATTTTGGATTGGAGGGATGCGGCAGAAGGATGTCTGACACCTGAAGTTCAGAAGTTCAGAAATATGCGTTTGGTGTCATGTTTCAGAGTTTCAGTTTCAGAAGCTTAGTGAGCTGAAGAAAACTAAAAGATTAGGCCGAATATTACCTTCAGGCCGTGGATTGCCGCATCATTAGAGCTTGTTGTCTGAACTGCAGAATCCGCCATGGTCACAGATCTGTGACTTAGGGTTTGATTGCTGGAGATTCTAGTTCGAATTCCGGCTGCCTGGAGAGTTTTTTGCTCGGATTTGTAGAGTTTGGTTTTCGAATTACACTCGAATTTGAGAGTTCGTCGAGTTCGGTTCAAGCTGGAAGCGATATTCTACTCTTGTGCGGGTTGCTCCTAGTTTGAATTTCGTCGGCTCTCGGATATTTATGGAAGCCTGATGCATTGCCATCGGCTTTTGGGAAATAAATGAAGACATGCGAAATTGGGGAAACTCGGTTTCATTAAAAAGGAAAGATCATTACAAGGAAAGCCGATTCTACAAAGGAATCAATCCTTTGGCTTTGAGGTCCTATTCTTATGATGCTACCTATATCTACCAGTCGTAGGTGTCTGAGCACCTGCGGCGCTTCGGGCTTCGCGACGGTGCGTCTCCACCATCGTCGTCATCATCATCGCCGTCGTCGCCGTTGCTGCTGCCATCGTCCTCGGCGCTGCTGCTGCTTCGTCCGCTGCTGCTGCTGCTTCGTCCGCTGCTGCTGCTGCTTCCTTCTTCGTTCCCCTCCAAGGGGGCCTTGAGGAATTGGTGGGGGTTTCCCCCTGCCACCGTGTCGTCACTGGTGGAAGAGCCGATCTCTTCGGAGGAGTCGGCTCCTTCCCAGGGGAAGGTATCGTCCTCGCTGCTTTCCAGTTCCTCATGGAGCAGGAACTGGAGGTCTTCCTCCCCCTCAGTTGTGGGTTCATCCTCCTCGGAGGCGACCCCGAAAACGAACTCCTCTGCGTCCCAGTGCAGAGGAGCCAGCGCCTCGTAGGCCGCTGTTGGGTCCCACTCAGGGGTCAGCTCTCGGCTCTCTGGGATGGAGTCGATGGAGGAGGCCGAGAGGGAGGAAGAAGAAGAAGGGGAAGAGGAAGAAGAGTCTCCGAACGAGTTGGAGCCGGAGGAGGAAGAGATGGCCATGGCTGTTGGAGGGTTGGGGTGGTTTCTGTGCTACTGGCTTGGGAAGAAGATGGAGTTTTGCTGTGAAGAGGAGCCGATGCAGAGGGAGGTTAAATAGTAAGAAGATAGAAGATGGATCGGCAGTTTCACATTCTACGAGGAGCCAGTTGCAGAGATGTTGCGTCTTCCTTGGTGGTTGCAGTATGGTTAATGAGCATTAACGGGAAGATGAAGCGACGGATTGGTTTTGGAACTATCGTTGCCAAAACCAGGGGGGCATGTGTTATCGCCATAAATTAACAGGGTTAATTTATGGGCCGAAAGCAAGATGGGCTTAAAGCAGAAGATTGAGGAAGGCTTGTAAATCGGCTCCTGCGTGAGCATATGGGCCACATTGGCCGTGTATCTTTAGATTTAGTTCAAGATTAGAGATAGAGTCCAATCGGGACAAGATTAGTTTAGATTGTTTCCCAAGTCTCCGGACTATAAATATGTATCCTTTGTTATTCGTAAAGGGAGCGTCATCACGACTCGCAAACAACAACTCTCGGCGCATCGCCACCCCTAATCCTAGGGTTTCAACCAAGTAAGTGCCATGCTGCCCTGATCGCTTCTTGCGATCAGGGCAGTATTGTTCTTGCTTTTATCTTGGTATTACTCGTACTGAAGCGTTTTTGATGGCGAGTAGTACTAGTTATCATGATGTTCGTAGCATGGTTTTTAGTAGATCTTTTATGCTTTGTTGCTTATCATCTGCGAACACCATGTTGTCTTTGTGTAGTCACGTTTCAATCTCTCGCTAGTTCTTATCGCGTAGAACTAGTCGCACAGGGACAACACCCTGCTTCTTTCATGTTTAGTAGATCCGATCTGTTATGGTTTGCTCTTATCTTAAGAGTTGGCATAATATCTGCTGGGTTAGGCCTTGCAAACGGATTGGATGATCCGGTGGCGTAGTAGATGCTTTATCTTAGCCTTGATAGGGATTGTTCCGGGAATCGGCTCTTGCTAGTTCTTAGGCCTATGTTTTAGGTTGGGGTTTAGTTGTCTGTTACGTTCGCTAGGCCCAGTCACGTGTAGGATGTTCCGATCTAGCAGTGAGGCTGTTACCATCGTGGGTTAAGATTAATTGGACTTGATTGAAGTAGTTTTATAGTGATTTGCTCTATTTATCATATCCGGATACAATCAGATCCCATCTGACACCGGGACTCGATCGGCTCTTCAAAGCTGATGCAAGAGTCGTCCCGGGGAGCCGACCACGGCTCGGACTTACGTTTACACGTGTCTTTGTATGCAGGAAACTGTTCGGAGCACGTCTACACCCTCCTGATCGGGTATAGGCCAGGTGGCACGCCCGGCTTTCACACATCCTCCGGGCGCGTGACGGAATTTGCGGGCCGTCGACGAGGGAGCAGTGCTTGCCAGCGCACCAGCAACCTCCCGGCTCTTCGTGTTGCCCCCATGCTTAAACCTTGCTCGCCCTCGAGTAAGTCCAGGAGCTTTGCTTATAAAGAAATCAGCGTTGCCCCTCAATGTCCTCTCTGCACTTAGTCATACATAACAAGACATATTGCTCTCTCAAGTATTTATCATTTAAGTTCATGTTGTGACCGGCTACTTTTTCATTATGGAAGATAGACTAGCAATTAAAGAACAAGCCACAATAATAAATAAATGCAATGCTCTCAAACTTAAGCGAACTTCAAACCTTTACCTTGTTTCATCGTGAAGAGTTTTCAAAAGAATGCATATCAAACATAAGTGAGGTTCTCTTGCAAAAGATCATGGAAATACTCATCTCATCAAGTCGCTCAAGCCTACATTAGATTGTTTTCAACCTATTCTACTCATATGTAAATGTGGAAGGCTTATGTGGAGCTTGGTAGGTAAAAACAATCCTAGCAAAACATTATATCTGAAATATTGTCAAACTAAGAGAGAGATCTATTAGATTTACCGAGACTAGTCAAAAAGGCCATTGGAAAATAATGTTGGAGAGGGGGGAAGATGAAACACACACATTTAAATAGGTGGACATGTGCAAGTGGCAAATGGATGATCCCGAGACACAAATGAAGTTCTCGTTATCGGATTGCACATGGTTGGAAGATTTGAGTATGGAATAATTCTTCAAAGTAACTTGGAAAATTAATGAAACCAAAAAGAACTAAGGAGCATTTTATTCTTCTTTTTTTCTTTTCTCCCCTTTTTTTCATTTTTCATTTTTTCTTTCTTTTTGCTCCTTAGAACTTTTGATAACATAGAATACTTACCCAGCCATCCCCCCATGCTTGAACGAATGCTCGTCCTCGAGTATGAATAGTGGGAGAACCAACTAGCTAGGGTAAGTATATCAAATTCACCTTCTTCTTTGTAAAACCGCTTGAAGGTGTGTTCCAGGATCAAAACCTTTCCCTCCCGCATACTGTCACTACACGAGGATAATCGGTAACGAACAACAAGAACACGATAGTTGATGTACTCTAGGTAAACCATGCAAGAGCAAAGCAAACCCAAAGCCAAGTCGCGATTCTATTAGGCATCAAAGTATCTCCGGGGAGCCTTGTCTCCCAAAACTTTTATTTATATGGTGCCCTTGATTCTTTTGATTCCGTCGAAATGATAATCCATACTCAAATTGGGTTGTGGTCAAGTAGGTAATCACAAAAAGATATTTTTGGTTTAGGGTGGATATCCAGCGAGGTTTGTAAAATTCCCGAAGTAGAAACTCACAATGCATGGATAGATAGGCTAGTAGAAAGAAGGTTACACAAAAATAAACGGAATGACCAGCTTCTTAGTCTCATACCAAAGAAATCTATCTTAATCCAACTCATCAAAATATATGTTTGCAATCTAAAGGTTTCATCATGAAAGAATATGTGTGTATAGGCTTTGGTAGGTAGAACTTTGCAAGAGATTCACAAATGTAGATAGCATAGGAATTAAATTTTCAAATTAAACAATCACAAGGTGTAAGGTCATCGGTAGACTTAAATCAAATAGCAACATAGAATATATGGGTTTAGAATTTAGTTATTTAACCTCCACAAATAAAAGAGCCGGTATTTAATCATTTTAATTCCATTTAATTGAGAGCAAATGGTCAAGTCATATACAACATAGCGTAGGTAAAACAAAGCAGCAACTTCCATAAGCATAAGGCATTGCCAAAATGTATCAATGTGGTGAGCACAAAGTGATGGTGATCCTACACTTATTGAAAACAAAAACAAAACTAGGTTGTCCTCCTATAAGCCATGTGATAGGTTGAGAGATATATACAAAAGTTGCATCTATGGTTGAAGGCATATATGTACAAGCATTTAGAAAAAGAGAGAGTTGAGGAAGAATTACAGTCCTTCTCGATGCTCGTAATGAAGTGTAGCGCGGCCTCCCCCATACTTAAGCATTGTGCTAAGCATGGAAGAAGAATCATAAGCATATTGTGGCAACCGTGATTATCTTACTCCATGAGATCTTTTTTCCTTGTCCACGAAATCCTCCCCCATGCTTAGCATGATGCTAGGCGTGGAAGGAGAAGATGGACCATCTTGAAATTCTTGAAGTCCTTCCCTCATGTGTATGAATATCATCTTCAATGTGTCTTCACCTTTGTTGCCTCAATTTCCTTCAACTTCTTCTTGTACTAAGTCATGGTCCCAATCATTGCTTCACGTCATCGTCGCCACCTTCAATTCCTTGTTGTCTCATTGCTGCCGCATCTTCACGAATTTTTCTTTCAATTTCCAGAACAGAACCTGTACTGAAACATTACTCCATTGCGAAGTGCACGAATTTTCCTTTCCAACGAGTCCTCATTCGCCCAAAACTGATTCCGAACAAGAGAGTTATGTCCATTTTATCCCAGCGCTACAATCTGTCCCGACGAATTTCAGAACGCGCAACGTCCAATGTTCTTGCCATATCTCCTTGTACGGGTCTTCAAATTCATTGATCTTGAATGCGTTGGAATGGGAATTTGATGGATCTTCTGAATATCAACTTTTTGCTTCTTGTACAGCTCTGAACATGTTCTCAAATTGATGAAAACAGCTGCGTCCTTCTCGGGTTTCGACGATGTTGACGATCTTGATTGAAATTCTTTTGGTCTTGAACTCATGGGAGCGCTTCTTCATGCCTGCAAAATATTTTAAACACACACTACCCCCGGGGTGACGGTCGGGAGTAGAAACAAATGCCAACAAACCACCATTCCTAAGATCTCAATTTGTGGCAAAGTTAGCTTAGCGAAACTAGTGAGTGTACGTGTGTGCTAGTGTAAATGCAAATGAGAGGAAGGTATATAAACAAAGATAATGTTTACACCTAGTTCTAAACACCATGTTTACAACTAGATTGCCGAACTTCTCCATAGCCACAAAGACTTATTTAACCAAGGTCAAAACACCATGTCTATCCCAAGATCAATAGGCCTTCATAGCACAAGAAAAAAATAAAGCGCATTGCAAAGCTTATAAACCAACCAAATGCAACCTCATAGCTTGGTAACTAAATGATGATGGTCTTCAATCATGTCTAAACACCATGTTTACACAAGATTGCAAAAAGAAAAATGCTCACGTGAAGCATTAACATGGATATGAAAGCTTTCATCAAAAAAATTGAGACCAAGCTAGCAAAATGAGTGCATGAACAATGGAATGGATGCAAAGTGCAAATGCAAAGTTAGCAAAAACAAGTGTTAGCAAGGTTGAAAGGACCTTTCGATGTTGTTCCGCAACTAGCTTATTCAAAAACAATTGCTAAGAGTGACAAAAAGCCTTCGTGACACTTCATAAGAAGTGAGGCTTTTGTCAATGAAAAGGTTATTTATCGAAAAAGGATCAAGCAACCAAGCTAACAAGGTTTTAGAAGTAGGTTTATGAGTTTCCTATATTTTTGGCTTAAAACAAAAATTTTGAAGAGAGAGAGTGTTGGGTATAGAAATTCTATCTAAGGTGGTTTCAAAAAAACTAGAGAGAAACAAGAGTTAGATTTTTTTTGAATGAAAAACATACCCTATGGTTTTGGGATTGCTCTATGAGTGGTTTTCGTAAGGGTTTTAGGATCTCAAAAACGAGGCTAGTCAATGTTTTTTAGAAAAGGTTTTTTTTAAATGCAACATGCAATGCAATGCAAGGGTGAGACGAACAACATGGTATGCAATGCAACACGGGGTGAGTGAATAAAATGATATGACATGATGAGGTGGTCTAAAACAAAACAAAAAGTTAGCCTATGTTAACTAGCCACAAGTTTAGAATCAAAGGGTGGTGCAATACTTCATAAATCTCTCTAAAAAGACACAAATAAAAAGACTCTAAACACTAATAGGCACACAAAAAGGTCTACAAGTTTCCCGAGAGCAAATAACAAAGTGCTCCCTCAATAACATTTAGAATGAACAACATGAAGTTGTGGTTTTTGTTAGAGCAATGGTACAATGTTACTTGATATTCCGATTAAAGAGTGCAATGTAGACGGTCATATTAATATATATAAAATAAAAGATCGGGTTGCCTCCCGCAAAGCGCTTCATTTAGAGTCATAGAGCTCGATTTTCTCACATACCTTCTCATTGATGCGAAGCCATGGTCCTTCATGCAAGAGGTAAAGGTGTTCCATGCAGCTCTTATTCCACTTTCCATGTTAGACATGATCAATCACGCTTAATGGAAAACTTGCCCAATCGTCTCTCACATCATCGTCACCTCCTTCTTTGTTGTCCTTCGTCGCTACCTTTCTTTTCACGGATTTTCCTCTCTGTCCAGATTGGGAATTGCGCCAAACAATTGATCCAATGCAAGGTGCACGAAATGTTCTTTCCAACAAGTCTTCATTTGCCCAAAACACATTCCAATTGAGAGAGTTATGCCCCTTTTTCCCGTCACTGCAATCTGCCCCGTGCTGATTTCAGCACGTGCATCTCCGATGTTTGAGACATAGCTCCTCCCGTGGGTCTTCAATTGTATTGATCATCGATGCGTTGAACCGAGGACTTGATGGAGATCCTGAATATTCAACTTTCTTGCATTGCAAATCTTGGACTTGTGCACAAAATTGATGAGGCTTAGCGACCTCCGTTCTTGAAACTTGAAGATGTTGATGATGGTGTTCAAAATTTTGGGCACAGTTTCCCTCCTCATCATTTGAGTTTCATGTCCTGCATGGTTAGTGAAATTCGGGGCTTCTCCCGACATGTGCTCTTTTAGGGTCATGAGCTTGACCAAGCGCAAAGCAAGATCGAGATTTGCAATTATTTGTAAACATATGCAACATAATCACATCCTCAATTAATTTTCATCAACAAGACATGGTGTAATTAAATGCAGCATGTGTTTCTTGCATAGCGCGGAGCTCATTATTAGGCAAAGGTTCTTTAAGCATGAAATCAACCTTCTCAAGAAACTCTAGCCTATCATCATGAAAAGAACAAGGCATAGAATTTAAACTTTCATTCCGACTATTGGTTCGAGCATGAGATTTTTAACGATTATCAACAAAACCAATAGAAGCTTGAGAATTCACTATATACCTTAGCCTCGGAGTTTTTTCGTACTCATTGGAGTCGTGGTGCTTTGTGCGAGATGCCATCTTGATGCACTCCTCGTGGTCCGTCGTGATTTGCTTCTCACGTCTCCATGTGTTGAATGTTGCGCTCTTGTAATCCGTCATGGTTTGTTTGCAACATCTTCGTTTGTCGAAGGTCGACCGCTTGTGCCTTCATTTGCCAATGTCATTGGGGTTCTTCCTCTGCTCCAAGCTTCTGAATTTTATCACGTACACTTGATGAAAACATCGCCCAAGCTCCTCTTCATTGTTGTCATCGTCATCTTCTCTATCTTATTCTCATCACGTTGCTCCTGCCTCTTCTTCGTAGAATCTCTCCTGTATACTCAACAGAACATATACCAAAATATAGATCTATTAAAATTTTTATGAAATTACCTTTCCAACGAGTGGTCATTCGCTTTAAACGGAGTCCAAACGAGGGAGTTATGCCCGTTTCACTTTTGGCGCTGCGTGCTGTCCAGAAATTTTCAGAGTGCACAACCTTCAATGTTTTGGCCATACCCGCTTGTAGGAATCTCCGATTGACTTGGTTCTTAATTCGTTGGGACGGGAACTTCGTGGAGCTTTTGAATATCCAAAAATATGCTGCTATTTGCTTCTGAGGTTGAGCAGAATATTGATGATAACAATGACTTCTTATGAATCGATCCGAAGATGTCGATGATCTTGATCTTGTGGTCTTCGGAGCGTCTTGTTGTGCATCCTTGGCTTCAAGGTCATCACCATTGATTCACCAGTGAGTAGCATGGCTCCAATGGTCTGTCTCCATGGTTCTTGCTTTGCCTAAGATGTCGGGATCGAAGGAGGCTCCCATGCTTTGTGTCGATGATCAGAGCGGTCTTTTTCTTTGATTGCACTCGACTAGAAGCTTCTTGAGCATCC
Organism: Panicum virgatum; assembly: GCF_016808335.1. Taxonomy (NCBI): domain Eukaryota; kingdom Viridiplantae; phylum Streptophyta; class Magnoliopsida; order Poales; family Poaceae; genus Panicum; species Panicum virgatum. The sequence continues at coordinate 48,010,762 of NC_053144.1, read as the reverse complement.
CATGGAGAAGATGGGTGGCATCATGGTTCCTCTAATCTTGTTTCCTCTAGCATTGGTCAACTTCAAATCATCAACTTTTGTGCACAAGGTTCTCCAAACATCTTGCGACATTGTCATCACTTTCTCCATTGTTTGTTGCTGCCTCTTCTTCGTTGAATTCCTTGATCATCCTGCACAGAACATGTACCAAAATTCTACTCCATGGAAAGCCTTATGAAATTACCTTTTCAACGAGTGGTCATTGATTCCAAACGGACTCCGGATGAAGAAGTTATGGTCGTTTTACTCCGGCACTACGCTCTGTCCCGAGACAATTCAGAACGCGCAGCGTTGAAAGATTTTACCATAACTCTTCACACCGATCTCCAAAATTCATGATTATTGATGCGTTGGAAAGTAGACTTGATGGAGCTTCATAATAATCTATTATTTGCCCATGGCACATATCTGATCTTGGACGAAAAACTCATCACAACAGCGACACTTCATAGATGATGATGATCCAATCGCATGATTTTCTTTCCGGACATGCTTCATACCTATTGCTTGAGCAAACAAATCTTCCCAAAAACATTAGTCTTTAAAACTAATTGACACGGCGGCGTACCTTGTTTATCAACTTTTTTTTCTTGGGAGTGGGGACTCGATAGCAGATGCTGGGCCACTAACAAAAGTTAGCACCTACCACTAAAGAGCGAAACTTGATGTTATTCACATCTTGTCGAAGTGGATCTAGGGTTTTCGATGTTGATGCCGAGAACTCCTCGATCGTCTTGTCGTCGATTGTCGAAGTTTGTTGGAGCGGGTTGTGGACTTCTCGAAGCCCAAGTTTGGTGTCTAGCTTTTTCCACCTGCTTTCAAGGACACAAACAAGAAAACAAGGGTATATGCAATAATAAAATTTAGGGTTAGCCCAAAAAACTAGATAGATCACCCTAGGGTTCGAGTTGCCGATCCCCGGCAACGGCGCCAGAAAAGCTTGTTGACGTTCACTAACGCCCCCGATTTGTATACCGCAAGCGCATGGTTCGTGGTAGCTTTTCCCTTAGAGTATTCCCCCAAGGTTTATCAATCCGTGGATCGACAATGAACTTACTAGGGTTTTCTATCTAATCTAACGGATCTATCCTAACATGAAGCATTAATTGCATATAAAAGGTGAACCTTTGATAGATATGAGTGATGTATGAAGGTTGATCTCATCCATGAACATCGGTAAGGATAAAGCATGACCGAAGGCATGACTAAACCTATCACATGCATTCTAGTTGTAGTTCTAGCTAAACGAGTAAGCTCAACATGCATCTCATCCAAAGCCTCTTTAAATCAAAACCTCCAATCCGATCCCTCGATACCCAACCTACTCTGTGGAGACGGCCTGTCACGACGCCCCCCTTTTCAACGGGATACCCTGAAGCAAGTCGAACCCCCTTTGGGTAGATCCGGTATGAACTCCTAGCCACCATAGCTACAAGAACACCCCATGCAATCTATCTCGAGAATAGATCTAGGAATAAGCGCACCCAAAGCAAGAACGAAATCAAAAGAGGAGAGACATGATCGCTAAATAGATCGGATGACATGAAGACATTACTCACATAATAGATTCGTTTGGATCGCCACCACCGCGTATACACCATTGACGACTCCAACTAGCTCATGAACTCCACCATGACACAACCACGCAGGGAGGCCATGACGGCTAGGGATGGCCTAAGCCATCTCCTAAACAACTTCGAAGACTTGCGGCGGCCGTCGTCTCCCTCCGGTCTTGGCCCTAGGTTTTCGTCGAGTTCTGGTTGGATGGATGCTTCGAGTTGAATAAGGTGCGAGCTATTTATAAGCCGAGGAAGCCACCGGTCGAAGGGGAAGGCAAACCGCCTCAGAAAAGGGCTGGGCCGGCGGGCCCCATGGGCCTAGGCCAGCCGGCCTACCCCTTTTCGGGATCACCTCGGTCTCATCTTTGGCGTGTAGACTCCTCGCATCTTCTAGAGTTTCTGTCCTTCACGATTGCACCCCTTTAGACGTCGTTATCTTCGAGATTTCTTCGAGGAGAAGGATAGGATGGAAAATCCTTCCTTAAATATCTCTTTGCTTGATCCCGAAGTATCTTGATCTCATCTTCGTGGGCTTGGTCCTTTGGGCTCTCTTGGAGGATGGATGTGCATGAATGTGCTTCGAATCAACATGGGCTTTGGTCCTTCCTTTGGGCTTTGGCCTTCGTCTTTCTCCGTGTTAGCGCTCGATCACGGGCCTCGTCATTTCATGATCCAAAATAGGCCAAAAACCTACAAAAACGAAGTTCCTCCAAAATATATGTGCATATGTGAAAATGACCAATAATTAGGCCGGGGTTAGGACGGTTAGTGATTTTGATATTGAATTCATGCCATTATCAAGGATAAACAAGGGATAAAACGGATACTTAAGGAGTGCCAACACTCTGTCACCCTAGATCACAAAGGGTCTGGGATTTATCGTAAGTTAGATTTGCCACCTGGAAGCCAGCTTCATCTATTGGTAGGCTCTACCACCCGAAAGTGAAAAGGTGATCCTGCCGTTAAAAGGACCCAATATACTAAGTAACTAGAAATTTGAGAGACTGACCAACTCTAGAGTGAGTTGGTGTGTCTAGGTCCTCATCTAAGTGGGTATTAGGGTCACCTCGATTTTCAAACATACACAACTATACACCTCACCTTCCGCTCCAGTTTTTAGCTAACATAGTTGCACCAACCACCGATTATATAATGAAATGTGATTGAGAGAATCCCTCAAGAATGGCTTAATAACTAATTTACCGAGCAGCTCTTTCACTTTCATAATGAGCATAGAAGGAGATCTTCAACTTCTCACGCATTGAATCACAAATGACACCAGAGTACCTAGATGCTGATCATGATATTGGGATAAGGCCTAAGCAATGGTTTACCATGAACCCATGATGAGCAGAAAGTAGTAGTAGTAACTAGCTTTAGTAACAAATGTATAGAGAAGATACTACTAACCACTATGGGTCCTTGTACATCCCTTGGGTCTGATATATTTTCATTGAATGAGTCAATTAGACCTTGTTCGGCAAGGCCCGGAACGAGGCCCATTTCGGGTGGATTGGAGCGGCCCGATTTGAAACCAGATCTGGGCCGAATAGTCATTCCTTTGCACGGCCCGGACTAAAAACAGGCCCGGTTCGGCCTCATTCCCCCCTCCCGTTCCGGTCCGAATTGAATCACCACCTCCCACCCTCTGGATCCCATCCGAGCGCTCCACGAGGCCGCGAGGGCGAGAGCTTTGGCTTTGGCGGCGCACGAAGCCGAGTGAGATCGAGGTTGACGGCGGCGGCGGCGGCAGGAGGTGACGGCACGGCGGCGCGGCATGGCCAGCACCGCGATTCAACGGTGACAACGCCCACCTCCCTCTGACATTCATGCTCCCCGCCTTCGTCCTTTCCTTCTCCTCATCGATTTCTTGGTTCTTCGGTTCTTGATGTTCTTGCCTGAGGTAGTTGAGATGTGTGGCGCGTTTGTATAGAATCTGATTCGATTTCTAAGGAAACCCGAGGTCGATCTATTCTTGAGATTCTTTCCCTAAATTGTATGTTACTATGGTAGATCCCTTTTGGTTCTGAGCTCCTACTCGATCGTCCTAGCTCCAACTCCTGCGTCGATTGATACTGGGTAAGTCACCTAGTTTAGTACCGTGCACATAATGCAAGCTAGTTCGATTGACACTGGGTAAGCACAATAATTTCAGCAGCATGGATTATCATATTTGTTCGAGCTAAAGAAAAATTGCAAGCTCTACAGATGAGCTGAATGTGTTGTAAACAAGATAGAAAGAGTATTAAGAGTTCAAGACTTGAATACAGCTTGGAGAGGTACATCGGGATAAGGACCAAATAATCTGAGGATGAAACTGCACAATTGGCTTAGAGAGAAGAAAAGTGCAGAAGCTGTAGATTACTCCATCAAGAAGTGTCTCTATATTGAGCACAATGGATGTTACCAAGGAAGAGAAGGTTGAGACTCATTTAGTTTTTAAGACCCACATAAAATAGAGACATCTTTCTAAGTGCATGCAAAGATGACTTTGAGTCTGCTTTATCTTGGCTCAGAAGTGAAATGGACCAGTACCACCAAAGGTTAGTTCTCATCCTTGACCTGCTTTTTGTTATCTAACTTATGTTACTATTGGATGAGGGCATAAGCATAATGTATTCGTTAGCTAGCATGTTTGATATCTTTGTTACTCCAAGTAGACTTTCTATTTTTAAGTGAAGTAGCTTTTTTCTGGTTATTTCAGTAATGCTACTTCTATGTTGCATCCTTCAAAAGTTGTGGCCATGTAGTGGAATACACTTTAGTAACCCTAGTGTAATAGTGTTTTTATCCGGTCCAACTACCTTGTGGATGATTCACGGTCTTTTTGACTTTCAGGTTACTGCCACGCAAACTTGAGAAACACATGCTTGTAGTTGGCATATTTCCTACTATTACTTCAAAAGCTTTGTTACATATTTCCTTCTTTCTTCTTCTCTAACAGGTTTGATCATGATTGGAAAAAGCTTGAAGCTTATATTGGCTCCAAGATAGTAAAACAGGTATAGTTCAAATCTGCTCTTGGAGCCTCAAATTTGTGCCATTGTTTCCTCTTTATTAGTTTGTTGGTTGAACTAGTCGTATTGTAGTCCTGTGTTATTGGGAGACCGAGAAAATCGATCATTTCACTACCTCATATTTTCTCCAACAACTTTGTTTAGACGTTTTGCTACTTCTTCTTTAAACAAGGTTATATCATAAATCTTCCACAGTCAACTTGCTACTCCAAAAATTAAACCGGTTGCTACTTTTTATCATGATGTATCTGACGGGCTGTGTGTCATCTAAATAACAGTTCCTTTAATCAACCAGGTTACTATCTTCTCATGTTTGATTGTCTTTTGCAGAGTTGAAGATTTTGTACCCTACTGTTAGTGGACGGCATTCAGGATGGCAACGGGGCGGGGGGGGGGGGGGGGTCGGGGGAATGACTCCCGTCCCCGCCCCAACCCCCGTTGTCTGATCCCCGCCCCGGCCTTGAAACTTGAATCGGGGGGAAAGTTAGCCACGTCCCTGTCCCCGTTAAGAATTCGCCCCCCCCCCCCCCCCCGTTATCCCCGCGGGGGAAAATTCATCCCCATCCCCGCCCCATTCGGGTAGGGTCTCCGCGGGGATCTGCCCCCGCGGGGAAAATTGCCACCCTGAGACGACATGCAAGCTTCAATGTCTAAGTTTCAGATGTTTGATAGTTTTTACCTACTTTGAACTAAATTATATGGCTAAGACATTATACTGTCCATTTGCTGAGCTTCTATTGGCAGAGAAAACAATACTTTGAGTCGAGTGATTGGCGCCAAACTACGGCTACATGTTGGGAAAAATGTAATAATGTACTACTGTATGGTTGTTTCAAGAGCCATGAGAGAAGAGAGTATGTTGGGTGGCTGTGAGCCTGTGTGAAAGGACCGTGATGTCGCCTAGAGGGGGGGTGAATAGGCGCACCTACAAAATTTCACTCAAATGCAGCAGATTAAATTCACTGTCTGCCAAACCCGAAACTTCCGGGTTTGCAAATCCAGATTTGGCCAAGATAGCAGGTGAACTCAGAACTTCCGAGTTTTGCAACCCAAAACTTCCAAGTTCACTCAGAGCAGAGTGAACACAATAAATCTAGTGCGAGTAAATAAATACACGTTCAAACCCCCAATGTAGAGTATGCTCAGTGAAGCTCCTTGGGCATATCTACAAAGTTCCTGCACACAAATATGCTACAAACCAAGTAGATCAACCAAAACACAAAACTCACAAAGAGTGCAATGAAAAGTAGAACATTAGAGACACAAGGATTTGTTTCACTGAAGTTCAAATTCACCACGTTCACCACGTGTGAATCCTAGTCTCCGTTGAGGCACCCAAGAAGAACACTTTCTTCTTGAGCTATCTAGCCTCGCCTTAGTAACCCGAGTTACTAAGGGTTCTTTCTCAATGTAGGGGTGGTGCAAACTTCCCGAGACATGCCACAACCATTGGGTGCTCGCGGGCAACACCTAGCCATCTAGGAGCCACGCTCCAAGAGTAACAAATGCGAAACACACAATTTCGGCTAAGCTCAAGCGCTCAAGGTTTGCTGTGCTCTTTTGTGCTCTCTAGCAATCTCTTTCTCAAACCCAACTCAAGAATATTACAAGAATCACACAATCTCACAAAGAGAGGTTGGGGGGAGCTCAACTATGGCTACCAAGCTTCTTGGGACGACCAGCAAGCCACTAAACAATGCTTGGAACAGCAGCCCACCAAGGAGGGGGCTAATGGGTATAAATAGCTGGTCCCAAAGAAACTAGCCATTATGTGACAGTTAGAACCCGGAACTTCCGGATTCCAGAACCCAAAACTTCTGGGTTTTCAAACCAACTAGCTGTTAGTGTCACGTGTACCAAATTCGGAACTTCCGGATTACCAAACCCAGAACTTTCGGGTTGGCCCTGGCAGATAGGTAAAATTGTGCACGTGAGGCTTTTTGTGTCTCTCTCAACTTTCTTAGGTTACTTGAGCACTGAGACTAAACCAAAGACCATTGTGATGCATCCCTCTTGATAGTACGGCATACCTATACTCAAGATCAAAGATAAATTACATTTCAACTCCTTGAGCTTCTCATTTGTATTTCATGTCCTGCCTTGATCAAACTCAATCTAAGGATTGCATCCAACTTTGCTTCTTTACTTTGAGCACATCTTCCTTGAGCTAGTGACTTGAACCTTTATCTTTGAATGAAATCCACTTCTAGTTCAAATCACCATCTTCACAATATGATTCTAGAAAGATTTGATACTTTGCCAATATGAATACCATACAAGATCAAGATTCCTCAAGTTGAATCCAAAGAACATTTTTTCGCCCTAGCATTGGTCCTTCGGCGCAACCCAATTGCCCTTCTCCAAGCTTAGTCCCTCGAAATGCTTTCCCGAATTCCCACTCTTCATCCTTGCATCACATAGAGCTTCATATATGCTTGTGTCACATTTAAATCAACAATGAAATCCAACTTTGATTCACAAGTTATTTTTCTTTTCTAATGAATGACACCTTTCAATATGAAATCCTCCTTGTCTCTTAGAATGAATGACACCTTTCAATATGAATTCTCCTTGTCTCTTAGAATTCTTTGGACTTGATCATTATCGGTTTCCTTACTCACGCCAACCCATCGCTTATGTAGCCTCTTGAAACTCACCTTTCGATCTCATTCATTTATTCACAAGAGCCCTCTTGAACTCACATTGTCTTGTGCCATTATAATGAAAACCATTTCTTCAATTGATAGATTTGTCCATTTCTCAAAATGAAATCCCTTCTTGAAATGCTATGTCCTTGTCAACAAGCTTTAATTGGATATGAGAGTACACCATTGTCATTAATACACGTAACTGTTGCTTGTCAATATCATTACACTTGATTAAAGCATAGCACACATCTTGTTGTATGAGCCCTTAGTCTTGAATATTAATTCATTTCTTCACATATATTACTGATATGATGATTAATTCCTGCTCACATACTCAATAATATGGTTAGTCCTTTAATCGTGGTGTCAATCAATCCACCAAAACCCACTAGGGGCCTAGATGCTCTTTCAATCTCCCCCTTTTTGGTGATTGATGACAACACCGATTAAAGCTTACAAAAAGATATATCAAATGAAACTTTTGAATTCTCAGATTTAGCCAGAGCTCCCGCTAAATATGTACATTGAATGGAATTCAATCATTTTGGCCTCAAATGCCCTTTTGCACATATTTACAAGATAACCATGAGCTCCCCCTAAATCTCAGCATCCATGGGGTGCAAAACAAGTGTGTGAACAAATAATACGTGATGCATGTGTCAGATATCTCACCCAATAGCAAGAAAAAAAGGAAACAAGTCAGTTCTGCTGTCCAAACCCAGAACTTCTGGATTTGCAAACCCATAACTTCTGGGTTTGCCAGACATAACTGACCTAAAAACAACAAATCACCACATCAAGTCATTTTAACATGCTAACACGCATCAAGTCTTAATTAAAGCATAAAACATGATTCACCACACAATAGCACACATTACAAACTGTTCTCAAGTCCACAAGAATCTAAAACGATATTGTTACAAGGCATGTGGCATGCCACAGCCAAATCCAGAACTTCCGGATTTAGAAACCCTTAGGAGGCATGTGGCATATATTAGTGAAGCGTCCCGTCATAAGAGAAGACTTAAATGTGATACAAACACCAGTCCCAGGAGGCTGATGACATATTTATTACATCAGATGGTATATCACCGTACAACTCTACGCGGAAATGAGCAGTGAAGCGCCACTATCGTGAGGATTACAACTAAAACCCACACAACTACATTAACTACGAAGAGGGGGTCATCAGAGTCTTGCGCCATGCGAAACTCCCTGTGGCTGACTCTAACCACAGGCAAGGTTGGGTACAGGACGGAAACCCTACTCAACGTCTTCAGGAACGAAGTCCGGATCCTCCTCTGTAAAAATTAAGAATGGGGTGAGTACAAACGTACTCAGCAAGTCCAACCACACCCACGGAGGGGGTATAAACAGAATATAATGCACAGGGTAAATCAAGGATACGGCTAGGGTTTTATTTGCGGAAAGCGAATTTTTATGCAGGGGTTCATTTAAAAGAAAGGATTTTAAAAGCAAGTTTTCTTATACCAAGTAACACGTAGTGTTGATCCACATAGCATCCAAGTTTTGAACTGCTACCGGACTCCTCATCCGTCGTAGCACATGGCACAACTGCCGGACACTTTTCCCAAAACAACTCACGCCAACCCATCCCTTCCCAGAATAAACACTAGTTGCATGACCACACCGTAACTCGCCCAGTACCGTGGGCACGGCTATTCGAATAGATTTTTAACTCTGTAGAGGTGTGCAACTTTACCCACAAGCGGGGTACCACAGCTCGAACACCGTAGTGTCGGTGTAGATCCCAACAAAGCCATTACCCACCTTAGCTAGACCTGACTAGCCATCACGGGATCCACCAAGGGGTCATTGACCTATCACAGAGGTTTTAACCAGGGCATAAGTCACACAGAGCTAATCCCTTCTCCTTGATCACCCGTTACTCTCAGCTCTCCTGATGGCTATCAAACTAACCAGTGGGGTTTATGCTAAGCCGTTGCCCATTCAACGGTCGAGTGGTTTGCACGATAGTGGAGTTAGGTGAGATGACACACCAACTCAGTCCTTAGTTGTGACAAGATGGATATCTCCCTTCCTTGCTCTGCCACACAGGCACGGGCACACCAATAGGCAAATCACACAGAAATGCCATCCATCCCGTCTAAACTCATCTTTTGAAATTTCACATTTTTCCCTTCCCACACACTCACACATTTTCCTTTTATAAAATAAATTGTATTGAGTTTAAGGTCCTAAGCGTTCTAATAGCGATTAACGTCCAAACGCATTCAGACATTAACCTAGGTGGTCAAGGAATGGTTATAACAAATCAAGGGGTGGCTATCCAACCGTGTTTGCAGCAGGCAAAACATATGCAATTTTGTAAAACAGGCCAATAGGTTGTGTTTATAAAAACTGGGACAAAACATGCATCAAAGGGCGGGATTGAACTTGCCGTCTTCGAATCCTTCCGGGAGGTCCTGATCGAAGTACTGTCCTTCGGGTTTGGGGTCGCGGAACTGGTCCTCGTTCGCTGGCTCGCAGTACTGCTCGTCGACGGGTTCTCCCTCGTTCACACAGTGATCTACGACGCACACAAACAAACACACAATCAAGAAAAAGAAATAAAAGCTTTATCGTTGAGCTCGAATCGGAAACAATTAAGATATAGAGAAAGAAGTAATATTTTTGGGCGGTTTCCTAATGGCATGGCTAAAACTATGTTAGGATTGGCGTGGTAAAGTTTCAGGTCGATCGGGGATCGTTTGGCGCATGAAATGATAGATTATATAAAGGTTTAGGGGTTAAATAAGGGTCCAGGGACTTGTTTGTAACTATTTTTGAGAAGGCAGGGGCTTGATTTGTATTTTAGAGACTATTTGGGTCATTCTAAAAAGGGTCAGGGGTTCATTTAGAAATATGTTTATATAGGAAAGGATTTATTTTGGATTATAACACAAGGAAGGGCTAAATTTGCAAAAAAGGCTAAAAGGATGGGGGCTCTTTATAGAATAGAGGGAAGGGGAGGGTTTTTTTGGCAAAAGTGCCCCCCCTTCTTCCTCCTCAGGCGCAGAACAGAGGAGGGGGAGCAGTGCGGCACCGGTGGTCGGGGCCAGCAGCTCTGGGGGTCGGTGGCTGCCATGGGGAGGGGGAAAAGGGGGAGGAGGCCATGGGGAACCTGCTCCCAGCCTCGATTTGGGCCGGGGTGCAGCGAGGCGGTGGCGCCACGGAGGCCGGCAGGTGGCGGGCTGCGGCGCTGTGGCGGCGGCATTGTGGAGCTCGGCGGCGGCCAGGGAGTGGGGGAGAAGGGAGAGGAGGAGGAGGAGGAGGGGATCCCGGTGCGCCCCCTACCTTGGGCCGGGGTGGCTTGTGGACGGTCCTCCACGTTGGCGGGTGACAGCGGGCTGAGGAATGCGCGGCAGCGGCGCTACGGAGATAGGAGAGAGGGGGCTGGAGGTGGCTGTGGGGCGGAGGAGTGGCGCGGGGGGTCTCTTTATAGGGCGAGTAAGGTGGTGGAGCGGTACGGGGCAGGTGGCCGGCTAGCGAGCATCGCAGGGGCGCCGATAATGGTGCTCCGGCCGCTTGCGGCCGTCGTGGAGTGGCGCACGGGCGGTGATGCCGGTACGGGGTGATGGGACGGCTCGGGCAGGCGCAGCGAACGGGCTAGTGGCACTGTGGTTGACGGCAGGCGGCGCGGCGAGCGGTGCCGCGTGTGGGCGTGCACAGGGGTGGCCGGCGGCGTGGGCGGGGCTCGCACGCGGCTCGGCTTGCTGGCGGACGCGGGAACACGGACGTCGTGGCAGGCAAGCGGCACGGCGGCTCAGCGAGGCAGGGCGTGCCGAGCGCGGCTCGCGCGTGCGCGCGCTGTCGCGGCTCATGCGGCGTGGGCAGAGGGAGGCCGCGGGGCACTTAGCGTGGTGGGGTGCGGGCCAGGGGGAGGTGTGCACGTGCGGGCAGGCGGCCGGACTGGGCGGGCGCGCGCGCGTCCGCGTGGGCCAAGGGCGGCGTTGGCTGAGCGGCGTTCGGGGGCGCGCGGTGCGCGGCAGAGAAGGGATGGAGGAAGGGGAGAGAGAAGGAGGGAGAAAAAGAAAAGAGAGAAAAAAAGGAAAGGAAAAAGGAAAAGAAGAGAAAGGAAAGGAGAAAGAGAAAGACAGAGCGAGAGAGAGAGAGAGAGAGAGGGCGAGCGTGCGCCGGCGGCGATCGCGGCCCTGGTCTGCCACGCTCAGTGGTCGTGTGCGCGCGCGGACGAGGCCACAGGGAAAGGGGTCGGGGGGGTTGGAAATCGGACGTTTGGAACAGAGAAAGATTCCAGAAATTAGGGTTCAGGGTTTTAGGAGGATTTTGAGCTCAACGATGAAAAGTTTTGAAAAAAAATATATTTTAGCGCGTGATTTAATTTTGATAGATTTTCGGGATGTCACAAACCTACACCACTTAAAATGAATCTCGTCCTCGAGATTCGGCTGGCTCCTAAACAGATGGGGAAACTCCTTCTTTAGAGCGCCTTCGCTTTCCCACGTAGCTTCTTCTACTTCGTGTCTGCTCCACTGAACTCTGCAAATCCGTACTTCGGAGTTTCTTGTCCTCCTAGTGACTGTGTCCAGGATCTTGACCGGTATTTCCTGGTATCGCAGGTCTGGCTGCAGATCTATCGCTTCTATTGGCACATGTTCTGCCTCGGGTACTCTCAAACACCTTCTTATTTGCAAGACATGAAACACTGGGTGTATATCCGACATTTCTTTTGGTAGCTCCAGACGGTACGCTACTGCTCCGACTTTCTTCAGAACTTGGTACGGTCCAATGTACCGAGGGGCCAACTTTCCTTGTACTTGAAATCTTCGAGTTCCCCGAATGGGTGAAACCTTGAGATAAACGAAGTCTCCTGGGTTGAAACTTATATCCCGTCTTTTCTTGTCCGTGTAGCTCTTCTGTCGAGACTGGGCGGCCTTCAGCTTTTCTCTAATCTCGGCCACTCTTTCTTCTACTTCTTTTATGAGTGCGGGTCCAACTAGGGCACGTTCTCCAACTTCTGACCACATCAGGGGAGTTCTGCATTTTCTTCCATAGAGCGCTTCGAATGGCGACATTCCTAGACTTGCCTGGTAACTGTTGTTATATGAGAATTCTGCATAGGGTAAACTTTGTTCCCAATCCTTGCCATAGGTGAGGACACACGCTCGCAACATATCCTCCATAATCTGATTCACTCTCTCTGTCTGGCCATCCGTCTGTGGGTGATAAGTGGAGCTGAAATCCAATTTGGTGCCCATGGATTTATGCAAACTTTTCCAAAACCTAGAGGTGAATTGGGTCCCTCTATGTGAAACAAATCTGCTAGGCACCCCATATAACTTTACTATATTTTCTACATAAAGCTTGGCCAGCTTTTCTCCACCATAATTGGTCCGCACAGGTATGAAGTGAGCCGCTTTTATGAGTCGGTCCACTATTACCCATATGGAGTCCTGTCCTTTCTGTGTTCTGGGCAAACTTACTACAAAGTCCATTCCTATCTCATCCCATTTCCAAACCGGAATGGGTAGGGGTTGCAACAATCCTGCTGGCTTCTGATGTTCGGCCTTGATCCTTTGGCAAGTATCACATTGGGCGACAAACCGTGCAATATCCGCCTTCATTCCTTTCCACCAATATTTTTGCTTTAAGTCCATATACATCTTAGTGGATCCTGGGTGGATGGAGTAGGCCGAGTTATGGGCTTCATCCATAATTATTTGCCAAAAGTCTCCTTTCTGGGGCACACAAATTCTGTTTCAGTACCATAAGGTTCCCTCATTATCCACTCCAAAATCCGGTGCTTTATTTTCTCCAGTCTGCCTTCGGATTTCCATCAGGTCCTTGTCCGAACTTTGGGCCCTCCTGATTCTATCCTCCAGAGTGGATTGGACGTTCAGCACGTGGCTGGAACCTCGAGGGACAGTGTGCACATTCAATCGTGCCATTTCCTCTCGCAGATGATCATCCTTGGGTCCATAGGATTTCCGGCTTAAGGCATCGGCTACTACGTTCACTTTTCCGGGGTGGTAATGGATTTCCAAATTATAATCCTTAACCAATTCCAGCCATCTCCTTTGCCTTAAGTTCAAATCCGGCTGGGTGAAGATATACTTCAAACTCTTATGGTCGGTGTAAATCTCACACTTATTTCCAATCAAATAATGTCTCCAAATCTTAAGGGCATGCACTACGGCTGCAAATTTCAAATCATGGGTTGGATAATTTTGCTCATGAGGCCTGAGTTAGCGGAAAGTGTATGCAACAACTTTCCCGTCTTGCATCAGTACACAACCCAATCCTTGTCGGGATGCATCACAATAGATGACAAAATCCCGATGAATGTCCAGTAGGGTCAGCACTGGGGCGGTCGTCAACCTATTCTTCAATTCTTGAAAACTCCTCTCACATGACTCTGTCCAGGTGAATTTCTTCTCCTTCTTGAGCAGCTCTATCATGGGCCAGGCTATCTTGGAAAATCCTTCAATGAATCTCCGATAATATCCAGCTAATCCAAGAAAACTTCTGATTTCACTAACATTGGTCGGTTGCTGCCAGTTGGAAACTGCTTCGACCTTCTCGGGGTCCACTGCTACTCCTTCTGCGGTTAGAATATGTACAAGAAAAGCCACTTTCTCTAGCCAAAATTCACACTTGCTGAATTTTGCATAGAGCTTGTTTGCTCTCAATTTTTCCAAAACTACTCTCAGATGTTGCTCGTGCTCCTGAACACTCTTCGAGTAAATAAGTATGTCGTCGATGAAGACTATGACAAACTTATCTAACCCGTCCATAAACACCTTGTTCATGAGGTTCATGAAATACGCATGTGCATTAGTTAGTCCAAAAGACATCACGGTGAACTCAAACTGCCCGTATCGGGTGACAAAGGCTGTATTTGGGATGTCGCTTTCTCTAATCTTAAGCTGAAAATATCCTGACATTAGATCAATCTTGGAGAAGTACTTGGCTCCTTTTAGTTGATCGAAAAGGTCATAAATCCTGGGAAGGGGGTACTTATTCTTGATGGTAACTTCGTTCAGCGCCCGGTAATCTACACACAACCTCATACCCCCATCCTTCTTCTTGACAAATAGGACTGGGGCTCCCCAAGGCGACGAGCTTGGTCTGATGAAGCCAATTCGTTGTAATTGTTCCAGTTGCTTCTTTAATTCTGCCAATTCGGAGGCTGTCATCCTATAGGGTCTCTTGGATATAGGGGCGGTTCCAGGGACAAGGTCGATAACAAACTCTATATCCCTATCTGGTGGCATCCCAGAAAGTTCTTCCGGGAAAACATCTGGGTACTCATTTACTACTGGGACTTCTTCCAATGACTTGGCTTCCATGCTAAACACCATTGGGTCTGATCCACTTACCTGGGTATGGCAGGTCACTCGTACTCCTTCCGGGTTTGTTAGGTGTACCACCTTGTCAGTACAACCTATGAGACCATTGTGTCGGCTTAACCAGTCCATACCAAGGATCACGTCTATTTCCTTAGACTTAAGTACTACTAAGTCTGCTAAAAATTCTACCCCACTTAAATTGATCCTTACCCGTAGACAACCTAGTTGACACTTGATGTCACCTCCAGGCGTCCGGGTTAATAGGGGTGTTTTTAGTAGTACTGTAGGTATATTGTGCTTTTCCACAAAACTCGAGGATATGAACGAGTGTGACGCTCCAGAATCAAATAGTATTGTATGTTGCAAGAGCTGAGCTGACTAGGTTCTCACCGAGCACTACGCCCTGAACTCCTTGAGCCTCCTGCACGTTGATGTGGTTGACGCGGGCTCGTCCAAATGACTGCCGGGACTGCCTCATCTGCTGACTGTTGTTGTTGGTGTTGTTGTTGTTGCGGATGGGCACTCGGTTGGCACCTGACAGAACTGGCCTTGGTCCATTCACCGTGTTGGAGAAGGCTGATGTAGCAGGCATGTTCTTGGCATATGGGCAGTTGGCAATGAAATGTCCTGTCTCACGGCAGTTGAAACAGACCCTAGCATTGCTGTTGTTGGTGGTGACCTGGCTAGCATTGCTCTGCGGGGCCCTCATGGTGTTCTGGCTCCTGAGCTGTGTGTTAGGGGCCTGTGAGCCTGTCACCTGAGATTGAGTCCTATACTGCATTGGGGCTTGGGATCTTGGTGCAGTGTAGCTGAAGCTTTTTGGTTTCTGGAAGCGATCCTGCTGGCGGGACTTGCTTTCCAGAAACATGTGCTTGTTATCCTTCCTTTCTTCAATTTTTCCCTTTCTGTAAGAATCGCCTTGTTCATCAGAGTATTGAAGTCAGGGTAGATCTGAGGGCTAAGCAATGTCCGGAGTTCTGGGTTCAGTCCCTTCTTGAACATGTCCTGCTTCTTTTCATCAGCGTTCACTTCTTCTGGTGTGGATAGATGGAGAGAGTACTTCGACAAGTTGTTTAATGGGGAGAGTGAGGGCCCTACCCTTGAGTTAGATGACTCTTTTGACGATATCAACAGACGTTTTGTGAGGAGAATTCAGGAGGTAGAGATCGGGGAGGCTTTGAAGAGGATGAAGGGAGGTAAAGCGATGGGCCCTGATGGTATCCCCATTGAGGTGTGGAGATGCCTAGGAGATAGAGCAATTGTATGGTTAACTAAGCTTTTTAATCTCATTTTTCAGTCAAACAAGATGCCGGAAGAATGGAGGAGAAGTATATTAGTACCTATCTTCAAAAACAAGGGCGATGTTCAAAGTTGTACTAACTACCATGGGATTAAGCTGATGAGCCATACGATGAAGCTTTGGGAGAGGGTTATCCAGCATCGCCTAAGAAGAGTGACAAGTGTGACCCAAAACCAATTTGGGTTCATGCCTGGAAGGTCAACCATGGAGGCAATTTTCTTAATACGACAATTGATGGAGAGATATAGGGAGCAGAAGAAGGACTTGCACATGGTCTTCATTGACCTTGAGAAGGCATATGACAAAGTACCGAGAAATGTCATGTGATGGGCCTTGGAGAAGCACAAAGTCCCAACTAAGTACATTACCCTCATTAAGGATATGTACAAGGATGCGATGACGTTTGTCCGGACATGTGATGGCAACACCACTGACCTTCCTATTAACATAGGCCTACACCAGGGGTCAGCATTGAGCCCTTATTTATTTGCTTTAGTGATAGATGAGGTCACAAGGGATATACAAGGTGAGATCCCTTGGTGTATGCTTTTTGCTGATGATGTGGTGGTAGTTGACGAGAGTAGGGCAGGGGTTAATAGGAAGTTAGAGCTCTGGAGACGCACGTTAGAGTCAAAAGGGTTCAAACTTAGTAGGACCAAGACCGAGTACATGATGTGCGATTTCAGCGCGACTAGGTATGAGGGGGGAGACGTTAGTCTAGATGGGCAAGTGGTGGTCCAGAAGGATACTTTTTGGTATTTAGGATCGGTGCTACAAAAGGATGGCGACATTGATGAAGATGTTAGGTATAGAATTTCAGCTGGCTGGTTGAAATGGCGGCAAGCTTCTGGCATCCTTTGTGACAAGAGGGTGCCACAAAAGCTAAAAGGCAAATTCTATAGGACAGCAATTCATCCGGCGATGTTATACGGTGCTGAATGTTGCCTTACAAAAAGGCAACAGTTCCAGCAACTGAGTGTAGCAGAGATGCGGATGTTGCGGTGGTTTTGCGGGCACACAAGAAGGGATAGAGTCCGGAACGAAGTTATTCGGGATAGGGTCGGGGTGGCACCAATTGAGGAGAAACTTACCCAGCATCGGCTGAGATGGTTTGGACATGTCCAACGAAGGCCTCCTGAGGCGCCGGTGCATAATGGGGTTCTTGAGCGGGTCGATAATGTAAAGAGAGGTAGAGGTAGACCTAAACTGACATAGGATGAGTCGGTTAAGAGAGATCTTAAGGATTGGAATATTTCTAAAGAGATAGCTTTGGATAGGAGCACTTGGAGACTAGCTATCAATGTGCCTGAACCTTGAACTTATTTCTTTTGGGTTTCATCTCTAGCCTACCCCAACTTGCTTGGGAAAAAAGGCTTGTTGTTGTTGTTGTTGTCACTTCTTCTGGTGCATATCGGGCCAACTCCATGAACTGATGGGTGTACTCTTCCACCGACATGCTTCCTTGCTGTAGTGCGCGGAACTCCTTCACAAACTCTTTCCATGTGATGGTGGAGGCATCTTCGGCAGCAGCACAGTAATTCTCCCACCAGGCTAAGGCAGTCCCGGTGAGTTGGTGAGCTGCCAGAAGGACTTTGTCTCGGTCCTGGCACTCGAACGGCTCGAGCTTCCTCTGAATTACACGTAGCCAGTCATCTACATCCAAGGGTTTGCTAGATCCGGCAAAGGTGGGCGGCTTGGTCCTCAGAAAAGCTGTCATCTTGTCATTCATGGTTTGCTCTCGAGGCCGCTTGTTTACGAGGGCATTGGCCAGTGTTTCTAGGATGAGGGTCTGGTTGTGGATTATCTGTGCCAGGTCTCCGAGGGGTGGTGGTGGTGGCATTGGCACTTCTCGATTTTCTCCTTTGTTCTGGCTCACTTCCTGTTCTTCCTGAGGGGGGTTCTGTCCATTAAGCTGCACTCCCGTACCAGTGACTGCAGGGTTCCGAATGCGGGAGGCCCTCGTAATGCTTCGGGAAGCCATCTGTAGATTGGGTAGAGTTTTTGTGAGATTGGGATTAAGTGATGTTTAAGTTGTTTAATTCGTATTTTTGAAAAGGCGGAATCTACCTTCCGCCAAAAAGCACACAAACTAACAGGCACACAAACATAGCAACCAACAAGCGCAAACTACTCTATTACTGCAAGGGAGGGTACAACACAGGGACACGACTAAAACGCATACTACACGTCCGGGTATAGGTTCACTCTTAAGAGTACAACTTAAGCCAAAGGGGCTGGGAGGGTACATCACTGGAATGGTGTCGGACATTCTACTCGCGGGGCGAGCCTTCTTCTAGGGCGGAGTGTGCGAGTAGTCCTTGCTCGCCGTAATCTAGGTTTCCATTTTTCAAAGGTTGCATAGCAGCTTCTCTTTCACCAACGGCAGTAGACCCTTCGGGGTTCTCGGGTGGGGCTTGTGGGGTTCTTGAGAGTGGTCCCCATCCTATGACGGGCGTCCCGAGTAGAAAATGGTCTTCCCCAATTGCCGGGACTGGGGTTCCACTTCTGGTCCATTCTTGCATACGTCGGTCTCGGGCTTGCCAGAGGCTCTCCTGAGCAACTGCTTCACTGCTGACCGCAGCTGCGGCTCTTGCCTCGGCTTGGGCTGCTCGTATCTGTTGCAGTCTCACCGCGAGCTCTGCTTGCTCGGCTCGATGGGTCTGCTCCCTCAGAATGTTGGCTTGCTCGTCAAAGAGCTGATCCAAGGAGGCTAGGTAAGTAGCCACTTGGTACAGGGGGTCTCCTTCATGGCGCCACCGTTCCAGACTTCTCATGCGCGCTTCCCAAACTGGGGTTATGATGGCCGGCAGGAAGAATCTCATTGGTGTGGAAGCGAGGTGTCTTTCAAAAATCTGGCACAGGTAACGGAGTGCCTTTCTGACGGCCAAGGGATAGGTGTCTTGGTGCCTAAATGCTGTAGCGGTCACTCGTCATGGCTGGATGTCGGGGTAGCGGTCACTCCTGGCGATGACCAGGATCACCCTGCAGCGGAGGGTACCATGGTGCTCGTACTCTCTGCTGTAGTACCTTGGGCGTTCCGTAACGCCAAGGCTTTCCAGGGCATTGATCAAAAGGCTGGGGAAACCAGGTGCAGCTTGGCAATTGCCCTGGGTCCATCCTTCCTCAGCCATTTGTAAACAAAGATAGAGTAAACAATTTTTGCACAAGTATTTGGGTACAAGGAGACAGATGGTACTTATTATTATAACATGGAGAGGTACAGTTTCCATGGATACATGGCTATTAGTATAGGGTTCTAGCTCGGAGTGCTACGCCTATCATGGGGACTCTTTCTCGATCCTGATAAGACGCTTCTTCAGTGGAAGACACTGACCCATCACATCATCTTCAGTCTGAGTACCCTTATCCCAATGGGTTTCTTCGGGTTCTTCCTCTTCAGTCTGAGTGCCTCTATCCCAATGGGTTTCATCGAGTTCTTCCTCTTCAGTCTGAGTGCCTCTATCCCAATGGGTTTCTTCGGGTTCTTCCTCTATCCACCCGCCTATTCCTTTGCGAGCCTCGTATTCTTGCATTTGGGCTTGGAGAGCGGCTAGGGAATATTCGGCGCGTGCGGCTCTTGTCCGTTGTTCCTCCAGTTCTTGGGTTGCCTTTTCTGCCCTGTGGATTTGTTGTTACAATTGCGCCGCTTGCTCGCGGTAAAGTTCATCCAGGCCGGTGAGGTAGATGGATAGGTGGGAGACCATATCTTCTAGGTCTTCTTCTTCTCTTCCGAGTCCTCTCATCCGGGCAATCCATGAGCGTCCTCTTCCTTCAGTGGGTGGGAAAAATCCCATAGAGGACCGCTAAAGGTGGTGCTTGTAGATCACACGTAGACGTCGCAGGGGTTTTAGAGCGGCTTTTCGGTAGGTGTCAGGGAAACGAAATCCAGTGGTGGAGATGAACCAGGGATCCACATCAGGGTAGCAGGTGCTCTTTCCCACGAAAATCATTACGTCGCACCGAAGAGTGCCCCTGGAGTCGTACTCCCGGTAGACGTACTCTGGTGGGTCCACCACTCCAATGCGTTCCAGGCTGAGTATCAATAACTTAGGAAGGCCGGGCTCTGCGTGACAGATTCTGCCAATCCATCCATTGTCAGCCATCTAGAACAGGGCAAAAACCAGTGGTTAGTGTTTGTGTGAAAGAAGGATTAAGGAAGGAAAAGTCCTAGTGTGAAAGGGCCTGAAAAGGGTTTCTCTCCTAGGGTCACGTCCTACGGCCAACCTACGGCTCTGATACCACCTGAAGCGTCCCCTCATAAGAGAAGACTTAAATGTGATACAAACATCAGTCCTAGGAGGCTGATGACACATTTATTACATCAGATGGTACATCACCGTACAACTCTACGCGGTAATGGGCAGTGAAGCGCCACTATCGCGAGGATTACAACTAAAACCCACATAACTACATTAACTACGAAGATGGGGTCATCAGTCTTGTGCCATGCGGAACTCCCCGCGGGTGACTCTAACCACAGGCAAGGTTGGGTGCTGGACGGAAACCCTACTCAACGTCTTCAGGAACGAAGTCCGGATCCTCCTCTATAAAAATTAAGAATGGGGTGAGTACAAACGTACTCAGCAAGTCCAACCACACCCACGGATGGGGTATAAATAGAATATAATGCACAAGGTAAATCCGTGATCCTTCCCCTGTAGTTTGGCGAGGTGGTACTAAAGTGCACTGATGCTGCTCAAGTGCTGCATGGCTGTGTTGCCTGGCTTGCTACCGCCCACCACGCGAGGGCTAAGGACGCGGCCCACAGTGGCCCAAGCATTCACGAAGGAGCACAGAGCAGCAGGTTCAGAATCTGGGTTGGATCCTGGGGTTTTTGTTTCACAATATTACAGAAAAGAAACCGCTGTGCACACTTGGGGCCATGAGATATATGGCATAGGCAGTCTGGGATCATTCACTACACTAAATATCTCTCCAATGTACATTCCCAATCCAGATGCTAGGAGAGGGGTAGGTCGACGGCAGACACTTCGTATCCGTAACGGAATGGATGAGTCTGAGGCAGGAAAGAAGAAAAAAAGATGCAACCTGTGTGGAGCAGATGGTCACACTTACAAGAAGTGTCCTAAAATGCAAGAAGATAATGCTGGGCTGAGGTTGGACCTTCTGGAAATCCCACCGATGGATTGCCTCCGGATTTTGGAGCCCGTCGTGTCTAGATTTCGTTATGTGTGCATATGTATTTGAACCAGATGTATGGATATGTATTCCGACCTATATGTGATAATTACATTTCGTTATGTATGGATATGTATTTGCACCAGATTGTAGCATGTAATATTACGAAGGTATTTGTGTAGTAACATTTCTTGGTTGTAGTTCTAAATGTGTAGGTTGGTTCAATTATATTGCTCGCTTGGGCGGCCACTGGGCCTATCTATATGTCTATCAATATTTTCAAAGCTTTATTTGAATTGTTCTGTATTTTGCTTGATGGTCTGTTACTGGTTGACCAGATGAGATTGTAGAAAAGAAAATCAAGATAATAGCATCCGTAAAGGAGAAAGGCATCATCATCTGAAGGCAAGTTCCTTCGGTAGCAAAAGGAAAAGTTTATGTAATTAATATTCCTTAGAGTTGTTCTGTACTTTTCAACCCTCCTTGAAGAATTATGAAAAGAAAAATCAAAGACTCCGCTCGTACAAGATGAGAAGTGTGCATGCATTTAATAGAGTTTCCACTGTACGCTCCCTGATTATATATATGATGGCTGGAAGAACAATCCAAGAACACAGAAGAGAGTGGTAACTCAAAATTCATATCTCACTGGAAAAACTGGAAAGTGTACTGAAAATAGAAGGGTAGTTACGAATCATTAATTTTCGGTTTGCAATACAGTTTTGTAAACAATGCTACGATTACAAAGCAGAGGCCTAAGGCGTTCGTACTACTAGATACTTGAACAATGAAAATCATGGCATGTGCAACACGATAACCTCGTGTTGTGAGTAAACCTAACATGTCTTAGGAAATGTAAAATGCCGGGATTACATGGTGGTGCTTTACTGAGTGCACCGGTGATATTTTCCCTTCCTAATAGTTTCAAACCCTGCTTTCTTAGCACGGCGGGCCCTCTCTCGCTTCCTCTCCCTATCAGCTTCACGTTCCTCTGCCTTCTGACGTTCCACTTCTGCAATCCTCTTCTGAATCTCTTCCTGGTTTTTCTTGCGCTTCTCCTCCATCTGTTCTTCATGCAGCATTCGTTGCCACATTTGTGCAGCCCACCTTGCTTTACGCTCCACGTGGTTCTTATCCTGCTGAGATTGCTCGGTGTCTAACCACTGCACGAAATCACATAGAGGCAGTGGAGTTTTTCCCCAAATCATGTTAGAAGTCATTACTAGATTTGAAAGTGACAAACTCTGATAGTGTTTTGTAGTACCTTTGCTCAGTCCTTGCCGTAATGGCGGGTCGTACTCGTAATTCTCGCACATAAAGAATCTCTTGCCAAAGTCGTCCCCCAAAACCCTTGATTTCATTAGTTTGCACAAGGATCCGCAAAAACACATAGGCACCTGGACTCCTTGGCGGACTGTTTCCGTCACCTTATTTCATGGAATGTAGGTGGATCCTGAGGATGCCATGGTGTTGAGCCCTGGCAATCACAAGTGAGCAATTAGATTGCTAATATACTATATCAACACTAATCATTATCAGTAACTACACCTAAATGTACCACTAATCACTCCTAATAATAATTAAACTGATTGCTAAACTATTTTCTAACATTTTCTAAAAAAATTTCTAATATTTTCTATAATTTTCTACAATTTTCTACAATTTTCTAATATTATCTTGCATTTTTTTATTTTCTAATACTTCTCTAACAATTTTCTAGTATTTTCTAATACTAAATCTAACACTAAATGTACTATATCAACGCTAATCACTACAAGTAACTGTAAGCATCTAGGCCCTCAAGGTATGTTTCGGTGATTAATGACAACCATTATTGTGACTAATGAGTTTGTGCAGCTTAATAGATCATTATCGCTCATTTGGTCATATGTCAAAAGAGGCCCCTCAATTTCATTATTCAAAAAGGTGATCTCGGTATTCAACTCAATTATATGGCAAGACTAAGGATCTTTCTAGTCCTAAGTGTCATAAGGTTGAGAAGGACACTTAGGTTAGTATAGGTTTTATAGTTTTGTAGTGATCGCACTATTAAGAGGGGTTAAGGCTAAGTAACTTGAGCATGGACATGGTCATTTGAAAATGGATGCACACTATGGTCACTCAGGTTTCTAGAAGTTCAAATAAGTGGTTCTCAAACTATATCTCAAGAATATTTGGATTTCATTCAAGACTCAAATCAGAAAAGACAAAATCAGAAAAAGTCTATACACCGGTTTAACCGACACTCTCAATTTCTATACGTCGGTTAAACGAAGTCAGCAGTGTCTGGACAAATTCAATACACCGGTTAAACCAACGTGTTTGAATTTAACGTCGGTGCATTAGTCCAGAGTTGGTTTTTCCAGGGTATTTCAAGTTCTATACACCGGTTAAACCGACGATGTTTGAATCAGGACATCGGTGCAATTGACCAGTGAGATGGTTTTCCAAAGGAATTCAGAAGTTGTACTCACCGGATAAACCGACGATAGGTTTGAGTTAACGTCGGTGCAGTTGTCCAGAGACTTGATTTTTCAGTTGATCAGTGGACAACTACACTCACCGGTTAAACCGATGATACGTCGGTTAATCTGCCCAAGTTGTAACGGCTAGTTTTCAGAAGGGGCAGTTTACATTCACCGGTTAAACCGACGATGACTATTGGAGGGACGTCGGATTAACCGGCGCTACGCAGTTTTCTGGCAGCTTTTCTCCAACGGCTCTATTCGTGTGAGCTGCTTATATATACCCCTCCAATGGGTCATTTTGCTACTCTTGACACCAGGCAACATCCATACACTCATAACATAGTCAAGAGCCACCTTGAGCTTCATCATTCACATACTTGTGCATTCAATCAATCAAGAAGCAAGATTAAGGACTTGAGTAGAGAGAAGCTAGTGTGCATCCGTTCTTGGTGATCGGTTCTTGCTCAAGTGAAGGCCTTAGCTTGTTACTCTTGGTGATTGGCATCACCTAGGCGATCTTGGTGATCGAGGTGTTTCTCGCGGAGCTTGCCAAAGATTGTGGGAGCCCGGAGAAGAAGATTGTACGTGGCTTGAGCTCCACCATGCCGGGATGGTAAACGGAGACTCTTAGTGAGCGCCCAAGTCTCGGTGACATGGGAGGTGACAAGACTCTTAGTGAGTGTCACAACGTGGATTAGGGGTGTGTGCCAACACATCGACACCACGGGAAAAATCCGGTTGTCTCTTGCACTCTCTTTCATTTCAAGCACTTACTTTCATGCATTCTTTCATGTGCTTGACCTTAGAGATCATAGCTTAGCTCTTTCTTGCTTAGTTTCATATCTTTGATAGCTTGTGTAGTTTGCTTTGTTTAGCCGGTTGGTGAATTGAGCCTTACTAGCATTGCATAGGTTAAGGTTGTTTTATCTATCTTAGAAATTTGAAAAAGGCCCAATTCACCCCCCCTCTTGGTCCATCGATCCTTACAATTGGTATCAGAGCCTCGTTGCTCATTTGGATCATTAGGCTTCACCGCCTAGAGCTATGGCCAAGATGGGAGGGTCGCCGCCTCACTTCGAGGGCAAGAACTTTGCCTATTGGAAAGTTCGTATGGCCGCATACCTTGATGCGATTGCCCCCAAAGTGTGGATGGCAACTAAGACCGGATTCACCGGAACTCCCACCCCGGAGCAATTAAAATGGAACGCTAAGGCTAGAAATGCAATTTCCGAAGCCATTAGTGAGGAAGTCTTTGCTAGAGTAAATGGCATGGACTTAGCTAGTGAGATATGGAAAGAGCTAATTGAAATTCATGAAGGCTCCACAAAAGTCTGTGAACAAAAATATCACTTGTTTAGAGCAAAATATGATTCCTTTAAAATGCTTGCTCATGAAAATTGCAATGATATGTATTCTCGCTTGAATGTCATTGTCAAGGACATTAACGCTCTTGAAGTTTCTAAAATTGACAGTGGCTCTATCAACCGCAAGATTCTCATGCTCCTTCCGAAGCCCAAGTACAACATTATCAATGCTATGCTTCAAAAAGAGAATCTTGATGCAATGGAAGTGGGAGAGCTTGTGGGCGAAATTCGCGCTCATGAAATGGGTATCCTTGGTATGTCTGAAGAGCCAACAACAAGCAAGTCAATTGCTCTCAAAACCAAGGCCAACAAATCCCGCAAGCTCAAGATGGTCAAGCAAGAATCTAACTCAAGCAATAAAGAAGAAGATCATCATGAGAGCTCATCCGATAATGAAGAAGATGGGGAACTTGCTCTCATGATGAGAAAGTTCACACGCTTGAGCGACAAGATAAACAAGAAGGGTTACAACTTTGACCCCAAAAGAAGGATGTTCCGGTATAGGGAAGATGTCAAGTACAAAACATGCTATAATTGTGGGGAAAAAGGACACATCTCTCCCGATTGCCCCAAGCCGGACAAGAGAAAGAAGGACAACAAAGGCAAACATCGCCATGATTCAAGCGATGATGAAGAGGATGAGAAGAAAAACAAGAACAAGAAGCTTGGGAAGAAGAAGAGCCATGACAAAAAGACCAAGCTCTTCCCAAAGAAGAAAGGGCACACCAAGAGAAGCTTCTTGGTGGAAAAACAAGAGTGGGTGACCGATGTCTCATCAAGCGAAGATTCAAGTGATGAAGAAGATATAGTCACCATCGCCCTCACAAATGAAGAACCACCACTACCTCCGCCTCCAATGTGCCTCATGGCCAAAGGTAACTCTAAGGTATGTGAGAGTGAAGATGATAGTGATGATGGGCTTGATCCTAATGAGTTTGCTAACCTCATTAATGAGTATACATCCGTTATCAAGAGGGAAAAGGGCAAAGTCAAGGTTCTTGAGAGCACTCATGCCAAGTTAGAGCTTGCCCACTCCGATTTGCTTGGCAAGTACAATGACTTGCTCAAAAAGCACAATGAGTCACTTGTACTTGCTAAGCAAGTTAAAGAGAGCCACAAAAAGCTTAAACAAGAGCATAGGGAGTTGGCTCACAAGTATCAAGAACTTGAATTTGCCTATGAAGCAATTGACCCAAGTCTTGAGAACTTTGCTCATGAAACTATTGAGAAGGTCAATGCTTCTACTTCATGTGATGACCTACTCATTAATGCAAATGCCTCTAATGCTTTGACCGAGCTTGCACCTTCTAGGGAAAAGGAATTGATGGATCAAGTGGCAAGCCTCAAGAGTAGTGTGGAGAAGCTCTCAAGAGGAGAATACATCCACAAGGAGATTCTCTTCAACAATGCCCGTGACTATGGCAAGAGAGGTCTTGGTTCATTTCCGGAGCCAAACATAGCTACTACTCCTTCTCTGGAGATCAAGATTAGCTTCATCAAGGAAGTTGGTTCATATTGCCAACATTGCCAAGTCACCGGGCACCACACTAGGGAGTGCACTTTACCATCATGTCCTCTTCCTAATTTACCCAAGAATTACTCATCAATGTTTCAAAATAACCATTTTCTCTTGAGTAAAGTGAAGGGCAAGGTGAATGCCAAATTCATTGGCAAACTCACTAAGGAGTCAAAGAAGAAGCTCCCCAAGCAACTTTGGGTCCCAAAAGCTCTTGTCACACATGTGCAAGGCCCAAAGCTTGTTTGGGTTCCTAAAACTCAAAAGTGAATTCTCATGTGTGTAGGTGAACTACAAAGCCGGTGGAAAACATTGGGTACTTGATAGCGGTTGCTCTCAACACATGACCGGCAATGATAGCATGTTCACCACTCTTGAAGACCCCGGAGATCATGAACATGTTACCTATGGTGATAATTCAAGGGGAAAAGTTTTAGGTTTGGGTAGAATAGCAATCTCTAAAGATTTATCTATTTCTAATGTTTTGTTTGTTGAAGCACTTAGTTTTAATCTTATTTCAATTGCTCAATTGTGTGATCTTGGACTAACATGTGCCTTTGACAAGAATGGTGTTGTAGTAACTCATGAAAAAGACAAGTCATTGGTATTCACGGGGTTTAGGCATGGCAACATTTACTTGGTGGATTTCTCGTCAAAGCAAACAAGCACCATGACATGCCTCTTCACCAAGTCTTCTCTTGGATGGCTTTGGCATAGAAGAATTGCTCATATTGGCATGAGCAACCTCAAGAAAGCCCACAAGAGAGGGATGATCACCGGCTTGAAGGATGTCACATTTGACAAGAACAAATTATGCAAAGCATGTCAAGCCGGGAAGCAAGTAGCAACACATCATCCCATCAAGACGATGTTGTCTACCTCCAAGCCGCTCGAGCTTCTACACATGGATCTCTTTGGTCCAACTACATACAAGAGTCTTGGTGGTAACCTCTATTGCCTAGTAATTATTGATGATTTTTCACGTTACACTTGGGTTATGTTTCTAGGCGATAAGGGTGAAACTCCGGAAATCTTCAAGACATTTGCAAGAAGAGCTCAAAGGGAGTACAACTCCCCAATTGTGAAGATCCGGAGTGACAACGGCACCGAGTTCAAAAATATGAAGATTGAAGAATGGTGCGATGAAGAGGGCATTAAGCATGAGTTCTCCGCTACCTACACGCCTCAACAAAATAGAGTGGTGGAAAGAAAGAACAAGACACTCATCACCCTAGCAAGAGCGATGTTGGATGATTATGGCACGTCCGAGAAGTTTTGGGCGGAAGCAATCAACACGGCGTGTCATGCATCCAACCGAGTGTATCCTCACCGACTCCTCAAGAAAACTCCATATGAGCTCATCACCGGGAGGAAACCAAATATATCATACTTTCGAGTCTTTGGTTTCAAATGCTTCATCTATAAGAAGAAAAGGCTCGGTAAGTTTGAGAGTAGATGTGATGAACGTTTCTTTCTTGGTTATGCATCAAACTCCAAAGCATATAGAGTATTCAATCAAACCTCCGGGTTAGTTGAAGAAACATGTGATGTGGAGTTTGATGAATCTAATGGCTCCCAAGAGGAGGTTGTTGGCTATGAAAATGTAGGTGATGAAGAGATTGATGAAGCTTTGAAGAATATGTCCATTGGGGATATCAAGCCCAAAGAGGTGGATGAAGGCAATGATCAAGGGGGAGGACCTTCCTCATCTACACCAAGCACCTCCACGGCACCCCAAGCGGATAAAGAAAAAGAAAAAGATGATCCACTACCTCAAGAAGATGTGCCAATGCCAACACCCCAAGTCCAAGAACAAGAAGAGCAAAATGTTCCACCACAAGCACAAGTCACCCATGATCCACCCCAACAAGCATCCACGCAAATACCGCTAGTGAAGCATGGTCGCATCTCCAAGGATCATCCAATTGGTCAAATCATTGGTAATCCTTCAAAGGGAGTAAGAACTCGCTCTAAGCATGCTTCATTTTGCGAATATCACTCGTTTGTTTCTTGTATTGAACCCACTAGCATAGAGGAAGCGCTTGAGGACTCGGATTGGGTGATGGCCATGCAAGAAGAATTGAACAACTTCACCCGCAATGAAGTTTGGGTCCTCGGAGCTCCTCCGAAAGACAAGAATATCATTGGCACTAAGTGGGTCTTTCGAAACAAGCAAGATGAACATGGGGTGGTGATACGCAACAAAGCAAGACTTGTGGCAAAAGGGTTTTCTCAAGTCGAAGGTTTGGATTTTCGTGAAACTTTTGCTCCGGTCGCAAGACTTGAAGCTATCCGTATCCTTCTTGCTTACTCTTCACATCATAACATTAAGTTATATCAAATGGATGTGAAAAGTGCATTCTTAAATGGCGTTATTAACGAACTTGTTTATGTTGA
Organism: Panicum virgatum; assembly: GCF_016808335.1. Classification (NCBI taxonomy): domain Eukaryota; kingdom Viridiplantae; phylum Streptophyta; class Magnoliopsida; order Poales; family Poaceae; genus Panicum; species Panicum virgatum. The sequence goes on along the minus strand of NC_053144.1, from coordinate 47,981,984 downwards.
GCAACCTCCCGGGTTTGAAGATCCGAGGAATCCTAACCATGTTTATAGGTTGCACAAGGCACTCTATGGGCTCAAACAAGCTCCAAGGGCTTGGTATGAGAGGCTTCGTGACTTCCTAATCATGCAAGGCTTCAAGATCGGGAGGGTGGACACCACGTTGTTCACAAAAGACGTCAACGGGGATCTTTTCATTTGTCAAATTTATGTTGACGATATTATCTTTGGCTCAACTAATGATTTACTAAGCCATAAGTTTGCTACCATGATGTCTAGGGAATTCGAGATGTCCATGATTGGCGAATTGACCTTCTTCCTTGGTTTTCAAGTCAAACAAATGAAGAAAGGGACATTCATCCATCAAGAAAAGTATACTAAAGATATTCTGAAGAAGTTCAAGATGGATGAGTGCAAGCCAATCAAGACACCCATGGCAACTAATGGGCATCTCGACTTGGATGTGGACGGTAAACCGATTGATCAATCCCTCTATCGTTCTATGATAGGGTCTTTGCTTTACCTTACTGCATCTAGGCCCGATATATTGTTTAGTGTGTGCTTGTGTGCCCGCTTTCAAGCTAACCCAAAGGAATCACACCTTTCGGCTGTGAATAGGATCCTTCGGTATCTCAAGCACACCCCTAGCATAGGCTTGTGGTACCCCAAAGGCGCTAGTTTAGATTTCTTGGGATACTCGGATTCGGATTTTGCCGGAAGCCGTGTGGATCGCAAGAGTACCTCCGGGGGTTGCCACTTACTTGGGCGTTCTCTAGTTTCTTGGTCTAGTAAGAAGCAAAATTCCGTGGCTTTGTCCACCGCGGAAGCGGAATATATAGCGGCCGGTGCATGTTGTGCCCAAATTCTATATATGAAGCAAACCCTTTTGGACTTTGGTGTGAAACTAGATAGGATACCACTCCTTTGTGACAATGAAAGTGCCGTAAAAATTGCCAAGAATCCGGTTCAACACTCTCGCACAAAGCACATTGATATTCGCATCACTTCTTGCGTGATCACGAAGCCAAAGGAGACATATCTCTTCAAGGTGTGAGATCCGATGAGCAATTGGCGGATATTTTCACAAAACCTTTAGACGAGAGTACCTTTGTTAGGCTAAAGAATGAGCTTAATGTGTTAGATGCGGCAAACGTCATGTAAGTTGCCATGTCATATAGAAAAATGCATACATATATGACACTTGTCTAACCATGGTAAGATAGTGATGAGCAAGGGTTTAGCTAGAGGTGGTGGTCCACTTGTTTTCCTCTAGGCTTGTAGAAAGGCTCATCATGAAGAAGCTTCCCGTGGGTTCAAACTTGACAAGTAGATCTTAATTTCTTGTTATGCATTTCTTGTCATATAGATGTGCACTTCATGTTTATTTCACTTTCGCATGTGGTTGTAGTTCGCATTATCATTGCATGTGTAAGGGTCACAAAGGAGATCACTTGATGAAAATGAGACTTGTTTCATATACAAGATCTTAATTCATGAAAAGTGAAAAGAGCAAAGTGTTAGGTGCGTTATTGCCTAGTGAGCAATGTCATGATGAGTTTGAAGCTTTCTATCTTCAATATTCCTATGACATGGCTCATACATTTTATTTGGCGCTTTGTCTCTCTTGCGGCTTTTCCTTGTTTGAAAAGAAAATTATTTAAGCTAGTATGCTATCCTATTTATTTTGAGGGGTAAAGTCGCCTATGCAAGTCCATTAACTTGAGTTTATTTGAATCTTATAAGTTTATTGGACTAAGCATAGAAGAGTGAGCTGAGTGAGGGGTTTTTTTTCGGCTTCACCAGTTAAACCGACGCTCAATGGATTTATAACCATCGGTTTAACCGGCGTTACTAAAGTTGGGTCTCAGCTCAGGCAGTTTCAGGCGTTTAACCGGCGTATTCAAAAGTCAGAGCATCGGATCAACCGGTGATCATTAATGCAGACCAGACCTAGCAATCAACCGGCGTTTTGATCAATCAACCGACGAGTTCCCTTTTGGCATCATCGGTTCAACCGGCGTTCAAAAACAGATCTAGTAGAGTCTCGGGTAAACTGCACCGACGCAATCAACTGGCGTTCAAACCCTATGCGTCGGATCAACCGGTGTTAAAGAAAATCGCGGGTCCCACCTGTCATATATGTCTCTTGCCCGCGCTACCGGCCTCTATTTCCCTTCTCTCTTCACGCCGCCGCCGCCCGACTCGATCCCTTCGCGCGTCGCCTTCCCTTCGCGCCGCCGCCTTCCCTTCGCGCCGTCGCCGTACCTCCACCGCCGCCGTGCGCCCGCGCTGCCACCACCGTGCGTCGTTCTCGCACGCTCGCCGCTGCCGCCGCTTGCACTTCGCCCCTGCGCCGCCCGCACGTGCCTCCATCGCCAAGCGCCGCCGTGCTCCACGCCATCCATGCGCTCAGAGCCGCAGCTTCCACACGTCGAGCAGCCCACGCAGCCACGCCGCCTTCGCTTTCTCACGCCGCAGCCACCACCGCTTCGCGCACGCAAACTGTTCGAGGGTTTGCCCGTGCCGCTTTTCGCACCGCTCGCGCGCCACGTTCTTGCCTTCGCCAGTAGAGATGGGTCACGAGAAGAGGAAGGGAAAGGAAGTTGTGGTCGAGAAGCCCGCTCGCAAGCGGACTCGTGCAGAGAAGGAGGCCGAGAGGGCCGAGATGGTGGCCAAGGCCGCCGAGGAGCAGGCATCAAGCCGTGCTCGTCCGTTCCAGATCAGGGAGGACCCCAGAGGCAGAGGCAGAGGCAGAGGCAGAGGCAGGGGTATGGGTAGAGTAAGAGGTGCCAGGGCCACTAGAGCCGCGACAGCAGCAGCAGCGACAGATTCAGATGGTTCTGACTCAGAGGCAGCACAGTCAGAGGGGCAGAGTTCTCCACAGCAGTCGTCTGAGGGAGGCTCCCCGCCAGAGACAGAGCGTCGCACTGGACCGAGGACTCGGGGAGGACACCAGCCACAGGAGCCCCGCAGGTCCGCAGCAGCAGCAGCAGCAGCTCGCAGAGCCGAGGCCCTAGAGTCCAAGCGCGCAGTGTTCCGTATGGACACTGTTGTGCGTCTGGAGCCAGGTGTGATGCTCCAGAACTTGACCCGAGCCAATGCGGCCAAGGTCAAGAGGCTCAGGTGGAGTGTTGAGGAGGAGGTCTGGTTCCCAGTGACCCGAGACAGTAGAGTCGACAGGAGGTTCTGGACTCTGCTACAGGCTAGCTTCTACGAGACTTTCCAGCGAAGGGGCCACCGGATCTTCCAGCACAGGGTTCTTGACTGGGTCTCACTGAGGACAGCCGCAGGGGGAGCAGATGTGAGAGCACACTTCGCTCACTTCAGAGGACTGCCCAGGCTGCTAGAGATGGAGCAGAACCGTTATATCGAGGACTGGGTCAGAGTGTTCTACGCCACAGCTTGGATAGCACCCGAGCGCAGAGCCGTGCACTTCATGTTTGGAGGGCAGGACTTTGGTTTGTCGAGGGCGACCATTGCTGGTATACTTGGAGTTGACCTGGTCGACGTCTCGCTGCACGAGAGGGTTTACGGCGACTCTGATCCACCCCGCAGGGCGATGGTTGGCGGGATTGCTCCTTCTCACGAGGCGATCTCTCAGTGCTTCCGCTAGCCGTTCCCAGCCTCTTACGCCAGAGTGCCGAGCTTGCTGACTCCAGAGGCATACGCTGTTCACATGGCACTCTGGAGGACTCTGTTACCGAGGAGTGGCTACCCAGAGGGGTTCACAGGTTTGCAGCAGCTCTTGCTCCTACACATCCTCACTCACGAGCCATTTGATATAGTTGATTTTATTCTGGCTGAGATCGAGGATGTGATCACTGATGGGATGGGTGTGGTGCGACAGTTTCCTTATGGGCACTGGATCAGTTACATATGCTCTATGATAGTGCCAGCAGAGTCACCCATCAGCGCCCACTACCGTCACGACTAGGCTCCCAGGTTCCCTGTCTACCGACCCACAGCTCCACAGGACAGGAGGAGGGGCAGGCACGCAGATAGAGCTGCGATGGCACGACTGTCACCGGAGGTTCAGGCACGAGTGGCAGAGGAGGATGAGACACTCCTGGCAGCCGAGGCACAACTTCCCGGGGGAGATGATGAGATTCACTGGTCTGAGCTTGAGTCAGACTCCTCCGAGGACGTAGAGTACTTTCCTCCAGCTGCCCCAGCCAGTCACGACCACGAGGCAGGAGGGTCCGGAGAGCCAGCTCCTCCGACTTCAGCAACTGCTACAGTCTCTGAGTCCCAGGTGACTCAGCCGTCCGAGCTCACTGCACTACTACAGCAGCTCGTGACTCAGCAGAGGGAGGACCGACTTGCTCAGGAGGAGGCCAGGAGAGCCCATGAGGCTCAGATTGCAGCTATTCAGAGAGAGGCAGCCCGAGAGCGTGCAGCGACAGAGGAGCGTTTTGTCGGCCTCATTGACAGAGTTTCACAGAGGACAGACGCTCAGTTCCAGCAGATGCAGCAGGGCATGATGGCGATGTTCGGGATGATCTCCCAGCTTTACTCTCACACCGGACTCGCCCCACAGCAGCAGCAGCCCGGACTTCCGGGTGTTGGAGCACCTCAGCTTGCAGTCACACCAGCTCCTCCTCCTCCAGCCCCTACTGTAGCTCCAGCTACTACAGCGACACCGGAGACCACGTTCTCGATGTCCGCACTCTTTGGGTCTGCCGGTCGTCCGCTCTTTTCACCACTGCCAGCGACCACACTCTTTCAGGACTCACCGTCAGCGGTTCAGTCGGTCGCCCTCCCTACCTCACTTCAGGCAGTACCTTCAGGGGGAGGAGCAGTAGAGGAGTCCCTGCTTCCACAGTCGACGCAGCCGGCAGCCTCAGCGGTCACTTCTTCAGATGTTGATACTTCTTCTGCTGGCCCGGTTACGACTTCTACGGATCCTCTACCAGGCAGTGCCAGCACGAGAGCCTCCACGACAGTCACTCCCCCAGTGAGCTCAGACCCAGACCAGCAGCTTCCGTCTGTCACCGAGGGTGAGGGTTCTCCGTCCGACGACGACGACGACGACGACCCGGACCGCTTCCTCGCCGTACCATGACAGCACGACCCGTAGCTCGCCTTTTGGTGCTTTGATGCCAAAGGGGAGAGTGTTAGGGGGAGCCACAGAGTTAGGGGGAGGGTAGAGCTAGAGAGAGCTCGTAGTTATCAGGACTTTGATTCTTTGTATCACATTTGGTGTTAGTTCATGGATATGTACATTTGTCGCTTGAGTATGCCGTGCTTTGAGACATATCTATGGATTTCGTTTGAGCCGTTGAGCTCTTTGGTCCTTCTTTTCGAGTTTGCTTGTGTTTATCTTGCTTTATCTTTCTCGCTCTCTCGTTATTTATGGTTGTGCTGTCATCAATCACCAAAAAGGGGGAGATTGTAAGCATCTAGGCCCTCAAGGTATGTTTCGGTGATTAATGACAACCATTATTGTGACTAATGAGTTTGTGCAGCTTAATAGATCATTATCGCTCATTTGGTCATATGTCAAAAGAGGCCCCTCAATTTCATTATTCAAAAAGGCGATCTCGGTATTCAACTCAATTATATGGCAAGACTAAGGATCTTTCTAGTCCTAAGTGTCATAAGGTTGAGAAGGACACTTAGGTTAGTATAGGTTTTATAGTTTTGTAGTGATCGCACTATTAAGAGGGGTTAAGGCTAAGTAACTTGAGCATGGACATGGTCATTTGAAAATGGATGCACACTATGGTCACTCAGGTTTCTAGAAGTTCAAATAAGTGGTTCTCAAACTATATCTCAAGAATATTTGGATTTCATTCAAGACTTAAATCAGAAAAGACAAAATCAGAAAAAGTCTATACACCGGTTTAACCGACGCTCTCAATTTCTATACGTCGGTTAAACGAAGTCAGCAGTGTCTGGACAAATTCAATACACCGGTTAAACCGACATGTTTGAATTTAACGTCGGTGCATTAGTCCAGAGTTGGTTTTTCCAGGGTATTTCAAGTTCTATACACCGATTAAACCGACGATGTTTGAATCAGGACGTCGGTGCAATTGACCAGTGAGATGGTTTTCCAAAGGAATTCAGAAGTTGTACTCACCGGTTAAACCGACGATAGGTTTGAGTTAACGTCGGTGCAGTTGTCCAGAGACTTGATTTTTCAGTTGATCAGTGGACAACTACACTCACCGGTTAAACCGATGATACGTCGGTTAATCTGCCCAAGTTGTAACGGCTATTTTTCAGAAGGGGCAGTTTACATTCACCGGTTAAACCGACGATGACTATTGGAGGGACGTCGGATTAACCGGCGCTACGCAGTTTTCTGGCAGCTTTTCTCCAACGGCTCTATTCGTGTGAGCTGCTATATATACCCCTCCAATGGGTCATTTTGCTACTCTTGACACCAGGCAACATCCATACACTCATAACATAGTCAAGAGCCACCTTGAGCTTCATCATTCACATACTTGTGCATTCAATCAATCAAGAAGCAAGATTAAGGACTTGAGTAGAGAGAAGCTAGTGTGCATCCGTTCTTGGTGATCGGTTCTTACTCAAGTGAAGGCCTTAGCTTGTTACTCTTGGTGATTGGCATCACCTAGGCGATCTTGGTGATCGAGGTGTTTCTCGCGGAGCTTGCCAAAGATTGTGGGAGCCCGGAGAAGAAGATTGTACGTGGCTTGAGCTCCACCACGCCGGGATGGTGAACGGAGACTCTTAGTGAGCGCCCAAGTCTCAGTGACATGGGAGGTGACAAGACTCTTAGTGAGTGTCACAACGTGGATTAGGGGTGTGTGCCAACACATCGACACCACGGGAAAAATCCGGTTGTCTCTTGCACTCTCTTTCATTTCAAGCACTTACTTTCATGCATTCTTTCATGTGCTTGACCTTAGAGATCATAGCTTAGCTCTTTCTTGCTTAGTTTCATATCTTTGATAGCTTGTGTAGTTTGCTTTGTTTAGCCGGTTGGTGAATTGAGCCTTACTAGCATTGCATAGGTTAAGGTTGTTTTATCTATTTTAGAAATTTAAAAAAGGCCCAATTCACCCCCCTCCCCCTCTTGGTCCATCGATCCTTACAGTAACTGCACCTAAATGTAACACTAATCACTCCTAACAATAATTGAACTGATTGCTAATCTACTGTTTCAAAAAAATAATTACAACATAATCTATTTATAAAATATAGAAAATTTTAGTTACCTAAAGTCGCCGACTTGAAAATCCGACAGGGCTTCGCCGCTTTGCCTCTCCCTCACCCCTCCTCTCCCTCCCTCCCTCTCTTTTCTTTTTTTCTGGATTTTTAGTGAGCCAAATGAGGGGTGAGGGGCAGCCAACACCTTATATAGGGTTGGCGTGCCGGCCGCCCAGCTGCCGGGCGGCCAGGGGGGCCGGCCACCCCGCAGCCGGCGGCCGGCCCCAGGGACCTGTCTGCAATTTTTTTCTTCTTTTTTTTTGCGGATAAGCCCCGGCCGCCCGGCTGCCGGGCGACTGGGGTATATTTCTGTAAATTTCCAAATCGAAAATATATTTTTGTAAAAAACGGAAATAAAAAATATAGAAATAAAAAACCGCTGTTTGCACTGGGTCTGGAGCCCAAGAAAGAATGGGCCGGGCCATCTCCGGAGCCCACCCAGTTCGCCGTTGCGAAAAAAAAAGAAGCTCACTCAATTGGTGCGTGTGGATTGGCTTGTCAAAATGCAGTCTGGTTACCTTCCGCTGAAAAGGAAAAAACCGACAGTAGCCGCTGGAAAGAAAACCATGACCCGAGAGCTATGTCACCATTGTACAGTTCGTTTTCCTTTTGTCGAGAGCCGAACCGTCACTGTTGTGCAGTTGCAGTAGTTACTTGTAGACCATTCAGGAGCAGAGCGACTGTTCAGCGTCCTTCAGTTCACGTCACATTCAGCTATCCGGGCCGGCTCTTGCGATTTGGAAAGCGACCTCGGGTTCAATCGCGCACTCATCTTGCCCCGGAATCATTTGTCCAATATATCCCCCTCGACGGCAAAGTTTTTCTGCAGCCCCCGTCAGAACCTTTGGTTTGTTCGTCCTTACCCTCTCTCGCCAAGAAATCCTGCCTACCTGCACACCTCGAGTTCAGACTTCAGAGCCTGGAGATTTTCTCCGGATCTGCGCGCAGGAAAGGCGGACCTGGGATCAGCGACAGCGAGCGACGGGCCGAAGCGTGCGGCGCCGAACACCGAACAAACCTCCAGCTCGATCGATCCGACGGATGTCTCCAGAGCCGAGGCAACAAACCCTGCAGAGCGACGCCCGTGGCATTGCGGCACAGGCCCAGCGCGGCGCAACCCCTCGACCGGCCAGTTGCGGCACCTATCAGTAGGCTATCAGTCGCCGCACGCACACGCGGGCAGCCACCGCCGGTGACTCATCGGCGAGAGTCCCAAACCGAGAGCACCCTGCTGACACCTGTCCGTGCCCATGCCTTAGGACACGCGAGGTCTAGACCAAGTAACCTGCTCCCTAACTTTATAAATTTGATCACTTAGCTTATTCAAAGAACTTATGCAAAAATAATCAAATTTAAATTATTCTTATAGTATCTTTATTAATAAAGCAAGCCACATCAACTAAGCGATATTTTACACAAATTTTTCAATAAAACGAGTTGTCAAACTTAGGTTCAAAAAATCAAACGAATTATGAATTGGGACGGAAGAATAGCAAGAACTTCGTGCTGTTTAAGGAAATAAGAGTACTACCAAAATTTGAGTTGAAGAGAAGCCGGCCTCAGCAAGCATCGAAGCGTTACCTATAGGGTTGAAAACGGTCGGGATAAATCCCGTTCCGTTCCATCCCGATTTCTACATTTTACCAGCTCGTTTTCGTATTTTCGGACAAATTCGGAATTAATACGAAATACGGGATGCCAAATTCGAAAACGGGACGGTTTGGCCTATATCCCGATTGTTTTCATATTTCCCGTATTTGATCGGGATATCCCGTTTTCACTAATTCGGGATATACCATTTTTTCGGCTCAAGCCTAACCAGTTTTCAACCCAACCCCTTAGGCCTTGATGCCCCGCCTCCCTCACTCGCCCGCCGCCTCTCTCCGCGCTCTCCCTCCACTTGCCATCGCCAGCCGCCTCTCTGGCTCTGTCCCCCGAGGCCTCGACTCTGGTGTCCGATCGTCCTCGGTCGTCGCCAGCCCCTCCTCGTCGTCCTCGGTCGTCGCCAGCCCCTCCTCTGGTTGTGAGTTGTGGTTGTGACTATGTACCGTCATTTGTCTATGTATTTTTATGTACTCATGTCGAGTTTGCTGGATGACTGGGCACGATCGTACGGGTCGGTGTTTCTGTTTTACCTTTCCGTAGACTATTCGCTTTTGACACTTATCCGTTCAAATTGGTTCATTTTTTATATACTGTGAGTCCGTATTCGTATTCGTATTCGTGTTCGACTTGTTCATTTTCGATATTGCTTTCGTATTAAAATATAAAAGTGAAAACGGTAACAGGGTTATCCCGACCGATTCCAACCATTTTCAACCCTGGGTCTAATTCAAGCTTGGGTCTCATTCAGCCTGGGACTACCTATGAATTAACCTGGTTCTGCTTCAGCTAGCTAGTGTCGATTTGCAATGTTCATGATTTCTCCGATCGGAATCTGTATGAAGAATTAAATATAGACAAAATAAAAAATCAATTGCACAGTTTGCTTGTAAATTGCGGCATCTAATGAAATGAACCTAATTAGACCGTGTGATTAGATACTAAACTGCTACAGTAACACATGCTCTAATACCGGATTAACTAGATTTAATAAATTCGTCTCGTAATTTAGAGACGGGTCATATAATTTATTTTATAATTAGTCTATATTTAATACTTCAAATGTGTACTGGAATATCCGATGTGCCCGACCAAAACTTTGATTTTTTTTCACTCCTGTTATTTTTCTTCTTTGAACCGAGAAACGAGGAATTTGTTTGAGATGAAGATGATGGATACAAAAGGCAATTCGGCCTCTTAAGTTACAGTGACGTGCCTAGTCAGCTATGGGGCCAAACTATGGCCAGGAAAACTACAAAATGCTGATGCTATCTTGCTCCTGAAAGGAGCATGAAGTGATGCCTACAATTTCTTCTGTGCTGCTGGCACACTAAGAAAATCTAGAACGCCGCCGCTAAAATTATAAGAGGGCTGATGCTGAAATAATCTGGAGCTACCAGTGGGCACATGCTGGTCCCTCAGTAGCCCATAGACTACATCAAAATTCTCACTATGGGGCCACAACATAAACCATTTTTTGGGTTTGTTGAATTTTTAAATAGAAGCTGAATCAAAATAGTGGACGTTTAATTAAGGTTGTTTTCAATACGAAACGGGCCTTCTGTGTTGCGTGACGTGTTAGATCCTATGAATAACAAATTGAAACCTATGTGTGATCATCAATTCATCAATCATAAAATATATAGTTCTCCATGACATTACCAACATATAAGTTTTTTTTTAATTTGGATTAATCAACGGACGGCAGAACGCCACTAAACACTTGTATTATTCCAATGATCCTTTTACCTCTTCATACATATACAGAAAAATAATGGTCTGTTTGACCACAAATTTATTAATTATTGCATCCTGTTAGATCTAAATGTTCTCGAAAATCATGCTGGATCTAAACCAGGGGCAAACTAACAGAAGCACCTGCAAGAACTTTGAAAGTGCAATAGATTTTCTCGGTAAGGACAAGATAGTGACATAGTATAGACTACCTCTGCGTATTGTTGCTGCAATAATAATCAAACGACGCAATTTGGAATAAAGTAAGGGAATTCATGATGACACATCTTATAGAGAATTGCACAAGGCGTAATCCAAGCACTTGTAGCTCCAAAAATGTCATCTTCATCTTGTGATAAGCACTGTAGATTGTGTAGTTTGGACCCCATCAGGTCGCCCACTTTGTTTGATCCTTCTTTGTTAATCACAAGATGCGCAAGGATGGGCCCAGGGCGGAGACAGGGGGGCCGGACAGGGGCCTGGCCCCCCATGGTTCCCAAATTTACATTAGAAATTTAAATTTTGATTAAATTTTTATATAAATTTGTATGGTTGGCCCCCCTAATAATAAAAAAAATCAACTTCCTAGCTCCGCCCCTGGATGGGCCACTCTGGAGTAACATGGTCCGTAGCCGTCCGTTTCAGAAACTGTGGTGCCCATCATCGCCTCTCCGTTCTAGTCTTGGCATGAAAAGCCCAGTGCCAACAAAAGAGAATCAAAATAGGCTGATGTGCATTTTTTTAAAAAAAACAAAAGGTTGAAAAAAAGGAGCTTATATATTAATTATATTAGAACTCATGCCATGCGTAGAGGTACAACCCATGGGTTTCTATTATCAACTCTATATTTATATTAGCAAATCTTATTCACTTAATTTCGATCAGTGTATATAGAACTCAACTCAAGCAACGTACAATTTAGAGTTTAAGACTACATCTCGAAATTAGGACTCAACTCAACTCAAGCAACATGTGAGTATAGGAGTTTTATAGTATAACAGTTTAGCAGTAAAACACAATGCCTCAACTCAACTCAACTAAATTCAGCTCAGCTCAGCTCAACTCAACTCAACTCAACTTTAGCAGTAAAACAGTTTTGTAGTATAAGAGTTTCTTCCAAATTAAACACCGTAAACCTTAATTTGACTCGAAGGGACGATTATGCAAGTACACGATGCCTCGGTGTCCATGTCGGCTGTCGCACATACTCCCTCCGTCCAGTAAAGAACGCAATCCAGAAATTCAAAATTTTCCAAAAAAAAATGCTAAAGTTCTACAGACTGGGTGCCTATACGAACTGGCGATAGCCAGACTCCAGCCCCCTCACGCATGCATGAGTCTTGTCATCGTAAAAAAAATCCAGCCCGAGGCTTTTTCTCCTCCACTCGTTACTCCACCACCAGCTGCCGCATCCTTCGCTACCGCACAACGAAAGCCACGGACCGGTAAAAAAAACAAAACAAATTGACCGCACCTTTCCTCATTCTCACCTCCAGGCCAGGCGCATCGCATCCTCCGCCTCCTCCCGCACCGGCCCTTCAATCCCAGCTCGTCCGCACTGCTCGCCTCGCCCGCGCGCTCTGCGCTAGCGCCATCGCCACAGCCACCGCGTCCGCCTCAGCCCCCGCCCCCATCAAGTGTCAGGGGACTTCCCGCCGCGTGCTGCTCGGACTCCTTAGCGCCGCCAGGTCGCCGTCGATCCCGGTGAGGTACGAAACCCTATACGGAGTTCCCAACCCATCCCCGGCCTCGTTCCATCATGCGGCGTAGGGGTGGCCACCGAAGGTGCCGAGATTGCTAACAGGGCGGATTTGTACGTGGAGGGGCCTTCGGTGGCCGATGGTGGGACGCTAAACGAGGATCTGCTTCTCGGACCTTCGGTGGCTGCACATTTGAATGAGGTGTTTGGTAACACGGATCCCATCTGTCATTAGGTTTTCATCAGCATGAATAATATTATGTGTGTCCTGGAGTGATTATGATAAATGCTTTTGTTCTAAGATCATGAACTCCTATATAAGATTTAGGTTAGCTGTCACAATGCCTTGTTATTAATTCGGTGTGGGAAATGATACACTGCTGCACAGGTTACTAGCACTTGTGATACTGAACTATAATTTAGGTATGGGATGTCATAAGAATTATCCTAGCTATCGAATTTATTGTTCTTATAAATGTCATGCCCAATTTAATTCTGTATGAATGCTGCTGCTGCGTGATGTTGCTGCTATGTGTACAACGATCAGTATATATATCTAACAAGCACCAAAATGGTTATGACTTTATATTACAGCACCAAAATACACTTACAGTATCCAGGATGTGACCACATAGTCACGACTTTATATTAGGACCACCATAGTCATGACTTTATATTACATCACCAAAATACACTTATAGTATCAAGGATGTGACCAAATAGTCATGACTTTATATTATGACAACCATAGTCATGACTTTATATTACAGTGCCAAAATACACTTACGAATTTACATGTCGTCATGTGCATGATTAGTGTCCCAAGGATGCGACCACATCCTCATATAGCTGTCGGTCAACACAAAGGCTTGTAGGAAGCATGCCTACCGCCTCCAGCTTGTCTTTGTCCATGTGAGGAATTTCATATCTGTTTCCTCCTCTATCTTTCATGACCTCAATCATACACCCTTGTAGTGTTAGGAACACCCTATTCAAAGTATCTGGATCATATTTATCAAACTCAGTTTTGACATTCTGAATCAAGTCATCCAAGTTCCTAGAGATCCTTTCATAGGTTAAGGACTGAAGAGAAGCAAAGAATCCTAGGTCTAGCACATTCAAATCTGGAGAATTTGCAGGTTGGTTGACGAGTCGTATGTCCAGCCCTGTTTGTGCTACAGCCATAGCAAATTCTTCGTCATCTACTGGCACATGTGAAGGGGCGTTGTCTTGCTGAATGTATATGGTTTGTCCTCTAAGTTCTCGTGGCCACCGTCGCATAATTGCTTTTAGAACTTTGCCAATCAGGTATGACCTCATAGTTCTTCGATCTACATTAATAGGCTTAGTGACTTCTGTCCCTCTCCCCCTATTACGGCTTCTTCTTTTTGCTTTTTCCTACAGTCAATGAAAACGATTAGTAAGGATCAAAAGTGTTAGCATAAACTAATGTAGCATAGTGAAACAAGATGATGTCGTACCTTTCTAACAAATGGCCACAGTCCTATCTTCCCATCAAAGAGGCAATTACCTGCACCATCGTATAGAGGTCTTCCTAATGCTGACAAGACCATAACTTTGCCAATACGATTCTTATTTTGTACTGTCCTATGTGGGTTGTCCTCGCCTGGAAGCATATAATACTTTGCGTACTTCGATGTGGTGTTGAACCACTTCTCGTCCATGTGGATGATGTTTTGCATTGCACTGAACTTGGGTTCATGTGGTAGTGTCCGCTGATCTAGCATTGCAAGACACCATTGGATCCTCTCTCTTTTGTTTTGTTCTGTCAATAGAGGCTTTAGTGTGCTAGAGTGGCGTCGTAGTAGCCCTTCCTTGAACCTGTTATGCAGAGTGCTCTTTCTGACACCAATTTCTTTTGCTAGAGATCGAATAGTGCTTCTTTTATGCAACGGAACACTAAGAACCTTAGATAGGTCTATTTGCAACTTTTTGCGGCCACATCTCTTAGGCTTTCTTGATCTAACATCAACTGGAATTCCTTGGGCACGACATTTTTTTGCTCGCTGCCAAATGCGTTGCACTTTATACCTGCTCACCTGGAATAATTGTGCTACATTAGTTGTAGCTTTCCTTTTTAGTCTTCCATGATCACTTCTGAGAAGCAATGCTTCATAAATTTGTTGTCGTTCAGTATCTGTTAAATTTCTAGACTGATGTGCATTGTTTTCATTTGCATGGTGATCAACATCCGAGTCATCCAACTCATCTTCATCAAAGATTATGTCCATAGCGTCAGCGTACACACCATAGTCATGCATATCCTCCATCAATCCTACAAAAAAAACAGGTGAGTTGCGGACCAATTGGTGCAGATTTGTAATTATTAATTTTTTTAGAATTGTGGGAGAAAATCAGTGCAAACAATCTGTTAAATCAGTGAAAATCAGTGCAAAAAAAACTCTTGATGCATGTGTTGCTGCAGGTCAGAAGGTTCAAAGTTAATATCAAATTCATGTGGACCATCAAAGTTGAGACATGCAGGCTGTGGATGCACTTCCTCTACTCCAATTGCTGCAACTTGGTGAGTCACAATATTTAGTAGGTGTATGAATCTAGTTGTAAATACGGAGTAATTCGAACTGAGCTTGTTCTTATTGCTGTCCAGATGCAATGAAGAGAAAAAGATCAGCTTCATGATGTTCTTGTTTTCCCTCCAAAGCATCAACATTAAAATCAATGACATGCATACCAAACAGTTCGTCGTGACGAAGATGTAGGGGCTCACCTTGTAGATGGGCTTCAGCTTCATAAAGTTGAATATCCTGGAGATGAGCCATCTCATCTTCTTCCTCATATGCAGGTTCTGCGTTGAGATCAGGTAAGAGGTCCCTGTGTTGATCTTGAAGTCGGGCTTCATCTTCATAAATCTGATGTTCCTGGAGATGAGGGATTGCATCTTCATCTTCTTGTTCATGTGCAGGTGCTTCATTGAGATCATGTAAGAGCTCTCCATATTGATCTGGAAGAATGTTGAGATCAGGTAAAAGCTCTCCATGTTGATTTGGGAGAACGTTGAGATCAATAGGCATGGCTGATATGAAAATGGGTTGTGACTGATGCGGTACGAGGGAGTGCTGCACTTATATGAGGGGGATTGGTTGGCAATAGGCGGGAAAGGACTTGGTTCATTTCAAATTTGGACCTGCGCGGGCTTCAACGTCAGCCACAAATTAGCATTGAGGGAAGCTATACTTTTTTTCTTGAGGACACGTGTGTGGCACTAGAGTTTTCCAGGCCAAACTGTGGCACTCCTTTTGTATTGACACGTGTATAGCATAGGGACTCATGGCTGTAATTTTATATTCTATTTTTGTACACCGTCTGTAACCTAAGCTGTAATCTGAACTTGTGCAGATCAATTTTAGAGGGATATTTTGGTCATTTGGCAAGGTGCTTGACTACTCCCTCAAGTCCTAAAATTGCTGTCTTTACTGGACGGAGGGAGTAATAATTCTCCCCTGCCTCTGCCCACCTGTCAATAAAAAAGCATTCTACCCACTAAATCGCACCCCAAACATGATATCTGTCCCCACATACCCTTGGTCCCACCATTCAGTGTTACTAAGCGTCACTACCTGGGTGCAACTGGAGCGAGGAATAAACCTAAACGCTGCGTCTCTCTCGTCTCACCACGCACACAGCCAGGACTCCCACCCCACGCTCCACTCTCACCTCACCTCACCCCCTCCGCCCCCCGGCTCCGCCTGCCTCCGCTCGGCCTCGCTCTCCAATCCCAGCGCACAGCGTGGCAAGGCTCGCCACCGTACTCCCCTCCACCGGCCACCTCACCGCCTCTCCAGATTCCACGCTATCGCCCCTCCGCCGCCTCTTAAGAAGGCGGCCCCGTGCCCGATCGGGGGGATCCCAAATCTCGGCCGCCAGAGCGGGGGGTAAGCGAGAGCCCTCTTCCGCTTGGGTTTTAATCTGCGTAGGCTGCTTGATTTTTGGGCTCTTGTTTCGCTCTTGCAAGATTTGGTGGTATGCTGATGAGTGATAAGCTTGTTTGTTACATGCGGCTGTGCAGGCGTAGATTTCGGCGGCCATGGGGGGCGCCGTGCTGGTGGCCATCGCGGCCTCCATCGGCAACTTGCTGCAGGGCTGGGATAATGCGACCATAGCAGGTAACTCACGGTAGATAAAGTTTATTTTATCTCAATTCGTACTATACTGTTGCACCTAGATGTCTTTTTATGCTGCCGGCTAGGGTCCAGGTTAGGTAGCAATTATTGGGATTCCTGTCGAGATCATGATGTGTTTGGTGGAAGCGCGCGCCTCACAGTATAAACATTTTCTGAAAGAGCTTTTCCTTGTTACTGTCCGATCGCAAGTTTACCAAGCGGTGATTTCCTCTAACGATTTTGAATCTATTACTGACGCGATTAAATAATTATATGGATGCACCACGCATGATCTCTCTATCCGACGCTTGTTGCCGTCCCAGTCAAGATGTTCCGAAAATTTCAATTGATACTGATAGCTTGACTTTGTTCTGACCCTGGTTGACCTGATGTCTGATCTTTGCAGGGGCGGTCTTGTACATAAAGAAGGAATTCAATTTACAGAGCGAGCCCCTGATTGAGGGTCTCATCGTGGCTATGTCCCTCTTTGGGGCAACTGTCGTCACCACATTCTCCGGGGCCGCGGCTGACTCCATCGGTAGGCGGCCCATGCTGATCGCCTCTGCTGTCCTCTACTTTGTTAGTGGGTTGGTGATGCTCTGGGCACCAAGCGTGTATGTTTTGCTCCTGGCAAGGCTCATCGACGGACTCGGTATCGGTTTGGCTGTCACGCTTGTTCCTTTGTACATCTCCGAGACTGCGCCAACAGACATTCGAGGGTTGTTGAACACGCTGCCACAGTTCAGTGGGTCTGGAGGGATGTTCCTTTCTTATTGCATGGTGTTTGGGATGTCTCTCTTACCAAAACCTGATTGGAGGATCATGCTCGGTGTTCTATCGATCCCCTCGCTTATATACCTTGCATTGACTGTCTTCTACTTGCCCGAATCACCGAGGTGGCTCGTGAGCAAAGGAAGGATGGCCGAGGCTAAGAGAGTCTTGCAAAGGCTGCGGGGAAGGGAAGATGTCTCAGGTTTGTTTGGAATTGCAGGATATATGGAATTCAGTGTGATTGTAGTAGCTATACATTTTTTTGTCACGATTGCTGATTTTGGATCAACTTTACAGGAGAAATGGCTCTTCTAGTCGAAGGCTTGGGTGTTGGGAAAGATACACGTATTGAAGAATACATAATTGGCCCTGATGACGAACTTGCTGATGAAGGGCTGGCACCAGATCCAGAGAAGATCAAATTATATGGACCTGAAGAAGGCCTATCTTGGGTTGCCCGACCTGTTCGTGGCCAAAGTGCACTTGGAAGTGCGTATGGTCTCATCTCTCAGCATGGGAGTATGGTTAGTCAAGGCAAGCCCCTTGTGGATCCTGTTGTCACTCTTTTTGGTAGTGTTCATGAGAAAATGCCCGAGATAATGGGGAGCATGCGTAGCACATTGTTTCCCAACTTTGGCAGCATGTTTAGTGTTGCGGACCAGCAGCAGGCTAAAGCTGACTGGGATGCCGAGAGTCAAAGGGAAGGCGATGAGTATGCTTCAGATCATGGTGGAGATGACATCGAGGATAGCCTCCAAAGCCCACTTATTTCTCGTCAAGCAACAAGCGTGGAAGGAAAGGAGATTGCTGCACCTCATGGTAGCATAATGGGTGCTGTGGGAAGAAGTAGCGGTCTTGTGCAGGGAGGGGAGGCAGTAAGCAGCATGGGCATTGGTGGAGGATGGCAATTGGCATGGAAATGGACTGAGAGAGAAGGTGCAGACGGGCAAAAAGAAGGTGGCTTCCAACGTATTTACTTGCATGAGGAGGGCGTACAAGGCAACAGGGGTTCTATATTGTCATTACCAGGGGGGGATGTCCCTCCTGGTGGTGAATTTGTCCAGGCCGCCGCTCTTGTAAGTCAACCAGCTCTTTACTCCAAGGAACTGCTGGAGCAGCATGCTGCTGGTCCTGCAATGGTACATCCATCTGAGGCAGTTGCTAAAGGTCCAAAATGGGCTGACCTGTTTGAGCCTGGAGTGAAGCATGCACTGTTTGTTGGCATTGGAATACAGATACTGCAACAGGTAAGAAGATTTTTTTTTCTATCCAATATATATATATATATATATATATATATATATATATATATATATATATATATCCTATGCCCCTAAATGCACCTGGTACCTAGTTTAGCACTTTAGAGACGCTCACAGAATTTCTTCTAGTGAATTAATGAATTAAAGCTATTTCTTTTAAAACTAAATAGTTAAGCTAAAAGCATCTTGCTGCTATGTACTGCACTTCTGCTAATAAATTGTTATAATTCCTACTCTGGTCATACTAACAAATGTTCACCTAGCAATTATAGTGAGCAACTCAGTGGTAATTTCTAGTTGTTTCTGAATCTGAAGAAGGAAACAAACCTGATGATACAAGGGATGCTAATCTGGGTGGCATAGTTTTACTGATCACACTTCATGTGCTACAGATAAATCTTTAGGTCCTAACACGAGTGAAATCAGCTTTGATATCTTGTAGTAGTCAATCTGAAAAGAAACGTGGTGGCGTTGTGTAAAAAACACATAAAAAATCTATTAAATAAGATTCTCGAGTATACTTGATCATGGGTCACTCGAACTGACGAACCCGACCTGACCCTACCAATATGTGGGCCGGGCTTGGGCTGAAAATTTCGACCTACAACATAACTTCAGCGGGGCACGAGATGATTTTTAACCTGAAACCTGAAAAAACCCGACCTGAACCCTACCCGTCCTCGTGTTGAGCCGGGCTCAGACCAAAAAATCCAGCCTGGTGGTCAGGCCGGGCCGGGTTCAGGCTGAAGAAAAAGAAACATCATTTTTTTTACCCAACCTAACCTAACCCATGATCAGGTCTATTATGGAGAACTGTTGTAAGTGGGCAGTCCCAATTCTAAGATACTGGAGAACTGTAGTAAGTGGGCTGTGGGAGCGCTCAATGTTGTTTTGGTCACAACTTGATTAACAGGTATTTATCAGAAGCTGGAAATTGTAATGTTGATCTCGTCTCCACATTCACTTGCATGGACATTCATGTATACATTTGCCACATTCAGATTTGTGACATAATTTGGTTATCTTTTAACTACTTTCCCTGTCATTATTGTACTCAATGTGTTAGTATGTTGATTATTAACTTTGTCTTGTTTATGCAGTTTGCTGGCATCAATGGTGTTCTCTACTATACTCCTCAAATTCTTGAACAAGCAGGTGTTGGTGTTCTTCTTTCCAACATTGGACTTAGCTCATCTTCGGCATCTATTCTTATCAGTGCCTTGACAACCTTACTGATGCTTCCGAGCATTGGTATTGCAATGAGGCTCGTGGATATGTCTGGAAGGAGGTTAGACTTTGTGTTTGATATGCTATTGTGGATTATGTTGAATAAAGTTTTGGCAGAAGTAATTAAAGATGGTTCTCTTTCAGGTTTCTTCTCCTTGCGACAATCCCTATCCTGATAGTTGCACTATTTGTCTTGGTCGTGGTCAACATTGTGGATATGGGAAAAATGGTTCATGCCGCACTCTCCACGATCAGCGTCATAGTCTATTTCTGCTTCTTTGTCATGGGGTTTGGGCCTATTCCCAATATTCTTTGTGCAGAAATCTTTCCCACCACTGTTCGTGGCATCTGCATAGCCATCTGCGCCTTAACATTTTGGATCGGTGACATCATCGTGACATACACACTCCCCGTGATGCTGAACGCCATTGGGCTCGCCGGTGTCTTTGGGATATATGCCGTCGTTTGCATCCTGGCTCTTGTATTTGTGTACATGAAGGTGCCGGAGACAAAAGGCATGCCCCTCGAGGTCATCACCGAGTTCTTCTCTGTTGGAGCAAGGCAAGCCAGGGAGGACTAATCGCCCAACCCGGCGATCAGTGTCGCCGGCAGTAATTTTGTGGTTTCCAAACTTCACCGTGGTTAGTTAATCCTCTGATGCCGTGTGAAAGATACTTGACCGACCAAGAAGGGGACCGGGGGGACGGTGTGCCTAAAGATCATTTTGCCATCGTGAGGCTTGATGCTGTCATTGGCCGACTTTTGGAACTAGGGTGTGTAGATCATCATCTGTTTTTTTTTGGGGGGGGGGGGGGGGGGGGGGGGCTCGGGAGACTCTGTGTTCGTTGTAATCCTTTTTGCCCTATGTAACTAGTGTGTATGACTGTTATGCTACTGGTTTCGTTGTCTTGTCAGCTTCTCTTCACCGCTTGAGTCCTGGATATGCAGCAATCATGTTTATCGCCAGTGCAGCTGTTCTCTCAGCTTATTGGCAGCTTCTAAAGCGAAAGGGCCTTTGTGTTCCGGTTGCCCAGGAAAAGAATAGTGACTTGTTACTGATCACCATCTCTGGAGCAGGAAAGACACTGCATAATTTAATATGGTGATTATCTCCAATGGAGACTCTGGTAAGTGCAACTCCTACTTGCCGTCAGAGTAGAGCCAATAATCTGCTGCTCAGCAGCTCTTGTGCATTTTCAGGGTTGCTCAACCCAGAATGCAGCGGAATAAAAAAAAAGGGCTATGTGTTCACTTAGTTGTAGTGGTACTCCTGGAGATTTGGGTGGCAAAGCTAGCGAGGTCCCAAGTTGCCGGCAAGCCTTTTGGGCTTTTGGGCTGAGGAATATCTGGGGGAGATCCCGGAGGAGCCATGGACCCATAGTCCTCCCATCTGGCCCTTTTCAGATACACAAGCACATCAGGTGCACGGCGCTGGAATGGTGTTGGATCCTGGTGATTGGATCATGCTTTAGCGCTTTGCTTTGTTGAGATTGCCCTTCCATTACTGTTTGGGTAGTGGCAAGAACAGTGGAGCGGAGGTTATCCAATCCGATGGAGACACCAGACGCCGGGTATCGGTAGTGACCAGTGAGTGATCCGAGAAACTCCAGAACGTGTAATGCACAGGTCCGAATTTCTGAGCATTTTGGGCATACAGTATACACTGGTGAAGTGGTGATCGATTCGCGAAGAACGCCACAATTACAAAATTTCATCTTCTCGCTCTTTGGTCAATTTTGAAGACCATTTCTCTTTCTTCTTCGTGTTCTTGGTTGAGTTTTGAATGACTCCCAGTCCCAGTTGGCACTCTGACACCTGCTGACCGGAGTGCTGACCGAGACAGTAGATTCCGAAACGGGAAAAGGGAGAACACCCTTTTTAGTTTTTCCTGCCTCGCTTTGTTAGGGTATGGAGTAATAATTTAAATTATACGCGAACAAAGCCAGCAGGAGAAGGGAGTCTCCGCGGCGCGCGGCAGTTGGGAGCTGACGCTATTGATACGCATACGCCGCAGGTAGTCAGTCTCCTACTACTACCACTCACTCCATCGCTGGATTGCTGGAGCAGTGGAGCTCATCTTCTTGACCTCTCGTCACGTCGGCACCAACCACACATGGCATGATCCCCGGCGCGCCAGCACAGCCGAAATTTCGTGTGGGAACGGCGTGCCCTTTCGCCATATCGCCCATCTCTACCCAAAAAAACAAAAAAAAGTGGTGGTAATCTATACCAATCCAGCTCACGATGTTGCTTCTTCAGTTAACAGTCAACACAAGTTTCTTCAATCTTCAGGATCTGCTAAATCCCATTTGAGAACCGGGAGCTGTTGAGCCGGCAGGTTTCTTCGGTGGCAGCCAGGAACGAATAAAGAAACGGGAGCAGGTTCTGCGGTTTCTTTCCCCTTTTTTTAGCGCAGTAACCGATGGCGCTTCCAGTTATTATCTTGACGTTGATGGAAGACAAAAGGTGGGTGATCGCATCGCGCGCGGTCACATGCCTTCGGCGATCGCCCCGTCCCGCCGCGGCAGGGGGACAGGGGCAGCGACCTAACGCCGAAGCAGACGGCTCGTCCACTCCACTTCGCACACACAGCTCCCCTAGCCCATCCCGATATCCCATCACGCGTCCAGCTAAGGCAATGATCCAACGGCCTGTCAACTTCTCAAGAACACAGCAGCGATGGGAATGGGAAGCAGCTGCCTCTAGTCCATCTGTTTTCTATTTGCCCGGACTACTGGTCTCCAACAGCCTTTCAGTTCTACGAGTACAAACTATTTACATTACAAATATAATTTTTTTTAGCCCCTCACAATTCACACGTATGCACAATTTACAGTTGAAGCAATTGCAAGTTGCCAACAGATTTCAGCCGGAGAACTCCAAAACCAAAAGGTTGTACAAAAAGAATCACATTTCTAGTTATTCTTCTTCTTTTTCTTTTTTTGCATTGCTTTAGAGGGGGGTCTTCGCTGCGCTACTGGCATGTGGGCCCGGGGAGATGGGGGCAGCTCAACTACCGGACCGACCATGGGCCCGCTCGTCAGCAATCAATCAACCGGCCAACTACTGCAGAATGCTGATGCTACGGCAAGAATCCCCCGGGGCCGCCGCCGCCGCGGCCCCGGCCGGTGCCAGCAGCGGCGGCGGCGGCGGCGGCGGCGGAGGACGAGGAGGAGGAGGAGGCGAGGACGGCCTCCAGGACGACGGCCTCGCACTTGCGGCACCGCTTGGGCGGGGCCGGGTCGTCGAGCACGATGGGGCGGCGGCAGGACGGGCAGGAGGAGTTGGAGCGCAGCCAGGTGTCGACGCACGCGACGTGGAACCCGTGCCCGCACTGCGGCATCACGCGCACCTCCTCCCGCTCGCCGAACTCCGTCAGGCAGATGGCGCACTCCGCTAGCAGCTCCTCCGCCTTCGCCTCCTCCTCCCCCTCCGCCGCCGGCGCCGCGCCCCGCGCCGCCGCGGCCGCCGCCACCGCGTCCGCGTACGCCAGCTTCGGCAGCGCCTTGAGCGCCTTCTTCTTCAGCCCCTTGGTGGTGGCCGTGGTCGTCGTGGTCGCGCTCGCTTGGTGCCCGCCGCCGCCGTCGAAGTGCCCCGCCGCGTCGCCCGGGTTGCTCGTCGGGGACGACGGGCCGCCGCCGGCGGCCCCGGCGCCCCTGTTGCGGCGGGAGCGGGCGCAGCGGGCGACGGCGGCGAGGCCCACGACGCAGATGAGCGCGCAGAGCAGGGCGGCGAGGATGACGACGACATCGGAGTTGACGCCCGCGGGCGGGTCGGCGGGCGGGATGCCCGGGATGCGGTTGGGGTTGGCACCGGCGCTGTCGCTGCCGCTGCCGGCCTGGAGGAGGCGCCGCGAATACGCCGGCGGCGACGGCCAGGGCATCGCCGGCGGCGGTGGTTGGGGGGCGTTTCCGTAAAAATGGAGCGGCGAGAGGACGGAAAGGGAGGTCCCGGTCTCGGAGGTCGGGATGGTTAATGACGGAGGGGCAAGCGTCCGGGTGAAGCTTTCGGGTTGGGGAGTGGGAGGACGACAGCAGCCTGAGCTGTGGGCTGAGGGCACGCTTGACCATTATGCCCTTGGTATTTCTCTCTCTGTTTTTTTTTTGTCCAAGGTTTTATTCAGCTCTTCGAGGAAAATGGAAAAACACATTGGTAACACTTCCCAAATGGCGCAAGGAAAATCGATCAATGTACACACGAAAGTAAATTTAGCAATTTAGATGTGCACTCAAATTTGAATTTGGGTACGGTGAAGTTTCGTGATATGTTTATATTTTGAATTTTGATTGCATAATCCTAATTGTGTTAGGTGTAGAGCATTCCCCACATGTAGACTTGATAGGCCAAGACTTTGTAGCTAGAAGTTGATACTCAAGCCTATTGATACTGTACAACTTAGTGGAGCGGTTGCAATCTTTAATGACACCATCTCGCTATCAAGGAGGAAGACCAACATGGTGCATTTCACTCCAAATGTTTGGAATTCTCTAGGGCTTGTGGAGCCATCAACCATCCACCAGCAATTGATGCGATTACCGCAAGAATCAGCCACTAGTATAGAAGTATCTGCCAGATAACATCATAGTGACCCATTGCTAATCGGCCATTTAAATGTCACTTAAGGCTGATTGAAGTGGGGAGAGGAGAGTGTTCCATTTTCCCTCCCAATTTAAAAAAAAGCAGCCATTTTCCTTCTCAATTTTTTTAAAAACAGCATGTTTCCTTCTAACAATATCACATAAGATGGGAGATCAGCATACATGCAGGTATACAAGTCACAGGGTATGTGTAGGAGGAGACGCACTTGTGCGACACAAACAAAGAGTTGTCATCAGTTGGCGTCAGCCACGCATCAGCAGTTTTATGATGTATTCGGATCGGATACGGATGAAATCGGATCCGGATGCCATCTTTTACCACTTTTAATCCGAATACGAATGCGGATGCTGATCTTATCTGATACAAATACAAAATGGATAGTTCAAATTCGGATTCAGATCCGAATACCTTGTCAATTTGAAACATAGCGTCATCATGAGTATCAATTTACTTTGTTAATGATTTTGTAGGATATCAGAATTATTATACAAACAGAGAGTAAAAGAGTAGAAGATAGCTAATAAAAAGTAACATATTTATCTATGTATAGCTTTGATAATTAAATATATCAAACTAGTTTTAAAAGTAAAGAAAATAAATATTCAATAAATATGTAAATACTTAATAATTAGGATAATAAAATGATTTCACCATTAATTAAATAAGTAATTTGAATCATACAAATTAATTTTGTCATTATATAAATATATTAAAATAGTTACACTTAATTTTTTATATCATTAATAATATTGGAATTAATATTATTAGTCATCTAGCTTTTTAAATAATTTAAATGGTGTACATCATTAAGTAAATAGCTGATAAGTTTAAGATGGTTTCCCTACTCTTTTTTTTGCGGATACGGATTTGGTTGGATATTACACATTTATTTCGAACACGGATATGAAATCGAATAGAGAACAATTCTGAGAATCGAATTCAGATACATCCACGTAGCATCCATATTAAAAATGAATATAAATACTAATATTCATATTGATGTAAAAGGATACAAATACGGATAATTCAGAATAATTCAGATGTTGAGCCATCCATACCCACCCTCAGCTGCCACTCGAATGCCCTAAGCCCCAGATGAGATGAGATTTTTTTTTAAAGCACTCAGGAGCACTGAGGAATCATGTAAGAACTCAATTTGAGCACCCGTGCAGACCGCACACTCACACATGGATGGGCTGCCGGGAAGTCCGAGAACATGCCACCGAGCACCTCACACACACGCGCACACACACTCATGCAGGCGCTCAGTCCCCTCAGGGGAAAATCGCCGTGACACCCGAAACTCGAGCCAGACAGGTCTCGAGCTCGGGCGGGCAGCGCTCCACCGAGCGTGCCTATCACTGAGCCACAGGCGCGAAGCAAACAGCCGCTTTTCCAGGTCAACAATGGGTGAACTGAACAAACCTCCAGAGTGGTTGCAATAAAAAAAGCTGCCCCCCAATCATCGGCAGCAGAGACCACAACCTGTTGCCAGGGAGGTTCAGCCCCAGCCGAAGCCGGAGCGGCACCTGCACACGATCCCACATGGGGGGCAGCCGGGCAGGGGCTTGGGTGTGGCAGGTGCAGGTCCGGAAGTGGATCGGTCTCCAGCCGCAGCAAGCCAGCAACCAAAGCGTCGTCCCGCAACCGCACACTGCGACGCTGGTTCACAAAGCTCCGACTCGATGAGCAAGCAAACGCTATCTAGGACCACGCCCCCACGCCCGCGAGATTCGCCGAGATCAACGCGCGCCATGCCAGCGACCTCTTCCTTTGCTGGCCTGCCACCTTTCCCCCGGGTCGTTTTCCCGGCGACAGAAACACGCCCGCGGCCGCGAAAGCTCCACCGCCGGGGCGCGCGCCTTTCTCGGCCGCCGTCGCTGTCTCGGCCAGGCCAGCCCCTGCGTGCGCCCACACGGCCACCGCCCGCGCCCTCGCCGCGCGGCAGCCTCCGAGGCCGGCGCGGCGCGAGAGCCGGGGGTCGACACGGGGGTGGCGACTTGTGGACGGGGAGGGGGAGATGTCGTGCGCGGCCGGCCCGGCGGCGCCCGTGCGCGCGCAGGAATAATTCAGGGACGGCGGGTGACGGACGGGATGGTGGTGGTGCCGGTGCACCGGACGTCCGTGCGGGACTGCAGGTGACCGGTGTCGCCATCGGTGGTGGTAGGCACCGGCCACCGGTGGATACCGGACAGGAATGGCCATCGGTGTGGTGGGGTTAGTGCCGGAAATGGCGGTAGGACTCCCAGCGACCGCGGCACGGCGACTCTTGCGCGCGGCAGGAATGGTTGCGTACAGCATGCTACGGCTCAATGAGGAATTGGGGGGCATTTCTGATGAGACGCCTATGCAGCGGATAACGATCCAAGTTTCCAACTTCTCATCTTTCGAAAGAAATTTTCTTTCTGTCCGTGCCTTTTGCGCTGATGGATTTGCTTCAGATCATCAGCTCCTTTTGTGTCCGTGCTGTTAGAGCATCTGCAAGACCTTTTTATATTTATGAATAGTTAAAAATCAGATATAGCTATTATGTAAAATAAAATAGCTAGCGAAAAATAGATGAAATTCAACAGTTTCTTCAAAATTCAAAAAAGGATGGCTAGCGCTCAGCGCTAGGCAAAGATGTCAGCGGCACCCCTAGATAGAAAATGAAGATAGAAGACGAGGTAGATATTTTTTGTCTTCATTTTTTTAGCTAACTCACTCGAGATATATGAGCTCTTAGAGATGCTAGTCGCCTACGCTACAACTCGTATCAACCATGGGCTCTGTTTGCGTTGCCTGTTGCGTGCTAGAGTTATAAACTTACAATTTTGCCGCAAAAACCTGTAGAATAAATTATAGGGAATACAAAGAAAAGAAAAAAGATGACTAGTATTAGGCTAGTCTTAGTGGGAGTTTTATGGAGGGTTTGATGATATTAAATACTTTTAATTTTGCTGACATGGCAAGGAAAGAGAAGGATAAAATTTCATGAGATGTGAGGAGAGTTTCATCACCATAAAATTTATCTGATATAATTACTTAGTTCTTAACTTAGATATTCATGTCCATAAAACTCCCACTAAAACCGGCGGCGCACCCGCACGTTGACCCTGCGTCCCTGCCAATCGGTGGCCCAATTAGGATGTCAGTGTAAATGCCAACGAAACCACCAAAGCAGAGCACACGATGGTGATTGGTGAGAAGAAAGCTGACAGCGCATGTCGTTGGTGTACCGTTGTACCTCCAATAAGAAATTACGAACTATTTTATTAACAAAAAATATTTGGACCAGTTTTAATAAGAGTTTCATGAAGAATTTCATAATATTAAATACACTGACATGGCAAAGAGAGAAAATGATAAAGTTTCATAAAATGTGAAGAGAGTTTTATCACCATCAAATTCATCTGGCACAGTTACCTAGTTCTCAGTCTAGATAATTGTGCCCATAAAACTCCCACTAAAACCGGGCTTAGATGAAGTGTGTATCTCCATTTGCTAACGATTTACACATTTTAGTATTAGTTGAAATAGGACAGGACTTTCCACTGGGTAGAGCTTCCGTAAAACTGAACCTTCATAATTTTTTGCTTCTCTGGGTTTTTTCCTCCTTTTTTTCATAGTTTTTTTTCCTACTATTTAATTTTTATTTTTGTTGGGATCTTTGCTTCTTAGATGCTCAAACAGGGAGCATGAACCGTATGAAAATGACAGTGAAAGTAGGCGTTTAATTCTCCAGTAATAACCAGAAAATTCAACACCGTACACTGTGGAGAGAGGGGGCTATTTATATCCCTACCGCTCGGCTAGATTTTCCTAATCTGCCCCCTTCCAACTCATGTACAGCTCACTTACAGCCGGTTTCGGGGTAAAATTACAAGGTGAGAGGTGTACAAATCCGACCTTCTCACGTATTCACATTTTACACGCACGCCTATTCCCGACGAAGGTCTTTGTGTCCTTCGTCGGGTCTCATCCTGATGCTTGATAACCTTCGGGCGCCGAGGTCCTTCGTAGGCCCCGGGTCACTTCTGAGTGATCAACCATGACCTTCGTATCTAAAGGTGACCTCCCTGGTCCTTTCGAAGGTCTTGTTCTCATGGCTTGTGCTCCCGGACGAGCAACTGCATCCTTCGGTCCCCCGAAGATTGGTCCCCTGGCCTGGGGCGATCCCGCGAGCGACCGTCGCCCTTCGGGTGTGCTCGCCTTCCTTCGTTGGAGCCCTGCAAACGAGTTAGGGAGCATTTCCGAGGGTGTGATCGACCTCCGGGAGTCTACCCGAAGGTCCAATCCCCAACAATTTTTAAAATAGGAAGTTCGAGATAGAACTCGGGTACTATATTCTTTGTGCTACTAGATAGCTCAAAGTTAAAAAAACAGGTATCTCAAACAACTTAAAAAAAACATGAACCTCATGGTATCCATGAGAATATTACCAACCTAGGGGCAGGGGATTGCTGGAGGTAACCACCAAATCTACTTACCACCCGGGGTCGCTTCACCTTTGCTGATCGGCACGATCCTTGGCCACCATGATTGTTCTACTCCCAGTCCTGGGGCCGGGGCAGATACATTGCCCAGACAGAACAGCGGGCTTTGTGAAGAGTGTTGAATGATGGAGCCTTGTTTTCCTTGTCGTGGAGATGGTAGACTATAAGAACTTAAGAAGGGGGTACTCGTGAAATCTTCCTTTGACACACAAACTTGGCAGATTTGATTTGTGTTCGATGCGAATGTAATCCCTGTTTTGAACATATATAGCACGGTTTCTTAATGTTCAAGAAACTTCAGAGGGCGCGCTGCTACAGAATGGATTATGAATTTATGATTGACTGCCCCTCTTGATCCTTCACAGTGGAGAAGAGCATGGTGTTTGTGTTGCAGCTTGCGGGTTCCCACAGGCTTTCAGTGCTGGACGGAAGCTGGGCGGGGGGAAAGCAGAAGAGGCCGCGTGCATCTCAACGGTTGCTTCACTTGTCGTCAGTTCCAAGATGTTTCGTTTGGCTTTCCAATACAGGCCGGACAGGATGAAGGAATCCGTTGCCCCCGTGGTACTCCTGGCCGCAGATTCTCGGGTTAGGTAAGTGAATGATGGAAGAGGGAATGAGACAGACATGGCAACCATGAAGGATTGTTTGAGTTGATGTTTATAGGACTTTAGTTGACTGGAGTAAACTTCTTTCAGCCAACTAAACAAGGATCAGCACCAGGTTCAGCGAACTGTTGTTTCTTTTCAAGAAAAGGGAGAGCTTATATTAAATTAACAGATCATGTTCACGATCAAGATCTGAAGCTGCCAGGCAGGAACACCTTTAGAAACAAAACCAGAAGAGAGCTCTCCCCTACTAGTCTGCCCTAATTTATAAGCCGCTCCATTTGCACTCCGGTTGCACTTTGAAGCACTGGAATATTCTCAGCGTCATTTTTTTTCTTCTACGATGATGCGGTGAACTATTGTTTTTTGCATCAAAGGATTTTGAGGTCAAATTTACTTGAACACAACCGGTATGCATTCTGCCAGTTCTCTGCAGCCAACTGGACCAAATATCAACACTAGGTGACTGAACTGCCCAAGCTACACACAGGCGTGCCTCAACAGTCAGACATAATCACCAGTAATCTCTACAAGAACAGGCCCCGTCTTTGAAATGGTGGAAACGCTTCGCATCTCGGACAACAATCTCCCGGTCGACAATCTTTGAGATATACTTGATCGCATCATGGCAATTGCCACAGACCCTGAGGTTCTTGATGATCACGAGCCTCGTTCCAGGGCTGGTGTTCAACAAACCAAAGGCGATGGCCAGCCGCTCGCTATGGTAGCTGAGAAGCTGCTCCTTCACTCCTTCCTCGAGGTCATGGTACACAAATTCTGTTCTCAGAACATAACCCATCTTCCTCATCTCAGAATCAAGCTTCGCGACCATTTTTAGGATCTCCTGATGCTGAGGATGGCTCTGGTCTTCCATCACGAACATGTGGCGCATTCCATGGACCTCTACCAAGCTATAGCCAGGTACTTTCTTGCTGCCGCTATCCTTCATTAGCTTTCTGGCTTCCCTGACCTTGTCCCACTTCTTTGCAGCGGCATAGAGATTTGATACCAGTGCAAGGACACCTATGTCCTCAGGTCGCGACTCAAGGATCTTTTCTGCTATGTTTTCTCCAAGCTCTAGCTTCTTGTTATTCAAGCAACCTGAAAGCAGAGCAACCCAAATTGCAATGGTCGGTTCAGTTTGCATTGATGCCAGCAGGTCATTGGCTTCTTCCACAAGACCCGAACGTGCTAAGAGATCAACTATACATACATAATGCTTTTCTGCAGGTTCAATGCCAAACTCCTTACTCATGCGATCAAACCAGAATTTCCCTTCCGCCACAAGACCAGAGTGGCTTAGAGCTGACAGAAGAGAAGCAAATGTGGCATGATCAGGATTTATTCCATTTTTGTTCAGTTCTTGGAAGAGAGCAAGGGCATCATGACCACGTCCATGAGTGCCACAGCATGCAATCATCGCATTCCACAAAACCAAGTCTCTCGAGGAAACCCTATCGAAAAGCTTTTCAGCACTTTCCAGGGAGCCACATTTGGAGTACATGTCAAGAATTGAAGTACCCAAAATACAGTGAAGCTCAAGCCTCCTCAAGATGAAGCCATGTATAGACTTCCCTAGCTTCAGGAGTCCCATATCAGCGCAAGCTAGGAGTGCACTAACATGTGCCCCTGAATCAGGCTGAAGCCCGGAAGTTGACAACTCTCTGTACAAATCAAGTGCCTCATCTGCATGACTGTTCTGCACAAACCCAGAAATCAGCGCGCTCCATGAAACAGCATTCCTGTACGGCATCATTCTAAACACTCGGCGTGCCACATCAAACTTCCCATTCTTGGCGTACATGTCCACAAGGCTCGTCGTCGCAACAACATCCATCCTCATACCATGCCGCAGTATGTACCCATGAACTGAGGCCCCCGTTTGGGCATCCCCTGTTGCTGCGCAAGCTTGTATAACCCCAACCATGACCACCCCGTCCCCCTCCACGCCGTCCTCCCGCATCCTCCTGTACATACCAAGCGCATCCACCGGCCTCCCGGCGCTCACGAACCCAGCAACCATCGTGCTCCACGAAACACGGTCCCTCCTCGGCATTCCGTCGAACACCCTGACAGCGTCCCCCATGGCACCGCATCTCGAGTAGAGGTGGAGCAGCGCCGAGCAGACGAACACGTCCTTGCTGTAACCGGCCTCGAACGCGCGGCCCTTGATGCTTTCCGCGGCGGCGAGATCCCCGAGGCGCGCGCACGCGGAGAGCGCGAGCGTGAAGGTGGTGCTGTCGGGGCGCGCGGCGGGCGGGAGGGCGCGGAAGACGCGGAGCGCGGTGCGATGGGAGCCGCCCCGAGAGTGCGCGGCGAGGAGCGCGTTCCAGGCGGCTATTGAGGATGGGGAGGCGGGGGAGGTCGCGAGGGTGGACTCCGCGGCGTCGAGCGCGCCGGCGCGGGCGTAGGCGGCGGCGAGCGACGCGAGGAGATGGTTGGAGGAGGAGACGATGAGGAGGGCGTGGAGGCGAGTGAGCGTCGCGAGCGTGGGGCTGGAGGAGGAGGAGAGGACGCGGCGGAGGCGGCGCTGGTCGGCGAGCAAGGCGGGAAGGCGCATAGCATTTGGAGCGGCAAGGGAAGGGAAAGGGGACGGGATCTCCGGCCAGGCGGCCATAGGAGTCAGCGGTGCGACCCAAATTGGGCTAGTTATCACGCAGGTTTAGGCCCATTAGAGAAAACAATTTGGCCCAAAATACGACAGGCCAGAGGTTACATACAGAGTGACGGCCCAAGTTGCAGTACCTTTTTTTAAAATAAAAAGGTACAGTACTACAATTTTTAGTTGAAGTTGCTGTGTAAAGTTAGCATCAGCGAACAGTAGTCCTCATCACTGTTAAGATACTACTGTTATCACCCTAGCTTTCTCAATTCTCAGCTCCTCTGTTCTGTTTGCATATCGATCATTATTCATTACTAGTCAGTTTGAAGCAAGGGGCAGGCGTGCAGCAAAACGTCCCCTCCAAGTGAAGGCTCTCCATGGATTTTACTCTGCGTTCCAGTTCCATGAAATCACTTAGCGTCCAAGTAAATCAACGAATATACCGGGCTCTAGACTCCTTACACCTGAATTATTAGCCCCCAAAAAACAAACATTTTCAGTCATCAATCCAGATTCCAGACATCACTTACAGCAGGCAGCTATACTACAAAGCTGATGAATTATACTAGTTTACTATTAGTCTATTACTACTAATAATCTATAGTACTATCATCTAAAGCAAACTCTCTCATATAGGTTAGCATCAACTGTACTACTACTACTACTAAGCACTAGCAGGCTGCTCGTTCAGCTCACTTGTCCTGCACATGGCGAGGAGACAGCCTCGGGAACGAGAAGCTGCCCTGGTGGCCGTCGCGCGCCGCCGCCGCCGCCGTCTCCACAACGTCGACGCGCACCTCCTTACGCCCGGTGTCGAGGCTCCGCTGCTTCGCCGGCGGTATCAGGTGCCTGGTCTGCGACGACGACACCGGCTCGGCGTCGTCCGTGTCGCTGTAGTCCGAGTCCGACAGCGGGCTCCTCGCGCCGCCGACGTGCGCGATGGTCTTGTAGCGGTGGAGGTGACGGACCGGCACCTCGTGCGGCCGGCGCCACTCATCGCTCGCCTCCGTCCCTCCTGCTGGTGTGTCCGCGCTCTGGGCCTCGGAAGGGTCATCTGGCGACTCCTTGTTGTGCTTCTTCTTCACCACTGCCTTGTGCCACTTCTTCAGGGCCTTGGCTGTCTGCTCGTCGAAAATCGTTGTCTTCATTTGCGACCCCATCTGGAAAACAAACCTCTCCCCAGTTAGTCTTACCAGGGATAAATGCATGTGACATACTAGCTCAGGCTCGAGAGTTTGGCAGCTCTTCTGAGTTCTGAATGCTACTAAGGTCCGTGCAGTGAAGTAATTCAGTTATCGCTCTGACAAAAATGCTGGCTGGTGATTGATTTATTTATTAATAAAGTTTGCTGGTGATTGAATGTGTGTTCACAGTTCACCTGAGATACAAGGGCGTAGAGTGGAAGGGTGACATAGCTGCACGTAAATTGGACGACAGCCCTGTAAAAAGGGGAATAGAAAGGTAGAAATGGTTAATAAGAAGTAGAAATTTCTGAACAATGAAACAGCAAGTAAAAGCATCTGAAATTTACCCAAGGCAGACTCTTGCAATAATAAGCTCAAAGTTGTCGTGGAAGCAGGACCTCAGCCCAAATTCGTACTGCACAGAGGTTTATTATCAGCAAAGTCTTGACACATACTACAACTGTGCCACAAAAAATGCTCCCAAATCTCAAAAATAATCTTACCCAAATCCAAAAGAAATATGTAATCTCAAATGCATTCTGCAAGAAGAAAGAACAGCTGTTAGATCCTTCGCAAAAAAAAGCTGTAAGATAAAAGCATCAGAACTATTTGCAAGATTTCATTTTTTTCTAAAAAAACTACCATCACTGTTGAATTCAATTTAATTGTTGAAAAAATCAACCGGAGATAAAAGTCATTATGGTGGAATCAAGTGTTCTCTGCTTTCCGCTATCTCAGCCTTTTTCATTTGATTAGTGCACACAACTAAGGTTGAGAAGGCCATGCATATGTTTGTTCAGATTTTTTTTTGTTATAACAGTTTTTTTTCATTTGAATAATATGCACAACCAAGGTTGAGAATACCATGCATTTGTTTGTCCAAAAGCTTTATGTTCAAGTTAGCATGGTTGTCGATGAGGTACTTTTCTGGCTTTCTGGCCTTTACTGACCTGGAATGATGCGAAATGAATGAGATGGAGAACCAGACGAGGCTTCCCAAACCAGAAATGATCATCACTCAGTTTTACCACTGGCATGCCCTGAATAACTGTATGCCTCTCTGTAATTTCAATGGCCATCATAGCAATTATTGCCTGCAGCTTTGTTCCAGCTGCTAGAATCAGCTACATATAGGAAATTGCTGTTAGCACCAGCCATACAAAACCCTTTACCATCAAAAAGACAATAAACAGACACTCTAAGCACTTACCACAAGGGGAATTGTTGAGAACCAGAACAAGTTGTGCCATCCTGGCAAGAGAATAATCAAACCAAAAAGAAATTAATAACGGACCTCTAGAATTCTATGGTGGCCTAGAAACCATCAAGCCAAATAGCACATGAAGTACAACCAGAGAGTTGGTCTGTTGGATCTTATTTAGGTGCAATCCAAGTTACTTTCAAAGCAAAGAATGCTACCAGTATAGGCATGCTACAAGAATTACAACATATAATTTGGCGGTGTGTAATTTTCTGAGAATATGGGAGTTTAGGAAATTAGATAATGACATACCATGAACATTGACGAGCATGACAGCCAGAGCAGAGGCCCATAAAGGTGGACTGAACAAATAATTGATGTTGAAAATGAGTCATGGCGTTACTAGACAGATGAAAGAAACTGAGAAGCCATAAAAAAAAAGAAACATGCAGAATAATTTGGATGTTATGTTTACAAACTCTACAAAGTTCTATAACTGTGAATGTTATAATAATTCTTTGATTAAAAACATGAACAAAGAAAACAATACCTATCATTAACTCATTTTGGGAATAATACTGTCATCTATCAATGAAATGAAAGAGCCACTTAGAAATGCCTGAATTGTATTTTCTAATCCAGATGGTATACTTTATGTGAATTATGTAGGTATAACTAAACGAGCGAGATTATCAGACTTCCTTACCTAATGCCAACAACTGTTTTGAAATCATCCTCCAATGACCTCTTGATGTACTTCCGAAAATTGAACTTGGTCCCCGGAGATAAATGAGCCTATACAAACATTTGTCAGAAGCTGGATCCGATAGCAGGAAATAACTCAAAATCAGATGCTACTTACAGCAATGAATCCATGCCTCAAAGTAAGGTAGTCTGTCCTCCGAACAGATCTAAAGAACTGTCTAAAGAAGCTCACCTACAATTTACATCAAGTACAAGCATACCAAGGAATTAAATACATCTCTGGGCACATAATACACATATATTTAAGAAGCTGAACTTTAGTCAGATCATTTTATTCCCGTGTTGGATGCACATTTTGACTTTATTATAAAACCTTTTGGTTCAACTGGAAATAACTCATCTGTTGGACTAAATACCATTGACATTCAATATTTGTTACTGTTAAACCGTTTGTGCATATTAACCAGAGAAAACAATCAATATGAAGTAAAGTGAACAAATGCAGCCATACAAAGGAGCCATGAAACAACTTACAACATAGAGCAGGATCGTGCTTTTGCTCCAACAACTTGCATGTTGCCTCACAAAGGATGTTTGATGAGTAAGCCTGAACTTTGAGGGATCTGCAAAAGTTTAATATGACAACAAAATTCAAATAAAATGGATGGACCAAACCAGCATAGAGTAAAAATGTGAGAACCGCCCAATTTGATACTATTTTAAACGAACCGCCGGTCATTATCACCCAGATGAGAGTTAACACGTGCTTGCCGTAGAGCGTGCCACGTGTTATCCCACATCTAGAGACACGAATAACCGACACGTCATTCATTCACAATAATACCAAATCCGGTAGTCCCGGTATGTGCTCCAACATACGCCCAGAATCAGCATATGCACATACCGTATACAATCGAATACATAGCCAACAATCCACAAAGAGCAGTTATATAAAACCAGAGTTCGAGACTTAATATTACAAGTTCAATATAGGTGGGTTTCAAGCTTCACTTTACAAGCCTTGGGCTCACGCGAGTCATATTAAACAGAGATTTAGAGCTTATTGAAAGTACATGCTCTCCCGAAGCTCAGCTACGATAAAACTTACTTAAGATGATGATGCCTTGCTCAAGGACATCACCACAGCAGCAACAGCCTACTCTTCCCCCGCATTAGGATCAGCGGGGTAGAAATGGCCGAACACCACTTCTGGCTCACCTGCAACTAGGTTTAGAAAGCACCCTGAGTACAAAAGGTACTCCGCAAGACTTACGCGATTAAATAAACAAGGATCATGCAAAGGCTCAAGGAGAAGCTTTAAGTTTAAGTACTTATTGCATAAGCATAAGCTGCCTAGACTATCACCTAGCAAATTTAATTAATCTTGCCCAACCCCCAGAATTTTAGTTGATTAAGAGAGTAACATACTAAACAATAGATCATTAACAAGACATGATTCCAAAACCAACAATACCGAAACTCTCTAAGAGGAATTCGGCGAACCAAGAGCTTGCTCATATCCGAGAGCGTGGCAATTCGAATTGGTTATAACCTTGCAAGGGTGTACTACTTTACCCACACGACACGAGGACCATGCGACTCACCCAACCGATCACGCCGGGCAAGGGGGTACTCACGTCAACCGTTCCCAACAAGGCTCGATCATTGAACCTCACACCTAGCTTACGAGTAGAGACTTAGTTCCACCAGGGACATCTCTAAACTTTCCTACACATAAGTCCACCTGGGGACACTCTAAGCCTCTCTGCATAGCCTGTAGCCACGTAGCTAGGACTGCACATCAATGATCAAGTCAAAGAAGGTAATTGGCTCATCTGTTCCATTATATTGGATATGTGGTAGCACGGAAAGGTGCTCAAGGCCGATGGCATCCACTCGGTCCTTAATCGATCCAAGCGGACTATGCCCATGTGACTTCATTCTCTAGGCCCTACCATTCCGCTCGAACCTCGCTACTACACTCCACTTATCCCAGCTTCTCAAGTGCGATCAAGGATGGATGGTAAATGTGATACTCTAACCCAATCCTTTCTTGCAAGTTATACAAGTATTCAAAGCAAAACTAAGCATCTAGTCAAATTAAGTTAATAGCTGACTAACATGTGGCAAGGACATGGTTAAACAATTCAAGGATGGCTAGTGCATCAAAGTAGGTACAAGAATGCAATACATAGATAATATATAACCCAACAGTACCCGGTGAGATAGCTAACTAAATCAGATTAAATAGGTGCAAGGAAAATGCTTAGCTGCTTGCCTGGGTTCACTTCCGACTCGACCACGAACGGGACTCCAGGTTCAGGCTCCACGGACTCGGCTGGTTCCACGGGTTCGTTCTCCGACGGTCCGGTCACTAAAATGCATGAATGCAATGCATGAATTAAAGAATGAACCAAACAACCAGCATAAACCATGAAATAAAATAAACATGCAGAGGACTATGCAAAGGACTCATGAAAATTGGTTTTGCAGCAAAAGCATTTTCCTATAAATAACCATAAATAGAACAATTTTCAGCTAATCAAAACAAGATAAATCAGAAAAGGAATGCAAACTAAACTAAACAAATCCAAGAAAATTATCTTAGAAACTAGGCATGAAAACAAAGCTAACAAAACTGGTTTTGCCATTTTATCACTTTCCTGGCCAAAGTTCTATATTAAACAACATTTTGGACAGCAAGCACGAAATCGAAATGAAACCCTAACCAACAGCAAGGAAGCATGTGAAAAAGCTGCACCACTGGAAACTACACCTCACAAGGAGTCTAACAAAATTTGGTTTGGCATTTTTCCAGCAGTACACAAACATCTAAGCAATAAACTCACTTTTGCAAGATAAATCTATAGATAAATCTACAACAAGGTAACATGCAAAACAATATTTTTCTTGAGTAGATCTAAGCTAGAAGAATCTAACAAAACAAGTCTCACAATTTTTGGAGCTACACATGATTTTCTATGGATTTTGCAAGATTGCTGCCAAAAGAAACCTAAAGAAATTCTAACCAAAATCGCTAGACACACCCCAGCCGGCCAGCCCAGCGGCTGACAAGCCGGGCCCACAGACCAGCGGCCCACCAGGCCGAGTCAAGGCCACCCCGGGGCCTTGACCCGCGGCGGGGCGCGTCCAGGGCATCGCGCGTGTCGCGCGTGCGCGCGCACGCGTCGCGCGCGGCGACGGCGAGCGGCGGCGGTGCGTGGCGGCGGCGCGAAGCGGAGCTGAAACAAGGCAGGGGAGGCGCGCACGGGGCGGAGGGGACGGCGGCGAACCTCACCGGCAAGAGCACGGGCGGAGAGCGGCAGCGGGCTAGCGGCGCGGCGGACAGGGGCGGCGGCGGGCGAAGGCGAGCGGCGGTGGCCCTGCAGGGGAGGGGGAGGGGCCGGGTTAGGGGTAGAATCGGAGGAGGCGAGGGAGAGGATGCCACTCCCACGAGGAATTGGCGAGGGGGCTCACCGAGGCGGCGAATCGCGGCGACGAGGAGCTCGGGCGGCGGCAATGGAGGTGGGGAACGGGGCTAGGGTTTGCGGGGATCGTGACCGGTCGTGCGCGGATAAGGAGAAGGGCGAGGGAAGGAGTGAAGGGCGGCACGGCACGCGACGATGAACGGCACGTGGCGCGGAAGCCGAGGATGGACGCCGGCGGGCGACGCGTGCGGGCGGCGCGCTGGAAACAGAGAGAGGGAGAGAGGAGGCGGCTGACAGGTGGGGCCCGCGCGGGATTTTTATTTTCTTTTTCCTTTTTTTTTCAGGGCTGTGACAACTCTCCCCCCTTAAAAAAATCTCGTCCCGAGATTTAGGTAGACAAGAGGGGAAGGATAAAATTCGGACTTGGTTGAGGCCATAATCACCTAGACAAGATAAACATCTAAGAGATGATGCACAAAGGCAGGGATGATGTGGTGTGAGACATTCCTAGGGTTTTCTTGATGGTGATTGTGTACACATATAACAATATCTGGGAAACTGAGCTTCATCAAGAAAGTGGGGGTGGTAGGGAGAAAACTTACTCATCGGAAAAGAATTCCGGGTATTCTTGACGTAATCGATCTTCACGCTCCCAAGTGGCTTCATCTTCGGTATGATTGCTCCATTGAACCTTTACAAACTTTAACATGTTACGCTTCACCTTTCTTTCATCTCGATCAAGAATGGCAATTGGGTGTTCCTCGTAGGTAAGACCCGGTTGAAGATCAAGTGACTCAAGGTCGACGGCGTCAGCTGGAACACGATGACACTGCTTCAATTGAGAGATATGAAAGACATTGTGCACTGCGGAGAGTGATTGAGGAAGTTCCAATTGATAGGCCACTGCTCCAACTTTCTTGATGATTCGAAAAGGTCCGACATAGCGTGGCGCTAACTTTCCTCTGACTTGAAATCGGCGAGTGCCCTTAAATGGAGATACCTTGAGATAGACATAATCTCCAATCTTGAGATGGAGTTCTCGGCGACGACGATCAGCATAAGTCTTCTGACGAGATTGAGCAATGCGAAGATTCTCACGAATAATCCTGACTTGATCCTCAGCATCTTTCACCAAATCTGGACCATAGAAAGGCCTTTCTCCCGATTCGGACCAATTGATCGGAGTTCTGCACCGCCTTCCATAAAGGGCTTCAAAAGGAGACATCTTGATACTTGCTTGATAACTATTGTTGTAGGAGAATTCTGCAAATGGCAAGCAAGTAACCCATTTCTTCTCATAGATTAGAGCACAGGCTCGCAGCATGTCTTTTAAGACTTGATTGACTCTCTCGGCTTGACCGTCGGTTTGAGGATGATAAGCAGTACTGTAGGTGAGATCAGTTCCCATGGCTTCATGAAGACTTCTCCAAAAATGAGCAACAAACTGAGGACCGCGGTCAGAGACAATTTTCTTAGGAATACCATGCAGACAGACAATGCGAGTGAGATATAACTCCGCATATTGCTTGACATGATACGTAGTCTTTACTGGAAAGAAATGAGCCGACTTTGTTAGACGATCAACGATTACCCATATAGAATCATATCCTTGAGAAGACCTGGGTAACCCGGTGATAAAATCCATTCCAATTTCTTCCCATTTCCATGATGGGATAGGTAAGGGCTGAAGAGTACCAGCTGGTTTAAGATGCTCGGCTTTAACCCTTTGGCAAACATCGCACTCAGAGACATACCGAGCAATTTCTCGCTTCATGCGAGTCCACCAAAATCTTTGCTTGAGATCTTGATACATTTTTGTACTACCTGGGTGAATGGAAAATTGAGAACTGTGGGCTTCATCAAGGATAATTCGCCTGAGCTTATAATCCTTTGGCACCACAATTCGCTTCCCAAAGAATATAACTCCTTGATCATCCGTAGAGAAACACCGAGCTTTGCCCTCATTCATTAACTCCCGAATTCGAACCATACCCTTATTCTTCTTTTGAACTTCCTTAATTTGATCATAAAGATCAGATCTGACTGTAAGAGTAGCAAGATAACCTTCTTTGACCATAGAAATTCCGAGTTTCCGAAGATCATCACAGAGAGTATGCACAGGAGAAGCTATGGTCAAGCAGTTACATTGAGCCTTTCGGCTTAGTGCATCGGCGACGACATTCGCCTTACCGGGATGATAGTGCACTTCAATGTCATAATCCTTGATTAACTCAAGCCATCGACGTTGCCTCATATTAAGATCAGATTGAGTGAAAATATACTTGAGGCTTTTGTGATCAGTATAAATATTGCAATGATTACCAAGCAGATAATGACGCCATATCTTTAGAGCATGGACAACAGCCGCAAGCTCTAAATCGTGGGTAGGATAATTTTCTTCATGCCGCTTGAGTTGACGAGAAGCATAGGCCACTACTCGGCCTTCTTGCATAAGAACACAACCAAGACCGATGCGAGAAGCATCGCAATAAACATCGAAACTCTTGGAAATATCTGGCTGAGCAAGAACTGGAGCAGTAGTGAGGCGATCCTTAAAGGTTTGAAAGGCTTCTTCACAGGCTGGGGACCACTCAAACTTGACCCCATTCTTCAGTAACTCGGTCATAGGCTTCGCAATTTTTGAAAAGTTCTCTATGAACCGGCGGTAATATCCCGCAAGTCCGAGAAAACTCCGAACCTCATGGACATTCTGTGGTTGCTTCCAATCCAGAACATCTTGCACCTTACTAGGATCTACAGCAATACCATCCTTGGAGAGGATATGACCAAGAAAAGATACTTCTTCAAGCCAAAACTCACATTTGCTAAACTTGGCATAAAGATGATGCTCTCTAAGCTTTTGGAGAACGATATGAATATGACGAGCATGATCTTCTTTGGTCTTGGAATAAATGAGAATATCATCAATAAAGATGATCACAAAGACATCAAGTTCCTCCATGAAGATGCTATTCATCAGATACATGAAATAAGCCGGTGCATTGGTGAGGCCGAAAGACATGACAGTGAACTCATAAAGACCATATCTAGTAGAGAAGGCTGTTTTTGGAATATCTTCAATTCGAATCTTGATTTGATGATAACCCAACCTTAAATCAATCTTAGAAAAATAACGAGCTCCAAAGAGTTGATCAAACAAGATATCAATCCGTGGAAGAGGATATTTGTTCTTTACAGTAACTTCGTTTAACGGACGGTAATCAACACACATCCGCAAACTATCATCTTTCTTCTTCACAAAAAGAGCCGGGCATCCCCAAGGAGAGGAGCTCGGACGAATAAAACCCTTGTCCAATAAAGTCTTGAGTTGTTTCTTCAATTCTTTCAACTCATTGGGAGGCATTCGGTAAGGCTGTCTAGAGATAGGAGCAGTTCCGGGCTTGAGCTCTATGACGAACTCCACCTCACGATCAGGAGGCATACCCGGTAATTCTTCTGGAAAGACATCCGGATACTCACAAACCACAGAAATATTTTCCAACGCCGTGGCTATGGTACTCGCCAAGGCATATAAACAAGATTCCATCTTGGCAAGAGAGAGTAGAACTCTACTCCCAGAAGGGTGCAAAAGATCAACGGTGCGGGGCCCACATTTGATAACTCCGTCATGCTTACTCAACCAATTCATCCCAAGAATCACATCTAACTCCAGCTTGTCTAGAATGAGAAAATTGGCTCGAAAGGTAACTCCCCCAATGAGAATTGGAACCTCACTAGCAAAGTGTTTGGCAATGATTTCCCCACCCGGTGATTCTATATGGTATGACACTTGTAGGTTTTGCATCTCAAGCTTGTTATGCAGCATAAATTTCTTGTTGATGAAAGAAAAAGTTGCTCCAGAATCAAAAAGAACCATAGCAGGGTGGGAATTGGTTAGGAGCGTACCCACGAGGACTTCAGCGTTCTCCGGAATTTCTTCAGCGGTGGTGTAGTTGAGACGGCCACGTTTAGGAGCTTGTTGTGGCTTAGCTTCTTGCCGCTGTGCTTGAGGCAGAGGAGTGTTAGGCCTGGGTGCATTGAAGGCACCACCACGCCTCGGAGAGGGGCAGTCCCTAGAGATGTGGCCTAAGCCACCACAATTGAAGCACGGACCCTTTGCGGTCACACCTGGGTTGTTCCAATAAGCACTGACCGGCCTAGGAGCTTGTCCTTGAGGAGGTTGAGGGTGACGCACAATCCACATAGGACGTGGAGCTTGAGCACCCGGCGCCCGAGGTGGAAAAGGAGAAGGCCCCAGACGTGGACGCGAGGAGCTACCGCTCACTGAGGTAGGAGCAGGACGCTTGTTCTTTGCCTCAAGATTC
Organism: Panicum virgatum; assembly: GCF_016808335.1. Lineage (NCBI taxonomy): Eukaryota > Viridiplantae > Streptophyta > Magnoliopsida > Poales > Poaceae > Panicum > Panicum virgatum. The sequence goes on along the minus strand of NC_053144.1, from coordinate 47,939,247 downwards.
TTCATCTTATGCTCCGCTCTGATAGCGATATTCACCAAGTCATTGAAGTCCTCAAACTTGGTAGTGGAGAGCTTGTCTTGCAACTCAGCAGAGAGCCCATCGTACAAGCGTTCTTGCTTCTTGGCATCGGTGGCCACTTCTTCAGGTGCATATTGGGAGAGAGTGTTGAAGGCATTGACATAGGCCATCACATCACGACCTCCTTGAGTGAGATTCAGAAACTCCTTCTTCTTGATGTCCATGATACCCTTGGGAATATGGAAGGAGCGAAAAGCTGTGCGGAACTCCTCCCATGTGAAGCGGTAGTTGGCAGGGTGAGATGCCTTGAAATTCCGCCACCAAGCCCCAGGGGCATCATGAAGTTGATGAGCAGCAAAGAGTACCTTCTCATGAGGCTCACACTCAATAAGACCAAGCTTTTCTTCAATAACATTGAGCCAGAAATCCGCATCAAGAGGATCTTTGGAGCCACGGAAGATGGGAGGATTGGTGCGGAAGAAATCCCCGAACCTGTTCACTTGAGGCTCAGCTCTTGGACCATTATTGCCGGCATTGCCCAACTGATTGACTAGGTGTGCCATGAGTTCAGTTTGTCGGGCCAGGACGTCCGCGAGGTTTGGGTGAACTGGAGGATTAGGAAGGGGATCCTCGTTGTTGCGGTGGTTATTGCCACCCGAACCACTGGCACCATCCCTTTCATTTCCTGAACGCAACACCATCCTATTAATAAACAAAACGGTTAGCGGTCAGGAATGAAAGATAGAGAATGATACTCAAAGGTAGGGTGGAAAGATAATGTGTAGATAAAAATCTAACACACGATCAACACCGGAACAACATATCTAAGAGAAAGGATAGATTTGGCCCACTAAGATTAGCAAGAACGAGTTCAACGGAATCTAGATCTCGACACACTAGATTAGATAGATGCAGATTTGAAAACCAAAAGAAAGTATGCATGCATGCGAGGTATGAGTGCACATGACGTCTCCTCACATCGCGAGCACGCCTTAACGTTCTAGCACTCACTTACGACCCGAAACAACCGCATTGTCCAGTAGCGCTACAACCCTCCTACTAGCACTTAGGAGAATGGGTGATTCTAACTTTCTCAACCCCGATAAAAGGCTCAAAAGGTTTACAGCAGGTGAAAGGGTTTCCTACGCCCCCGCTACTCATTCAGACAAGAGAGGTTAAGCATATCTTAATTAAACAAGTGAAGCAATAAGGAAGAAGTAGCTCTAAAACGAAGGAAGAAGGATAGCAATCAGCCTTAAGTTCAAGTTTTTAACCAAAGTAAATCTTAGTGCAAGTGATCAAATTTTATTTGACTCTCAACCCACTAAGCCAATTTTTGGTTCACTTCATGGAAACTCGGCTCTGATACCCGTTGTGAGAACCGCCCAATTTGATACTATTTTAAACGAACCGCCGGTCATTATCACCCAGATGAGAGTTAACACGTGCTTGCCGTAGAGCGTGCCACGTGTTATCCCACATCTAGAGACACGAATAACCGACACGTCATTCATTCACAATAATACCAAATCCGGTAGTCCCGGTATGTGCTCCAACATACGCCCAGAATCAGCATATGCACATACCGTATACAATCGAATACATAGCCAACAATCCACAAAGAGCAGTTATATAAAACCAGAGTTCGAGACTTAATATTACAAGTTCAATATAGGTGGGTTTCAAGCTTCACTTTACAAGCCTTGGGCTCACGCGAGTCATATTAAACAGAGATTTAGAGCTTATTGAAAGTACATGCTCTCCCGAAGCTCAGCTACGATAAAACTTACTTAAGATGATGATGCCTTGCTCAAGGACATCACCACAGCAGCAACAGCCTACTCTTCCCCCGCATTAGGATCAGCGGGGTAGAAATGGCCGAACACCACTTCTGGCTCACCTGCAACTAGGTTTAGAAAGCACCCTGAGTACAAAAGGTACTCCGCAAGACTTACGCGATTAAATAAACAAGGATCATGCAAAGGCTCAAGGAGAAGCTTTAAGTTTAAGTACTTATTGCATAAGCATAAGCTGCCTAGACTATCACCTAGCAAATTTAATTAATCTTGCCCAACCCCCAGAATTTTAGTTGATTAAGAGAGTAACATACTAAACAATAGATCATTAACAAGACATGATTCCAAAACCAACAATACCGAAACTCTCTAAGAGGAATTCGGCGAACCAAGAGCTTGCTCATATCCGAGAGCGCGGCAATTCGAATTGGTTATAACCTTGCAAGGGTGTACTACTTTACCCACACGACACGAGGACCATGCGACTCACCCAACCGATCACGCCGGGCAAGGGGGTACTCACGTCAACCGTTCCCAACAAGGCTCGATCATTGAACCTCACACCTAGCTTACGAGTAGAGACTTAGTTCCACCAGGGACATCTCTAAACTTTCCTACACATAAGTCCACCTGGGGACACTCTAAGCCTCTCTGCATAGCCTGTAGCCACATAGCTAGGACTGCACATCAATGATCAAGTCAAAGAAGGTAATTGGCTCATCCGTTCCATTATATTGGATATGTGGTAGCACGGAAAGGTGCTCAAGGCCGATGGCATCCACTCGGTCCTTAATCGATCCAAGCGGACTATGCCCATGTGACTTCATTCTCTAGGCCCTACCATTCCGCTCGAACCTCGCTACTACACTCCACTTATCCCAGCTTCTCAAGTGCGATCAAGGATGGATGGTAAATGTGATACTCTAACCCAATCCTTTCTTGCAAGTTATACAAGTATTCAAAGCAAAACTAAGCATCTAGTCAAATTAAGTTAATAGCTGACTAACATGTGGCAAGGACATGGTTAAACAATTCAAGGATGGCTAGTGCATCAAAGTAGGTACAAGAATGCAATACATAGATAATATATAACCCAACAGTACCCGGTGAGATAGCTAACTAAATCAGATTAAATAGGTGCAAGGAAAATGCTTAGCTGCTTGCCTGGGTTCACTTCCGACTCGACCACGAACGGGACTCCAGGTTCAGGCTCCACGGACTCGGCTGGTTCCACGGGTTCGTTCTCCGACGGTCCGGTCACTAAAATGCATGAATGCAATGCATGAATTAAAGAATGAACCAAACAACCAGCATAAACCATGAAATAAAATAAACATGCAGAGGACTATGCAAAGGACTCATGAAAATTGGTTTTGCAGCAAAAGCATTTTCCTATAAATAACCATAAATAGAACAATTTTCAGCTAATCAAAACAAGATAAATCAGAAAAGGAATGCAAACTAAACTAAACAAATCCAAGAAAATTATCTTAGAAACTAGGCATGAAAACAAAGCTAACAAAACTGGTTTTGCCATTTTATCACTTTCCTGGCCAAAGTTCTATATTAAACAACATTTTGGACAGCAAGCACGAAATCGAAATGAAACCCTAACCAACAGCAAGGAAGCATGTGAAAAAGCTGCACCACTGGAAACTACACCTCACAAGGAGTCTAACAAAATTTGGTTTGGCATTTTTCCAGCAGTACACAAACATCTAAGCAATAAACTCACTTTTGCAAGATAAATCTATAGATAAATCTACAACAAGGTAACATGCAAAACAATATTTTTCTTGAGTAGATCTAAGCTAGAAGAATCTAACAAAACAAGTCTCACAATTTTTGGAGCTACACATGATTTTCTATGGATTTTGCAAGATTGCTGCCAAAAGAAACCTAAAGAAATTCTAACCAAAATCGCTAGACACACCCCAGCCGGCCAGCCCAGCGGCTGACAAGCCGGGCCCACAGACCAGCGGCCCACCAGGCCGAGTCAAGGCCACCCCGGGGCCTTGACCCGCGGCGGGGCGCGTCCAGGGCATCGCGCGTGTCGCGCGTGCGCGTGCGCGCGTCGCGCGCGGCGACGGCGAGCGGCGGCGGTGCGTGGCGGCGGCGCGAAGCGGAGCCGAAACAAGGCAGGGGAGGCGCGCACGGGGCGGAGGGGACGGCGGCGAACCTCACCGGCAAGAGCACGGGCGGAGAGCGGCAGCGGGCTAGCGGCGCGGCGGACAGGGGCGGCGGCGGGCGAAGGCGAGCGGCGGTGGCCCTGCAGGGGAGGGGGAGGGGCCGGGTTAGGGGTAGAATCGGAGGAGGCGAGGGAGAGGATGCCACTCCCACGAGGAATTGGCGAGGGGGCTCACCGAGGCGGCGAATCGCGGCGACGAGGAGCTCGGGCGGCGGCAATGGAGGTGGGGAACGGGGCTAGGGTTTGCGGGGATCGTGACCGGTCGTGCGCGGATAAGGAGAAGGGCGAGGGAAGGAGTGAAGGGCGGCACGGCACGCGACGATGAACGGCACGTGGCGCGGAAGCCGAGGATGGACGCCGGCGGGCGACGCGTGCGGGCGGCGCGCTGGAAACAGAGAGAGGGAGAGAGGAGGCGGCTGACAGGTGGGGCCCGCGCGGGATTTTTATTTTCTTTTTCCTTTTTTTTTTCAGGGCTGTGACAACTAATCTAATCAATTATGTGAATGATATAATTTTCGCATAGGAATATAGCAGTTTACAACTGCATGTTATACCATATTGGAATTCATAGGTTGGTAAGCACGTTTCCTTTTCCCACACCTTCCATATTCGCGTCTGCGTTGAAAAAAAAAATCAGAATGACTGCAAGATTGCAACTTTTGTTCATGACTGATGTGGGGGGAGGGAACTGCGTGAGAAACGACCATACCTTTGCTCTACCTAGGGACATTGTAAAGAAACTGAATGTGACATGGAAGACTGCCAAGAAGAACACGAAAATATGCAGCTGATGCATCCCGTCGGCTGAAACAAGCGACACCATGCCCTGCCATGTCATTTGGATTAGCGCAGGCGAGCAGACAGATCGAAATGGCCTGGCACCCCTCCACAGATAAACCCAAAACATAAGGACAAGAGCTGTATTTCTTTACCCTGAAAACCGGGCACTCAAGATTCTAACGAGACGAAACCTGCCACGCCACAAAGTAAACTACTACTGCACCTTAATTAGTCGCCACTCACTTTGGGGCATGAAAAAAAGTAGCTCGGATCTTCAGACAGGTGCCGTCGGCCATGGCCCTCGGGCTCCCTAGCCTCCGAGTGGCCGGACAGGCGGCAGGGCAGCATGGTGTTGGCGGCGCCCTCCGGGATGCAGATGCGCGAGATGTACCTCCCCGTCACGGTGAGCAGCAGCGATATGAACCCCAGGGTCATCAGCTCTGAGCATGCCGAACTCGAAACCGCGTCAGATTCGTCCTCGCCTGTGGACGGCGGGAGTGTGCTACGGATGGTGGTTCGAACTGGCAGAAAGGGACGCAACTGCTTACCGGATTTAACCTTCTCCAGGGCGTCGAGCAACGCCTTCTTCCGCCTCTTGCTGAGCAACTTGAGCACCCAAGAAAAAACAAAATCAGCGGCTCCATCCAACACGCAGCAGAGGAGGAGGAGGAGGAGGAGGAGCGGATTAATTAAAACTTTTAAAAAGGCTCGCCGCAAATCAAATTATCTTCCTCCTCAAAAGAAAAAAAATCAAATTATATTCAACGACAACGGGAACAAGCGGCCGGAGCGGGGAAGGACGAGAATCCCGCTAGAGAGGGGATCGATGGGGAATTAACGGAAGCACCGGCGTATGTACCTGGCCGAGGTGGTGGAGGAGGCCCTCCAGCAGGATGGATGCGGCCACGATGACGGCGCAGACGGCGGTGACGGCCCACGTCGGCGTCTGGTCCAGCGACCTCGTGCCGCCGGCCGCGGCTGCTCCTCCGCCGGCGCCGCCCATCTCTTCTCTGCGCTCGTCGCGGCAGCGTTAATGGCCGGCCGGCGGCGCGCCCGAACCTTTCCCGGCGTGGAGGAGCGGAGAGTGTGCGTTAATGGAGACGGCTGCCGGTGTCGCCGCGTGCCTGCCCGGAGACTGGCGCTTGCGCGTCTAGAGCAGCGCCCCGCCGAGTTCAAACGACAGGGAGCAGTAAAAGAAGAACCCGTGTCTTGCGGTGGCTGATTTTGGGATTTAGTCCCTGCCTTTTCCGTATTGCTTCAGAATGGCCCCTGAGTTATATTTGTTTCCCTCACCGTGCCTTTTTGTTGTCGGAAAGGAGAAACTCTCCTCGGTATCGTGAATAGAAAAAAAAATGTGTCAAATGTCAAGTGGAAATGTTTTTAGTTAAAATAAAGCTAAATGTCGCTTGAGTGATTTGAATTTGCCATCTCTCGAATTTTTGGCAACATCACAAATCCACGTGCAGGAGCTTTGTCTCTGTCTCCGATGAGATTAGTGTATCTTCTAGTGTGTTGGAGTCTTTGGGGAGCAGCGACAGGTTTAAGAGTATCTTCAAGAGCTCTTGTATAATCTTATCTAAATTTAAAGTTTTACAAGCTTTGTAAAAAAATAGAAAACCTCCTATAGCATAGATAAACCAACAGACTCTTTAAATCTGCACTCTCCATATACTCATTTTCTTATCTTCTTCCCCACCTCCTCTCCTCTCCTCTCGCTCCGTCGCTAACGAGCTCCAATCCCCTGCGATTCCTCAGTTTGAGCCGGCCCCAATTGCTCGTGAAAGTCTAGAGACCACGGATCTTTCCCAATCTACGCATCTCCGAGGCCACCGTGTGGGGCGTGATGGTGGCCTCGTCGCTATCCAGGATAACTTGGGGAAAATCTGTAGGTTTGAAGGGAGGAGCAACAGGGATACGGAAAGGCGCGTCCTCGAGCTCCGCAAAACTCCGCTGTCCATGCCGGCCATTGTGAGGGGCAGGCTGAGGAAGACGACGAGGAAGCTGGTGCCGGAGGCGAAGAAGTAGGCCGGTAGGTCGAGCTCGGCGGCGACGTCCAGCGACCCGGCGCAGAACATGTCGAGCACGAGCGTGGGGACCGCCGGGAGCGAGCGGAGGAAGTCACGCAGTGGCGCATCCATGAGGCAGAGGTAGTCGGACATGGCGCGCGGGGCTTCGTCTGCCGAAGCCGGCGGCGGCAGCACGTGGAAGGCGACGGACGGGTTGGAAGGTGGGGTGGGGCCATGCGGGCGGGATACAAGAGCCGATGGACTAGGCATCTTTACCAAGCGGTCCCCCTTGAATACGAGATAAGGATAAAAGACGAGGTAGATACAAGAGCTGTTGAATGAGTTTTTTTATCTTTTTTCTTTTTTTAGCCAACTTACCAAAGATACCAGAGCTCTTGGAGATGCTCTAAAGGAAAGTGAGCGAGGTAGAGGATGCACCAAAGTTGTGGTGGTGTCTGCAAAATCGTGTTACGGGATCAACAAACCACTAGAGCCGTTTCAAACTTTCAATCCATGGGTACTGTTTGCACAAATTTTTCAAATATATCCCAGAATCATCCCAAACTAAAGAGTAAAAAGAGGAAAACATGAAAGCAAAGAAAAGCATTGGTTTAGCTGGCTTTAGTGAGGCTTTATTCCTATTCCATTACAAATCCTCGTTAAAAAAACACAGCAATAATTGCCTTCTAAAATTTAAATACGTAGTAGTACAAGTTAGTGTTTCAGGGCAGCTGCCTAGTCCAGTGGCGCTTTTTTAAAGCCTTCTCAACAGAAATTATAACTCCCACTCAAAAAAGGAAATAAAAATTTGGATTTCGGTACCTTCCTATTCAAAAAGGCACGTCACGTACCAAAAATTGGCACAGCTAGCACCTCTCCTATTATAATTATTATTAGTAGCGGCACCTCTTGATATCTTTTTGATCAACCATAAGAGCATCTCCAAGTGTTCAGCTATAATACTAGCTAAAAGTGAAGAGTTGGAGGCTAGGCACAAAAATATAAAGCTTGTAAAATTGAGGGCTAAACCAACAGACTCTCAAAATATTACTGTGCCGGTGGGTCCCGCATGTCAGTGTCATGCTTATCTTCTTCCTCCCCACCTCTGCGCGCTGGCCTCCGCGGCTACCCCACCCTCCGCGCCGGCCTCCGCTCGCCGACCCGGACTCCCTACGCATTGCATCGCCGCCGCCGCCGCCGCCGAGCTCCTCTTCCTCCTCCACCGCGGGCTCGGCCCTCCTCCGCCGCCGGCGCGGCCCCCTCCTCTCGCTAGAGGAGCTCGACGCCGCGGGCACGGCCTTCCTCCGCCGGGTTCGGCCCTCCTCCAACGTGGGCGGAGCTAGCTCGACGCCGCGGGTTCGGCCCTCCTCTGCCACCGGCGCGGCCCTCCTCCGCCCGCGAGCGGAGCTCGACGCCGCGGGCTCGGCCCTCGTCCGCCACTGGCGCGGCCCACCTCCGCCCGCGAGCGGAGCTTGACGCCGCGGCCGCGGCCCTCCTCCGCCCCGGGCAGAGCTCGACGCCGCCGCGGGCGGGGCGCCGAGGAAGCTGGGGCACACGGCACGCGGGAGGACGCCGGATTTCGCGGGAGCAGGGCGCGCAGAAGATAGCGAGGCGATGGGGCGAGGCAAAAGAAGCGAGCAGAGAGGAGGATGTGGCGAGCGGGACAGCGAGGGAGGAAGAAAACAAAGTCTGTTGGATTGGATTTTTTACCACTGCTAATCCAAAGTTGCCTAGCCAAGTGAATTTACCTCATCTCTTGGAGATGCTCTAAAGAGGTTCCTTCTCCATTCATCCCAGCTGAGTTAGGGGGTGTTTAGTTGTGCTCCATAAAATTTTTGAAAAGGCATCTTTCTACATTTAAAGTACTAAACATAGACTAATCACAAAAATAATTACAGAACTCGTCTGTAAATCGCAAGACGAATCTAATGATCCTAATTAATCCGTCATTAGAGAGTGTTTACTGTAGCATTACTGTAGCAATTTAGCGTCTGATTACAGCCTAGTTAGATTCGTCTCGCCATTTACAGACAGCAGTCGTAATGCGTTTTTTATTTCGTCTAGATTTAAGTCTCCATGCAGGTGCCGGAATTTTTTTTTGAAATTTTGAATTTCGTAACTAAACACGGGCTTAGCTGCATTAGTGGAGGCAGCAAACTCTGTTCCTGCTGAACTCGCCGTGTGGTACTCTAAACCAAACAGGGCTTGGTACGCCAATGCGAGATCCGTCGTCCTTGGCTTCGGACCGGTCTCTCTCGTACGACGACGCGCACAACTAGCTAGGTGGATGCATGGACCAGCAGCGTGCCAGCGTCTCTGACGCTGCCATACCGGAGCGGCGGAGCACATGCAGGGCTGTGTTCACTTCCAAAATTTTTCTCTCCAAACTTCACTATTTATCTATCACATCAATTTTTTTACCTCATGTATGGAGTATTAAATGTAGATAAATAAAAAATAATTGCATAGTTTTGATGTACACGACGAGACGAATCTTTTGAGCCTAGTTAGGTCATGGTAGGACAATAATTACCACATATAAACGAAAAATGCTACAGTGTACTACATTGTCCGATGTGGCCCTTTTTACCACTATTTTACGGATCAAAACACACCCCGGCTGTGTTTAGATGAGGTGAAAAGTGGGAGAAAAAGTCACATCAGTCTCTGTAGCACACTGTAGCACTTTTCGTTTATTTGTGGTAAATATTGTCCTACCATGACCTAACTAGGCTCAAAAGATTCGTCTCGCAACGTACATCAAAACTATGCAATTAGTTTTTTTATTTAACTACATTTAGTACTCCATGCATGAATTATTTGCTATATTTAATGTTTCGATGTGATATGAGATGTGATGGATGTAATGGAAAATTTGGAAATTTGGTGGGAACTAAACACACCCCCAGGTGATACACTCGGTGTCGTACAGGCACAGTCGCGCAGATCTAGCTAGGCGCCAGTGTCAGTGTGGGTGCAGAGATGTCCCAACAAATTGAAATCGATTTCGTTCCCAAAAGAAAAACACACACACAAGAAATCGATTCTGCTAATCATTCACTCTGATCGGTGGGCTGGAATTGGAGCTAATGGCTGGAGTGGTATGAGAGAAAAATAATGTTGGTTGGATGGTAGCAGGAAGCTGGTGCTGGAGTAGTGTGAGAAAAAAATACTGTTGGGCTGGAGGTTGCTGGAGCTGACGAACAGAGTGATTGTAGGTGAGATTCGTACCTTCGGCCGGCTACATAAACCTTCACAAGGGTACAATTCGTAAGGAACGTACACGCTACGCGTAGTCTTAGTTCCCAAAAAATTTTCTCATCACATCGAATATTTAGACACATGCATGGAACATTAAATACAATTAAATAATAATGAAATGTGATACAGTAATAAAATTAACAACTTTTTACCAACTTTTTTGAGGGGGAAAACTCTGAACATGTGGCTCTGGGGATCGGTGACCAGATCACAATGTCACGTCGCTCCACCGCGCGAGATCGCGAGTAGCTAGCTACTGCTCATGGGCACGCTGATGAGGGTTCTGAACTTCTGATGGCAGCCGGAGAACATGGCATGTTTACAAAATCCGACAGGGACGTTAGATGGTCTGAATCAGAAGAAAAAAAACACTGACGTGGTAGTCTTATCACCAGCAGTCTCGCTCTAGAGTCTAGACGGACCATACTTTTGTTTTAATCCTAAGCTAGAGCAGCATGATTATTAGCAAGCAGCAACGGCGGCGGCAAAGTTTGAAGCGAGGAAGCAAAGCAAAGTTGAGAGCAAAGCGGAGTCAAGACACCATGCATGATGATGAATTGAACTGTAACGCAAGAGCAAGAAATTAAGAGTTCACTTATCAGAATAGTGTATCACTCGCCACTAGGGCTGGACGAAAAACTCGTAACTCGCTAGCTCGCTCGACTCGCTCGTTAATGGCTCGGCTCGAGCTCGACTCGTTTTATAATGAGCCAGCTCGTTTTATAACAAGCCAGCTCGTTTTATAACGAGCCAGTTCGAGCTGGCTCGCGAGCCATAACGAGCCAGTTAATTATGAAGCCAGCAAATTTAAATGGGTGCATTGTTAAAGATAAAAAATTCTAATGACTCATATTTGAAGAAAATGAGTGCTGCAATGTTAAACAAATTTGATAAATATTTGGAAGAGAAGAACAATGTCATGGTTATTGCTACAATCCTTGACCCTAAGTTCAAAATGATATATATTCAGTTCTATTTTAGTCAGCTTTATGACTCCTCAAGGTATGAACAAGAGGTTGCTTATATAAAAAATGAGTTAGAATAGTTGTATAAGAAGCAAGAATTGGAACAATGCTGGAAAATGGGTAAGAAGAGCAGCATAAGAAGCAAGAATTGGAACGAGCCAAACGAGCTATAACGAGCCAAACGAGCCATACTCTGTGATGATGTGTGTTCATATTGTCTCTCTACATTGGCTCGCGAGCCAAACGAGCTAGCTCGAGCTCGCTAACGAGCCGAGCCGAGCCGAGCTAGCCTGCTGGCTCGTTAGTATAACGAGCCGAGCCGAGCCAATATGTTAACGAGCCGAGCTATAACGAGACGAGCCATAACGAGCCGAGCTGGCTTGATATCCAGCCCTACTCGCCACGCGCCATTCCGTCAGTTCTCTTCAATTAGGGACAGTTTAGTTCCCAAAATTTTTTGGACAACATTTGACCACTAATTAAAAGTATTAAACATAGACAAATTATAAAACTAATTATATGAATGGACGGAGAATCACGAGATAAATCTATTAAGACTAATTAATTCGTCATTAGAGATTGGTTACTGTAGCACGACATTGTCCAATCATGGTCCAATAAGGCTTAAAAGATTCGTCTCGCAATTTCACCGGAGGTTGTGGAATGGATTTTGTCAGTTATTCACATTTAATACTCCTAACTATTGGTCAAATGTTGTCAATCACTGTAGCACCCAAAAAATTTTGAAAACTAAACGGGCTCTCGGGACTTTCGGGAGCAGGCACATGACTTTCCAGCGGTCTCGCCGGCGGGCAAAACAAGCACGCGCGCACACACACACAACCTGACGCGAGTACGCGACACGGGAAGTCAGTGTTCTCCATCATATGATGTCCGTGTTAGCTGTTGTCACGAAGCAAAATTCTACTCCAGTGTTGTCCATCAGGTGTTTCTTGGATTGGAGTGTCGTGGGCTCGTGGCAATCATCATGGATGGCTTGGAAGCTAGCAGTCCAAAAAAACGCAGAGGCTCAAACAAACAGAGCTCGGCCATCCATGCCAAGTTGAAGGGACGGATCAGCGATCCATCATCCAGCTTCTGCTGATCATTACTGGAGACAGAGTCTAGGGATGACCATTATCTGTTCAGAAAGAGGAATCCTGCATTCATTAAAAAAAAGCAAAGAAAATGAAATAGGAGTACTACTGCCGTGTGGAGACCCATGTATGGAGCATTAAATGTAGTTGAAAAAAACTAATTACATAGTCTAACTGATTAGCACGATATGAATTTTTTAAATCCAATTAATTCATAATTATATATTATTTATTAAATAACAATGAAATGTGCTACGATATCAAAACTTAAACTTTTTCACCAACTAAAACACACTCTGAACGTAAAGTGTTCCTGGCCTGCTGCTCAGCAGATTGACCCGGGCCCCGAAGAAAAGTGTCAGATATCCACCGCTAGTTTACTGTGCCTCGCGCAGAATGCCAGAATCTTTAATTTGCCGCCGCGCGAGTGGTTGGGTTATTGGGTCAGGTGTGCAGCGCTGCGCTGCGCTGACCGCCGCACCGCCACCGTTACTGAGCCCTCGGGGATCGGTAAGAATAGATTTGGATGTCTATTCGAATGTCACATTTTTGGTCATTTTTCTTTGATTATAGACAGATAAGATATAGAATTTACTATTTAAATTCATAGCCTTGTATTTAACATTGATCTTGTAAAGATTCATAAAAACTAAACCTCAAATTTATCATATATATTCTCAAATAATAGATATAAAAATTAGAATACGGATCGGATACGGATACGGATTCGAATCTTTTTTCACCTTTTTAATTGTAGGGAGCAAATAATACATAAAAAAATTTATACAAAATTTTATTCTTATGTGTAATAATATGCTTGATAATATAAAAAAAGATTAGCATAAAATTTTAAGCATATCTATTTTAAAATATCAAATTTGTTCTAAGAATTCGGATGTTTAGATCCATCCTTAGGGATTGGGGATCGATCGGGCTCCCCGCTCCCGGCAGCTTCGAGTTTTCCTGGGGGCTCGCGTAGTTTATACATAGATGATTGGCATCGGCGCACAGGGTTTTCCTGACCGACCGGTTGGACCGAACCGGCGCCCACTGGTTCCGGTTTACTGGACCGGTTTGACCGATTACCGGTAGAAATCGGTAACTTTTTTTTCCTTTTATTTTTTGTTTTAACTTTAAACACCCGAAAAGTATGTTAAACGAACGAATTTTTGAGAAAATTTGACATCATTAGATTCGTCGCACCTTGAAGTATTTTTATGAATTTTTTGGGAATTTTTTATTTTTTGAATTCAAATTTGAATTTTGAATTTGAGCCGGATTGGTACCGGCCCAAACCGGAACCGGACCGGACCGACAAACCGGAACGGTTCCACCGGTTACGTGAACCCTGTCGGCGCCGCGATTTCGCCCCGTCCGGGTTCCCACTTCCCGCGGATATGGCGCGGGACAACCGGCGAAGGCCGGCGACCGAGCCGGGAAGCCCTCGTGGACCACAGGACTGACTAGTGTGTGGATGGGTGGTGGGAGCGGCTCGATTGGGCCGCGTGCATGCACTTGGGTTGACGAACACGTGGTAAAGCGCGCTTTTTTCTTTTTTATATTTTTAAAAAATAAAAATTTCAAAAATATATGTCCGTTTTGAAATATTTCAAAAATACCCCCCGGTCGCCCCCCATAGGGCGACAGGCCTTAAGTGTATTTTTTTTTCTTCAAATTCGTAATGAGGTCCCTGGGGAAAAAAAGGCCCTGTCGCCCCCCCCAACGGGCGATAGGGGCCTGTATATGCCGCCATTCCCTTTGTCATTTGAGCCTGCCATATGCCGCCATTCCCTTTGTCATTTGAGCCTAAAAATTCAGGAAAAAAGAGAGGGGTGAGAAGAAGAAAAACGGCGAAGCTCTGCCGAATTGCGTACTTTTTGAAATGGTGGAAGGGCACTGCTATTGGGTCACGTATGTCTGGGCAACGAATGCCACATTTGGGAAACCCGTGATCGCCGTGCTGAGCAGTGGCAACCTGTGATCTCGTACTCGCAGCTAGATACACTATGGTTCCTATTTTGAGCTATTCGAGCGTGTAGTCATCATCGTCGGCAGGATCTCGGCCGCTAACTCCTACCACACCTAACTTGTCCTTCATTAATTCACGGGAAAAAATCGCAAGAACTTCCCTTATTTCACGAGCATTATGGAACCCACAAACATAATAAGTTCACATCAATAGTATGAATAGAAACAAATGACAAGTAAACTAGGACAATCATAAACATCGGATACAAATAAGCGGTCCACAGCTATCTCATTACAAATAAACATCAGAGATACAAACATCAGATATATCTAACCACCCTAGGGCGTCGGACCCTCTTAGCCCTCTGCTGGGCACGGACATGGCCCTCGGAATAGGTGAGAACATCCGGAGACCTCACCTGTCGCTCAGGACGCGCAAGGGGCTGCGGTGTCTGCTGCTGAGAGATCCCAAGTGGTGCTCCTCCTAGCTGTGAAAACCCCAAGACATCGGGGTCACCTTGCGTGGCAGGCTCTTCTGAACTCAAGCTGTCTTCGTACTGCACACGACTTCCGAAGTTGTGCACTACCTGACGCAACTGATCACGCTGCCTCGACCATGCCTCTGTCTGCTCAAACTGGGTCATTGGGGATCCGGCACGTACCCTCGTCAAGTAAGTCGAGCAGTCCGTCTCCATCACGTTGCAAAGGCGAAGCTGCATCAATTCAGTAAAGGTACAGTTACAAACACATGAATTATCTTATATATATATATATATATATATATGCAAATATGATCAAGAGACTCACCGCGCCAGCTAGTGACTCCACGTGGTGCCGGGCATAGCCATCCTGAGGCCTCGCCTGGTGTGGCTGCGGGTGAGTGTCAACAAAAACCAGACGAGCCCGAGTCCGGGGTAAGTACCAGGTGAGGTAAGCCCTAAAGGAGCTGTTTGTGTGTGGTCCTATTAGATGGACTAAGTGCTCGTCTGCCTGTTCCCATTGGTCCACCCACGGCTGGATCTTGGTGAGCCAATCATCAGAGTACGGCAAGCCACTCCTAGACAACCTACAAAGTGGACCACGAAGAATCGTTAGATTCGACACGAATGTATGAGCCAAGTTCATTCATAATTACCTGTGGTCCTGGCGACTGACACGCTCCAACGCGGTGGGCACCGGAAACTCCTGGCGCTGCCCAAACTGTCTCCTGACTCTCCAGGGGCAATATGCCTCAACCGCGATGTCATAAACCAGGACGGCGGAAGTAAGCCATAGGCTCGCATTCGCGGAGCAGTGCGAAGACAGGCCTGCTGGTGCACGGGTAGCCACAGCCTCTGGGCTGTAAGGCTCCCAGACAACGTCCTCGGGCGTCAGCATGTCGAGCTCTGAAACAAACTCAGGATATGCGCGTCTAACCTGCGCATGCGCCCAGGACCTCTGCATTCGGAATAAGTAACATTAAAAGTGCGCTAATGCATCTTGTAACAATGAATAACAAAATTAGATGTATAAGAACGTACCTGACGCCAGATCCAGATAGTTCCCATAGTGGGCCTCTCGTCCTCCTCTTCGCTGTACATGCCCCCGTGGTAAGGCTCGTGGCTGACCATGGGCCGACCAACGGCTAGCCTCTCGTACGACCAAAGCTGTAGCAGTAGTGGGCACCCTGCCAAGATAGCGTTCCCATGTGTCTTCATGCAGCCGTCGCGGAGTCCACGGTAAGTGGCTGCAAGTACCGCCTCACCCCAGCTATAGGGCGGTACGTCCTCGTCCCCATCCGCAATCTCCCGTGCATACGGAAGGAGAATCCTATCGACCGAGTTGCCATGAGTGTTGTTGAACATGATGTAACCAAACAACCAAAGTAGGTACGCCTCCAGCGATCTGGTCACACTGTACTCGTCTGTATCCGCAGCCAACAGGGCAGGCTGCATAAACAATTAAGATTAATGGTTTCAACTGTCAATGGAACATGTGAATTGTAACAATTAAATTTATATATGGAATGAATATGTACTATAAACTGTAGGAACCAGGTCTTCGAAGGACCTGCTGCTCGCGGGTGCGGGTTGATCGGACCTGCTTCTTCCACGCGGTCAACCAGGGCAAGACGGGCCTCCAGCTCATCCTTCCACGAGGCCGCCACCACACGCGGACCTACAGCCTTCCCGACGATAGGGAGGCCGAGGAGGTAGGCCACGTCCTGCAGCGTAGGAGTCATCTCCCCACACGGGAGGTGGAACGTGTGTGTCTCCGGCCTCCATCTGTCAACGAGCGCCGTCAGGAGGGATCGGTCGAGCTGAATAGGCCCAACCTCGACAAGACGGCTCAGAGTCAGTAGACCGGCCTCACGTAACCTGAAAATAAACAAAATTATCGAAACAAAGGAATACCGACGAATACATAAGTGATAAACAATAATATTTCATTACATACCGGTCACACCAATCGTGGTGTATAGAGATCGCCTCCCCGGGTGGACGAGGACGTAGCACCTCTAGGGCTCGGTGCTCAACAGCTGCAAAGTAAGACCTGTGGCTCGAGTCGATCACTGGGTCTAGCAAGGAGTCCATCTCCATACCTGCATTCAAAAATATATAAGAACACATAGGTAAATATATATTTCATACAAACTGGACACATACGTACAATAATAGTTCATTACATACCTGTAATATTTCATTACTACAAATTACAAATAATGAAATAAAATTGTGGATCATGACACCGAATGCCTTCCACGAGCAATTCTCGCCGATCCTCGTCTGAACGTAGGAGGTGCTCCATCTCTGGGATTTCCGGAAGGACCGACGTCAGCAGCATCGTGAAGTGCATTCTGAGGACACTTCTTGTAGCTGTGACCCAATGCTCCACATTGGCTGCAACGCTTTTGTGCCTTGCTTGCTTCCGACTCGTCCATACCATTCCGAATACGACGTGTCTGACGGCGGCCTTTGCCTTTCTTAGTGGCTGGATCAGGAATAAACATCTTATTCTCATTATCCTGAGTGAAAGGCCCCACAATTCCAATCCCGTATACCTCATGTCCCCAGGTGGATACAGCTGCTTCCTTGCTGAAGTACGGTGAAACAAATACTCCCGGATGCAACGCAGACTCAGCACATGCCGCAATGAAATGGGAGCATGGCAAATGCAATAACTTAGGCTTCATGCAGGAGCAGAAGGGTTGGCCATCAACTGTAATCAAACTCTCCTGTACCACCCTATCTCTACGGATACCACGACCAGTTCTATCCTTGCATAGAACCTCAAATCTATGCTCCATTGTACCTGTCGATATGACGCGGTGCAGTTTGGCCTTTTCAATCTTCTCTCGCATATATTGTGTCACTCTTTTGCAAAACTGAATTTGGGGGTTGCTGATGTTTATGCTTGCAGCCGTGTAACGCTCTCTGAAATACTTCATGCACCCATACATGATGAACTCAACAATTCCCACAAGAGGAAAGGCACGACAAGAACGCATAACCATATTGAAACACTCTGCATGGTTCGTTGTCTGAATACCATACCGTATTCCATTGGTATCATAAAGGAATGACCATTTCTCCTTAGGTGCACCTCGAATCCAGTGTGAAAATGGCTTCTCAATTGAATCCCTAGCCTCTGCAGCCTGACTCGTGCCTGCTCCTGATGCCCTTGCCTTCACTAGCTCTGCAGTCAACTGATCAAACATCTGCCATAATGCATTGAATTTTCTCTGTTGATTTTGGGTGCACAACCTCTTAAACAGGTTCTTAAGATCCTTGTTCTTGAAGTGCTCATAGAAGTTTGCACCCATATGCCTAATGCACCACCTGTTTTGGACATCAGGCCACAATGGAGGCGTTGTCGCAGTTCCACGTTGCAATTTCAGTATTGATTGCAGGATACCTGCATGCCTATCACTAATAAGGCACACATCTGGGCGTGCAGCAACAACAGAAATCTTCACTCGTTCAAGGAACCAATACCAACTGTCTATGTTCTCATTCTCAACAAATGCAAATGCGAGCGGAACTAATTGGTTTTTTGCAATCTACACTGATTGCGGTGAGTATCTGACCTTTATACCTTCCAGTCAAAAATGTGCCATCAATGCAGATCACCGGAAGACAAAACTGAAATGCTCTAACACAAGCACCTATGCAAAAGAAGGCTCGTTGCATAATTCTTTGTCCCCTAATCACGGCTGGTACGAGATATGTGTCATAAAAGCTTCCAGGATTTCTAGCAGCAACCTGGGATAACATACGAGGTAGGTTATCATATGAAGCCTCGTATGTGCCGAACCGCATCTCCAACACCCTTTGTTTAGCCCTCTATGCCTTCAAATAACTGATGGTGTACTGGTAAGTCTGCTCAATGTGTCGAACAATCATTTTTGGCTCATAATTAAGGTTGTCCATAATAAACACATACATTTGCTTTGCAACAAAGTCGCATGATATATTGCGATGCGAGGGAAGAAATTCTGACAGCAAACAAGTGTGCTCTGTGACAATGGAACATTTCCAGTTGGACTTCCATTTTCCCTTGAATGCATGTACTCGCCATGAACATCCATCATTCACACACTTCACCTCATATTCTTTACTGCCAGACTTTACGACTCTAAATTCTCGTTTCAATGATATTGCCCATAGTCTCACAGCATCTTTTACGGCTTCAATGTTTGGATATGTTGCACCTTGCACTACCTCATTCCCTCTGTACTCCCACTCCTGATTTCGTACATCTTCTGCGACATGACTGCCAAAACCATGCTCCTTCCACTCTTTTGGCAATGAGTACTGCTCGTCATCAGATGAGCCCTCATATTCTTCCATCTCTATTGCGGTTTGGTCTTCTGCCTCCATCTCGTCCACAATGCTATGTATCCTCTCTCCCTCATCAGCAAGGCCCTGTGGTCCCATATTTTGATTCCCTGTGTCTTCTGACTCATCTTGCTCAACATAATTGGTCTCTCTTTGAATACTCGGAGTTCCTTGATCTGCACAATGTTGGATTTCATTTTGTGTCTTCTCCCGGATTTGAACAAGAATGGCCAGAGGCCACCCACGCTCTAGAGCTGCTTGCATGTACTTCTGCCAGTCATCAGTGCTGTGTATCATCATCAATTCCCATAATTCACTTTCTACCTCCCAATTAACAAGAGACTGGACAGTGATCACATGTGTCAACGGATCAACATGGAACCCACGCTGCAGCCACTTACATATGGAACCAAAACTCCTTTCCAGAGGTTTATCTATGCCACTAGATGTGCGCTTAAAGGCAGAAAGATCTACTCCATTTGGCCCATACATAACATTGTATTCACCATAAAATACTTGAAACTGCATCTTGCTCGACATATCTGTATATCACATAATACTTATCGAGTTATACTCTTTACTTCACTATCTTATTCAATAATTTGTAAAAACTAAGTATGAAATTCAACTACAACGTATAAGTATTCATAACTACGTGATGACACTCAAATTCTATACTGCATATGCCAAATTCTATTCTAAATCATAATTAATTTATAAACACGTCTCTAATAGTACTGCAATTGTTATAATAAATGCGTAGAACTAATTTTCTAAACTAATTTACTACTACGTAACTACAAACTAAAGTATCATTAAACTCCTACTTAAATAGTTTTACTATAGCACTAATTAAATTAAATTACTCACCCCTACTTAAATTACTCATACTTAAATACGTAGTACTTAAATATAACAATATATAAACTAAATGTACTAACCTGCAGATCACAAGTGCTGAATCCGGCAGGGCTTCGCCGCTTTCCTTCTCCTCACTCCTATCTTTTTTCTGGATTTTTGGTGGAATTTTCGGGCTCAAATGAGGAGGAAAGGGGAGGGTTGGAGCTTATATAGGGGGTGATACCCCGGTCGGGGGGGGGGGGGGGCAACAGGCCTCCCTGCCGCGCCCGTGGGCTGGGCCCCGCGGTCGCCCGAGGGGGGGGGGGGCGACAGGCCCCCCTGCCGCGCCCGTGGGCTGGGCCCAGCGGTCGCCCGAGGGGGGGGGCGACAGGGCCTTTTTTTTCAGGGACCGCATTGCGAATTTGAAGAAAAAAAATTACACTTAAGTCCTGTCGCCCAATGGGGGCGACCGGGGGTATTTTTGAAATATTTCAAAACAGACATATATTTTTGAAATTTTTATTTTTTAAAAATATAAAAAAGAAAAAAGCGCTGGTAAAGCGAGCTGTTTGCCATTGCCCAACACTTGGCCTGTTGGGCCCGTGGGTAGCTTTGCCTGGGCCGGAATCGTCTTTGGTGGGCAACTTACGGACGACTCAACAATCGAGCCCATCTGTCAACGCTTGGGCTTGGTTTTGCTCCACCTCTAAAAAAAAATACCCACCTACAAAAAAGGAAAATACAAAATGCTTGGTTTCTCGCAGGCATTGACTTGGTCGGCACCTTCAGAGTCGGCGGGAGCTCGAGCCATGGCCTTTGCTCTGTTGCCTCTCACCTATAATTTGTAGTGTCATAATTTCATAAATAAGATGTGACATGCCCATTTGACTGCATCTAACTAGGGACAGATGGAAATATGGGTAATATGTGCATGAGATGTAGGATTAAGTGTTTTTTTTAAGATCACTTCGAGGAAGTACATGATTATATACTATAGCTGCTTTAGGGCTAGTTTGGTCATGGGGCTAAATTTTAATACTCTTGGGGAACTAAACCGGAGGGCTAACAGTTTAGCCCCTTCAAATAGGCTAAATGGGGTTAAAAAGTGGTCCTGAATGATCAACAGACTCTCTCCGCCCTCTCATAGAACTAATAAGGGGTTAATTTTTAACCTTGTGCTAGAGTTTAGTCGCATGGAACCAAACAACATTAGAGCAGGCAACGAGTGGCACCTAGTCCGGCTGGTCTAGACTATGCACTCGCACCCCTACCAGCCTGGGTTAGAACCCCATCGGGGCAGACTTTCGGCTGGACGATGTGTGCACTTATGTGCGCGTGAAAAAAAAACTCTCTCGCTCGCCCCACATCCAAAGCACAGTTGTAGGACCGACTCAGGCAACGGAAACCACTGAGGGTCTTGTGCACGGGTGGGCGCGGGGTTCGGGGGTTTTCTTGGCATGTGTGAGTTAGGTCTTCTTCTTTAACACAATGCCGTAAGGGCGGTCTTACCCGCAGATCAAGTTTTTTTTATATTAGACCAGGCACAATAATTGATTTATAACCAAGCAAATGCTGATGTGGAGCACATAAGAGAAGAGAGAGAGAGTGCTGGACTCTCATGCAAGCAGCAAGCTGGGTATAAATGAACGTGAGGAGAACTAAGAAAGAGAAGATGGAACATGAAATAAAAAAATTCTTATAGACAAATAAAAGACTATTTATTGTAGAGTTTGGCTCTTACAATTCGGCTGCTAAGCAGTTATTCCTTAGTCAACACTCCAACATCTCTATGACTCTGACCCGAACCTTTCTGTCATTGTTTTGAAATTTTACCTCAATTCAGAAGAACAATCGTTAAAACAAGTTTCTTTTTTTTCAAATGAATTAAAAAAAATTACCTTTGTTCGGTCACTGATTTGACACCTAGTAAACGCTACCTAATCCTCGTAGCAATCTTGACGCGCCCCACTATCAAACCATGTCGGCCTACCATTTCCACGCCGCCAAACACAGCCAGCACCCGAGAGCTGAAAAGCCCGAAACCAGTCGGACGCAACGCAAGCCGCGGTTTTCCGGCTCCTTCCTTGGTGCTAGATTCACCGCACTCGCTGCCCTCAGCTGCCGGCCGCTAGCTCCGTCCTTGCATTGCATCCCAAATTCCCAATCCCTGAATGGCTGAATCCCATGCCGTCAAAGGCGAAGCAAAAAGGATCCGTGAAATCGAAGCAGCAGAATACGATGCCGACAAGGGGGGATAGCGACCCGTCGACCTGATAGGCATGGCCAGCACATTGCTGACCCGGCCAGGCGCCGTACCAGTAGCACGCCGCACGAATCCCCGTCCGCGCCGCCGTCCGGCCCCGTGCGCCGCCGGTCACGAGACCGTCGCCGCTTTCCACGCCCGGCGTGCCGTGTCAGGGACCAATCCGGGCTTCAGAAGAGCCAAGGACCCGGCGGCGCCTTTTCTTTTTTCTTGTCCCGTTTGTCCCGACGTCCCGTGGCTGGGTACAAAGGGTACGAGTGCCCTTTTGCTCTCTCTCTCTCTCGCAGTTCGCTGGACGCAAAGCGGCTTTTCTCCCTCGCCGGAGTTTTACACATCGGCGGCGCACGTCGGGGCGCAGAAACTTGTCGAGCCGGGAGGAGTGTGGATGGCTGGACCTGGGCGGACAAAGCGTCGAGCGGAAGTGGGACAACACCACCGTGCTCGTGCTGCCGGAAAGCGGCTCAGACCAGCTCACGCCGATAAGCTTTGCCTGCGCGGCTTCCACTCTTCGGGATATACTTCAGGATGAATCCACGGGGGTGAAAAAAAAGGGACTTTGCAGAATGCCACTGCGGCCTGACACCATTTTGTTCTGCTCGTACGGTTCTGATAGGAAATCGTGCTGTACAATCAAGCCAGCGGAAAAATGCAAAAAAAAAAGGCGCACCAAGAGAAGCACCGTACATGATCCACGTACCGACATGATCATAATCCGTATCCAAGGGTGGGCACTGGCAGCCGAGGAAGAGAGTGTTTTGGAACAGAGACTTTTTAGTATTTAGAAGTATTAAATAAAAATTAATTATAAAACTAACTGCAGAACTTTGGGGCTAAACTACGAGACGAATCTAATGATGTATCTTAATCTATGATTAGCGAATGGTTACTGTAGTATCACTGTAGTAATTATGAATTAATTAGGCTCATTAGATTCGTCTCGCGAAAAAACACTCAGTTGTCAAAAAATATTTATAAACAGATTTTATTTAATAATATAAAATAGTAAGATTTCTTTTAATATGATAGGGACTTCTGAAAAAAATTTAGAACCAAACAGCGCCGAAGAGAAGCACCCAAGATACGGAGTACTACCACGAAGGAAGGAGCTGAAAAGGGGAAGAAGGGGACGAGCGGGCGAACCCGACATGGACACGGAGAGCCCACGTTTTTTTTAAGGAAAAAAAAAGAACACGGACAGCCAGAGCCGCGCCGCGAGCGCCGCCGCGGGCCTCCTCAGCCCGGTCCGATCCGTGGGTCCCGTCCCGTGGTGAAGCCGCGCAGGCACCACGGCAGGGCTGCTGCTGCTATAAGCAGAAGATGGGATCACGATCACACGATCCGGCACGCACGGCACCGAGACCAGCAAGCAGCAACCCCTTCCTTGGCCTGGCTCCTCCTCGCCCGGCCCGTCCCCCACCGGACTCTGCAATCCACGAGCTCCTCCCCTCCCACCCACCTCCCCCGCCCTCGCGCCTCCTGCCCCTGCTCCCCGCCTCCACCCACCGGCACCTCCGGCGACCCCACCCCACCCGCCTCCTCCTCGCAAGGCCGCGGCACCAACCCGGCGTCCCCTCGCGGCGACGGCGCGCGACTGTTCCGTTCCCCCTCGCGGCGGTGAGCGCTCCTCCCAGATCCAATCTTGCTCGCGCGCTCGCACCTTCCGCTCACTCGGCTGGGTTTCGGTTTGGTTCCTGGAGAAAAGCTGGATCCTTTTCTCGGCCGGGGCTGCCGCGGCCGGAGAGGGCTGGGAACGGCGGAAATGGCGCCGTTTTTGGCCCCCTTCTATTGGCTCCAATTCGTTGCACCGGAGGGATTTTCTTTATTTTCTTTCTTTCTTTCATTTCGTCGCTGTTCTTGGTATTATTCCATGCTCCCTCGATTTCCCTCTCAGCAATGCTCGAGGCCGCAGCGGATTGCGACGACCGGATTTTTCCTCTCAAAAATTAGATTGCTAACCGTTCTTCTCGTACAGGGACGGGCGGTAGCCGACGCGATACTCGCGCCTCTCTTTCGTTTCTGAAATGCTTTCGTTTTCCTGTGCTGCCTCTCTCGTCGCCAACAGAGTAACGGAGGAGGGCTGGAGCCATGAGCGGGGGAGTGGAGCTGGAGACCCCGCCGGGTAGCAGCAGGAGCGGGGGCACCACGCCAGTCGGCGGCAAGCCGCCGCGGCACCACCTCACGTCCATCCGCCACTGCGCCAGCAGCGCACGCATCGCCGCGACCTCCGCCGAATTCGTAAGCAAAAGCTTGCTACCATCCACCCCCACTAGCCATGTGTCCCGGAACAGAACGGATTAGAGGACGCTTGCACGTTTTGTTCTCTTGCAGGAGCTGGATTCGGGGACGCTGAGCTTGATCTCGCCCACAGACATGCGTCCGGGCTTCTTGCCCGTCTTCCGGTCAGGGAGCTGCGCGGACATCGGGCCCAAATCGTACATGGAGGACGAACATGTCTATGTCGACAATCTCGTCGAGCACCTCGGACTGCGTGGCCCGGGCATCCATGCCCCTGGTGCCTTCTATGGGGTGAGTAGGGATTGCATTTGCCATAAAATCTTGCTAAGCAATGACTATTGACTAACAGCTCTGTTAAATATTTAGCGACGTACGCTCATTATGATGGATCTATTATTTGTTCTGGTGTGAGTGGCAATAATATTGCTATCATAGCTTCTAGGCTTCCTAGTTTATTCTGCTTGGAGATGCATGATTAGTCCGGTAGTGTGTTCATGAATCATGATGGTAGAAATGATTGAACCGAAGAGGAATCGGTTCCACATGGATCAAAAAAATAAAAAAAAGATCCTCATGAAAAGCATAAATGCTTTTCTTTCTATTGGTACAACATGCTACAATTGGGAATCTTCGGAAGTGAGAAATAAGTGTCTGTTGCTCCTTTGCCATGTCCCTTGAAACTTTTAACCGAGTCTCACATTACATACGTTTATTGTTTTGTTTGTGGAACATTTAGGTGTTTGATGGCCATGGTGGTACAGATGCTGCCTGTTTTGTCCGGAAGAATATACTGAAGTTCATAACCGAGGATTGCCACTTCCCCAACAGCATGGAGAAGGCAATCAGAAGTGCATTTGTGAAGGTTGACCATGCAATTGCAGATTCCCATTCTCTTGACCGTAATTCTGGGACCACAGCATTGACAGTCTTTATATTTGGCAGGTTAGTTCTGATGTTAATACTTCAAAATGTATGATTTAGCAATTTATTGTCACTTCATTAAGTTATTATTCAATATTATTACGTTGCTATACAGCTATGATGCTTATATTTGCTATTTAATAGCATACGGCAACAAAGATGAGTAAAACATTTGAAATTAATGGCTCTCTGCAATTCTTTTGTTGGATCAGGTTACTTAGTTGATGACAACTTACCTTTACAAGAGCAACTGATAATTAAACCCATGTTCACAGATTTATAAATCGGTAGATACGCTTCCTTTCGTTCTGACAGTTCCTCTACATTTATTGCCTCAACCTCCATATCACATCTGTACATAAAGGTTATTTGCTGTACCAAGCTGTTCTTGGGGCCTTATGTCCTTTATTGGTTGATAGTTTCGACATTACAGCCTGTGTACTGTTCACTGTCTTTTTGTATTAATTATGTACCATGGCATCGTCACCAACCTCATTCAAATTGCAGGACATTGCTTGTTGCAAATGCCGGTGACTGTCGAGCGGTATTAGGAAAGCGAGGCCGAGCTGTTGAACTCTCTAGAGACCATAAACCCAGCTGCACGGTCGAGAGGCTCAGGATTGAAAACCTTGGTGGTACTGTCTTCGATGGCTACCTCAATGGTCAGCTGGCTGTAGCAAGGGCGATAGGTGATTGGCACATGAAGGGCTCCAAGGGCTCTCTATGCCCTCTTACACCAGAACCTGAATTTCGGGAGGTTAGACTTACCGAGGAAGATGAGTTCTTGATAATAGGCTGTGATGGCCTTTGGGATGTGATGAGCAGCCAGTTTGCTGTGTCCATGGTAAGGAAAGAGCTGATGGCGCACAACGATCCGCAACGGTGCTCACGAGAGCTTGTCCAGGAAGCGCTCAGGCGGGACTGTTGTGATAACCTAACTGTAGTTGTCGTGTGCTTCTCAGTGGACCCACCCCCTCAAATTGAGATCCCGAGATTCCGGGTACGAAGAAGCATCTCAATGGAAGGGCTGCATACACTGAAGGGAGCCCTTGACAGTAATGTCTGAGCTCTAAAATATACCTTCGCCCGCAACTTTTGTTGTATGATGAGTCTTCTCTTTCTTGTTGTTGTCTGTTAAAGTTTTGTTCCGGCCATTGGGTTTCGAGATATAGATCTCGGATTAAGTCTGGTAGAGTTACTTTGAAAGAAATTTTGAAGAGGTGTAGGCTAATTAATGATTTTTGTTGAGGCAATGACTTATCTGTACCGGCTGCCATTTGATTGTTGATTGTTCACAATGTAATCAAGCAATTAACCGACATTGTTGTCCTGGTATGAATCAGAGCTAAAACAGTTGATAAGTTTTTTTTTTAAAAAAAGTTGCCGGCTTTTTATTGATACTATGGAAGAGAGCTTTCCTCATGTTTAGAATTCCACTTGTCTGATTGGACGTGCTTCCTGTTCATTATCAGATCCGAATGATTAGAGTTATGGGATGAAACCTCCATGTACCTGCTAATTGGAGGAACAGGTTCCAACGTTAGAGTGCCAAAGTTATGGGAAGAATTTGACCAAAATATTCCTTGAGTTCCTGCTAATTGTGGTGGATTGATTGATCTGCCGGTAGATGTAGGCTCAGATTTTGATAATTGCCTGAAGCCTTTTCATGTGTATAAGGTTCTATGCAGCTTGGCATATCACGGCGTCTGAACTGATCACCCCCCCACCCCCCACCCCCACATGTCATCATCCACCTGAAGAAGAAAAGAAAGAATGAGAAGACCGAGTAAACATAGCAAGCAGCTGCACGAGCATTGCTGATCGGCTACGCTCCTGCAACTGTAATATCTCAAAATGCCGGCGAGACCGGCCGTCGGTAGAGCTACCAAAGTCTTGGCCCTCTCTGTAGGATGATCGTGCTGGTGGGCGCAGTCTTGGCCCTCTCTGTAGGATGATCGGGTTCCGGCCGTCCGCCACGCGGGCAGCAGACGTCCCACATGACTTGCCGACCGCGCGGTGCGAAAGGAAAGAACCCAACCCTGCAGGGCGCGCGCTCGGCGCTCGGGAAAGGGGTAAGGAGTTGCCCGGGTGCCCCCTCTTCCCCTTGGTTGGGTCGGCGCCTCGGCGGCCGAGGCCACGGAGTGGTAGCTGCGAGACACCCGCGGTCGCACCTCGGTTTCGGCCCTCGATCACCGGCCAGCCTACGATCCAGATCACCAGGGGTACCTCGATAGCGCGGCGATGTTTCGGCAGTGGCTACAGGTTTTCTTTCTTTTTTGGCGCTACCTGGCTCGAAGAATCTACGCATCGACTCCAACCCTGGCTATCTGTACCCGACCTACCCGTCAATCAGCACGTACTCCGTAGTTTTTGTTAAGAATGGAAAGGGTGATCTCACCCGTACGTTCAAACAGAAGAAGCTAACCTGTTCCCGCGCTATGGAGCTCTGGTCAAAGGCTCATGCACGTTCGTGCGAACGGGGCCTGTGGCTGTTGCGCACGATCTCACCTCCATGAGTGGAGAGTTTGAGCGGGAATCGAGAGAGTTTTCAAACTCAGTTTGTAAACTATAAATACCCCAAAGATCAATAAAAGAAGCCTGCTGATTCACTCTACATACTTGTGTTCATTGTGTTCATTACATTCACAAGTTTATTTACAACACGTTATCAGCGCGAGCTCTAGCCATCTGAGAAGGAGGAGATCGACGACTACAGCAAGGGTAAGATGCCGAAGCGCTCACCCAAAATGCTTCAACTCCGTCGTCTTCTCCGTCAGCAGCTCCTGGAGGCCCTGTTTGCTCCCGTGCGACGCTCTCGCCATCATGGTCGACGTGGTGGAGCTCCTGCTGATGATGCTCACCGCACCAACGACCTCGCGGCTCGCCGAGGTCCCCCTGTGCCGCCGGACTCCTGCACCGCAGAGGGCTGCATCTTGGTGCGCTCTCCACGCCACTGTCCGTCCCATGGATGGACGACCAGGGTGCGAGTCGAGCGCGGGGGCCGCCGACACCACGGGAGGTGACCTCCTACTGCCCCACCATAGGTGGACGAGTACACCATGGGTGGACGAGCTTCGTCCGCGACGAGGGCGAGGCCACAGCGGCGGCGCCGCACGTCTTCGGCCACGCCTCGCCGCGCCGGTCTCCCTCGCCGGTGTACTCGCCGGAGACGCCACCATACACGCCGACGCCTCTAGAGCCGCCGGGCTTCGAGCTTCCGCTCACCATGTCCGCACGCCGTGGAGCCCTCCCGTTCTACAACGACGGGGCGAGCTCAAGCGCAGCAGCGGAGGTGGTCAACGACGACCCGGACCTCGCCCCTCCACCTCCACCTCCAGCGCCGGCGGTCGTCGACGACCTCCGCATCGCCGAGCCGGCAATGCCCCCCCACTCCCAGCCTTGGTTCCGGCTCGCCGCAACGCTACGGCGGCGGCCAACCGCCGCCTGGGCTTGCGCCGGTCGAGCGTGAACCCCACGGGTCACGTCCCGAACGGGCGCTCCCTGCGCAACCCACCTTGCTCCGGCGAGGGGGAGGCCTAGGCGCGGCCGGTCCCGGGCAGGAAGGGGGCGGGAGGGGGGAGATCCGGCCACGCCATGGCCGGATCCGGGTGCAGCGGCGGCGGAGGAGCATCCCGGGCGACGGCGAGCCAATGCGGCGGCGGCTGACTGGGGTTAGGGTTCTTGCAACCCTAACCGCCGGCCGATCGGGCCTTTATAGGCCCGGCGCTAGTGGATCGGGCGGAGCTGGGCTCCAGCCCAAGCTCGGCCTGCGGTTTTTTTATTTTTATATTTTTTATTTCCGTTTTTTACAAAAATATATTTTCGATTCGGAAAATTACAGAAATATACCCCGGCCGCTCCGCTGCCGGGCGGCAGGGGCTTTTCTGTAAAAAAAAGAAAAAAAATTGCAGATAGGTCCCTGGGGCCGGTCGCCCGGCAGCGAGGCGGCCGGCCCCCCCTGACCGCCCGGCAGCTGGGCGGCCGGCCCCCCTCCCCTATATAAGGTGTTGGCTGCCCCCTCTACCCCATTTGGCTTACTAAAAATCCAGAAAAAAGAAAAGAGAGGGAGGGAGGGAGAGGAGGGGTGAGGGAGAGGCAAAGCGGCGAAGCCCTGTTAGATTTTGAAGCCGGCGACTTTAGGTAACTAAAATTTTCTACATTTTATAAATAGATTATGTTGTAATTATTTTTTTGAAATAGTAGATTAGCAATCAGTTCAATTATTGTTAGGAGTGATTAGTGGTACATTTAGGTGCAGTTACTTATAGTGATTAGCGTTGATATAGTACATTTAGTGTTAGATTTAGTATTAGAAAATACTAGAAAATTGTTAGAGAAGTATTAGAAAATTAAAAAAAAATGCAAGATAATATTAGAAAATTGTAGAAAATGTTAGAAAATTGTAGAAAATTATAGAAAATGTTAGAAATTTTTTTAGAAAATGTTAGAAAAAAGTTTAGCAATTAGTTTAATTAGTATTAGGAGTGATTAGTGGTACATTTAGGTTTAGTTACTGATAATGATTAGCGTTGATATAGTATATTAGCAATCTGATTGCTTACTTGTAATTGTCAGGGCTCAACACCATGGCATCCTCAGGATCCACCTACATTCCATGGAATAAGGTGACGGAAACAGTCCCCCAAGGAGTCCAGGTGCCTATGTGTTTTTGCGGATCCTTGTGCAAATTAATGAAATCAAGGGTTTTGGGGGACGACTTTGGCAAGAGATTCTTCATGTGCCAGAATTACGAGTACGACCCGCCCAAGCATTACGGCAAGAACCGAGCAAATGTACTACAAAACACTATCAGAGTTTGTCACTTTGAGATCTAGTAATGACTTCTAACATGATTTAGGGAAAGACTCCACCGCCTCTATGTGATTTCGTGCAGTGGTTAGACACCGAGCAATCTCAGCAGGATAAGAACCACGTGGAGCGTCAAGCAAGGTGGGCTGCACAAAGGTGGCAACGAATGCTGCATGAAGAACAGATGGAGGAGAAGCGCAAGAAAAACCAGGAAGAGATTCAGAAGAGGATTGCAGAAGTGGAACGTCAGAAGGCAGAGGAACGTGAAGCTGATAGGGAGAGAAAGCGAGAGAGGGCCCGCCGTGCTAAGGAAGCAGGGTCTGAAGCTATTAGGAAGGGAAAATATCCCCGGTGCACTCAGTAAAGCACCACCATATAATCCCGGTATTTTACATTTCCTAAGGCATGTTAGGTTTACTCACAACACGAGGTTATCGTGTTGCACATGCCATGGTTTTCATTGTTCAAGTAACTACCCTTCTATTTTCAGTACACTTTCCAGTTTTTCCAGTGAGATATGAATTTTGAGTTACCACTCTCTTCTATGTTCTTGGATTGTTCTTCCAGCCATCATATATATAATCAGGGAGCGTACAGTGGAAACTCTATTAAATACTTGCACACTTATCATCTTGTACAAGCGGAGTCTTTGATTTTTCTGTTCATAATTCTTAAAGGAGGGTTGAAAAGTACAGAACAACTCTAAGGAATATTAATTACATAAACTTTTCCTTTTGCTACCGAAGGAACTTTCCTTCAGATGATGATGCCTTTCTCCTTTACGGATGCTCTTATCTTGATTTTCTTTTCTGCAATCCCATCTGGTCAACCAGTAACAGACCATCAAGCAAAACACAGAACAATTCAAATAAAGCTTTGAAAATATTGATAGAAACATCAGAAATTATCACATACAGGCCGGAATACATATTACATGCTACACATTTAGAACTACAACCAAGAAATGTTACTACACAAATACCTTCGTAATATTACATGCTACAATCTGGTGCAAATACATATCCATACATAATGAAATGTAATTATCACATACAGGTCGGAATACATATCCATACATCTGGTTCAAATACATATGCACACATAGCGAAATCTAGACGCGACGGGCTCCAAAATCCGGAGGCAATCCATCGGTGGGATTTTCAGATGGTCCAACCTCAGCACCAGCATTATCTTCTTGCATTTTAGGGCACTTCTTGTAAGTGTGACCATCTGCTCCACACAGGTTGCATCTTTTTTTCTTCTTTCCTGCCTCAGACTCATCCATTCCGTTATGGATATGAAGTGTCTGCCGTCGACCTACCCCTCTCCTAGCATCTGGATTGAGAATGTACATTGGAGAGATATTTGGTGTAGTGAATGAGCCCAGACTACCTATGCCATATATCTCATGGCCCCAAGTGTGCACAGCGGTTTCTTTTTTGTAATATTGTGAAACAAAAACCCCAGGATCCAACCCAGATTCTGAACATGCCGCAATGACATGGGAGCATGGTAAGTGAAGAAGCTGTGGCTTCTTGCATCTGCAAAAAACCTTGCCTTCCGGCGTTATCAAGCAATCCTGAACGACTCTTTGTCTGCGGACACCCTGCCCTGTCCTGTCCTTTCATGAAACCTCAAACCTTTGATCCTTTGTGCCCATGGAGACCACTATGTGATATTGAGCCTTTTCAATATTTTCTTTCATGTAGCTAGTGACCCTATTACAAAAAATCACACCTGGATCATTAAGTAAGACAACAACTGCCTGGTACCGCTCTCTGAAGTACCTTGTGCATCCGTATATGATGAATTCAACTATGCCAACAAGAGGAAATCCACAAACATGACGCATTACCATATTGTAACACTCTGCGTGGTTGGTTGTCTCGATCCCATATCGACGACCACTAGTGTCGTATAGAATTGACCACTTCTCATTAGGTGCATCCTTAATCCACTATGTGAAATGTCCGCCGCCGGAACGTCTCCGGCTGGAGGTTGGGGCCTGTTCCTTTAGCAGCTCGGCGCACATGTTATCTAGCACCTGCCACAATGCATCAAACTTCCGCTGCTGATTCTGAGTGCACAATCTCTTGAACAAATTCATAAGTTCCTTATTCTTGAAGCGCTCATAAAAGTTTGCACCCATATGCCTTATGCACCACCTACTCACAACATCTGGCCATAGAGGAGGCTGTCCTCGACTTCCTTCATGTAGTTGCCTTATTGCTGCTAGAAGACCAGCATCTCTATCACTGATGAGGCAAACATCAGGCCTTCCTGCAACAACGTGAATCTTCACACGTTCAAGGAACCAGTACCAGCTCTCTGTGTTCTCATTCTCAACAAAAGCAAAGGCGATGGGAACCACCTGCTTGTTGCAATCAACTCCAATCGCTGTCAGTATTGTCCCCTTATATCTTCCTGTCAAGAATGTGCCGTCAATACATAGAACAGGAAGACAATACATAAATGCCCTCACACATGCACCAAGACAGAAGAAAGCACGAAGCATAAACTCAGGTCCCCCATCTAAACTCGGTACAATGTAGGTATCAGCCACGCTTCCAGGATTTCTCTACACAAATGCTGACAGCATGTGAGGCAAGTTATCATATGATGCCTCATATGTGCCAAATCTCATCTCAAACACCTTTTGTTTTGCCCGCCAAGCCTTTGCATAGCTGATTTTGTATTGAAAACGGTCGTCGATGTCCCTAATTATCAATTTTGGCTCATAATTAATTTTGTCCAGAATCACCCCATACATCTTCTTGGCAACGAAAGTGGATGTGATGTTACGGTGAGTTTGAGCAACAACAGTTAATCTACATGTATGTGGTGTAACAATTGAACACTCCCAGTGCATCTTGTACTTGCCCTTGTAGGCATGTACTCGCCATGTACAATCGCCATTGACACACTTTACCTCATATTCTTTGCTGCTAGACTTCACAACTCTGAATTCCTTCCTCAACGATATAGCCCAAAGCTTCACAGCATCTTTCACAGCTTCAATGCTAGGATACTTTGCCCCCTGCACAACCTCATTCTCTCTGTATTCATACTCATTACTCCTAATATCCTGTATCACTGGATTTCCAAAACCCTTGCCTCTCCATTCACCTAGCAACGGGTAGTCCTCATCGTCTGATGAGTCCCCACATTCTTCCATCATTCGAGCCTCTTAGTCTTCATTCTGTACAGCTTCCACAATTTCAGGTATCCGCTCACCCTCATCAGCTAAACCTTGCGGCTCAGGTTGAATGACATGCACGTTCTGATCTTCTTTTTCTCCTACCTGATCAGCTATACCTTGCGGCTCAGGTTCTGTGACATGCATGTTTTGATCTTCATTTTCTTGTTCCACTGCTTGGTTCATATGAGATGATGTACTTGTTGATCCTTCACCGAAATGGGCTGCCTTCTGGTGAATCTGAATTAGCATTGCAAGAGGCCACCCGCGGTCAAGAGCTGCTTGCATGTAAGTCCGCCATTCTTCGGTGTTTGCTATAAGCATCAACTCCCAGAAATCCCCTTCAGTTCCCCAATTTGTCACAGTCTGAACGGTTAGGAAATGAGTCTTTGGATTCACATTGAATATCTCGTGAAGCCATTTGCGTATGGAACCAAAACTCCTCTCTAAGGGTTTATCTATTCTGCACTCTCTTCGTTCAAAAGTTGATAGATCTACTCCATACGCATCATGAGAAATATATCCGTCACCATAATGAACTTGAAAACGAAGCTTGCTCGACATATCTGGACACAGAATCATGATATTAAATTGATTGCTAATCTACTGTTTCAACAAAAATAATTACAACAAAAATAATTACTCGACATATCTGGACACACAATCATGCTATTTGTAAAGCATAGAAGAATTTTGGTTACCTGCAGTCGCCGGCTCGAAAATCTGGCAGGGCTTCGCCTCTCTCCCTCCCTCTCTCTTTTTTCTTGGTTTCTGGAATTGTAGTGATGCAAATGAGGGGTGGGGGGACCAGCCAACCCTTATATAAGGGTGGGAGAGCCGCCCGCCCAGCTGCCGGGCGGCCAGGGGGGCCGGCCGCCCCGCTGCCGGGCGACCGGCCCCAGGCCCCAGGAGAGCCGGCCGCCCGGCAGCGGGGCGGCCAGGTCCCGGCCGCCCGGCAGCGGGGCGGCCGGGGTATATTTCTGTAATTTTCCGAATAAAAAATATATTTTTGTAAAAAACGGAAATAAAAAATATAAAAATAAAAAAACCGCAGCTCGCCCTCCCACGCCTTGGGCTGAGGTGGGCTAAGGAGCGGCCCAACTCGGACCAGGCCAGCTCGCCCACCCGCGCGCGCCCTTCCCCCGGCTCCCGGGCCGGAAGTGGCGACGGGCTGAAACTGAAGTTGTTTCGGCCCGCCGCACTGCCATTTTCTTTTTTTTTCATTATGCTTTTTAATTCAGAAATTTGTATATAAGCCCTCAGGCTTTCTACCATTTATATTCCAGCAAGCAACACGGCTTCATCCGGCCGCACAAAAACCCCCTGAACCCTGGCCCATGCCCGAGAGGGCCAAGCTTTGCGGTGAGCACATCGAGGGGGATTTTTTTTGCCCACGAGAAAGTTCGTCCCGGCTGGGAATCGAACCAGCGACCTCGAGTGGGAGTGCCATCGGGCTGGGCTAGCCAGTTGGCCGCCCAACCTTAGGACATTTAGACCCCTTACATTCCATGTTAATGTATATATGTGTTTGTTCAACACTCTTTAGCATTACCATGTCATTTCTTTACATTTACTCTTGCAAATTACTATTATTTCCCTTTAAATTATGCATTTTACATACAAAATGCAATCTCTATTTTGGAATAAATTCTTTAAAGTTGAGACAACATGAGATCTACACAAAAAATGTATAGTGACTATCTCCTCAACTCGATGTTGAGATAACATGAGATCTACACATACATAGTGAGTATCTCCTCAACTCAGAATCAATTTTTCTTGAAGTTTGAGAAAACACGAGATCTACGCATACAACAGTATTGTGACAATCTCCTCAAACTCGGAATAAAATTATGGCGCACATTTAATTTAAAATAGCTCTATTCTATCTAACTTTCCGAAATTGGTCATATGCAAAGTGATACTCCAAAATCACTAAGGGATCTACACTATAACTAGTGACTATCCCAACATATGATTTTCAATTTTTTTTGGAATAAAAGGATGAATATCGAGCTTAATCAAATACAAATAAGCCTCGGTTTCATACCAAAATATTGAGATTATTTAATTGTTGGAGTTCAATTTCATTGAATTCACAATATTGCATCAAGTTTGCCAAATTTCTCAAAATTATCGGCAAATTAGAATGTAGGTGAGATGGCCAACAAAGAGTTTGAGGTTCTCGCTCTTGAGGGACACAATTTCCCGACATGGGCGACGGACATCAAAGTGAGTCTGTCACGATGCAGACTATATGGGTGCTTGTCAGACTCTTCAACGAGTACTCAAGCACTGACAGAGAAAAACAAATATGAGGCCTTATACATCATAAGGAATCATATCCACCCAGACTTAAAAGTCTGAATACAGTATGGAGGAAAACCCACGTGCATTGTGGAACAATCTCAAGTAGCGCTATGAATAGCAGAAAGCAATAGTTCTACCTGAGGCATCTCATGAGTGGAACTATCTGCGCCTACAGGACTTTAAGACTGTGGATGAATACAACCATGATGTTCATAGAGACAGTCAGAAACTCCGGTTTTGTGGAAAGGAGCCTACTGAGGCAGAAAAGATTGAGAAGACATTGTCAACAATGCTTCCATCTGAAACAATCATACCGTGAGAAGAACTTTACAGATTATGCTTTACTGATTCAGACATTGCGTCAGACAGAGAAGAACCATGAGATAACCATCTGGAACTCTCAGCAGTGCCCTATGGGAACTGCGCCTCTGCCTGAGGTACATGCGAACATTAAGCAATCTGCTCAGAATGGGAAAGCCCAGTCTGGAGGTTCATCTGGCAAAGGCAAGCGCAAGAGAACCCGCAAGCCACGTGGCAAATTCCAGAAAGGGAAAGGTGTCTCTAAGCCCAAAAATGATAAAAACAACAAAACCGCTTGATACAAGTGTGGTTGTTACAATCATGTGGCAAAGAAGTGTCGGACCCCGAAACATCTAGTGGATCTCTACATGAAGTCCGCAGATCGTGCACAAGATGATCAGAAGTTTGAAGCACACTTCACCTCCCTCGAGATGGAAACGGGCACTTCGGACCAAGTTCCACATAGAACTGGACCAAGCAACGCCACGACTTCACCAACAGCTGAGGATGAACCTCTAAACATCTATGACATGATCGTGGACAACTCCACAGATGTGTTTGGAGATCTCATTTAGACTCCATCACAACTTAGTCATTTCTCACTTAATTTGCATGCAGTATTGTAATTTGAACATGATGTTGCTATTTGCTTTGCTGGATTGTACTTAATTACTCATTTGATTAATATCATCGATATGCTCTATATTTTTCATGAGTTGCTATTTAAATTCTGAATTATATAGACTTTTGTGGGAGTCAATCTAATGGAGTAAGAGGTGTACCTAGTGGACTGCTGTACCACTAACACTATACTTAGGGAAGTGAGGTATTTTCAAACTTTTACAAAGAGGGAAGGAATAGTTCTAATCATCACTTTATGCGATGCTATGTTAGTAGGACCTAAAAAGGCCACTATCACACTTCCAATGGGTACACAAATAAATATCGTGGAGGCATTATTGTATCCTGATTTAACTCATACCCTACTAAGTTATAGCGATGGGGAAAATGGAATTCATATGGAAACATATGAAGAAAAGAAAGAAGAATTTCTTCTTTTATAAAGGATATTGGACAACGCAAAGAGACACTTGAAAATGTGTCCTCTCTCCCATCTCGATTGTACTAAACTTACATTTAACCCGTAATACTTGTTGCGTACAAAATAATTCTCTCTTGATTACATCAAGATTTGGCATGACTGCCTGGTCATTCTATCCAGGATGATGAGAATTATCATCAATTTTGTTGGTCACAACATCAATTCCCAAAATCATCAGATTTGATGTGCATCATGCGCATGATAAGGGAACTAATTTAAGGACCTCTTACCTTAAATTTCAAAAATGAGCATCACAATTTCTTGATTACATTCAAGAATATTCATGTGGCTCTATTCAATCATCATGTGGGTCAACTAGGTACCTTAAAGAGCATGTTAATGCATCCCATTTGTGTCCCTTCGGGTGATACAATTTGAACTAAACTCATTGCTCAAATCATTCATTTGAGCATGTGATCCTCGACGCGAGATCACATCCATGTACATGGAATTGTTTGGTCTTTGGGAATAATATTAAGTACCTTACATCCATGATGATCTAGTTGAATCTCCAATTAAGAGAATGCACCTATTTTATGTGATCAAAGACGAATTGAAAATTGCCAACATCTGTTGGTGGATGTGGATGTACACACCACATACATTCAAATTTATTAAACTGCAGTCATACGGCTCCCTCCGTTTGCAGTGAGTACATGGATATTTGATAATCAAATATTTCCCATCAACATGTCAGTTATGTCTTGAACATATTGATATCACCACCTCAGCATACACTTATGGGCATGGAAATCTTGGAGGTATAAGGATCCGTCATCCATTATATACCTCAGATTATCCAAAGGGAATTTTATAGCCCGTATGTGTGACAGCCCAGGTTTTTAATTAGCTAATCTAAGGTTGTTACCACCAAATTATGCATTATTAATCAGAAAACTTTGAAACAAATGCCTGAATGTCTATGTGTCCAGGTGTATATGTGCATAGGTCGAAAATTTTAAATAGTTTTTAAACTGATGCAAGTTTGCTTATGAAATTTCATAGGCACCTCACTAAAATCATAATAAACCAAAGTCTAGTTGAAGCCATGGGAAGAAAGTGAGTTTTTGCACATGAAATGATAAGTCGATCCACATTACATTTTCTCTCATAATTAATTTCA
This sequence comes from Panicum virgatum, assembly GCF_016808335.1. Lineage (NCBI taxonomy): Eukaryota > Viridiplantae > Streptophyta > Magnoliopsida > Poales > Poaceae > Panicum > Panicum virgatum. The sequence continues at coordinate 47,901,252 of NC_053144.1, read as the reverse complement.
GAAAATGCTGAAAAGATCCGAAAATACAAAGTGCAAACCATAGCTTAAATTAATTTTTGCCCAAAACAAAAGTTGTAGAGTTTCATATAACAAACAACTTTCATGTTCAAAGTTTTTCAAGTTAGCACACAAAATTTGGAGAAAAATTCGAAAAACAATGTGTATAGGGTAATTTCTTTTGCATTTAAATTTGAATGTGTAACTTTCAAACGAAACCTCAAATGGGAAAATGCCTGAAACAAAAGTTGTAGCTTTCAACATTTTGAACAACTTTCGTATTCAAAGTTTTTCGAGTTTCAATTGAAAATTTTGATTTTGAATCGAGTCAAAATCATTGACCAAAGTACCCTTTCTCTCTCCCCCTTCCTCCTCTCTGCGTTGACGCCGCGCGCGCAGAGCGCTCGAGTGTGCACGCTCGCGCTCGCTGCGCCGCTGTCGCTCGCTTGCTGCGCCGCTGCTGCGCGCGCTTGCCGAGCCCGCTGTCGCCCCGCTGCTGCCCTGCCGAGCACCATCACCACCCCACTCGAGCGCGCATGGCCGCCCTCGCTGCGCCGCTCGCCCGTACGGCACCCCACCATGAGTGCGCTGCTAAGCGACGCCGCGCTGCTGCCTCGCCGCCTGCCCGCACGCTACCCCGCCATCATCATCTTGCCATCGCTGCGCTGCTGCCTCGCCGCTCGGCCACGCCATCGCACCATAAACGTGTGCGCACGCGCCACGGCAACCCTCGCCGCCGACGCCCTACTTCCCTCGCGCACGTGACCAGTCTTCCCCTCACGCCCTCACTCCACCCTTTAGCTTGTGCAGCACTTGTGCACACACGCACGCACTCCATTCCTCACGCCTGCGCCCAACCCGATCGCCCAGAACCGCTAGCGCCGCCGTGCCCCCATTCCCGCTCCACCGAGCCACGGCTCTTGTGGAGAGCCCAGCTCACCGCTACTCCACCCACACCGAGCACACATCGAGCTTCCATTCACCCCCACGCAGCTCCCAAGCCCGCCCATTTCCACCCCAACCTCGCCGGAGCCGCAGAACGCCCTCGCCGCCGCCATGAACCCCGCCAAGCCCCGCTCGCTGTGGAACTCCCATTACCGGCCTTGCACTCCCCGAGTTAGCCTCCCCATCACCTTCCCCGTACCCACGCGAAGCTTCACGGCCGACCCGGCCGGTCATCCCCATCGCCGCCGGCGCGCCGCCGGCGGCCGCCCGCTCGCCGTGGAACCCCCTGCTCCGCCCCTCCTCGACCCAAATCGACCCCCAAGATAGCTTCCTCGTGGTCCAATGAACCTCCCCGGCCGGTCCTCACCCTCCCTCCCGCACCGGAGCGCCGCCGCCGCCGTCGACTCCTGCCGCCGCCCCTACTGCTACCGCAGCGAGCTCCGTCCGGTCATCCCCGACGCCGTCCAAGACCACCTTTGAGTAGCTCTCGATCTCCTCTAGCCTTTCCCCCCACTTCCCCCTCGCCACCGGCGAGCTCACTCGCCGGGAACCGGACCGCCTCCGCCTCCTCTGTTCCTGGCTCCGGCCAGGGGCATATCTGCGAGCCCCCAAATCATTCCAGGGGCCTAGATGCAAGATTTCATTTTCATTTTCTTTTATTTTCAAAAACAGCAAACTTGAAAAATCGATATAAATTCGAAGAAAAATCGTAAAAATTCAAACTAAATTGATCTGAGTTCCTTGTTACTAGATATACAACTTTAATTACATGCACTTTTTTATTTGCTCACTGGTTTTTGTTCTTGATTAAATACAATTTTATTAGTCCTTTATTTAGATCTCAAGTTCTAGCAATTATCTGTAGGTTAGTTTTGGATAAATTGTTGTAGACTTCAAGTGTAGGACTCTGTAATAATTTGAGGTCCATTTGACACACCTAGATATATGTTTTATTTAGGACTTGATGTATGCCTAGGATAAATAGTTTTATTTATCCAAGTTGTTATGATATGATTCATGGGTTCAAACTTTTACAGTACATGTAGTTTCGTTCCCAGATTCTACAAAAAAAACTTTGAGAATTTTTAGTTAAATCCAACTGGACCAAATGATTTTTGGTAAGGAGAAATAAATTAAATCAAGGAAAATAGTTCCTATGTCTGGTAAAACATGATATTTTGACCATAGATCTATTATGTTCACCTAATCACTATGTAAAAATTTGAGGCTCAGTATCTAAGTATAATTGTCTGTATAAATTAATCTTGATCTATGCCTCTATATATTGCTTTATTTTTCATTCCTTGTATGTTTCTCTTTTAAAGCTGAAAAAATTATAGTAGGTTAATCATCAGATTCTCAACACTTAGTTAAAGTTTTGTTACTATTACTCGCATGGTTTCACCTGTACAATTTAATCTTGATTCTAGTAGTAGCAGATTACGCTATTTTGAGTGATTAATCTGCTTGACAAAAATGTCTGAAATTTTGACAGTAGATTTGTGTCTAAGCAAAGTACTCTTTATAAAAATCTCAGCACCAGAAACTATATTTAACAGCAGTTATGAATAATCCATGTTTGCTATTGAAAAATAGCTTTTACGAAAAGGCAAAACCCTCACTTACTTAATGAGAAATAGTTAATCTAGATAATACTCTATAAATGATTGCCCAAGTAGATGTAAATGAAATATTTTATAGCTTTATAGTGAAGTAAATAAAAGTTGTTACGGTCACACAACTCATGCATGCGCATTTCATATAGATACGCCTACTCTCGCCGACGGTACGTACGAGCTGGTGCCGGAGTCCGAGAGTGAGCAGCGTGAAGCCCAAGCTAATCTAACTGAAGCTGCCGAAGACCCGAACCAAAGTTCGGAAGAGCCCAAGGCTAACTTTGCTTACCAAGGCAAGCCCCGGAGCATGTCCCGTCTATTTTAAATTTATGCAACTTATTGTTATTCCTATTGACTTGTGCATTTAAGTTTACAGGGGTTGATTGGAACTTTAGTTGCATGATCCTAGGTACCTATGCTTGAACACTAGTATGTGTAGGTCGCTAGTTGGCTATGCTAATGGTTCGGTAGAAGTCGAGTGATTTCCTGTCACTCGCGAGCTCATAGGAGTTGAATGTCTACTACATGCTGCAATCATAAGGTTTACGGGCGGGGTTGTTGTACTTGTGATACCCCGTCTGTTTAGTGAAATGGATAAGGCCGCGGTGTGTGGTAGTGGTGGTTAAGCGTTTGAACGTACTAACCACATGCCGAGAAATATGGTAATCGGTAAGCTTAAGTACCTGATCGGCCCGGGGAGTGGACTTTTCTCTCACCCTCTTTGAACGTTGTTTCTCATGCGGCCACATGCGGGTGCAAGCGTGGTCACGACCCGGCGTCGACCGTGGCGTGGGGCTCTTGTAGTCGAAGGGGGTGACCCTGATCCACGAGCCGGAAAGAAAGGGGAAATATTGCGTGGGGACTTAGTTCCCATGCGTGTGTTTAGGTCTGCCTGGCCAGGTTAACAAATTCGATTCGAATCGTCCGCCTCTCACGGATATTGGGATTGCTTAACCCTTTTGCCACATAGAGTAAGAAGTGGAACAATGATGATGAGGAATATGATTGAATGATGAAAAATAATTGTTTTCACTATGTATGCTATTGGATAGATGCTCACTTAGAATGGTTAATTGAACTAGAATTTTGGAGCTAAAATTTGAAATTAAGGATTCACTCTTAGTTGCTTTTCGGCGAAACAAACCCCTCTAGCCAAAAGCCTTGTATGTCTAGGTAGTGGGCTAAGTATACCCATAGTTGGGTAAGCCTTGCTGAGTATTAGTATATTCAGCCTTTCTTGTGGCTCAACTTTGTTTTCAGGTGATACGTTTGAAGATCAGGTAGCTAGCTTGACTTGACCGTGTACTTTACCTCCTGGTTGGTCGGTGGAGTGGGATACGACTCCGGCCAACGATGACAATGCCGAGTGATGTCATGTACGGGCTTCATCATGACATCTTGTATCGTCGTTTAGAACTCGCTTTATTTCCGCTGCAGTTGAACTCTGAACTACTTTTAATTTTAACTTCAAGTACCTCTATGAGATTTCGAACTTGGTTTGTTATAATTAAATTAAGACTCTGTAATGTAATGTATTGGTGAAGTGTTGTACTCTCTGGACTCACCTTCGTGTGGGTTGCATGTAAGCTTTGGGTTCGATCGACGCTCAGGTGGATTCTTCGGGACTTTACCCGACAGCACTGCCGGATTACTCCGTTTGAAGTGCGTGTTAATCGGGATTACCTTTAGGGTGATGGTTAGCGCACTTGAGCCGGATTAATTTGGGTGGTGCCGCCACAGTATGCTGATTCTATTGAGGAGTATTCCAGGCATTAGGGGGAGATTTATACCACACAAGGAATGCCAGGAATCAGGAGTGAATGTCACAACTTGATATTCTCCCTCAATTATTTCCATGTACAAGAAAAATCTGGACTACTAGTTCAGAAGCATATTTGCAATCTTTTGCAAATAATCTGCCAAATATATTTACGAATGGTGTTATCTATTTCTTAGTCTTATTGTGCCAGAAAGAGTGGAGGTACCATTTTTCAAAACCACTCAACTCCCAAATAAGAGGGGGAGAAGTATGATCACAAGAAGAATAGAGAATCGACACCTTATGGATATTCACTATCCAAAGCCTATGGATGTTTACCATCCAAAAGACCAGCACTGTGTACACATATTTCACGCACTGAGTCATTGGAATGCCCTAACTCTGTTATTATGGGAAATGACATGGAGTTCAAGGGTTAATATTTTCACAAGTAATATTGGTCATATCGAACCAATCATATAAAGTCTACAATGTCGACATTCCTCCATCTTAAATTGTCTTACACCTACTGGATCTAGACCAAAAGTCCTAGGCAAGAGCGTCTCAACGCTCACTTCGGGTCAAATCAAAGGTGGCAATTAAGGAGAATCGCTCTTGCTAAAACAATGATTGAGTAATGTCTTACTCTCATAATGCTTCCTTTATAAAAGCATGGTGGTGAAATGGCAAGAGTTTGTAGCATATGGTTTCACATAGAAACCTAACTAACATACTCTCAGTATGTGTGAAAATTATGTTCCTACAATCAATTACTGGCAGATATTGAAAATTTGATGGATTCAGATACACAATTCAATTAGTTTTGTGTTAAGGAATCAAAATCGCAACATACATCGTGTACAAGCCAAGTCAATGCATGACTCAATATAGTCAGTGTTTGTGGTATACTGATTGGTTGAGTTCTTTCCTCAGAAAGTTTACTCCCAACAACGATGGTTGCATATGTGTGTTCGTATTAAAAATCCTAAATGGATTTTGTATCATCTCCGATCACACTGTTAATCATGCAATCATTTTATGACGGATTATGAGATGAAGATTTGGGTAAAACCAAGTCACGCTTAAGTCTACAACTTAAGCATTCACAATAGTCCAATATCAAATGATATTGGATAATCGTATCCATCAACTCTTATGATTGTTTATTCCCAAAACATGTATTTTGACCCTGGGATTAAACCCTAGTACCGATAAAGAGCTCATGTATTATGCAAGTTGCAACAGGCCTGATATTGCATTTGCAGATACTTGCAAGCCCAAACAGCACTACTCCAGTAACGTCTTATCGACGGGAGTCAGGGATATCAATGGATATCTATATGGTACTAAAGACTTTTAACTTGTCATTGGATGAGTTAAACATGATCATAGAGGGATATGAAGATACTGCTCAACTAATCCCCATTAATGCATATCATAGACTGATATTTTTGTGGTAAAATTCTCATAGGAGTTGTCATAGACTCTAATGAATATTACCACGTACCATTCCGAAATCGAACATGTGCATGTAAGATTTCGTCGAGTGGTTAATTATGATTTCATCATATCACTAACCTTATCTATCAAGATAAGATCACTTGTATTGCTTGGATGCAAATAGGTTATGTGAAAGTAATATCACACTATTACTCACAAAATGGTTTACCCTCATGTATTGTGATACATTCGAGGAACAAACCTCTTGCAAATTAAATATGTGATTACTTCACAAAGTCTCTACCACATTTTGTTCATCGAATTGGTATTTGATGACTTTCTAATTTGCAAGATTCAGGGGGAGTCTCCTCATGATTATAACCTGTTAAAGTATCATATTGCACTCTTTTCTTTTATGAGTTTTTCCCCTCAGGGTTTCTCATATAAATTTTTTAATGAGATAATATCAATGCAATAATATATGTCGTATCTCTTATTTTTCCCCATAGGGGTTTTAAATTAAGATACACATATTTGCTCTCTAAATCTTATGGGTTTGTGATCGAGCAATGGCCATATATGCCATATCATTTTCTCCTTAATTTTTCCCACTGAGTTTTGAAAACTATAAATACCCCCAAAGATCAATGAAAGAAGCCTGCCGATTCACTCTACATACTTGTGTTCATTACATTCACAAGTTTATTTACAACAGTTTTCTGCTGGGAAGCTAGGAAGGTCGGATGCCGGTAGATGTGCTGCTAAATTTTACAGACTCTACTACGCTTATCTTTCCGCCCCAAATCTCGTTCAGGCGCACGCCCCAAGCCCAACTTAAGTCGTGCATGGTCTGGGCCGGTACCTACAACAAGAGGGATTCCGGGCCCCAAACCCAAACACCCAAATCTCCTAATGTTCTCATCCTTCTTTGAGAAATTTTACGGTGTTTGGAGATTTTATGATCCGTTGAGGGTCCAGAGTCAATGGTTAAAAAAAGAAGAGGAACCATCTACGAAGAACTAAAAACGTGGACCAGGAATTAATATTTTGTAGGCCAGGAACTACTTATAAAAATAATCTTAAATGTATTTTAGTATTTTTCCTATCCTATCGGTCAATAAACAAACATCGCTTTGGAGAATAAAATACCATGGATTGAAATCCAGTATGTTCATCGCTGCCGACGCCGGTGGTGGCTAGGTCCTGGTGTCGTATGTCCCTGGTCCGGGGATTGCGGCGCGACATGGACGGTGCGCGGGGCTGGCTTAGCAGCACAGCGCTGGCATCATCTTCTTCACCTCCGCAGCCGCCGACTACTCGGCTAGGCCCCTGCCGCTTCGACAATGACCAGCTCCTGTAAATGTTCTTCGACGATCTGCCGCCGCAGCAGCAGGCCGCGCCCGCGCCCATGGCGAGCTCGTCGTCATCGACGACCGAGCACAATAGCATCAATGACGAGAAGACGACGGACAGGGGCGAGACCGAGGAGGCGCAGAGCAAGTGGCACGGGACTCCCTGCCGCAATTGATCCCAAGGGCGTCCCAACGCATCTCTCAACTCTCTCCATCCGGCTCATCTTTGCTGGCCGTCTGCGCACGCACAGAGACATCGCCTCGCCATGCCGTGGCCGGGTCCGTCCTTCTCGTCCCGGCGCTGCTCCTCCTCTCTGCTGCCACGCACAGGTCTGACCCAGTGGCGGAGCCACCAGTATGGCGAGCCATGGCGGCCGCCATACCTGGCCGGCGACGACCCCCCCCCCCCCCCCCCCAACCGGCGGCCAGAGGCACCTGCGCCATGGACGCCACGGAGGATGGAGCTTTTCTGTTCGTGAGTTCGTCCGTCCAAGAAGATAACGATTCAGTTTTTGGGCCTTTAACCAGTCGGGCCCCGCTTCAGCAATTCAGCCCATCACAAGCCTGGAGATGAATCGCGGCCTCAAGACTGAACATCGGAGGCGACGGCCGACGCCGCGCCCCTCGATCTTCTTTTCCGCCTGCGCTCGTCACCAGTCCAGTCGCCAGATCCTGATCGCCTCGGTTCCTCCTCTCGCCCACACGCCCACATCTCCGTTAGCGCCGCCTGGTCGCCTGCACAGACGGCCGAGCAGGGCCAGCGGCCAGCGCCGCAGCGCGTTATGGAGCCAGATGGGGAGCCGACTAATCCTCAAGACCCTGATCCTGATGGTGCTGCAGTCACTGGTAACCGTCGGCGACACCCAATTTCAAATAGCAGCAGGATTGGGAAAAGATTAAAAGGTGAGAGTTGGATTATGGGATCGAACAATATATTAATTAAATCCTACTTGCATATGTTGCTGTACCATATTTGCAAAGTTGGTGGTTATGTTTTTTTATACAAATGAGTAGTGGTAGGTTCGCCACAAGTAGATTTTAATCCTGGCTCCGCCACTGGTCTGACCCTCCTCCCCCTGCCTTGATCCGCTCTGCTTCCCTGTTCCACTCCCTCGTGACCGCAGCAGCGCACCGGGCGTCCCCGTGCAGCGCGGAGGAGTCGACGAGGGTGCTGGTGGGCGAGACGATGCCGGCATGCCGCTACGCCATGGCCGGCGGGGCAACGGGTCTACAAGGTCGACATGCTAATGACTAAACTACCCTAATTAAAATAAAATATGCGTTGTTAAAATTAACGATCCAGATATTTTTTTTGCGGGAAAGAACCACTGGTTCCTCTCAAGCACCGTAACAAAACTCCCTTTCTTTACCCGCACGTTCTCCCCCCTCCCCCATACTAGTAGCTCTGGTTCCGAGTCTGGGTGTACATGGGCATGGACAGCGAGAGGTCCAAGCTGATCCTACCCCGCCCGCTGTGCTGTCCCGAGCAACCGCGGCCAGCAGAACCCGTCGGCGCGGAGGAAGCGGAGCTGCTGCCTTGGCTGTCGCGCCGGCCGCTGCCGTCTTCGTCCCTGCTGCCGCAAAACCCAGAGTCCAGCGTCAAGGAGAGCGGCGGCGAGGACTCGCGGCCCTCGCCGCCGCGTTTCTTCACGGCCGTCGGCCATCTGTTGTTCGGCGCGGTCGAACTGTGGGCGCACATCGATTCTCCTTCCTGTTCCCGAAAAAAAAATGAAGAGTAAACACAAATTAGAGCGAACTCCTGGCCCAGTTCTTTTCCGGGGTGGCACCGCGCCTCACCTGCAGGAAGCGCAGCGGTCCGGGCAGCGTGCCGGGAGCAGGGGCGGCGTGCTGTTCGCCACCATTATCTGCGGCGACTGTGGGAGTGGGAGTGGGGCACCGCCATGCCCGGGAGCGAAGCTGCTGCCCGCCGTGCACCATGGCACGCGCGCAGCAGTGGTAGCCTACGCCTGCTTGGTGGTGGTAATCTGAAAGACCGCCGCGCATGCCGAAGGACGACACGTCCCCATCACGACGTGTTCCTTGGAGTTGGACCTGAAGGCGTGCCTTCTGTGTGGTGTCCATCTGAGATATAGATCTGCAGGGGGGACATGTTTCTTCAGGGGCTTCAGGCTTAGTGATAACCCTGTTCGAAATGGTATTAGCTCTCGTTGCTCGATGGCTCCAAGGAAGATATGTTCTCAAGCTTTTACTTACCAGCAGGCCCCAAGGAAGATTTTACTATGATGTGACCAAAATAACTCGTTACATACGCATACGCATCTCTGAAGTTTCTCACTTGGAACTATGCAAGCCACCAAGATTTGCATGAAGCTTTTAAACTAACCTAACCTAGGTAGGATTGCAGGAACCTCTCTGAGCATGCAAAAGGAATGCACTGTTTTCGCAACGTGCCAACGTGAACTGCTACTGCATAATGCTACCAGCCTATCACCATGTGAAAAGCCAATGAAATAGTTCCTGACGTGACTAATGAAATGAGCCTGGGAGAGATGGCCGAAACAAACATGCATGAGTACACAACAATAAAAGGGAAAAGGGTGCGACCTTTTCAGTTGCAGGTCGTGCAGCAGCAGCGATTCCTTTTGAGAATAGCAGCAGCACCAGCAATAGTAGCCCTGATGATCTTGCTCCGCCATATCTGTCCAAACTCGAACGCCTCCGGCAAACATTTGCGCCGGATCCACTACTTGCTGCATCTCTGGCCACAAGAATAATTCATGGGAGAAAACAAAATGGTAAGACTTGAGCTCGTTGCTGCATGCATGCCTGGAAAGGAAAAGAGAAGTGCCGGACTCCTTTTAAATATGACTTCCATTTCTTTGCTTGACAATGATTAATCGTATTCATTCGTATGTAGTATGCATGATTAGATAAAAGTGGAGCTCTCGTCAGAGAACCTTTTATGTCCAGATAGTCAGTTCTCATGTTCCTGTACATCTGTCCAAGTGCAAGGTCGAGGTATCAGTGAAAAAAACTAGTGTATCACCCTATCAGTGAAGAACTGAAATCTGCGAACTAAGCTCGGTAAAAGGCACAAATTGAAGTGTCTTGGATACCTGCAGATGGCTCTTGACATGGGATATGGTGAGGCCTCCCACGCCCATCAGCTGCAGGACTCGCTTGGGCGTGGCCTCTGAATTGAAGCACGCGAATCGATCACACGCAAAATGCAAACGAAGTTACTATCAGAATTCAGAAAACAGGTAGCTGTGCCAAACTGCATGCAGAGTCGAAACATAGCAAATAAAGATCGAAGAGGAAATGCAGTACTGTGTTGGCCTCCAAGCCTGTGTATGGCGTGGACAAAGCGGCGGTGGAGGTCAGGCGTCCATCTCAGGCGAGGCACCTTGGACCGGTTGTACGGCCTCACCGCGCCCTCAACCCTCTCCCTCCCGGGCGCCATTGCTCTCTCCATCGTCAGCCTTCAGAACAGCAGCAGCTGCACACTACAGATGACCGATGACTGACTGAATGTGCTTGCTGCTTGGTGGCTACCCCAACTATCCACGAGATACGGCGGCGGCCAATAAATAGCCGGCTCTGCATCGCGCAATTCGTTCTTGGGAGCACGACGAGGTGAGAGCTGGGAGGAGGCATGCGGCGCCAGTGCAGGAAGAGACAAGAGGTTGGGGACAAAGGAGCTGCGCAGGCGTCCTCAGAGGCGATCATGCCGTTTGCCGGAGGAGGCCAGGTGTGATCATGGAGCTGGAGCAGGGGCGTTGACCCCAAGCGAGGACAGGACACGAAGAACGGGAGGAAAGCCCTGCGCGCACTGCCTCACTGACACTCACCTGGCCTGTCCGGCTTTTTGTAGCACAGTTTGCATTAGTAGTAGTGGTCCGAGATTAGCTAATCACTAAACGATACCTCTGGATAATCTATCCTGCCTATCTGGCTATCCATAACGAATTTTGTGAACTAAGGTCAAATAAACTAGACGGACGCAAATGTACTTTTACTGAAGAAAGCAATTAAGTACATGTTCAGATGTTCTGTCAGGAACAAAGTAACAAACCAATAGCATGGTGCAGCGGTGATGGCTTGGTCGAGTCCGAAAACCAGTACAGTGCTGCGAGGGCTCGAGTATGTGTGCACGTACGTGTTGAGTTCCTGAATTGAGTCCAACGTCTCCACAGTCCACACGCAGCACGATGGGTAGAGCCGGTACGGCGCCAGTTCGTTTCTCTTTGTCATCATCATGGCATGCAGTCAGGCAGAGGGCAAAGCGAACGGATCATGCGGCGCATCATGGCCTGCGGCCTATACGGCCCTGCGATTCTTTATGCTCCTGGCCTTGTCGTCAGTGTCGGCTCTACAGTTTGAAGGGTCCTAGAACGAACTCGAAATATCGGCCTTTTTTTGCGAGTATAAATATCGGCCTTTAATAGGCTTAGTACTTTCTTACATTTGAACTACCAGTAAGAGTTAGTTTGCAATGCATGTTTTTAATTCTTGATGAGAAATATCGGTACTATAAAAAAACGAAAAAATTAGATAGGCCGCACACTCTTTATGCAACTGTTCCAACAAGTATGAGACAAAGATTTGACAGTCGGTTTCAAACAAAATCTTCCAACTTTAAAAACTCATTTTAGTACCTAGAAGATGAAATTGTGTCTACATCCGTTGTATAACACTGAGCAATAAAATAGCTGTCTTGTAAGACTTCGTCATACACAGAGTGCTATTTATTAGAGTGTGACATCATCATTTCGGTTAATTTCAAGCAAACATTACTTGAAACCGGAGAAAAGTTATGTATAGCATCCCTTGGTAATTCAAATAGTATTTTTCACGAATGGAGACTTATATTAAAACTTGGTGAAGTACATACTTCTTACATGAATAACTTCAAAAGACTAAGTAAAATGCATAGGAAATACATCTAAATCTTTTACTCATCTTCACCATCACTTCTCCAATTGATGCCATGGAAAGCAAGAATCAGATCGGAGCCAAGTCCTCAACCACCAGTGAGAGACACCAAACTTTGTTACGTTGAAGCCTTTGAACTCACTAGGTTCGTGCCCGTGCGTTGCAACGGGCAAAATATATAACAACCTTGACCAATCAAATTACACAAAAGAGCCTAACATGGTAATCTTATTCAATCTAAGTGACATAAATGCATGCTTCTATAATTCTCATTGTTACTTGGTTTGATAGGTAAGAAGGCAAGCATGCATACCTGGGCTCAACCATATAGTCTCCATCTATTGAAATCTCCTACATTACAAATAGGATATTGTACACATCTCACACATACATAGAATTCCACAAACATGTACATTTATATTGGATTTTGAACTAAACTGAACCCGACTCTTCCAAGTTCCAAGGCTTTTATATTTTGCAAAGGCTTCGATCAAAGTCAGTTACAGATTGTTCCCTAAATCCTATAGTTCCCTCTTCATATTCAATTGAACTGTGTAGTTGCGGTCAAACTTAACAACTAAAGGGGATCACCAGAAATCTCCCAGGATGATCAATACCAAAAATCTAAGACTGGGAGATGACATAAGTGGACGTTACTTGTTGACTTACATAGGTTCTAGCACCGAGACCACTTCCTGCATCTTGGCATGTTTATCCCTCAACTGAAAGCTCGCTCCCCTCTGGAATAATTCAGTATCGAGGATATGAAATATAACCACAATTAAACAGTGAGGTGTTGTCCAGCAACAAAATTATGTATTATGTAGCCGTAAAGATGTGGTGCCTACATGCAAACATTGATTGGCATATCATGTCAGCAAATCAATATAAGAAAGGATATGTTAATAAATTATGTCACTCCCTTCAACTGAATCAGAGTAAGAATGCCAATTATAGTATTGAAGTAGCTGATTACTGCTCCATTCTAAAAATGACATTCAAATGAAAGCACAAGCCATATGTAGGTGCATAATAATAGTATAGAAGTAAACGACATTCAAATGCCAATTATTATATATTACAACGGAAGCGCAAGCCATGTAGGTGCAGTAAACATCAATAATCCCACCTGAATCTTAGCTTGTAGCTATGGGCATGACACCCATGACCCATGCTTGTTTCAGCACACCAGTAGGAATTGAATAAGAATGTTGACATACAATCTGAAATCTGAAATGCAAAGCTAATTGATTGCTGACTGAATGCAATAAAGATCAAGTTGTCTCTACTATGAGCGGGACTTGCATTCCAAAAGTAGTTCGACAAATCAAATGATGGAAGTCAACTATCTGAATTCTAAGACATGCATTGTCAAAAACCAAGGCTCCATGTTCCCAGTCATGCTCATGGTGAAGAAAATGTATCTATTATATAAATATTTGAGTGTTAGAAGAAGTCACCACATTCGCCGAGAGAGGTTAGAAATTGCTACATTAATCTAGAAAAGAGAAAAAATTGGACCATTGGATTTTATGAAGATCTAACGGTCTAGACTAACCTAAAGAGTCCTTAACAAATATGACAAGTAACTATCTAAATTCGGAATTTTAAAAAAATACTTGACCAAAGAGTCCATAATGAATATGATTAGAATAGCTAATAGCTAAATTCGGAATTTAAAAATAAAAATAATTAGCTCCCATTGAGGAGATCATCGTCCATCCACCGAGAGCGTACGAGATAGGAGTATGCATTAGGATCATCTTCACCACGCTTTGCCACACCTGCATCACCTCTGGCACTGGCAGGCTAATGTAAAGATGGTGCCCAATTCCCAGTGGCCGCAGCTCATGATCAATCCGAGTTTTCTTCATTCTCATCACCACGTTCGCCGAGAGAGGTTAGAAATTCCCACATTAATCTAGAAAAAAGAAAAAATTGGACCATTGGATTTTATGAAGATCTAACAGTATAGACTAACCTAAAGAGTCCTTAACAAATATGACAAGTAACTATCTAAATTCGGGATTTAAAAAAAATACTTGACCAAAGAGTCCATAATGAATACGATTAGAATAGCTAATAGCTAAATTCGGAATTTAAAAATAAAAATAATTAGCACCCATTGAGGAGATCGTCGTCCATCCACCGAGAGCGTACGAGACAGGAGTATGCATTAGGATCATCTTCACCACGCTTTGCCACACCTGCATCACCTCTGGCACTGGCAGGCTAATGTAAAGATGGTGCCCAATTCCCAGTGGCCGCAGCTCATGATCAATCCGAGTTTTCTTCATTCTCACCTTATCCCTAGGTGGTGCCAGCAAGTTAAAAAAAAATATAGGTGGCGCCAGCATTCGGAGAATAATCTTAGGCCACGAGACCTATGTATGGGTACGTAAACCAATGTGTTATTTGTTCATTGAAAAACAATAATCGCGTGCTGCAAAACGGCTGCTGACGATGGCATCTCTGCGTCCACAGAGATGCAGCAGGATGGAGAAAGTTGGCAAGCACGTAGAGCGGTAGAGGGCTTCGCCGCCCACGACATGGTGGTGCTGACGTTGCTACTGCGCATTCAAGCACAACAACATGTGCAGCTCAATGCCAGTGACCTTGGCCCCCGGGATGCGGCATGAAGGCACCATCCGGTAACCCGCTGCGTGACCTCTTAGGTGTGTCCAGCTTTAGCGAGCATTATTGTCGATCTGACCCAGGTCGTTATGGTTGACCCGGCCATCCCGCCCAAGATCGTCTGTCCTCCTCGGCCATGATGCCGAGGGACTGAGGATCCGTTAAAAGAAAGCCACCACAGGTCGTTAAGGTCGACCCGGCCATCCCGTCCAAGATCGTCTGTCCTCCTCGGCTACGGTGCCGAGGGACTGAGGGACCGTTACAAGAAAGCCACCACAAGTCTTCAAGGTCGACCCAACCATCCCGCCCAAGATCGTCTATCCTCCTCGGTTGTGGTGCCGAGGGACCGTTAAAAGAAAGCCACCGCAGGTCGTCAAGGTTGACCCAGCCATCCCGCCCAAGATCGTCTGTCCTTCTCGGCTACAGTGCCGAGGGACCGATGGACCGTTAAAAGAAAGCCACCACATTTGCTAAAATGTATTAAAACTCGCATGTTATTCTAGAAAACTAAAAATTTATACCATTGCATTTATAAAGATCTACCTGTTTAGGCTAACACAAATAATCTATATCAAATACCATAATAATTGCCAAATATGTTTACTAAATAGCTAAATTCGAAAATTAAAAAATAGAAACAGCTTGACCAAAGAGTCCATGAAAAATAATATTAGAATATCCAATAGCTAAATTAGGAACTAAAAAATGAAAATAGCAATTGACAAAAGAGTACAAACAAAAAATATAAAAATATTAGCAATTGACTGAAGAGACCATCTTTAATATGACTAATGAGTAAATTTTGTATTTTAAAAAATAATATATCAGTAGTTAGTTTGTATACCGATTAGGAAGGAAAATAGTTTAATAAATTGTATATGTCAAATATAACTAATAAATAACAAATTTAAAGTTAAGAAGAAACTACAAATTCACTAAATACTTCATATCAAATTTAATTTATAAATAGTTAAATCTAGAATAAAAATAATAAAAAAGCAGTTAATTTGTATATGAATTTTAGGAAAAAATGTCTACATAAAAGTATTTGTGAACTACAATTAATAAAGAACTAGATTTGGAAATAAAATAATAAAAATAGATATTTTGATTTATTTTAAGTTGGGAAAGAAAATGACATGTGTGAATAATCCATATAGAGAAAATTTATTTAAGCTACATTCAAAAGTATGGGTTGAATCGTCAAGATAATAGATAAATATTTACAATGTTACTTTTATAATCATCTAATGGTTTAGGTTAATGCAAAAAGTTCTATAAATATATTTAATATATGGGTTAACTTGAAAACTAAAAATAGAAAAATTGTACTATTTTACTTGAATTTGAAAGGAATTAAAAATATAAATTCCATGTAAATATCAAATGAATATATGATTATATTACAAAATATATAATGAAAAATGATGTTTTATTTCCATTAATATTTGGAAGCAAATTAGTTAAATAAAAGCACATGTCCATTTGTGTATGTGTACTGCTTGCTTCACCAATTGTCCAGTATCGTGGAGTACATCAACTACGCTATAGTAATTACTACCTTCTAACATCAAGCTTTACTCTACAATATAGTTTGAAATACATTACGAATCAATCGTCATAGATCAGTAGCTAAGTCGAGGCTCAACCATGGCGTTCATATTGGTAATGTCTCAAACACCAGTGCTGTTGATGATATCACAAGTAATCCTTGTGATTGTTAGGGTGTATTTGACTGGACTTCTTTAACATCAGATGAAATCCTACCAAATAAGTTAAAAAGATTAAACGGCTTCACACAATAAGCCCACATGGATTGCCAAAAATAACTTACAAAAGAGCGAAACAGCTAAAAAGCGGCTTCATCCACTTATCCTCTTTCCTTTAGCTCTAAAATATTCTTAGAATTACCAAATTATCATTAAGAAGCTGATTTGCTAAATATTTTTTAAAAAAATAACTTCGACTCAAAAAAGTAGTTTTATAAATGAAACCAAAGCTAAAACTATTTTTGAAGGTTTTGAAACCTACCATACAGACCATCATTGTGCAATTTAGAGAGCGTGCTAATAACAACCATGAAAAATCATTGGAGTGGCTGTGGAGAAGCACAGCTTAACAGTAGTATCTTATATGGAACAACTATGATGAGAACAAAGGAGAAAAAAATTTAAAATTTCTCGAATTCTAAGAGGGTGATGACGAATATACAGACTCTGCGTTCGGCTGGTCAACTTACGACTGGTCTGGATTGGAGGTGTTGTAGCCCGTCGTAGTCAATGAGCAGTCAGCTTGCTGATTCCGCCGTGGACTGTGTGAGCGAGCCGTGAACTCCATTTTGGATCCGGACTGAGTGAGCGAGCGACGGACGGCGATCGAGGCTACTAATTGGCAAGTTGGCCAGCCGAACGGCTGCTGTCTTCCAGCCGAACAGCTGGGCTGTGTCAGCCCAGCCGAATTCAGCCCAAACAGCTTGCAGTCGGCCGAACAGTGTAAGAGTGGTGAGCATAAAGGAGAAGTTTGTACCTTACCAGCAGTAATACTAAATTTGTAGACCGCGTATGGACGACAAGTGACGCAAAAAAGATGAAATAGTCATATACATCGAGCTTTTGGAATCAGCAATTGAAGAATAAAGAAAAGAAAGAAGACTACTTGCTTTTACTGGTATACACCGCCAATCAAAAATTTTAAAAATATTCATACATATAATATTAAAGCTTGAGAATGAAAATATAAAAATATATGTTTGTACATAAGAGATTCTATTTTCTCTTAAATTCATGTTCCAAAAATATTTCATAAAATATAAATGATGTAAAATGATATAGATGACCCTCAATTTGAACTATTTGGAAAACGAATTACAACGACATTATCGAAAAATATAGAGATTAGAAAAAAAAAACTAGCTACCCGCGCTATTTGCGCGGGCCACCTTGCTAGTTTAACTGATATGAGCCAACTGATTCATAATTTAATAATTGTTATAGCAATTTTTCAGCGAAATAATAACAGGTCTAATGCAAAGCTAATTGATCACTTACAAAAGATCCACTTGCCTCTACTACTATCAGCAGGACTTACAATTCAAATATTCATACAACACAAATGACGGATGGTCCTTGCACATGAGAAACTAAATGAATCAAGTTGCTCAGAAGCAAAGCATTTCTGGAAAAATCGTACCATCGATCTGAAACTCATCATTGACGGATAGCAGCTTACTAACTTGTGCCAGCTGCACGTTGAGGTCGTTGGACCATCGCCAGAAGCCTCGACCTACACACGCCAACAAGAATCAAAACAAATCCGAATCCATCATCTCAAGACCAAAATCTGTCGGGGTTTGCTGGAGTGCAGAGGGGTGTACCATTGGCGGCACGCAGTGGTGATCCGGGGACGCAGATCGGCGGCCGGGCCGGCGTGGATCCACCAGGGATGGAGCGGCAGCGCGGCATGGACGGCAGTGACGGTGGTCGGGGATGCGGATCGGCGGCTTGGACGGAGCAGTGGTGCGGCGCCGGGGATGGAGCGGCAGCCAGGCGAGGACAGCGCCGGGGACGGAGCGGCCGAGACGGCGCGGACGGCTCGGATCCGCCGGGGATGGGGCAGACCAGCAGCCGGGAACGAAGCGGCGTCGCGGCCGGGGACGCGGATCGGCAGCCGGGACAGCGTGGCTGGCTGCAGGGACGTAGCGGCGGCCGGGGAGGGGGGGGGGGGGGGGGGGGGGGACGTTCGACGTGAGAGGCGACGTACGAAGGGTGGGACGTACGATGGTGATAGAGATAGAGAAGAGATAGAGATCTGAATCTAAGCCCGTGAATGAGGATTGGCCAAAACTTCACCCCCACAGGAGGAAGAACAGGAATGTGAAGGTCCCGTCTCACTAGGCTATTGTTGTGGCAAAATTGATAATTTACAACTCAAATTAAATGTAATGACTGTCATTTGAATATATCTGGCATAAACATTTAATTAACGGTCTAAATTGACAGACTGCTTTCAACCAATTCAACTGTCAAAACAAATATTAGAAGTCTCACACGATGGTCACATTCATCGCAAACGATCGAGCCAAGACAAACAGGGAAAAGTCTATAGAACCTTATCCCACGACGGCAACACAGCCTTGGCCTCTCTGTTGCCGTCATGTCATGACACATAAATATCCATGCTGAATTACTATGGAAGTTGTTAACATTGCTACAGTTACCACCATCTTTGTTGGATGGGTCTGCCACTGAGAAACCAAAGCCATCCTACACCCTCACTACCGCCGTAGAAGTGAAGGGAGCACCAAAACCCACACACCGAAAACCTCAGCACGAGAAGACCTAAACTCTAGAGTCTAGAAGAATAACTCGATCTATAGCACTACCACTAAGGAGGCAGGTACCCGCTCCCATAGGCCATTGGCTGGATCACCAGAGGCGCGGAGAGGGAAGAGGGGCCAAGAGGCTGGTCGCGCCAGCAGCCCACGCAATGGCTTAATTTGTAGTTAATTATATTATTTCTGACACATTTAATTTTTTTCCATCAAGCAACGATGTAATTTATTTTTCCTTCCAGAAACAATACATGTGTTTCTTTTCCTTCCATAAAACAATGATATCTATTCTTATCCTTCCAAAATAAATAATGACGCGAATTATGGGTGAATGCACACACAAAGGAAAGTAAATTGTGTGCCAATGTGCAATATATATGGGTATAAGGTATGGATAGATGAAAGTGCTTGGTGTAAAAAGTATTAGGATTTTGGTGAAAATATTTTCCTTCTATCAATTTTGTGGGACCACATCTTCTTTTTATTTGTCAAACCTTTGACCTGGTAAGTGGACCTTTGTGAGAGTAATGGTGGGCCTAATCTTGGTGAATTTTTTTAATTGTTTCAAGGAGTGGTAAGTAAAGAACATGACCAGTTGTTTCACAAAACCCTCGCTGTTCTTGTTGATGTAATGGACTATAATTCATTTTTGCATTCTTATTCCTTCATTGTTGTTGAAAACAATTGAAAGATACTTGTATAATCAGAATTCAAATAGATGGAAATAACGAGGCCACAACTGTACCGTAACTTAATGAATTGGTTTAACTCGTCTATAAAGACACTAAAAACCACCTAAAAGTCTGCACATATTTAGGGATTGCATTATTTTTAGTAATGTTAAAGATGAGTAATTTACATGCAAATTTAGATGATTACTTTATATAATTATTCATAATGGCAGGTATGGCTAACTTTTTAGAAAAATATATCAGATTTAATGGTTATTATATTATCAATGATGATTAGAGTATGTCATTAAAGATTTAATGGTTGTTAAAGATGGTAATGTTTATGATTTGTTTTAGAATTTCAAGGATTCATCTTTCTTTTTCTCGCGAGCCATGAAAGGATATGACATGCAGTCTCCATACAAATCTTTAATGAGTAAAATGCAGCAGAGGTCCATAAACTTATAATGGTGTGTCTTTTAGTTCCACAAACTCGTGCATTTTTTAGGTCCATCAACTTGGAATTTGTATCACTTGGTCCATAAACTTTGAAAGTATAAGTCCATAAATTCCAAAAGTGCATTTTTGGGTCTATAAACTTGTAATTTGTCACTTAGGTCCATAAAATCTGAATGTGTATTTTTAGATCCATGAACTTCATCCATGAGCAGTTGTGTGGCCATAGACGTGCCCCTAAAGATCGTCCTGATATCGTTGTCCATGAATATCTTTCAACCTCTCACCGAGAACCACTCTGAGTTGACCCAAATCTAACGTTGTCATGAGATTTTTCGACACAACATCTGACGCCACTATATCCGTCCACCCATGCTATGGAATTGTGAGGTTTATTTTAATTTGTTAGGACATAATAATTCTTGGGAAACAAAATGAATACCATTAGATTCATACTTGAAAATAGTTTCTTGTGAATATATTTTTATATCACATAAATAAACACACAAAAAGGTAACCTTTGGGAAATCTTGTCCTAATGACACGAAATACGTCTTGTAAAAGAACAAGGGAAGTAACAGTAAGATCATGTGTCGATCAGTTATAACCAGGAAAACTGGCATATATCCGTAGCAGCAATTGAGAGATGGAATAAAAATAAAAAGCTAAAACTTATTTGTTACCTTGCATTTTAAGCAGTAAGAGCATACCAACAATGGGCCTCAAATCAGACTCCCTACTTTCTGAGTAAAGGCTTCCTCTATTTTTTAGGGCTAGTTTTTTAACCAAAACTCCAGCAGTGACCTCTAAATCTCACTCTCTTCTTTTAATCTAAAGAGTGAGGCCCATTTGTCTGTGGATAGAGACTCCATAGAGACCCTTCAAGAATACAGGGTGGATGAAGAGATTTGGAAGCCTCCGCAAAATGGGGGCTTTAGTAGAGAGTATGCTAGAGTTTTTTTTATTCCACCTCTAAATTTAAGACGGGGTTTATTTAGAGAGTCTGCTGGAGTTGCTCTAGTGGAAACACTAAAATAGATCGGTAGATATTTGGAGTGCCCTCTCAGATGATTAAGCGTTTCATTCTCTTCACTTTATTTAATTCCTCATCTTCCGGTTCCAGATGTGATTGTGTTCAAGGTACGGTTATGATGGTCTTCTAAAGTCTGAAGGAGGCTAGGCGTAATCTCCGGGCTGAAGGATAACCGTAAACGTATGCTTTTCTCTGTACTGCTGTTCGCAGGTTGAAAGGTGACACATTGTGCCGGCCGTCGTGGTGGATGAAAGACTAAGACGACTACCCGTCGAGGCTTTCACCTCCGAAGCTAAAGAAGGCATGTGGGATCTGGCTGTGGCCAAAGGTCATAGCACCTACAACTACAAGGAATGCGTGAAGGCCTTGTCGGGTTACAAGGAAAGTGTCAGGTACAAGGAAAAGTTCAATTTGTATTAGTACACTCAAAACTGTAAAATGACCTTAGAATATAAAATATTTCGGGTATATTCTGAATGGCTAGGGGTATTCTCGGTAGTTTGTAATTATGAGATGGAGGAATAAATACCTCTCCCCACACTGTAACACGGAGGCTTTTTCACCCATCTCCTCTGCACATTCTTTTCTTCCCCCCATTGGACGCACAACCAATCGATGATGGAGGCTTCACAGAGGAAGCTCTCGGCAGCCGTCGTCCTCCTCCTTCTGCTCATCGTGGCTGCCGGTACGTGCACTTCTTAGATACCTTCCTCCATTTCAAAATGTACTACAATGCCGATCGTTTTGATAAATATAAATACATAATTTTTACTACACATCTAGATAAAAAAACTGTTGAATTTTTACTACACATCTTGATAGCAGAAACTATGTATCTAATTTTATCAAAATAACCTACAATTCAAACGGAGGAAGTATAATGTAAGAGGTCATCGTCCATCCCAAGGTTTAGCTAACCGTTGATGTGCTCGAATCGTGTGCTCGCATCGTGCCTGCAGAGATGGGGCCGGTTCAGGCGGGGGAGTGCCTGTCACAGAGCAAGACGTTCAAGGGGTGGTGCTTCAACTCGGATCGCTGCAACGACAAGTGCCTCAAGGAGAGCAGCGCCTACTCCGGCGGCAAGTGCCGCGGCCTCTATTTTCTATGCTTTTGCATCACGCCGTGCGCGGCCTCGTTAGAATGAACACAAGAAATGTATTATTGGGGTCTTGTGCCCACGGGTTTTCTTGCAGAAAATCCGGTCGTGGTAATAAAGGGAAGCGCTAAATTTTAGTTGACTCAAACTGCAATCTAAACATTTCTAAAAAAGACTGCGATCTAAACCGGAAAAAGGTAACTCGCAAATTAAATATCAGAATTGAATTCCATTTTCACCGGTTGATGCAAGTGTAGAGCTCTATGATCTAGCCTGTTGATGCAGAACACGCGTCATGTGCGCAGTCAATCGGTCATGGAGAGATCAAATTCTGCTTGTAACAGTTTTCTATTCTCACCAACGCCCGTGGTCGGGGCGGCAGCATGCTCATCCACCGCCGATTTTGTGCGTGACACGTCATCAAAAGCTCTACTTCTAAGGTCAGTCTCAATGTAAAATTTTATTATAAATTGTAAAGTTACCAAAAGTATGAATTTGGCAACCGAGGCAATGATTGTCATGGGAATGAAACTATTTTTTCGTCGTATAAAACTATTCCACCTCTCTATCCTTATAATTATTCTATCATGTTAGCAAAATTGTTGATACAACATAATATTTAATATCCATAAAACTCATTTTAAAACTCTCATTAAGACCGGTTCAACGTTCTATGGCACCAGCCAAGTCAAGCTCAGAGAATCCAATCCAATTTGCGATTTTCCCGTGGAAATTGGTTTCTCTCTTGGGATTTTGTCAGCTTGATTTACTTTCTCAAAGATGTGAACTTTAGTGTGCTTGTTGGTTTGCTTTGTGCTACGACTTCGGTCTATGGCGCGTGTGACATGACGAGAACTTGAGTCTTGTAATAATGTGGCTTGATTTCATCTCTTGAGATGAATGAAGCCGGATAGACACTCTATCCTTTATCTAAAAAATATCTGTAATTTAAGAGAGCTGTGCAATAAAAAAATATCTATTCCCTCCGTCTTGAAATGTAGGTCATTCTAGGATTTTTCCAACACATTATGGAGATGAAGAAAAGACTCTTCTACCCCTAATTATTAAGCATTGAGACTCTATTTCGATAACTAAATATGTGCTAACTAAAGTAGAATGCTCTTTCCCATGCACCTCCCCCCACATGGCTGTATCACGTATTTCTATTGGAAAATACCTGAAAACGATGCACAATTAATATGGTTTAATCCATTCTCAACATAGAATGTCTTACATTTGAGTACAAAATTTAAACTCTAGAATGCCCTACATTTTAGGACGGAGGGAGTATGGTGCGTGCATTTAAAATCATGCTATATATGCTGGTATAAAGTTTGCATGTTTTTAATTGAGGTTTGGGAGCTAATTTAATTTTCCTGTCCCCGGAAGATCTGAAATACCATTCCTCAAAGGGAAAAAGATTAATTATTGATAAATAAATGTTTAAAAAGATTTGGGGAATCCTCCTCAGTGGTTTTCGTCATTAATACTTCTCTCCATCAGATCCAATATATTGCCATCAATCACACTCGCCCGGCCGCGCCTGCGCCTTCGATCGGCTTTCACTCATATTATCTGTTTAACAATTCTTCTTTAGCGCCTGAACACATCTATCGATCGATGGCGCCTTCACGGGAGAATCTTCCCACCGCCAGCTTCCTCCTGCTCCTGCTCCTGATCGTCATGGCCGCCGGTAAGCGCATTCTCTGAGGCTCTAGCTAAGAAAGCTGCATCAGCACCAATCGCACGGTGCCATTGTCTTGGTGGCTAACGTTGTCGCGTGTTGTTGCCGTGCGTCCAGAGATGGCGGCGCCGGTTCAGGCGAAGGAGTGTGCTTGGCGCGGACCAGGGGGTTCCGGGGCTGTGCTTCAGGTCCAGCCGCTGCGCGAGCGTGTGCCGGAAGGACGGCTTCACCGGCGGCGGCAGGTGCCGCGGCTTCATCCGCCGCTGCTTCTGCCGGAAGCCGTGCGCGACGACCGCGGCCTGAACGGAGGCCGGAGGGCCCGCGGCGGCCTCCGGCCGGGGTTAGAACGAATAAAAGGCCAAGTGAGAGGCCATTTGCTGCTTGACAGCTTGTGTGATTAGATTTCTATAATGAGAGAAGATCTAACATTTGGTGAAATGTTGGCTTGGTCTCTGCTGAAACTGATTTGTTAAGCCGTAATAACCATATATTTCGACTAAAAGAAAACAAAATTAAACAACTGAAACTCGACGTGCAACGAGAAATACTGTTAAATCTCGAAACTGGATCTACTGATAAAAGCGCACCCCATAGCTATACAGCTTGTGCGATGACAATGAAAACATTCTGGATTTTGTATTTGCAGCGGGATATTTTGCTCTGCATTTTTTTTCTTCGCCGGAACGGTGTACAATGTACCGTAAGAAAACGTGGGCTGCAGCAGGCCTTCTGTAACGTTTGCGTGACAGCTCTTCTTGGTAAAATCTGGGACTTCGGTCGTGTTCGAACGACTGAAAAGGATGTCTTTTTCTTTCAAGGCACACTATCACAGCACTGTTTCATTCCAATTTCCAAGAACACACACAGAGATACAGTGTACATAACAGAGATTTGAGATTTCAATCTTCACGATACCCACGCACCGATGATCACCGTTGTTTGTTTATTCAGGAGCGTACGTGTTCCTTGAGGAAAAACAACTAGTAACATTTTTTTTTTTGAAAAATAACTAGTAACATTTTCTAGAACGGCTTGGAGGGCAGGTTGGTGTTGGCCAGGAAGTGCCTGAAGAGCTCGAGCGCCTGCGCAGGCTGCGTGGACGGGACCATGTGTCCGGCCCCTCTCACGGTGACAAATGTCAGGCCGTCGTACACCACGCTCCACCCGCCAACCTACAAAAGACACAACGCCGGATCAGAACAGCAGCATACCGGATCAGTGATGTGCGAGACAGTGACATGGAATGATTTGGCAAACATCATCTTGTCACTTTCAAATTGCGAAACGCATGCGTGTTTTCTATTTTAGGGACCGAGTCATCAGAAGGTGCTGGACCTGTTCAGAGGATCTGCGAGTGTTAGTTTTTACCTGCTTGCGATGGAACCACGGCGACCAGTCCTCTTCGACGGGCAGGCCGAGCTTCTTCAGAGTGTACCGGGTCGACGTCGTAGGGATTCTCGCGTCCGTGTCGCCGCTGCTCGTCACAAAGGAACAAGAGAGAGAGAGAGAGAGAGAGTTAAACTACAGCGGATCTAGATCATGTTCCAGACAAGTGCTTATTTTCATTGGCTAAACACTACTCCGGGTTGTGTTTCAGATACAGAGAAATTTTACCTGAAAATCCATATCCGGAGCCCTGCCTCCACCAGCTTCTTGACTACTGGAACCACTGTCAGGTCGGAGTCTTTCCATGCGTTGCTGATCGAGTTACTGAAAGAAAACAAAAGATTCATTACGATCGAGCTGTCACCATAAAACATGCTTCTGAATCCAGGTAAACCCTCTGCAGTAACAGATACCGGCAAAGCGAGAAGGGATGCGGCGCGCCTCTGATATCTGCGTGCAGAGCCTTCTGCACATCCTTGCGATTGAAATACTCGGTCGCGTACGTCTGCGTGCACGGGTCGTACCCCATCGGCATCTTCATAAGATCGAGCTGATCATTCGCACAGCACGAAAGGAAACCATAGATCAATCAGACACAGGGTACTGAGATGATTTTTTTTATAAAAAAAACAGGGACTGCAACTCAAGCTGGTGCTGAAGGCCAGGGCGCTTACACGGCCGCCGCTGGTCCGCCGGATCTGCGCCGAGGACGACGTGTTGAAATCCGGGTACCCGAGCTCGCACCAATCGGTGTACAAGCTGTAGATGTCGATGATCTTGTAGAGGGCGGTGAACTGGCCGATGGCCGCGTCGCACTCCGGGGACAGCTCGACCAAGCTGAAGTCGCAGTTCTTCTTGAAGTCGCTGTAGAGGTTGTCCGAGATGATGGCGTGGTGCCACGCGGAGTCAACGATGCCCCAGAGGTCAGTGTCCCCGTCCATGTAGGCGTTCCCGATCTGGTACCCGAGTTCAGGCAGATGAATGCTAGCGGTCAGCATTTTGCTTCTGAAGAAAAAATCCAGGGATTTCTAAGTGGTTCAGAAGCCTCAGACACTGCGTAGTGCATACCAGGATGCCTTTGAAGTTGATGTAATTTTCCTTGGAGGCCTTCTTGTTCTCCTCCAGGATGACGTTTGCCAGCTGGGGAATGTAGTGTCCTACAAAGCAGAAAAGCAAATGAAACCAACCAAATGCGCAAGAGCTGAAGTCCTGAAGGACCCCTGCGAGCAAATAGAAATCGTTCAGTTAAGTATGATATAATGAGTTAGCTGCACCTGCGTAGCTCTCTCCGGCTATGTAGAATTCCTTCGCTTTGTGCTGGGGGAACCTCTGGAACCACCTGACAAGGAAAGTGTACGAACCGTGTGCTGCAGTAGGTGCAGACAGCGATTCAGTCATCGGTCGTGTTTCTTGCTTTCTTGTGTGTTTTACAGTTAACAGAAAAATCAGTCAGAATCAGAAACATACCTGTGGAATTGTCTCCCGGTGGATCTTTTTCAAAGGGCGTGTTCGTGTACGAAAATCCAACGCCCGCTGGGGAGTCCAGGAACAGCATATTTGCAGCTGAAATACCATCAGACAGTTACACTTCCATTGTTACAATCAAAGACAAGACTATGACACAGGTTAGTTCCGTCAATTCTGACATGCCTTGATTCCAAGCATACGGGTTTAGCTCAAGCTCAGGCACATCTTTCTTCACCAGGAATGGCCCAAGCTCCTGCGACTGTCCAAACCCAATGGAAGAGCAGCCAGGCCCTGAACAAAGCAAGAACACATATCACTTGAAAATCTTCAAATTACAGAGTCTGAATTTTCACTATTTTAAAAGAAACAAATCAGATGTCAGTAACCTCCATTCAGCCACAGGACCAGTGGCTTCTCGTCAGGCTTTTCCGTGGCCTCGAAGAACCAGTAGAACAGTGCCTTGCCTAGGTACTCATCCGTCGTGACGTACCCGGAGTACTGCTTGAATAATGCAGGCGAGTACGTCGGCTGCCCCGGCAGAGACAGAACACGGTCGAGCTCTTGCACGGCTATCGTGGCTGCATCGAGGCTGCCTGCGTCAGGCCGTGCTGCCAGTGCCAGTGCAAGAGTGCTGAGGAGGAAGCAGGATAAGGTGTAAACCTTCATCGTTCAAGGTTTCCTGTACGTGCCGTTGCGAGAACGTAAGGGACGAGGGTTCAGTATTTATAGTATGTACTGAAGCGTTGCGTAGGGAGTAGTGACAAGAAGATCATCCTTGGCCGGCTTGAACTTTTCTTTGATCGCTTTGTTCTCATGAGTTTCGTGCCTCGACTGATTATATGCCTTATTCAGCAAAGGAATTTTTTTTAGTTTCTCAGTGTTACTAAGAGGGGGAAAATGCATTGTGAAAATGACTCAAACTTTAGTTATTGATCATAATCCAGTCCAGAAGATCAATGCATTTTTTTTGTTCTATAATCTATATAAAGCTACGCATAGAAATAACTGTGAAAATCATATTGACTAAAAAACATGGATGTACCGACGAACTGTCCAAGGTTACATCGAGCTGAATTTTTCAGCCAAGTCTGGTGCAATCAGATGCTGGTATATCTTGACTGTGACCGGGTAAAAACCTGAAGACTATCAACTGCAATCTGCAAATAGCTTATCTAGTGTTACTGCGTTGAGAGTGACTAGCACTTCATCTGTGCATCTCATAGGATGACGCAATAATAAACAACTCGAACTGAAAGAGAGTATCAAGAAGGCATTATGCCTCAAGGCATCATCATCTGAGAAGGACATTTTTATCATGTAATACAAAAGCTAGGTCTCCGATAGCTACAAAACCAAAGATAACGTAATACTATAGGAGTAAGGACGCAGCAGAAGCATCCACGATCCAACCAGCATATCGAGTGGTCATCGCAATGGAATATTACATCAACTGCAAACTGCACCGAGAAGCATAAAGTTACAGACCATCCAAGGAAAGAAGCAGACATGAAACCCAGGTCTAAGATTAATAAAAAATTGACTAATCGCAGCATCGGTAAAATGACGAATCGCCTAGCAACAAAAATTTTTTACTCTGACTGATGGGTGGCTTCCATGGCCATTAGGGCCATTTCCACTTCTCGCTCGATCGCTTGACTGACAAAACAGCATCCTTGCAGTGGTGATCGAAGACGCTGGCGATTTCTCTCTTTCCAGAGATTCAACGCCGTGTATGTGATGACTATTGCCAGTTCTGGTCGATCGTCCGGTCTAGCGGTCCCGCTGCATGTAGCAGTGACAAAAGTTGTGATCTTGTTAGTCTCTTGCGAATTGCGGTCATCTTGTCGCCGTTAGAAGTTTACGTTGTAGTCTCAGCCATAGGTGACATTTGCACTTGTATTGTAAGATTGAGAACAGTGGATAGCTGTTATCATCGTGAAAACGTTTTTGGCCGAGTTGTGATCTCTGACATCGAGTCCATGTTCATCTGAGTCTGACAGCTCCAACGCTTAACTGAGTGAAACTCTTTGTAAGCCACGAGGCCACCGTTCACAGTATTCACTAGTTTCTCAGTGACCTAGACATAATAAAAAAGGAACAGGTGGAAGTGGAAATTGTCCAAATTTGATGTTTAAGAATAGAAGAACTGTTGAAAGGCACATAGTGTTCCAGCATGACAGCATTGCTGGATGGCACAAAGTGCCCGAAGTGGAAATGGGTCAAGTTTGAAGTGTACAATATATATGACAGTATTGCAGGATTGCAGAATGATTCTTGGCCAGAGTAAATCTCTAAAACCTAGGCAATCTCCCCTTCTCATCGATCACTGTCATCCTGAAGGGATCAGACAAACATAGGAGGGTAAATATATATTGTGGAATGTACGAAATTGGGAAATAATATATTCATATAGAGGCATATATGGTCAATATCATTCTAAATATTTAGGAGTGGTGTACATTAGTTTACACTAGCCTATCAACCCATGCTCCCGCATAGGCTAATTAGAAATAATATAGAAATAAAGATCATAGCTAATGATTATAATTATCTACCTCAAGTCATCTTTCATGTATTAAATATTTTGACACATACTCTTAAATAAATATTTATCATTATCAAGTTGCAGTAGATTTCATTTTTCATCTCACCTCTCACCTCCATGTGTGTTTGATATATATTTAATTGAACTATTTGTTTATAGATTGATATTCTTTATCTCTTGCATCATACATGAATACATGGCGACACATATTGTGGGTAGTATTTTATATAAATAATAACATAAATAATATATTTATAATGATAGAAATAGTAATTTAGAATTTTATATTGGTGCATTTTAATATTTTGTTGTAATTACATAATTTAAATTCAGATTTAGATGTTACTTCAACTTTAATAGTGACATAAATGGATAATTTATATATAAATTTAAGGAATTTGCATTATTTTTATAGTGACATAGGTGGGTAATTTACATGAAAATTAGGGGGTCACTTTAGATTCTTTTTTATAATGACAGAGGTGGATAATTTAGACACATATTTAGGTGGTTACTTTAACTATATTTTTTCTATAGTGGTGCGGGAGGAGGCCTTGCAAATAGGCCCCTAAAAAAATCTAAAATAGAATCCTATAGTGTGAGTCTTGGTAGTTTTACAAAACCCCTATAAAGATGTAAAAGCTTGAGATCCAATCCAGGACTGTTTGCATAAGTAACTCAAGATTTTTCCTAATTCGCGAGCATTATTCAATGTGTCTTGTGAAATCTCCAGCTGACCTCTAATGTATAGAGTTAATAACATTTAAATCCCTATTCCAATATCTTTATTTAAACCTCAACCACTTAATTGTTTTAGCTCTGTTTTTGTTGCAATTGGTTCGTATCGACTTAAGCTACCAGATAGCAGTGACATCTATCGTGATACATATTTTTGAGATTTAGTTTGAATATTAGTTTAGTTAATATGCAATTGAATATATTTTTGAATTAAAAGCTAATTAGATTTTTTTAAATCACGTGTACATCGCACGTGTGTCTATGCTAGTGCCAATAGAAATTCCATCAAAAAATAAGAGCCATTAAAAAGGATGAAGACCAGGTTGAAAAAAAGGAAATATATTTTTTGAGGACAATAGCAGGTGTTCTGCCTTTTCATTATAGTAGAAAGCAGCATTAGTATTTACAAGAGAAACCTAGGCGTGCCAGGTTGCAAAAGGTAAAAGGAAAAGGAAAAACGGCAGCCCAAAGGAGGCTGCACACCCATGTACATGATTAATTTACAGCAGGAGCTTGAAGCGCTAATTGAAGCGCAGCAACATCTTGGCGTATCAGGCCGGTCAATTGTGGAGCTGTTAGGGCCTTGTTGTCGTAGAAGCGCCGGCATCTTTCTTTCCAAATGTTCCAGATGGTGTATGTGATGGTTTGATTCCGGTCGGATGAGTCGGATATCAGATTGGACCACCAGGTCTTGATATCTGAGGTTGTCCCCATGAGGATTTGGTGTCCTGTTTGCTGCAAGACCATTGACCAAATTGACTGTGTGTGAGAGCAATTGGCAGCAAGGTGTAATATAGTCTCGGGTCTTATTCTGCACAGTTGGCAGATGGGATTTGCTTGTCCACCTCTACTGATGATGCGGTCTGCTGTCATGATTTTCCATTGGAGGAGCAACCAGAGGAAAAACTTGCATTTGTTCTCCACCTTCAGTTTCCAGATCCTGGACCAAGTGAAGTCCGGATGGGATCCCTTAAATTGGACTGCATATGCTGAGCCGGATGAGTAGTTGCTGTCCGCCGTGAAACGCCACTTGATTTGATCAGGTTGTTGGGTCAGCTGAATAAGGCGAAGTTTCTCCCAAAGGGTTATGAACTGGTGGAGAGCTTCGGTAGTATTGATGCGTTGTAAGCCCCGCATCCAGGTTTTGTGCTGCAAGCTACGAGCAGCATTCTGATTTTTCCTCCACGCCAAAGCATAACACAGAGGCGCAATATCCTTGGGTGCTTGTCCATTGAGCCATCTATCTTTCCAAAAACTTGTGCTCTCACCATTGCCGATTGTGATGGAGGTGCACGTTCTGAAGAGCTCGAGCTCCGTCTGTGTGACTGTAACTGGGAACCCTGACCATTGTCTTTGGTTGTCTGTCCATTTTAGCCATAACCAATGAAGTCTGAGTGCTCTTGCGAAATTGGCGAGGTCTGGAATACCAAGGCCCCTAGCTTTTTGGGCCGACAGACGCGTATCCAATTAACCTTGCAGTGGCCACCTCTTGCAGAATCTTCTCTCCAAAGGAAATTACGTCGTATCCTGTCAATACGCTTGATTGCCCATTTGGATAGAGGGAAAACTGTGAGGTGGTAGGTCGGGATGGATGAAAGGACAGATGATACCAGAGTCATACGGCCGGCCTTGGTGAGTAGTCTTCCTTTCCATCCTGACAGTCTTGCCCCAATTTTGTCAATGAGGATTTGTTCATCGGCTCGCCTTGTACGGCCAATCCGTAGTGGAAGGCCTAGGTAACGGCAGGGAAACTGACAGATCCTTCCAGGGAAAGCTGAAGTGACTGCGGCCAGTTCAGTAGCCTCACACTGTATCGGATATAACTCGGATTTCTGCATGTTTGTGAATAGCCCAGTTGCCTCCCCAAAGGATTGCAAGATACTCTGGAGATTGACCATATCTTGTGTAAGAGGCCGGACAAAGATAGCTGGCTGGTTCTAGGTTTGATGGGATCGGCCCCGATTGGGTGGAGCAATCCCTGTGCCGTCGCCAAGTCAAGAACTCGTTGGAGAGGGTCCATGGCAATGATGAATAATATTGGTGACAATGGGTCGTCTTGCCGTAGGCCTCGGCGATGCAAGGAAATATATGTACTACTTACATGGGCTCCGGTTCTTAATCAGACATTACGATCGCAGGTGCGCATCTTGGGAAGAAGATCAGAGCAATCCTCCGATGATATCGCAAACAAATCATTTTCATTCCATGCTCATTCCCATTTCGTTACTACGATGCGACAGAGTGACCAAGATTCTCTTAACCGAGAGAGACGGCGAATCGATCTGATTTAACCTTACAAGGTGGACCTAACACATACGACACGTGCAGCCACACCGGACCACACATGTCAACTGTTCCCATCATCACCCGACGTCTGAACCACGCCTGCCAAAATCCGGGTGAAGGGTCCCTCACGGTGAACTCCCAGAGAACCCGGAGGCGACATACACTCCAACACCCGCCATCATCCCACTCCCAGAGTACCAGGTCGCGATTCAAAGTATCGTTGCAATTCAGGTAATTAGTTTACCGGTTTCAACTACCTCCTACTCCCGGCATATGGTTAATACTATTCAAACTTGGTCAGCACGACCAACAATGGTACGGTCCTCAATCGACACAGGGGGAGGCTTACTTTCCATCCATTTCATATCCATAACCAAACTCATCTCCGCCTGGTCTCTATTTTTCCTGCCTCATTGATTCATTCTTAAGTAACATTGCAATAAGTAACCAGAATCTATATCTCGCGAGTGACAGAAAATCACTCGACTTCTACCGAATCCTAGTTAAGCATGACAGTACTAACGACCTTCACATACTAGTAGAGTAACTGAGGGAACCTAGGGATCATGCATCTAGGGTTCCAATCAACTCCTAGAAACGTAAATGCACAAATACTTAAATAAACAATGAATACTGAAATTAGGGGTTATGCTTCGGAGCTTGCCTGGGAGCAACACTAAGCTAGTGTTAGTACTAACAAGGCCTTGGGCCCTTCCGACCTTAGGCCGGGTCTTCGGTTGCTCCAGTTGGTCCTTCCCTCTTCGGGATGCGTTCACCAAACACCGTCTTGTGGATCGGTCCCGTCAGCACGTGCTCCACATCCACACATTGTACGTCTAGCGTACCTAAATGATATGCAACGATGCCAGTGCATGAACATAAGGAAAACAACGCATGAGGCATTTAAAGGCATACATGGCAAGTATAGGGTCACATGAAAAGACACAAGCACCTAGAGTTGGGTAGCA
This sequence comes from Panicum virgatum, assembly GCF_016808335.1. Lineage (NCBI taxonomy): Eukaryota > Viridiplantae > Streptophyta > Magnoliopsida > Poales > Poaceae > Panicum > Panicum virgatum. The sequence goes on along the minus strand of NC_053144.1, from coordinate 47,867,953 downwards.
GCGTACCATAAAAAGATAGCAAGCACATCAAGCATGGCACACCGATTCAATTGCTTAATCTACTACCAAGACATTAAATTTTCAAGAATTAATTAGCTCAACAAACCACAGCCAGCAGGTGGCATATATAAATAAAGTGTTTCATTTCCAAAAGCATTACTAAACTTATTTAGAAAAGTCAAGCAACCCTATAAAGCAATAACTATTAACTAGAGACTTTGTTTAACTAACAAGCATGCATAAGCAAGTTAAATAAAATGAACCATATTCTAACCAGGTTAACATGATATACATATGATCAACACAAATTGCTGAAATTAACCAAGCAGAAAAGAACTATTTAGCAATAAACATAAAAGGAAAAGCTAGAGCTAGTAGCTAAACAAATGCAAAAACTAGACATGCATCCATAACCTGGTAGCAAAACTTTACCAGCAGGTTAAGGCATTGATAAATCATGCAACAGAAATTTACCAACATTTATTGATAACAGGAAGCATTTAATTTAGCCCCAGTAAGACAAATAGAACAAAAATAGATTTAAAACATGCACATAGCTTCTGGGCACTAAATTTTTACAATGAACTAAGCATGTAAAGAGTAATCTACTACATAAATTTCATAATTTTTGGATTTCCAGAACTGCAGATATTAAATAAACAAGCTAAAACAAGCATTACTCATGATTAAATCAATACATCATAGAAACATTAAACAAACAGCAGGTTAAATATTTTTCTTAAGCACTACACACCAAAACAAAGCTAACCCAACTGGTTTTATATTTTTCTCATGCTCCTAACTCCATTTAGGGCATTTAACAAGCTACAAAAGTATTTATCTAGCATAAATAAAACTGTACCCAAAAAGTTGTCAAACAATATATTTCATGGTTCTATCTTATAGAGCATAAAAATATGAATCTAACAAAATTGGTTTTGCATTTTCCTACTGTTTTCTACTGATTTTCCAAGTTTCAAGCGATTTGGTCCCTAAAACACTATTCCTATGAGTCTGTGACATTGCAGAAAACCTCCTACACTCGCTTGAATTCCAGACCGAGGTCCTTGACGCGAGTTGGAACAGAGGAGGTGCTCGGGAGCTCGATTCGGCGAGAGGAAGCCATGCCGGCGGCCGGGGAGTGATGGAGAAGCATGAGGGAAGCGAGAGCTACCTGTAGGTGGGCTCAGTTGGGGCTGAGATGGCCGGAGGAGGCCCGGCGGCGGAGCAGTGGTGGAAGCGGTGGTGCAGCTCGGTCTCCGGCGAGGGGGTGGCCTGTGGAGGTCGGTCAAGGGGCTGGGGAGGTCGAGGGGGATGTGGGGAAACTCACCACGGTGTCAATTTGGGGGGAGGAGGACCGGAGGGAGGGGCTCGACGGGCGGGGACGGAGCTCCTGCGGAGCTGCAATGACGGTCGGCGGCACCGGGGCTGATTCGGCCGGGGAACGGCTCAAACGGGCTCGGGAAGGGGCAGCGGAGCTTCGGGGTGAGGCGAGGAAGGTAGGGGCGCACTGAATCGAGGCGAAGCGGCGAGTGGGGTGGCCGGCGCGGCACCGGCGGCAGCTCTGCTCGGCTCGGCGACGCGAGCACGAGGAAGAAGAAGGGGAGGGGGAGCAATGATTGGCATCGTGAGCGGATAAGGACGCGTCCGCACGGCGTGCGAGGATCACCGACGGCCGACGTGTGGCGGTCGCCGGCATGGGCGGCGTACGAGCACAGTGGAAGCAGGTAGCAGAGGAAGCAAGTCTGAACTTGTTTTTTTAGGGTCACCGGGGAGGAGAGCATCCCCCACCTGAATTTTCATTAATGGGCTTTTGGCAAGCCAAACAGCTATTACAGATTGGTTATAGCAATGTTAGGGGAAAAAACTAGGGGAGCATATTTGTAGTTCGGTGTTTACATATTAGAAAACACAGTGCACTAGGCATCACAAATAGTATAATCTTCTCTTCTCCATCTCCAGCTCCACTCACGGGCCTCATTCCGGCAGGCATCCCAGAGTCTGTTGTGTGAGGGGGGAAGAATCCTGAAGTTCACATCATTCCTATGCTTCCATAGGTTCCAGCAGATTAGGAGAACAAAGCTGTCAAAGTGCCTTGTCGGTATAGTTGCCGGGCGAGGAAGGGCCTAGAGCTTCGCCACATCGCCAAGCGTTGCGTCCATGCCTAGCGCTTGCCATGCCTGGTTCGCAAATGGGCATGAGAGGATCAGGTGATGACAGTCCTCCTCTCCAGAAGCACACAGTTCGCAAGAGGTGTCATCAAGCATATTTTTTTCCCGCAGGTTGGTCCGGCAGTTCAATCGTTGACGCTTCAGGAGCCACGCGAAGAATTGCACCCGCGGCAGGGCACGGTTCCTCCAAACAAAAGTGGCATAATCACATTGATCAGCCCCAGTTGCTTGCATAGTGAGCTGGTAGACTGGCCCAGCACGCAGTCCATTTTCCATGCCGGGCATAGGTGACAGTCTTCTGTCCTCATCCGAGCTCAGTTGCACCTCTTGCAGAATGTTTCCGAGGGCCGCAAGCTCCGTCCGCGCTCCAGTGGTGAGACGTGGGACAAGAAAGTGCTCAATGCCAGCGCCGAGCACGCTTGCAACTGACGCATCGGTGGAGGTAGTATGCGAGAAGAGGAGGGGGAACTGTTCTGCCAGGTGCCCGATTGAGAGCCATCGGTCACCCCAGAAGTTCGTGGCTGCACCATCCCCAACCTTGCAAACTGTGATAGTTCGGTACATCGGAAGTAGCTGCTCCATGTCATGCCAGTGCGCGCCCGCCAGCTCGCCTTGCATTGTGACAATGTCAATTTTCCCCCGAACCCAAGCTGCCCAGGCAGAGTCTCTAGGGTTGTGCAGGCGATGGAGTAATTTCAGGAAGAGACACTTGTTGTTCATGGCGAGATCCTTGATCCCCAACCCTCCCTGCTCTTTTGGCTGGCAAGCTTGTTCCCAGGACACCAGACACTGCGCACCAGAGACGTGATCCTCGCCCGACCAAAGGAAGGCTCGGCGGCGACGGTCCAGAGCGTCAAGTGTGCCTTGTGGGAGAAGAAGCGACGACATGGCATGGATCAGTTGGCTGTCCAACACGCTGTTGACCAACACCGCGCGGCCCATCAGGTTCGGTAGTGTGCACTGCCATGCAGCCAAATACTGGTCGGACTTGCTGATCAGCGGGGCGAAAGCATTGAGCTGTAGCCTGGGGGAAGCTGCCAATCTGACATCCAAGTAGCGCGGCCAAGTCTGCAACTTCACCAGGTGCAGTGTGCATGGGCACAATCGTGCTCTTGTTGTAGTTGATTTTGAGGCCAGTTGCCACTGAGAAAGTGTCCAGGACTTCCTTCAGCCGAGACGCGCTTGCAAGATCAGACTGTAGAACCACAAGGGTGTCGTCGACGTATTGCAACACTGGGTAAGGGAGATTGTCTCCCGCAGGGTGCCTGATGCCTGCATTCTGTTTGACCATCTGCTGCAGCACATCAGCCACAAGCAGAAATAGGTATGGGGAGAGTGGATCCCCCTGTCGGACGGCTCTCTTGCAGGGAAACCAAGGCCCAGGTGTTCCATTGACCAGCACAGCTGACTTGGACGAAGAAAGGAATGCCGCAATCCATCGGCACCAGAGCTGCGGGAAGCCGCGCACCGCCATGACCCTTTGCAGGCTATCCCAATTAACTGAGTCAAAGGCTTTGGCGAAGTTGAGTTTCAGGACCAAGGTCGGCAGCTTCCGTTTGTTGCAGCATTGCACCAATTCCATGGCGTAGATGAAGTTCTCCGAGATGGAGCACCCCTTGATGAAGCCAGTCTGGTCTACTTCAATGATCCTCGGAATTTCTACCTGCAGCCTGGTTGTCAGCATCTTTGCTATGATCTCCAGTGAGCAGTTTTGAAGACAGATGGGGCGATAATCGCCTGCCCGATAGGCAGAGTTGTGCTTGGGGATCATGACCACAAAGGAACGGTTCAACCGTTCAAGCTCCGCCTCTTCTCTGTGGAAGGCATGTGCAAGTTCCATAACAGTGCCGGCAACTGTGTCCCAGGCTGCAAGGTAGAAACTGGGACCAAAGCCATCCGGACCAGGGGAGCTGTTCTTGTTCATCGCGCGCATAGCCGCGCGCGCCTCAGCCTCCGTGAAGCCTGCAACAAGAGGCTCGCCGTTGACAGTGGCCGCCGTAGCATAGAGGACATCCAAGGAGAAGGTCCAGGTGGTAGCTTGCTCCTCACCAAGCAGGGCTCGGAGGTGCGTGGTCAGCGCCGCCGTCTTTGCTGCATGAGATGTGACCGCGACGCCGTCGACTTACAGCGCCTTGATTTGATTCCGGCGCAAGCGTTGACTGGCGTGCGCGTGGAAGAACTGGGTGTTGGGGTCGCCCTCACGTACAGCACGTTGCTTGCCACGCTGCTTCCAGTATGCGGCGCGTACGCGCAGGGAGAGGTCAAGCCTCTCCTGACATTCTTAGCGTAGGAGCTGTTCCCCTACAGATAGAACACGGGGCTCTTCGAGCACATCAAACAAATAGATGACAAATTTGCAGTTTTGGTGGAGAGAGGGTGGTGCACGCTTACTCCGCGCCCAGGCCTTGGACGCGCCCCGGACTGCTTTTAGCGCACATGCCATGTCACCGGCCACGTTACCTCGCCCGTGCCCATGCCAGGCTGGGAGGACTGAAGTCAGGAAGTCACGATCTTTGAGCCACCTGTTCTCAAAATAGAAGATGATTGGTTTAGGAATAGTGGTGCTGATAGTAAGTAGGATTGGTGTATGATCAGAGGTGGGTTTTGGGAGGGAGGTGAGTGAGGAGTTCGGGAAGCTTAGGCTCATAGAGTTGTTGAAGAACACGTGATCAAGGCGTGCAAGGGTGGGAGAAGCCCGGTGGTTGGACCAGGTGAAGAGTCGGTCCAGCAGCAGGATGTCGAGAAGGCCAAGTTCATCGATCAGATCGTTAAAGGCTTGGGCAAGAGGTTGGTTCAGTGACCCATTGTTATTGTCCTCACTCCCCCTGGTTAAGTTAAAGTCGCCTGCAAGAAGCCAATCCCCCTGAACTTGACCAGCGATATGTCGCAGATCGTCAAGAAAGAGGAGGGAGTCCCTATGGTCAGCGGGGGTGTACACATTCGTGATGGTAAAGCGGTGGTCGGTGGTAGCAGACGAGAAGAAGGTCGTCAGCGTGTGCCGGCAAGCAATGTACGAGGACGCAGTTAGAGACCTGGCGTCCCAGGCCGTCACCATGCCCCCACGAGAGCCAATGGATTCAGCTACATGAAAGTTGGTGAGGTTAGCGGGGAGGAAGCTACGGGATTTGTGAGCCGGGATCACCCGGAGTTTGGTTTCCTGAATACAGGCAACCGTCAGTTTGGAAGAGGCAAGCGTATCACGGACAAGCTTGCATTTGTCAACGTCACCTAAACCTCTAACATTCTAGGAGATAAAAGACCAGTTGATAGAGCTAGAAGCCATAGAAACAGAGAGTACACCGAGAGCACGACCACAGGCTACCCATCGCAGCGGGCGCACAGAACAGAGAAGACGTAAACAGACAAACATGACACCGGAAAGCTAACACGATAGACATGCTCCACGGGAGCAACAGGCTACAGACAACACAAATAAGCTTACTAAGAAACCAAAAGTCCCAAGCGAGGCAAGCGCTACTGCTAACATTAGTGGTCAAAGCAGTCCGCGCGCGAGGAACCTTGAGTTCAATCATTCCTTGTCAGCAAGCACCTCGTCCAGCACAGCGCTTATCCGAGCACTGATGGCCAACACACTGTCCAGGGCATTTGCCGTAGCCGCCCCCAGACCAACTGCATCAGCAAGCTTGAGCAGGTCGGAAGCTGAGATCGGTTTCTTGGTCTTCTTAAGGAGGTTCTTCTTGGTGACGTGGAGCTGCACGGGCTTGGAGCACAGAGCAAGGCTGTTCTGGAGCGCCTTGAGCTTAGATGCTTTCTCATATGAGTGCACGTAAAGCCCAGTGTCTTTGGTGGTGAGGTGTTTGCTGCTGCGTGTGGCGACCAGGCCCTTTCTGGCCCCGCCAGCAGCACGAGGGACTTTTGGTGGTTGGGGTGGGAGGTTGGCGTCAGGGTGATGCGGCGGGGACGAAGGCGTGGGGGTGGGTGATGGCGCCGCCACAGGTGTTGGTGGGCCGAAGCTCGCAGGCGGCGGTGCGTGCCCGGTGAGCAGCAGCGCTGGTGAGGCGCGGTAGGTGGCGGCGGGGTGGTGTGGTGTAACACCCGGTTTATAAAAGGACATAAACCGAGCAATCATATACGTGCCAGGATCAAGTCACACGTATATACAACAGAATGAATAATATATCACAGCACATATCACGTAAAAAGATATAATAAAGCGAGTACGAATGTTATTTATTACATTAATGACAAAAATGTCTGATACAGCGGAAGCGAAGTACAAATACGATAAAACTGTCCGAAGCTGAGCAGGGCGCCACAGGGACGTCGACTGGGAGACGAATGCCTAGAAGTCCTCGTACTCCTGGTAGCTCTGGGTGAACTCCCTCGCCTCGGCAGGAACTGAGCAGCAGTAGCGTATCCAAGAGGAAAAAGTAGAGAAGAGGCAAGAGTGAGTACACAACTTGTACTCAACAAGTATAACACAAACTATGAGGCTCTAAGGTTGGCTGACTGACTGCATTAGCTTTTAAGTATTGGCAAAATTTTATTAAAACTATTTACTACAAGTTGATGAATTACCATAAACCCAGTTACATAGTAATTAATCAAAATTAATCATGAACTACTGAGAACCAAACCGAACCAAGCCAAGGTAACCCCGAGAGGCACCCCCCTCGTCGGAAGGAGATAACCCCACTAATCAAAAGGAGGATCTGGGCCGCTCATGACCGTGAGCACGGCTAGTATACCAGTTTTACACTCTGCAGAGGTTGCACATCTTTACCCACAAGTCGTGAGCTACGCTAGTTGTTCATCACACTTCATTAGGTGAGATGACTAGCAAACTCACTACGAGGCCGTTACAAAGGACACGTTGGTAAGGTGTAACCGCTAAGGAATCAGGCCCCGCAACGATGGTAACCACCTCGAGGGGTACGCAAACCAAGCCTCGTAGCCTGGGCACCATTGAAGCTCACCACCCCCCATGCCCCGTCGGTAAATTACTCCCGAACCAAAATGACTTAATTAGTAAGCCAAGACCGTCTCATTCCAGTCTTGTGGTAGCGCTGTTATCCCAGGTTGTCGTTCTATGAATCGGTCCTTATGGAGAGTGGCCAACTAGGCAGTAAGCACCGTGCTGGCCCCCCTAAACCATGTTTCTAACAAAACAAATTTTAACGAGACGTGAGCCCCTCAAACGGGCCACTCTCAGAATTAAGTTGTATAAACCATTAATCAAATTAATTAAAAAGGACCATTATGTGTAATAGCGCGGCACCTAGCACAACTAACCAAAATGCAATCCAAAGGATATATATAAAGGATATAAAGTGGCTAGTAAAGTCCTTATAGGCATACAATATTAAAATACAGTATGAAATAGTGTTTAAAGTGATAGGTGGTGTTCATGTTATACTTGCCTTCCTCAAACTGTTCCTACTGCTGCTCAAACTAATCTGAAAATGAATGCTGCTCCGGGTACTGGTACTGGGGCTCCTCAGATGGTTCAACGTCTACTCGCGAATACATGGCCGAAAATAATACACAACATAAACATACATGCAAACAAAGGCTAACACTAAGAAACAGTACATCAATACATCAAAACAGCACACTAAACTAGTCTAAAACTATTCTATGCGTTACAACGATCGCGTGGACATAATGAACGCCTAAAACGGAGCTAAAACGCATAATCTAGGCCAAAAACAAGTTCCAGGGACCTATTTGTAAGAAAACTAGAGTTCCATGGGGTTTCTGGGCAAAACCGAGGACTAAAACATAATTAAACATTAAATTTGGGGCCTAACACGCAAAAGAACAGGGGCTGGACGGCGGGTTTGAAATCTAAAAAGCTCAGGGTTCAAAATGATAAATTCTGGGCTTATCTGGAAATACTTTTACACTATTGTGGACTGCGGGTTGATAATGACAAAACCGGGGGTCTCTTTAGAAAAAGAGCCAGGCCGAACCGGTATCCTTGGATCCAGGCCATTGGATCGAGATCTAGTGGCTCAGAGATAAGCTGGATCTAGATCTAATCGTGGCCGTCGGTCTTGAATCGGGTGGCTGAGAGGCTTTGCGCGCGGGAGCGGCGGCGGAACACCGCCGGAGCTCTGCTTTCCCGAGGCAGATTCGAGCGGGGCTGGGGTCTGGAATGGAGTATACGACACGCGTAAACCACCTAGGGCAAAGGCGGGGGCTGGCGTTGCTTAGGGCGGCGGATCCAACCGCGGCGGCGGCTCTGCATGGCGAGAATCGCCGGTGTGCACGAGGTCAGGCCAGACGTGGGCTACAAACCTAGATATCCAGCACAAAAAGAAAGGAGGGGCCGACGTGATGCTCACCGAGGCTTGAATCTGGTCGGGGTGACGCGTAGAGTCGTAGGCGTCGAGCTCCGGCGGCAGAGATCGACGCTGCACACGAAAAGGTCGTTGCAGGGGTCGGGGTCGAAGAAAGAGGGATCGGGGAGGCTCCTGACGCCGGGGCGAAGCGATTGTAGTAGCTCTCCGGGGTTGTGGCGCGGTGGAGCAGCAGGTCCGCGGTGGCGTAGAGCTCCGTGCCAGCAATGGCGAGGCGGAGGTGGCTCTGGGGCTTGCTGGCGGCTTCGGCGTGGCGTAGTGAGGGCCCCGAGAGGTGCGGAACGCCAAATAAAGGAGGCTGCTGGGGTTTTGGGCGTGCGTGCCTTGGATGGAAGGGCTGGCGAGGATCACGGCCGAGATTGGTGCCGTGCGGGGATAGCGGATCGAGCCGCTGCCCTGCGAGATCCCGGGCTCGGCGCGCAGCTTCTAGAAGGCGGGCGAGCACGGGGCGGTTGGTTGGTGGGTCCTGTAGGACCGGGGCGGTCCACGGCGCAGCGGGGAGGCGGGCCTGCGGTGGTCCAGCGAGCAGAGGAGTCAGGGCACTGGGAGGAAGGAAGGTGGAGAAGATGAAGCCAATAGGTGGGCCAGGCCAGTCAGCGACAGGGAAGGAAAGGATGGCGCGGGTGAACGGCGCCGACGTGTGGGCCTGGGCGCGGGCGAAGGTCGCGGCGCTGTGTTGTTGCGGCTGCCAGGTGGGGATAGCGGGTCATGGTAGGAGGCGCGCGCGGCTGCGCTGGCTGGTAAGCGGGGCCGACGGGTCAGGCAGAGGAGGGGCAAGCGCGCGGTGCGGGAGAGGGGGGAGCGACGGTGCATGGCTGGAGCGGGGCATTGCGGTAAGGGGGGGAGAGCGGACTGGGCCGGCGTAGGGAGGAGCCAGCTGGGCCGCGGCGCTGGGCCAGCGCTTGGAAGGGAAGGAGGAGGAAAAGGCTGGGAAAAGGGCCGGGCCGCTTAGGATTGCTGGGCTGGATTTCTTCTTTCCTTTTTCTTTCTTCTTTTTCAAACAAACTCAAACCACACTCAAACTATTTGAATTCAACCCTAGCACTCAAACAAATAAAACAATGCAGCAGCACGAATGCACAAGCATGTTGAACTTAGACAAATTTTTAATTACTTGTGGAACGAAATTAGATTAAATGCAAGCTAAGCAAATTATATTCTAGAAAATTAAATAAAACCAATTTAAATTTATTATTAAATCTGAAAATTAAATTAGGGTGTTACAAATCCTACCCCCTTACAGGAATCTCATCCCGAGATTCTGGGCTGGCTAGCAAAGAGAAACAAGGATGGAATTAAGTTCTACTCACTTCAGAGTTGGATTCTCATACCCACGTGACTTGAGTTGGAAGTATGTTGAATCTCATGCTCAATCTGCTCTCCTGACGAGGTCTGGACCTTTACCCGTCTTTTGGTAGGCTGCATTACAAGTTTGTTTCGATCTGACCAATCTTGACCAAGAATGATGTCGATTCCTGTTGACTCCATTACAATAAGGTTCTCAGGGAAGGTTGCCTCGCCTATCCTTATGCTGACTCGAGGACATAAGTAACTGGAGATCTGTTCCGCCCCTGATGATTTGATGACCATTCTCTTCTTCATGGGAAGCTTCAATATCCCATGCTTAGCAGTAAACTGCGTGCTGATGAATGAATGTGTAGCACGAGGGTCTATCAACACTGAGGCTGTGAATGAGTTGACTAGAAGCATGCCAAGAATGACTGGAATATCATCTCGAATGGTTTCTGCTGACACATGGTGAACTCTACCCTGAAGGTACTCTTTTGGCCCCTTCTTGGATTGCTCATGCTTTGTAAGATCACTGCACACTGGTATCACCTGTTGCTTATCCTGATCATTCTGGGCATCTTGCTTGGAGCAGTTCCCGGAAATAAGGTGGGTCTCGTCACCACTGGTACGCGGAACTGGTGAAAGGTCCTGGACTGGTGCTACCGGTGACAGGCGCTTCTGTGGACAACTTTTGGCATAATGACCTTTTTGTCCGCATTTGTAGCACTTACGGTGGAGGTGAAAGACGCTACTTGGTTGACCTCCCTGTGAACTTAACATCACCTCTTGCATTACTTCTGCTGCTTGCCTTTTGGGTTCCTTGCGGCCACGTGGCTGAATCACCTTCATAGTGATAGTCAACCCATCAACATAATCATAGAGAGCTTGATTCTCGACCTGTGTATCTCTAGAGCACTCAGGATCCTTTCTCTTCTGGATGGTCTGTAGCTCATCGACCGATGGACTGTCGAGGAAAAGGGAATCCTCTGCTAGCTGCTCTTGATGAGACCTCTTCCTCTTTGTACTAGAGAACAACCTCTGGTTCCTCCTAGTTGTGGCTTCATCTTCAGTCGCACGAACTTGACGACAAGGAACGCCATAGAATTGGCAACACGGGCAAGTTTTCTCACAATCACCCATTGCACTGTCTCCAAGGTCTTTTTGTTCTGCCGACATCTGAGCTGGGGCAAAGAGGAAACACAGATTGGTAAGGTCAAGGAAGAGAGAAAAACTCCATTATTTAAGGTTCTATCCTATTTAGACAACACTGCACAGGCATTACTGCTGATAACTCCAGATAGGTGTTACATAAATTCGAGAAAAAGGAACTATAGCATAACTCTTCTGCCTCATATGAGAGATTCTCAAATTCTCCTGTACTATCTGTAGGCCGGGGTGTCACATCCCTACCCCCTTACAGAAACCGACGTCCTCGTCGGTGAATCTCTGGATATCACCTTCTCTTCGCGCTATCCTTCTTTTCAACAAGCAAGACAGAAGAAACCCAAGGCAGGATAAGGTAGAGAGGATAGAGTGGATGGTTTTACCCCCAACGATCTAACTCAATTTTATTACTTAATTTAAATTTAACTTAAGAGTCGATTTACATTTGAACAAGTTCAACAGCTAAACTATGCAATCAACCAAAAATCCAAATCAAACATGTAGCATAATAACAAGCATACAAAAGTTCATACTTTAGTCGAGTTTAACACACGACTCGACTAACACAACGCGTCGCAGAACGTGCTATCGTATTATTATAAAGGGGTCATCTTGCTTATACCTATGATGGTCAGACGACTTACTCCAGGCCAGAATCTATGGAAACTATTCTATAGAGAGAAATCAAGGTAAGACGAGTAAGAATCTTGGAATTCAAGGAATATAATAGCAAAATAGTTTCAGCAGACAAGGCTGGGAGAGAAGAAGACTTAAAACTCGACCAGTTCTATCTAGGCTTTCGTCCTACAGTCGATACGGCTCTGATAACACTCTGTAACACCCGGTTTATAAAAGGACATAAACCGAGCAATCATATACGTGCCAGGATCAAGTCACACGTATATACAACAGAATGAACAATATATCACAGCACATATCACGTAAAAAGATATAATAAAGCGAGTACGAATGTTATTTATTACATTAATGACAAAAATGTCTGATACAGCTGGAAGCGAAGTACAAATACGATAAAACTGTCCGAAGCTGAGCAGGGCGCCACAGGGACGTCGACTGGGAGACGAATGCCTAGAAGTCCTCGTACTCCTGGTAGCTCTGGGTGAACTCCCTCGCCTCGGCAGGAACTGAGCAGCAATAGCGTATCCAAGAGGAAAAAGTAGAGAAGAGGCAAGAGTGAGTACACAACTTGTACTCAACAAGTATAACACAAACTATGAGTCTCTAAGGTTGGCTGACTGACTGCATTAGCTTTTAAGTCTTGGCAAAATTTTATTAAAGCTATTTACTATAAGTTGATGAATTACCATAAACCCAGTTACATAGTAATTAATCAAAATTAATCATGAACTACTGAGAACCAAACCGAACCAAGCCAAGGTAACCCCGAGAGGCACCACGAACGCGCGAGTGGCGCGATGGTGGCGGCTCCGGTTGTGGAGCGCACCCACCCGGGTTCGACTCCCCTAGAGAGCACCGGGTGTCGCACTGGGGGTTTATTCCCCGTATTTGTTTTTTGCAGGTCCTGGACATCTCGCGTGGCGCCACAATGGGACTACGACGTGCCCATCGTCTACAAAGCTCTGTGCGGCTTTGGTGATCTCCAGAAGGACGCTGGTTGTGTGTATAGGTTGTAGGCTCTAGAGGTGTGCGTGTGTGTGGTGTGAGTGTGTTGTGTTGAGTTGAGTTCAGATACTACAACTTGTATACTTAGGTTCCAGGCTCAAAAAAAACCCCGAGAGGCACCCCCTCGTCGGAAGGAGATATCCCCACTAATCAAAAGGAGGATCTGGGCCGCTCATGACCGTGAGCACGGCTAGTATACCAGTTTTACACTCTGCAGAGGTTGCACATCTTTACCCACAAGTCGTGAGCTATGCTAGTTGTTCATCACACTTCCTTAGGTGAGATGACTAGCAAACTCACTACGAGGCCGTTACAAAGGACACGTTGGTAAGGTGTAACCGCTAAGGAATCAGGCTCCGCAACGATGGTAACCACCTCGAGGGGTACGCAGACCAAGCCTCGTAGCCTGGGCACCATTGCAGCTCACCACCCCCATGCCCCGTCGGTAAGTTACTCCCGAACCAAAATAACCTAATTAGTAAGCCAAGACCGTCCCATTCCAGTCTTGTGGTAGCGCTGTTGTCCCAGGTTGTCGCTCTATGAACCGGTCCTTATGGAGAGTGGCCAACCAGGCAGTAAGCACCGTGCTGGCCCCCCTAAACCATGTTTCTAACAAAACAAATTTTAACGAGACGTGAACCCCTCAAACGGGCCACTCTCAGAATTAAGTTGCATAAACCATTAATCAAATTAATTAAAAAGGACCATTATGTGTTATAGCACGGCACCTAGCACAACTAACTAAAATGCAACCCAAAGGATATATATAAAAGATATAAAGTGACTAGGAAAGTCCTTATAGGCATACAATATTAAAATACAATATGAAATAGTGTTTAAAGTGATAGGTGCTGTTCATGTTATACTTGCCTTCCTCAAACTGTTCCTGTTGCTGCTCAAACTGATCTGAAAATGAATGCTGCTCTGGGTACTGGTACTGGGGCTCCTCAGATGGTTCAACGTCTACTCGTGAACACATGGCCGAAAATAACACACAACATAAACATACATGCAAACAAAGGCTAACACTAAGAAACAGTACATCAATACATAAAAACAGCACACTAAACTAGTCTAAAACTATTCTACGTGTTACAACGATCGCGTGGACATAAAGAACGCCTAAAACGGAGCTAAAACACATAATCTAGGCAAAAAAACAAGCTCCAGGGACCTATTTGTAAGAAAACTGGAGTTCCAGGGGGTTTCTGGGCAAAACCGAGGACTAAAACATAATTAAACATTAAATCTGGGGTCTAACGCGCAAAAGAACAAGGGCTGGACGGTGGGTTTGAAATCTAAAAAGCTCAGGGTTCAAAACGATAAATTCAGGGCTTATCTGGAAATACTTTTACACTATTGTGGACTGCGGGTTGATAATGACAAAACCGGGGGTCTCTTTAGAAAAAGAGCCAGGCCGAACCGATATCCTTGGATCCAGGCCGTTGGATCGAGATCTAGTGGCTCAGAGATAAGCTGGATCTAGATCTAATCATGGCCGTCGGTCTTGAATCGGGTGGCTCAGAGGCTTTGCGCGCGGGAGCGGCGGCGGAACACCGCCGGAGCTCTGCTTTCCCGAGGCGGATTCGAGCGGGTCTGGGGTCTGGAATGGAGTATACGACACGCGTAAACCACCTAGGGCAAAGGCGGGGGCTGGCATTGCTTAGGGCGGCGGATCCAACCGCGGCGACGGCTCTGCATGGCGAGACTCGCCGGTGTGCACGAGTTTAGGCCAGACGTGGGCTACAAACCTAGATATCCAGCACAAAAAGAAAGGAGGGGCCGACATGATGCTCACCGAGGCTTGAATCTGGTCGGGGTGACGCGTAGAGTCGTAGGCGTCGAGCTCCGGCGGCAGAGATCGACGCTGCACACGAAAAGGTCGTTGCAGGGGTCGGGGTCGGAGAAAGAGGGATCGGGGAGGCTCCTGACGCCGGGGCGAAGCGATTGCAGTAGCTCTCCGGGGTTATGGCGCGGCGGAGCAGCAGGTCCGCGGTGGCGTAGAGCTCCGTGCCAGCAATGGCGAGGCGGAGGTGGCTCTGGGGCTTGCTGGCGGCTTTGGCGTGGCGTAGTGAGGGCCCCGAGAGGTGCGGAATGCCAAATAAAGGAGACTACCAGGGTTTTGGGCGTGCGTGCCTTGGATGGAAGGGCCGGCGAGGATCGCGGCCGGGATTGGTGCCGTGCGGGGATAGCGGATCGAGCCGCTGCCCTGCGAGATCCCGGGCTCGGCGCGCAGCTTCTAGAAGGCGGGCGAGCACGGGGCGGTTGGTTGGTGGGTCCTGTAGGACCGGGGCGGTCCACGGCGCAGCGGGGAGGCGGGCCTGCGGTGGTCCAGCGAGCAGTGGAGTCCGGGCGCTGGGAGGAAGGAAGGTGGAGAAGATGAAGCCGACAGGTGGGCCAGGCCAGTCAGCGACAGGGAAGGAAAGGATGGCGCGGGTGAACGGCGCCGACGTGTGCGCCTAGGCACGGGCGAAGGTCGCTGCGCTGTGGTGTTGCGGCTGCCAGGTGGGGACAGCGGGTCATGGTAGGAGGCGCGCTCGGCTGCGCTGGCTGGCAAGCGGGGCCGGCGGGTCAGGCAGAGGAGGGGCAAGCGCGTGGTGCGGGAGAGGGGGGGAGCGATGGTGCTGGGCTGGAACGGGGCATTGCGGTGCGGGGGGGGGGGGGGGAGAGCGGACTGGGCCGGCGTGGGGAGGAGCCAGCTGGGCCGCGGCGCTGGGCCAGCGCTGGGAAGGGAAGGAGGAGGAAAAGGCTGGGAAAAGGGCCGGGCCGCTTAGGATTGCTGGGCTGGATTTCTTCTTTCCTTTTTCTTTCTTCTTTTTCAAACAAACTCAAACCACACTCAAACTATTTGAATCCAACCCTAGCACTCAAACAAATAAAACAATGCACCAGCATGAATGCACAAGCATGTTGAACTTAGACAAATTTTTAATTACTTGTGGAACGAAATTAGATTAAATGCAAGCTAAGCAAATTATATTTTAGAAAATTAAATAATACCAATTTAAATTTATTATTAAATCTGAAAATTAAATTAGGGTGTTACATGTGGTGGCGGTATGCATGCAAGAACTATGGCGAATTGCGGCAGGCGCGGCAGCAGGGGGTTGATGTAGCCATGGCAGAGGATCGCGGCGCCAAGGAAGGCGGAGGGGAGGAGCGGCGGCGGTTGGCCCTATTGCGCCGGTGCAGGGGGCGTTGTGGGCCGAAAACTTGTGGGGCGGGCGGCAGCAAGCCAGTAGCCCCTGGGCCAAGGTGCGGCCCATTACCGCTAGCCGGAGGAGGCCCAAAGAACGGAATCCATTTCCCAGCCTCGTCGAACTGCTGGGAGCGCGGCCAGAACGCCATGCATGCTGGGAGGGTGTACACCGAGGCGGTACGGGACATGGGGGTTGTTGAGCTCCAGTACCAGGTGGAGGGAGGAGCGATCCGGGTCGGGGAAGCTGAGCGGGTCGATCTCCACGACGGTGCCCAAACTGCCAAAGACCGCGCGGATCTGCTCGGCATCCCAGTGTTCTTCAGGGAAGTTCCAGACCACGACGTGGGCAAGCCACCCGGGGACCCCGACGAAGCGATCTTCCATGTCTTCCACCCGTTCTAGGCGGACCTCCACCCCTTCGTGCACAAAAGGTTGGAGACTCACGGTAGCCTCGCGCGCAGCGCAAGTGAGGAAGCGGAGAAGGAACACGCCGCGGTAGGAAGGGGTCATCTCGAAATGCAGACCAGGGACCAGGGAGTGCATGGCCGCGCGGAGGAAGGGGCCTGGGGATGCGACAGCGCTCCGCGCCTCCAGGTGCACGAAGACGCACTTGGCCGCACGCGACCAGTCCCCCTCGGGGACCCAGACTTCCATGTACTCCGGGCCACCGTCAGCGTCGCTCTCCACCTCATCCTCACTCTCTCCTTCGTCGTCTTCCTCAGCGGCTGGCTCGGAGTTGGGAATGACTTCCGGCGCCGGGGGAGGGGACGGTGGTGAGCAGCCGCGGCCCGCAGAGCTGCTCCCCTTGCTCAGCGGGGGGGGGGGGGGGGGGTCGCGGTTGCCCACCATCCGGATGTCGCGCGCCTTGGGGTGCACATAGCGCCGAGGGGACGCGCTGAGGGCGCCCTTCGCGGCGTCCACCGGCTCCTGAAAATGATCTCCCAGAAAGTACAGGCCCTCATCATCAGCAGGCTCGCGCTTCACCTGGAAGCCGATGACAGGTCCATCACTTGAGGTGGCAAGCATGTGCAGGGGGTCGAAGGAGGTGGTGAAGGGTGGGAGGTTGAGTAGGGTAGGCGGGGGCGTGGGCGTGGCGGACTGTAACACCCATGTGTTAAACTTGGGTTTAACTAGCTAACTAGTGACCAAATTCTCTCGGTTACAAGTTGAGTCACAAATCGACTCAAAACTCGATTTCAAATCCTGGAGCCAACAGAACCCGGATACTCCGGGTATGAATCCGGAAATTCCAGATTTACCCGGATACTCCGAATATTCTTCCGGATACTCCGGACCTGGAACTTTATATCTCATGTTTTGGTCCTTTTGCTGTTCCCAAACGTTACAAAACATTACTCACTCTCTCCCGTGCTCTCTCTCTCTCCCTCACTAGTCCTCCTTCCTCCCTAAGGCCTAGACCCCAAGATCTTCCATTTCAAATTGATTCCAAGGCAAAGGGAACCTCTATCGGCGTGGGGAATCATCTCCTCCAGGTATTCCACCTTGGGGTGGTTTCGTTTTCGAGTTTTTCTTGCAAGGGAAGCTTCCTCAAGGTACCCAAGCTAGGGCTAAGTGGTTTGATCGTTTTAGGATGTGTTAAGCAATTTCCTTTGGGTCAATCATCTTCTTATGAATCACTCTACTAGGGTCTAGAAGGGTTTCGAATTTTGTGGGTTGGTTTTGCCTCAATCAAAGTTTCAGTTTTGGGGGCGAAAGTTGTGTCAAACCCGGAAACTCCGAGTATTATTCCGGATACTCCGGAAATGTCGTCCCGGAAACTCCGGTTTTAGGCCCGGAGACTCCGGATTTGGGAATCCGGATATTCCGGTTTTGCAGAGTTATGAACGTCGAGTTGTGTGGTTAGTAGTATTTGTAATCGGTTAAGGTTTATTTCAAAGTTTCAAAGTATATTTCATACATTCTCATATCATATGCATACGTATAGACGCCGCCACTGAAGGAGTCGTATACGAGGTGGTTGCGGAGCCACAGGAGCCGCAGGGCAAGCCCCACAACAGGAGGATCGTGGGGAGCAAGTCCAAGGCCCATCTCACCCTAGCACTGAGCCGCAGACCCAAGGCAATCCCCGGTGCACATCCTAATATTTTAAATTA
This sequence comes from Panicum virgatum, assembly GCF_016808335.1. Lineage (NCBI taxonomy): Eukaryota > Viridiplantae > Streptophyta > Magnoliopsida > Poales > Poaceae > Panicum > Panicum virgatum. The sequence goes on along the minus strand of NC_053144.1, from coordinate 47,850,048 downwards.
TGTCATCTATATATATGTCTCTAATATTGTGCATTAGGTTTAGGAATTAGGTTGAAACCTAGTTGCATGATTCCTAGTTTTTCCTGGGCCTCATACTAGTATGAATAGGTCGTTAGCACTGCTATGCTTAATAGGGCTCGATAGAAGTCGAGTGATAATTCTGTCACTCGCAAGATATAGGATGTCCTTATATTACAGTATGTGCTTTATTATATCCAAGATGGAAGGTAAGGGATGGGAGCCCGGATGGGGGAAGGTATAGCCCCATCTGTGTTGATTAAGGACCGTTCCGTTGTCGGCTGTGCTGATCAGGGATTGAATTGTACTAACCGCATGCCGGGAGTAGGAGGTAGTCGAAACCGGCAAGCCGAGTACTGCCTTGCTTCGAAAGAACAGAACTTCATCACCACCCCTTAGGGCGAGTCGAGTAGTCGCGGAGAAATGAGATGCATATGTTTACTTTTGGTGGTCTCACGTTGAGCTCGACTGACTATATGTAGGTGGGGCGGTTCTGTAGTTCGAGGCGGGGAGGGGAAAGGTTGGTGCGTGGGGTCCGACGGGGCTTTTGCGTGCCGTGTTGGTTAGGTTCCCCTTGCAAGGTTAAATCGGATCGATTCGCCAGGTCTCGCGGTCATGAGGGCCTTGATCTCTTGGTCACATCGTAGTAAGGAATTGGAATAAATTGAGATGAGATGTGGATTGCTATTATCTAAACTAATGGTTTGCTCACCATGATTGTTGTAGATTTGCAAAACATTGGAGCTTAGTAAATTGATTACTTTATATTGAAACTAAAACATGGAAATAAGGACTCACTTGTAGTTGCATTTTTCCGCAAAACCAACCACCGGCCAAAAAGCTTTGCATGTCTAGTTATGTGGGCTAAGTATACCCAATGGTCGGGTAAGTCCTTGCTGAGTATTAGTATACTCAGGGTTTGTTGCCACCATTATTTTTCAGGACAGACAGAAGTAGACTTCTGCCCCTGCTGTATCAAGTTCATACGCCGGGATGCAAAGGGGTGGGAGGTGGTGGAGCGAGACTGAGACCCATAGGTTAGGGAGTGGTCGGTTGCACACCTTAGGGCAGAGTGTGCAGCTCCTCAATTTTTGACCGGTCATGGTTAATCAGGGCTTATGCAGGCTAGTGTAGTTGTAGGATATAGTCTATTAAAACTTCCGGACATTGGCTGTAAAGTTTGTAAACTATGCAAAGTTTGTAGATTATTCAGTATATTTGAACTCGGGTTGTAAAACCTAATGTTTGGTACTCATATGGTGTTCATATTTTTAAGTATTACGTTGTGCTTGTACCATCTGCGCCCTCCTTCGCGTGGGACTTCCGGTGTTGTTTCGATCCGGGCCGTGGGTTGCGAAAGGATCGCCAAATTAAGCCGTTAAGCTAATGCGCCCGATGTGTTCAAAAGACGGCCATTACGCTTAATTAGAGTTTTAATTTGGCGGTTCTGTCACAGCTGGTATCAGAGCCGAAACGCACTGGGGGTGGTACGAGCATGACTAGTTTTGGGGTTTCTACGACTTAAAAATATAACTTCGACTTAAGGCAAAATGTTATTTAGTAGTGTGGGCGGGGGTTAATCGTAATAGCCCTATATAGCTAATGTTAGAGTTGTAGCTAGATTGTTGGGTTGGGGCTGGGAGGTTACCGTAGGACGATCATGCATTGTGCATCATGCCATTCATTGATTTAAAAGGATTCTTGCATTTAGTGGGTGGGAACAATGTAAACGTGACATGAATATCCGGATACTCTGGATATAGTTTCGGATATTCCGGGTAGGGGTAACCGGATATTCCGAGTTAAAATCTGGATAGTCCAGATTTAGTTGCAAAAAGATTTTCGGCTTTTTGATTTAAATTGCGCTTTCTGCCTTCTTCCATGGTTGATTGTTTGTAATCAAAATTTTTGGGACTAATTCAACCATGGTTGAATGCAGAATGGGAGAGCCACCGAACCCTCCTGAGTTGGCTCAGGCCATTGCGGCCATGTTCACTAGGCGCGATGAACAGACGGCACTCCTCCGTGAGCTTGTGGCGCAGGGCAGAGCGCCGCAGCTCGAGCATCACCACCAGCCACCTATTCCGGGATATGAGCAATTTCTGAGCACCCAACCTCCGTTATTTCACAAAGCTGATGAGCCGCTGGAAGCCGACAGCGGGCTCCGGACCATAGAGTCCAAATTCACCCTGCACCCATACAATGATGGGGACAAGGCAGGATTTGCCGCTCAGCAGCTTAGGGGCCCTGCTCGCACATGGTGGGACAATCATGTGGCTATGTTTCCGGCGGGCACTCGATTCAGCTGGGCGGAGTTCAAGAACGCCTTTAGAGCACATCACATCCCTGCAGGGGTCATTCGCAGGAAGCTCACAGAGTTCTTGGCCCTGAAACAGGGTAACAGCAGTGTCCTACAGTACTCTCAGGCCTTCAACACTTTGTCACAATATGCCGGGTACCATGTAGACACTGATGAGAAGAAGCAGGCGTGTTTCCGGCAAGGGCTTAGCAGTAAGCTCCAAGATCGTCTGGCGATGGTCAAGTTTGACACTTTCAGTGAGCTAGTCAATGGGGCTATCATTCAGGAGGATGCCCACCTAGCTCACAAGGCAGAGAAGAAAAGAAAGGCGCCGACAGCGGGATCTTCAAGCAGCACTCCCCAGAGGTTTCGCTTGGTGCAGTCGGGACCACATAGAGCCCCTTTTCATCACCAGCCACAGCAGCAGCGGGGATACAGGCCCCCCTCAGTACACATCATCACAGGGGACAACCAGAACTCCTGTTCCTCAGCAGGATGAACAGAAAGTATGGATGCAGCAGCCGGGGATGCGCCCCAATTTATTCCCGTGCTACAACTGTGGGCAGCTGGGACACTTTGCACGGAACTGCCCGATGCCACCAAAGCAGGGCCAGCAGTCCAGTCAGCTGAGCCAGAAGCAGAACGTGGCTCATTTCAAGCCCGGGCAAGTGCACTACACCACCCTCGAGGGCATTCCAGAGGGAGCTCCAGTGATGGTGGGTACGTTTTCCATAAACGATCAACCCGTTACGGTATTATTTGATTCTGGGGCATCTCACACATTCATTAGCAAGGATTGTGCTACTAGACTTGGATTGGAAATAGAAAATATGTCGATTCCATACAATATCCATTCACCTGGAGGGCAATTAATAACCAATCAAACAGTTAAACAAGTACCTTTGCAATTCCAAGGAAAAATCTTTGACACTCATCTGATTATGTTGCCAACTCAGAAAGTGGACATTATTATTGGAATGAATTGGATGAAATTTCATGGGATTCTCCTAGATACGTCATCATATGTGGTGTACGTAAACTCTCCTCTTCATGGTTCCATGACACTATCTTTGATGAATCATAAGTCGATGACTCCTGTTGTGCACCACACCGAGGGCAAGAGCCTAGCCGATATACCAGTGGTGTGTGAATACCCGGATGTTTTTCCGGATGATTTGCCTGGCATGCCACCGGATCGAAATGTGGAGTTTACCATTGAGTTGCAACCGGGCACGGCACCCATCTCTAGAAGACCCTATCGGATGCCACCCAATGAACTGGCGGAATTAAAGAAGCAGTTGCAAGAGATGCTCGATAAAGGTTATATCCGTCCTAGCACTTCGCCCTGGGGCTGTCCAGCACTCTTCGTTAAAAAGAAAGATCAAAGCCTCAGGTTGTGCGTGGACTATAGACTTCTAAATGCCGTCACAATTAAGAATAAATATCCACTTCCCCGAATTGACATCCTGTTTGATCAATTGTTCGGGGCCAAGGTGTTTTCCAAGATTGATCTCCGCTCGGGTTATCATCAGATCAAAATCCGAGTAGAAGATATTCCTAAGACGGCCTTTTCTACCAGATACGGGCTGTATGAATATCTGGTTATGTCTTTCGGGCTGACAAATGCCCCTGCTCATTTCATGTATCTCATGAACTCGGTGTTCATGCCCGAGCTAGATAAGTTTGTCGTGGTATTCATTGACGACATTCTTGTGTTTTCCAAGAATGAGGAGGAGCATGCAGAACATCTCCGCATTGTGCTTCAGTGCCTGCGGGAACACAAGATGTACGCTAAATTCAGCAAATGTGATTTCTGGCTCACGGAAGTCCAGTTCTTGGGCCACATCATCTCAGACAAGAGGATTTCTGTTGATCCTAGCAAGATTCAGGATGTCCTGAATTGGAAGACTCCAGAGTCTGTTTCAGAGATCCGGAGTTTCCTTGGGCTAGCAGGATATTATCGCCAGTTTGTACCAGAGTTCTCTAAAATTGCTAGGCTCATGACTGAGTTACTCAAGAAAGGGGTGAGATTTAGTTGGGACAATAATTGTGAGCAGGCCTTTCAGACCTTGAGAAGGCTTCTGACGTCTGCCCCTGTCCTCGCTCAGCCAGATATCACCCGGCCTTTTGATGTGTATTGTGATGCATCAGGTATGGGTCTCGGCTGTGTTCTCATCCCTGGTTGTCTTGGCCGGATATTATTCGGCCATTAATACTTGTTGTAATGCATCAGGTACGGGCCTAGGCTGCGTCCTTATGCAGGATCAACGAGTGATTGCCTATGCCTCCAGAGCCCTTAGGCGACATGAAGAGAATTATGCCACCCATGATTTGGAGTTAGCCGCAGTGGTTCACGCTTTGAAGATCTGGCGTCACTATCTCTTGGGTAATCCAGTACATATCTACTCCGACCATAAGAGTCTCAAGTACATCTTTACCCAGAGTGAGCTAAATTTGCGCCAGAGGCGGTGGTTAGAGCTGATTAAAGATTATGATCTGGAAATTCATTATCACCCGGGCAAAGCCAACGTTGTTGCAGACGCATTAAGTAGAAAAGTGAATTGCAACTGCACCTCAGCAATACCTGTGCATGCAACTCTATGCCAATAAATGGAGAAGTTGAATCTAGTTATGGTAGCTAAGGGTACGCTTACCAACATTACCCTCACTCCAACCCTTCGAGATCAAATTATTGCTGCTCAGAGAAACGATGTGGGCATGAGCAAGATCAGACAGAGGCTTAGCAAAAATGATCATCGGGTTCAATGTTTCCATCAGGATAGTGAGGGAGTTCTCTGGTTTAAAAATCGATTGGTGGTACCTAAAGATTTAGAGCTTCGAAAGCAGATTCTTAATGAGGCTCACCTCTCTAGGTATTCTATCCACCCGGGCAACAATAAAATGTACCAAGATTTGAAACAGAGGTTTTGGTGGACGAGGATGAAGCGAGAAATTGCTAAGTATGTATCGGAATGTGACATTTGCCGGAGGGTGAAAGCAAGCCATTTGAAACCTGCCGGAATGCTTCAACCTCTGAATATTCCTTCAGGAAAGTGGGAAGACATCAGTATGGATTTTATTGTCGGTCTACCCAACACCTCTAAAGGGTATGATTCCATTTGGGTAATCGTTGATCGACTCACAAAGGTAGCCCATTTCCTTCCGGTAAAGACTTCTTATACGGCGAGGCAATATGCTCAACTGTATCTGGACCGTATTGTGAGTCTCCATGGGATTCCTAAGACTATTATTTCAGATCGTGGGGCACAATTCATTGCACGGTTCTGGGAACAGTTCCATGCCGCTTTAGGTACACAATTGATCCACAGTTCGGCATATCATCCTCAGACCAATGGCCAAACCGAGAGGATTAATCAGATTTTGGAAGATATGCTGCGGGCCTGTGTACTCTCTTATAGTAAGAAATGGGATGAGTGCCTGCCCCTCGCTGAATTCTCTTACAACAACAGCTATCAGGAAAGTATCAAAATGGCACCCTTTGAAGCCTTGTATGGACGGACGTGTAGAACTCCATTGAACTGGTCGGTAGCCGGTGAACGGAACTTCTTTGGACCCGATATGGTTAGCGAAGCTGAGGACCAGGTTCGTCTTATACAGGCAAATTTGATAGCCGCTCAATACCGCCAAAATGTTATGCAGATAAGAGATGATGGCCTCTGATATTTGAAGTTGGTGATCGTGTTTACCTTCGGGTGTCTCCAATGAAGGGCGTTCAACGATTCAGAGTACGGGGAAAGCTAGCACCCCGCTATGTTGGGCCGTTTCCTATCGTTGAGCGTTGTGGGCCGGTGGCATATCGAGTGGAGCTTCCACCACATTTATCGGCGGTCCAAAATATCTTCCATGTATCCCAGCTCATGAAGTGCCTCCGAGTTCCAACTGAGGTTGTTGATACGGAAAATTTGCAGCTGGAGCCCGATCTTATTTATCCAGAGCATCCGGTAAAGATTGTTGATCACAAGACCCGGGTTACTCGGAATCAAACCAGCAATTTTTATAAGGTCCATTGGAGTAATCACTCCGAGCGAGAGGCTACTTGGGAGACGGAGGACTTCATTTGGTCTAAATATCCGGAATTGTTACAAATGTATCAAGGTACTCACCAAGTTCCATTTCCTCAATTTAGCACATCCATTAAATCTCGGGACGAGATTTCTTTTTGGGGGGAAGATTGTAACACCCATGTGTTAAACTTGGGTTTAACTAGCTAACTAGTGACCAAATTCTCTCGGTTACAAGTTGAGTCACAAATCGACTCAAAACTCGATTTCAAATCCTGGAACCAACGGAACCCGGATACTCCGGGTATGAATCCGGAAATTCCGGATTTACCCGGATACTCCGGATATTCTTCCGGATACTCCGGACCTGGAACTTTATATCTCATGTTTTGGTCCTTTTGCTGTTCCCAAACGTTACAAAACATTACTCACTCTCTCCCGTGCTCTCTCTCTCCCTCACTAGTCCTCCTTCCTCCCTAAGCCCTAGACCCCAAGATCTTCCATTTCAAGTTGATTCCAAGGCAAAGGGAACCTCTATCGGCGTGGGGAATCATCTCCTCCAGGTATTCCACCTTGGGGCGGTTTCGTTTTCGAGTTTTTCTTGCAAGGGAAGCTTCCTCAACGTACCCAAGCTAGGGCTAAGTGGTTTGATCATTTTAGGATGTGTTAAGCGATTTCCTTTGGGTCAATCATCTTCTTATGAATCACTCTACTAGGGTCTAGAAGGATTTCGAATTTTGTGGGTTGGTTTTGCCTCAATCAAAGTTTCAGTTTTGGGGGCAAAAGTTGTGTCAAACCCGGAAACTCCGAGTATTATTCCGGATACTCCAGAAATGTCGTCCCGGAAACTCCGGTTTTAGGCCCGGAGACTCCAGATTTGGGAATCCGGATATTCCGGATTTAAATCCGGATATTCCGGTTTTGCAGAGTTATGAACGTCGAGTTGTGTGGTTAGTAGTATTTGTAATCGGTTAAGGTTTATTTCAAAGTTTCAAAGTATATTGCATACATTCTCATATCATATGCATACGTATAGACGCCGCCACTGAAGGAGTCGTATACGAGGTGGTTGCGGAGCCACAGGAGCCGCAGGGGCAAGCCCCACAGCAGGAGGATCGTGGGGAGCAAGTCCAAGGCCCATCTCACCCTAGCACTGAGCCGCAGACCCAAGGCAATCCCCGGTGCACATCCTACTATTTTAAATTATGTCATCTATATATATGTCTCTAATATTGTGCATTAGGTTTAGGAATTGGTTGAAACCTAGTTGCATGATTCCTAGTTTTTCCTAGGCCTCATACTAGTATGAATAGGTCGTTAGCACTGCTATGCTTAATAGGGCTCGATAGAAGTCGAGTGATAATTCTGTCACTCGCGAGATATAGGATGTCCTTATATTACAGTATGTGCTTTATTATATCCAAGATGGAAGGTAAGGGATGGGAGCCCGGATGGGGGAAGGTATAGCCCCATCTGTGTTGATTAAGGACCGTTCCGTTGTCGGCTGTGCTGATCAGGGATTGAATTATACTAACCGCATGCCGGGAGTAGGAGGTAGTCGAAACCGGCAAGCCGAGTACTGTCTTGCTTCGAAAGTACAGAACTTCATCACCACCCCTTAGGGTGAGTCGAGTAGTCGCGGAGAAATGGGATGCATATGTTTACTTTTGGTGGTCTCATGTTGAGCTCGACTGACTATATGTAGGTGGGGCGGTTCTGTAGTTCGAGGCGGGGAGGGGAAAGGTTGGTGCGTGGGGTCCGACGGGGCTTTTGCGTGCCGTGTTGGTTAGGTTCGCCTTGCAAGGTTAAATCGGATCGATTCGCCGTGTCTCGCGGTCATGAGGGCCTTGATCTCTTGGTCACATCGTAGTAAGGAATTGGAATAAATTGAGATGAGATGTGGATTGCTATTATCTAAACTAATGGTTTGCTCACCATGATTGTTGTAGATTTGCAAAACATTGGAGCTTAGTAAATTGATTACTTTATATTGAAACTAAAACATGGAAATAAGGACTCACTTGTAGTTGCATTTTTCCGCAAAACCAACCACCGGCCAAAAAGCTTTGCATGTCTAGTTATGTGGGCTAAGTATACCCAATGGTCGGGTAAGTCTTGCTGAGTATTAGTATACTCAGGGTTTGTTGCCACCATTATTTTTCAGGACAGACAGAAGTTGACTTCTGCCCCTGCTGTATCAAGTTCATCCGCCGGGATGCAGAGGGGTGGGAGGTGGTGGAGCGAGACTGAGACCCATAGGTTAGGGAGTGGTCGGTTGCACACCTTAGGGCAAAGTGTGCAGCTCCTCAATTTTTGACCGGTCATGGTTAATCAGGGCTTATGCAGGCTTGTGTAGTTGTAGGATATAGTCTATTAAAACTTCCGGACATTGGCTGTAAAGTTTGTAAACTATGCAAAGTTTGTAGATTATTCGTATATTTGAACTCGGGTTGTAAAACCTAATGTTTGGTACTCATATGGTGTTCATATTTTTAAGTATTACGTTGTGCTTGTACCATCTGCGCCCTCCTTCGCGTGGGACTTCCGGTGTTTTTTCGATCGGGCCGTGGGTTGCGAAAGGATCGCCAAATTAAGCCGTTAAGCTAATGCGCCCGATGTGTTCAAATGACGGCCATTACGCTTAATTAGAGTTTTAATTTGGCGGTTCCGTCACACGGACGGCGGCGGCGAGCTGCGTGGTGTGAAAGGGACGGCATTGACCGTCGCACGGGAGGTGGGTAGGGGAATAGTGGGGCGGCGTTTGGGGTAGGGGGTTTGCTCCCGACGGGACGCCATGGGGCACGAGTAGCCGCGGTGACCGGAGCCGCGACAGATGCGGCAGCGGACAGGGTCACGGCAGTCGCGTACCTTGTGGTCAAGAGTGAGGCAGCGGAAGCAGCCGGGGTGGCGGAGGGGGATGGGAGTGGGGCGGCGTCTGGGTGGAGAGGCGCGGCGGCCAGGGGAAATCAGTGCAGAGAGGTAGGGGGATTCGGGGGTGGTGCTTGGTGGGTGGGGCGGGGTGAATGCGGACAAGACAGGCGGCGCTGCGCCGCGTCTTGTCGCAATAGAGGCGGCAGACGGGGGGAGCAGCGTAGGTTTGGAGGAGGCAGTAAAGACGTGATCTTGCAAGATCTGCCCCCGGGGGGGAAGCCGAGCCACACACAGTGGGCCATCACGAAAGCGGAGGTGGGGGGAGTCAGCTCCTTGGGAAACGACTTTCTGTCTGGGGGCCTACGCCGAGCAGGTTGGTGGCTCGGCGTAACTGCAGGCTTCTTCCTCCTTGAGTTTGTTCACCATGGCCAGAGCTTGTGCTTCAGTACTATGCAGGCAGAACCGGAACTTGTTGAACTCAAGGTATCCACGCGCAACCAGGAAGTTAGCGACGTTGCAGTTAGACACTCTAGCACAGAAGACCAAACACCTAACGACCACAACCCTAACGAGATCAGGGGGAGCCGTGAAAGAGAAGGACAACACCGAGATGTAAGAGGAGGTGAAACAACTGGCATGTAAGGGGGGGGGGGGTGATCCAGATAGATGAGCAGTGGCAAACGGGGGCGACAGCACCTGGAACAGCCGTGACGTAGAAGTCACGGAGGAGGACTTCCTGCATCAGTGCTCCCGGCCTGGGCAGGCCACGAGATGGTGGCAGGCCGGCGGGGAGGCGTGCGGGTGGCAGTGCAGGGCGCGTCGATGGCGGGCGGCGGAGACCAGCGGCTGGAGGGGGGCGGCGGTGGGTGGTGGTGGCGGTGGGTGGTGGTGGCGGCACGAGGGGCGTCGCCATCGGGGTCGCCGCTCTCGCGAGAGGCGAGAGGCGCCATCCACCACACTTGCTGCTTGGCATTAAGTTTTCAGTCTGAACTTGTTTGACTCAAATTTGACCAAATTTTGACAGCCCAAAACTCAAAATTTCTTATAGAAACTTAAAATTTGGTCAAAATAGAAGTTGTAGAGGATGAAAAGATCTACAACTTTGATGTTGGTCAAAAGTTGATTTGAAACTCGGATCAGGGAGAACAATGGGATTGAACTCAGCTAAAGGTGAAGTACACTATGCAACTTAATCAGCGCTAAAGCCAAGCTTAGGCCCATGATTATCGAGTTAAACACATAATTAGCACCACGATTAACACAGGGATGCTACAGAGTTTCTCTTCAGTAAGACTCAGGCGCCAAAAAGAGAAGTAGAACACAGGACACGGCCGGCCGGCCGGTTACACGCATAGCCGTGGGCCGTGGTTTGGGCGGTTCGCTAGCATCTTGGATTGTTGCAACTTGACATGAGTTGGAACAGAACGAGTAAGCAGTTGCACGAGCCATGAAGCAACAGAGCAAAAATATCTGCGCGCCTGCGCGACACGGGAGAAGGATCTCCCGTGTGCCGCAGCGCAATCGTCCTGGACAGAGCAGCGGAGCAAAGCAATGAACGCAGCCAACCACGTCCTTGGTGGGTAGTCCATGCCCAGCGACGGTACGGAGCCCTGTCGGCCGCTATCCCGCACCTCTGGATCGGACTCGGCGCAGAGCAAGAGGACGCGCGTGCGCTTCGCCCTCCTCTTCGTCGTCGCTTTCCTGGATAGTGGCGGAGCACTGTTGCGGCAGCTGCTAGTGCTCGCGCGGCACAGCTTGATGCGGTTCACTAAACAAGGTGCGCCGCACAGGACATTCTTCAGCTTCCCTTCAGTTGAGCACGCAAATCAGCGGGGAAAATGTCAATCACCACCGTCCGGGACCGGGAGGATCCGGTTGAGCTAGCAGTAAATTGTTTCGAACAATTCAATTTTTCGCCCAGTTTTGTTCGAGTGAGCTCACGTTTGAATTTGTGAAACCTTGTTCTTGGCGGTCTGTTTAGCAGCCATGCTACCAGACTTCCTGGCTGCTTTCATCTGATTCTCGTACACCTCAAGCGTGGATGCAAAAACCGAAAGTTCCCAACAGGTGGAAGCATGAAAATGACACCCCCCCCCCCCCCCCCCGCATATATAGGGGGTAAAGGGTACAATGGCCTCGCGCTAAACTCTGACGTTCGGGGAGACATTTTTTAGGATGACTGCCAATCACTTTTCAAGGGTTCGAGACCGTCGGAGTCAGCTCTCGCCCACGAGAGGCATTAGGGATTGCCACCTCCGATTAGCACAAGTCGGAGGTTACACTAGACTTCTTAAGTGCCTTAACATCAACAGGTTAACCTTTGATCGGCGGTGAAGGCCTGTCGAAGGCTACTTTTTCCGTGTTTCTCCGTGCAGGGTTAGCTTTATGTTGAGGACCGGAGGTCACTAGTAACTTGAACAAGACCAACAATAACTTTACGAGACCTTCGAACTCTGCAAAGAGGGGATCGGATGTTGCTGCCTGCCATCCGGGGGTACAGTAGGTTCCCTAACAACCTTCAAAGAAGCGAAAACCTTCTCAAGGCCCTCCGAAGGTGAAGGCATCTGAAAAGGAGAAAATTATAATTATAGGACTCGAAATAATGCGCTTCACAATTATAAGATTCCAAATATTGACTTTGTTAAAATAACCTTTGAAATATTGACACTTTGTTATACATGACATTTGAGGTCTTTTATTCAATCTAATACTTTAAGATACATGTATTTTGCCCCATGTGACCCTTTTGCCCTTGGCAATGTTTTCTCGTGGGTTGGATCGATTCATCTCCTGTTTTCTCTTTCCCTTCTGTCAAGACGGCCAGGCGGCGGATTCATCTCCTGTTTCCTCTTTCCCTTCCGTCAAGACGGCCAGGCGGCGGCAAACCAGCGTGCCTAGCGGGCGGCGGCCCCATGCGTCTGGCAGGCTTGGGCGGCGGGCGGCCGCCAGCCAAGAACAATATGCGCAGCCATGCCCAGGTGGCGACCAGACTTGGGCAGGCGGCGGCTTAGAATGGATCTAGACATTCGAATTCTTATAACAAATTTGATATTTTAAAATAGATATGTTTAAAATTTTATGCTAATTTTTTTATATTATCAAGCATATTATTACACATAAGAATAAAATTTTATATAGATTTTTTATGTATTATTTGCTCCCTACAATTAAAAAAGTGAAAAAAGATTCGAATCCGTATCCGATCCGTATTCGAATTTTTATATCTATTATTTGAGAATATATATGGTAAATTTGAGGTTTAGTTTTTATGAATCTTTACAAGATCAATGTTAAATATAAGGCTATGAATTTACATAGTAAATTCTATATCTTATTTGTCCATAATCGAAGAAAAATGACAAAAAATCTGACATTCGAATAAACATCCGAATCCATCCTCAGCGGCCGGCCAGCCACCCAAGGCCAACATGCGACGCCATGTGACCAGGCTTGGGCAGCCAGCGGCGGCCAGCATGCGACGCTCATGCCCAGGCGTCTCGACGGAAGGGAAGGAAGAACGGGGGATGAATAAGAAATAGAAGGGCAAAAGGGTCACATGGGGCAAAATACATGTATTTTAGAGTATTAGATTGATTAAAAAACCCCAAGTGTCATGCATAACAAAATGTCAATATTTCGAAGGTCATTTTAGCGAATTTAATGTTTGGAGTCCTATAATTGCGAAACACATTATTTCGAGTCCTATAATTACAATCTTTTCTCTGAGAAGCATGAATCGAAGACCAGAGGTTACCTTAGATATTACATACAAGCATGATTTAGGCCATGTTTAGTTTCAAAAAAAAATTACAGTACCTATTACATCAAAACTTCGAACATATGCATAGAGCATTAAATGTAGTTGAAAAAATAACTAATTATACAGTTTAACTGTAAACGACGAGACGAATCTTTTAAGCTTGGTTAGGTCATGATTGGACATTAATTTCAAATAACAACGAAAGTGCTACCGTATCAAAACTTAAAAAAATTCGCGAACTAAACAAGCCCTTAAGGGTAGTCAATTCGTACTCTAAACCTAGAAATGACTGTTAAGCCGGAATATCCTCTGAATATTCCGAGCAGATAGGGGCATTTTGTGAATCATGTAATGGAGGTTGGGAGTATAAAATACCTCTCTTGCATTTCTATGTACGTGATGATTTTTTGGAGGTTATAGTACACATTTTTCACATCCCACTTCTACTGTTCTGCCTTACCTTCTCCCCATTTCTATCTGGACTTCACTCGTTCGAAGACAACAAACAATACCGAATTAATAGGTCAGTTGTCAGTAACTGTTGGTCCTATTTGAAAAGGGGAGCACAGATTAAATCAGTGAGGCAAATATTGCCTAGCCGAATTAGCCTGTCGGTGCTGCGTCTGCAGCATAATAAGGGGGCAACAGATAGTTTCTTGGTTGTGGCAATATGCCCGCAGGGCCGGCTCTAGGGTGAGGGTAAGCTGGAGCCTGGAGGGTCAAAATTATATATGTAATTAGTAGTACTAGTCTATCAACTTGTACTCCCGCACAGACTAATTAGAACTAATATGAAAATAAAGTTTATAACTAATAAGTATAATTATCTATCTCACATCCTCTTTCATCTATTAAATATTCTAAAACATATTACAAAATACATATTTATAATTATCTAGTTGCAATAGATTTTATTTTGCATCACACATCTATGTTTGTTTGATATGTATTTAATTGAACCATTTGTTTGTAAATTGATATTTTTATCTCTTCTATCATACATGAATGTATGATGACATATATCGCGTGTAGTATTTTATATAAATAATAACATTAATAATATATTAATAATAGTAGAAATAGTAATTTAGAATTTTATACTGGTGCATTTTAATATTTTATTATAACTATATAATTTAGATTTAGATTGAAGAATTATTTTAACATTTAATAAATGACATAATTGGATAATTTATATGCAAATTTAGGTAGTTATTTGTGTATTTTTATAATGACACACGTGGGTAATTTACACAAAGGTAGAGGATTATTTTAAATTTTTTATAATGCCAGACGTGCATAATTTAGATACATGTTTAGGGGGTTACTTTAGGCTATTTTTATAATAGTAGAGATGGATAATTTATTAGAAAAGATAATAGATCCAATGACTATTATAATTAGAGTTGACGGATTGATGACCAGATATTTTTGATTTTTGTGAGAATTTTTAGAATTTCTCTATTTTTCTTTTGAAAAAATTATCTATTTTTGTAGAGTGTTTATCTAGGATTATAGGAGGCTTCATATGGAGATTTGAAAGGAACTCTAACCAGTAAAAGTAAGATTAGTAAGCATAGTAAGTCTTTGATTGAAAACTCATGAGGCCATCGCAAAACCAGCCGCCGCCCATGACCATGATGAGGCCATGACGTTTGACGACCAGCCGTAGGGAACGTGAGGTGAGACTCCAAGGCTGTAGTTCTGCAGAGGAGATGACGTACATTCTGGGTTTGCCACGCGCGCATGAGACGACGATGACACCCACACGCTCGCGCTCAGAGAGGAACCGTTCTGGGTTATGGGCAGCTGAGGCCTGAGGAGAGGAGATGCCGCCGATCTGATTCGCTCTCCACTCGGTGATCGGCAATGGCATGAACGGCAGACAACATATACGCACGCGAGCATCTCTAGGAGATTTGGTAAAATTGAATACCTAAATTTTCTTTTAGGTATAGAAAAGAGAAGATTTAGGTTATGGTTTATGCTCACTCCAGCAGATTTGGTATACTGGTTACTTGTACATAAAAATCCTCTTCCTCTCCTTCACAAAAATCTCCTTCCTCTCACTACTACAGAACGGGCCATTTGTCCCGGTTCCAAAGGGCTATTTGTCCCGGTTTTGGAACTGGGACAAGGCCGCCGGGATAAAAGCGCTAAAGGCTTTTGTCTCGGGTGGTAGAACCGGAACAAAATGTCCCTCGCGCTAAAAAATATTTGCGCCCTGCGGGATTGGAACCCAAGACCTATTGCCTAGCGCATGGCTTCCTTACCAACTCAACTAAATAGTACATGTGACTCAATAAAGAATAACTCCCTTTTGAACTATCACGTGGAGGGGCCTTTTGTCCGGGTTGGTACCACCAACCGGGATAAAAGGGTCACCCTTTTGTCCGGGTTGGTGTTACCAACCGGGATAAAAGGGGTTGGACCTTTTGTCCCGGGTGGAGCCACCAACCGGGACAAAAGGGGGGCCTTTTGTCCGGGTTGGTGGCTCCACCCGGGACAAAAGGCCCCTGTCCTCCCCGCTGGCCCGGCTAGCCTTTGGACCCGGGACAAAAGCCACATTTTGTCCCGGGCCCAAAGGTAACCGGGATAAATGACCTGGAACAAAGGCTTATTCTGTAGTAGTGTCTCCTTCATGCTGGCCGCCGCCTCCTCTCCCCTTCATGCCGGCCGCCTCCTCCTCTCCCCCAGCCACGGCAACACGCGACCGTCCTCCTTCCCTCCCCGGCGCTCCTCCCTCCCCGGCGGCCCCTCTTTACGGCGGTCAACCTCCGCGGCAGCCTCCCTTTCTGACGCGGGCGAGCGAGCTCCCACACCATAGTCTCGTGCGCGCTCCGGCCTCCATGCCCTCGATCTCCGGCGGCGATGGCCCGCGCAGGGTGGCAGCGGCAGATCTGCGACAACAAGCTTTCCTCCTCGGTGGCCGTTCCCACGCGAGCCTTTCTCGTCGTCCTCCCAAACGGCGCTCGCCATGGCCGACGCACGCGGCAGCGGCGCGCTCCCCACTGGCGTGGCCTCCACCGGCGCCCTTCCTCCCTCCCTCTCTCTCTCACGACGGTCCACTCCTTGCTCCCATCCGGTGCCCGAGGTGGGGTCCAGAGCCGTGGGCGGGGGTGGAGGCGCGTCTCCTCTGCTCGGAGGGATGGCGCGGGAGCAGCGATCGGCAACAGCGACGGACGGTGGGAGTGGCGGATGGTGGCCTCGCGGGAGGAGCATTCGGTGGCCGGCGCCGCACTGACATCTCGAGGAACGGCAATGCGGCCTCACGGGGAGGCGGCGGGCCGCCGGAGGTGCGTGGAAAGCGCCGACCATGAGCAGTTGCCTCTCCCGCCACACGCTTGGAGTTTTAGCAATCCAGCCTTTGGTTTAATATATTTGGGTCAAGGGGAGAGAAATTTAGGTAATTTGCTAAAAAATTTAGGGATAGTTATCCATATACCAAATCTGCTGGAGCTGTTTTTTGGTGGATTTTGGATATCCTGGTAGTTTTTAAGGATAGGTATCCATTATATCAAATCTGTTGGAGATGCTCTAAGTAGCACACCAACACCCATGATCGATTAGTATTTTCCCAATAGTTATAGGGTTATAAATTTTTAATTCAATGTATTTATTTGTTTATATTAGATGTTGCCTAAGAAGCATTTGTCAATTGCTCAGAAAAGATTTGCATCAAGGAATGCTTGAAGGCCGCTTTTTACAAGCCACTGAAGCATTATATTTTTATTTGAGGTAATTATAACGGTTATTGTTTTTATTTTTTGTTACAATATTATTATATTTTATAAGCTATACATATATTGCAAAATAATTTTTATTATTCGTACTATATATTGCAAAATAATGGTTGGAAAAGAGATGGATCTGGATAATAAAAAGTAACGACAATAATTGTTGAATTGGTTGTAATTATCCTTAATCGGTTTTAGCCTTCATATATATATATATAGACCGAGAAAATCGTATCCTTCACGAGTCTGGTTACAAAAATCCCAAATTACAAACTCTAAACCTACACGAATTACACCGGCATGACCGGTCAGATAGACCGGTTCTCAATCTTTGCTTTTGACCGTCAACTCGTTGTTTGTTTACCAGGAAAAAAACTCGTTGTTTGTTTAATTAAGCATACGTGTTCCTTGAGGAAAACAACTAGTAACATTTTCTAGAACGGCTTGGAGGGAAGGTTGGTGTTGGCCAGGAAGTGCCTGAAGAGCTCGAGCGCTTGCGCAGGCCGCGTGGACGGGACCAGGTGGGCGCCCCCTCTCACGGTGACAAATGTCAGGCCGTCGTACACCACGGTCCAGCCGCCAACCTACAACAACAGCACGACGACACAACGCTGGATAAGAACAGCAGCGACGCACCACCCAGTTTGCAATGATGTGTTGAGAGAGAAACGTTGTCCTTTTAGCAAAGTTTTCATCTTGTCAATTTTCGAGGGCTGGACTTGGAAAAGATGCTGGGCGCCTGGACCTGTTCAGAGGGATGTGCGTGCGTTAATTTTTACCTGCTTGCGATGGAACCACGGCGACCAGTCCTCTTTGACGGGCAGGCCGAGCTTCTTCAGCGTGTAACGGGTTGACGTCGTAGGGATTCTTGCGTCCGTGTCGCCGCTGCTCGTCACAAAAGAACAAGAGAGATTTAAATCATGTTCCTGACAAGTGCTTATTTTCATTGGCTAAACACTATTCCGGGTTAATCGCGCGCTATTTATCTTGCCGGCAATCGATGCGACCGGCACAGAGCGCTCCTTCCCTTCTTTTTTTATCTGGCGCGGAGCGCTCCTTCCTTTTCGTTGGTGCACGATGTGTTCTGAGTACGTACGTGATGCTGAGTGATAGGCACGCGTATTAGTTGATATTTTTTTTCTTTCCCTTTCCAAGTTTGAGTTCTATTAAATCAAGTGTAATACTATATTCCTTTTTCAGTATTTTTGCCTTCTATTATGTTATCTCCTAGGAAGTTTTTTTTTATAATTGTTTCATCAAATTTATGCTAAAAATATTTCACAAAAAGTTGGATAGTAAACTTATGCATAAAAATTGTGCGAAAACTTATCATGGAAAGTTGGATAGTGAACTTATGCGTAAAAGTTGTGCGATAACTTATCATGGGAGTTACACTAATAAAATCTTTCGATAGATTTTCTGAAAAAAAAAAGTTATGCATATAAGTTGTATGTTGTGAAAAATTATGTTAAAAAATATTGTGTAAAAATTTGATTGAAAGAAGTTATGTGTAAAATTCCGTGCATCATAAAATTGTGCTAAAAAAATGTTCGCTAGGAAGTTATTTGGAAATAAAATTTATACATAAAATTTATGTGCATCAATTATAAATTTTCAGAACTAGAAAATTAGGGATGAGAAATGTTTCCCAAAAAGGAAATACTTGCACTGTCGGAGATCGAGTGCTAGCTTTCTTCCTGGCGCGCGCGCCAATTAGCGCTCCCCTTGTGTTTCAGATGCAGAGAAATTTTACCTGAAAATCCATATCCGGAGCCCTGCCTCCACCAGCTTCTTTACTAGTGGAACGACTGTTTGGTCGGAGTCTTTCCATGCGTTGCTGATCGAATTGCTGAAAGAAAAGGATTCACTACGATGAATGTAAAGTCTGGGGCTGTCAAAAACGATAGCTTTGTTTTCACCATAAAAGATGCTTCTGGATCCAGGTAAAGCCTCTGCAGTGACAATTACGAGTACCTGCAAAGCGAAAACGGATGCGGCTCGCCTGTGATATCTGCGTGAAGGGCCTTCTGCACATCCTTGCGGTTGAAATACTCGGTCGCGTACGTTTGCTTGCACGGATCGTACCCCATCCGCATCTTCATAAGATCGAGCTGATAATTCGCGCGGCATGAAACAAAAACGTAGATCAATCAGACACACTATACTGAGACGAAAATGAAAAAAAGAAAAAAAGAAAAGAAGGGACTGCAACTGCAACTCATGCTGATGCTGAAGTTCAGGGCGCTTACACGGCCACTACTGGTCCGCCCGTTCTGCGCCGAGGACGACGTGTTGAAAGCCGGGTTCCCGAGCTCGCACCGATCAGTGTACAAGCTGTAGATGTCGATGATCTTGTAGAGGGCGTTCAACTGGCCAATGGCCGCGCCGCACTCCGGGGACAGCTCGACCAAGCTGAAGTCGCAGTTCTTCTTGAAGTCGCTGTAGAGGTTGTCCGAGATGATGGCGTGGTGCCACGCGGAGTCAACGAGCCCCCAATTATCAGTGTCCCCGTCCATGTACGCGTTCCCGATCTGGTACACGAGTTCAGACAGATGAATGCTAGTGGTCAGCATCTTGCTTCTGAAGAAAAAGTTCAGTGATTTCTAAGTGGTTCAGAGCCTCAGACACTGCAGTTGATGTAATTTCTACGTAGGTACCAGGATGCCTTTGAAGTTGATGTAATTTTCCTTGGAGATCTTCTTGTTCTCCTCCAGGATGACGTTTGCGAGCTGGGGAACATAGTGTCCTAGAAAGCAGAAACGCAAGTGAAATCAACCAAATTTGCATGAGCTGAAGTCCTGAAGGTACCTCTGCGAGCAAATAGAAATCGTTCAGTTAAGTATGATTTGGATGAATTAGCTGCACCTGCGTAGCTGTCTCCGGCTATGTAGAACTCCTTCGCTTTGTGCTGGGGGAACTTCTGGAACCACCTGAGGAGGAAAGTGTATGATCCGTGTGCTGCAACAGGTGCAGACAGAGATTCAGTCATCGGTCATGTTTCTTACTTTCCTGTGCTTTTTAGAGTGAACAGAAATATCTGTCAGAAATATACCTGTGGAATTGTCTCCCGGTGGATCTTTTTCGAAGGGCGTGTTCGTGTACGAAAATCCAACGCCCGCTGGGGAGTCCAGGAACAGCAAATTTGCAGCTGAAATACCATCAGACAGTTAGTTACATGCTACCATTGTTACAGTAAAAAACAAGACTCTGACAGGTTAGTTCTGTCAGTCTTGACATACCTTGATTCCAAGCATACGGGTTTAGCTCAAGCTCAGGCACATCTTTCTTCACCAGGAATGGCCCAAGTTCCTGCGACTGTCCAAACCCAACGGAAGAACAGCCAGGCCCTAAACAATGCAAAAACGAACAGAGTCTGAATTTTTCACTTTTTAGAAGAAAAAAAGATCAGATGTCAGTACACATGCAGTCAGTTAATCAGTAACCTCCACTGAGCCACAGGACCAGTGGCTTCTCGTCAGGCTTGTCCGTGGCCTCGAAGAACCAGTAGAACAGTGCCTTGCCTAAGTACTCATCGGTAGTGACGTACCCGGAGTACTGCTTGAATGCTGGTGAGTACCTCGGTTGCCCTGGCAGTGACCGAACACGGTCGAGCTCTTGCACGGCTATTGTGGCCGCATCGAGGCTGCCTGCGTCAGGCCGTGCCGCCAGTACCAGTGCAAGCGTGCTGATGAGCAAGCAGGATAAGGTGTAAATCTTCATTGTTCGTGGTTTCCTTCACTTGCCGTTGTGAGACCGTTAGGGACGAGAGTTCAGTATTTATAGTATAATATGCTGAAGCATTGCTGCGTAGAGGCAGTGGCGGTTTTCTCTTCTTTATCCTCTGCAATCACGTCTTTTTCCTCTCTTTCTTCTTCTACTTTCTTTCTTCTCCTCCGTCTTAGGCTCCAATGGAGTTTCTAGACGGTAGGGGGATTAGAGCACGGGCGGAGCCAGACAAAAGGTCACCGGAGTCCTGTCTATCAAATGATGGGATCATCAATCATTATTAACAACTGTAAATTGACGAAAGGACCTGTAGCCTAGTAGTTATAAGAGCCTCGGTAGTACTTGAATATTTTGGAATTTAATATCATTGTGCATTCAGTAGTAGGCGACGTTTCCGTCAACAGCGAGGCGCCTGTGGTGACTTCGTCAATCTCGAGGATTTGCCGACTCAGTCTTCCAAGATGCTCATAGGAGTAGAATTTGTGTATGTGTATTCATAGGGTGTGAGTATGCATGTGTTGTACTGTGTAATCTAAAAAAACAACTGATTTCCATTGCTTTTTCCAAAACTCGTTGGTGTCGGCTGACCCCATTGGGAAGCTGTAGCTCCGTCACTAGGTTAGAGCCTCCAGCCCCCACGCTAGATCCGTCTCTGCGTAGAGAGTAGTGACAAGAAGATAATCCTTGACCGGCTTGAACTTTTCTTTAATCGCTTTATTCTCATGAGTTTCCTGCCTCGACTAATCACATAGCTTCGTCTCTAAGGAAATTTTTTTTGGTTTCTCAATGTTCCAAAGATGGGGAAAAACGTATTGTGAAAATGACCCAAACTTTAGAGCATCTGCAACAGATTGCACATTCATCTCCCTGGTATTTTTAATGTATTTTGGTAATTACCAAAACACAAAATGTAGAGAAATTCTTTCTTCTACTGTATCCTTTGAGTAATCTGCTACATCATTGGCTATAAAAAAAACATAAATATTTATTAGTATAGAGAAAGAAAATATATATGATATGAAAGATGTAATGTGTTAGAGATGCTCGCCTATTGGAAAAATAAGACTCGAGTCCAAGATGGCGATTCTTACGGTCAAACGAGGCGGCTTCCAAACGCTTGTCCCCTGACCGAACAACCCTCGTTCCCGATAGAAAACGGCCTACGCCAATAACGTGTGGAAACCTGAAAACCATGTGCCTGGAAAAAAAAAAGGTGGGCGGACTCGCGCGCCGTTTCTGAAGCCGGTTTCAAGAAGCACTGTTGGACGCCGTTTCTGAACTGAAAAATTCAAGATCTTTGCTTCCGAAGTGATTATAGACCGTCCATCTGGAGGATTATTATCACATATTATCTCCTAGATAGATGAAATATAATTCTTATTTTAAGAAGTGGGTTAAATATTTTCCCTCACCAAGAAATAGGTAAGAAATATTTTTTGTTCTAAGAAATAAGTAAAAGATCTAACTAATTAAATATTTTTCCCTCACCGAGTTACGTGATATGTTTCCCCTTTATTTTTCCTAAGAACGTGAATTAACGTGACAAATTGACAATGTGACATTTTTGTTTTCCCTAATGACCCAAAAACATGTTTTTCTTCTAATAACGTGAGGCAACTTGACATACGGATGACGCGGACGGATGAGTGAATCATGGATAGACAAGGGAGAAGAGGAGTTCGGCAGAAAAGGGAAGAAAGAGGGACGCACGTGAGACTAGTCGATGTGCGGGTATACGCGAGCATCAGTTAAGGTAACAAAGCGTGACAAAGCAAGCCCAGCCAGCCGTAACATCCGAGCTGTGGCGATCCCTCTGCTGCCGTAACATCCCGGCGCCATTCACCCATCCGAACATGGGTAGTTGCACTATGCACAAGTGATAGGTGGTGTTCTTCTCTTTCCGTGCGTGAGGAGAAGGTGCCTGGTTGCTGCGATCTGAAATTGCTGCCGTTTCTGTTTCTCTACGCGTGAAGAGCTGCAAGGTTGCCGTGATATTACATTTTCCATTGATTATTCTAATTACTTTAATGTTTTACTTATTTCAAACATTAATGGCCGTGATTTATTTGGAGTCTTACCTCCTACTAGTAACAATGCCCGCGCGTGCTATAAGTTGGTATGCTCATAATTGGAATGCCACTAAGCACAGAGCACTCTCGTGTTAGACTATGCGGAGAGCTTGGGTCCACACAAATTAACATTAGCTGCCGCCGATGGTATCGTTCTACCCAGTGCCTGCGCCTTGTCTCTTCGTCTTCCCCGCGCGCTTCGTATTCCTCAAGTCGTTCCGCCCCGTGCCTTCGCCAGGCGCCTGTCCCGCGCCCCTACCCTCGCGCATGGGCTCTGAATTGAATAATGCAAATACAAAACTCAATGCTTCAAACAATCATACAGGGAGTAATGCTTGTTCCTTTGTATCACCCTGCGGAGTTCTAGAATTCAAAGCAGATGCTTTCCTTAATGATAATGATTATGACATAATAATGCACTTCTTAGTTATGGCTAACATGGAGGCCATTCGAATTTAGGGATCAGTTCAGATACCTGTCCAGAAGGCACCATGCACCCAGGCAACAGATTTAGGCTTCATGAATGTAGCCCGCCAATTGATCAAACATGTCATAAGCAACTTGAAACACACCTGTTATCAGTATTGGAGGGTCGCTGCATGGCCAAGAAGGTAGAAGCATTATCATTGCCAAGCAGATAATTCACAATGCCTACCATTGCCACACCCAACTTGACACAACCATTATTTGGATACGCCAGGAACTTTGAATGGAATATATATAAGCACCTTTTAAATGGATCGGCCAGAAAACATCTGAAGGTGAAGGATGGTCACTACCCTTCGATGCAGCAGGAGCAGATTTTTCAAGGATGGAGGCACCAGTCAAGCTGGGCATGATAAATGCCGTTAGTTAAAAGTTCCAAGAATATGTTCAGAAGACTGCAACCTTTTAATTGAACAAACAAAGCAGGGGGCAATTCGTTTGTGCCTTAAGAAGGTGTACAGGTATCAAGCATGTAGAAGAATTGTAGTTTTTTTACAAATATATGACAATGACAATACCACAATTGATTTGCTTAGAGAGAATGTACATAGCAATATAGAAGAAACAGTAAGGAACTGCACCTGTTCACTTGGTTGCGTCCGCGTTTGGTTGTAAGACTTCAATTACAGTGATTTCTGCAGTTGTTTCTATTCCAAGCCTATCACAAAGTATCTACAAAACAGAGGCATATAATATCACTGGACTTGCAGATGGAAAACACACAGGAAGGAACTATGCTCTAAAAACATATCGGTAGTACAGGCACAAGCTGCTGCTGTTGCAAATACAGGCACAATGTAGGGACCAAAGCCAAACCTTCATATGCTCACTAAAAGCCTGAAACCTAGAGGAGAGAACAGGAGGAGGTTTTCTACTTTGTGAAGACCCACAGCCAAAGTCTCAAACAGAACAAACAGCTTAAGTAAAGAGTTAATCAAATTTATACCACAAAATATGAAGAAAGTACATAAATGCCAGATTTTAAATTAAAATATATAAATGATATGAGAAAAATTCTATAATCAATAATTGAGGCGATTACAGGAATAGGCACAAGGAAGCAATGCCTCATCAGCGCCTTTGGACAAGAGAAAAAACTTGCCACTCTGACAATCCAAAACGACAACAGACATTCTTTTCCGATCAGATGTGAACTCAAGAATGTCAAGTATCTCATATCGCATCACTCGCCGGTTGAAGTGAGTTTCTACTTAAGTAGATGTCTAATTATTTAGCAAATACAACCATGCAAAACGAAACGACCAAATTTTGGAGTCATAAACCTACCTGCATTATTTCCGTTATTGCTGACAAGAACCATATGTAAATTTGCTGCCGCATTAACAAGAGCATCCTCATCCTAGGACTGGGCTTTATACAAAACTGATCCGCTAGGACTGGAAGAAGTAGCACAAAGCACAAGAATAAATGATGATAAGAATGAACACAAGACGTGGGGTGAAACTGTCAGATGGATGAAGATCTAACCTATTTATAGAATTACTGTATTGCAGAGTGTCACTGTCAAAAATTTGATGACATGAGGAGAATTATTGGTAATAGCATTCAGTAGTTCAACATCGGGAAACCGATTAATCAACATAAATATGAGCGTGGAGTATTAGGTAATTTATATTTTAAATAAATTCTAAGTACATTTTGGTATCAAAAGTGGAGGTGGTTAACATGGCTTACAGATTTAGAAGAAAATCTTGCAAGAAGAACATTTTGCATTTAGAAATTCTTTGCAAGGTCATCTTTGCCCCCTCAATAAAAAGACTGTTTTCGATTTACTGTTCCTGATGGAAATTTAGTGATAGTCTAGTTAGCTTATGAAAGCAAGCCTAAGCTAGGAATGAAGAAGGATTAGAGCCTGGAGGATTTTGTAAATGTACACAAATCATCATGAAACTTATCCTCTAGATTTTTCAGGCTGTAACTCAAAAACTCCCATCTGTTGCTCGATCGTGAGAGTAAATTACTTGTTATATCACACCTCTCTTCCAAAAGAATGGCAGAGGTTTCCTGAGTACTCCAACTTTAAATCAAATTAGTAGGATTGGCTCTCGTCCTTACCAGCTCCATCGCATCTCATTTTTGCTGCCTCGTTGGTTCATCAGGTAACTGAAACAAGTCACTTATTAAGTAGGGATAGGAATCGAATTTGATAGTTAATGATATCCAAAAGAAACTCATAAACAAACAAGTTATTCCCTTCCACATCCCTCAGGTACACAGTTCAATAATTCAATATGTACCAATAATGACTGTGTCATGATACATGAATAACTTCTGCCCTCCATTTACAGTTTGTCCATAATCCATAATGTGAACCAGAAAGCATCTTCAAAATAAAGCAAACGGCGAACTGATTTTGTGCCTCGTTATGCTACTCACAGGGGCAAGAGACCGAGCGCCTGCGCTGCAATGGTTTGAAGCTCTGGGGCCGGCGTGGGGTCGGTGCGACGGCAAACAGGGGCACCTCGCGGCAGCCGTCCGGAGCAGGAGCAGCCGCACCTCCCGGCACGTGAGTGAGGGGCGCACGGATCGGCGGCGGTGCTCCCTGCGTGGCACACGAGGGAGGGGCGGACGGGCCGCTAACGGCGCTCCCTGCGAGGGAGGGTCCGCCGCCGCCGAGAGGCCGCGTGATGGGGAATCACCTTGGGGCGCTGGGGGATGGAAGGTGTGGCCGTGCGGGATTTCGTCGGCAGAGGAGGCGGGCGCAGAGAAGAGAAGGAAGGGTGGGAAGAGAGGATCCGTGATTGCCGCACTCCTCGGTCCTCGCTCGACAAACCGGGAATCATCGTCCTCCTCCTCGCACGGGTCAGCAGCGGTGCCAACGGCCGCCTGGGCTCCCTTCCGTGATTGCAGGGTGGGCGGGTATGTTTTGGCCGGTGAAAAAAAAATCGCCCCAAACGGCAGAAACATTGCAGAATCGGTTGTTTCGCCGTGCGGCAGATTTCGTCGAGCCTGGTTTAACAAAAAACTTCCTGATTTGTAGGTCCTTCGTGAGAGGGTGGAAATAATATTTTTGGTGGGAGACTATTTTAATTATTTTTATTCCTTACATATATATATATAGCAAAGCCCAGAAAGAAGGAATTATTCCTCAAGGCAAGAAGGACGTATGTAATACAAATGCTTTTTTTTTGAAGCAAATGGTAGAAACTCTACCTCTCAATTAAGAATAATAGAAATTTTAAGTACAAGAAAGATTAAACAAACCATTCTGGATGACTAACCCATCCAAATGCCGCGGCGCAGCATAACACACCACTGCATCGAGTCATCGTTGCCGAGCTGGATAAGCCAGTAGTTCCGACTTTCCGAAACAAAACTCTAGACGACCACCACCGGACAGACTGACAAAAGACCAAGGCCACATAGATTATCGTTGCCGATCTCAAACGATGCGTAAAGAGCAGCTCCGACTTTCTACCGCGAAACAAGGCCCCACCCCCGTTGACCACCGGAGGACACAGTAGAAACATCCAACCAGCGTATCGAGTGGTCATCGCAATGGAATATTACAGCAACAGCAAACTGCACCGAGAAGCATAAATTTACAGACATAAACCCAGTCTAAAGTAATAAAAAGTGACGAATCAACGCATCAGTGAACTGTAGCTGGGTCTGGACCTTTCCAGCGCCTAGCAACAAAAGATTTTAATCTGACTGATGTGGGGCTTCCATGGCCATTAGGACCATTTCCACTTCTTGCTTGATCGCTACAAAACAGCCAGGGGCGGAGCCAGAATTAAAACATAGGGGACTAATTTAGATCAGGGGGCCACACCTTGTTAATGAGTAATATTAGCAACGAGATTAGGTGGTTTTATGTGGAGTTGCAGCAACGTTAGGGGAGCCTGGCCCCTACCCGCCCCCTGTCTCCGCCGCTGAAAACAGCATCCAGACAAAACAGTGGTGATGGAAGATGCTAGCGATTTCTCTCTGTCGTGGCTCTGAAGAGGAGGGCCACAGCCGGGTGGCGTAGTGCACCCGCCTAATCCCTAAGGGTGGTTACTCGGAGAAGTGCAAGCGATACCTCAGATCTACTCATCAACCAAGCACACAAGAACACTCGAGTATTTAGAGTGGTTCGGGCCGCCGGAGCGTAATACCCTACGTCCACTGAGAGGTGCATAGCACTTGTGTTTGTGGATGAGTCTATCCTCTGCCTCCTAAATCCCCTTCTTTGGACTTGAGTCCTTCTCTAGCGGGCGTCCCCCTTTTATAGCGTAAGGAGGAAGCGTACACAGGCGTTGGACCCCGATAGGTGGGTCCAACAAGGATGTATAGTCTACCACGAAAAAGATATTGATGGTGCTATAGTGATGGAGAATCTTTTGCCGGATACGCTTCATCGCCCTGTAAACTCTCTGACCGAGGGGGGTCTTCACCTGTCCCATCGGCGAGGTGCCAGTTGAGGCGGTGTAGGTTGCGGCGTAGACTGTTGGGTCTACCGCGCAGGCGTTATGATACTCCATCGCTGAGCTGTCGTGTCTAACTGGCGTTGCAAACTGACGCGCGTGGCGTGGGTGGCGCCAGTGGCTGCACTGTGCGCCTTGGTAACGCGCGTTCAACAGTACAGCCTAGCAAAAGTCACCTCGGGCTCTACTGTGGCAAAGCGTACTTAACGCCCCCCGCATTGAATGCGGTAGGTGGGCGAGTCTTCCCGAGGAACCTTCGCGGCCGCGCGCGTGCCTGCGCCTGCGGACACGTGGCGGCTCCGGACACCCACCCCAGGTGGGGTGTCTGTTCCCTCCCCGTCGAGGGGTCCGGATAGTATATGGGGGTCCGGGACCCCGTGGGAGGTCCGGGCCCCCCCGGCTGTTTTGGCTGAGCGCTCCCTTCTCTAGGACACGTGGTGACACCAGACCTGTCCCGGAGCGAGAAGCGGGTCCGGGACTGTTTGTCTGGTGAGACGGAGCCGGACCCCAAGGGTCCGGATGCTCAGCCCCTTAGGGCGTAGTTACGGATAACTATGCGAGTCTTAACACAGCAAGAGGGGGTA
Organism: Panicum virgatum; assembly: GCF_016808335.1. NCBI lineage: Eukaryota > Viridiplantae > Streptophyta > Magnoliopsida > Poales > Poaceae > Panicum > Panicum virgatum. Next base: position 47,822,046 of record NC_053144.1, on the reverse strand, counting down.
CCCTAGTCCAGAGGTACCGACACTCTCTTTCCAGAGATTCCACGCCGTCTACGTGATGACTGTTGCCAGTTCTGGTCGATCGTCCGGGCCGGCGACCCCGGTTAGGTCTAGTGTTCACTTCACAATCCAATTTAGCTTTTTAATTTTTTAGCTCAAAATTATATAAAATTAGAGTCCGATGCTTTTAGAATCTGACTTTTAAATTAGTTAGGTCAAATTTGACGGACCCCCTTTACCACCTTGCATGTAGTAGGGACAAAAGTTCTGATCTTGTTAGTCTCTTGCGAAAAGCGATTATTTTGTTGCCATTAGAAGTTCACATTGTAGCGTCGGCCATAGGTGACATTTGCATGAAGAATGGGACGGCTCTGCCCCCGCGTCGTCCCAGGGACAACTCGGGCGGCACCGGCCCTCTCGCCCAGGCGCCCGCTCCCTCCTTCCCTTCGACTCGTTGTTGCTAGAGCTTGCCGGTGAAAGTCCTCTCGGCTGCGATGAGGTTGGCGGCAGGCATACCCTTCAGTTCTCTTGCCTCATTCACATGCTCCTCCGCTATTTTCCTCCTTTTCCCTTGCTGGAGTTGAGAACAAAGCTAGTGGCTGATGCCGTTCCTTCGCCGGTGGTGCCCAGATCCGCCCGACAAGTTTGGATCATGCAATTCCCGGTCCGTTTGGGGCCTGCCCCTCGCGGATCTGCTTATGGGCGGCTTGGATCTGGCCCACGGCCCTCCGCCCACCGCCATGGAGTCCGCGCTCTGGTACGCTCGAGGGCGCCCTACGCGTGCGTGAGGTGTGTGGCTGCATCACGCCACTCTGCTGCATGTACGAGCACCTGGTGCCTCACCTCCACGGCGTGCCGGTAGTGGTCTGCTCGCTGGTGGGGTCACTCAGCTTCAGCTCTCGAGCAGCTCGCCAGCTTGGGGCTGCTAGTGGGCAGTTGATCAGGGTTTTTTTTATCAGAAACTTATTTGTATTAAAGTTAAGGATACAGTACATGGATCTGTACAAATACAGATACGTTCAGGAAGGATACAGAGGACAACTGTTTTGTAGATCCCACAAAAACAAAAGAAATACTATCAAGCACCTAGGAACCTCTGCATCTCGAAACCTCCAGAGCCCGATTGCACCGGCCACCCGCCGGGCGCCCTCTCCGGCTCGCCGTCTTCCCTAGATCCACCGAAGCTCCATCGCCGCAAGGCTTTGAGAAGAGTCGAAGTAGACACTCACCCAAACGGATGAGATAAAGGCATCGCCGATAGCCCGTCGACCGGGGCCGCACCCCAAGCTCCGACAATCTTGGACCAAAGCTCGCCGTCGACCATCGTCTGGGGGGACTCGAGCTCGATCCACTCTCCTACCAGCCGCCAGACCCACAGCCGCCGCTGCATCTTCAAACCAAAACGCTAGCGTACTCACCTCCCTACCGGGATGATAAAACGTCAGCCGTTGCCTCCAACACAGGAGCTCCACGCTGGGAACGGGAGGCTCCACCCTCACAGACCTCGCACCGGCGCCGGAGTGAGCGCCGCTGCAGCAGGGACGAGGCCGAAGGGACTTATTCCCCAACGCCGATGACGCCGCTGCCTCGCCATCGCCGCGCCGGAAAGACCTGCCTCAACTCCTCCGCGGAGAAGCCAGGCACAACATAGTCCACGCCGGCGACGACTCCACCAGCGGGCAGACAAAATCTATATACATCGGCCGCCTCTCCCTCCGCTCCCCATCCCCTCCAACAGCACAGAGGCCGCCGGAAGGGAAGGAGGAACAGAGGAGGTCGACGCCGAGCACCCCCTGCAAAAGTCGCTCGAGCCGAGCTTCCTCCACAGGAGCCGCGTCCCGCCGCGGGGCTTACTCCGCGGGGAGTCACGCTCCACCGCAGAGCTCGCCCCGCAGGGCCGCACGCCGCCGAAGAGCTCGCTCCGCGTGTTCCTCGGTGGAGGAGATCGAGAAATCGCCAGGTACACTATAGCTGAGAGAACTCTCGAGAGACCCCAGGAGTCTCTATCGGTGGCCAAACTTCTTGTGCTGGCATGCGGACTTGGCTCGGTGTGCAGAGGGAGAAATTTCAGCCGGCGTCATACTGGCTGGCAATAATGCTGCTTGTTGCAGGGTTTTTCTCGCTGGAGGCTTTGTCGATGTGCTATCCTACTTATAGGTTTATGAGTGTCGGGTGATACGGAAAACCGTTTGAAGAAAAACTTCTTCGGCGTAGCGCTAGCATCGACATTGGTGACATCGTTTGGTGTCATTCCCTCCCTAGAGGTGATGTTGACATATCCTTCTACCTTTGCGCCAGACGGAGGTTTATGTGAAAAGGGAAAGTAACAGATCATCTGGACATCAAGCTCTTCAAAGTAGGCAAGTGATGTGATAGATTGGTACGCGTGAATACATCACAAGATTGAAGCAGGAACAAAGAAGTTTGAAACTTAGTCTTCTAGATTTCTTTTTTTATTTTATAGCTTTTTTTCTTATATTTGTGAAATCTCTCATTTGAGGTCTAGAGTCTGAGAGCTCTTGCAACTTTTTTGGCTGTAGTCATTGACATGATCAAAGCCGGAATTTTTTTTCTATAATCTAAAAAGGCAACATTTGCACTTATAGTTAAGATTGATAACAGTGGATAACTATTATCATAGCGAAAAAGTTTTCCGCCGAGTTTTCTTGGAGCCACTCCAGCAGTTTCCTATTCCCCAATAAACTTCTATTATTTGGAAAAGATGTCCTCCAGCAATTCTCTAATATATCTCTGTTTCCTCAATAATTATTGGATTATTCCAATATTTCAGCCCAACTCTCCAAAAATAAAAGGAAAGTTCATATTCTCCCAATATGTTAGTTGTATTGGGACAAGATTATTAGAAGACTGCAAAAGCAACTCTCCTAATAATTTTAAAGCTACTATTGTAACATCTATCAATATCAGTTATTGGGAAAAGATTATGGGGGAACTGCTAGAGATCTGGTGCCTGTGATCTCTGACAGCGACTCCATGCTCATATGAGGTCTGACAGCTCCACGCTCAACTGTGAAACTCTGCTGACAAAGAGAGTAGAGTTTCACAGTATTCACTAGTTTCTCGGTGACCAAGACATAATTAAAAAAAGGTGGAAGTGGAAATTGTCCTAATTAATTTGATGTCTATAGAATAGAAGAACTGTTGAAAGGCACATAGTGTTCCAACATGACAGCATTGCTGGAAGGCACAAAGTGACCGAAATGGAAACGGCTCAAGTTTGATGTGTATAATATGATTGCAGCATTGAAGAATGATTTTTGGCCAGAGTAAATCTTCTAAAATCTAGGCAGTCTCCCCTGCTCAGTCACTGTCATCCTGAAGGGATCAAATACAAGAGAATAAGTATTGTGGAATGTCCGAAATTGGGAAATACTATACTCCTATAGAGGCATATGGTCAATAGCATCTAAATATTTAGAAGTGATGTACATTAGTTGACATGTGCTCTAATCACCCTGTTCTGTTGTTCTGCTCTAGCACCAGCCAACAGTGTTTTTCTCTCACACCACTCCAGCAGCAGCCTCCAGCCATCAGCTAGCCAGCAGTATTTTTCTCTCACACCACTCCAGCAACAGCCTCCAACACCAGCACAGCGAACATGGTGAATGTATTCTCATATTTCGAAGCATCAGTTATCGGAGATGGGAGAACACAGCAAAATAATCGGAGATATTCCCTCTGTTCCAAATTGTAGGTTGTTTTAGCAAATCTAATGTATAGATTTTGATATGCATCTAGATAAACATTATGTCTATATGCATAGCAAAAATTATGCATCTAGATTTGCTAAAACGATCTATAATTTGGAATGGATGAAGTACAAAATATTTATTGAATAGACAGTACCTCACTATCACTGTCAATAAGAAATGGGAATGTGCTATCCTCATGTCCTCCAGCATAGACATTGTCGGAAGCAGGATGCCTTAAGTCAGGGCACCTTGATTTTTACATCCAAGGCATCTTCCTGCAAAATAGTTAAAACCACTAGTTAGCTTGAACTAGATGTCATATATTTGAAAACAGAGGCAGTACACAAAAACTAAAGAAAACAGTAAGGAAGAAATTTGTATCGATGATACATTAGACAGCTATGGAGTGCACAAACTACTAAACATGTCCTTTGGCTAAAAAAAGGTAGTGAACAGTCATTAGCGAAACAACAATCCTGCAGCATTGCCTGGGTGGTAAAAAAAAATCAACTGCCACAACACAAGTAGCGAAAGAAAGTAACGTAACTCAGCACAATGGATGCATGCATCTCAAGTTACATCCACCATGTCGTGGAAGCTACAACTTATATTTTCAAGCATTTATAGTACTACACAGTCAAATTAAAGCATAGCATTTGGAAAGTTGTTTATTCCACTAACAAAGAGATTCACCACACAGATGACAGATCTAAGCTTCAAATTAGTAAAAGATAACAATTGTATATATAATTTCTATAAACATCAATTTCTGTATAGAATTGTATAAAAATCAGAGTATTCCTATTGGAACCAATCATACCATTGTCATTATCTTGTAGAAGCCTGCAGCAAGACACATCACAACTCTCTCCATCTGGGATTACTTCGGCAAAAAACAAGTGAATTGTACTGGCTCGCATAGCTGTGAAGTTAAAATGCCGATAAAACTTGACCGCTCCTTCAACAATGAAGCTTTCTTTTATTGCTTTCACAAACTCAAAACCTGAATCCTGAAATTATGTCAGGTTAGCATATTATTTTTTTAAAAAAGGAAAATGTAACATTAAAGACGACATAGAAAAAGATCACAAACCCCATCGAGGCTTTCTTCAGCGTTGTACTTCTTTAGAGCTGACCGCATGTATCGTTCCATAAGATCATTGTGCAGCTTCATCTTCTCTTCTTTTGAATGTTTCCTTTCTCTTGTCCTCGGCCTACTTGATTCATCCTCTAGGTGCATAATGAAGTCTTTCTTAAGATCGCTCAACCTCCATTCTGTTAAGTTACCAAACCCATCCTCTAGTAAAGGGTCATCAAGTAGGCAATCTTCTTTTCCACTGCCGTCATCACCAGACCTGGATATAATAACGGCAATTGAAACTCCACAAAAAAGAAAAAGAGGCATTAGAAAAGGGTGAAGACCAGGTTGAGAGAGGAGATGTGAGAAGAGGATCAGATTCTCCTGTGCTTATTACATGGGCTCCGGCTCCTGACCGGCCATCACGTCCTTGCCGATCGCACGTTGTGAAGAAGAAAGAGGCGGCGACAGTCAGGAGCCAAAACAGAAATAGAACGCACGGCACGGACCGGCCGGTGGCTTCAGCGGTTTGCTAGCGACGATACGATAGGCGTCGGCAGTTGTTACAAACCGACCCGGGTTCGTCCTAGCTCGATCGGACGGCGCGGCATCGACGCATCGTCGAGGCCGTCGCGGTCTCGGCACCGGATTGTTGGAACACGAGACGAGTTCGAACGAAACGAGTAGCGGTTGCACGGGCGACGGAGCAACGGGGCAAAAATATCTGGCGCCTGCGCGACACGGAAGGAGGATCCCGGCCCTCCCCTGTGCTGCAGCAATCGTCCCCCAGAGCAATGAACGCATCCAACCACCCCCGTGGTGGGTGGTCCATGCGCAGCCAGGGTACGTACGGAGCCGGGAGCCCCGCCAGTCGCGGCTGTCCCCAACCTCTGGATCGGGCTCGGGGCAGAGCGAGAGGCCGGGGCCCTCGGCCCTCCTCTCCGTCGTCGTCGCTTTCCCTCACAGTGGCGAAACACTGTTGCGGCAGCTGCGCGCAACACAGATGGACCCGGTTCACCATTGTTTTCCTTCTCAGTTTCGCCCATTTGGAATTTGTGGAAGGGAGCTCGCGCGTGCCGTCTCGATGCCTCGCTGGGCGTTGTTCAGGCATATGACTCCGCCACGCCACCAACCCTGCACGGGCCACGGCCATTCCTCCTCTCCCCTCTCCCAGACGTCCATGCGCCGGCCTCACTCAGCAACAGCGCCATGGCTGCATTGCCATTGCATGCAGCTGGCTCCAGCTCCCACCTCCAATCCCATCGGTGCCTGTTGCCAGCCCACCCTGCCTCCCGCCACCGCTAGCCCTCCGTCCTTTTTTAATGCTGCTCCTCTCTGCAGTCTGCACTCACAGTCACAGACTCACAGTCGCACAGCGGGCACGAACAGGCCGCCGAAATGGCGCTCGCCGCCGCCGCCGTCCTCTTGCTGATCCCTGGCCTTCTCCTCACGGCGATGGCGGCCACGCCGTACCCTCACGGCGACCCGCTCCTCGGCGCGTCCAAGAGGTACGAGGGCAGCTCCGACCTGGTGGATCTCCGCTACCACATGGGCCCCGTCCTCTCCGCCGCGCCGCTCCGCCTCTACGTGCTCTGGTACGGCCGCTGGGACCCCGCGCACCAGGCGCCCCTCCGCGACTTCCTCCTCTCCCTCTCCGACCCGTCCCCGCCGCCGCCCTCCGTCGCCGCCTGGTGGGCCACCGCCGCGCTCTACGCCGACCAGACCCTCGCCAACGTCACCCGCCGCGTCGCGCTCGCGGCCGAGGCCGCCGACGCGTCCGCCTCGCTCGGCCGCTCCCTCTCCCGCCTCGACATCCAGCGGGTGCTCGCCGCAGCCGTCGCCGCGGGCCGCCTCCCCGCCGACGCCCGCGGCGGCGCGTACCTCGTGCTCACCGCGCCCGGCGTCGGCGTCCAGGACTTCTGCCGCGCCGTCTGCGGCTTCCACTACTTCACCTTCCCCTCGCTCGTGGGGCACACGCTCCCCTACGCCTGGGTCGGCCACAGCGGCGGCCGCTGCGCCGACGTCTGCGCATACCCGTTCGCGCTGCCGGCCTACATGTCCCGGGGCGGCATGGCGGCGCTGCGCCCGCCCAACGGCGACGCGGGCGTCGACGGCATGGTCAGCGTCATCGCGCACGAGCTGGCCGAGCTCGCCACCAACCCGCTCGTCAACGCATGGTACGCAGGGGAGGACCCCACCGCGCCCACCGAGATCGCCGACCTCTGCGAGGGGGTGTACGGGACGGGCGGCGGCGGCGGGTACGCCGGGAGGGTGGCGGTGGACGCGCAGGGGAGGAGCTGGAATGTCAACGGCAGGAGCGGGAGGAAGTTCTTGGTGCAGTGGCTGTGGAGCCCAGAGGCCAAAGCCTGCGTGGGGCCCAATGCCAGTGACTAGGCTGTGTTTAGCCAACGCCGCTAGCATGTAGACTAGATTACTACTAGTGGAAAAGTAGCATAATTTTTGGGAATTTGTATCGTATTTTTTCGGTTTATTATATGTATGAAAGCTACTTTTTTCGTCCAAAAAAAATATAAATCTCGTTTTCTGAAGAGTCAAGTAATTTTAAATTTGACCAAATATATATAAAATAATATTAATATTTGTATTATAATATAAATATTTTAGATTAATTATGTAATATATTTTTATACTATATTTATTTGGAGATATAAATGTTAGTAATTTTTTTATAAATTTAATCAAAATTGAACTTTTTTTCGGGAAACGAGATTTATATTTTTTTTAGAACGGAGGTTTTTAAAATGGAGGGAGTAACTTTTTCAAAAAAAAAAGAATGGAGGGAGTCTTGGTCAGCGAAATTGTCCAGGACGTGCGTTTTCGCCCATCCAGGTCCAGGCCGCGAGCCATGCCCTTTTCGCCATCTGACATGATTACACCCCAATAAACTGGCCCAGATGACAGAGTCCGTACGAGCAGCTTGGCGTAACCAGAGTCCAGTCCGATCCCGACTCATGATCTTCTTGTCCACACCTTCCATAAATCCATCCGGCCTGGCCCAACCCCAGGCTGCAGGTGCAGGAACAAACAAACCTGGAGCCGATCGTCCGCCGCCGTTGTCGTCGTGAGCGGCCAACCAGCGTCGTGGCCATGGCCCAGATGCGTAGCAGGGTGGGCGACCCGGCGTTCATCGCCGGCAGGAAGCTGGCCGGCTACGGCGAGCGGAAGGGGGCGCCGGAGGTCGTCGACGCGCTCGCCCAGAGGCTGAATGCGATCGACGTTGGCGGCGAGCCCGCGGCGGTGGACGACGTGGAGGCCACCCGGAGGATCAAGGTCAAGACTAAGGCTGGATATCGAGCTGGCTTGGCTCGGCTCGAGCTGGCTCGTTATCATAATGAGCCAGCTCGGCTCGGCTCGATAACAGAGCGAGCTAAAACCTTGGCTTGGCTCGGCTCGTTTGCCAGCTCGAGCCGGCTCGTTTAGCTCGTGAGCTAGCTCGGGGACGGGAGCGGCACGCGGGCTTGGGTGCAGGAGCGGTGCGCTGGGCCGCCGGCCACGATGCGGAGCTTGGGGGCGAGGCGCGCAGTGCTCGGCCGGAGGCAGCCGCCTGCCCTCCTGGCTGGCCGGCCGGGGAGCGCTGGAGGCGAGGAAGGTCGAGGCGGGGCCGCCAGCCGTGGTGCCGTGCCTGGGGGCGCTGGCCCGCTGGGGAGCGCCGGAGGCGACGAGGGTTGGGGCGGGGCCGCTGGCCGCGGTGCCGAGCCGGGGGGCAGTGGCCGCGGTGCGGCGCTCCGTGTGCGCGGCGCTAGGCTGCCTGCCCGCCTGGCTGGCCGCCGGCCAGGAAGCGCAGGAGGCGAGGAGGGTCGGAGTGGGACCACGGGCCACAGCTGGTCGGGTGCGAGCGGCGCCGTGCGCCTGTGCAGAGCTGGAGGGGAGGGTGGGGACTGGGGAGGCGGGCGATGGGTGGCTGTGCAGCGGCCGGGGGCGGGGCCAGGGGCATCACGGGACGGAGACTGGGGGTTGAGAGACTGAGAGAGAGATTGAGAGAGAGCTAGACCGAGAGAGAGAGCCATAGAGAGCCAGAGCTCGTTTGGGCTCGCGAGCAGCTCGCGAGCCAGCTCGAGCTGGCTCGTTAATGAGCCGAGCTAAATACTTAGCTCAGCTCGCTAATATTTTCTAACGAGTCGAGTCGAGCCGAGCCACTAACGAGCCGAGTCAAGCGAGCTACCGAGCCACGAGTTTTTCGTCCAGCCTTAGTCAAGACGCTGACGGGCAGGGAGATCGACGTGGAGGTGGAGCCCACGGACCGCGTGGGCAGGATCAAGGAGCGCGTCGAGGAGCAGGAGGGCATCCCGCCCGAGCAGCAGCGGCTCATCTTGGGCGGCAAGCAGCTCGCCGACGGCAAGACCGTGCGGGAGAGCAACGTCACGGCAGGCTCCGTCATCCACCTCGTCCTCGCGCTAAGACTGACTCCAACAGCGGAGGTGCATTTTGGAGGGGCAACCTCGGTTTGCCTCTCGTGAACAGTAGATGCATTCCACCGGCAAAAATCGTCGTCTCCAACACACAGAGGCAAAAGCAAATGCAACCGACGGCCGTTCCTCTCGCGCGCGGCCGAGACGAGGCGAGCGGCGACGGCTCCCTCCTTCCTCGCCACGCCGGCCGAGCGGTGGAGGCTCCCTCCTCCGTCCCACCCCCTCGCCGGCCCTCCGCCAGGGCCCGGAGCGGCCGGATCCGTGCTCTCGGCGGTGGCGAGGCCCGGCGGTGGCGCGGCAGTGCCGTGGCGGCGGCGCAGTGCGGTGGCGGGGTGGTGACGCGGCGTCCTCCGCCGCCTCCTCCTCCTCTGGTTCGGGGCGTCCACCGCCGCCCGAACACGCCGGCCGCCGTGCCCCGCGCCGGCCTCGCCCGTGGCAGCGGTAGCGGTAGGGGAGGGCGAGGAGCGAGGAGGGCGAGGACCGGGGGAGGTGGCGGCGCCGGACCCGGCGTGCCACCCCGCGGGGTTCCGCTTCGTCCCCGTCGGGGAAGGAGCTCCCGCTGCAGGGGATCCGCCGGATCTGCGCGCCGCCGGTCGAGCTCCGCGGCAGCCTCGACGGGGTGGCCATGGCGTCGGGAGGAGGAAGCGGAGCTCAGGAGGGCAACGACCTCAAGGAAGACGATGAGCCCCCGCCGCCCAGGATCCGCCGGCGCAGCACCTTGCCGCGAGCCCGAGGAGCGCCTGCCCTCCCTTCTCTCCCCCGTCGGCACCTCCTCCACTGCCAGCGGCGGGAGCTCGAGGCCCGGGCGGAGGTGGTCGGCCAGCCGCGGGAGCTCCACGCCCGGGCGGAGGTGGCCTGCCGGCTCTCCACGCGCGGGCGGCCGGCCGTGCCCCGCGCCCGCCGCTCGCCGGAGCAGGTGAAGCAGGGGGCCGCCGGTCGTGCCCATGGCCCGCGTCCGCCCCCGAGCTCGCCCGCCGCCGCGGCCAGTCGGCCCGCGCCCGCGCCGCTCGCCCACCGCCGCGCTCGCGCTCGCCCGTGTCCGCGGAGAAATGCATAGGAGGAGAGAGGCGATTCAATTTTGGCTCTCCTCTCTCCTCGCGAAGCAAAATGCTTCGCCCGCTGCCTCTGCTGTTGGAGCGGTGCTCGTCGAGGCACAGTGTCCCGCGCGAGGCAAAAAAGCGATTGCCTCGCGCTGTTGGACTCAGTCTAAGAGGCGGCCGTTGTCGTTACATCCAACGCTTCATAATCCTTGGATGACTTGACTTGTGGATTTGTATTTTTTTTTCTAATTGTCATATTCGGGTACATGATGATCTTATTTATGTAATATAACGACCCAAATGTAATTATCATGTTAAGCATTGCATCATGAGCATCCTTGTTTAGCTTTGAGAAAAATTTTGTGCTTGATTTGAATGTATTTGAATTTAATTTTGAATTGTTGATATATTTGAAACTCATGCTTTGTGACACAACTTGTATTTTTATTATATGACTTATGTTGGAAGATATTTTTATAAAATACTATTTTGAAAATCTAGAATTTAGGTGATTTTTTTTATTTTAGGAATCCATCTTGAAGTCAAACAGCTCGCACAAAAACCCAAAAATAGCATTTCGGGAAGAATTTTCATTTCAAATTGAAGCTCCCGACCAAAGATCAAGGCTAAACCATGTATTAATAACCGAAGCAAGTCTCCGGTACAATACATGTTACATCAAGTGGAGTCCAAAGTCATACAGAGCTTTATTCAACCCGTACACGAGGAGTAAAGTGACAACACAAAACTACCGCAAATAACCACAGGATAACGAGTAGCATAACGACATGCAAGACTAGCTCTTTGTCCATCACGGCTCCACTCGATCAGCTTGGGTGCGGACACGATCTACTCGTAATCTTCAGGCACAAAGTCAGGATCCTCTGAAAAAAAATATAATCAACAAGGGTTGAGTATAAAGGTACTCAGCAAGTCCCACCTCACTGTATGGATCGATGGACCAAGAGGGGGGTGAATTGGACTTTTTTTTCAAATTTCTAAAACAAATTAAGGCAACCTTAACCTATACAATGCTAGTAAGGCTCAATTCACCAACCGGCTAACTAAGCAAACTACACAAGCTATCAAAGACACAACAAGATATGAAACTAAGCAAGGTAGAGCTAAGTTATGATCTCTAAGGTCAAGCACATGAATAATTGCATGAAAGTAAGTGCTTGAAATGAAAGAGTGTGCAAGAGACAACCAGATTTTTTTCCGTGGTGTCGATGTGTTGGCACACACTCACTAAGAGTCTTGTCATCTCCCATGTCACCGAGACGAGGACGCTCACTAAAAGTCTCCGTTCACCATTCCGGCATGGTGGAGCTCAAGCCACGTACAAACTTTTTCGGGCTCCCACAATCCTTGGCAAGCTCCGGAAGAAACACTTCAATCACCAAGATCGCCTAGGTGCTGCCAATCACCAAGAGTAACAAGTTAGGGCCTTCACTTGAGCAAGAACTGATCACCAAGGACGGATGCACACAAGCTTCTCTCTACTCAAGTCCTTAGTCTTGCTTCTTGAATGATTGAATGAACAAATGTGTAGAAGATGAAGCTCAAGATGGCTCTCAACAATAGTATGAGTGTATGAATGTTGCCTGGTGTCAAGAGAGTGCAAAATAACCCATTGGAGGGGTATATATAGGCAGCTCACACGAATAGAGCCGTTGGAAAAAAGCTGCCAGAAAAGTACGCAACGCCGGTTAATCCGACGGTCCTCCAAAAGTCATCGTCGGTTTAACCGATGAATGTAAACTGCCCATTTGGAAAACTACCCGTTACAACTGGGGCAGATTAACCGACGTATCATCAGTTTAACCGGTGAGTGTAGTTGTCCACTGATCAACTGAAAAACCAATTCTCTGGACAACTGCACCGACGTTAACTCAAATCCATCGTCGGTTTAACCGGTGAGTATAACTTCTGAAATCCCTGGAAAAACCAACTCACTGGACAATTGCACCGACGTTAATTTCAAATATCGTCGGTTTAACCGGTGAATGTAACCTTGAAACACCCACAAAAACTAACGTTCTGGACAACTGCACCGACGTTAATTTCCATATCGTCGGTTTAACCGGTGTATATACTTGTCCAGATTCTGATAATTGCGTTTAACTGACGTATAGAAAAATGGAGTCGTCGGTTAAACCGGTGTATAGACTTTTTCTGATTTTGCCTTTTCTGATTTGAGTCTTGACTGAAATCCAAATATTTTTGAGATATAAGTTGAAAACCACTTATTTGAACTTCTTTAGAACCTGAGTGACCATAGTGTGCATCCATTTTTGATTGATCATGTCCATGCTCAAGTTACTTAGCCTTAACCCCTCTTAATAGTGTGACCTCTACAAAACTATAAAACCTATACTAACCTAAGTGTCCTTCTCAACCTTACGACACTTAGGACTAGAAAGATCTTTAGTCTTGATATATATTTGAGTTGAATACCGAGATCGCCTTTTTGAATAATGAAATTTAGGGGCCTCTTTAACATATGACCAAATGAGCGATAATGTTTCATTAAGCTGCACAAACTCATTAGTCACAATAATGGTTGTCATTAATCACCGAAACATACCTAGAGGGCCTAGATGCTTACACTCACCCTTACGGGGGAGGGAGTTACAGAATGTAACAAATATAGTATTAAAGGTAACCCAAACAGTCATCCATCTCATAAGCTAGGTGACTCAACTAGTTGAGACGTCCACACCGTAACCTATCCAAACCGAGGACACGAACCATTCGAATGGATTGTACACTCTGCAGAGGTTGTACGCTTTGCCCACACGCACTTCACCGTCCAGAGACGACTCCGTCATAGCCGACACCCAGCCATGGCTCAACCCCGACTAGTCGCCCACAAACCCCCGGGTCTGGACCAATCCAGGTCTCACCCCAAAACATATCCACCTCGGACGACTACCAGGTTAGCTAGTGGGATTAGACTAAGGCTTACCCATACAAGCTCATGTGGTCGTACTGAAGGTAGGTTAGGTGAGATGGCACCACAACACTCGGTCCTTAAGGCTCATCAGGGCAGCCAACAACCATAACCAACCAAACCCGAGATATCACCACGACAGAGCTCGGTCACAAGTCTACCACCATGGTAGCGCATGCTCCAACACATTCCACATTGCCCTGGTCTCATTCCCATTCCAATTTCATCAATTAACAAGATCTGATAATATGCCAGTTTGACAGTAAATCAATATGCAACATGACTTCAGTCAATGGTTTCTCTCAATCCCTCAGTGTACCGTCTCATGTAATCCCTAAGTCTAACAAATTTTATATTTAATCTTACTTAGGATCAATCATAGTCAACGTAAGGGATCGATGAGACTTGCCTTCGCTTACATATGCATCGGCGGTGGCGTCCTGGTCTCCCGGCTCCTCTGGGTTCTCCTCTGGAATCGGTTCTACTTCGTCATACGCGGTGGAAACAGCATAACCGACGAACAACATAAGCAAGCATAAACATAAAATAAAATGAGCTCGAAGGGAGATGAAAATTAGAGGAATAGATAGTATATATTTTTAGAAGAATTTAGGAAAAAAGAATCAACGGAATCGGAGCTTGGATGGATGAGATATTGTAGATATAAGATAGAGTACTTAATTAATTCTAAAAATGAATTAATGTAAATGGAGGGAGCTGGTCGTGGTGCTTTGCTGGGCCACTGGTTTTTGTTTTGGGTTGCTCAGACCAGCACATGGGCTACCGTTTCCAGACTTCCGGTTTATTTTGTGGCCCACGCAGGGAATGAAGGGGGAGGGCACGAGACAGACGCCGAACACGAGCGGTGGCGACTGCCACGGTGGTTGCTCGCCGGAGGATCGCCGGAATCGAGCCGCGGTCAATGGTTTCCCGATCCGAGGGCATGGGGAGAGAGAGGAGAGCGAGGGGGTTCCGTTCCGGTGACTCCGGGCATGGGTGACGGAGTGGAAGGAGGTCCGCCCCGAGCAGCCATGGCTACGGCCATGGGAGCTCGTGGGGAGCTTGGCTCAGGCAGGGGTAGGGAACGACATGGGTTGGGTGATGTAGATGAGGTTATGGAGATGCTCACCTCGAAGGGAATTGCACCGAGATGGACTGGTGGGGGAGATCGATCGGAGGCTTGCTGTGGGGGGAGAAACAGAGAAGCAGGAAATTGGAGCAGCGAGGAAGACGAGTGGTGGAGCTGCGTAGCTCGGCGTGCTTGGTGGTGGCGAGGCGAGCTCGTGGAGGCCTATTTATAGGCGCTGGAAGGCGGTGGAGAGGGGGGGTGCTGGTGGCCGGCCGGCGAGCTTCTCGGCGGCCATTAATGGCGCCTGGTGTCGTGGAGCGGCGGCGCGAGCGGCGAGGCGGCTCAGGGACGACATGACGGGTCGGGCAGGGGCGCAGCGAGCATCTCGAGCACGTGGAGCGTGTGGGCGCATAGGGGCGCGCTTGCGGCGTGTGGGAGGCGAGGCTGAGGCGCAGTGGCGCACGACGGCGGTCGCGGCGGCTGGCACGGCTTTGGCCCGGCGAGCAGCTCGGCGTGGTGATGGGACGATACAGCAGCTCGGTGGCAGTGGCTTGGCACTACGCGAGGAAGGGCGGCAAGGACGGCGGCGTGGGCTGCGGCAACTCGGCGTCAACATGCACAGCGGCGAGCTTGTAGCTGAGGTGATGACAGCGTTGAAGCGTGCGCGACGAGGCGGGCTTGGCCGGCGAGAAGGCTGCAGTGAGGTGGGGACTCGGCGGTGGGCGGCACGGCGTGATGCCGGGTGCAGCACGCGGTCCCGTCACGGGGCCAGCTTGTTGTGCATGCATTGCGAGCGCGAGCGGGGGGGGGGGGGGGAGCCACAGGGGCGTGGACGCAGCAGCATCAGCTCGAGCATATGCGTACTGCAAGGATTGCTTAAGAGTTTAATTATGTAACACCTCATATAAAGATAGTATTATTATATTGTTTTACGTTGCCTGTTTAATCGCAAAATAAGTTTTATTTTGGTAATAAAAATAGGGATGTTACACAAATCTACAATAGCTTTTCTATCAATTCCAAATAAAATGGGTTGCTCTTGATTTCTAGTATCAACACAAAAATTGGCATGATTTTTGGAGGCTTGGAAGATCAGTTTTGAAGATTGGAGAAAAAGAGAGGTTTCTGTACAGAACCAGGATGTTATGTGATTTTGTTCCTCGGACAGTCCGCTCCTTTACCGTGGACGGTCTGCCAGAGGCCCTGTGTGTGTGTCGTCTCTGCAGAGAAGTTGTGCCATGTACTCCAACACGTGTGCCACCTAGTCCCATTTGACCCCCACTCCACCAGCGCCCCTCCCTTCCTGGTGCCTCACTTTTCCACAGCCAGCTCTTCTCCCTCCTTTTGCTCTATTCCCACTAAGCCATGGAGGAAGAACTCACTTTTCCACACCAAATCCACCACATCTTCGCCGGAGTTCGATAGAGGATGAGTCAAGGACGACGTCGACGAGCTCCTCCACCACCACGACCATCTCTTCCTCGCCGAAGGCCTAGGAGAAGGCCATCCCCCAAGCTTCTTCATCATCTTCCCCAAGCCCAAAAGGGTGAACTTGAGCCGATCTACACCGACGCCGCTCTACTCCAACAAGTGGCCCTTTGCTTGTGCTCCACACGTCGCCGGTGAGCTCCTCTCACCGTTCCCCTTCCTACTTGTGCTTTCATTCAAACTCCCTAGCCCATTCATGGCATTTCACCATTGATGACCTAGAGCTTCATAGACTTCAGGCATGTCAAATCCACTAGCCAAAACAAGTTCCCCATATCCTTAGGAACCCATAGAAACAAACCGCACTCGAAACCATTACCGGAGCCTCCGTCGGCGACCTCGCCGGTAAGCCTCGGCCGACAAGCGGGCGGTCCGCGACCTACAGTCGGACAGTCCGCGAGTCGTGGCCTCCAAGACCGAGCCTCTGCACAAAATACGTCTCTAGGATTTTGTACGGCGGACAGTCTGCGATTCACCCCGGACAGTCCGCAGTTCACTTCCAAATTCCGCACAGAACCGAGTCATTTTTGGAACTCATCCGAGCCTGTACGGTGGACGGTCCGCCCCTCCGGGCCAGACAGTCTGCGGGTACTATAGCAGCATAATAGCAGACTTGTTTGTTTAAGTGCATAAGCATGCATCATCTTGCATAATTAGTATAAAATTGAATATAGCTCCGATTGATGTGAAACAAATTTTGTTTGCTTTGTCTTGATATTATTTACCTGTTAAAAATAGGTTTGTACCCAAAGTAATTATGTTATTTTCTCAGTTTATTTAATATGTGTTTATCATATTAATTGCATAATTAATTTTCTGTTTGTCCAAAAATTATGAAACCAATTTTGCTAGCTTCCTTATGATGTGTACTATCCATTAGACATGTTGTTTTGTAATAATTGTTTGTAAATTGGTACAGTTTAATCTATATTTTTTAGACCTAGTTAACTAGTAAATTGATAATAAATATTTATGTGCTTCTAAAATTGTAAATCCAATTTTATTTACTTTCCTCAACATTTATCTATTGTCTAAAATTGATAGCACATCGTAACTAGTTATATAATCATATAGTTTCTAATTTGTTAATTAAGAGCTTGCTACCTAGTTGAATGCATGTATGATTAATTATTTTCTAATGCTTCTAAAATCATGAAATGAATCTTGTTAGTTAGCTATGGCCATGATATGTTGTTGATAAATGTTAGCTTTCATTAGATGTTTATAGAAGGATGTTAACTTATATATGCTTGTTCTAAAATTAGTTTACTTGTAATAAAATGCCTAGTGAATCGACTATGCTCATGTGAGCTATCAACTTCCCTTTGTTAATTAAAGATAAATGGGATATGCTTTTATGGTTAGGAACCTCCATGAAATAACTTATAATGATGTTGCTTGTCTTAATTAAGTAGAACATGATTTGCTAGCTTCTTTTGTATGATGATATGATTTTATCTTAACTAAGATGTGATGTTGCTAGACACCCTTTAATTCTTGAGTTGTCTAAAATTTAATATGCTAGTGTATCACATGATTGATGCTCATGTTGTGAGGAGTCACTTTTCTTAATTTATAGGACAACTAATAATAACACAACTAGTTTTGATGGCATCCTCTTATTACAACATGTTTTGTAGAGTGTGTGCAAGCATGTTATTATTGTTTTTGCATCTCCCTTTGTAATTTTTGTATGCCTTATTTTATTTGTTTGCTTTATGACCTTGAATCATTTTAGCCTTTACTTCCTCATGAGTCATTGCATCTCATATGCATAAGCATTCATGGCATCTTTTCTAATTCATGCATTTACCTCCTTTCCTAGAGGATGATGTTCTGGAGTGTCGCGGTTGCGGAGTACCAAGGCAGGCACCTATGTATCTCAAACCCTACTTTTGAATCTTAATTTGCTATTATAAAATATTGCTTGTGCATGAGCCTAACTCTACCTAGTTCATGTGACATGTGTAGAACCCACTTGGCATGTTTTCCCTTCTAGCTCTAGAATAACTTATACTAGGTGAAGTATGCATGTTTAGACTTCTCGAATTAATTTGCTTAGCCATGCTTAGCTTACGATAGAAGTCGAGAGATGGCGAGGTCACCATCACTCGCGAGCTATAGGATGTTTGATTAATTTTACATGATTAGTCGATGATGGATAAAAATGGAGCAACTAAGAAAGATGATTTGGACTTGAGCAAGAATGGTAGGACCATGTTGGGAGAGGAATCCAAATGGTTAGTCTTGCTTGAGTTGGTTAAGAACCGGTCGTTATCGTTGTGATACTTGAGCACTTTTCTGTACAAACCACATGCTTAATAATGGGACGGTAAGCCAACTAGCATGAGTCACACCTTGTCTTGATCGGATTCGGTGCGAGTTGTAATGGAGTGTGATCGGCGGTTTTGGTGCACTTGTCCTTCCCGGCCGTTCGATCATAGCCGGTTGTGTTTGTGTGAAAGGTTGAGGCATGAATCAACACTTATCCTTGGCCGTGGGTATGGTCGTTGGTTTTGTTCTCGTGTGGGAAAAGTTGTACAACCCTGCAGGGTTTTTGATCTATTGCAATAGTCGTGCTCTCGGTCATTGAGCGCGCTCCTGTACTTGGACTTTAACGTAGAGTTTCATGAAGGGTTTATGGAAGATTGAGCTCATTGTTACATGATCACTTTACTTATGCAATTGTATTGTTGCTTTATATAGAGATATTATATGCCATGTCTTTTCTTATTAACTTGATAAAGATAAATTGAGTTCGCATTTTTATATATAAATTTAAAATTTGACAAGCCTCATGTATCCACCAAATGTATAGTATTATGGATAAGCCCTGCAAGTACGAAATGTACTTACGGTGTTGCCGTTAAGTTTTTTTTGCAGGTTTTTTTTCTAAGGAGTGATGCCCACGTTCATTCCGCCGAAGCCGGCAGTGTGGATGAATGGTGGAAGTTGTTCAAAACTTATGCAAGTCGTGTCTTGGGCAAGGACATCATTATTGCTACTTAATGCTTTCTAAATTTTCCACTGCGTTTTAGCTCTGAAACTAAGAAAAAACATGATAGGATATTCACCTAGACCTAGGATACATCTTAGCTTGTAAAGAAAATTTAATTGCTGAAAGCATTTATGTATAGTTGCTTATGTTATAGTTAAATTCATGAGTTTTTGTAAAGTAATTAAGACTTGTAATCAAAAGTTTAAATTTCTGCTCTCATATATTCTTGTGATGGTTTCCATGATGTAAACAAACAATATGCGAGTTGTTCCTGGGCGTTGCTCGAGGCGCATACCGGGAACTACCGGGATTATTTCGCTTAAGCTGGGTTGATCATTGGATGATAACCCGGTTTAGTCGATATAATTTGGGCGGTTCCTCACATGTATGTTTTTAGTAAATTATATAATTGATGAAAGTAATAATATCAGAAAAGGACAATGAGGTTACATGGGTGTTGGATTTGTGACAGGCGAGAAAAAGAGTTAATCAGGTCACATGGGCTAGGTTACGACAGAAACGGGGAAAACCTACGAAGGAAAGGCTATCTTACGCAAAATATTTGAATAGATTTCGCTAACCTGTCAACATTTGAGGTCAATACTATTCGCAATCCGGCAAATTGAACACTATATATCCTCCTCAACTTGATATTGGCGCTCACATTTTTTAAATTTATTTCAGATTTTAACCAGTGTTATTCTTAGCGGTAGACAAACCTACGTGCCGACAGCAAGATGTTTATAGTGATTTCATCAATCTCAAGAATCTGCTAGCCCAATCACTCGTAGGTGCTCATCGAAATAGGGTTATATACGTGTATTCAGAAGTGTGAGTGTGCGTACGTGTGTTTGCGAGCATCTACTATGTTTCGCAAAAGAAAAGTATTGTTAATAAACCCACAAACTATTGTGTCTTTCACACCCACTCAATGCTCATGATCAACTCTTTGGAGAAGCTTATGCTCTTTTGTGCCACAAAGGCAAGATCTTGTATATTCTAACTTACATATCGAGATTGCAGTTTACAGGTTGTTACCATCTACAAGAAACAAACATGTCTCGGATTGTAACAATTTGTACACCACATATTCTTGTACGACTATATAAATACTGATAAGAGTGAAAAAATATTAATATTTCGTACAAATTTTGTATTATTTTTCTTTTGCGAAAGGAATTTTGTATTTAAATTGATCCAATTCGTTCAAGGTGGTTGCCAATGAGGCAAAGAAGTAAGCCATTAAATAGATAAAACTTAACTAGAGCATAAGCTGAATGGTCCAATAGAGATTCATATATAGGTAAATGCATTTTATGAACTCACGGATAGGGATGCAAGTCCCGCCTTTTTTTGGCTCATTAGATCGACCCAAAATTTGATAAAATAAATTAGAATGGTATGCTACGTAATTAGTTTGGGAGAGAAAATGAACTAAAATGACAAACTCAAAAAAAATACCAATGAGTACCCACTTGCATCCCACATACCAGCTTACTGGAAGAATCACGATAAGAGCTGCCTTAAAAAAAAGGTGTGGTTTTATTATAAGGCTAAATATTAGGCACCAAATCAGCATCTAATTTGAACCTCTATATTACTAGGACCCCACAATTCTTATTCTCTGTCATGGGCAGTCGGAGGTCTTATGGGCCGGCTGGTCAGGCCCATTAGGGTTAGGTTTAGGGATCAAATTAGGTCTTACTTAGGGGTCAAGGAACCCTCTCTATATAAAGAGAGAAGATATGTCATTCAAGGCAGGCAAGAATTATGAGAAATCAGTCTAGTCCCAATTCCCAATTCGTTTCCCCAATCTAGGTTCATAACAACTGGTATCAGATTGCTCGGGTTCCCTTTCCATGGCCATCATGGAATCCCTACAGAAGGCGATTGAAGACATGAACACCATGATGACCAAGATGAACTCCACCCTGGAGACCCTGGCGCCGCTGGCCCCAAGCGCCGCTGACCTAGCGGCCCTGCCGGGCAAGGTCGCAGATCTGCTGAAGACGATGAATGACGCCGGCAACCGTCTTCAATCTGTTGGCGTCGCTGTTCAGCGTCTAGGAGCAGGAGAAAGCTCGTCTGGGTCTAGCGTGCAGCCGCCGCCGCCGACGTCCTTCCGCGTCTGCGTGGGGCGACTACACCTCCGCTTCGTCAGATGGAAGGCACCGTCAGCTAGGCGTCTGTGGCCACGAGCCGGCCGCCCATGGCGCCGGCCGCAGCAAGGTCGCCTCTGCGGTCCGCTGCCTGCAAGCGCGCGATGCAGGTCGATGCGAGGCCGCCGCCACCGATGGCTGCTGCGGGGTCGCCTCCACTGGCAGCCATGGAGAGCTTCTTCGAGTCACCGTGTGCCGCCACCCTTCTGCTCTGTCTTGCAGGTTTCCACTGCATCTCCTCGGCCGCAGATTGCGGCAATGAACGGGGTGACGGAGCATGCCTTCCCCGTGGGGAGACACGGAGCTGGGCTTGTGGTGGACCAAAGAAAAGCTGCTGATTGGCCGGTGGGCTGCCACATAATTCATGACACAACAGTTCACGTGCAGCCCACAAGTCTGCAGTTTCCATGGGAGCCAGGAGTTGCCGTGTTTGCTGCATGTGAGTGCTTCCTGGGGGGATCTGTCGCTACATGCATGCCTAAATTGTGGGGGATCTGTTGCTGCATGCACGCCTAATTGTGGGGGAAGCTACTTTGGATTTCTCTCTCTCC
The DNA here is from genome assembly GCF_016808335.1 of Panicum virgatum. Lineage (NCBI taxonomy): Eukaryota > Viridiplantae > Streptophyta > Magnoliopsida > Poales > Poaceae > Panicum > Panicum virgatum. The sequence continues at coordinate 47,800,570 of NC_053144.1, read as the reverse complement.
CTCTCCGTGAATCAGGATGGGGTCCTCCAAAATTTGAGAGAGCTCCACAAATCAAGTCTTTAAAATTAGTTTGTGTCGTAGTTGAAAATAAGAAAATAAGCCTCTAAGAAAATAAGCCGAGATGTAAAAGACTTATTTTTTTAGGTGTTTAGCTGCTAAGGAGTTATGTCGTCTTCATAAGCAGTCTTCATAAGCAGGATGCGTTGCAGCTCGAGGACGAGCTGCTCAAAAAGAGGGGAGTAATGTCATGGGCAGTCGGAGGTCTTATGGGCCGGCTGGTCAGGCCCATTAGGGTTAGGTTTAGGGATCAGATTAGGTCTTACTTAGGGGTCAAGGAACCCTCGCTATATAAAGAGAGGAGATATGTCATTTAAGGCAGAATTATGAGAAATCAGTCTAGTCCCAATCTCCAATTCGTCTCCCCAATCTAGATCCAATCCCACCCTAATCAGCCGTTGCCGTCCGGCTATCTTCCCGGCGGATGTTACCCCGTTATGAACTAGGTTCATAACAGTCTCCTTATTCCAAAATGTAGATCGTTTTCTTTTATAACAGTCATATTTCTATAAATACATTAACTAAAAGAAGCACACTATTATGAGAAATTTGGTAGCTAAGATGGTAGTGCATTTTTTATAAACTTAATTGAAGTTAAAAAAGTTTGAGTTCAGATAAAATTAAAATAACTTAGATTTTAAAACAGAGGGAGTACTTTTTTCAAGTTACACAATTTTACTCAATTTTGCGGAAGCAATTAAGTGTCGCCGAAACTCGATAACAATGAGGTTTGTGTGACAGAGAAAAGAAGACGGTCTATTCGTGGTTCTACTATACATAGCCAACTCTTGGCATAGTGGGACTTTATTTGGACCTATGCATGCTAACACCACACATAATAACAGACATCTATAAAATACGCAGGCTATAAAATACGCAGAGGCCTAGCGCTGCTGCTCAAAATTACCATTGGCAGATGCATACTTTTTCCGGAGTTACACAGGCACACACCAATAAGGAGAAATGCACAGCTGCTGTTTGCAGCTGGGCCATATGCGAACCATACTGAGTCATATATGTATGTCTTGTGTGTTACTGGAAACTAAAAACAAATTATTCACTTGTAATTGTATTAATTAAATATTTGTTATGCACAGTAGAAATCACCAAATTGGGAACAATCTTCTAAAACTGCACTCAGCTAAATGCAAATTTTCACTTCAAATCAGCCCTTCTTCCACAGTTGATAGAAGGAAAGGGGATACTGATCCTAGAAAAATTAGCAGAAGATGGCCCCAGGGGAATGCAAACGGAAAGCAGACTTCCATAACTTGAGACGGCCTATTGTACAGTGAGACATCTATTTTCCCCTAGCAAACAAATGACCTCTTCAGCATCCCTTTTTGGATCATACCCAGGACTGACTTTCAATGAATCACGAGTATCATGATCCTCCCAGCAGACTGCTGAGCAGAAAAGATAATGCAGTTACTACAGTTAATTAATACAGTTATTATTACAATTGAATGCATTTTGGGGAAAGTATATTAAATATTTTGCTTCTGATTTACCAGAAACCTAGCCAAACAAAGAAACAGTTCTGACATGCTCAACGATTCATATGAACTAATAAAGGGACTACAAATCAACAAAATTCGATCATCTGGTTAGTACGTGACTTTCTCCGAGGACCCTCCCTCCATATGAACCAAGCTTTTTTATAATGATGATCATGCAGTGACCATGCTAAAAAACTTGCCCCTTTATTCCCTAAAACTAAACTTACCTCCTCATTCCCTAGAAAGACTTACCGATACTTTCCCTAAACAGAAGTACAGAACTTGCCCCTTTAACAAAGAAAAAATGATTTATTATGATCAGAACTATTATGATTACTTATTTCAGAAAATACTTTTTTTTAAAGGTGTTGCAGAAAATACTTACCCCTTCTTAGTAGCAGACATTCTTCTTTCAGTTTTCCTAATTCCATCAGGATCATCTTTAACATGTATGCAAAAGGTGAAACTAGTAAAGAGACACATTTATCCATTATGACAAGAACACAAGTGCTGATGTGCAACAGAAATCCACTAGCTCCACCAAATATGTGATATTCTAAGAGAGTAGGGGACAACTAATATTGCGTCGATCAAGGATGGTTTTCTAGCAGACTACCAGGGCAAGCAGTGTTGTTAATCTAGTTCAGAACATTCTTGGAAAATTTCCCTGGGAAAATCTACATTTTAAACTCATTTTGTCCATATTTTTGAAAAGAATCATATGGCTCAGTTTTCTTTTCAACAACTAGGAGCAAAGTGTACAAAATGTAACAGTATTATGAACTATAAAGTATCAACTTTGTGACAATGTCAGATGAGACCGTCACAAACAGGAAAAAAAAGGTCAGATGAGAAAATTTAAAACACTCGTCACAGCATTCAAAATACATAGCTTTTGAAAATTAACATGCGACAAATACAAAGTTGTAGAGGCACTACTTAAGAAAGTTCTGAAGATCCTTAATAAAAGTTTGATCTCTACCCAAAAAAAATAACAGTTTGATCTCTCTATTTCTGTAATATATCTTTATTCCTGTAAGAAGAGCACAAGTGCTTAGATCTGTAATGGACACAAACTGTGATGTCAGATTATTCAATCTAAAGGAGAAAAAAAACCCACCAGAACTTCAAAAACAAAATTTAGACAGAGTGAAGATGTACCTTCCCCTGTGAGGCTTGTGCAAGTGCTTTAGATTCACCAAAGTACACGGAATTAAAATCGGCATGAGAATTATTCTGCAGCAACAGGAAAAACAATTTCATAATTTCAACAATTGAAACACTAGTGAGACATTTCCCAGCAAAGAGCTAAAAAAGGTTCGAATCTTCATCAACTCTTTCTTCATGTGCCCATGATTGCGAGTAAACTTATTACTTGCTTCAAATGCACAGCATTTGCTACGTTAGTGCTCTGTGATAACTGATGTGATAAAACTAAGTGTTTGGTTAACTCAACACAAATTACAGTGAAAGATGTTCAGACTATATCAAAGCTATATCTTACGCATCATATAATGATGAAAGCACTAGCTAAAACAACATGAATTACACAGGTGGCTCAGGCTACAGAATATTACGATATACCAAGAAGGCAAGAATGGAAAGGTTGCATGGCTAAAGACATGCAACTGATGTTAAGGTATACACCATCATGTCTCACTATGCAATAGTTAGCAAAGAACATACAAACAGATACTATCAGATTTTCAAGACTTTTTTTTATAAAGAAAACAGATATTATCAGAATTTCATACACTTTAACACAAGAACAAAGACAAAATCTGCTAGAAAACAAGAATATTCTGATTTCTGTGATAGATACCATGGTAAAAATCAAACCTGGAACTTAGCAAAATGGTTGCATAAAAACCAAATATAATTTCGGAGACGCATTTACCATTAGAGCAACATCATTGCAATTTCATAGTGATAGTATCACTAGCTAAACTAACATGAATATGTATACAACATTCTTACAGCTTCACCACATCAGTGAACAAAACAAAGATTTATGAGGCTAAGGGGCTAGATGCAATTGGTGTGGTGGTATATCACTGAAAAAAAAGTCATTGCACTGTGGTAGCAGCAATCATCAATATTATCAGTCTTAGACAGTTAGACTCATATAGTACTGAGCACAAAACAAAGCACAGCTCATCTTGTAGTGCTTTGGACTCATAACCATAAGAATAACATCCGAGCCAGAAAAAACAGAAATATCTAATCCACATCACATTTTCGTCATTTTGCAGTTAATTATAGGCACCATGTTTGCATCAGTTCTTGGAACCAATTATAAGCTAAACTACTACAGTGTGACATAAGGCACCAAACAGTCAAGATCAAGCACTTCAAGGGCAAAAACAAAGAAGATAACACAATAAGTCAGGAACATTCCAAGAAAGACAATTGTATAATACCTGACAGAATACAAACAACAACCTGATATACATTCAATATTAAAAGTGAAGTATATGTCACCTTACAACATTTATTATGTGGTTAAAGACCATATGCAGCTCATGTGGAGGTATATCACTGAAAAATGTCTTGACGGACCCATAACTCAGAACAAAACATACACACCAATACTACCATATTCTCAGGCTTTCTTATAACATAAAGTAAAGCAAGCACGCCTCATCTTACATTGTTTAAGAGTTGTAACCATATGAATACTCTGCAAACTAGAGAGAAAAAACCCACTAATAGTACATGCAATTTCAGTGCAAGAAAACAGCTTGTTCTACAAAGAACATGCAAAGCACTTCTCATTTGGAGCAGCATTATTCTTCAACTTCCTTCTTTATTTCTTCCATGAGTTCATCCTTGTAATCCTCGAATGTACCATCATATTTCTTCACCGTGCCATCCTCCACAACCCATATCTCACTCCTTTGCTCATCCTCACAAACACGAGATATCAATCTTGAGTCGTGACTAACCAAGACAACACCTCCAGTAAACTCGTCCAGTGCATCTGCCAAAGCATCAATACTTTGCATGTCCAAGTGATTTGTCGGTTCATCAAGCAGGAGAATGTGAGGTTGAGACATCGATATAGAAGTGAACACAACACGGGCCTTCTGACCACCAGACAATTTAACAATTGGAGTGAGATGGTTGTGTCCAGGTAACCCAAACTTCCCAAGCTTAGCACGGACAGCCTCTGCTTTGCTCATTCCCTCCTGATCTGGGTGAAGCCTCAACAAATATTGAACTGCATTTTCCTCCATTGTCAACAAGTCAACAAAATGCTGTGAGTATCGCCCAATCCTCAGCTTCTGGCTCCTCCTAACCTCCCCTTCTGTAGGGCTAAGATCACCAGCAAGTAAATTAAGAAGGGTAGACTTCCCTGCCCCATTGGGCCCAACAATAGCTACACGAGTTCCCATATCAATGCCAACATCAACATCAGACAGCTTGAAGTCTGGCCTACCTGGGTAGCTGAACCCTACCTCAATGAGTTGAAGGAGAGGTGGTGTGAGCTCAGTAGGCTCTGGGAAATGGAACTCAACACTGTAGTCACGCCACTTCTGTGGCACAGCTACCTGATTCTGGTCATCATCATCATCTGCTGCATTCTTCCCTTTACCCTTGTTCTTGGCGGCCTCTTTAGCAGCCTTTGACAGCGCCTGACCTTTAACCTTATCCTGTGCAGCCTTGCTACCTGACTTCCTGGCTGCTTTCATCTGCTTCTCATACACCTCAAACTTTCGGTTCATCTCCTTCCTCTTCTGCTCATAGCCACTCTCAAAATCATCAAAATTGCCACGATAGACATGCAGACTCTTATCATGCAAATGTATGATCTCGTTGCACACTGTATTCAGGAAGTCCCGGTCATGGGACACAACAATCAATGTCTTCTTCCACTGTGAGCACAAGTATTCCTCCAACCATAGCACAGCTCTGAGATCCAGATGGTTAGTCGGCTCATCCAGGAGCAGCAGCGTTGGCTGCATGAAGAGCGCACGGGCAAGTGATATGCGCATCCTCCAGCCACCGCTGAAGGACTTTGTGGATCTGGCCTGCATAGCCTGATCAAACCCCAGCCCCGCGAGGATCTTTGATGCACGCGACCGGGCAGCGTCCGAGTCCCGGAGATTCAGCTTCTCATACACCTCAACAAGACGATCGTTGTCATCAGCGTTATTAGACGCCTCAAGCCTGGCCTGCTCAGCACGGAGTGCTGTGAGCTCCTCATCAGCAGCAACCACAGCCTCGAGGGCCGACCGGTCATCACCAATAATCTCCTGCTCCACGAGCAAGACATCAATGTTCCTGGGCACGGGGACCTGGCGCCAGGCCAAGAGCTTGAGCAGGGTGGACTTGCCCATCCCGTTGGGGCCGACGAGGCCGTACCTCCGTCCGTGCGAGATCCGGAGGGAGGCGCTCTTGAGCAGCTCCTTGCCGCGCGCGGAGACGGAGAAGTTCTCGAGCACGATATCCTTGACGTTGTCGTCGACGGCGCCGTCATCGGCGGTGGCGGATCCGGGGACGCGCGCGCCGATGACGACGGAGAAGGCGTCGCGGTCGTCGCGGAGCGCCTCCTGCCTGGCGGCCTCGGCAGCGGCGGCCGCCATGGCCTCACGCTTGTCCTTCTTCTTCGCGTCCTTCTGCGACGTCGCGACGCCGGCGCTGAGGTCGACGGCGGCGGCGCGGGACGGCTTGGGCTTGGCGGCGGCGCGCTCGGCCTCGTCCTCCTCCTCGTCGGAGGGGGGCAGGTCGATGTCGCCCATGTAGGAGGAGGCCGGCGCCTTGGATGGCTTGCCCCTGGGCTTGGAGGGCGCCGCCGACTTGGAGGGCTTGCCCTTGGCCGCGGGCGCGTCCATGGAGGCGAGCATGGCGGAGACCGACATGGGCTTGTCCTTCTTCCCGCCGCCGGCGGCGGCGGAGGAGGAAGACGAGGAGGAGTCTTTGCGTCCCATCGGGGCGGCGGCGGCGGCGTGGGATGGGGGATTTACTTTGCGCGACAGGGTTTGATCGGGGATGCGTTTATTCCTGTGGACGTGATAGGAGAGATGGTCCGGCCCGTCTCCTCTCCGACCTCGTGTCCGGCCCGTTTCTGCTTTTGAGTCGACCTATACCTGTCAGGTGCGGCACCGCCATTCCCCTCAAAAAAAAAAAAAAAGGTGCGGCACCGCCACGGCGACTCGTGCGTTTGTGCCCCTTTGTTTTCTTCTCAACGAGATTCGACTTTCTGCTCTAAAAAAACGAGATTCAACTTTCTTTTTTCTCCCAAAAAAACGAGATTCGACTTTTTTTTTTGCTTAATTTCATCCTAGAATTGTCACAACAAAAACTTATAAGATGATTTTCGGATTTAGTTGTTGAAGTTGAAGCCTACTAACCATTAGGATACCATACGTGGTAGTGTGATAAATTCCTATCAAGCATGATTCACAATATTTCCTTGATCTGGCGCTCTCATCAGTCATCACCACCGCCATCATCAATCACCCAATTGACACATGAACAAGTCCGCACCTGCTGCTTCATTGGTTAAATTCACGGTAGTGTATCAGTAACGAATTGGTCCTTGAGTATGTGATCCAAAGAATGAAAGAAGTGGTTTGTTGTGAAAAATTTTGTCGCTGTTGATTTGCCGCTTGCTGCATCCCCCGGTGCTACTCGCCCCTGCCACAATGTTGATCATTGTGCCGTTTGACGGCAGCAATGTAATTTATGGCGTCTTCCAGTGTACTAATAAATAACAAAACGAAGCTAATCAGTGGTGAGGAGATACCAGATGCGGTCATTGCTAAGAGAAGATAGGAAGGCACGTCACGAGTGGTGTCCGCGGGTGTGGCGACTGGCGAGCGAATTGATGTGCTACAGGCCTACAGCCTACATCCATCGCTGGCAACGTGAAGAATAGAGGCAAAGAAAAAAAAGGAGGAAATGTTGATGGCGTAGGAGGAGAGTGTGCAGCTGCCAAAAGACAATATAATTACCCAAAGTAAGTCCTAAAAACGTGCATTTGTCCAGGAAATTTGAAATTTTGGTAGCGACTAAATGTCCAACACTTTTGAAGTGATACATACAGATTCCTAACTTTTAGTGACTTGAAGTTGAAGCTCATGAGAAAATTTTGCTATGTTTGGAGCAATTTGTCAATGTCCTCAGAAAGTATGTTTCTGTAGCCGCATAGAAAGAGGCTCGGCATAAATCTAGAGTGAACAGTTGACTTTTGATTGTACATGAACTTTAGGGATGGTGCAAGTGTTGGAAATATGCTCTAGAGGCAAATATATTTTCTTGTATTCATGGTTAATAAAGTGTACTTTGAATATTCATGGATGACAACTTGTATTGATTAATGCTTATGTGAAGTATTTGTGAAACTCTATACTTATATGAATATTCTAAAATGTTCCTAGTCGGAGTTCATGTGAGGACACACATGAATATTAGACTAGCACATGTATTAGTTGATTAACTATGTTTCACAAGTCATGGACATGGTGATGTCAAACTAATAATGTGGGCTCATGTGAGACATGAGATTGAACTGATCCAACACGAGATGATGACTTCTCATTACACAATATGTACGCTCTGTCCTAAGACCTGAGATCGTCGTATATACTCAAGATGTGAACCGACTTACTTAGGAGCCATCAAACGCTGCACCATAACAGGGTAGTCATAAAGGTGGCTTTCAGATCTGTCAAGAAGCATGTTGTGAGACACAGTCGGTCAAGATGGGATTTGCCCCTCTCTACAAGAGAGAGATATCTCTGGGCCCCTCGAGTGATTTGGATCAGTAAATGCATGGCCATGCCGGGGTTAAGAGTTAACCAAGGATTCCAAATCACATGATCGAGAAAGAGTGGTCGGCTTTAAGCTAGACCAAATATCATGAGGCAAAGGGAACAACATGTATATGATATTGTGGCGGCTCGTTTGATATGATCTTTGTGTGCGTATAGGAGTTGACATGTCTTGCTAGATGCCACTATCTACTATTGGGCCGAGTAAGAGTACTCGGGTCATGTCTATTCGCATGTGAGCACATAGGGTCACACACTTAAGGGAAAGAAACCTGGTAAGGATGAGATCCGAATTAGACTGGGCTTAAATGCACTAATGGGACTTTTAGGTCCAAAAGGGGACGCCCAAGGTGAGGCCCAAGACAGCCCACCTAAGGGGCTATATAAACAGAGAAAGGGGCGCCTAAAAACACTAATCCTACCAGTCACGCGGATGAACAGTACCATAAACAGTAACAGTGCGCTACAATAGCACCCCTCACTGTTCCTCCTCCTTGTGCATCTAGCCCTAGTTCGTTCTCGCGGATCTAGCAATCTGAAGTGCGAAGCTTCTTCCCGTACGTGTGGACTTCGTGGAGGTGCTGCGCTTGCTGCACAAGGACGAGCCGTTCGTGAGGAGGTTCACGCAACTGCACTGCCAGCTTCCATCTGCACTACACCGACGCGCTACAGAAGTTCCGCAACCGCGCGTCTAGTGGTAATCCCGTGATCTATAACTACAGTAATCCTGGTTTATGTGGTAGAAAAATTTTGTTTTTGCTACCCCATATTCCTGCAGCAAGTACTAGGACTGTCCTCTGTAGAAGATGCACATCTTTTCAGCTGCTGTTACAACATCCCTAATTTCGGTGTTGACACAAATTTCAATTAGCTTAATTATCTTGGATCCCTGCAACAACTTTGATCAGCTGCGCGGATTCTTCTTCCAATATTTTCATAATTTCAGCCCTCCAATATTCATACAACTTTTCAAGTGGGGCAATCCATTTCTAAAAAAAAACATCATATAGTGCCTGCACTCCAAAATAAACCGTGCAAATTAAAGACGTCAAGAGAAACAACAATATGATACATCATAACTGTACCTGTCCCTTCTCTATATTCATGGATTCCTTTGCAAATGTTGTTCAATTTCAAGGCCCTGCATGTCCATAAATAATAGTTCTCAGCTAACCAAAAATAAAATTATTTTCTGTTACACCTAACTTCTCTTATCCTTTCGAAGCTTATCTTGCCATCCTTAAATTGCTCTGCAGCTCCACTATTTTAGCTTTAACTGACTCTTCTATTTGCCTCAAGAGATGCCTACACAAAAAAAAAGAATATGTTAAATACATAAAATAGAATATCTCCAATGCAAATCAATCAGTAGCAAGGTACAAGTATGCAAACCACATTGGCTTAGCACCAGATCAACTCGAAAAATACTCAACAAACAGTACTTGTGGAAACTTTGAAGGCATCTTTAGAGCAGCACATGAGAACGAGTTAGGGTCTGTCAGTCATGTTTTATTACAGCAAGTACATGGTACAATTTGGTCAAAGAGGACATTAAAATCTCAATCTCAATGGACTATAACTTGGCTGAATAGGACAACTAAGGAGACTAACACTAAATATATGAGTATCATCAATAACACAGGCAGTTTTATCCATGTATGGAGCAGTATGTTGCATGAGAAACTGGAACTGCACAAGTCCTGAAATAGCTGGCAGCAAAGTTTCGTTGTTCCCTATCTTTTGCATCCCTTAGGTTCCCAGAATAAAATTGACTAACATTGGATTACGATGTTCAGTGTCCCAGATAATATGTATCTTGCAAGACAAGTGAAAGGAATTTAAATAACTCAATTGAATATGAATTATTCTTTATAATGGATAAGAGCTTAAGGTTTACAATGTACTTCAAAGTTGAAGTTCAACCATCAGAATTAAAACTTAAAAAAAAACTCGGCCGGGTGGGGAAAGACCGCCCCACCGGTATTAGCTTAAGAAGAAGCATCGGCTTCCCCGACCGAGAAAATCCCCGAACCCTGGCCCCGCCCTGACACTGGGAGACGTAACCCCTGGGAACTACCTGCCTGGGCCATGTAAGGGTCCTCAGGCCGACCTGGGTCCTCTCACAACCAGTGCTTTGGCACACGGGGCCAACGAGGGGACAGCCTGAAATTCGCTCCCACGGGGAGTCGAACTCAGGACCTGAGGGGTGCCGCCGGAGTGACTAACCAACTGGGCTAGCATCCTTTGGCATCAGAATTAAAACTTTCAATTGTCAGCAGGATCATCTGGAAATATAGAATCTCTTCAAAGGAAATGTTTGAAGGAGATTCGCAGTCTCTGCAACAAGCATCATAGAACTTTAGAATAACCAGAAAAAGAAAAGGTATGCATTAGAAAGTTGCGCAAACTGTAGAAACTATAATAAAAAATAAACAACCCAGTAGTTAATAATCCATAGGTGATGGAATTTCTTGTATACTCAGAAGTTCATTAAGATCACAATATTAAATAGCAAAGTAGTCCTGCTAGGTCCAACCAGTTCACAACCTGAGTGCTGAGAAGAAGAAAAGATAAGACAATTTGAATCCTAGGTTCAACCAAGGCATATATTGGATAAATACAGTGTGGACATAGCAATGTAGCAGTTTTCATAAACATGCCAAATTACCAATAAGGCAACATATGCATCTGCACATGCAAAAATATAATAAAAATATAGCATGTCATTGATATTTGTTATACTTCGTATAGGATCTATACTAGAAAGACTGGCGCGGCGTTGCCGCGCCATTAACTGTAGACCAGTGATTGTTACAAAGGTTATTGATATTTTTACAAAATTTTAGACTACAGGTTCTTTTTTAGAAATTTCAGGGTTTGTTCAGTAAAAATGCAAGGACTATGGGTTGATTTTCACAAAGCTAGGGGACTTTTTGGCGAAATTTTGGACTGCGGGTTGATTTGTAAAAAGCTCAATGTCTTTTTCATAAAAATATACGGGCTGCGGGTTGATTTCTGTAATCTTGAGGGACTTTTCTGTAAAATTTAGACTACAGGTTATTTTGTAGAAATTTTAGGATTTGTCTAGTAAAAATGCAGGGACTATGGGTTGATTTTCACAAAGCTAGGGGACTTTTTGGCAAAATTTTGGACGGCGGGTTGATTTGTAAAAAGTTCATGGTTTTTTCATAAAAATATAAGAACTGTGGGTTAATTTCTATAAAGTTGAGGGACTTTTTTATAAAATTTACATGTGATCCGACGGCGTAGATCTCTTTGCTGGCTGATCGGACGGCCCTTGTTTTTTTGATGACGTGGTTCGATGGGGGGCCAAAAATCGCCCCCCCCCCCTAGGTCTTTAGAAGATTTATGTTGCGCCAAAAAAAGGTACAGAGGAAGCCTTCCTCACTATCTAAAAGTTAGAAAAAAGGAAATGTTGTTTCAAAAAAAAAATAAAGAAAAGAAAAGCAGTTTGAGAGGTACAGAGGAAGCCTCCCTCCCTATATATATTCATGCTTGCGCTGGAACATTGCACCCCCTTTCGCAAACATTTGGGCGAAAACTAAAGATGCTGTTTGAGAGATACTGAAGAATCAATAAGCTTGCTCAACCAAATAAATGAACCGACAGTATTTTGAATCAAAGAGCAGCATCATTTTTTTTTGTGTGTGAAGAAAGGAAATGCGGGTATTGTTTCTACACTTCTCTCAAGTTTGCTATATTCCATGTACTGTACACAAGCCAGAATCAGCACATGTTGTGGAAATAACAATAACCGACTTATCCACCAGATGTGGTCAGTTTGATTTCTTTTGCTAGCCTATTTTCTGTGCTGTCAGTCCTCTTCACGCCAAAACTGTCCACTTGGTCCGGACTTGCTTTCATGTGAACAATCGTCAGTCACATGCATCATAAGATCAACAAGAACATGCTTACATGACATGGCCAGGTAGGAGATTTTGAGTTTCTGCCTCAGTGCTATTTTTAGTATCACTCTCTGCTGGAGGAATCTGCCAAATTAATATGAAGGCAAGACAGATTAATAACCGACGATTCCAAGCAAATCATCTTGCTCAGATGCGCTCCCCTCTTCATCAACCTCACAAAAAACGGCTGTAGCAGGCTCATATCCAGAGAGTTTCATCTCACCAATCAAATTATTCAACATCTCATACACCTCTGTCGATCTTGGATGGACCTTATCACCTACAAGGAAACCATGCATCTCGGATTGCACTTCAATCCAGCTACAACCAGGTTCCTTTTTCAGCCGTCCCTGCCTCATTAGCCTTCTAGTCCTTGAAACATCAACCCATTTCCCTGATTCAGCATATACATTTGACAGAAGAATGTAAACTGATGAATCATCTGGATCTAGCCGTAGAACATTGCTAGCAGCAATTTCAGCCACTTCAACATCTTGACGGATCTTGCAAATGCTTAGCAGAGTCTTCCATATGACTGCATCAGCTTCAAAAGGCATGCTTCTGATAAATTTCAGAGCTTCCTGCGGGCCCTTTGAGTGTCCTAGTATATCGACCATGCAAGAAAAGTGTTCCAGTTGAGGTTCCAATTTGTAGCGGGTGGACATCAGATGGAAGTAGCGGCATCCGTCATCTAGCAGACCAACATGGCTGCATGCCCGAAGAACTGCCACAAAAGTTGCATGATTTGGCAGAACATTTGCTTTCTGCATCCTCTCAAACATCTCTAGGGCTTGCAATCCTTGGCCATGGAGCGCATAGCCACATATCATAGCATTCCACGACACAAAATCCAGTTTCTGCGCCTTCTCAAACATCAGCAGCGAATCTGGCATGTTCCCGCACTTGGCATACATGTCTACAAGAGTACTAGAGATATATTCATCCCCAAGCATTTCCTGCTTGATAATCTGACCATGGATCTGTTTTCCCAACTCAATGGTAGCCAGATTAGCACAAGTATCAAGAACAGTGGCATAAGTAAAATGATCAGGCTTTACCCCCATTTCTAACATCGCTGAGAAGAACTTCTGTGCTTCATCACTCTGTTTGTTGAGTGAAAATCCTGATATGATGGAATTCCATGAAATAAGTTCTTGCCTCCCAATTCTGTCATGAAGTTTCTGAGCCTCTGTTATCATGCCACATTTACAGTACATGTCAACAACAGTGCTTGCAACAAAAGCATCTAAACCAAGCCCCGACTTGATTACTTTGTTATGAACCATCAATCCATATTCCGAAGATTGTAAACCTGCACAAGCCTTAAGAACACTACCATAAGTGAAATCATCAGGTTCCATAACAGAGCGCAGCATTTCATTTAAGTGGGCTATGGTATCCTCATAACACTCATTTTGCTCAAGAGCTGCAATAATAGCATTCCAAGAGACTGAATCTCTTTGCTCCATCTCCTGGAATATAAGATATGCTTCTACCAATGCTTTGCACTTCCCATATAGATCCAGAATTGCATTTTTGACACAAACATCCGCATCAAACCCTGATTTAACTGATAAGCAGTGGACTTGTAACCCTTGAAAGTACCCCTTAACCTCAGCACAAGCACTGAAAACACCTGATAAGCTAACTACATCAAAACCAATACCAGACCTGGTCATGAATTGAAACAGTTGCATGGCCTCAGGTCCGAGCCCTGTGCGCACAAGCCCAACCATCATGGCATTGCATGTCTCCACAGTATGGTTGGGCAAACCAAAGAATGCCCTTCTGGCATCGACCAAGCTATCAGCCTTGGCATACAAGTCCACAATTGCTGTGCCAACAACACGGTCAGAGCTAAACTTATTCTTTATGGCATGCGCATGTAACTGCCTAGCAGTGCTCAGACACGACTTTGCTGCGCACGATCTAAAGACACTGGCATAAGCTGGCTGGCTCACCCCAAGCCCCTGCCTCTGCATCTGCACAAACAGCTCAAGCCCTCGTGTGTACTGCTCATTTTGAACACATCCAGCGATCGCTGCACCCCAAGAGACCCCATTCCTCTCGCCCATTCCATGAAAGAAGCGCAGTGCGTCTTCCAAACTCCTGCACTTGCCATACATGTCCACGAGAGCACTCCCAGCTCGGACATCAGCCTCCAGGCCCGTCTTTACCGCCAACGCATGGATTTGAACACCAAGTGCCAAGTCTTCCAAACCGCTGCAGGCCTTCAGCAGAACAGCGAACGTCGTCCTGTCAGGGGCAACGCCACCGCGAGCCATCTCCAAAAACAGACCTACCGACCCCCGAAACATGCCGCGCTGGCAGTAGCTCGAGATCAGCGCGTTCCACGACACGACGTCCGGGCCCGGCATCTCGCCAAACAGCGATACGGCCGTGCCGATGTCTCCCGCGTGGGCGTACGCCGTGAGCATGGTGTTCCACGAGACCGTGTCCCGGTGCGGCATCGCGTCGAACACCCCGCGCGCGCGGGCGGCGCCCGCGCAGCGGGCGTACATCTGGAGGAGGCAGTTGGAGACGAACGCGGTGGGCGCGAACCCGGACACGAGCATCCGCGCGTGAGCGGCCCGGCCCGCGCCGAGCGCCGCGCGGTCGGCGCGGGCGCAGAGCTGGAAGAGGTGGGAGAAGGTGGCGGTGGCGAGGGCCCCCGCCTGCGCGGAGGGCGGCGGCGGGGACATCGGGAGCGCGCCGCGCTACGGGCGGCGACCATGTGCTTGCTATTGGCGGGGGACGGCGCGGCTGACGGAGTGGTAGAAGCTGCCACTGGCGCGCAGCGCCATCGGCGGGCGCGCGACCTTGCTCTATAGCAAACGGCGGCGCAGGCGATTGAGGCGGCTCGTGGGGATTCGATGGCGAAAACGGAAAACCTGCAGGCGGCGTGGTGGAGCGGCAGCGTTACGTGGAGCCGGAATCCGACGGCGGCGCGTGGTGCGGCGGGGTCGACGGCGGGTGAGCGGCGGCGAGTTTTGCGATTGAATGCCTGCCGGCAGTGACTTGACGGTGATGTTTTCACCGACATGTGGCCCCGGAACCGTTGGGTCCACATGTCGGTGAAAATCACCGTACCTCTGACTGTTAGGTGTACCGTGGGCGTGGGCCGGTTCCGCCCAGCCTCTTCAACGCGTTTACAAGTGCCGTAGGCCAAACTAAACATCATTTGAGAGCCAACAGGTAACCTTTTACGGTCTCCCTGCATGAAGGGGACCTGAAATTTGATAAGTTGTGTAATTTCGCCCCACCCATGCAGTCCGTGAACTCTAACACAAAGTGGCACATAATAGTTTTTTTCTGTCTTAAAAATAATGACACAACACACAGTTACACAACTTGAGGCTCCACAGAAAATTTGCTTCATATAAGGATCAAATTGCAAAACAAAATATTCTGCACTTTGTTTATGGTGTGCTCCGCACAAAGCTGAGGTTTGCTTGAGCCCTACCCCCACCGGCCGCCTCCTCCCAAAAAAAATCCTTTCCTTCAGGAGAACCCACCCATCCCCACTGCCAAACACCATGTCTGTGCTTGCATCCTTGGCATGGTTGTTTAACGTCCTAGAGGTGATAGGAGCGTTGATGCCATTGTACTTTTCTTTACTCCAGCTGAACTTCCATGTGTGCGTTGAGAGCTACAGTAATCACAGTAACGCTAACAGGCCCGCCTCAACAACTGCTCACGCACAACTTTGATTAGTCTGATGCTTGACTAAAGGATTCGGAATTAAGGTATGGCTTATTAGATGGGATTTGAGTACGTGATGGGCTGAATTGGTTCAATGGCTCAAGTACTCTTTCACTCTTTATGACCCATATACTACTGTTCTTTTACGCTTTCAGTCATATTAGTCCAAATGAGCACATAGACTCTTTTTATTCTATCTTTGCAACTCCCATCCATACATAGAAATTGGAGAGGGGTGAGGTGCTCACTTATCCGGCAACCAGTATGGAGTACCTGAGCTCACTCTCCCTCCCATGGATCTGCCACTTCCCATGTTGTTATTGTCTATATTGTTAGTTGCAGCGGTTCAAGCAAACAGATATGTACGTAGTGATGCTAGCGTGGAGGAAGGGGGCCAATGGCCCACTTTGGCCGACAAGTAGTTCCGCCAGTGTTGTCATCAGATCATGCTACCTGTCGCAAATGGCATGATTTGCAGTCTCAAATACCATACACCGCGGTCGCGACCAAATTAAAACATTCCCAATTTCAGGAATCCATTTTTAATGAACAGTCCAAATAAAGAGTATAGCTCAAGCATTCTGACAAGTTTGTATCATTCTCACTAGGTTGATATATAAACCCTATAGTACAGCTACACAGCCAAAATAATACTAGTATTGCAAATCACAGCAACAAAATGGATATATCATCAAATCCTTGTGTTATGGCCACCGCTACACTGTGCCACTAATCTGGGTTCTACTCCCAAGTCCCAACCCATCAAATCATATATAAACAATCTCTCTTGACCTACACTAGCTAGAGCGATAGTGTTGCGTATAAATCTTGTTCCTTGGTTTTGGGGTTTAGATACACCAACATCTGCTGGTTCAACTCCTCCTGAGATGTCATTAGGAATCCACTCGTGAATTACAAAATCTAAGAGGAGAAGAATGACTTATGGCGAGTTGTTCTATCAGTGTGATACAATGATCTGTTTCAAATGGCATGATATTTATCATAGTAGTTTCAGATAAAAGTATATTGACATCATCAACTAACCCGAGGATCTGTGGCCTCCTCCGGATAACTTTTTCTTCCCAAATACCATAATAGTGAGATGATGGATAACTGCAGCCATTGTAACTTATTTGTGCTTCTTATGGTGATCTTTGATCTTTTCTTCGTCAACTGAGGTAAAAATAATGTAACTAGAGAAAGTTTGTTGTGTAAAAAAAAGTTCTAAGTTCACCACTTAGTTCACCTGCTTGCAGTGACGAATCTGGCCAAGTGATGGGGGTCGGGGTGATGTCTTCTTCCCTCCTCTACCCCACTCCCACTTATCTCTATTTTTTTGTTCTCCCCTCTTCTCCCTCCCTAGCTTTCCCTAGCTTCTAATGAAGGTAGCAGCTAGTAGGGGGCTGGAGCCCCTCAACCCCCGTACTGGATACGGCCCTGTCTGCTTGAAGGTCTAATAGAGGTGATCCATTGAAGAGAACATATGTTTCCCAACAATTCTCACACCAGATGTTAGAAACTCTTGTTCCTACGGTGCCAGTCTCACCGAAAGTTTGCATTGTCAGCTAGCCAAAAGCTCATGCAGTTCTAGCAAAAAGTGGATAACAAAGAATGTACGCACTGTGCAAGTGTATAAATTGCAAGGGCAGCCGTCTTGATTTCCTCGCTTCCAATTGCAAAATGCATTGGCGATAATTTTGCTGCCCTAACAAATAGAGGGCCAATGAGGGAAGCAGCACCCTTTCAAATCATGTCTCATTGAATAGTTGCCCCTGACTTGTTGTACTCGAGAAACGTCATGTCATTTACAGAAGTCAGAAGTATTCATTGAAAATATCATAAACTCCTTATCCGAGAACACAGAGCGTGGCACGAGTAGGAGCGTATCTAAAATGGAGGGAGGGGGGCCTAAGCCCCCACCCATGCAGTCCATGAACTCTAACAATTTTCAATCATAAATAATGAAGAGGAAGAAGAAGAGAAGAAGTGAGAGGGGTAGAAGAAAAAAGAGAAGAGGAAGACAAAAAGAAAAATTAAGTCTTCCAGTTTTAAACTTGTGCATGAAATATTGATCTCACATCTAGTGACGATAGAAACCTGCCAAAAGATCACGATCATCATTTCATCATAGGCCCTATTTGGTTACCTAGTGAAAAAAGTTCATCAAAATATTTCCATATGTTTGGTAAAACTAACTCCATGGGCCCCACCTATGGCCCCATCACCTGAGCCCAAATTCCACACTGTTCCAAACCAAACACATGGATTGCATCACCGGGAATTTTCCCCCCTCCCCAAACCAAACAAGGCCATAGCAAAATGATATTGCCCCTTTCTTTGAGAGCGGGCAAGGTTTTGCAAAATATTATTTCTCCCATTTTAAGATGGGTCTTTTTCTACTCAGCCATATCTTCTAAGTCAATATTTTTATCTCTTACTCTATCCATTCAAATTGTAGGTATCTTACCATTTCTATATGTATAATTATTTGCTATGTTTTTAGATATATATCTAGATGTATATAAAATGGCATTGCTAGCGTCCGGACGTCCGATGCGGGCGCTGGCATCGTCGTGGTGCTGCAACCATGGCCGGGTGGCGGAAGGCACCCGCCCTAGCCCAGAGGGTGTGTACTCGGGGGTTAGCTAGTCCCAGATGGATCTCACTCAAGAACATGATGAACACAACAAGATTTAGAGTGGTTCGGGCCGCCGGAGCGTAATACCCTACGTCCACTGTGTGTTGTATTGCCTTCCCATGAGAGTGAGAGAGCTCACCAGGGCTGGTGTGTCCGGAGAGATTGAAGTCTGTAGTGCGCAGCGAGCGCCTCCCTTTTATATCTCAAGGGAGGCGCGTACATGGCTGTTGGGTCCCCGACAAGTGGGCCCAACGGTGTAGTATAAATTAACGTACTGTTCATACATCATGGCGTCGCAGGCAGCGGGGATCTCTCTCCTGGAATCCCTTACCTGCTCCTAGTGTCCCTCGTTCATCATGTCCAGGCGCCGTCTTGTCGGGACGATGCCAGATGTAGCTAGTGGCGTCGCCTGCCACGTAGCTGAACGGCTGTGTAGGGAGCGGCATAGGTGGCATGATGGAAAAGTGTCGTGCCGTCGTATCTATTTAATGCTGCAGACGGGCTCTGCGCGGGCGCGGCACAGGCGGCCGCACTGTGCACCTTGGTAATACGCGGTGCACAGTGAGGCCTGACAAAGGCTGTCCCGCGTGCCGCGGCGACAGAGCACGCCTCAACCATTCGCATTAAATGCGGTGGGTGGGCGAGTCTCCTTGCGGAGGACTCGCGCACGAGCCCGCGCCCGTGCCTCCGGGACACGTGGCGGCTCCGGAACCCCACACGGTAAGGGGGGTCCGGATGGCGCAGGAGGTCCCGGACCCCTATGGGGGGTCCGAGGCCTCGGCTGTCAGCTCGGAGCTTCCCTTCCTTAGAGACACGTGGCGTCTCCGGACCCAACCCCAGACGGGGAACGGGTCCGGGGCCGTTGGCCTGGTGAGGAAAGAGCCTGACCGGTGGGGCCTGGCTACTCCGTCCTTACGCGTAGTTACGGATAACTACGCGGGTCCTGCCTTGCTACAGTAAGAGTGGGTATCCCTGCTACAGGGTACCGACAGTGGCCCCCGGGCCCACCTTGGGGGAGGTACGAACCCGCAGGTGGGGCCACTACTGCGATTTGGCTCTGCATAGCTTGAAGCTTCTTGCTGCAGAGGTCTTGACCGGCTTTGACCATCCATCGGATTGTCCGCTGCCTCATCACATCGCAACGGCTTATTGACTCGTGGCCCCCACGCACAGTGGTACACCTAGTCACACGCGCGACGCTCGGCATTCTTGCGGCCGGAGTAAACGGATCATTTACCACCGGCGCAGTTCCCGAAAAGCTCGGCCACGCCAGCGCTTAATACGCGCACGTCAGCTCGGCTTCCGCCTCGCTCTGCGCACGCGCGGGCGTTGGTTCAGATCCCGTCTTTTCGCACCCTTGTTGGTTACCCGCTCACCCCGACAGGTGGGCCTGGGCCCCCATGTCATGGACTGGGCGGTTAACACCAGGCGCGGGCATCGCTTGGGTTCCGGCGACGGTTCCGGGGTGCGCCGGTTGAGTCAGGCTTTATAATGGGGTGAACCGCCTTCCGCGGTTACTTTCCCGCATTCGCCTTCTTCCTTCCAACCTTTGCACCCCTTTGCCTTCGAGCTTCCCTTGCCCCTTTCTCCCCCGCGCAGGCTGCTACTCACTCCACCGAGAGATGGCGTCCCTTGTTCATCCCCGCCGCTACCAGACCGAGGGAGAGTTGAACACAGTGCGCCGTCTGCTGGGATGGAGTGGTCAGGAGACCGGCTGGGGGGTGCGAGCAGGCTCGGTTCCCCTTGGCAACCTCCGCGCCGGGGAGTTTGTGCTATTCATCTCGCACATCTCCACCGGCGTGGGACTGCCGATTTCCTCGTTCCTGCTGCTGCTGCTAGAAGACTTCGGCCTCCAACTTCAGCATCTGATGCCGCACTCCCTCCTCCTGACGTCCATCTTCGTGCACTTATGCGAGATGTTCGTGGGAGTGCGGCCCTGCGTCATCCTCTTCCGCTACTTCTTCATTCTGGTGAGGTCCGGAAGGAGCAAGGACGAGGAGGGGGGTACTACATCCAGGTGAGGAGTGACCTGGCGACTCCTTACATTTCCGGCCTTGCTAGCGGAAAGTGGGAGGAGTGGCGCAGGGATTGGGTGATCGCCACCACCGAAGCCAACGAGCGCCTCGCCCTGCCGACCGAGGGGCCCGCCTCCGACAAGGCATCCTGGAGGGCCAAGCCGTCGCTGACTCGCTGCAGCCGGAGTTCGACTCCGTGCTGGACAAGATCAGGTCGCTGGCGGAGAGCGGCCTCACCTCGTGGCACGTGCTCGGAGACTTCGTGAAGCGCCGGATCGCTCCCCTGAAGCAGCGGCCGCGTCCTGCGTGGAACTTCACCGGCCTCAACGACTGCAGCAGGACCCAACGCGGAGAGGGGAGCGACCTGACCCAGGAGGCCTTGGAGGTTCTGGTGCGGAACGTGACGGGGGACGCCTTCATCCCGGAGAACCTGATCCTCCCGCAGAGCATAGTCCCCCTCTGCGAGGACCCCGCGAGGGTGGCGGTGCTGGCAACCCTGCCGACTCTAGACGACGGGGGACTGGCCCCACGCCAGACCGGAGGCGACGCGAACCGTGGGCTCCGGATCCCTGGCGCGTCCGGGGATCAGGCTACGCTGAGCGCTGCGGGGTCCGGCGCCACCACGAAGGGGAAGCAGGCCGCGGCCGGTTCCAGCCGGGCACAGAGCAGCTCCGGTGCATCGTCGGGAGACGCAGGCCGGCGCAGGCTACTCAGGGGCGACGGGACCCTGGTCTCAGAGCCCGCCGCGAAGCGCCAGAGGTCTTCTGAGGGCGCGGGCCAGGGTAGCTCCCGGGCTGCCGGCTCCCACGCATCCTCTGGGGCAGCCGCACCACCACCATCGCCGCCGAGGAATTCCTCCCGCCGGCAGCAACAGCAGCAGCAGCCGCAAGAGCAGCGCCAACAGGCACGAGGGCGGCAACAGCAGCAACAGGTGCTACCCCGGGTCGGGCCCGAGCTGCAGCCACGGGGACAGCAGCAGCAGGAACAGGCCCGGGTTGCACCTGCATCGCAGCTGCAGGGGCAGCAGCAGCAACAGCAGCAGCCGCAGGTGAAGAGGCGGGGGCTCCGAGGACGCTGGGTGCCCGGTACTTCTGGGTTAGTGTTATCCTGCTTTCTTCCTTTACGCCGGTGCTCTGCTTTTTTCCTGAAGGCTTCTCCGCTTTGTTACCAGGGCTCCTCGCCCCAGCGGTTCTTCTACCATCGCCGGCTCGTCGGCTGGTGCCCAGGCGGCCGCGGCCTCGGTGTTGACAGCAACGGCGACAGCGAGTGCGGGACCCTCAGGTACAGCGACCTATGCCAGCCCAGTGGTGTGTGACGTGGAGCTGATAGGCGTGTCATTTCCAGGCTCAGCAGCGCACAATGCCACGGCGGTGAAGGCACCTGCGGCAGAGGCAGCAGACACAGCGGCGGTGGAAGCGCCGGTGCTGGGTGCAGCCGCATCTGACGCGGCGACGGCGGAAACGCCGGTGTTGGGTGCCACCGTACCCGACGTAGCGATGGCTGAGGCGCAGGCGCTGGGGGCATCCGCACCCGACGCCGCGGCGGCTGAGATGCCGGCTCTGGGCGCAGCCGCACCCAACGCGGCGGTGGCGGAGGCGCCGGCGCTGGGCGCAGCCGCACCCGATGCGGCGGTGGCGGAGGCGACGCCGGTGCTGGGCGCAGCCGCATCTGACGCGGCGGCGGCGGAGGCGGAGACAAGTGCTGCAGCAGAAGCCCCCACCTCCAGCTCCGGTCCTGTTGCAGAGGAGGAGTTGGAGGTGGTCTTTGGCAGGCGGCTCCTGCAGCTCCAACTCCCGAAGGAGGATGTGACTCCCCTCCCCCAGGTGATGTTTCAGGTCCGGCGGTCGATCGAAGAGGCAACCTCCTCCGCCGAGACGGCCTTCCGGCGGGAGTGGTCTGCCCTGGAGAGCGAGCGCCAGCGCCTCTCCGACTGGTACACCCGCCTGGAAGCGCATACGAAGGCTGAAGCCTCCCGCGATGCAGAAACTCGGTCAAAGCTCAAGGCGGACCAAGAGGCCTACCGAGCCATCTTTAAGAAGGTGTTTGACCGGGAGTTCGCAGTGTCAAACCGAGAGAAATCCCTGGCGCAGCGGGAGCAGGATTTCACTCTGGAGGTTGTTGGCTTCGCGGCTCAGCGGTCCGACCTCGACGCCCACCTCGCGGCTCGACAGTCCGAGCTGGAGACTCGCAGCGAGGACCTCGAGGTCCGGAGGCAGGAGCTCGACGTCTTCTCTGCGACTCTGCAGGGATGGCGTGAACAACTGTAGGAGAGAGCCCGCCAGCTGACTGCCGACGAGGCGGTTTTGGAGGAGGGCCGGAAATCCCTCGCCAAGTGGGAGGCCCACGCCACCGGCATAGATAAGGAACTCGGGCGCCAGCAAGACTCGCTCAAGAAGTTGAAGGACCGGGCATTGGAGAGGGAGGCCGAGCTCGAGGAGAGGTCCCGCGGGCTCGAGGAAAGGTCCCGCGAGGTGGAGGTGGCCAAAGCGGCTCTGGACACCCGGGTGCGAGAGGCGGTCCAGGAGGCGGTCCGGAAGCACCAGGAGGACCAGCGCGCGGGAGCTCAGCGGATCGCTGACTGGGCGGCCGAAGCGAGCCTCGCACTGGTGCCATTTGGGATGAGCCCAATCAGGTGGCGGAGCCGCCAGCTTCGATAGCTGACGCCCTCCCAGTGCTGAGGTCTGCTTCGGATAGGCTCCAGCGCCTGGGGCCGGTCCTTGCTGGACAGCTCGAAACCGAGGGCCGCGAGCTGATCCGAATGGTGGCGGAGCACATCCTGACCTGCCTCCGGAGCCACGACCCGACCGTCTCGTTGGCGCCCGTGGTCGATGGCCCTGTAGCGGAGACGGAGGCCGCCGCTCGGGACAGCGTGCGGGAGGTCGTTGACTTCGTCGCCGCCTACTTCAAGCGAGAGCCTGCGGACCCTTAGGCTGGGGATTGTATCTTTTTTTCTTTTTGCACTATGTAACAAACATTGTATTAGCTGAAATTTTTGAAATAGAAGAAACTTCAACTTAGCTGTTTGTCAGTTGTTGATTTGCGGTATGCAGCACCCCGGCGCCCTGGCCCCCTGGCGGATAGGTGCAGTTGCTTGGACCTGTCTGCCACCTGAGCCGTAGAAGATACTCCGGACCTCGTTGGGCATAGGGCTGCATAGTTTGTAAGATGAGCAAGCGCCTTGTTCCCTGTGTAGAATACAGAACTACAGAGAAAAGAATCAAGCTCACTTATACAGTAGCAATGATACTGCAACTTAGCTGCTTGACGCATGCAGAATCCGTTCGTGAGGTGTGGGACAAAGCGGATGCTCCGGGCCCCCTGGGAGATAGACTCAGTTGTTTTGAGTCTGTCTACCATTGAGACTGGACCTTGATCTGCATGAAGGCTTTGAAGCAGATTGTAACGAACATGGCACCATTTATGCCATTTCGAGTGATTTTGGTGATCGAATGACAACACAACACTTGGACTAATATGATTGTTAAGATGATCATTCTCAGGCTTTTAGGTTCAAGTGATGACAAAGAGAAAGAGAAAATAGGCATAGCAAGGCCCGAAGGGCAGCCCCTACGGGGGTTCCGCCTACAGGCACCGGTTGAACCGACTGTCCAAGAAAGGGCATCGGTGCATTGGCCGTTCTTTGTACCAGAGACGATGTCAAGTGCCCAGGAGAAGTTTCTTCAGCACCGGTTCAACCGACGGGGCATCGGTGCATACCACCGGTGTAATGACGTCAGCATCCAGGAGAAGATTCCTTCAGCACCGGTTGAACCGGTGAGGCATCGGTGCAAAGCATCGGTTCAACCGGTGGTCTCTGCGTCAGCCGACAGGAGTCCAACGGCTACTTCGTGTTATGAGTGACCGGATGAACCGACGCTACCCCGCCAAGAGGTATCGGTTCTTCCGGTGGTACGCAGATTTTCAGCTAACCGTTGGAGCAACGGCTACAAGACTTGGTGGCCTATATATATGCCTCACCCCGGCCATTTGAAGATAGCTGGAGTCCCAAGACACCTCATACACATCCAAGAACATCTCCAAGCCATACAAGAGCTCATAGATCATATCCTTAGCTTATAGCACTAGCTTTGTAAAGTGTGAGTGCTAGATTAGCTCTTAGTGAGTGTGATTGCAAGGCCCTGAGCTTTTGTGCTGTGGTTCTCTAGTGAACCAAAGCAAGAGCTTGGTGCGCCGGCACCTTGGAGCGTGAAGCTCGCCGGCAACGTCATCGACCCTCCGACTTGGTGTGGAGCGGCGACGACACTTTGTGCGGGGGACGTGGAGACCCCCATCCTTTGTGGAGAACCTCCTTAGTGGAACCCGGGGCTAAGGTGACCGTGATTGTGTTCACGGAAGAGACTTGGTGACCGAGTAGCAATACTCTTAGTGAGTGCTACAACAACGTGGATGTAGGTGTGCCTTTGTGGCTAACCGAACCACGGGATAAACACCCGCGTCAAGAGTTTGCTATCTCATATCCCTCTCTTTAAGCTTCCGCATTTCATACTAGCAATTTGTGTGCCTTTACTTTCATAGAATAGTTTCTTGATAGGAAAGGCTATAGGTTGCTAAACTCTTTTGGGATAGGGGTTTCACACTAGAACAACCTAGTTGCACATCTAGATAGCATGTTTTAGTTTAAGCTTTGTGCAAACTAGTTGGAGCCATAGGTCTAAGTTTTTATTAGTGCCTAATTCACCCCCTCCCCCTCTTAGGCTAGAGCACCCGATCACTTTCACAGATGCTAGGACCCCCTGGTAGGTAGGCTCAATGGTTTGAGGCTGGCTACCACCAGTCAGGACTTAACCTGTGTACCACTTCAAATTTACAGCTTAGTAGCAGGCCCGCGGGACTCATCCCTGACCAGTGCCAGGCTGGTACAAGGTCCGGGGCTCTAGATGCGCAGGTCCAGGCTTGTTACAGAGTGGTGGAGTGTGTAGGCTTAGGGTACGGGACCAGGCTAAGGCGCTACACAGGGCTCCGGACCATTCCAGGAAACAGCACGATCTTCCCGGACCTGGCTTCATCATCCCAGGCCTCTCGCAGCAGTGGCAAGGTCACTTTGTTGTACTCGATCTTTTGAGATATAGGACTGGACATGCCGTGTTGGACTTAGGAAACCAACTCTTGAGCTGGAACGGGGTCCGGGCCCTTAATTACCCGACTCCAGGTACTAGAGTACTCGTTACAGGGTGGTGGAGTGTGTAGGCTTTTGGGTACGGAACCGGCTAAGCGGCTACACAGGACTCTGGACCACCCCAGGAAACAAGCACCCGCTCTCCAGAGTAGGTCCCTAAGGGTCTGGACTCCTCTCCGGCAGCAAGAGGGTCCGGATCTGTACGGCAGTCCAGCAACTCAACTCAGATCTGAGTTGTAGCAACAAGGGCAGAGGTCCCCGCGGGGGTTAGAAAGGTAAAAACTTGAGAATCGGCATGCGAATTTAAATTTTGACACAAAGACAGAACTGGGAGAAACTATTTCCTTTTGCAATCTTGATGTACATGGCTTGCGCAATGGATGCCAGAGACCGGGTTTACGAGGTCGGACCTCTACCGTTCTGGGCCGCGCGTTAGCCGACGGTGCGATGGATGCCAGAGGTCGGGTTTACGAGGGTGGCCCCCAACCGCTCTGGGCCGCACGGTAACTCTATCTTATTACAAAGGAAAGGATTATTTTCCGGCTCTGCCTAGGTGTAGAACTTACGCAGATGCTCTATGTTCCATGGGTTGGGCAGCGGCACTCCATCTTCTGTGGCGAGGCGAACGCATCCGGGCCGGCATACCTCTGTAACCCTGAAGGGCCCCTCCCAGCTGGGGGAAAGTTTGTGGAGCCCTGCTCGGCTCAGGATCCGTCTGAGGACGAGGTCGCCAGCCCAGAGCTCCCTGCCGTGCATGAACCGTTGATGATAGCGCCGGAGCGCCTGGTTGTAGCGTGCATTTCGGATTGCTGCTCGCCACCTTCGCTCATCAACGAAGTCCATGTCGTCGCGCCGCAGTTGTTCCTGCATGGATTCGTCAAAGGCCTGGACCCGTGGTGAGCCCAGGTGAATTTCTGGGGGAAGGCATGCTTCAGCCCCGTAGACCAGGAAGAACGGAGTCTCCCCGGTGGCTCGGCTGGGTGTGGTCCGATTGCCCCATAGCACGCATGGAAGCTCGTCAACCCATTTGGCACCATGCTTCTTCAAGCAGTTGTAGGTGCGGGTCTTGAGTCCCCTGAGGATCTCTGCATTCGCTCTCTCAACTTGTCCATTGCTGCGAGGATGTGCTACGGACGCAAAGTATAGCTGGATGCCAATGTCCTCACAGTACTCTTGGAAGAGTCTGCTTTTGAATTGGGTCCCGTTATCTGCGATGATGCGGCTTGGGACGCCAAATCTGCATACAATGGACCTGAGGAAGGCGACTGCTGATTTCTTAGTGATATTCACCACAGGGGTAACTTCCGGCCACTTGGTGATCTTGTCGATGGCGACATAGAGGAACCGGTACCCGCCAACAGCCCGGGGGAATGGCCCCAGGATATCCACACCCTACACAGCGAATGGCCATGAGGGCGGAATCATCTGTAGAGCTTGAGCCGAGGTGTGTATTTGCTTTGCATGGAATTGGCATGCTTTGCAGGACCTTACCAGCTCAGCCGCATCCTGGAGTGCTGTTGGCCAGTAGAAGCCATGCCGAAAGGCCTTGCCAACAAGCGTGCGAGAGGAGGAATGACTTCCGCACTCGCCTCCATGGATCTCCGCGAGCAACTCACGGCCCTCTCCCTAGGAAATGCACCGCATGAGGACACCGTTGGCGCCATGGCGGTAGAGATCCCCTTCTACCACCGCGTAGCGTTTAGCCAATCGGACTATGCGCTCAGCGGACACATCGTCATCAGGGAGGATGTTATCTTTCAGGTAGTCCCGGATCTCGGAGATCCATGCATCGGGAGCTCCCTGAGTAGGTGGGTGTGGCTCTGCGAGGTCACCAGGATCCTCAACAGGGCACACGGCCCAGGTTGGGCACCACAGGTGGAGTGCTGCCGGGACCGCTGGCTTTGAGGTGCTAGCTTGATCCCCTTCACCCAGCTCGGCAGGCTGGGCGGTAGGTCTCAGCAGCCGTCTTTCGAAGACACCCTCGGGCACGGGTGCCCAGGTAGATGCTCTCACAGAGAGATCATCTGCTGCTGAGTTGTGCTCGCGGGGAACGTGTTGTAGTTCCAAGGCGTCGAAGTCCTTCTCGAGCTTCCTCACGTGTATGAGGTATGCCGCGAGCTGGGGATTGTTGCAGTTGCAATCCCCTCGGACCTGCTTGATGATTAGCTGGGAGTCCCCCTTCACCAGGAGCTGCCGGACCCCCAATGAGAGGGCTTGCGTCAGGCCAAAGATCAGAGCTTCGTACTCCGCCATGTTGTTGGTGGCCTTGAACTCAAGGTGCACCATGTACTTCAGCTGATCTCCGTTTGGGTCGATGAGGACCACACCAGCTCCGGCCCACTTTTCGCGGGCGGACCCGTCGAAGAAGAGTGTCCAGTGGGGCTCGGTGAAGACTGGTGCCCTGATTTCCGGCTCCGGGGGTCCAGCGTTGACGACCGGACCCCCAGGATTGCTTGGGGAAGGAGTCCACTCCGCTATGAAATCGGCCAGGATCTGGCTCTTAACTGCATGGCGTGGCTGGAAGTCCAGTTGGAACTCGGCCAGCTCTGCCGCCCACTTGGCGATATTGCCTGTGGCGTTGGAGTTGTGTAGGATCGCTCTTAACAGGTAAGAGGTCACTACGACAACTCGGTGTGCCTGAAAGTAGTGGCGCAGTTTCCTGGACGCAATAAGTATTGCATAGATAAGCTTATGCGTCTCAAGATACCTGGCCTTCGCCTCGTGGAGGACTTCACTGACGTAGTAAACTGGCTTTTGGACGGTCCGGACCCTGGTTACCGGGTCCGGCTCGCCCTTATTCACCACATCAGGTCCTTGGGCCCCCAGTGGCTCTGGGTTCCCACTGGCACAAGGCTCGTCCGGACCCCCTTGTGCGGGGTCCGGGGCTTCAGGCAGAGGTGAGGCTGACGGGGCCCCGTGTCCAGGGTCCGGCTCACCATCTTTGGCCGGGGAGACCCTGGTGTCCCCATGGCAAGCTTGCTCCGTCCTTTCGGCGACCAGCACCATGCTGACTGCCTCCGCAGACGCAGCAAGATACAGAAACAACGGCTCACCGGGCTCTGGAGCGACCAATACTGGCAGTGAGGTGAGGTGCTGCTTCAGCTCCTGGAAGGCCTGTTCAGCCTCTTCGGTCCAAGAAAATGGACCGGACCTCCTCAATAGTTTGAAGAAGGGGAGGGCCCTCTCAGCTAGCCTCGATATGAAGCGGCTAAGAGCAGCGAGTGATCCAGTGAGCTTCTGGACATCCTTGATGCGGCCAGGAGGCCTCATCGCTTCGATCGCCTTGATCTTGGCTGGGTTTGCCTCGATGCCTCGATGTGAGACCAGGAAACCCAGCAGCTTCCCTGCTGAGACGCCGAAGATGCACTTCTCGGGATTCAGCTTCGTGCGCGTGGCGCGGAGCCGGTCGAAGACGAGGGACAGGTCCTCCACTAGTGTTGACCCTACCTTAGTCTTGACCACAATGTCATCGACATAAACCTCAACAATATCTCTAATTAGATTACAGAAGGTTTTGTTCATAGCTCGTACAAATGTGGGTAAAGCATTCCTTAGACCATACGGCATGACAATGTAGCAATAAAGCCCATCTACTGTTACAAAGGCAGTATGCTTCCTATCCTCTCTAGACATCTGAATCTGGTGGAAACCAGAGTATGCATCTAGGAAAGACAAAAGGTCACACCCGGAGGTGGAGTCCACGATCTGATCGATACGCATAAGAGGATAGGGGTCTCTAGGACATGCCTTGTTGAGGCTGGTGTAGTCGATGCACATCCGAAGCTTCCCGTTGGCCTTTGGGACGACGACCGGATTGGCCAACCACTCGGGGTGGTGGACCTCCTCGATGAAGTCGGCGTGTAGGAGCTTGTGGACTTCTTCGCGGATGAAGTTTTGTCGCTCCACGGACTGCTTCCGAGGCTTCTGGCGCACCGGCGTGGCATCGGAGTAGATCCTCAGATTGTGCTCGATCACTTCCCTGGGGATCCCGGGCATCTGTGACGGTTCCCAGGCGAACACGTCGACATTTGCCCGGAGGAAAGCGATGAGCGCGTCTTCCTATTTCTCCTCCAGGTTCCCCGCGATGCGGGTGGTCCTGGTGGAGTCCGCTCCAATCTGCACTGTCTTCACGGGAACATGGTCCGGATCGGACGGTTGGACCTTGGGAGCCTTTGCAGGCGCCTTGGGTTGCGAGGTGGACGGATCCTCCTCGGAACGTGCAGCCTCTGCCGCCAGAGCATGCAGTCTCTCAACTGCAGCGACGGCAGCGGTGCGGTCGCCCTGCACGGTGAGGACTCCGGCAGGGGAAGGCATCTTCAAGACCAAATACCCATAACGAGCAATGGCCATGAAGCGGTAGAGCGCCGGCCGGCCAATGATGGCGTTGAACGAAAGGTTTACTTCCGCAACATCGAGCAGAACGCTCTCTGTGCGGAAGTTCTCCTCGGTCCCGAATGTGACCGGCAATGTGATGCTCCCCAGAGGGAACACCGGGTGTGGGCCCACTCCAGAGAATGGACGAGAAGGAGTCAGCTTGGACTCCGGGATCTGCAGCTGCTTGAATGCTGCATAGCTGATGACATTGAGGCCAGCCCCACCGTCAATCAGCACGTGATAGAGCCTTACGTTGGATATGACGGGAGCGGTGACTAGAGGTAGTACACCAGCTCTGGCCATATTCTCCGGGCAGTCGGATGGCCCGAAAGAGATGGTGGTGTTCATCCACCTCTGGTGCGGCGCCGCCTTCGGGACCCCCGGCTTCACCGAGAGGACCTCCCGGCGAAGGGTCTTCACGTCCCGTCGGGAGACAAGCTCCCAGCTTCCGCCGTACATTACGTACAGCTTCTTGCGGCGGTCGCCATTGTCGGAATCGGAGTCGTCGTCGTGGTAGACGCCCTTCAGCTCTCGAGCGGGGGATTGGTACCCCAGCTCCTTCTCCCCGGCGGCGGCCCCGCTGTCGGAGGCCTTCTCCTTGCCGGCCCGCTGGCGAGGAGGAGGTGAGCCGTCTTTGGAGGACTGCTCACGCCGCCCACTGACCCGCTTCGCGAGCTTCTGGATCTCGCGGCAGTCAGCGGCGCTGTGGCGAGCGGTGGGATGCACTGGGCATGAACCTCCGCTCCCACCTTGCGGGCGAGGGCGTTTGCCATGTGCATTTTGGCCCCCAGCCGCTGATGCCGCAGCCGGCGCCGCCGCTGGCGCTGCCGCTGCAACGACTGGTCCGCCAGATTACGGTTCCCCGCAATTCCGGTTCTTATTCTTCTTCTTCTTGCCACCACCCTGAGCGGTAGCACTGGAGCCGCCATCCTTGGCGTCTCCGCCTTGGGGGGCTGAGTGCCATGCACGACCCTCAGCGGCCCTGGCACACTTGTCTGCCAGGGAGAAAAGCGTAGTGACGCTTTCCACCTCGTGCGTCGCCAGCTTCTCGAGCATCTTCTCGTCACGTACCCCCTGGCGGAAAGCAGTGATAATAGATGCATCTGAGATACGAGGAATGGTACCCCGTACCTTGGTGAAGCGCGAGATGAAGGCCCGGAGCGTTTCTCCGGGTTTTTGCCTCACGGCGTGGAGGTGTGCCTCCACACCATGCTGCTGGTACGCGCTGGCGAAGTTTGCTGTGAACCTCGCACAGAGCTCTTCCCAGGACTGGATCGTCCCAGGTGTGAGGTTCATGAGCCAGGTCCGGGCTGGCCCAGACAAGGCTAGATGAAAGTAGCTTGCCATGACGGTGCCGTTACCACCAGCCGCTGTGATGGCGGTAACGTACACCTGCAGGAACTCCGACGGGTTAGTGGTACCGTCGTACTTTTCCGGCAGGTGGGGGCGCAACTTGGATGGCCATGCCACTGCTCGGAGGTGGTCCGACAGTGCAGCGCAGCCCACTCCAGCAACTGGTGCGCCTGGCTGTATCCGGGCGTTCACCGGGGGCTTGGGTGCCACCACGTCCAAGTCGGCGTTGAGGTTACGGCCCTCAATGTTACGACGGCGCTCTCGCGCCCTCTCAACGGAGACGCGGGCATCCTCTCCCGCGCGCCGGTGGTTGAGCTCCGCCCGCAGGTCTTCTGTTCGTGCACCCCTCACGGTAGGGGAGCGTACGGACGCCGACACACCGCCCTGACGCTGGTGGTAAGGTACCACCGCGTTGCCGGGCGGAGGTCGTTGCCCAGTCCTTGCAGAACTGGGGGAGGCCTGAGCCAGGTGGAGGAGACGGTCAACGTCGTCCCGCCACTGCTTCAGGGCGTCTGGCGAGGCTGCCTCAGCCGGGGGGTTGCGAAGCAACTCCCTAGCCGCTGCCAGCGCTCCGCCGCTCGCAGCTTGTGAGGGGGCCCTTGATGGGCGCCCTGACTCTTGCCGGCGAGCAGCGCGCGCTGCCGCCGACGGTGGCTGCTCGGCAGGCACAGTTGCCCCTGGAGCAGGAACACGAGGGGCGTGTGGCGTGGAGGACGCCACACCCTCCGTCATCTCTACGTCGTCCACACGAACCATGGGGACGAAGAGGAGATGAACTGCGACCAGCTAAAGTCCCCCTACCTAGCGCGCCAAATGTCGTGGTGCTGCAACCACGGCCGGGTGGCGGAAGGCACCCACCCTAGCCCAGAGGGTGTGTACTCGGGGGTTAGCTAGTCCCAGATGGATCTCACTCAAGAACACGATGAACACAGCAAGATTTAGAGTGGTTCGGGCCGCCGGAGCGTAATACCCTACATCCACTGTGTGTTGTATTGCCTTCCCACGAGAGTGAGAGAGCTCACCAGGGCTGGTGTGTCCGGAGAGATTGAAGTCTGTAGTGCGCAGCGAGCGCCTCCCTTTTATATCTCAAGGGAGGCGCGTACATGGCTGTTGGGTCCCCGACAAGTGGGCCCAACGGTGTAGTATAAATTAACGCACTGTTCATACATCATGGCGTCGCAGGCAGCGGGGATCTCTCTCCTGGAATCCCTTGCCTGCTCCTGGTGTCCCTCGTTCATCATGTCCAGGCGCCGTCTTGTCGGGACGATGCCAGATGTAGCTAGTGGCGTCGCATGCCACGTAGCTGAACGGCTGTGTAGGGAGCGGCGTAGGCGGCATGATGGAAAAGTGTCGTGCCGTCGTATCCATTTAATGCTGCAGACGGGCTCTGCGCGGGCGCGGCACAGGCGGCCGCACTGTGCACCTTGGTAATACGCGGTGCACAGTGAGGCCTGACAAAGGCTGTCCCGCGTGCCGCGGCGACAGAGCACGCCTCAACCATTCGCATTAAATGCGGTGGGTGGGCGAGTCTCCTTGTGGAGGACTCGCGCACGAGCCCGCGCCCGTGCCTCCGGGACACGTGGCGGCTCCGGACCCCCACACGGTAAGGGGGGTCCGGATGGCGCAGGAGGTCCCGGACCCCTATGGGGGGTCCGAGGCCTCGGCTGTCAGCTCGGAGCTTTCCTTCCTTAGAGACACGTGGCGTCTCCGGACCCATCCCCAGACGGGGAACGGGTCCAGGGCCGTTGGCCTGGTGAGGAAAGAGCCTGACCGGTGGGGCCTGGCTACTCCGTCCTTACGCGTAGTTACGGATAACTACGCGGGTCCTGCCTTGCTGCAGTAAGAGTGGGTATCCCTGCTACAGAGTACCGACAGGATGCTGCATCGAACGAGGAAAACTCTCACCGCAACAAACATCAATGTTGCATGCGACATCACCGATCAACAAATGAAACATCAAGACTCAAATATTGCAGCATCTCAAAATTATGTGTGCAACATCCCACGCTAAAAACAAACGAAACATCAAGACACAATAATTGAAACATCTCAAAATCATGTCTACGACATCACAATGATGCGACGGGTTTCAGGGGAGGAAAAGGCATGGCGGTGACGGGCTTCAAGGCACGGTTGCGACGGCCTGTCCTGCGCGCACGCTGGCCCCGAGCTCGCCGCTGCCCGCGCAGGGCTCACCGCCAGCCTCGTGCGCCGCCTCCCCGGAGCTCCCTGACCCGCTTGCGTGCGCCGCCGGCGCAAGGCTTGTAGCCGGCCTCGTGCGCCGCCTGCGGGGCTCACCACATCGCCGACTAGGCGTCCTCAAGATAGCGCAGGGAGGAGGACGACCAGGTGCTGGGAGGAGGACGAGCGGGACAGAGATGGCTGCGGATGGAGAATGAAGAAGGCAAGAGAGAAGAACGCAGTCACGTGGTGGAGGAAAGGCCACAGCAAGAGAGAGAAGAACGCATCTACTACTACCTAAAAACAACGAAATGAGTCTGCCCTCTCCCGTGGTTCTCCCTCCCCCGTGGTTCTGCCCATCGCTGAAAACAACAAGCGCACGAAGCAAGCGGTTCCTCGACTAAAAAAAGACGAGCGGTTCCGGTTCCCCATCTCGCTCCCGCTCGCGCCGCCCTTGCCTCCCCATCTCGCTCGTCGATGCCGCCGGTCCGTCCCCTCGCACCGCCCTCGCCTCCCCGTCTCGCTCGCCGCCGCCACCGCTCCGCCGTCCCCCTCAACGGAAATGAGGAGGACGCCACGCCGCCGGTTCACACCCGCCTCCCTCCCCCTCATGACATTGGGACCCCTCGTGCCTCTACTCCCGCCGTCGCCTCCCCATCTCGCGAGCTGTCGCCGCCGCCGCTCCGCCGTTCCATATTTTAGCTCCAGATTCTATACAAATTAACCCTAATCCAATATTTGCATAAACAAACTATAGCAAACATGGTGGTGCAATCAAGAATAATTCAATATGTTCAACATTATATATATATAACTCACATTCTAACATTTTGCTACGATGCAGCAAAGAGATCAAGGCCCTCATAACCGCGAGACACGGCGAATCTATTCGATTTAACCTTGCAAGGTGGACCTAACCAACACGGCACGTATAAGCCCCGTCGAACCACACGCACCAACATTTCCCCTCCCCGACTCGAACTACAGGACCGCCCCACCATCATATGGTCAGCCGAGCTCAACGTGAGACCACCAAAAGTAATATATGCATCCCCGTTTCTCCGCGACTACTCAACCACCCCAGGAGGTGAGATGGAGTCCTGTACTTTCGAAGCAAGGCAGTACTCGGCTTACCGGTTTCGACTACCTCCTACTCTCGGCATGCGGTTAGTACAATTCAATCCCCGATCAGCACTGCCAACAACGACCGGTCCTTAGTCGACACAGATGGGACTAAGACACCCAGGAACCCTGTCATGCTGCCATTCCTATGTATCCTCATCATTTCCCGTCTGGTCTCAATTCTCCATTTATTCCATATCAAATTCGACATCTCATGTACTGTAATATAATTATATCTCATATCTCGCGAGTAACCGGAAATTACTCGACTTCTAAACATCATATATCTCGCGAGTGCAAGAGATCACTCGTCTTCTACCGAAAAACCATTAAGCATAGCACTTCTATCGTCCTATACATATTAGTATAACTCAAGGAATCCTAGGGATCATGCAACTAGGGTTCCAAACAATTCCTAAACCTAATGCACAATTAATAGTTACGTATATAGGTGTCATAATTTAAAATAATAGGATGTGCACCGGAGCTTGTCTGAGGGTAACACTAAGTCAGCGTTAATGTTATCAAGGCCTTAAGCCCTTCCGACCTTGGGTCGGGTCTTCGGTTGCCCCTTAGGGTACTTCCATCTTCTGGAGATGTCCACCGAACACCGTCTTGTGGTTCGGCTCCAACATCGCGTGCTTCACGTTCACGCATTGTACATCTAGCGCATCTACACGAGATGCATATGACATGAGAATGCAAATATGATATACAACAACTTAACAAGTCCCGAGTATAAACACTACTAGTTTGCACAATTTACACTTAACAATCCTAATGTAACCCGGAATATCCGGATTCCTATCCGGAATCTCCGGATTACCCGGAGTATCCGGGTTTCACAACATTTTCGCCCCCAAAACTGAAATTCTTGTTACGACATAACTAACCCATGAAAATCGAAACTCTTCTAAACCCTAGTAGAGTGACTCGTATGGAGATGATTGACCAAAAAGAAATCGCTTAAAACACCCTAGAATAACCAATCCATTTAGCCCTAGCTTTTGGTACCTTGAGTAAGCTTCCCTTGCAAGAAAACTCGAGAACGAAACCACGCCAAGGTGGAATACTTGGAGGAGAGGATCCCCCACGCCGATTGGAGCTCCCTTAGGCCTTGGAATGGATTTGGAAGGAAGGATTTAGGGTTTAGGGCCAAGGGGAAAGGGAGAGCTCGTGAGGGAGAGAGGAAAGGAGAGAAAACGGTATAATAACGTTTGGGAACAGTCACAAGACTCAAAACACGTGATATATAATTTTAGGTCCGGACTATCCGGGTGAAAATCCGGAGTTTCCGGGTTCAAACCCGGAGTATCCGGGTAAACCTAACAAAAGGGCAAACTACTGTGTATGCCACGGGGTGCAGCAGCGCGCGCGGCGCACGGAGCAGCGGAGAAAGGGCCGGGGAAAGGGGTGGGGAAGGTGGAGGAGCTCACCAGGAATCCATTCCCATGATCAATTTGTGTAGAGGAGAACCGAAGAAGCGAATCGACGCGAAGGGGCGGAGCTCGGGCGGCACTCCCATGGCGGTCGGCGATAGGGCCGTCGATTCCTGCCGGGGGAAGCTCGAGCGAGGCTCATGGAGGTGCGGCGGAGATGCGGGACATGGTTGGGAAGGTCCACGTAGAAGGGATCGACGAACGGCGGCCGGAGATGGCCGGGGCGCCGTCGGAGGCGAGCACAGCTCGGCTCGGCACGTCCCAAGCTGGAGGAGGAAAAAGGAAATGAGAGAGAAAAGAGTACAGGGCCGGGTATTTATAGACGCCCAACCACCTGGTCCGGAGTATCCGGACGTAATTCCGGAGTGTCCGGGCAGGTGCGGACTATCCGGACGTATTTCCGGACTATCCGGGCCCAATCAATTTCAAGGCGATAAAATCTAGATTGAGACGATTCTGATTTTTGAAAATGGTTCGAACCCTTTATTACAAATCGTTTTAAACGAAATTTCCTCGTCACCTAGGATAAATTACTAGCAAAATTTTATTTAATAGTTTTGTTCATGCAGGTTTAATATTAATGATCATGTATTATGACTAACTTTAATTACAGGTGATTAACACGCGGGTTGTTACAGAGGGTGCCGCGCCGCCACGCCCTCCCTGCCGCACCGCCGGTCCGCACCCTCCTCCCTCCCCCTACCCGAAGCCCATAGCCCGCCGGCGCCGGGAGGTCAGCTCCTCCACTTCTGTCGGGGAATTTGCTGTTCGTCTTCCTCTTGGGGCGAAAGAGGGATCCAGGTTGGTAGTTCTTCTACTGTTCCGACATTTTGAGAGGCCGCAGAAACGAGGACCCGAGGGAGGGTGCCACGCCGCCGGTCCGCACCCGCCTCCCTCCTCCTCATGACGCCAGGAGGACTCGAGGGAGGGCTCCGCGCCGCCACGCCCTCCCTGCCGCGTTGCCGGTCCGCACCCTCCTCCCTCCCCCCACCCGAAGCCCACAGCCTGCCGGCTCCGGGAGGGCGGCGCCTCCAAGCTCCTCCACTTCTGTCGGGTCCATTGTTGAATTCGTTGTCCGTCTTCCTCTTGGGGCGAAGGAGGGATCCTGGTTGCTAGTTCTTCTACTGTTCCGCTTCTGCACCGAAACAAACGTTCCATTTGATTTGTTCTAATTCAATTCACAGCTTGTCGTTTCGGATCGTTGGGCTTGGCGGCTTCCAGCTCGTTGTCGCCTTCAAGGACATCTGCAACGCATCAGCGAGGTACGTGGCCGGCGGCGGCCCAGTTGGGTTATTGGATTGGTTAGCCGGCCGGTCGGGGCTGATTGCTTGTTCTGATTTGTTCTAATTCTTGTTCTGATTGCTTATTGTATATCATTTTGTTTTCTATCAACAGGTTCAAGCAGTGGTCAACAAGTATGACATTCTTTTCATAGCAGAAGAGGTATTTAACACTTTCTATGAAATCAAACAATGTCCGCAATGCATGTGTTGTTGACTGTTAATTCATTCTAGGTCATTACTGCATTTGGAAGGTTGGGATCCATGTTTGGATCTGATTATTATAACATCAAACTGGATCTTGTTTCACTAGCTAAGATGAATTGTTCCGCACCACTGTATTCGTAAACAATTCTTACATAGAATGAGTCATGCCAATTTCATTTTAACAGGCTCTTTCAAATGCCTACGTACCCATCGGAGCAACTCTCTCTAGGCCAGAGATATCAGATGTGATTCATTCCCAGAGCAATAAGCTTGGTAAGTTAATGCTGATTTATGTCCTTGAATGATGAATGCTTTGCAAAAATGGCATCAGCAAAAGGGATATTCCTGGCCATGTCAGGCAGATTGCTTCAAAGTATCAGGATGGAATTAGGGCATTTGCTGACAGTCCAATTATCGGGAGGTGTGTATCTCTATTTCTGAATTGCCAAACCTACGCAGGGCTCAATTTCTTGTTCACATACATGACTATAGTGCTCCTGTACCACAGATATGTGGCTTAGGGATGATAATGGGAACTGAATTCACCAATAACAAGTTACCAACTGATCTATTCCCTGCTGAATGGGGTAAGTAAATGTAGCAGCTACTACACAGTGAAATTTAATAGAGTTAGGTCTTACTAATCCTGTTGCAACTTCCAGCTTGGTGGATAGATAAGTTTTTGGATTCTATCAGTTTGTTGTCAGTTTGCTTGATTTGCTAATTTCAGTGCATTTTTAGTATCCATTCTGTACATTGGAATCTTGATAGACTCGATGTTTCCATTGGGTGAATTGCAACTGCTCCCTTATATGTCTTCATCTGTTTTCTAGCATGTGACCCTCAACGCTGAAATTTTTGTATCATACAAGCAAAAGTGATAACCAATACCTGTTGCATTTGTGTAAATTAACATATTCTTATTTTTTCTTATCCAGTTAATATTGCTGCAATACATGTGATTGGATTATTCTATAGAGTCCATTTCTGGCAAATAAGGCAAGTAGGATATTTGATTGCTTTTGTAAGAACTGTTTGGCTATAGCAGTGTTCAAGGAATCACAATAGTGAGGTAGTGGCTAGATCTGCAAATTCAGATTTTGCAATAGAAGGAGCCAAGAAGGAGCCAAAGCAGTAACTCATTGCGCACTGTCCAGTAGTCTTCAATTTCAATAATCGCTAATTCTTTCTTACTATTACATAGTAATAATATAGCATGTTCATTATTGCCTCATGGTATTTCACATAGTCAATAATTATGTTTGTTGTTTGCGTGAAGTGTCACGTGGATTTCAGATTACTTATTTATGGAATTACTTATTTATGGATACAACGTATTTCTGCTGTTGAGGACAACAGAGTTATACACATATAGCTTTTCTCTCCTTTTGCTACTAGGTTGCGGGATTTTTGTTGTTTTCAATTATAAATCATATATTTTTATTGTTTCATTTGCATTAAGATTTGTCTTGGTATACTTTTTTTGTTCACTTTAAAAACTTTTTTGTTCATGTTAAATTTTTTGACTCCCGTAGCAACGCACGGACATTCAACTAGTTCCCATAAAGGAGAAAAGGTCACGTCATCTGATCTATATAACCTATATAGATGTACCCCACTAAGAGTCATTAACTCTATTTCTTTCAACATGCAAGCTATTCACGTCATATAGGAATCCACTACATTAGACGCCACGTCATCATCCACTAAGACCATCTATTTATTTATAACATCAATTTTTTGTGACTAATAGCATCCATGTATGCAACTTATTAGTCTTTGCGAGTTCCATGATACAAAATTTCTACATGGAGAATCAATCATTTAAGAGCCGTTCTCAACAAAATGAACATGTTTACATATACAATGTCATTAGCAAAATAATGTTTTTGTACAATTATCTTATTATTTCTATTTTCACATTTCAATTTAAAATTATGTTTAGAAAATTTTGGCAGCAACGGGCGCAGTATCACCTAGTTAATAGAACAGACGTGGACGTGTTGGCAGGTGGGCTTTAGGGTTTAGGCGTGGACGTGTTGGCAGGTGGCCCTGCGGCAGAGCCGTCCGACGATGCGCACATGCATCGGACGCACGACGTGTAGCATTATCCATAATAAAAATTTATAAATACTAGAATATTAAAATCTTTACCTATCTCTAAAGCGTGCAACGTTTCCTTCGTCCGTCACCTGTAGTTGGCGCTGATAGGTGGACCAGCACCCTGTTTCCTACACGAAGACGTACGCACGCACAATCGCGGAGGAAAAAACTAGCCTCGCACCCCTCGCCCTCCCGTCCTCCAGGCGATGCGATCCCGCCTGCTGCGCCCGAGTCTGCCTCCTCCAAACACAAGCCGGAAGCCTTGGATACAGGAAGAAAGTCAATGCAAGAACGTAACACATATTCATCAATATGTTATACCCAAGAACTCATGAGCAAAGGGAAGAGGACTCAGGATTTTTTAAAAAAAAACTATCGCAAGATCAAGAAACCTGCAGAAATCATCGATCGTGTGGGCAGAGATGTCGGGAGGTCATCATGCCGTCGACAAGGTCGCGCACGGGGCCGCTTGCTCCGTCCCTCGCCGCCGCATTGCCTGGCTCGAAGACCACATCACCATGACTTCACTGTGTTTCTTGCCGCAACGTGGGCGTACACATTAT
This sequence comes from Panicum virgatum, assembly GCF_016808335.1. NCBI lineage: Eukaryota > Viridiplantae > Streptophyta > Magnoliopsida > Poales > Poaceae > Panicum > Panicum virgatum. Next base: position 47,760,198 of record NC_053144.1, on the reverse strand, counting down.
GTTCCTCTTCTTCCGGAGCTGCAGAAGGGCATTGGAGAGGAAGATGGCCCAGTGACTGCGGCTGGGGCAGCAGTGGGGAGGAGGGTAGATGAGAGACAAAGCGGTGAGTGGACTCAGAAAACGAGGAACAGAGGAGCAAGGTGACGGAGATGATAATACATGGCTGAGCGCAAAGACGGTGCAACGCTCCGTGACTCCGCGTGGCCTTCCCTCCACACGTCACCGCGTTGGGCCCGCCAGAGCTGCCAGCGAGAGCTTCCAGTTCGGTATTGTGCATGCATCAATAAAGTTCGTTTTCTGATCGTTCAACTGTGCTCAAGTTAAGTGCTAAGCAATTTTTATCAAGTTTGTTCGATCAAGTTTTCCAGAGAGAGAAAGTTGATATATTGTATTTCCTCAGTTCGTAACAGAACTACGAACTGCACCTAAGAGAGAGAGCGCGCGCGCGCAAGTTAGCAGGGATGGGGTATATATAAATCGTCAAGAACTTCCAAGTGAAGTTCAACAACAAAGATGCACCAAGATTGTTCTGCACAAGCAATAATTATTTTTAGCAAGTGGTCTTGACACGACGTTGGATTGCTTAAAGTTAATTGGTCATAGGATTAATGCCTGAAATAGTGAACAAGAACCGAGATTAAATTCCTCACACACCCACATGCTATCTTGTTGGCTCAACACAATCAGACTGTGAAGTATATGGTTGTGATTCTAATAATCTATCTTTGTGCTTTTCATGGAGTAAAAAGGATTAGCCAAAATATGTAGAGGTGCAGAAAAAAAAAGCAGGATAAAAAGTTAGCGGCCCAAATTTAAGGTCTTCAAGACAAGCATTATTATTTATTAAGTGTTAACCGTAGTAACGCACGGGCATTATCCTAGTAATTTATAATTTGGAATAGAGGGAGTATTGCGTTGAAGCAGTAATTTATAATTTGGAATAGAGGGAGTATTGCGTTGGAGCGGTGCTTATGAATTTTGGAACGGGCGACGGCGTGATCCACCCGCGCGCGCCTTGCCGCGGAGCTCACGCAATCCGTCCCGAAGCCCCGACCCCCTGCTTGTCGTCGTCACCGAGGGATCCGGGGATACCTACCAACGAGAACGAGCTAGTCGCAGCGGCGCAGGGCACGCGCACCGGGGAAACTCTGGCGTGGCTGCACGTATCATCGCCATCAACACGCGCCCGCGCGTCCGCCCACCCGCCGCGCATGGCGCGCCGCGTGCGTCCGCGGAGCCGCCCCGGCCGCTCTAGCTCGCGCGCGCCTCGTCCGAGCCCCTCTATATAGGCGCCCCGCCAGTGTGGAGATGGAGCCCCGTTTCGCCAGCAATACTTTGCTCTGCTCGCACGCACCCTGAACTTGAACACCCGGCCACACAGCGGAGCCCGGAGGAGCGGAGGGAGGCATGGGGTGCGACGGCAAGTGCGGGTGCTTGGTGGATAGATAAGTTTTTGGATTCTATCAGTTTGTTGTCAGTTTGCTTGATTTGCTAATTTCAGTGCATTTTTAGTAGGAATAAGTCCATTTTACCCCCGAACTACGAAACCAGGAATGGACAGTACCTGAAGTTTGAAAACCAGGCACACGACCCCCTCCCCACCCTGTTTTGCTCTGTTTTTCCCTTGTTTTGACCCAGTCGCCAGTCCACGTCAGCTTCCGCCTCCACGTCACGCCCCTACATGTCACGCCGACTCCACGTCGGATCGAGCCGCGGGTCAAAAATCCTTTCCCCCACCTCTCGCTCTCTCTCTCTCTCCCCCGTAGTCGCGCCGCCGTTCCCCTTCTGCAAGAACCCTAGCTCCGGCGGTGGGGGGACGAATCCCGGCCGTAGCCGCCGCTCCAGAAGAAGGCCGTGCGCAGCGCTGACCACCCGCCGCCCCTGTTGCAGCCGGTGAAGCTACAGCTGCTCGTGACGCTGCAGCCGCCGGTGATGTGGATTTGAAGGCCCCTGCATCGTCGTGACAGGTGCTTGTTCGCCTCGATTGATTGGCATTTGGGCTTTGAGGTGATAGATCTGGAGGGTAGAATGCATTCGGAATTGAATGCGTGGTGGCGTTGAGTTGATTTCATTTTCCATTGATTTTAGGTGCTAGGATGGATCCACTTTCCAAGTTGACAGTTAGATTTCATTTCCTCGGAGAGTTCATTAACCATGGCAAGAAGCTGAACTATGTGGGAGGTAGGGAAGCAATGAGATGCATTGACAGAGACCTAGTGTCGTTGCCTGAGATTGTAGGACACTTGAAGGACCACTGCAAGGTTGAGGAGGGGTCGATGCTGCATTGGTTGTTTCCTTGTGCAAAGTTAAGCAAAGGGCTTAGGGCACTGATTGATGATAAGGCATGCCTGGATATGGCTGATTGTATCACAGATGGAGGTGTAGCTGATATATATGTAGAGCATGGTGTGGAAGGTAGTGATGATGCACAAGATGATGCAGATTATAACCAAGAGAAAGAGATGGAGGTTGGCAGTGAGGCAGGCAAATCAGATAGTGATGATGCAGTGCAAGTTATTGGCTGCAAGAAGGTGACCAGCAGTAAATCTTCCCCCAAAGATTATGGAAAAGATATAGCCAAGCTGAAGAAGTTTTATGGGTCCATAAGTGGTGAGAAGTCTACATGCAGCAAGAGGTTAGATTTGTCAGCAAAGATGAATGCAGGAGAGTTCAGTTCTAGTACCATGATAGACAAGATAGTAGCTGAAGGAGGCAGTTCATCTGATAGTGATTTTTTACCTAGTGATGATAGTTGTTCTGAGGTTGATGAGGAAGCTGAACAAATTATGAATAGATTCAAGGAGTACAAGAGGAATTGCAAAAAAGGTCAAATACCAACTTTGGATGACCTTGATTTCTGTGGAAAGGTTCTTGTAACTCATGGTGAGATGGGAGCAACACATGATGGGAATGAGACTCCTTATGCTGACAGTAGTGATGGTGAGGAGGAGTCATTTGATGAGCTAGGCAGTGATGGAGAAATTGTGAGCCACAATAATGAGTTTCCTAGGTATAAGGATAAAGGTCCTAGGTTTGTTTTATGTTTGGGGATGAAATTTGCAGAGAAGAAGGAATTCAAAAATGCAGTGACCAAGTATACATTGGATTCAAGAAAGGTTATCAACTTTGTTAAGGATGAAGGGTATAGAGTTAGGGCTAAATGTGACTGGCCAACATGCCCTTGGGTTTGTCTGCTGTCAACCAACATAAGAATTGAGGGCTGGCAGATTAGCACTTTCACTGATGAGCATACTTGTCCTGATAGAAGAGACAACAAATTGGTGACAGCAAAGAGGATAGCTGACAAGTATGACAGAAGAATTAGAGCAAACCCTCATTGAGATTTGCTACAAATATAGACTACAATTCAGGAAGATATGTTTGTTTGCAGATGTTAGCATATCCAAGATAAAAAGAGCCAAGTCTATTATAATGGATAGGATGTATAACTGTACTAGGGGAGAGTACAGTAGAGTGTTTGACTATCAATTAGAGTTGATGAGGAGTAACCCAGGGAGCACTGTCATTGTCAAACTTGATACTGATGAACCTGAATCAACATTTCAAAGATTTTGTGTGTGCTTGGATGCATTGAAGAAATGTTTCAAGGTTGGATGGCTGTTTTTTCGAGGGTGCAGGGGCAAGGACTGCCGGTGCGCGTCGGCGAGCGGCGGCGGGCAGCGGGAGCAGCACGCGACGTGCACCTGCGGGGAGCACTGCGAGTGCAGCCCCTGCACGTGCGGGCGGGCCACGCTGCCGTCCGGCCGGGAGAACAGGAGGGCCAACTGCTCCTGCGGGCCCTCCTGCAACTGCCCCTCCTGCAGCGCCACGGCCTGATCCATCCATGCCATGCGCGGCCCGCCCGAAGCTGGGGAGCTCTCGTCTGGTAGAGTCGCCCCGTCTAGACACGCTCCAGCTGGAGCTGGAAGCTCGCATGTAGTTTGCATCTCGTAGCGTTAAAAGGGTAATAAAGGGAACTCGGCATCAGGCCATGCGGCGTGGTGGTGGGACGAGGCTCCGCTGCAGTTACGTCCCCCGCAGTTGAGTCACTGCGTGTGGGGCCTGCACGCGGTGGGGCCCACGTGGCAGTGACCCAACTGCAGGGGATGTTACTGCAGCGGATCCGGTTCCGTGGTGGTGTGCTACTACTGTAAGAGAGGACTGAAGTCAGCATGTAAATTATATAGCATATAAGTTTGTAAACACGTGTGAGAACATGGAATAAATGAAGAAAAAAAACTGCACCTGAACATGGTGATCTTGGCGCATCAACGAATACGGTCACCATGCGTCCATGCCCCTCGGGACTAGGGAGCTCCGCCACAGCCCACAATGATCATCGTTAGTCTCTCGCATGCGCCTTCGACCATGAGACCAGGTCGCAGAGAACGAAGGCTTTTGAACCGATAACCATCCGTCCGAAAAGGATAAGCTCGTACACCAACAGGACGATGTAACCCACCAACGCGACTGTCTGCACTCACCGTCAATCCCGGATCATTGATTCATTTCCCAGGACATGGAAGCAGCCAGTATTGGCTGCGACTTCGTGGAGCCATATCCTGGAGTCGCTTCCTAGGTCAGCAACTTCAGTGACAACTGACAAATCGTTCTGTAATATACCTCCTTATTGAAACCCCCAAACACTGGTAATTCCTCATGGATAACTCTACACTACAGCCATCATTACAAAACCCATAGCTGACATGTCAACATCGACATATATAAAACATACGGGAAATCCGTATGCCACAGTGATCAACACTGCAATGCATCATCTCATTTTCCATTGAAAACCACCGGTTGAATCAGATAGATGGATAGATGAGGAATCAACAGTTGGAAAGACTACAGGCATATTCTATGGGGCAACATCCGATCGATATGTATGCTCTGTTTTCAAGGCGTCGCCTAGGCAGTGGCAGCTCACCTTGCTTAAGGTCTCGCCTTAGCCCGCCTAGGCATCGCCTAGGCGATAAGGCGGTGGTGGATCGCCTCGCCTCGCCTTACCGCTTTAAAAACATAGTATGTATGTACACCAATCCAAATTGCAAATACAACACTGTAAAGACACGACGACGACCATGTATGGCAAAGTTAATGGCTGGCTGACTTCTTTTTTATTTTGTTTTCCGGACTGTGGACACCGCCTTCAAATTCTGGGCTCAAAAAACAGTAACCCAGACACTCCTGCAGATGCGCGAAATTTTGAGCAGCGTCTGACTCGCTTTAGCTACTGGCCAAGATTCCCAAGGAGGCGCTCCACCGCGGCATGTACATTCCCAGCAGTAGCAACCAGTGCTTGGATGTTCTCTGCATTGTCAATGAAACCCATTTCTCGGAGCTGAGTAAGCTGTGTTGCATAGAGCTCCTCCGGCGGCACTGAAATGAGATCATTCTTAATTATTACAAACCAAGAAACAATCATCGATATATAAGCACGCAAAGTTTTTCAGTAATAGTCTACTCACCGTTGGAATTATTTGGAACACCAAGGCCACCTCCTGATCCAAGCCCGCTGAGCATACTCATCAAGGTGTCAAGGCTAGGGTTTCCTTGCATACCTGAAAATATATCATTGCAAGTGCTCAACTTGAGTACTCACACAATTTATCTAGCAAGAATGCACAGCTGCAATCTAAAAATTGCTCTAGAATGGGGAACTCATTGCTAGAGTACTCACACAATTTATCTAGCAAGAATGCACAGCTGCAATCTAAAATTGCTCTAGAATGGGGAACTCATTGCGGTTAGCCTGAAACTGGCCTGAATGTTCCCCTTCACTTCACTATTTGGATGGTACAGTAAAGGAACTGTAAAGTAGCACATGCATGTCCAGCACTTCAGAAATTGACTTGAATGGTTCCAGTGTTTCCAGAGTGGCGATATAAAGAACTAGGGAACTTTCATATGTTTCCCAGTCATCGTATCCATTTGAGTGCAACAGTTTAGTCATATCCAAACTAATTCAATTTCAGTATATTCAAGCAATGCCTGATAAGAGAACTTGAATGGGACTGTTGGGATAAATGTTTCTGGAAACCTAATGCACTCAAGTTACCTCAGCAGTTTGGCAGTAAGTATGAAACGATCAAATGGTAATCGGTAATAGTTCTCATGCTAAAATTTATGGCTTAACTCATGGCATGACTGAAACCTTGAGGAATAGAATCAATCAAGCACCAAATGCAGAGCAAAGCAATAGTTACTGCACAGGTAAAACAACACTAACAAACATTCATACCGAACATGACATAGCAACATACAAATCCAAGTGAAAGAAAACATAGTGGGCAAAAGTAACTGGGAATTTACCTGTGGCGCTGCCCAAACTGTTGCCATCCCTGAATCAAATCAAAAAATTAAAATGTAACTCCAAAAACATAATAATGGCACTGCTCAATTTCTATTTCAAAAACACTCACTGGCTAGGTGGTTGTTGACCAAGCTGTCCTAATAAGCTCTGCTGAAATGAGAGTAATTGCTGAAAGAAAGGGCAAAACATTTAGGCTTGGTAACAGATGGAAGTAGTTAATGTCTTGTATGATTGTATCATAAAAAGTACCTGCAAAGTCTCTGGCGATGTCAACTGGCGAAGAAATTCTGGATTCTGAAACATTTCCCTCAGCTGAGTGTTTGATTCCATCAGGTTGCGTGCATTCGGGTTGAAGTTAAGCAACTGTGGACAAGGAGAGATTACAAAACGACCCAATGCTAGGATTCCACCATCTAGAAAAGAACATAAGAAATTTAATGTGTGATCAAGTTGAACACTACTGTACCTGGTTCATGGTCTGTGGATCAGACATAATGCTCTGCATCATCTGCATCATTGCGGGGTTTTGCAACATCTGATTAAGAAAAGAAGCATCAGGTGAACCACCAAGCATACTCCCAAGATCTGCTGATCCCAACCCTCCTAGACCACCAGCAGCACCAGATCTTTGACTGCCAGCAAGACCACCGAGCAAACTGCTCAAATCTGGTGAACCCAACCCTCCCAGGCCACCAGTGGCACCAGTTCTTGCATTGCTAGTAGGACCAGACCGTGCTGCTCCTTGTGCACCCCCAGCTGGTGATTTTAGTAGGCAAACAAAATATAGTACCACATGTCAACATCAATACGAAAATCCTCAAAAAAAACAGAGACATCCAAAACTGAATTATTCAAAACCTACCATTGGTGCTCCAGGGATTTGGAAGTGGATTAGTATTTGGAGCAGGGGTTCCTGTTGTTGACTCGGAACCAGGAATTGGAGCATTTGTTGCAGGTTGACCAGGTTGGTTAGACCCCTGATTGCCAAGAAGAGCTGCAAATGGGTTTGACGCTGTGTTGCCTTCCCCACCCATTGTTGTTGCATTTAGGAAAGGCTCCTGGACAGTTTCATACATGCGTCGGAGCATATTAAACCCTTCAGGAGAAGATTCAATGTTGCTCATAGCTCTGTCCGTGTTCCGCATCATCTCTCTCATGATTTCAGGGTTTCTAGCAGCTTCGAGAGTTTGGCGGAGGACACTTGGGTCATTGAGCACATGGGCAAGATCTGGATTCCGATCCATGATCTCGCGCAGCTGTGGGTTGCTCATGATCATATTGCGTATTAAATCTGGGTTGTTCATGAGATTTTGCATTGCTGGCATATTCATTATCTCCCTCATCAAGTTTGGATTCTGGCTTAAATGCTGCTCAACTTGTTCTAATTCTGGAAATCCTGCCCCAAATAAACCTGATGGCCTGCCACTTCTTGGAGCACCAACACCTGGAAATAGACCTCCCAGGCCACCTGCTGGGCCACTGCTAGGAGTAGATGAAGCAAGGGGACTGGCAGCAGCAGGTGCACCTGATGCAGCCGGTGAGGCAACACCACGCACCAAGTGAATTGTGTGATCTGTCTCAACACCTACAACATATAAGAAGCATGTGCAAAATGATTAATAATTCCAGTATTTAAATTGTACATGATAAACTGACAAAGAAAGAAAGCGATTGTTCCTAGATCTGATACAAACAAAACCAAGAGAATACCCAGTTAGGATACCTACAGAATTTATATATGTGGGGAAGGCAATCATCTTGTGAGTATCCCATAAATTTATAGTATCATTAAAATGAAGTTACCACCACATACAGCGGCTACTGCAATACAATAATAAATCTGTACTATAGCACTATAAAGCAGTATGGCTTAATTACACTGAACGGCACAATCATATAGTGCAAAATTGTCACATTAGTACATTACATCCTATATGATAAAAAGTATATGGCAGAGACATTCACTGGGGTGATATCAACCCCTCATTTAGTTTTTAAAATTAGCACTTGAACAATCAACTGCGGGATGCATCAGATAATCGAAGCCAATTATTTTTTCGTTGCCATGACCAACAAACCAAATAACTTTCAGGTAAGTTGAGAACTTTACAGAAATATAATGACAGTATATTTATTTACTACGCAGGCCTATGGCAAAAAAAATATTTTGAACTCACCATACTAGATTGGTGTCAATAGCTTCTATTTACAACCACATAAAAATATAAAATATACAAGTGAATCAAGGGTCATACATGTTTCCTATGAATACACGCCAAGACATGCACAACCAACAATTCTGGAAAGTCTGCATAACATTTGGAATTATATGCAAATCGTGACAAAAGAAGCTGCCTTCTACTTCATCTAATCCTAGGCTGTAATAATATCGATCAAGTTAACGGTTTTACGTTATGATCGGTCACTACACAGCATCTAAGTTAACACCTTGGCGGTATATGTTACTTACATCACCGAATCAAACGTGCCTGCTAGCACAATACACAGTAAATCTACTACGTGCTAGCACGCATAGCAAGGGGAAAAAAACAAATGCAGAATCTAGCCACCATTAATACTCTACAAGCACAGGCATTTCGCCGAGAACCCGAAGCACGCATAATTCACAACCCCACCACCGAAGTCATGCGCGGAACCAGCCAATCCCACCCTACAAGGCTAAATCGCGAGCTACTTTACTCTACCCAAGGTGATTCGGCGTGGGCACGAACCGTAGCTTTCTAGGGTTTGCTCGTCCTTGAGGATGCGGCCCTTGTAGATCAGGCGCTGCTGCGGCGCCGGCACGTCGCAGCTCCCGGCCACGACCTCCTTGAACGCGCCCACCGTGGCGGCCAGGTCCGCCTGCACCGTGAACTTGGAGCCGTTCGCGCACCGGATGTGCAGCGTCGCCCCCGCCGCTGCCGACGCCTCCCCCGCGGCGGCAGGCGGGGACTCGCCGCTCCCGGCGCCTTCGCCTCCGCTCGCCATGGACTCGAGACCTTGCTCCGATCCGGTCGGCGTCGGCGGCCGCGGCTCCGATTGGGGTTTGGCGTGTGCGCGTGGAGCTGCGAGGTCTCTCCTCTCTTTTTTTTTCCCTCCCCTGTTCCCCTCTGCTTGCAAGGAAAGAACAACCGAAGAAGAACCAACAGTGTGTGTCTCTGCGGGGTGGGGCTGGGGAGGGGGCCGTGGACCGGGCGCGTGATGGTCGGTGTGAAGAAGGTTCTAGGCCTAGGCTTGGCGTGAAGAGGTTTGTGTCTCTGTAGAGTGTAGAGTCACAGTTTTTTTTTCTTTCGAAGGACCTAGTGTAGAGTCACAGTGACCGGGAAGGTTCCTCTTCCTCCTTCCTTTCGTGGAACGGGTCCATAGACTTCGGCATCTCGAGGTGTTTTGAGTATGGTTTTTTGCGGGTATGATCCTTGGAATCTACAGGGTGGTTCTTGGTATGTGCACTGTGCTAACCGAAAAAGATTAATGGTTGATGAACGTTATGAAGAGAAACCACTGAGCATAGGCTTTTCAATTTCTGAACAAGAGTTTGAGCTCCCAACATGACAATAGTTGGCTATCAACAACAACAATGTTAATCTCCTTCAATTCTAGTGTAGCACGAAGAAACAACGTGCAAAAGGATCCAGCAACTGACATACAAGAACCCAACTCAAGTTATTCATCCCAAATTTCCCAATGCCCGAGCTGGATTTTCTTCTTAACGTAGCTATAGCATTAAAAACAAACACAACAAAATGGATTTTAGTGGTGGTGGTCGATGACATCAGCAATAAGTATCCCAGCCACGAAATCAAGGACGAGCTAGCTGGGGTCAATAAGATGGGGCTAGAAAGAGTAAAGATTTAAAAATATATATAATCGACCTAGCATAGAAGGAAGTCACATAGAGCGATCTCTATCAACATATCTCTAGCATGTCAAACTATCTATTTGTAAAATCCTAAATTGTGAGTAATAATTTCGCACATTTATTTGCTGTCATTTTACCTAGGTGTCTGGCTGAAGTCTATTCATCATAAATTTTGCATGCCACTAGAAACACTGGCGCACTTTGTCGTGCCCTCATTGGAGTGGACCAGCCTTTTTAGATTTGTATGTGACAATCTAAATTGAGATACTGGTAAAGTAAGTGGTTTTTGGATTGGAGTCCATTTTTATTACAATCAAAACAATATAGAAGCCAAATGTTTTAAGAAATGTCTTTTTAGCTGTATTCATAAACATCAATACTCTGAAGAAATGTTGTAGCAGGCCTCTCCGAGCATCCATGTAATTCATTGTCTCTCTTTTGGCGAACATCAATACTCTATCCCAAGTATAACAAACTCTTTATCAACCAACTTTCTTTGCATTCATTGTCTCTCTTTTGGCGATAAATCTGTTCCTGAACTATTTTTGGGTTGCATGTTTTCACCCTTCGACATGTTGGTTTTTTTAAGGCTAACCTGTACCTGTGAATGCATTCGGACAGAGGATTAATCCCTGGAATTCTAAAAAACATCTAGGGTTACCTGCAGCTCCTATTTTTTGTTCCATAATGTGATTTTGCGTTCCAGATTATATTATTGATATTATTGACTTCTCTCTATTATGATAATGTCATCCCAAGATATATTGATGATGATGCTACTTCCCGGTCCCAAAAACTTACTTGTGCCTTTGATTTTATAGGCCAATGTCATGTGAAACAATTCTGTAAGGCAAATGGCAGCTTGACGATGACATGGTAGGCATTCTATAGGCTCGCTGGTTTAAATGGATATATGAAGGAGACAAGTGATGTCAGTAGAGATTATGTTTACTTATTTGATAGAAAAATAGAAATTGGGATTTAGGGTATATTGTTCTGATTTTATTATGGTTAGCCTTGGGCCATGCCATGCTTTTAATTTGTTTATACTGTCAATAGCTTCACAATGTGAGTTCAGATAATTGCAATGGATAGTTGTCAGTATATTGCTATTGGAGAACCAATGGTCAATTAGAACATGTGAACTATCAATTTTCAAGGAATAAAGTCACAAACTCACAAACTATATAGTAGATGTAAATGTATTGGCCTGCAACTAAATTTGTGCCTTTCTACCTTTTGGATGCAGATGTTTCAGTTCATCACCATGCCAACTTGGTGGATATAAAATATTTTGAATTATATCAGTTTGCTTGATCTGCTGATTTCAGCGATTTTTTTTAGTATCCATTCTTGTACATTGGAATCTTGATAAACTTAATGTTTCCAGTTGGGATTGAAGCCAAGACGATACTCACTAGCTAAAGATCGATTGGGTGCGGGTGCTACTGAAAAGGTACTCCTAACTTGTACAGAATTGCTACTGCTCCCTTATAAGTGTTCTTGTGTTGCCTAGCATGTGACCCTCGGTGCTGAAACTTTTATCTCATATGAAAGTGGTGACCAATACCTGTCTTGCGATTGTGTAAATTACCATATTTCCATTTTTCCCCTTGTCCAATTAATATTGTTAAAAGTATATGCGGTTGGATTATCCTACTATCACTTCATTTTTGGCAAACGAGGCAACTAGGATACTTGATTCCTTTTGTAAGAACACTTTCTCAGTTGTGTAATCAATATAATAACTCTGTCTTTTGTGTCAAACATATAATTCTCAGATTGAACTATTAATCATATCTTGTTTGGTGTACATCTAAAATTTACCCGTGGCATTAGCACGGGCACCTTACTAGTACTCTGAAGAAATGTTGTAGCAGGCCTCTCCGAGCATCCATGTAATTCATTGTGTTTATTAGTGCATAAAAAAGAACAACTACGGAAGAAACCAGTAAAATAAATGAGGTAGTAGCAGAATCATAATGTTGTTTTTGGTATTAATTCATTCATGAAATTATGACCATTTCTGACAATGTACAGAGAAGATTAAAAAAGAGCAGACTGTATGTTAGTCACAAAAGTCATGGTCCATGGAGCCGAGCATCCCCTTGGACTTTGGCTCCCTCATGGCTGTCTCCTCGGCTAACTTCAGTCGTCACTTTCTTATGGGCTGACATGAATAAATCCTAATAAGAAGGGACATTGTTAGTTCAGACATTTCACATTTATTTAGTTGGTTTTTTTATTGGTCCTTTGTTATATGCCAGGAAACTAGAAAGGAAGAAATGCAAAAATCTATCTTAAACAATTGAATGGTAGGAAATTACCAGTGATCCTGGTAACACCCTGTAAGCATCTAGGCCCTCAAGGTATGTTTCGGTGATTAATGACAACCATTATTGTGACTAATGGGTTTGTGCAGCTTAAAAGATCATTATCGCTCATTTGGTCATATGTCAAAAGAGGCCCCTCAATTTCGGTTATTCTAAAAGGCGATCTCGGTTTTCAACTTATATATGTCAAGGCTAAGGATCTTTCTAGTCCTAAGTGTCACAAGGTTGAGAAGGACACTTAGGTTAGTATAGGTTTTATAGTTTTGTAGTGATCGCACTATTAAGAGGGGTTAAGGCTTAGTAACTTGAGCATGGACATGGTCATTTGAAAATGGATGCACACTATGGTCACTCAGGTTTTTAGAAGTTCAAATAAGTGGTTCTCAAACTATATCTCAAGAATATTTGGATTTCACTCAAGACTCAAATCAGAAAAGACAAAATCAGAAAAAGTCTATACACCGGTTTAACCGACGCTCTCAATTTTCTATACGTCGGTTAAACGAAGTCAGCAGAGTCTGGACAAATTCAATACACCGGTTAAACCGACGTGTTTGAATTTAACGTCGGTGCATTGGTCCAGAGTTGGTTTTTCCAGGGAAATTCAAGTTCTATTCACCGGATTAACCGACGCTGTTTGAATCAAGACGTCGGTGCAATTGACCAGTGAGATGGTTTTTTCAGAGGAATTCAAAAGTTGTACTCACCAGTTAAACCGACGATAGGTTTGAGTTAACGTCGGTGCAGTTGTCCAGAGACTTGATTTTTCAGTGGTTCAGTGGACAACTACACTCACCGGTTAAACCGATGCTACGTCGGTTAATCTGCCCCAGTTGTAACGGCTAGTTTTCAGAAGAGGCAGTTTACATTCACCGGTTAAACCGACGATGACAATGGGGGGTACGTCGGATTAACCGGCGCTACGCAGTTTTCTGGCAGCTTTTCTCCAACGGCTCTATTTGTGTGAGCTGCCTATATATACCCCTCCAATGGGTCATTTCGCCTACTCTTGACACCAGGCAACATCCCAACACTCATACCATAGTCAAGAGCCACCTTGAGCTTCATCATTCACATACTTGTGCATTCAATCAATCAAGAAGCAAGATTAAGGACTTGAGTAGAGAGAAGCTAGTGTGCATCCGTTCTTGGTGATCGGTTCTTGCTCAAGTGAAGGCCTTAGCTTGTTACTCTTGGTGATTGGCATCACCTAGGCGATCTTGGTGATCGAGGTGTTTCTCGCGGAGCTTGCCAAGGATTGTGGGAGCCCGGAGAAGAAGATTGTACGTGGCTTGATCTCCACCACGCCGGGATGGTGAACGGAGACTCTTAGTGAGCGCCCTCGTCTCGGTGACTTGGGAGGTGACAAGACTCTTTGTGAGTGTCACAACGTGGATTAGGGGTGTGTGCCAACACATCGATACCACGGGAAAAAATCCGGTTGTCTCTTGTCCATTCCTTTTATTCAAGCATTTTCTTTCATGCAATTTACTCATGTGCTTGACTTAGAGATCATAACTTAGCTCTACCTTGCTAGGCTTTACTTTGTTTTTATCTCTCTTAGCTTGTGTAGGTAGCTTAGTTATCCGGTTGGTAAATTGGTGCCCTACTAGCTTTGCATAGGTTAAGGTTGCCTTACTTTGTTTTAGAAATTGAAAAAGGCCCAATTCACCCCCCCTCTTGGTCCATCGATCCTTACAATTGGTATCAGAGCCTCGTTGCTCATTTGGATCATTAGGCTTCACCGCCTAGAGCTATGGCCAAGATGGGTGGTTCGCCGCCTCACTTCGAGGGCAAGAACTTTGCTTATTGGAAAGTTCGCATGGCCGCATACTTTGATGCGATTGCCCCCGAAGTGTGGTTGGCCACTAAGACCGGATTCACCGGAACTCCCACCGCCGAGCAATTAAAATGGAATGCAAAGGCTAGAAATGCAATTTTCGAAGCCATTAGTGAGGAAGTCTTTGCTAGAGTAAATGGCATGGACTTAGCAAGTGATATATGGAAAGAGCTAATTGAAATTCATGAAGGCTCCACAGAAGTCCGTGAACAAAAATATCACTTGTTTAGAGCTAAGTATGATTCCTTTAAAATGCTAGCTCATGAAAATTGCAATGATATGTACTCTCGCTTGAATGTCATTGTCAAGGACATTAATGCTCTTGAAGTTTCCAAAATTGACAGTGGCTCCATCAACCGCAAGATTCTCATGCTCCTTCCGAAGCCCAAGTACAACATTATCAATGCTATGCTTCAAAAGGAGAATCTTGATACAATGGAAGTGGGAGAGCTTGTGGGCGAAATTCGCGCTCATGAAATGAGTATCCTTGGTATGACCGAAGAGCCAACAACAAGCAAATCAATTGCTCTCAAAACCAAGGCCAACAAGCACCGCAAGCTCAAGATGATCAAGCAAGATTCAAGCTCAAGCAATGAAAAAAGATGATCATCATGAAAGCTCATCCGATGTTGAAGATGATGGAGAGCTTGCTCTTATGATGAGAAAGTTCACCCGCTTGAATGACAAGATCAACAAGAAGGGGTTCAACTTTGACTCTAAGAAGGGAATGTTCCGGCCAATGGATGTCAAGAACAAAATTTGCTACAATTGTGGAGAAAAAGGTCACATCCGTCCAAATTGCCCCAAGCCGGACAAAAGAAACAAGGATCACAAGAGCAAGCATCGCCATGATTCAAGCGATGATGAAGAAGAAGAAAGGAAGAACAAAAACAAGAGACTTGGGAAGAAAAAGAGCCATGACAAGAAGACCAAGCTCTTCCCAAAGAAGAAAGGGCACACCAAGAGAAGCTTCTTGGTGGAAAAACAAGAGTGGGTGACCGATGTCTCATCAAGCGAAGATTCAAGTGATGAAGAAGACATAGTCACCATCGCCCTCACAAATGAAGAACCATCACTACCTCCACCTCCAATGTGCCTCATGGCCAAAGGTAACTCTAAGGTATGTGAGAGTGAAGATGATAGTGATGATGAGCTTGACCCTAATGAGTTTGCTAACCTCATTAATGAGTATACATCCGTCATCAAGAGGGAAAAGGGCAAAGTCAAGATTCTTGAGAGCACTCGTGCAAAGTTAGAGCTTGCCCACTCCGATTTGCTTGGCAAGTACAATGACTTGCTCAAAAAGCACAATGAGTCACTTGTACTTGCTAAGCAAGTTGAAGAGAGCCACAAAAAGCTTAAACAAGAGCATAGGGAGTTGGCTCACAAGTATCAAGAACTTGAATTTGCCTATGAAGCAATTGACCCAAGTCTTGAGAACTTTGCTCATGAAACTATTGAGAAGGTCAATGCTTCTACTTCATGTGATGACCTACTCATTAATGCAAATGCTACTAATGCTTTGCCCGAGCTTGCACCTTCTAGGGAAAAAGAATTGATGGATCAAGTTGCAAGCCTCAAGAGTAGTGTGGAGAAGCTCTCAAGAGGAGAATACATCCACAAAGAGATTCTCTTCAACAATGCACGTGACTATGGCAAGAGAGGTCTTGGTTCATTTCCGGAGCCAAATCAAGGCACTACTCCTTCTCCGGAGATCAAGATTAGCTTCATCAAGGAAGTTGGATCATATTGCCAACATTGCCAAGTCACCGGGCACCACACTAGGGAGTGCACTTTACCATCACGTCCTCTTCCTAAATTACCCAAGAATTACTCTTCAATGTTTGAAAATAACCATTTTCTCTTGAGTAAAGTGAAGGGCAAGGTGAAGGCCAAATTCATTGGCAAACTCACTAAGGAGTCAAAGAAAAAGCTCCCCAAGCAACTTTGGGTCCCAAAAGCTCTTGTCACACATGTGCAAGGCCCAAAGCTTGTTTGGGTTCCTAAAACTCAAAAGTGAATTCTCATGTGTGTAGGTGAACTACAAAGCCGGTGGAAAACATTGGGTACTTGATAGCGGTTGCTCTCAACACATGACCGGCAATGATAGCATGTTCACCTCCCTTGAAGACCCCGGCGATCATGAACATGTCACCTATGGTGATAACTCAAGGGGAAAAGTTTTAGGTTTGGGTAGAATAGCAATTTCTAAAGATTTATCTATTTCTAATGTTTTGTTTGTAGAAGCACTTAGTTTTAATCTTATTTCAATTGCTCAATTGTGTGATCTTGGACTAACGTGTGCCTTTGACAAGAATGGTGTTGTAGTAACTCATGAAAAAGACAAGTCATTGGTATTCACGGGGTTTAGGCATGGCAACATTTACTTGGTGGATTTCTCTTCAAAGCAAACAAGCACCATGACATGCCTCTTCACCAAGTCTTCTCTTGGGTGGCTTTGGCATAGAAGAATTGCTCATATTGGCATGAGCAACCTCAAGAAAGCCCACAAGAGAGGGATGATCACCGGCTTGAAGGACGTCACCTTTGACAAGAACAAGCTATGTAAAGCATGTCAAGCCGGGAAGCAAGTTGCAACACATCATCCCATCAAGACGATGTTGTCTACCTCCAAGCCGCTCGAGCTACTTCACATGGATCTCTTTGGTCCAACTACATACAAGAGCATTGGTGGTAACCTCTATTACCTAGTAATTGTTGATGATTTTTCACGTTACACTTGGGTTATGTTTCTAGGCGATAAGGGTGAAACTCCGGAACTCTTCAAGACATTTGCAAGAAGAGCTCAAAGGGAGTACAACTCCCCAATTGTGAAGATCCGGAGTGACAACGGCACCGAGTTCAAGAACATGAAGATTGAAGAATGGTGCGATGAAGAGGGCATCAAGCATGAGTTTTCCGCCACCTACACGCCTCAACAAAATGGAGTGGTGGAAAGAAAGAACAAGACTCTCATCACCCTAGCTAGAGCAATGTTGGATGATTATGGCACGTCCGAGAAGTTTTGGGCGGAAGCAATCAACACGGCGTGTCATGCATCCAACCGAGTATATCCTCACCGACTCCTCAAGAAAACTCCATATGAGCTCATCACCGGGAAGAAACCAAATATATCATACTTTCGAGTCTTTGGTTGCAAATGCTTCATCTATAAGAAGAAAAGGCTCGGTAAGTTTGAAAGTAGATGTGATGAAGGTTTCTTTCTTGGTTATGCATCAAACTCCAAAGCATATAGAGTATTCAATCAAACCTCCGGGTTAGTTGAAGAAACATGTGATGTGGAGTTTGATGAATCTAATGGCTCCCAAGAGGAGGTTATTGGCTATGAAAATGTAGGTGATGAGGAGATCGATGAAGCTTTGAAGAAGATGTCCATTGGGGATATCAAGCCGGAAGAGGTGCATGAAGACAATGATCAAGGGGGAGGACCTTCCTCATCTACACCAAGCACCTCCACGGCGCCCCAAGTGGATAAAGATCAAGAAAAAGATGATACACAACCTCAAGAAGAAGTGCCAACACCAACAACCCAAGTTCAAGAACAAGAAGAGCAAAGTGTTCCACCACAAGCACAAGTCACTCATGATCCACCCCAACAAGCATCAACGCAAGTACCGCTAGTGAAGCATGGTCGCATCTCCAAGGATCATCCAATTGGTCAAATCATTGGTAGTCCTTCCAAGGGAGTAAGAACTCGCTCTAAACACGCTTCATTTTGCGAACATCACTCGTTTGTTTCTTGTATTGAACCCACTAGCATAGAGGAAGCGCTTGAGGACTCGGATTGGGTGATGGCCATGCAAGATGAGTTGAACAACTTCACCCGCAATGAAGTTTGGGTCCTCGAAGCTCCTCCAAAAGACAAGAACATCATCGGTACCAAGTGGGTCTTCCGGAACAAGCAAGATGAACATGGGGTGGTGGTACGCAACAAAGCAAGACTTGTGGCAAAAGGGTTTTCTCAAGTCGAAGGTTTGGATTTTGGTGAAACTTTTGCTCCGGTCGCAAGACTTGAAGCTATCCGTATCCTTCTTGCTTACTCTTCACATCATAACATTAAGTTGTATCAAATGGATGTGAAAAGTGCATTCTTAAATGGTGTTATTAACGAACTTGTTTATGTTGAGCAACCTCCCGGGTTTGAAGATCCGAGGAATCCTAACCATGTTTATAGGTTGCACAAGGCACTCTATGGGCTCAAACAAGCTCCAAGGGCTTGGTATGAGAGGCTTCGTGACTTCCTAATCATGCAAGGCTTCAAGATCGGGAGGGTGGACACCACGTTGTTCACAAAAGACGTCAACGGGGATCTTTTTATTTGTCAAATTTATGTTGACGATATTATCTTTGGCTCAACTAATGATTTGCTAAGCCATGAGTTTGCTACCATGATGTCTAGGGAATTCGAGATGTCCATGATTGGCGAATTGACCTTCTTCCTTGGTTTTCAAGTCAAACAAATGAAGGAAGGGACATTCATCCATCAAGAAAAATATACTAAAGATATCTTGAAGAAGTTCAAGATGGATGAGTGCAAGCCAATCAAGACACCCATGGCAACAAATGGGCATCTCGACTTGGATGTGGACGGTAAACCGATTGATCAATCCCTCTATCGTTCTATGATAGGGTCTTTGCTTTACCTTACCGCATCTAGGCCCGATATAATGTTTAGTGTGTGCTTGTGTGCCCGCTTTCAAGCTAACCCAAAGGAGTCACACCTTTCGGCTGTGAATAGGATCCTTCGGTATCTCAAGCACACTCCTAGCATAGGCTTGTGGTACCCCAAAGGCGCTAGTTTAGATCTCTTGGGATACTCGGATTCGGATTTTGCCGGAAACCGTGTGGATCGCAAGAGTACCTCCGGGGGTTGCCACTTGCTTGGGCGTTCTCTAGTTTCTTGGTCAAGTAAGAAGCAAAATTCCGTGGCTTTGTCCACCGCGGAAGCGGAATATATAGCGGCCGGTGCATGTTGTGCCCAAATCCTATATATGAAGCAAACCCTTTTGGACTTTGGTGTGAAACTAGATAGGATCTCACTCCTTTGTGACAATGAAAGTGCCGTAAAAATTGCCAAGAATCCAGTTCAACACTCTCGCACAAAGCACATTGATATTCGCCATCACTTCTTGCGTGATCACGAAGCCAAGGGGGACATTTCCCTTCAAGGTGTGAGATCCGAGGAGCAATTGGCGGATATATTCACAAAACCTTTAGACGAGAGTACCTTTGTTAGGCTAAGAAATGAGCTCAATGTGTTAGATGCGGCAAACGTCATGTAAGTTGCCATGTCATATAGAAAAATGCATACATATAGGACACTTGTCTAACCATGGTAAGATAGTGATGAGCAAGGGTTTAGCTAGAGGTGGTGGTCCACTTGTTTTTCCTCTAGGCTTGTAGAAAGGCTCATCATGAAGAAGCTTCCCGTGGGTTCAAACTTGACAAGTAGATCTTAATTTATTGTTATGCATTTTTTTTGTCATCTAGATGTGCACTTCATGTTTACTATACTTTCGCATGTGGTTGTAGTTTGCATCATCATTGCATGCGTAAGGGTCACAAAGGAGATCACTTGATGAAAATGAGACTTGTTTTCATATACAAGATCTTAATTCATGAAAAGTGAAAAGAGCAAAGTGTTAGATGTGTTATTGCCTAGTGAGCAATGTCATGATGAGTTTGAAACTTTCTATCTTCAATATTCCTATGACATGGCTCATACATTTTATTTGGCGTTTTGTCTCTCTTGCGGCTTTTCCTTGTGTTTGAAAAGAAATTTATTTAAGCAAGTGTGCTATCCTATTTATTTTGAGGGGTAAAGTCGCCTATGCAAGTCCATTAACTTGAGTTTATTTGAATTTTATAAGTTTATTGGACTTAGCATAGAAGAGTGAGCTGAGTGTGGGGTTTTTGGCTTCACCGGTTAAACCGACGTTCAATGGAGCATCATCATCGGTTTAACCGGCGTTACTAAGTTTTGTCTCAGCTCAGTCAAGTTTCAGGCGTTCAACCGGCGTATACAAAAGTCAGAGCATCGGATCAACCGGTGATAGTAAATGCAAATCAGACCTAGCAATCAACCGGTGTTTTGATCAATCAACCGACGAGTACACTTTTGGTATCGTCGGATCAACCGGCGTTCAGAAGGATTTTGTGCTGAGTGTCGGGTGAACTGCACCGATGAAATCGACCGGTGTTCTAAACCTAGTCATCGGATTAACCGGTGTTAAGGAAATTCGTGGGGCCCGTCTGTCATATATGAGTCTTGCTCGAGCCGCCGCCTCTCTTCCTTCTCTGTTTCACCCGCGTCCCTCCATCTCGAACCGCCGCCGCTCCGCCACAGCCCACGCGCCGCCGTGCGCCATCCTGCGCCGCCGCCTGCGCGCGTAGCCGCCGCCGCCGCCGCTCCACGCTACTCCACGCTGCTCCACGCCGCCAACGCCGTCAGCGCTGTCCGCGCCGCCCGTGAGCCGCCACCACTACTACTCCGCAACGCCGCCGCTCCTCACCCGCGCCCGCGTCGCCATCACGCCATCACGTCGTAGCCGCAGCACCACGCCGCAGCCGCAGCCCCACGCCGCAGCCGCAGTTCCACGCCGCAGCAGCACCCGATCAGCGCTCACCAGGTGCTCGACAATTTGCTTGTTCGAGATGGGTCGCGAGAAGAGAAAGGGAAAGGAGGTCGTGGTCGAGAAGCCCGCTCGCAAGCGGACTCGTGCAGAGAAGGAGGCCGAGAGGGCCGAGATGGTGGCCAAGGCCGCCGAGGAGCAGGCATCAGGCCGTGCTCGTCCGTTCCAGATCAGGGAGGACCCCAGAGGCAGAAGCAGAGGCAGAGGCAGGGGCATGGGCAGAGTGAGAGGTGCCAGGGCCACCAGAGCCGCGACAGCAGCAGCAGCAGAGTCAGATCAGTCAGATACAGCTGCAGATTCAGATTCAGAGGCAGAGCAGTCCGAGCAGTCTCAGGGGCAGAGCACACAGGAGTCACCGACTCTACGACGGTCTGGCCGCACTCGGCAGACATCCCCAGCAGCAGAGACTTCACCAGCGACCGAGCGTCGCACTGGACCGAGGACGCGAGGAGGTCACCAGCCATAGGAGCCTCGCAGGTCCACAGCTGCAGCAGCAGCAGCTCGTAGAGCCGAGGCCCTAGAGGCCAAGCGCGCAGTGTTCCGTATGGACACTGTTGTGCGTCTGGAGCCAGGTGTGCTGCTCCAGAACTTGACCCGAGCCAATGCGGCCAAGGTCAAGAGACTCAGGTGGAGTGTTAACGAGGAGGTCTGGTTCCCGGTGACCCGAGACAGCAGAGTCGACAGGAGGTTCTGGACTTTGCTACAGGCCAGTTTCTACGAGACCTACCAGAGGCGGGGCCACCGGATCTTTCAGCACAGGGTTCTTGACTGGGTCTCACTGAGGACAGCCGCAGGGGGAGCAGATGTGAGAGCACACTTTGCTCACTTCAGAGGTCTGCCTAGACTGCTAGAGATGGAGCAGAACCGTTATATCGAGGACTGGGTCAGAGTGTTCTACGCTACAGCTTGGATAGCCCCCGAGCGCAGAGCTGTACACTTCATGTTTGGAGAGCAGGACTTTGGTTTGTCGAGGGCGACCATTGCTGGTATTCTTGGAGTTGACCTGGTCGACGTCTCGCTGCACGAGAGGGTTTACGGGGACTCAGATCCACCCCGCAGGGCGATGGTTGGCGGGATTGCTCCTTCTCACGAGGCGATCACTCAGTGCTTCCGCCAGCCGTTCCCAGCCTCTTACGCCAGAGTGCCGAGCTTGCTGACCCCAGAGGCTTACGCAGTACACATGGCCCTCCGGAGGACTTTGCTACCGAGGAGTGGCTACCCAGAGGGGTTCACAGGTTTGCAGCAGCTCTTGCTCCTACACATCCTCACTCACGAGCCGTTTGACATAGTTGACTTTATTCTGGCTGAGATAGAGGATGTGATCACAGACGGGATGGGTGTGGTGCGACAGTTTCCCTATGCGCACTGGATCAGTTATGTATGCTCTATGATAGTGCCAGCAGAGTCACCCATCAGTGCTCCTTACCGTCACGACGAGGCTCCCAGGTTCCCTGTTTACCGACCCACAGCTCCACAGGACAGGAGGAGGGGCAGACACGCAGATAGAGCAGCGATGGCTCGACTGTCACCGGAGGTTCAGGCACGAGTAGCAGAGGAGGATGAGGCACTCCTAGCAGCAGAGGCACAGCTTCCCGGGGGAGATGATGAGATTCACTGGTCTGAGCTTGAGTCAGACTCCTCCGACGACGTTGAGTACTTTCCTTCAGCTGCCCCAGCCAGTCACGATCACGAGGCAGGAGGTTCAGGACAGCCAGCACCTCCGACTTCAGCAGCTGCTACAGTCTCTGAGTCTCAGGTGACTCAGCCGTCCGAGCTCACTTCACTACTACAGCAGCTCGTGACCCAGCAGAGAGAGGACAGGCTTGCTCAGGAGGAGGCCAGGAGAGCCCATGAGGCCCAGATTGCTGCTATACAGAGAGAGGCCGCCCGAGAGCGTGCAGCGACAGAGGAGCGTTTTGTCGGCCTCATTGACAGAGTTTCACAGAGGACAGACGCTCAGTTCCAGCAGATGCAGCAGGGCATGATGGCGATGTTCGGGATGATCTCCCAGCTTTACTCTCACACCGGACTCGCCCCACAGCAGCAGCAGCCCGGACTTCAGGGTGTAGGAGCACCTCAGCTTGCCGTCACACCAGCTCCTCCTCCTCCAGCTCCTACTGCAGCTCCAGCTACCTCAGCGACACCGGAGACCACGTTCTCGATGTCAGCACTCTTTGGGTCTGCCGGTCGTCCGCTCTTTTCACCACTGCCGGCGACCACACTCTTTCAGGACTCACCGCCAGCGGTTCAGTCGGTCGCCCTCCCCTCCTCACTTCAGGCAGCACCTTCAGGGGGAGGAGCAGTAGAGGAGTCCCTGCTTCCACAGTCGACGCAGCCGGCAGCCTCAGCAGTCACCTCTTCAGAGATTGATACTTCTTCTGCTGACCCGGTTACGACTTCTACGGATCCTCTACCAGGCAGTGCCAGCACGAGAGCCTCCACGACAGTTACTCCCCCAGTGAGCTCAGACCCAGACCAGCAGCTTCCGTCTGTCACCGAGGGTGAGAGTTCTCCGTCCGACGACGATGACCCGGACCGCTTCGTCGCCGTACCACGACAGCACGATCCGTAGCTCGCCTTTTGGTGCTTTGATGCCAAAGGGGGAGAGGTGTTAGGGGGAGCACCAGAGTTAGGGGGAGTGTAGAGCTAGAGAGAGCTCGTAGTTATCAGGACTTTGTCTCTTTGTATCACATTTGGTGTTAATTCATGGATATGTACATTTGTCGCTTGAGTATGCCGTTCTTTGAGACATATCTATGGATTTCGTTTGAGCCTTTGAACTCTTTGGTCCTGCTTTCGAGTTTGCTTGTGTTTATCCTGTTTTATCTTTCTCGCTCTCTCGTTATTTATGTTTGTGTTGTCATCAATCACCAAAAAGGGGGAGATTGTAAGCATCTAGGCCCTCAAGGTATGTTTCGGTGATTAATGACAACCATTATTGTGACTAATGGGTTTGTGCAGCTTAAAAGATCATTATCGCTCATTTGGTCATATGTCAAAAGAGGCCCCTCAATTTCGGTTATTCTAAAAGGCGATCTCGGTTTTCAACTTATATATGTCAAGGCTAAGGATCTTTCTAGTCCTAAGTGTCACAAGGTTGAGAAGGACACTTAGGTTAGTATAGGTTTTATAGTTTTGTAGTGATCGCACTATTAAGAGGGGTTAAGGCTTAGTAACTTGAGCATGGACATGGTCATTTGAAAATGGATGCACACTATGGTCACTCAGGTTTTTAGAAGTTCAAATAAGTGGTTCTCAAACTATATCTCAAGAATATTTGGATTTCACTCAAGACTCAAATCAGAAAAGACAAAATCAGAAAAAGTCTATACACCGGTTTAACCGACGCTCTCAATTTTCTATACGTCGGTTAAACGAAGTCAGCAGAGTCTGGACAAATTCAATACACCGGTTAAACCGACGTGTTTGAATTTAACGTCGGTGCATTGGTCCAGAGTTGGTTTTTCCAGGGAAATTCAAGTTCTATTCACCGGATTAACCGACGCTGTTTGAATCAAGACGTCGGTGCAATTGACCAGTGAGATGGTTTTTTCAGAGGAATTCAAAAGTTGTACTCACCAGTTAAACCGACGATAGGTTTGAGTTAACGTCGGTGCAGTTGTCCAGAGACTTGATTTTTCAGTGGTTCAGTGGACAACTACACTCACCGGTTAAACCGATGCTACGTCGGTTAATCTGCCCCAGTTGTAACGGCTAGTTTTCAGAAGAGGCAGTTTACATTCACCGGTTAAACCGACGATGACAATGGGGGGTACGTCGGATTAACCGGCGCTACGCAGTTTTCTGGCAGCTTTTCTCCAACGGCTCTATTTGTGTGAGCTGCCTATATATACCCCTCCAATGGGTCATTTCGCCTACTCTTGACACCAGGCAACATCCCAACACTCATACCATAGTCAAGAGCCACCTTGAGCTTCATCATTCACATACTTGTGCATTCAATCAATCAAGAAGCAAGATTAAGGACTTGAGTAGAGAGAAGCTAGTGTGCATCCGTTCTTGGTGATCGGTTCTTGCTCAAGTGAAGGCCTTAGCTTGTTACTCTTGGTGATTGGCATCACCTAGGCGATCTTGGTGATCGAGGTGTTTCTCGCGGAGCTTGCCAAGGATTGTGGGAGCCCGGAGAAGAAGATTGTACGTGGCTTGATCTCCACCACGCCGGGATGGTGAACGGAGACTCTTAGTGAGCGCCCTCGTCTCGGTGACTTGGGAGGTGACAAGACTCTTTGTGAGTGTCACAACGTGGATTAGGGGTGTGTGCCAACACATCGATACCACGGGAAAAAATCCGGTTGTCTCTTGTCCATTCCTTTTATTCAAGCATTTTCTTTCATGCAATTTACTCATGTGCTTGACTTAGAGATCATAACTTAGCTCTACCTTGCTAGGCTTTACTTTGTTTTTATCTCTCTTAGCTTGTGTAGGTAGCTTAGTTATCCGGTTGGTAAATTGGTGCCCTACTAGCTTTGCATAGGTTAAGGTTGCCTTACTTTGTTTTAGAAATTGAAAAAGGCCCAATTCACCCCCCCCTCTTGGTCCATCGATCCTTACACACCCGATAGATCTTGATGATATAGCACATAAGAGTTAACTCGGACCCATTGCTATATTTGTCATATCCAGCAACCTGCAGTGCAACACAATCATTTGATTAGCACACTAAAAAAATGAATCACTACAAATATAATCCTTCACAACACTCAATCATGTCTTATGTATAATGGTATATTAAAATTTTCTGGTTGCTATTTCAATTGTACTAATTCTATCAGCGCTAATATCATGTTATTTTACTTTGTTGAAATTTAACCTGGGCATATGCATTGCCCTACGTTATATATGTCAAACTCTAGAACAGTTATCTTGTTCTCATCAACATAAGATTTTGAATCAGTACTTTTTATCTGAATATCTGACCGGGCAATAATAGAATGAACCTAGCAAAGTAATGGCTTTGTGCTTAATTATTCTGAGCATGCATGCCGGTGGACACTGATGAAAAGCCCAGTAGCATGCAAGCATTGGGGCTAGAGGCAGATATAATGCGCTCAAGAAGATTGCTTGCTAGAAATTGAAGAAATGGATGAAAACTAATACTTGACACACAATAATAAATTAATAATTGCTTCATTTGTCAATTTTCACTTTTCTTGGGAAGATCAATGAGTGCTTGGTAAAGCATGCTTGCTCAGTTAAATGTACATGCTACATTGACATTTCATCAAACAGTAAATGGGCATGGAAGTAAATGAAGGAAATCACCAGTAACCACACTTTGGTAGGGCTTTCGTGGAAAGAAAATTTAACTTTGTGCTAGCAACACATCCTTGCCGAACCAGCTTGCTTGCGGTATAGAAGATTGATGTAGTGCTAGCCTTATGACGCTTATGTCCTCACAACAAGGGTGGAGGAGAGTACAGAACCTGGAGTGGAGCTGGAGCTGGAACTGGATGGGTGAAGGTGGTGCTGGCAACAGCGCCCACAGGCTCCCGCTTTCTCGACCCTGTGGCGGAGGCGACGCCGCTACGATCTGCGGCTGGCCGGCACCGAGGCTATCTGCTCTGTCGCAAGTAAATGGAATTGACGACCAGTGAGATAGCAGCGACAGCGGCGTGAGCTCCAACACCAGAGTCCACGAAAGCTAGCATAGAGGGCGACGAGGGTTGCCGGAGTAGAGTGGACATCGGCGAGGAGTAATTGACTCCCTCGCCACACGCCTCGTTGAACTTGTCGTTGCCCAGCGATTGAGGAAAGGTGGAATGGAAGCTGGGGAAGCAGTTAAGTAGCGTTAGGCTCGCGAACACAGCGATGCTCCCCGTCTCCTTCGTGGCTCCGCCTCGTCGCCGTCCTGATCGATTCTGTAACACCAGGGTGTTAATTACCTGCCATCAAGTCTAATTATGGCCATTAGTTTTAATCTTGCACAACAAATCCACAAAGAAAGATCTTATCTCATTTTTGGGCCCCGGCTGACACGGGGCAAGTGACCCCACATCATTTAAGCCTCCCTGTCACACCGGCTCACTCTTTCTCTCTCTCATGCTCACCCAGTTCTCACACCGCCTGAGCTCTCTCCCTCTCACCCCAAATCCTAGAATCCGAAAATCCTCCCTCTCCATGTATTCCAAGGCCAAGGAAGGATCAAATCGGCGTAGGGAAGTTTCTTCTTCACGGTCCCCTCCCTGGGTGCAGTGGATCCAAGTTCTTCGCGGGGGAAGAGCTCATCCAAGGTATTTTGGCTGGTGGTGGTTTGATCTCTCGTTCTAGATGATTTTAGGTGATTCCCTCTTGTCAAACACATCCACTTGCATCCCTGAACTAGTTCCAAGGAGGGTTTTAGAATTGGTGGGCGAGTTTAGCCGCGGCAAGGATTCCAGCTCTGGTCTGGGTCAGACCGGTCGGGTGGACCGGTCTGCCTGGTTTGGCAGTGGCTGAGGGGATTTAATAAGGGGTAGTTGGTGCGAATAGCTGGAAATCATTTCGGGTATTGGTTACTTGTAATTTTTGTAAATCATGCCTGCATTTCTCATATCATATGTATATACATACGTGTAGCAGCCGCAGCGGAGGAGATTGTATACGAGGTGGTTGCGAAGCCACAGGAGCCGAAGGGGCAAGCCCCGCAGCAGGAGGTTCGTGAGGAGTCGGCCCAAGGCCCAGTTCACCCCAGTTCTGAGCAGCAGCTCGAAGACAAGCTCCGGTGCATGACCTATTGTAACATCCCGAAAATTTGCCCAAATAAAACACCCACTAAAAATATTTTTTTTCAAAACCTTTTTCAACGCTGAGCTCAAATCACTCCAAATTCTTTTTCCGCCCGAGCTCCCAATCTCCCGAAATCATGTCCCGGCAATCTGCCGTCCCGACACTAGTACCAATCCCTGTCCCGTCTCTCCTCTTCCCTGTTCCCCGCACATCACGACGCCCGAATCAATCAGCGTCCCCTCCTTGTCTCCGCCTCCTCTTGTTCCGCGTGCACGTCGTCGACCGGCCGAATCGCGCCGACAGTCTCTCTCTTTCCCTCTCTCTTTTTTTTCTTTTTCCATTTTTCCTTTTCTCTTTTTCTTTTTTTCCCCTTTTCTCCCTCCTTCCCTTCTCCTTCCCTCTCTCCTTTCCTCCCACGCGCAGCACGACGCCGAGCAGAGCTCGACGCCGGCCGTCCCTCTGCGCTGCCCAACCCACCTGCGCCGCCCCCACCGGCCACTTGCCGCTACGCGCCACCGGCCCCTCCCCCTGCTCGCCTCGGCGCCCGCACAGCACATCGCCGCCGGCCGCGCGAGCTCGGAGCATGCCGAGCCAGAGCTCCCAGGCCGCCGTACCCCCTTGCGCCGCCCACCCCACTTGTCGTCCTTCTCTGCGCCGCCCGTCACCTCGCTGCGCTACGCGCCACCGCCCAGCGTCGCCTCAGTGCCACCGAACCGCCCCCACACCATTGAAGGCGCCGCAGAGCTTGCCGACCGCCGGCCATCGGTGCCCTCCCCTCTCCCTGTGTCACCCCGCCTATAAATAGGGGCTCTACGCAGCCCTCGGCCACCACAACCCCGCTCGCCACCGCCAGCTCCCTCCCCGGCCTTGCAGCACCGCCGCCATAGACGCCTCTACCCACCGCCGCCGGCCTTCGTGGCCCCGCCCCCTCGGGCCGCCTCCGCGCAAGGTGAGGGCGGGAATCGATTCCCTGCGCCTCCCTCTCCATTTTCCTCTTCTTCCCGAGCGCCGCCAAGCCCCCATTGTGCATTACGTTTCAAGAGTTGTTTGAAACCTTAGTTGCATGATCCTAAGTTTCTTTGAGTTTATACTAGTATGTGTAGGTCGATAGTCATGCCATGCTAAATAGAACTCGGTAGAAGTCGAGTAATTTCCAGTTTCTCGCGAGATATAGGATGTTTTCTATGTTCCTAGATATGAGTTATTGAATCTAAGAATGAAAGAAAATGGAATGTGAGACCGGACGGGGAGTGAAGGTGTGGTGTAGGTATGGCAGCAGGACAAGATTTATGGGTGCCTTAGCCCCGTCTGTGTCAATTGAGGACCGTACCATTATTGGCCCCGCTGATCGAGTTTTGAATTGAACTAACCGCATGCCGGGAGTAGGAGGTAATCGAAACCGGTAAGCCTAGTACTGTCTTGCTTCGAAAGTACAGGAACCCGCACCCAACTCCTAGGGTAGTCGAGTGGCCACGGAGAAAAGGGTTGCATATGATTATTTTTGGTGGTCTCACGTAGGGCTCGGCTGACTATATGTCGTTGGGCTGGTTCCTGTAGTTCGAGGCAGTGAGGGGAATGGTTGATGCGTGTAGTCCGACGGGGCATATGCGTGCCGTGTTGGTTAGATCCACCTTACAAGGTTAGAGCGAATCGGTTCGCCGTCAGTCGCTCTCGGAAATGAGCACCTTGATCACTACGCCACATCGTAGTAATGTAATGGAGCAAGGAATTTATATGATAAGCACTCTGAATTGTTATTTAGTATTCTACCATATTTGTTCTAGATAGGCAAATACCAGTGGATGCTTAAGCTAAATAGAAACCTGAGCTAAAATATTGGAAATCAGGATCCACTTTTAGTTGTTTTTCCGTAAAATAAATTACCAGCCAAATGCCTCGCATGTCTAGATACGTGGGCTAAGTATACCCTATAGTCGGGTAAGCCTTGCTGAGTATTAGTTGCTTAAGATTTGTTGCCACCAATTTATTTTTCAAGGCAACCAGATGTTAACTTCTGCCCCTACTGTGTGAAGTTCATCCGCCGGGATACAGAGGGATGGGAGGTGGTGGAGCGAGACCCTTAGGCTAGGGGGTTGGTGGATAGCACGCTTGTGGGCAGAGTGTGTGATCCCTCAAATTTTGTAGTGACCGGTCTGACCGGCCAGTTGACCGGTCTGACCGGTAGTCTCAGGGGAAGCAGTGCAGCCCGGTCTGACCGGTTGGGTAAACCGGTCTGACTGGTTGTGTGAAGACAGAACTAGATGTAGTAGAGTTGTTGTAGTTTCTTTTACGTTTTCAAATTTGGTCACGCTGTTGTAAAGTTGGTAAATTATTCAATTTATGTACATTAGGCATGTATTTGAACTCGGTTTGTAAAACCTAATATTTCTATCGCATGTTACTCTCGTATTTTCGAGTAATGTTGTGCTTGTATCATCTGTGCCCGCCTTCGCGTGGAATTACCGGTGTTGTTTCGATCGGACTGTGGGTTGAAAAAAGACCGTCAAATTAAATCATTAAGCTAATGCGACTGATGTGTTCAAATGACGGCCATTACGCTTAATTTATTCTAGAATAAATTTATTTTGTTACATGGTATTTTTTAATTGTTCTAGCAATAAAAAAAATTATTCGGGAAAAAAAATTTATTCCGAAATAAAAAATTAATTATTAGACATTTGACGATAATTTAACTGCCAGTAGCCCGAACGACTAATAACATTTGCCCGGGTGCCCGCGTCCGGGTTCGTACCCATCGCTTTCGTCTCCAACTGCCTCCTCCAGATGCACGCAGCCCGCGCAGGCGCTACCCACGCGCGCAGGGTGTTCGACGCGATGCACGGTCTCGTGGAACACTATGCTCACGGCGTACGCTCACGCTGGACGGCTGGAGACATCGATACAGTGGTCTCGCTGTTCGACGCGATTCCGGAACCGGACGCCATGTCCTGGAACGCTCAAAAGGGGCCCATAGGATGATAGGAAGCTCTGAAACTTATAAGAAGCGTTCCTTTTGAATCAGATTCAATCATACGGAAGACTCTGCTCAAGCATATGCAAGATCCGTCAAGATGTTCAAGTGGCTGCAATTGGTGCTAGCAATGTTCTAGGACTAGATCAAAACGATGATCCATCAGTTTACTTTCTTCTCTCAAATGCGTTTGCTAAATCAGGGAAATGGATTGATGTAAAGCTTTGAGCTTCCACATAAATCAGCGGAGACGGTGGCGCTACAGACGACTCTCGAAATGTACCTAGCCATTTCATGTAAGCATGTTATTATCGTTTTTTAATTATTCCTTTTAGTTGTTGTAATCATTTTTGGCTGTTTAGGCGACTTGAAACACACCAATGACGAGCACATATTGCTGCAAGAATATATTTCTGGGTATTACTTTTCAGGTTAGTTAATAATTCTGGTGAGCTAGCAACGTCCATCAAGCTCAGCTTGCGAAACATCACCGCATCAGTTTTATAGTCTGGTACCGGCCGGTAATTCCTGTGTCATACACTCATCCCAGTTGTCACTTCCAGAATGCTACATGGAGTAGGGTGGAATATCTCATAGTCACCAGCAAGCTTCGATAGTTCGATTACTGTTTACAGAAGCTAATCGCTTACTGTTTACACAGATGGGTGTACAGAAGCAAATCGTTTACTGTTTACACACATGGGTGTACAGAAGCAAATCGTTTACTGTTTACACACATGGGTGCAGTGGCGGAGCTACATGTCGATAAAAATGGGTTATGGCCCCCCCTTGATCCAAATAAAGTAACATAGGCATCTCGTGTAAACCCACTCACCCAGGCCTTGGCAGCCATGCCAGAAGGTGCAGATGGCACGCAACGTTGGGGTGACGGTCGCATCGCCACTCGCGTCTCATTGGCCCTCGCCCTCGCCCCCCGATCTGCGGTCTCCATTGTTTGCCGCTCGCCGGCCTCGCAGCCGGCCGCAAGATGGATTGAACTCAGGCTGCCACAATCCACCAATCCCAATTAATTTGTGGTTCATCCAATCCCTAATGCCACTTACCAAGGACAGACTTCTTCCTCCTCATTTCTTGGTCAGGGAAAGATAGCCCCCCGTTTCATTTCTAGCTCCGCCACTGCATGGGTGTACATAAGCGAATTGTTTACTGTTTACACAGATGGGTGTATAGAAGCGAATCTGTTTGTTCGGCTGGCTGTGGCTGGTGCTGATTTGTTGTGAGAAAAAAATATTGTTGTCTGGTTAGTGGCCGATGCTGATTTGGTGCGAGAGAAAAATATTGTTGCTAGTTGCTAGCAGAACAGAATAATAATAATATAGAATTTGACTTTTCTTGCAACCGAATGGAAGGTGGTTGAACATATCTGGAAACAAAAAGCTATGTTTCCGAAACAAAGGACGAAATATTGTGTAGGTTCCATTTACGAAGGCACAAAGATATGAGCATCTTTCATGTTGCATTTAGTAATAGTTGTACCTCTCTCTCCTTTGGTCGAGTTTATTTTTTCAATGCAAATTGTTTAAAATATTCCTGTTTTGGTGGTGGCTGGTTGGTCTTTAGCTATAGCAGAAATAGCATGGGCATCGTCCTTCGTCAGTGGGTTCAAGCGTCCTCCTCCATCCAAACACACGTCTCCTGCTGGGAACCTTGACGTACACAGCATGACCACCACCAAGTTATAGATTTTGGTTCCATATAATTCAAAGCAAAATATAGCATTTCACAAAGTAGGGGCACTTGAAGGATTTGGATCCTCTAATAATATGTGCTTTGGACGACAGTGCAGAATAGATGCCTTGGTTCAGCACAGTCCAGTAGGCCCCGGTTGTCATTTCGACTAGCACCGTCCGGCGTAATTACTTGTTGTCATGGTTTTGCTAATGACACGCTACTAATATTGGCTTTCTGCTACTGACGTGCAACTAATATTCTGTCGGTTAAACCAGTGTGCTCCTATTCTTGACAGCTTAGCGCAAATCCATCGCTGTTAACCCTGATTGTTACTCGACACGACAATATAACTGTATGCGGTAGCCGCGGACCTTTCTGACCGCGTCCATGTCAATGGTTGCCTTTCCTTCCAGGCGAACGCAAAGCAACCGGGCCAGCCGGGGGGGCGCAGCGGCCAGCGGGGGAGACGACATGGCAACCGCCGCGGCTGCCGCCGACCCACCGGCCGCCGCCGCGTACGGAGTCACTGGCTAGCTGCCGCGCATGCAGCGAGCCAACAGGAAAGCTTTTTGTAGCGGACGTGCCCCGCGCGCGCGGGGCCGTCGCGCCGCGAGGCGCGTGGCGCGGAGCGGAATGGCGAAAGGAGGGAGAGGGTCCGCCGTCCGCGCAACTCGACGAGCCGTTACGCGCACGCGCACGGCGCGGCACGCCGGGCGCGCGCGGGGGGCAATGGGGACGCGACGCCGGTTCGGAGGAGAACAGCCGACGCCGCGCCGCGAGCGGTATCCGCGTCTGCAGCTCTTGCTGCCGGGTCGCCGAGGTCACGCCGAGAGTCAAACGTGCAGCGAGTATATATGGGACGGTTGATCGCTGTGTGCTTGGCGTCGACGCATCTGGTTTTTCTAAAGGTTTCGCTGACTGGCCGGGTGTCGCTGGTCGTCCTAGCGCAGCTGCAGGACGGCAGATCTTGGAGCAGAGCAGCGCAGGCGTACTGGGAGTAGTAAATCGGGAGGCCGGTACTCGTTACGCGTTAACGGTTAGTGGTTGACTCGGGCCCCGTCCCGCCGCCATCGTGCGATACCGTGGCGCGCAGGTCAGAATGGGAGTGCCAGGGGGCCAACTACTACCGTCCCCAAAAGTTGTCTCGATGGACACCCAACGGCTTTAGATCGACGACGCCCAACGTTGGCGATAACGCCGCCTAGTACAGCGAGGCCAACGATCGCGCTCCACCGGTAATAGCATTGCCATTGGAGCTGCCTTCGTTCGTCGTAATACTACGCATCATCTCATCTCATCTTTGCTCGGATCCGTATAAAACGTGCTGCGACGGATGATTTGAGCCCGGAAGGAGACCCAAAATCAGTACGTCCGGAATCCAATCATGGCGCGAGGCTACGGTGCGAATCCTGTCACTCTCGCAATAAGATTCCGAAAGGGACCCCGAAGGCCCCGAACCACGATGATTATTAGAGTCAAGCATGATTGGGAGAACCCAGATTGTGCTGCCGTCCACGCCCTGTAGCAGGCTACCACTAGCCCGCCCGCGGGCACGGGGCACCACGATGAACAGCACCACATGACACACCACGGTCTGCCCCCTGCCGGGCTGGTGCTCTCTTTCACAGTTCACGGGCGGATGGATTGGAGCTAGCTATACGTGCAAACGGCAAAGCAATGATCCGTCGACGCCCTACCACCGTAGCGGTCTCGCGGCTCCCAAATACTAGCTTGCAAGCTCACAGAACGTGCGCTGCTCTGCTCGGTCGCGCCAGGAACCTCCCGTTTGCATGCTTCCCCCTGGTTCTAGCTGCCTGCTTCCGGTAGGGGCTGTCTGGCGCTAGCTGAAAGGGACGCCAGAAACATTGTGCCAAGGGGGAGGGCAGGAAGCCAGGAAAGTACGCCCGGGCCTTCCAAATCCGGGAGAAACGAAACGACGACAAGTTACTGTGCGAACAGCTCTCTCTTCTCCCAGTTCGGTACGCGCGTGCCTTTCCCGGAGTGGCCTACCGCCACTGCTGCGATGGAATTAATGAAACGGGAAGTTCCGATCGAACTCGAACGCATACGCACCCCCTGCGCGCGCAGGAGGTGGTGGTTATCCGGAACGGGCCGACGAGGCGTCCGACGTGTCGTGACCAGGAGTGAGGGCCGGCGGTCGTCGTGGTGGGCTTGGTTACTGGGCATGGCAAAAATAATAAACGAGGCGCTTATCCGCCGGAACAGGGGCCCGGAGGGAGACTGGAGAACGATGGCGGCGCCGGCGCGGGGAAGGAAGGGAGCGGCGGGGCACGCGATAAGCCTCTAGTACGCCCCTGTCCCCTTGCCCGCTGGCTTTCCCTTCTCGTAATCCTCGGCCACGTCGGCCGCCGCCGGTCTTATCCCCTCGAATCAAATCCCACTCATCCCCAGCCTTCTTTTCCCCTCTCCCCTCCGGTCCTCGCCCTCGGACCCCTTAATTCCAGCAGCAACTTTTCCTCCCATCGCCGGAATTACATACATGCGGCTGTCAGGGTGTTCAATCATTGCCAGAAAGTAAATAAATAATTATACTACCGTGGAGTAGTCGCACGCAAATCAACAGGATCGCGTCGACAATGAACGCGCAATTAGCTGTGTCCTTCCACCGTGCTGCACTGCTGCCAACGGATTACTACTGGTCATCGGCACCAGGTTACTTACCGGTGTCCACGTGCCAGGCTGCCGGGAACGGTCTGCGCCAGCCGCCAGGCTCTCATCCGGCGCGTCGCTGACGCGCCCCCGCGTGTCCCTGGGGTCGGGGGCCGCCGCCCTCTCGTCCTCCCTTCCCCATGTCCCCTCTTCTCCCCCACACGGCCACACCACCTCCTATATCCGTCCCGCGGCGCCGCGCTTCGCCCCCAACCGCGTCGCGTGTCCAAATCATTCTGCGGCCTGCTGGAGGGCAGCACCAGGTATCATCAGTCTACTAGCGTCCACCACCCTACTCCCAGTTACGAGAAGCACTCGCGGGCACCAGCTCAGCTCAGCTCAGCTAACCTCCCGCGCCGCGGCCGGAAACCAGAGCGGCGCCCGCGGCCCGCGCCGAGCATAAAGCCGGCGCTCGTGGCATTCCGATCCCCTGTTCGGTTCTAGTGCTCTGTTCGGTTCTGTTCTCCCGAGTGAAACCAATTCGAGCCTCTTCTCGTCTCCGACCTCGAGCTCGGTCCGTGGCCGTCGCCATGAGGAGCGCCGCGTCCCTGTCCCTCGTCTTGCTCATGGTCTTCCTCGCGGTCCCGGCCCCGGCTCGCGGCTGCGACCGCTGCGTGCGCCGCTCCAAGGCCACCTACCAGGCCTCCTCGCTCGCCCTCAACGGTAATCATTCAGCCGGCTCCGCGTCTCGGTCGAGGATTCATCTGTTTGTCGCTCGCAATTGATGGGGTTTTTTTTCCTTCCTGAATTGCGCAGCCGGTTCGTGCGGGTACGGCTCCCTGGCCGCGTCCTTCAACGGCGGCTTCCTCGCCGCGGCGGGCCCCGAGCTCTACCGGGGCGGCGTCGGCTGCGGCGCCTGCTTCCAGGTAGGCTCCTTCTCTTCTCCCCCCAGAGCCCCCAGTTCCTCCGCCGCGTCTTGGTGCGAATTCGGAATAATCAGGCGAGGGGATCGATCGCCGCCCATTTCAGGTGCGGTGCCGGGACAGCGAGCTCTGCAGCGCCGCCGGCGCCAAGGTGGTGGTGACTGACCAGGCGCGGACCTCGAGCCGCACGGGCCTGGCGCTGAGCGGCGCGGCGTACGCGACCATGGCGCGCGCCGGCATGGCCGCGCGGCTCAGGGCGCGGCGCGTCGTGGACGTCGAGTACAAGAGGTAGGTGCCCCGTGCCCGCCCGCCCAACCCCCTTGTCGCCGCCCGCGGTGCCGTGCGCAAGTACGGCGTGTCGGCGTCGGTAGTGTGCGGTGCGCCACCTCAGCTCCGCTCGCACGTGCCGATGACGCTGAGAGCAGCCGAGTTTTTTTTTTCTTTTCTTTTTTGGACGCAGGGGAGAAGAATTTAGCATCTGATCTGAATTTTCGTGGCGACAGGATCCCGTGCGAGTACGCGAACCGCAACCTGTCGATCCGCGTGGAGGAGAAGAGCCGGCCGCCGAGCGAGCTGTCCATCCGGTTCCTCTACCAGGGCGGCCAGACCGACATCGTCGCCGTCGACGTCGCCACGGTAAGCAACAAACAATTTATCCTCCCCGGCCGCTGCTCCAAACAAGGATTGAGAACTGGGGCCAGCGAAGCGACGCTCCAATTCGCTCGCCGGCGGTTGGTTGACGTGGTTGCCGGTGTGTTTTTTTTGTCGCTGGCACGCAGGTGGGGTCGTCCAACTGGCGGTTCATGACGCGGGAGCACGGGCCGGCGTGGAGCACGGCGCAGGCGCCGGCGGGGCCGCTGCAGCTCCGGCTGGTGGTGACCGGCGGGTACGACGGCAAGTGGGTGTGGGCGGAGTCGGAGGTGCTGCCGCGGCGGTGGGAGGCCGGCCGGGTCTACGACGCCGGGGTGCAGGTCGCCGACGTCGCGCAGGAAGGGTGCTACCCCTGCGACACGCACGAGTGGCAGTGACGTCGCGCGCGCACGCGCAGCCTGGATTGTAAAACTGTACAGCCCTTGTTTGCCTTTTTTGTGTCTTTTTTCTGGACCGTCCGTTTCTGGACGGATGGACGGATGGATGAAAGTGCGAAATGATGAATCGAATGGGAGAGTCAAACGTGCCGTTGCAACTTGGGCTCGGCCTTCCTGGCCCCCCACTTTTGTGTGCCGCGAAGTTGGAGCGCACGATGTGTAGCGTGCGTGGTGTGCTGCGTGCATGATGGCTTTGGTCGTCGACGACGAGCGCTTCCACTTCTCGGCGCTCAGGGCCACTCGTTCCGAGCGGGCGCACGCCGTCGCCGCGACGGCCAACGGGGGAGGTGAGGTCACGCGGACGTAGCTGAGCCGGGAGGAAATGTTCGGCAGGTTCCACAGCTCCCGGCCAGCGCGCGCTTAACATTTGGGTTTCCACACCGGGCGACGGCTGCCCGGGCCGGTGACATCATGCAGTTGTTGGGCCGAGCCTGCAGTGACGCATGGTCGGCGCTGGAACTGGAAGAGAGTGGCCGGCATTTCTCGAACTTAGCCGTTGCAGGCTTGCAGGCCGGTTCCCTACACTAGAGATTAGAAAATTTTGACCGGTAATTACGGTGTTAAATAAAATTAGTTTATAAAATCAACCTCAGAACTTCTGTGTTAGAAATTTTGAAGAATCTAATGAGACCTTAGACCGCGTGATTAGAGGATGGTTACTGTAGCCAATCATTAATTAATTACTATCATTAGATTCGTTGCGAAAAGTTATACCCATCTCTGAGAGCAAGGCCAATAATTTAGCCTATTGCCGGCCACAAGACTCTTTGCAGCTCAACTCTCAGCCCACTTGTATAGTGATTTAGCTCCCCACCATTAATACATGGCCCACTTCTTTATCTCATAAAATTTTTTGATTCTTGTGTTAAAACTAGATGTAAGCTTGCAGTTCATTTTCTCTCTCTCATAAGCTTACAGCCCACTTCCTCTCTCTATCTTCTATTTTCTTTCTTCCACCTCATCATTCAGCCTTTTTATAACTCATCATAATACTCGCTCTGAAAAAAAATTTACAAATAGACTTCATTTAGTATTTTATGTATGCGAGATTCTTTCTCAGCTCGTGTGCACTAGAAATTCCCGGTGCGAACCAAACAAGACATATTTTTGCACACGAGGCACAAAGCTCCGGACGCACTTTTTTTTGTTGGGTTCCTTTCTGCTGGAACGTTGTGCTCGGAGAAACACGGCGGGCTGAATGTTGATGCTTGATACCGGAGCAGAGCAGCTACAAACACATCGGCAGAGCGCGGGTGCCGGGTGCCGGGTGCCGGGTGGTGTGTGCCTCGCTCCTCGTCGCGAGCACACGATGGCATGCGCCGCCTGCTCCGTACGGAAATGTTCGGCAGGTCCAGCAGAGTGGCCGGCCGTGGTTGGGCCGGTGGCATCATTGGCTCCTCTTGTTTTTTCTTTTTTTGTCGAAGCAGAGTAGCCGGCATTTGGAAATGGGAATTTCGCTGATGCAGCGTCTCTTCTGCCTTCGGCGCCTTTGACTCTTCTCCCTCTGGCTGCCGGGGCACGTCATCGTCAGGCAACAGGTCGCGGGTGGTGGGTGCCTGGTGCCTCGCCCTTCATCGGAACTTGATCGGGTCTTTTCACGCGCGTTGCGGCGATGCCATGCGCGCCGCCCGCCTCGTAGTACGGCTGAAAAGCCTCAAAAACATTCGCGCCACGCTGCCACGCGGCCTGATCGAGGTCATCCGTCATCACGTGCTGAGACGGCGACCTTCGGCGGCGGTCGCGCCGATGATTGTTGTGCCGCGCGAGGAGGTCGCGCGGTCGCGTCGGGAGGGATCCCGGTGGGCAGCGTCTGACACTTCCTCGCTCGCTGCCGCCGCACATCAGCGTTCGGCATGGAGGCGGGCGCGCGTCGCCGCTCCTCATCGGACGTGAACGGGTCCTCCCTCCTCAGCGCACGATGGCATGCGTCGTCTGAACGGTACCGCCGAGACATCGCGGTGCCTGTCACCAGTTTCCATTTTTGGTGATAAGAATTACTCAGCTATTCGTCGTCAGGGCCGGTCCTGACTTTTTCGTAACCCGGTGCGAAAAAAATAATGGAAGCCTCCATTCACAATGAAAACATAAAAATTTAAATTGACAATCCGGCATGACAAGCAGGTGGCGAATCGACGATAAGTAGACAGCAATGGCTTCTCGCGAGAAAGTTAAAAGAGGCGCTGAAGCGTGTAGTTGGACACAGGTTGAATTATCCCTCCCAAAAAAATTTTATCCCTCCTAAAATTCTTGCCCATCTAAGAGATGATAATGACGCTAATTTTGTATAGACCTTGCAAAAAATATAAGTATGCACACACACATACACATAGGAAATGGGAGACAGAGTGAGTATTAGCCCATGGATCCAAACAACATACCTTGAACTAATTCTTAGCATACTAGTTTAAGACTAAACATTAACTCTCAAAATTAGCCCTGGGCTAAAGTTCCAAACAGAACCCTGTCAAATACTTAGATGATCCGAGTCTCTTTCAACACCTAAATGAGCTAGCTTATGAGTACAAGTGTTATTTATGACTTACATGCCTCCTAACTGTAGCATCACTGTAGCCAATTATCGATTACTTACCGTCATTAGATTCGTCGCGAAAAGTTACACCCATCTCTGAAATTTTTTTGTAAATTAACTTCATTTACTACTTCATGAATAAAAGATTTTTTCATAGAATAGAATAGTGTGAACCAAACACGGCCGAGGAGATGCCGAGGTGGAAGAAGGCCGATACCTTTTGGCACGCCCCGCCGCCAGCCTACTCGTCTGGCCCACCACGACATGGCTTCTGTCGCCCAGGCCCAGCGCCGCCTGTGGGCCGAACAAATAGCTGTCTGCTTGTTTATCTTCAGTT
Organism: Panicum virgatum; assembly: GCF_016808335.1. Classification (NCBI taxonomy): domain Eukaryota; kingdom Viridiplantae; phylum Streptophyta; class Magnoliopsida; order Poales; family Poaceae; genus Panicum; species Panicum virgatum. The sequence goes on along the minus strand of NC_053144.1, from coordinate 47,720,320 downwards.
CTGTTCTTCTTCGGTCTAACAAAACCGTTGCAGCGTGCGTCATGCAGCCCATTCCAACTGCACATTCAAGGCCCGAGCTGGAAACCGAAACAGACCTCTCTCTCTCCTCCGCCGCGCAGAGCTTTGGGCCCTCCCGTTTGGAACAGAGAAATTCACGTGGTAACCTTGTGGCCAAGAAACGATTCTGGGTTGCCTTGGAGCCTTCATTGGCGGCGGCTGGCGATGGATCGACGACGGCGGTCGCTGGAGGCTTCTGATTCTTGGGGATTTCACAGGGTCCAGGGACCTTTTTGTACTTTGTGCTTTTCTCAAGAGTCTCTGTGTAAGTTGGTTGGACAGCTGTCCTTGTATCCTCCTACGTATCTGTACTCGTATGCATATTTATACGTCTTTCTTAACCAGTAATACAGGTACGTTGAATAAAAAAAAGAGAAACGATTCTGACTTTTCCCGGCGTCATCCTCCCGATGCCGCCAGGCGCCAGCAGCGCGCAGCCGTGACAAGGGCAGCAATGCCAGACTCCAGTAGCTTTCTGCCTGGAAGGAACTGCGCGTATGCTGCAGTTGCCAGGCCCTGTAGTATTGCTTGAGGCCCTGTTTAATTCTCTTTACATGTAAACGCAATTTTTTTTTACGAAGGAATCTTGCCAATTTGAAGTACTAAATGAAGTCTATTAATTTTTTTTGCACAGATAGGTTGTAAATCGCGAGACGAATCTAATGGTACTAATTAATCCATGATTAAATAGTAATTAGCGGATGATTACTGTAGCATCTCTGTTGCGAATCATGGATTAAGTAGGTTCATTAGATTCGTCTCGTGATTTATAGCCCATCCATGTAAAAAGTTTTTTAAATAGACTTCATTTAGTACTTCAAATTAGCGAGATTCCTTCGTAAAATTTTACGTTTACAGCTTTTTTACGTTTACGGGGTGGGAACTAAACCGGCCTTAATCAGTTCGATTCGAAGAGGTTGACTTGGTAGCGATGTGCCACTGCTCGATCTCTGTCCTCGCCTCACATTGAATGCACGCTGACCAGCGTCGTCCCACTGCAACATTTGCATCGCTGTCTCCACTGGTAGATAAGGCAGAGACCAGAGAGCACAGAGCTGAGAGCTGGGTCTCGTGAAGCACAGACGGGGACGGTTGACTTCACGGCTCGCCGTTGGCTGCTAGCTTGCCAGCCCGATACGTGCAAGTGGGGGCGCTACACGAGCCTCTTGCTCGGCGTAAGAGTATTACAAGTGAATGTAAGAAGACTAAATGCTGAGGTGGATGAGAGAAAAGAGGAGAAAGTGGAGAGGTGGGCTGCAAATTTGCAGCCAGCTTGGGCACAAGAACTAAAAAATCTTGTGAGAGTGATATGTGAGCCTTATATTAATAATAAATGACTATACTACTATATTAATTGACTGAAAAGTAGACTATAAAAATTCTTACAGCCAACGGTTGTCTGAATTATTAACCTCGCTCCAAAGGCTCTCTGCCTCTGCGAGCTCGCAGCCGTCGTCCCGGTCCCGTTGACATTTCCACGTACTGGAGTCGAGTATGGACAGAGGAGTCAACGCGTACGTCCAACGGGCAGCACTGTACCCTGCTTCCTGCACGAGTGCAAGAAAGTCTACGCCCGTGACCTGCCTGTAGACGACGACCGACGTGAACACGCGTGTGTTCATGCATCTCCTTATTTCCGCGATCTCCGTTGCTTTCGATGACGTACCTGCTGATGCATCTCGTCGACTCTCTTTTTTTTTTCGAAAGACGATGCATCTCGACTCTTGCGTGACTGTGTCTATCATGGGATGGCAGTGCAGGATCGGAACGTACGCTCCTGAACTAATCCGTGACATCAATATACTCTACAGACTTCGGAACTGACTGGGCGATTCGTGTAGTGGCCTTGGTGTTGGTGGCACTTGGCAGTGTTGATTCTCCAAAAGACTCATTGTTTTGAAATGGTAATAAGCTAATACCGTCCATTTTGGACTTGGGTTCAGTCCGTCCGTAAGTGCAGGTGCGTGAGTGCCAAGTCCTGGAAGGAATAAAATTTACCGAAGCAATTTGCCGTTTATTTATTGATGTGTCAACTCTGACCTTCAGATACGGTGCGTCCAAGTCCAAGTGCGAGCTTCCCGGCCCGTCGTTCATACTATATCTTATACAGAGACGTACTACAGACTAGTTAAAAACGAAAATGTTAGTTTATTTTTTTTGTTACTCTCGTGCTAGCTTGCTGCCTGTAGATCCTGTAGTAGTAGCATATGGCGCCACCCTCTCGATGTAATAAACCAATTTGTTGATATAAAGGCTCTCCAGTTTGCAGATTTTTTTTCGGCCTCCGTTGACTCCCAAAGCCTACTGGAATTAAGAATACGGCGAGCAAAGGCACCCTGACCTGACTGCAAGCATGACACGTCCCGCTAACAGTGCTCGATCAGCATCTTTCTGTACGAGGAGAAAGAGAAAAGTCTACGCCTCAGTCCGCCCGTGACCTGCTATAGCTTGGAGGGGGTGTGTGAACGTGTGACCTTCTGGGACCTTTTGGACGACCTATTGCTTTCAGAGACCAGCGACCCTTTCTCTGTCTAGGGGCCGCTATCCGATCTGATAACGTCCGTGCTGATCGATCTGTAGTGTATCAGGGCGCGATGGCGTCTGAGGTCCGGAGCACCCATCTCGTGAACTAATCCATGATATCACAGCATGTTTACCGGCTTCATCAAGAGACCCACCCGTGATTTCACTTTCTGCACTAATTAACGTATTGACCGGGCCATCGATCGGCGCAGCATGCCGGCGTACGTTGTCGTTTTAATTCGCCGTCTTGGACTCGAGGGCTACCTGCGACGGACGTCTAGCCCGGTCTGGCGGTCTGTCAGTAGCTGTTGCTTTCATGTCTGCATCCTAATTGGTCCAAATTATTCTTCCCGAACTCGCGATCAGTACCTAACTTGTTGGCTTCTCTTCTTGTAGTATATTCTATTCTACTAGTACTTTGTCATCAGCTCGATCTGACCTCTCCAAGTCTTTCTTGATCGCCACATGTCTACGTCGACTATATTTCTTTTTATCAGGAAATATATAAACCGGCCGGAAAGCGGCCCTCGCGCGTCAGTCCCGCGGCTGATCCAGAATTAAAGGTCCGACCGGTCAAGTTATTACTATACGAAACCATCAGGCGTTGCGTACCTGCTGACGCGAAGTTGCCAGCCGCGGCTAGTCAGCGCGCGAGATTTGTTCGCGCCGTCTGGGTGGTAGATGCTCACCGCTCTCTCTGCTGGCGGCTAGGCGACAGCGACCGACGGTGCCCCGCCGCTACGTACCGTGTGGTTGAAGTTCAACCACATGGCGGGAGAGAGAAAGACCGGTTCCTGCGTTCTGCTGGTTCGTTCCGCGCGCGCCCGGTCGGTCCGTGGCTGCGCGCACCGCCGCACCGGAACGCCACGCATGACGCATCCGACCCGACCGATCGGTCACGCAGCCCGTTAGGACATGGCCAATAAAAAAACGACATGGTATATTCACGCGCGATGCACGCACCCGCACCCAGCTCCGGATCAGCGGGTGGTCGTGCATGGATCCGTACGAGAGACGCCCTCTCGGGCGTGGCCCAGCCAGGTGCGTGCTGCCTCAGATCAGATGCGCGACGAGCTAATAATTAATCGCCACCGAAAACACGTGACGGGTCGACGGGCCTGGCGCCTAACGACGGATCAAGCCTTAAGCAAAGCGCCCCCCTCGCTCGCCCGCCGGAGTTTAAGTGCCCGCGGGCCAGCCCCATGACCCCCCATCCCGTCACCCCCATCGATCCGAGGCCAAGCCCCAGCGGATCAATGATTTCTTTTGTTGGGTGCGGCGCACCCGTCGTCGAGCCGGACGACCCAGCCGAAAAAGGCGATCCATCGGACCTGAACAGAGGGGAGCATCGCGCCGCGCGATTCAATGCGCGCAGGCCTACACACAGCTAGGTCACCGATCGGAGATGGGTTCGGTCTTGAGTCCGGACCAAACTGGGGGGACGGGCGCCAATCAGTGATGAAGGTGGGCAGCGGCCACGGCGGGTGGGCGGCGGCCGGACGTGCCCATGTGATCGGAGGTGGCCTCCGGCGCAGGGCACCGGCGGCAGTGCGGTACTGTGCATCGTCCCTCACCCTAGCCACGTGTCCGCGCAGGGATGGGGGTACTAATGCTGTGTGGGCAGTGTGGCCGTGTGGGGAACAAATTTAGTTCGATGCCAATCTGAGTCTTGTTTAGATGCATAAAATTTTGGGCGTAGCATTTTCGTTTGTATTTGATAATTATTGTCCCGCCATGAGTTAACTAGGCTCAAAAAATTCATCTAGCAAATTATAGACAAACTGTGTAATTAGTTATTTGGTAATCACTCTATTAAGGCCGGCCATATATTTGTTCTCCGGAACAGCCGGCCTCTAGTCGAGTGCCTCGTTCCCATCCACGTGCGTAGGCCCAGCATTTGTTTGTAAACCTTATCCCCTCGCCCTCTCGTTATGATCCACTCATCCATCCGCCCCTCCGCCAATGGCGCTGCGCCCGTACCCCCGGCTGCCTCCGTCGCTGCGAGCGGGGCGCCGCTGAATGACGACGAGGAGGAGGCCATGGCGGAGGAGGCGGTCGTCACTCTCGTCGCGCACCGCGAGCGCGAGCGCTGCAAGCTCAATCTACTCCACTACTAGTCCCTGGTACGTGCCCTCGTGCCCGCCGCCGCATCCCCGCCCATCGCCGCCCGCCGTCGCTGCAGCTCGACCTCCGTCCAGTGCTCGCTAAATCTCGCGCCCGCCATGCCGACGTCCGCCGAACCCCTCCGCCGCGCTCCCCCTCACCTTCCACGGTTCGACCTTGAGGACTTCAAGGTATATACGCCCCCTACTGCTCCCCATCCTCCTCCCACCAATTCCGCTTCGATCTAGCCGTCTCCGCCGCAACGAACTCTCACCCGTGCTGTATAGGGGGGCTCTCCTTCGACGTGCTGTTCGGGGACTTGGTGGACGATCTGCTCCCGGAGTACCGCGGGGAGGATGACTCCGTGGCCGCGAGCTACTCGGCCTGTTCAAGCACTCATGCAAGGAGCTCGTCGGCCTCCGCAGGAAGGTCTGTTGCGTCGCACCCCCCCCCCTTCTGCCGGTGGTGCTGAATGCTGGCTGCATCTACGTTCCACATGCCTGCCTGCTTGACTGAATCGAGTGGGGTGGTTGGTTTCTGGGGATGTTGTTGTGTGCTCTGATGGTGTGGTGTTTTCTGTTTTTGGTTGATAGATTGACAATCGACTCCAGAATTTGAAGGAAGAGGTGGCGGTTTTGGACGCAAAGCATTGCAAGATGAGGACGAGCAGACCAGCGCTCAGAAAGTGACGCAAACTACATGAGGTCAAATACTGCAGCAGCCAACAGGCACGCCTACAACTTTTTGTGATCGTCACTGACAAATTCTGTGAGCGCCTTTTCTCTCCCCCCTCCCTTTCTGTTGTGCTGATGCACTAGATTTTAGGAAATAATTTTCTTCGTTAATCTTCATGTGTGCTCAGGTGTTTTTTGAGACAGTTTTTTTTGGTGGTATCAGTTGGATGTATGCTATCATTTGGATGGTAAAAAACTGGTTGTCATTTTATTTTGCTACCAGTTGGATATATGGTATCATTTGTTTGCAAAGTTATTGAAATTTATTGTAGAGTTGCACTTGTTTACTAGACCATCTAGCCCAGGTCCTAAAAAAATCCACCGAGCAGCTTGTGATTTTGGGACTGGAAACGAGTAGCTGTCCTTTGTTTTCGCTCGCTAGAATTCTGTAACCCCCTAGTAGTGGTGATCGGGCTTTAGGGGTTAGTCAACGAGTGTATCTACTCTTATTTGTGGGCAACATATACTAAATTAACAATAAAATTATTCAGTTCAGTTTAGCATTTTGTGTTTTAATTTTTAGCATTTCTTGTGCTCTGCTTTTTACCCTTCTAGCTCCTGCTGTTCACAAAACTATCCTAGGATGAACCTGCTTTTGCAATTATTGTAAACCAGCTTGGTGACTTGGCTAAGCAAGTGCAAAACTACAAATAGGATGTCTGCAAACCACAAACCTTTCTACTAGCATTATCAGAAGCATTTTAACGAATTTTTGTATGCATTTAAATACTGTTTAGATAGCATTTTAAATATTCACTTCAAGCACTTTTATAAGTCTCATGTGCATGGTTTTTAAGGCGTCGCCTAGGCGTCCAGGCGCTTGAAAAACCCTGGGCGTCTTGGACGCCACGACCAAAATCAGCAAAATGAGAGAGCAGGGAGGGAGGAGATATATATATATATATATATATATATATATATATATATATATATATATATATATATATATATATATATATATATAGAGAGAGAGAGAGAGGTAGAACTGGAGGAGGACCAGGTAACGCTAACGACCCATTTCTGCTTCTATCCCCTTCGGTTCTGGCTCTTGAAGTGCAGCAGCAGGGGAATCTCGCGTGGGGATCTAGAAGGGGAGCGGCAGCAGCAGTGAGGAAGGAGAGGGGAGATCTAGAAGTGGGCGGCAGCAGCAGTGAGAAAGGAGAAGGGAGATCTAGAAGGGGGCGGCAGCAGCAGTGAGGAAACGAAGGGGAGATCTGGAAGGAGGCGGGTCCAGGAGTCGACATGGAGATCAGGATTGGGAAGGAGAAGAGGCACCTGGAGGTTGGAGGAGCAGCATCGGGAGGAAGAAGAGGCACCTGTAGCAGAGCAGAGCAACTCACGATAGTTGGGGAGGGGTTTTATGGGCTGCCTGCTGGGCTGGGCCTTTTTTGTTCCTTGTCCTCTTCCTTTTATTTTTCATTTCCCTTTTTATCCCTAAATCATACTGCTGCTTTGAATTTTTTTAATAATCATATGGCGTCGCCTTGCCACGCCTTATGCTCGCCTAGGCGTCGCCTAGGCGACTTGAATGAGTGTCTCGCCACGGATCGCCTTGCTGCCTTAAAAACAATGCTCATGTGATAGACTCTCTTTTTGCCTGGAATCAAGTCTTTTATATCATTACAATCATAGGCCAAATAGATTTAGGTTTCAATGGATGAACAAACACAACCCTTTTCTGAATCGAAAGTGTTTGGCTCATTTCTCTATACATTTTTGGAGCAGTGTGACATGGTTGACTTGCAAATCCTGCACTTATTCATGTTTGCTTGTGCATTCATCCCTTTAGCTATAGCATATTTTCTCTTTTTCGTATGGTTCAACTTTTGATCTTGGTGGTGGTTTATGTTTGGTGACGTAGTTGTACGACCAGCAACAACAGTTAGATTAGTTTGGGTATCAGGGTTTATAGTTGAGATGCCACCAACATGATGTGCCTACAGGTGCATCTGATTATTTATCGAACATCATTAGGCAGTTAGAAAATAATAATAGCTATAAGAATAGGCAAATAAATGTACTATAATCAAGCAATATTGTGGCAAGGTCAAGGCAAAACCATGCGAATCATTGGGAAATTTTTACAACATTCTTTCTTCTCTAATTCCTCTTCTCTGTCTTACATTGCAGGTTCCAAAATTATCCAGCAGGGGAGATCAAGTACAAAGCATGAAGCAGACATGATGTGTAATATGAACCAGGTCAAGTAAATAATTACATATGTAGTGAGAGCAAGTACATTTATTGCATTTTTTTGCCTAAATGTGTACTTCATTAGATAATAACATTGTTCTAGATTAGGCAAATTATGCATTTATTTTTAGGCAATAATATGATTTTTGAATTAAGAAATAATATGATCATGAGTAGGTCATATAGAGACTAGCACTGTTTTATTACCAGAGGTATTCAACATTGCTGATATTTACTCCTAATATTAACTGCATTTGTTATTCTTTCACTAATCTATGTTTCCTTTCCACATTTCTGTGACACAAAACAGTGTTTAGGACCTGAAACTTGATGAGTTTTTTTTCTGCCTGCAAATTTCCTCAGCGAATTTGCACTATAACATGCTTGTTAGCTGTAAGGTTCCTACCATTGTATCTTTTGGTATGTCCCTTATAGAGTTATGAGTTTTCAATTTTGATCATAAAGACAACTTTCCTTTTTCTTTCTCAGAGCTTGGTGTTTAGTGGCCTGGAAGTTCATCAGATTGTCATCGGCAACAGTTTAGTTGCAGCTCAATCTTGATATGACAAACTGGAGTTGTTTTGAAGTTGGATTTTAAAAAAGCTTATGATAAAGTCTGCTGGGTTTTACTTTTCAGAACTCTTGAAATGAGAGGTTTTGCCAAAACGTGGTGTGATTGGATAAGACAAGTTGTTACTGGGGGGACTGTGTGTGTGAAACTCAACAACACCATGGGCCCTTATTTCATGAGTCATAAGGGTGTGAGGCAGGGGGACCCTTTATCTCCCATTCTATTCAATTTTGTGGCTGATTGCCTTTCCAGGATGGTCAGGAAAGCGCAGAGACGGTCTTGTTTGTGGTTTGGCTGATAATCTTATTGACAAAGGGGTTGCTATCGTCCAATATGCTGATGACACTATCTTGTGTATCAAGGATAACCTGGAAGGTGCCAGGAACTTGAAGCTCCTGCTGTACTTGTATGAGATGATGTCAGGCCTTAAGATCAATTTTACTAAAAGCGAAATCATCTTGATCAATGGTGATGATGATAAGTGTGCACAATATGCTGAATTATTCAACTGTCAACTTGGGGATTTCCCCATCAGATACTTGGGTGTTCCTGTGAGCCCCTTTAGGCTTCATGTTATTGATTGGAGTCCTTTGTTGGAAAGAAATTGGAAAGAAATGAAAAGAAATTGCAGACTTGGAAAGGGGGTGCTCTATCTATTGCAGGCAGATTGACTCTTATAAACTCAAGCCTTTCTAGTTCTTTCATCTATCATATGTCAATCTATCTTCTGCCCAAGACAATTGTGGATAATCTTAATAAACAAAGGAGGAAGTTCTTTTGGCAAGGGGGTGGGACCAGGAAAAAATACCATCTTGTTAAGTGGGAGATCATCTGCAAGAACAAAATAAAAGGAGGTCTTGGTGTCAAGGACATTTCGAAAATGAATATTAGTTTGCTTTGCAAATGGTGGTGGAAATTAGAGAGAGAGGATGGAATTTGGCAAGAGATTATTGAGAAAAAAATATTTGAAAGGAAAACATATTAGTGCTGTTAAACACAAGCTTGATGACTCCCTTATTTGGGCTGACCTGCTGAAAATCAGACAGGTGTACCTGAGTGGGAGGCAGATTCAAACTAAGAATGGTAAGAACACTTTATTCTGGGAGGATGCTTGGCTAAAAGACAAACCCCTCTGTGTTTTACACCCCACCTTATATGATTGGTGCGCAGACAAATCTATCACAATTTCTTTTGTACTTGAAAAAAATAGTCACTAGAATTTTAACAGATGGCTCCCTCCTATGCTGTTCGAAACTTGGATGGCTGTACTGGAGGCAGCCTTCTCTTTTCAGTTTATTGATTCGGATGACGTTGTTTCTTGGAAATGGGGGGGGGTAAGAAGGTGTTTACTACCAGATCTGTATATGATCATCTGACCCCTGGCTCTAGGGGCGGGTGTTTCTCCCATATTTGGAAGGCTAAGCTACCCTACAAAATCAAAATCTTCACCTGGTTGGTAGAACGAGGGGCTGTTCTGACTAAGAGTAATATGGTCAAAAGAAAGTGGATGGGGGATCCCACCTGTATGTTCTGTGATCAGTTAGAAAGTGTGGATCATCTTTTCTTTCTCTGCCCGGTGTCCAGATGTATTTGGGGCATGGTTGGCTCTTGTTTTGGGGCTGATAACATTCCTGCTAGCTATGATCAATATAAGCAATGGATTAAGAAATGGCTGCCTGAAGGGCAAATTGCTCATCACTTCGGCTTCGCTGCTATCTGTTGGGCGATATGGAAACATAGAAATAATGCGGTGTTCGAGGGGAAGATTATCAGACATCCGTCTGAGATTTTAATTCATGCCTGTTCTTTTATGTCATATTGGGCAGGGCTCTACAACGCGGAACTTCAAGGGAGGGTGCTGGACGGGGTCAAGGCACTACTAGCGTGTGCTCATCGGGCGCTGGCGCTCCAGAACAGGGCGGCACCACCAAGGCTCCTTGCCCCATATGAAGATCGGGATGTGGAGGAAGACAAAGTCTGATGCTGGCTCGGGACTTGCTCTGGTCGTGGAGCGTTAGTTGTGTTCAACACTTTATGTCGGTCCTGTCCTGTATGACTGCTGAAACATTTGTATCACCTTTCGCGCTCGGTAGCTCCCACCTAGAAATCCTAGTGTGAGAGTCCGCTTGCTGAACTTTCTAGCTTGAAAGCCAGGCTATGAAAGACATGGCTCATCTCCCCCCTCTTTTTTCTCTTCTGCTCATTCTTGTTTCTTTGCCCTTCCTTCTAGGGGGGTAGGAAACGAAAACACTGTAATTCCATTTCGTTGGAATGGAATTGGGGAGTTGCCTCGCTTAAAAAAAAAGCTCAATCTTGATATTGATTCATGAGCAACTTGGTAGTAGTTGTAGTAGCTCTAATTTTTTGTTTGTTCAGTACAATAGTGGAGGTGATCAGGCGATCAGGCAATCAGACGTATGCTTGTAGTTTTAAAACTTTGTTATTGTTTATAATTTAGATGGGTAAAAATGCATTTGTGTATGTTCTAATTTGCTTACCTATTTTCAAAGCTTTGCTTATGAGATCCTAAAAGTTTCTTTTTCTACTGCACTTGTTGAACACATCTAGAAGCAAGCAAATTAGGAGGGGCAGTAGTGCGCGGCTGCTTCTCAGTGAAAATTTTAGTTTTGATTGGTGCTAGCATTTTTCTCTGGTCTACCTATTTTTTTTGCCAAAATCGGAAAGATTAGCCTTGTATATTTTGTTTTTACCAAAAACAAGGTGGCCGCCGTACGTTAGCCGCACCCATTTTAGAATTTTGAAGGGAACTAAGACCCTGGCTTATTTACGATTTTCATGATTCGGGGAGCACGTATGCTCAATTGTTGTGCCTTCACAGGTGCCTAGTGTAACTTGACCAGCAATCCATTACTGCACTACTCTCGGCACATGGACAAAGACCCCCCCCCCCCCCCCCCCCCCCCGTGTCCAGCTCACAAGTCATCACACTGTCCAGCCGCACAAAAGTGATGATCCACGTCAGCAAAGTGGAAACCAACCCTCACCGACCACAAACAGTAATTCGAGGTTGCTTAGGACTGCTGCCCTTTTCCAGCTCCAGCACTTCCCCATAGCTAGACTCCAAGCTCTAGGCTTAAGGAGAGTATCGGTAGCTTGTCCAGTAAGATAGCTGCCTTTGCAAGCATCTTTCTTCGGCCTCAAGCCAACGAACTCCGTCCGAGGCAAGCCCCGAGTAAGGATGGCAACGGGGCGGGTTCGGATCGGGTGGATTGTCTGGGCACCCAAACCCGAAACCCGAAATTAAAACCCAAACCCGACCCGAACACTGATTCGGATTAAAATTCATCCCCAAACCCGAAATCTGCGGATCCCAAAACCCGATGGATAATCCGAAACCCGAAATATATTTTCACAGAACAACAACACACTACTCACCCAGGACCCAGCCCCGCAAACGGTCGACCGCAGCACTCACAGCTGACGCGCAGACCTAGGCGCCCAGCCTCCAACCGCACCAACCAGCAGCAAACGGCGTCACGCCCGCGAGCCCACTCGCTCAGTCCCTCTCAGGTTCAAATGCACCAACAAGCGGGCCCAGCGAACCACACATGCAGGCATGTAGGCATGCAGCCATGCACTGTGCCGAACGGCAGGGAACGGATGGTCAAACCTACACCTGCGCATGTCGCCGCCTGCTCTCCCTGGGAAACGGGCGAGCCGGTCCCACCTCCCACGCTCCTGGCCAACCAGCGGTCCAGCGTGCAGTCAGTTAGAGAAGGCATTTTGGGTCAGCGACAATCAGCGTACTACAGACGTGTAACACCCCTCAATTAGCACTCAATTAGGAGTCTTAAACAAGATTTGAAAATTCAAATTGAGTCAAGAATATCAAGCCACACGTGTAGCTCTCTCCTCTCCCGTGCGTGGTCACCGTGGCCAAATTGACCACGGCGCCGCTCGCTCGCGCCGAGTGCCGCGCATCCTAGTCCATGCCGAACTGCCTCCCCCGTCGCCTTATCCGCGCGGCCTCTACCTTCCCCTCTACTCCCCTCCTTGCTCCAAGTGCCGAACCGAGCTCCCCGCGGCGTCCAGAGCCGCCGCCGCCGCCATTAGCGCCGCCACCCCTTAGGCTTCCGCGGAGCTCCCTCCTCCGGCCTTCCTCGCGCCCAACCGACCCCACAGCTAGCTCCCTCACGCTCCGCTGGTGCTCCCCGACCCGCTTGCCAACGCCCAAGCCCGCCGGAACGCCGCCGCCGCAGGCCCAGTCCGCCGCCGGCCGCCCCTCTCCGCGGCGCCGCCCGCTCCGGCCATCCCAGCCCCAACCAAAGCCACCCCGAGGTAGAGCTCGTCCTCCTCTTGCTTTTCCCCCACCGGGCCCTCGCTGCTGACGAGCCCAAGCGCCGGAATCCGGCCGCCGCCGCCGCCTCCCCTGTTTCAAACCCCAGCCAGGGACCTCGGGTTGAAATTCAAGAAAATCCAGGGGGTTGTTTGAATAGACTGTGACTCAGATGAATAGTGCTTTAAGGGCCCCTTTGTAATTTCTAGCTATAAACTTTGAAATTCAATAGAAATTCGTAGAAAATTCATAAAATAGCAAATCCAGTTGTTCTGGAATCCTTATGAAAAGTTCTATACAGTAGAATCAAAATATGATGGGTGTTTGCTGAAAGTTTTTGCTGTACAAATTGTTTTGTGTCACTAGGTACATAAAGACTAGTTGTTTTATCTTTTCCTTAACTAATGTTTGAAGCCATGTCTTTCTGTGAAATTTTGATGATGAGATGTTCATGTGACTCTAGTGTTGCTATAAAAATTTCGTGGTCAGTTCTCATGTGTAGCTAATTCTTTGATTTAATCCTTGCTTAGTAAACTTTAATTATGATAAATAGTTTAGGTTGATGATAAATTATGAAAATATTTCTGAGTGTTCCTTTTGAATAGTTTAGCTTGTCCATGAAGTTTGACTCCCAATTCATGACTAGAACAGGAGCTAAAAATGAATCTTGTAAATATGATGTCTGTTTTGTTTATTTTCTCAGAATTAATTATTTGTAGATAAAATCATGAAAAATTTACAGTGGCTAATTAACGAATTTTTAGATCTACTGTTAAAGTTTGAGCTTCTTTTATGTTCTGGTCTAACCTGTATAATTCAATCTTGTTCTAGGAGTTGTCTGATTACATGAATTGTTCTGGGTAATTGGCTACAAGTTTTGGGATAAATTTTGCAGGATAGCTAGTTCTATTTACCTTATGTTTGATGTATTTTTTTTTGAATTTACTACTGTATAGGTGCTGAGTTGTTGATTTATTAACCAACCATGATTTAATTGCTATAGGAAACTACTCCCACTTATTTAGGAAGTTAGTATAGCTTTCTTGTGCTGTTGATCATGATGTCTTGTGTAGTTAGATATGCTGAGTTACTACTCTATAAACGATTGCCCAGTAAAATATGAATGGAAGTGTTTCACTCTTTAACTTCGGGTTTTGTTTGAATTACAACTTTATAGTGAAGCAAGTTATAAGTTGTTATCATCACAACAACTCACCCATGTGCATCTCATATAGATACTACCAGAGTCCGAGAGTGAGTAGCATGAAGTTCAGGTGAATCTAACTGAAGTTACTGCAGACCCGAACCCGATTTCGGAAGAGCACAGATCCAGTTACGCCCAGGAAGGAAAGTCCCGGTGCACAATCTATTATTTTCAAATTATGACATCTATATATGTTTCTATTACTTGTGCATTAGGTTGAGGAATTATTTGGAACTCTAGTTGCATAATCCCTAGGTTCCCTGGAGTTATACTAGTATATACGGGACGATAGAAATGCTATGCTTAATAAGATCTCGATAGAAGTCGGGTGATTTCTGGTCACTCGCGAGATATATGATGTTTCGTTATTTTGAGTATATGGAATATTGGAATAGGTTGGAAAAGGGAAAAGAAAATGGAGACCGGGCGGGGAAAGGCTAGTCCTGTCTGTGTCGGTTAAGGACCATTCGTTGTCTGGCCCTGTGATCGAGTTTGAATTGTACTAACTGTATGCCGGGAGTAGGAGGTAGTCGAAACCGGTAAGCCGAGTACTGCCTTGCTTCGAAAGTACAGGAACCCGCACCCAACTCCTGGGGTAGTTGAGTAGTCGCGGAGAAATGGGGATGCATGTGTTTACTTTTGGTGGTCTCACGTTGAGCTCGGCTGACTATATGTTGTTGGGCTGGTTCCTGTAGTTCGAGGCGGGGAGGGGAATGGTTGGTTTGTATTGTCCGACGGGGCAAATACGTGCCGTGTTGGTTAGGTCCACCTTGCAAGGTTAAATCGGATCGATTCGCCGACAGTCGCTCTTGGATATGAGCACCTTTGTCACAGCACCGCATCGTAGTAATGAGATGGAATATTAATGTATATGTTGAAGGGAATGTTGAGATTACTAATTGATCTTCTATTATGTTTGTTTTAGAAAGGGTTCTGCAAATGGCTAGAGGATAGTAATTTATATAGAATGTGAGCTAAAATATTGAAAGTAAGGATCCACCTTTAGACGCTGTTCTGCAAATAATCCACAGCCAGAAAGCCTTGCATGTATACCCATAGTCGGATAAGTCTTGCTGAGTATTAGTATACTCAGGGTTTGTTGTTTACCCTATTTCAGGTATAGAAGTTAACCAGGATTCGCATCAGTGGGCTCGATGTGACGTCCTCACGTGTTCATAGTTATCGTTTTGTTTTATTGGTTCTCAATCAAATTTCCTTCTCTCAGGTCATATTCTCTTCTGCTGCTGTCATTTATTTTATGTAAATTCTAAATTTAAATCTGTTTTGTAAATATTTATGTTATTATCTATTTTTGTGAAATTATATTATGCTGGTACCGTCTGTGCTCGCCGTCGCGCGAGACTTCTGGTGTGTTTCGATCGGCCTGTGGATTGGAAACAAACTTTCAGGTTACACTTAATTAAGCTAATGTGTTTGATGCGTTCAAATGATAGCCATTACGCTTAATTAAGCCGTTTAACTTGGCGGTTCTGTGATACCCGAACCCGAAAATCCGTGGGCGAAAATTAAGCCCCAAAACCGAAACCCGCGGACCCGAAATCTGCGGATATCCGACCCGACCCGAACCCACTGCCATCCCCGAGCCCCGGTCAAACGTGTTCCACTCACCCGCTCGCACAGCCAACACCCACCCGTGCGGGCTCCGCTGCGCTCCCTCCTACCAGCGAGTACTACCAGTCTACCGCGCCCGCGCACCCATCGTCCATGTCACATCCGGCCGCGATACCCTTATAAAACACCGGGCGCCTCCCCCGCTCACCACCACCAAGTCGCCACCGCACCCAAAGCCAAGCGGGCTCTTTCTCGACCCGAGCAAGCAGAGCAAGAGGCAGGCGGAGCAGAGCAGAGAAGGCTCGCGCGATGGCCGTCGGGTTCCGTCGGACGCTCACCTCGCTGGCGTCGCCCAAGTCGGTGGCGCCGTCGTTCCTGCTGGACTGCGCGCGGCCCAGAAAGCTGGCGTACGCGCGGGTGCGATCCACCAGCCTCCCCGTGCGCCTGCACCCGCTGGCAGCGGCGCTGCACGACGCGGCGCGCGCGCTGCTGGCGTGGGCCGACGCGCCCGCGCGGACGGGGCCCGCGTGGGTCGCCGACGGCGCCGCCCGCGCGGGGCGCGTCCTGGCGGGGCTCGCCGACCTGCTCCACCACCCGCAGGCGCGCGACGCGCTCCGGCGGCACCCCTGGACGGAGCAGCTCCTCGACGACCTCCTCCTCCTCGCCGACCTCCACGGCAGCTTCCGCGAGTCGCTCGTCGCGCTCCGGCAGCTCCTCGCCGAGACGCACACCGCGCTGCGCCGCCGCGACGGGGCCCGCCTCGCCGCCGCGCTGCGGGCGCAGCGGCGGTCGGCGCGGGAGGTGTCCCGCCTGGCCTCCGCCGCGCGGGACCTCTCCCACCGCGCGGCGCCCGGCGACGAGCCCGACGAGGCCACGCTCGCCGACGCCCTCGCGGCCGCAACGGCCGCCGTGTCCGCCGCCTCGTCCGCGGTCTTCGCCGGCGTTTCGACCGCGTCCGCCGAGTCCGCCGCCAGCGCCGCGCCGTCCCCGCGGACGCCGACGCCCTACTCCCCGGCCCGCACGCCCGCCAGCCCGATGTGGCTGGTCACCGACCTGCTCCGGCGGCGGCGGGCCGTGTCGTTCGAGGACTCGTGCAACGAGGAGGAGGAGGAGCGGAAGGCGGCCATGGGCAGGGTGCGCGGGCTCGAGGCGTGCGTCGGCGCCGCCGAGGCCGGCTGCGAGGAGCTCTACCGCGCGCTCGTCAGCGCCAGGGTCTCCCTGCTCAACCTGCTCACGCCCACGTTCTAGTAGCTTCTCCCGAGGGATCAATGCCCGCCCGGGGATTCCATTTTGGTTCGTTCCGTCGTTCGTTTTGCGGTGTGTAAATGATGTAAATATACGCCGGATTGTAAAGCGAGAGGAGTTCCGGTTAGCTGAAAACGAAGCACTCTGGGTTTTCTTTTGTGATTGCCCATCTCCCCGTCCTCTGCTTCTGCTGTTCTGCACAGCACGATTGCCCGAGCAGACTTGAGAATTTCGTCTTTGTTTTTGCAAGCGAGCAATGCACCATTGCTTCAACTCGACGAAGATTGTATTTCCGGGTTGTGAAGAGAAAATTGTCGTTCCATTCCACCGCTTGAGAAACTGTGAAACCGCTCGCACGACGGCACGACGACCGTTACTACTGTCTTTGAGCGAGCCATCTCTCTGTCGCCGTTTCGCTTTTCCAGTCAGATGCACGGGCGGAGCGTGCATGGAGAAATCGGGACGGAGGCTTGCCGAGCATGGATGGAGCATTGCCAATTTGCCATGGGGGAGGCACTGATTCGGCGGAAATCTTTGGGGATCACCCGTGGTCTTTTCGTTCGGTTCGGCGTCACATGCACTTGTATCTGCGGAGTTAATGTGCCACGCTGGAGCGATGAGTGGCTAGTCAGGCCAAACCGCCCCTTTCTTTCCAGTGATGCAGCCGCCCACCTCTCCCTGTAGCGAGCGAGGTTGACGTCCATGAAGCCTAGCCTCGCTTCGCTTCGCTTGCACTTGCGCCGTGCGAACCCGCCCACTCTCTCGCCGATGCCAGCGAGTTCCAGGCTCCCACACTCTTCCAGAGTTCCAGAAGCCAGAACGATCCCTGAGCTAACTGATTGCCGGCTGCGCGGCTCATCGTACGTCACATTCGCATGGTCCCATCTGCTGCTGATCTAGCTTACCTCCGCTCGTGTACAGTCATGCACAAGCATCGGATTGCCGGAACTTTCTTTTCATTTTTCTCGTCCATGCAATGCAGGAACTCCCGCGGCTGTTTCCCGGACACATGCAAGGTACAACTCGTACTGATACCAGCCAGCCAGAACATTCAGAACCGTACCCCGACTTCCAGATCGGTTGAACCATCAGCTGGCCCGGCCACGGAGATCGCCGCCGTACAAGCTCAAAAGGAGAAAGCAACCCGTTACCGGGCTCTCGTCAGTTCGAGCACTATCCCTGTAACCCAACAAGAAAAGGAAAGTCCTGACCGAACCACCCAAACCAATTATCTGGCGGTACAGTTCAGCGGCTCGCTCGCGCGCGCGCGCGGTCGGTGCGGGTTGGCTCGCTCGCACTCGGCCCCGGCCCCTGGGAATCGAATCATTGGACTCCTCGCGATCGCGCGACGGCAAATAATTGGAAGGCCGATCGCATGATAGGGCAAGCAGCCTGATAATGGGATTTGGACTCATCCGTCGACCTCCCATGTTCTCGCGGACGGACGAGCCGGGAAGATCCGAGTCTAAGCACGACGAGAGTACACACGAATAGTAGTAGTACGAGTTAGGAGCGAGCGCGCACGTCTTGGACTGAATTGACTGACTGAACTGAATCTAATGCCGATGGATCGATCCATCATTCGGTGGTTGGGCTGGACGGTAGGGTGGGATGGGGAGAACCATCCTGGATTTTGCCGCTCGCGGCTGGATTCCTCGGCCGGCCGGGCGGAACGCGATCCGATCCGACGCCGCGTGCGTCCAACCTGGCGGGGCATCTGTGGTGTCGAGTTGGTGACGACGACGACGACCGGTCGTCCAGGACGTACGGGTACGGCCGCGTCCCGTGGGTTGGGAGCTGCTACCATGGTCTGCTCTGCTCCGTTCGTGAGCTCGTGCGCGCCCGTGCTGGTATTGTATTCGCTTCCCTGCTGCCGAGAAATGGGGGGACTTCGGTTGCGATTCTGGACGCGCGCCCGGCGAGCGGACAGCGGAGAGAGTACGACAGAGCTGGTGGATTCCTGATCGATTGCATCCGCATCGCCTGCCGCCCGCCGGTGATTTCCTTTGGTTTTGAAACTGACGAGTGTGCGGTAGGATAATGTGGAGAAGGTCAGGACCGATCTTTAAAACTTCCGGGCGAATCAAGTTTGTCAGTGTGAGGAGACAGAAAGGTGGATAAAAAGGAAGATTGAAAAATTGAAAAGTACTGAAAGAGAGAACCGAACATTTTTTTCTAATAAGCAGATAATTTATCATCACCACTTGCGCTTTGTGCGTCGATGATCCCCGTTCTTTTTCTCTGCTTTCGTAGTGGTTTTGGGCCCTACGTGAGTGGACGGGCCTGGCTGGAAAGTCCACTGGCTGGAACGGGCCGCTCTCCAACTTTTTCGGGGGCCCTGGATGCTCGGCCCATCTGCCTGTATCCGCACCGCGCGCGGGACGTATCCATAGCCGATGGCATTCGGCATGTGATGAACGTTGGCAGTGGAGCTTGGTGGGGTGGCCATGGATACCACAGTGGATGGGGACGGCGACTCCGGAGCACACTGCGCGCCGCATGTAAATGTGGTGGATGCACCTCGTGCAGTAAAGGGATATGGCACAAGGACACGCACTTTGGGATCTTCCCGGTGTGTGTGTGGGGGGGGGGGGGGGGATGCATCCATATTTAAAGTTTATTTTGCCTCAATTATGTGATGCAAACATGTTCAACATTTTTTATAGAACTAACTCAATATTTTGCTAAACATGTTCAACATTTGGCTTTCAAAATATTGAATCTGTGAAGACAAAATGTTGAAATCGAAAACATAAAATATTAAAATAAAAATGTTGAAGATTTCTTCTCCGACAAGAAGGGCATTTTTTTCTCCGGCGGCGGTCTGCGCGGGCGCGGCACAGCAGCAGCAGCACCGCGCAGCGGCGGTGGGGCAAGTGGGTGCGGCGCTCGCGACAACGCGGTGGGTGAGGCGGCGGCGCAGCGAGCTCAAAGGGCGGCGGCGGCGCATGGTAAGGAAGGGGGCAGGAGGAGGAAGAAGATAGAGTTGATGAGATCCAACGAATAAGATGATTTGCACAAATCTCGAATACTGTAAGATGGGAAGAAAAAACATTCTGAGAGATGTATAGGATTTCCGGGATGAAACTGCTGAAGAAAAGGGACGCGCGGTCAGTAGGCCCAAAACTCCATATCAGGCCCAGTTTTTCAATCCTCCGTGGGCTCTGCGACCCGGCGACGAGCGCCAAACCCAGGCCTGATTCATTCAAGTACGGCATAGCTTCCTCTAAAAAAAAACGGCATAGCTTCTTCCACAAAATGCAGCACAACGTACGGTCGAGTACATCTTTTTTTTTTTCTGAGCTTAAGGTCGAGGACATCATTTCAGTGGACAGATGCAAGACCAAGCCCCTGAATGCATGAAATTAAAATCACAGGCAGGCAAAGCAGCCTGGCAGCCGGCAACAAGCAGATCAGGAGCCCATTTACGTTACCTACCGGGGGCCGCGGCTTTTTTTATTTTTATATTTTTTAAAAACATTTTTACAGAAATATATTTTCGGTTTCACATTTTACAGTTTTGTACCCCTACCGCCCGGCAGGGGGGCGGCAGGGGGCCTGCCGCCTGGCAGGGAGACGGCAGGGACCTACATGTAAACAAATATAAATTGTTTTTGTGCGGAGACCCCTGGTGGGAGCCTGCCGCCCCCTGCCGGGCGGCAGGCACCTGCCGGCGGCAGG
Source organism: Panicum virgatum (assembly GCF_016808335.1). NCBI lineage: Eukaryota > Viridiplantae > Streptophyta > Magnoliopsida > Poales > Poaceae > Panicum > Panicum virgatum. Next base: position 47,700,140 of record NC_053144.1, on the reverse strand, counting down.
CAGCCTGCCTTCCGACAGGGGGGCGGCAGGCTCCCCCAATATAAAAGCTGAGCCCCTTCCCTCGCACCCTCATTTCCTGCCCACGAGATCCAGAGAGGGGAGAGGGAGAGAGGAGGGGTGATGGAGGTAATTCCACCGGCGAAGCCCTACCGGATTTTGGATCCGAACCGCAGGTAACTAATATTTCTCATCTTTCTCATTAATTTTTTTATATTTAATTCTATGATTAGTATTTTTTTATTATTGCAAGCACTTAGGGTTCGGATTAGTGGTTATAATTGAAGCCATACCATGTTTCTAGATATTGGATTAATTAAAATAAAGTCTTTGGATGGCCAGATATGTCGAGCAAGGTGGCGTTTCAAACCATTGACGGGAGGGTGTTCTGCCGATGCAGAAGCCAAAGGTGCATCACTTACCATGCTCCCATGTCATCGCGGCTTGTTCTTTATCTGGGTTAGATGCTGCGTCATATGTTTTTCAATATTTCACAAAAGAAGCCGCAGCACAGACTTGGTGTCATGAGATATACGGCATCGGTATTCTAGACCCATTCACTCAAAAAAATCCCCATCCAATGCTCATTCTTGATCTAGCTACGAAGAGGGGCATAGGCCGACGGCAGACACGTCGTATCCGGAACGGAATGGACGAGTCCGAGGCTGGAATGAAGAAAAAACATTGCAACTTGTGTGGAGCGGACGGTCACACTTATAAGAAGTGCCCACAGCTTTCAGTAGCCACTGCTGCTGCCGAGGCTGAACCTTCCGGGAATCCAACAGATGGGTCAGCTCCACCTACAAGAATTCGCCGCATGTAGTTGTGCACGACACACCTTCCAATGTATTTGTTTGTACGAAACTAAGTATATTGTGTATGTAGTATGCCTAAATGTCTTGTTTAATTAATTGGCAGTGCGTATTTCTATAGAATTTGGTTGTAATGAATGAAATATTCAATGTAATATCTTATGTGGTATCTTGTTTAACGTTCAATTTAAATTTCGTTCATTGTATCAAATTGGTCAGCCCCAAATATTTGGTCAGCTTTTATATTGGGGGGAGCCGGGAGGCAGGTGCCTGCCGCCTCTCCAGGCGGCAGTTCCCCCAGGGGCCTCCGCGCAAAAATAATTTATATTTATTTACAAATAGATCCCTGCCGGCTCCCTGCCGGGCGGTAGGGGTAAAACTGTAAAATATGAAATCGAAAATATATTTATGTAAAAACATTTTTAAAAAATATAAAAATAAAAAAGCCGCCCGGGGGCCAGCACACACCATCGCTTTCCTTGTCCTCCTTGTTCTGGCTTCCATTATTACCGGCAGCGGATTCAAAGAATGCGCGTATGTTCTCTTTCTTTCAGCACGTCGTCTCGTCTGTCGTGAAGTATGGAATCACTAATTTCTTTTTTTGAAAGGTTGGAATCACTAATTTCACTGTCTCCAAAGTGGAATCACTAATTTCGGTGCAATTTATGTGCTCCTGCAGTTTGATCAAGTGGAGCCGTAACAAATTTCAGAAGCAAGGTTTTCGTCAAGATATATCAGGTAAATCTCACTAGTTTAGCGCAGCAAGTCAGGAGTAGCCTTTTCTGATGAATCATAAATCTCGCGAGCTCAACCACAATTAACTTGGTGTCACCGAGCAGGACTCGCAGAAAAGATGAAGCGAACACCCATGCTGGGCCCATGCTGCCGCTGCCGCTCTGTGACTGCGAGGTACGAGCAACGGCAAGTCGAACTGTGATCTGGGGCGTGTTGGTGCATGTCCTTTTCACGGAAGTTGCCGCGGGTCGTCCGGGCTCCCCGGGAGGCCGCCTGGGCCGGTGAGCGCGGCCATCTTCGTCCCCGCCGGCGCGCACGGCACGGTCGCTGGAGCCTGGAGGACGCCGTCCTGTCCTTCCGGTTGGAATGGATAACGTGGGTTCAATCTCGGTCGCAAAGAGATCACCCTGTGTAACGCCGTAATAACGGCGTGCGCGCCTGGTGCCGTTGCAGGCTTGCAGCCTAGCGCAGCAACTCTCGTTGTACTGGCAGTTGGGCACGATGACGAGTTGACGACGTAAGGAAGATTTATAGCTCCCAGAAGGTTCTTCCAGTTCCAAGCTACCCACGGAGAAGGGTGAGAGCCGCGAATAGAAGAAGACGGCCTGTCGGCCGTCGCCTACGAGACGTGTTCGCCTGGACGCCACTCAGAGGCCGAGGGGCTGTCTCTGTACTGGTACTGCGACCGTGCTACGTGCCGGGAGTCTCCTCTCCCACGTACAATTGGGCTTGCGCCTGCTGCGGCTGTGTTCGCGACGTGTGCCTCCCGGTCCATTTGTTGCTTTCGCGTTGACTTTGAACATGTAGATTGCGAGGCACGAAGATTCTGATACAGTGCGCCCGGTGGGGACTGTGGGAGCGCATCGATCATTTCCTCCTTGTAACGCGCTCACTGTCGACCGTGCCTACCTCCCCGACGAGTGTGTAATCTCCTTTCTCATCCCGGACTCCCCGCCGCGCCTATCTGATCTATCGTGTGAACCCCTGGGTTTTGAAGATTAGTAACCTCCTCAGTCCTCACCCTTCTTCCCACATGGCCAATTGGCCACAAATCTCACCAATCCCAAGCTTTGTGCTTGCGCCACGCACGGGGTCGGTCCACGAACACGACCCCGCGCACGGCGTGGAATTGGAAGCCCCCAAACCCCGGCCGGACCGGACCGAACCGAACCGAACGAGCCGCGCGCCCAAAGAAAGCGCGGGGGGCGAGTTGGAAGAACTCCAACCAACCAACCCCACGGGCACACGACACGTCGCGCACACCAGCCGCGGAAAGGGTCCGGACCGCGAGGCCGCACGCCTTTCACACTAGATGGGTTGCTGCCGCTCCTCGCTCCGGCCGGGGGCGGGAGCGGGGGCGGGGACGGGGACCCACGCGGCGGGGAAGCCGGCCCCCCGGCACCGCCCGCCGCCGCCGCCACCGACGACGAACCGCCCGTCCCCGAACGCGCACCGGGCCGCGCCCTCGGCCCGCGCGGGCGGCGGCGGGGGTGGGGATGTCCCGGCGTTCGCGGAGTTCTCCCTGGCGGACCTCCGCGCGGCCACGGGCGGGTTCGCGGCCGGGAACATCGTCTCCGAGAGCGGCGAGAAGGCGCCCAACCTCGTCTACAGGGGCCAGCTCAAGGGCGCCGGCGGCGCGCCGCCGCGCGCGATTGCCGTGAAGAAGTTCGCCAAGCTCGCGTGGCCCGACCCCAAGCAGTTCGCGGTGGGCGAGCGCGGCACGGCCGTCTGATTCACGGAATTGGGGGGCTTCGGGACGCGCGGGTTTCTGACGGTCGGTTTGATTTGGCTGCAGGAGGAGGCCAAGGGCGTGGGGGCCCTGCGCCACCGGAGGATGGCGAACCTCATCGGCTACTGCTGCGACGGCGACGAGCGCCTGCTCGTCGCCGAGTTCATGCCCAACGACACCCTCGCCAAGCACCTGTTTCACTGTGAGTCCCTAGCTTCCTCTGCAAACCGTTACCCGTAGCATTTGGTCACGAGTGTTGTGCAACTCTGGTGAAATGGTAAGCAAGCGGATACTTGACCAGAGGCAAGCGACTTGTTATTCTTCGATTGTACTAATGATGCGGTTCTCTGTGCCGGATATTCTGGTTCAGATTGTTGCAGCAGTTAAAATGTGAGCACAAATTGAAATTCGTGAGTTTAGGAGTTGATGTGGAGTTTGCTCACTTGTTTTTTCTAATCTTTAGTAAGGCGATTTGATATGTATGAACAAGCAAGGCATTAGAAGCAACAATTGACTTCTTCTGATTCATTCGTCACCGTGTTTTCCTCATGTGCAGGGGAAAACCAGACTATAGAATGGGCCATGCGTCTGAGAGTTGCATACTACATCTCCCAAGCGTTGGAATATTGTAGTATCAAGGGGAGGCCTTTATATCATGACTTAAATGCATACAGGGTCCTCTTTGATGAGGTAAACGGGCAATCTGTGGAGTTTATTTGGACGTAGAGTACTGCAAGTGGTGTATAAAGCTTGATTATTGTGTTGTGCTGATGACCATGTGGCATATGCCCTTGATAATTTTATAGATTACATTTTCACAAGTTACATTCATTGTGTCTGGCAATGTCATTAGTATATACTGGGATGGAGACTTGCAAATCTAGGGATGGCGACTTGCAATATCTCTGCCTCTCACTAAACCAAAAATTAAAGTCGAGGGCCACTAGTCATCTTGTTAGCCATTTGCTTGCACCAGTAGGAAGAATGGGCTACTAGTAGAAGTTAAAAATGCCAACTGACTTATCCGCTCTGCTGACTAGAAGGGTATATAAACACTTAAAGAAACCTATACGAGTTGCATATCAGAACTGATACTGGACTTCACAACATTGCATGTATTATGTTCTATAGTTAACAATTTCATGTAGTATGTTTTATAAGATAGTAATATCTTCCAGCAGTTGAATATGTCATTTTATACCAGTTATCTTATTTTCAAACAAAAGTTTATAGTTACAATGAACTTTCTGATTGCAGAATGGTGACCCTCGTCTGTCATGCTTTGGTCTAATGAAAAACAGCAGGGATGGCAAAAGCTATAGCACGAACCTAGCTTATACACCTCCAGAATATCTCAGAAATGGTATCTATCTCTTCACTTTGATGCTTTTTCCTGAAAGAAGTTTTCGGCTTCATGTTTAGTAATGAAATCTTTCAAGTTTTTTAGGTATTTCAGTGGTTTCTCTTAAACTTAGTTCTTTTTATAGTACTATTTTTCTGACTGCATTCTTCTGCTACACTTACAAGGGGAATTATTTATTTCTCCGCTTGCTCAACACTAAGTAGAACTGATAGATTCCATCAGAGAAGCCTTTTGTTGTTGTTGATATAAATTGGCAAGATTTCTATTCAAGAAAATACAGACAAGCTTTCCCAAAGTTAAGTTCTATAAAATAGTTTTTATCCTTTTCTTTTGAAAGGCAAAATATGGTGTACATCTGGAATTTTAACTGTTTAGAAGGACTAGTGACTTGGTTTATGATTTTCTGATTCATTTCTTTTTTTTTCATAAGCGCTATTTAGATTGAGCATATTGCACCCTTGGTAAGGCAATTACCAAGTGCCATGAGATGATGTGGTCAATGGACCATATCTATTATTTCCTCGTCATGTTACTGAAGTAGCTAAGTAAAAAACAAAACAGTTTCATTTTTGAGCCAACTTATGTTCTTTCAGGCAGGGTTACTCCAGAAAGTGTCATATTCAGTTTTGGCACTGTACTTCTCGACCTTCTCAGTGGTAAACGTATACCTCCTTCACATGTAAGTTTCTTGCAAGAAATGTCTTACATATTCTTAGATACAAAGCCATTTCGGCAAATACAGAAATACAAATGCCAGTTGGATACCAGTGAACACCCATGCTTGTAAATTGCTGTGAAATTGTTTTTCAAATTGAATCTCTGGCCCATCTTATGCACTGTGTAAATTACAACCTGCATAATTCTTTATCCAAGCATAAACCAAAAAAGACGTACGGTAGAAGTATGCCACTGGTAATAATGTGTATATGCATTCCTTGCACTCAGGCACTTGATATCATGAGAGGCAGAAACATTGAATCAGTAATGGATTCACATTTGGAGGGGAACTACTCGACAGAGGTGGCTACTACACTGGTGAATCTTGCTTCTCAATGTCTACAGTATGAGCCAAGAGATCGTCCTGACATAAAAAAGTTGGTTTCCATACTGGAGCCTTTGCAGAAGAAATTAGAGGTAACCATATTTGTTCTTCTGTATTTCATATTTGATTAATTCTTTGTGAAAGGAGTATATTTAATGTCCTAGCATCATACATATCTCATGCTAATGACTGTGTTCCAGAATTACTGTGCGATGTTGCTTTATTTTTTGCCCTGTAAAAGCAATATTTGGCATGATGCGATAGTAAAAGTTAAAATACAGAACAGAGAAATCTTCAGTATATGTCCAATTTGTCACTCTATAGTAGATGCTTTCCTGTACCACTGCACAGATAGATTATGTTACCAGCTTGCCTTTGTATACTACAAGTACATTGCAAATATGTAGATCAAAATGCACAAATATTTGTTTTACTACTCTTGTTGTTAGGTATATTATATCTCTTACAAAAGTGCATGGTTTACCACAAAGTTTTAATGCACCTGACGGTTGCTGCTGTTCCTTTGCAAAATACGGAACAGGTTCCATCCTATGTGATGCTTGGAATTCCAAAGCCTGTGGAAGAACCACATGTACCTCCTACTCCACAGCGCCCTCTTTCTCCCATGGGAGAAGCCTGTTCCAGGATGGACCTAACTGCCATCCATCAGATCCTATTCACGACACATTACAGAGATGATGAAGGGTCCAATGAGGTAAAAGAAATCAGCGCACTGGTTCCAATCATCCTGTTCTGTATGATCTGTGACACCCGCTGTCTTTCTTCATGCTGCAGCTATCTTTTCAAGAATGGACACAGCAGATGAGGGATATGTTGGATGCAAGGAAACGTGGCGACTTTGCCTTTAAAGACAAAGATTTTAAGGCAGCAATCGATTGTTACAGTCAGGTGGGCATGTGCTTATTGTTCATGAAAGCCCTTATTAGTGCCCTCATATATCAACCCAATGTAGCTGATTCATCCTTTCCCTGTGTTTCATAGTTTGTTGATGTGGGGACAATGGTGTCACCAACTGTGTTTGCCAGACGAAGCTTGTGCTACCTTATGTGTGACCAACCTGACGCTGCCCTCCGCGATGCCATGCAAGCACAGATCGTCTCCCCTGATTGGCCAACAGCATTCTACATGCAGGCAGTTGCACTATCCAAGCTGAACATGCAGAGTGATGCTGTGGACATGCTGAACGAGGCTTCAGAGCTAGAAGAGAAAAGGCAAAAGACCACAAAGGGTCCTTGAGAAGTGACATCCCTTATATATAACATAGATTCACGCTATGTAGTAAATGCCCCAACCCTTTCCCCTGTAGAAAGTGCTTAGAATATATCGTGGTTAAATCTTAGATGGTTAATATTTAGATGTTAGGAAACCTCTGTGGAGAAGAGGCTCTCGACAGAACAGCCTTATGGTCAGAAAAAAACTCATTTGGTTTGTCGACATTTCCGTGATAGGTTCTGCATTTTTTTGGGCCCATGTATATAAGATCTGCTGCATGAGAGTTTGAAACTTGGTATAGGTCCTGGTCGTTCAGGTGGGCCCCTGTAGCCGAAGCTAATAAACATGTCTTCATTTGTGCAAAACTGTTTATCTATGAAATCAATTCCATTAATACAGATTTGAGTAGGTTGCTGTGTGTATTGTATGATGCCCTTGCATGATTTGCGCAAAGCTAGGCATTACTTTTTTTTTTGGAAAAGTACCTGTAGTTTCATGATAAAACAGCGTACACACATAGTACAGATACAGACACCTTCTAGACAGGTAGAGAGGACAGCTGTCCAACCAAACTTACACAGAAGATCCTAGAAATAGAAGAAATTATAACCAGGTACTTGACTCTTCTGAGCTTGCCGCTCGCACCACTAGTCTTTCACCTCCGTCCATGCCGAAATTGCTGCTGCCGGAGAAAGGAGAGAACGGCGCCACCCGGGTCAGTGGGAACACATCGCATCAAGGCTTTGATTCGAACCACAATAGAACAAATCCATGAAGGAGCATCGATCCGGGGTGCACCCATGCTTCTCAGACCCATGATCAGCGCACCTCACCGGCTGGCGACGAAAACGGTGCGCAAATCCACCTACCAACAAACCACAATCTAAATGGCCAACTCTGCAACTTTGGAGAAGGCCAGTAGCCAGAGACAAAGGCTTACGGGCCTCAGACTGAAAATCCTCCGACCTCGCCGCTGACGCCGGAGAAGAACGCCACCGGGGTGAGGAAGAGGCGGGAGAAATTATTCTTCTGTGCCGCCGTTACCTCCGCCTCGTCGACGCTGCTAGGAAACAAAAGCCGCAGAGGAGCACCCCTCCGGCAAACTCTAGCTCCATCGGCGATGATCGACGATGAGCACACCCTAGGACTAGTAGCGAAACTAGCTATCCTATATACAACGATTTCCGGCCCTCCTTCCTCTCCAGCACCTCTCCGGCCGCTGGAGAAGGAGGGGCCAGCGGAATCGCCGTCGAGAAAGTTTTTCACCTCCTTTTCGCCCGTGGCAACTGTAACTGGGAAACGGAAACGAAAGAGCACTGCTGAGGCTTGTTGCCTCCTCTGCTGGTACCCAAGTTGTGCGCCTGCCATTAGGCATTACTTTTTTTTAGACAAAGATATATGCATTATTTTTGCCCACTTATGGTTTAGGGCTGACTATAGGACGTGTTGGATCCAAATGCTGATGTCTAAAGAGCATCTCCAAGAGTTCTCAATCTCATCCCCATCCTTATTTTTTTTGGGAAAAAGGAAAAAAATCATCTCCAATAATTTTCTATTCAAGTTCCCCATCTCTTAACAATTGGTAAACTAGGCTCTTTTGTACGTAAAAATACATACGCCTCTCTATCGTTTCCCATCCGCTTTTTTTTTCCTGCCGCTGTCTTCTTCCCGCTTTGTCGTGCTCTCCATGACTACTACCCTGCCACCGCACCCTCCCTGCTGTGTCGGACCTTATCCAGCATGCATGCCCCCCGTGCATGCCCAATGCTGGTTCCAAGAGCTTGCCAACGAAACAGATCACCGCCATTATGGTCTCGCGGGAACACACCACCGCCGCAGCGTTGTTTCCGGCGAGATTCCGACCGCTACAATCCATCCCGACGCAAGTAAAAAGTAAAACGGAATACTCATCGTTCTCTTTCTTTTCTCCCAAATTCCAAGACCTCTCGTGTTCTGAATCACTGGCAATTTGACTTGCAAGAAACTTCTGTCTGCCAGTCATGAAAATCTCTCGTGGAATTAACCTCATGAGACCACAACTTTTTTTTATTTTGGGAGAGTAAAAATGGGAAAATCTTGGACATGGACTCTTTTTTTTGTTTCCCATACATATTTGGGGAGTTGGTAAACAACAAGATTTGGGGAGAAAAAATTAGAAATTATTGGAGATGCTCTAAAAGTGTTAAAGTTTAATTAGTCTATCCAAAAAGAAGTGCTAATGAGATAGGCTAAATTTTATACAAGACTCAGAAATTTCAGCAAAGGTATGAGTCTAATATGTGCTAAAGTTTATCATCCAACTTTAGCGCATCTAAAAGTTTATGTGTGGAAGAAAGTTGGTGCACTAATGTTGCATTGTTGCCTCAGCGACCATCTACGTGCTTGGTATGGAACAGGGGCCGAGTTGCCCAGGAGGTATTCAGTCCTAGCCCTGTGCTTCTTTGCGAAGCGGCCGCTAGGATATGCATCAGTAATCCAGTGTTTTGGTCTGAAAAGGTAAGAAGACCAGCCGAGGAATTGACTGTAGTTTAGTTGGGTGGCAGACTCAAAGTTCAGAATTCAGCGCAAGAGCTCATAGTTTGGAATTGGGTTTGGATTGGCACGACGCATTCCATCCTCATATTGGTCTGAGCTGGGTTGGTTTTTGTTCATCTGATCATCTCGCGCCGTCGCGCTAAGAAATGAGAAAGCTTGATTGGCCATGCATGTTTGCGGCTACGATGGTCTACGGAGGCAGGAGGTCACTACCACCATCACTCCGTCAGCCGGAGGCGGCGTACAAGAGAAGCCAGATCTGCGCGCTGCCCAACGGCCCAACGGGACACCGCCATCCAGATGGACGCGGCCAGAAAGCGCGACGGGCCGCGATACTCAAAACCATGCGTCGTCTTCACCGGAAAATTGTAACAGACTCTGGAAGTCATTGCAGTCCTGGACCTAAGTTCCTGATCGTTTGCCACGGCCCATGACTTTCCATGACCGAGAGAGAGGAGAGAGGCGTGGAAGTACCAATAACATACTCGTTCCCTTAATTCGACAGTGGTACTATCAATATTTTGACGGGAAAGATACATCCCAGCAAATTCAAAAAGATAAATCTAAAATATAAGTACTGGTAACATTAAAATAATAACAAAAAATCAGTTTGTAATACGCAGAAGCATTACCTAGGAGAAAAATTCTCTGCGACGGTGCCCATCGCGCGAGTTATGTGACACTGCCCAGATGACCGACGCGTGGCACGCTGGCCCACCAGGCACAGGTTTGTGGCGAGCCTATCCGTGGGCAGATGAGCCGCAGCGCCGGACCTGTAGACTCTTGAGCCGTGAGGTTCTCTCGAGCCTATAGATGGCCCTTCGGGCCACTCGGCCCGGCCTTGGCCCAGGCCCGCCCCTGGCTTGCTCTTTATTGGGCCGGGCCTAGCCCAGCCCTATATCCCAATGGGCCATGCCGTACTAGCCCACGGGCTCCCCCAACAGCCCAGGCATGGGCCTGTTTCGTGTCGGGCCAGCCCAAGACAGCTCGGCCCTACATCAGACTTTGGGCTGCCCGAAGCCCATCCGAGGCGAGGAGGAGGCGGCAACGGTCGGCGCCACGACGGCCGGCACCGCGGGGATGAGGAGGCGGCGGGGGCGCAAGGCCGAGACGAGGCGGCGGCGCCCAACGGTGCGGAGACAAGAAGGCGGCGCCGGCCGCGCGGGGCGGAGCGGAGATGAGGAGGCGGTGGCGCTCGGCGGGGTGGAGACGAGGAGGCGGTGGCCAGCGGGGCGGAGACGAGGAGGCGGCGCCTGGCGTGCTCTCGGCGTCTTGCGCTCGCCCTCCGGGGGGGGGAGCCGGCGTCCGGGCGAAAAGCAGCGGCCGGAGGGCGGGGGGCTAGGGTTAGGGTGGTGGAGCGGGGGGAAGGGGGCTGCGCGGACGGGATCAGGGGAGCCGGCGTCCGCTCCCTGCCTGCCTTCCTGGCTGTGGGTTGGGCCGGCCAGCTTGGTCTGGAGTTAGCGGGCTCCCTTCGGGTCGGCCTACTAACTCCGTGCCGGGCCGTGCCAGCCCATGGGCTGGGGTGACGGCCCAAGCCCGGGCATGGTATACGGGCCGGGCCAGCCCGGGCACGGTGGGGAACGGATCAGGTTGTGCTTGGGCCGGGCCAAATTTGCCGTGCTTTGGGCGGGCCAGCGGGGTGCGGGCTGCATGGACAACTATACTCGAGCCGGTTCGATGTCAATGGGCCATGTCGACCAGATCGAGCTGCCCCCTCTTGATGCGTTCGTCAGGTTGTCGGCGGCGGTGATCTCCACCTCCAGCCGTCCGACTTCGTCTACTTACTCCGTCACTGGTGTAGAAGATCATGTCACCGGTGATATTCCTCTCTGAAATCTAGATCCTGCATGAAGAATTCTGCACGGAATTGCCTTTCTTGGTGCTCCACGAGATCTTTTGCAAGTAAAATTTAGTATTGCAATTAGGATCCATAGCTCTCTGAATCTGCAGGAAGTGCTCGACGAGTGCGACGCCGGCGGTCCCTAAGTTCACCGCGATCAGCGAAACGGAGGAGCGCATCATCGCCTCGATAAAAGGCCGTGGCTCGGTTTGATTGTGTTCTGTAGCGGCTTGAGGAGCTCAGCGCAATTCAACTCAAGCCGGCTTCTCAGTTTGTATCCTGGCTCAATGTCCCTCCTCGAGCGGAGGTTACAGTATGATCTGCCACGCGTTGGTCATCTGGGCGGTGTCGCACAACTCGCGTGGTGCGACACCGCCACAGAGAATTTTTCTCCCATTACATAGCTTTGCATGTGGAGATCATTATCTTCAGTTAAGCACAGTTTGCGCCATGCAGAAAAAGTTTGTGCTACGCAGGAGAAGTTTGCGCCATATAAGAGAAGTTTGCGCAATACTTCAGAATGATAAGCTCGGCGAAGAAGATAAGACAAGCGAAGATATCATTATTCTTCGCAGCACTATATAAGGAGATAGCATGTACAGAACGAATGATCGACAGAGAAGCTAGAGCGCTTCACATCAAAGAAACATAAGAAAACCGTAGCCAAGTGCTTTCAAGCTTCTGCGCGACACACGGAGCCACGCCATCAATCGACTCACGCGAGAGACATGTATTTGGATTCACGCGTAGGCGCAGCGAAGACCCTTGCCTGCTTCCTTCCACGACCTGCCTAATCATATTTGACGCCGTGGAAAGAATGGCAAGTTAACGCGCCAGAGGCAGAGCACGCTTTTTTAGATATAGGAAAAACTCAGCCTTAAACATTCACAGAAGAATGTCTACAGGCATACGTTAACGTTACAAGAGTTTTTAGACTCTAAATCTTAAATAAGTTATTTTACCCAAACAAAAAATAAAACTATAAAATACAAAAAATTTAAAAGACTAAGTTTCAACTTTTTCCTTCACTCCGCTTCATCCTTGTAGAGTCTTTCACTCAGCAAGGATGGCAGCACGTACATTCCTGGTTACTACCCGCTATGAACTTGCCGCCTGTTTCCGGGACACCTCACACGAAGATTGCCATCGGGGTGCGGTAGCAATGGCAACCTCGGCTGCTACAACCATAAGTTCTGTCTTCAAAAATATGTGCTTTGGTTGTGCAGATCTATGCTGTTGTGACAGTGTTGCACGAAGACTGCAGTTGCAAGATCAGGAATAACTCATCTAATCGCATGGAGTAGATTGGAATTTTTTTTAACGAAACGAACTACTTAAAGAGGGCATAAGTGGACCCTTTTCACCCCAGATATCTCTCTCTTCTGGACCCTGGACAATAGTATTTTTCTCTCACACCAAATCACTCTGTTCGCTGCAATCAGCTAACAATATTTTTCTCTCACACCAAATCAGCACCATCCACCAGCTACCAACCAGCCGATAATATTTTTCTCTCACAATAAATCAACACCAGCCACAGCCAGCCAAACAGTTGAGTTTTGTAGTTGGACTGGCTCCGCTTGGATGAACAACAAATTTGACCAAGTCCGTTGCTGCTGTTGGGCGGTTTCTTCCTGCTCGCCGGGCAGGGCGTGGCAAAGGGGCTGCTAAGCTTGACGGGGATCTATTAAAAAATAACGAATAAATGGGGGATCCATTAAAAAAAGGAATAGTCTTGATTGATAATGCGACGGACACGGATTGCGGATGAGTTGGGTGAGGATTCGATTCGTCGAGCAAGCTGCATGCATTGTTTTTTGGGTCAGTTGGATCCATGCCACTTCAATTTCTTAAAATTGGATCTCATGTTGAAAATCATGCCATTGAGTGGCATGATTTTCAACATGACACCCAATTTCACGGAGTTGTGGTGGCATGAATCGAATTTTCCCTGTTTTTTCGTCGTCCGGCGACCGAAGAAGAAACTGCTCTGTCATCTGATCCATACGCTACGCAAATATGACCACGACGACCCAACTCGATATTGCTACCATAAAAAAGTTTTCCGAGCACGACCACAGAGAATGAGAATCTCTCTAAGCCGCCGCTGGTCCACTCATGCTCACCGCCGAGCAGTGGCGGAGCCATCAAAAATTCTAAAAGGCGCCAAAAGATCAAGGGAAGGCGAGCCCGTAGCCATGGCCGCGACGGGACAACGCGGGCGTGTGGTGGCATCCCTACCTCTGTACATAGCATATCTGGAATCGCCTTTCGCGACCCTTAGCCTTCTTCAATCTACGACTCCTACTGAAATAGCTCCGGTTGCATTTTTTTATAAAATTAAGCTGAAGCTATTTTAAAAAAATATTTGGTAAAATGGTTTCATTCGTTTGGGATCACGATATGTAGGCAAAGCCATTTTACAACTTATTCACTGCCCCCCATAATGAAACCATTTTGAAAATGACATTTTGACAGTGGTGAAGACGACGAGAAAGCTATGCCAAACAGGTTTTTAGATCGTTACTTCTTACTTGCTTGTAGTTGTTGCCTCTTGAATAATTTGGTGGACTTTAATTGAAAGTACAACGTGAGCTACTAGACATTAGACTTGCTGTAAATTACTTATCTAATTATATTTGGTGTAAAGAAGAGGGAAGATTAACTATTTTTTGCACCGTTAGGAGGCCCGTGGCCCCTGCTAACCCCCGTGGCTCCGCCATTGTCCCCACGCCAACGCGCGCTGTGTGCGATCAGATAGCTGGAGCGAGAGGGTGATGGCTAGCCGAGGTTGAGCTATCGAGCTCTTGTTGTATAAGTGAATTGCCGACCTTTTCTATCAGCTTAAATTTTTAGGTAGAATTGGTTGGGTTGATGCATACAACTCAACATGGTATTAGAAAGGGAGAGTGTTGAAGTATAATAGAGTGTTTAGTTTCAAAAAAAATTCTACAGTATCCGTCACATCGAATCTTCGGACACATGCATGGAGCATTAAATGCAGTTAAAAAATAACTACACAGTATAACTGTTTTATACAAGATGAATCTTTTAAGACTAATTACTCTATAATTGGACATTAATTATAAAATCACAGCAAAATGTGCTACAATACCAAAACTCAAACTTTTTTATAAACTAAACACAGCACCAAAACTCAAACTTTTTTATAAACTAAACATAGCCTAAATTTAATTTTTTGAATTGAATTGGTCGGTACCTGCAACACAATACTCATTCCTGCACCTGCTAACAGGCTCGGGCAGATAGGGGTGCGGCTCGTGCAATGGCACACGGTCCCCAATTTTCAGGGGGCCCTTTTTTTTTCATATTCTATAATGTACAGTCTAGTTCCACAGGACAGTCCAGCAAACAGGCCTCCTGACGCAGGCCGAACTGGCGTGCTCTTTGCTGCAGGCCTCTACGGACCGCTCTGGGCGATAGGCTATGCTCGAGCGACAAGCCACGAAAGAGTCAAAACCAAGCCCCCGACCAAAATAGTCATACTAGGCACCATCGCATCAAATTTTGACCATCGATCAATTCTTTTCATCTACCGCTTCTGTTCCACCATTCCAGTTTCCTGTTCCGCGGTTCTTCCGGCTAAACCTGGGCGGCTATGCGCTTGAGCCTAGGACTCCAGCCAGCTCATCCAGCAATACAAGAGGGATACGAGTGAGGCATCGAGTATTCGATCGAGGAGCGAGCGACATCAGGCGCTAATCAACAGTAATTTTAATTTATTAGCATTTTTTATTCCTCAATCTATGGAGTTGAGTTGCTTAATTATTAATTATGTTCTCTTCATCTTTATACATCCAATATTTTAATATCGAGGTTATGTCCTCAATTATGCTAGTCTAGTAGGTCCCACTTTAAAATTTCACTATGGGAAACGGCAGGATTGCCGTGTGCCGAAGACTTTGTCGTGCGCTATATATCGGGCACACGGCAAAGACTGAGTTTGCCATGTGTCGCAGGCTGAGCACACGGCAAAGAGTTTGGCACACGGCAAATGCTATGTTTGCCGTGTGCCTGGACGTCTGATGCACGGCAAAAACAAGACACACGGCAAAGCCTCAGCTATGCCGTGCGCACGCCAGAAGAATACATAGCAAGAAACACACGGCAAAAAGGAACAGTTTGCCGTGTGCTACATCAAAGACACACGGCAAAGTGTTGGCACACGGTAAAATATTGTCAAAAAAAATTGATTCTGCCATTGTAACTTTTATGGGTAACTTGATATTTTATGTGTGACTCTAAATTAGATTTTGATAGTTTTTCTCGATCCTTTTGCTATATTTAACTTTTTTATATCAAGAAATATAATTTCTTAGAATAAGTGAAGTTTGAATTGCAATACTTTTACATGGAGTAATAATGAAACAAAAAATTATATTCACATCATGAGATCCCATGTGAGATCATATCTAAAAAATGGATGGAAAATTTGAAGTTCTTGATCATGAACCATGCCCTCTAACATGTGTCCCGACACTTATAAATTTCTATAAAAAGCAAATGAAGTCTGAAAAATGTGAGATTTGTTATGATATCATGATTTCATACGTGGACGCTATGGTAAAAGTTTGAAAAAGTTTCGCACAAGTTATCATTTGTACTCCTTATAAATCGAAGCACCTCCATAAAGGATCTATATAGTTGAATAGGAGCCGTTGAGATTTGAAGTTAAAGTGACGGTTAATTTGACTGTTGACTTCAAAACTTTTTATGCATGCAATACATATGTTACAATCGTCCATGCCAAAGTTTGGCTATTTTTCGATTTTCTTTGATAATTTTAATTTTTTTTGCAATTAAACAAAATCATGGGAAATACATTGAACTTTAGTTAATTCTGCATAAAATAATGATTTTTTGCAGTCTAATCATCACACAAAAAATGTTGAGTTAGATTTGCAAGATATTTAAAGTTTATTCAGTAAATTTTAGTTTAACACGGAATGATTGAGTTAAAAATGAACATAAAATGTAATTAGATGTGAGACACCATGTTTTATTGCAAAACTGCCCCTGTTTTATTGCAAAACTGCCTCTGTAATGTGCAAAATATGGGCAGTTATGGGCAGTTTTGCAATAAAACAGGGGCAATTTTGCAACTGGAAGACTAAAAACAGGGGCAAACATGCAAAGTTAAAAAATCAAGGGCAAACGTGTAATTGGACCTAAAAACAAGGGCAGTTTTGCAAACGTGCAACATGTGGCCTCCACCGCCATGTGTCAGCCACGTCACCAAAACCAGCGGATGGCCAAATGTGTATGGATTTATTAGTTTGATGGTCAAGGATACCCGGTTTTAGAGTTGTATGACCAAAATCAAACTCGGACAATAATTTTATGGTCAAAAATAGACTTTTTCTTGAAAAAGAAAAGGTAAAATCTCTGCACTTGATTCCCTCGGTTGTTCACGCAAGGTAGTGAGTAGGTGGATGAATGGAGCCCATATGCATTTTTTTTCCAGTTTGTGGAACCCATGAGTGAACGCTCCAACTGTAAAAGCAATTCTAGCTTCACTCCGATGTGGCTCTACTGTAAGCTTGCAATAGAGTATCGCTAGCAGGTTATCCTTCACTATCGCCCAAGTCTGGGACTATCAAAATCTTCCTTGATCGATCCGAATCTCTCTTTATCACACTCGCCCTTTGTTCTTGCTCCATCACTCATTCGTTGGCCATCTCCGTGTCGTGTTCTAGCCGAACACTTCGTCACCGTTGAGCTGTGGGCTCGCGCGAGCGCGACACGCCGAGACGGAGATGCCTTCCCATCCCATGTCGCGGCCTGACAAGGCTCCTAGTCCTAGGCAAGGCGTGAGTCAGCGCTCCGTGCCGAGCACAGCACATAAACAAACCCGCTTGAGTTGCGATCCGGTTGTCGCCGCCGCCGCCGTGTCCAGTCTCCGGTCCAATTAACCATGGCGGCGGGGCTCGCTTTCCTGAAGGCCGTGGCGCTGGTGCTGGCGCCGGTGGTGCTCGCCGCCGCGCTGTACAGCCCGAGGGGCTTCTCGCCGGCGCCGATGCCGCCGGAGTACTCGTACGGGCCCGACGCGTCCGCGCCGCGGCACGAGGCGCGCGCGCTGGCGCGCAGCGAGCGCGTCGGCGAGGGGCGGCTCCCGGGCCCGGAGGACCTCGCGTACGACGCCGCCGGCGGGTGGCTCTACACTGGGTGCACCGACGGGTGGGTCCGGAGGGTCAGCGTGCCCGGCGGCGACGTCGAGGACTGGGCGCGCACCGGCGGCCGCCCGCTCGGCGTCGCGCTCGCCGCGGACGGCGGCGGCGGCGGCCTGATCGTGGCCGACGCGGACATCGTGAGTTGAAGTTGAACCGCTCTACTTCCATCCATCATAACCGCTCTAGGAGTCGTATGGCGGCACATCTGATCTGATGCCCTTGACAATCATGGCAGGGGTTGCTGAAGGTGACCCCGGAAAGGAAGGTGGAGCTGCTGACCGACACGGCGGAGGGCCTCAAGTTCAAGCTGACCGACGGCGTGGACGTCGCCGCCTACGGCACCATCTACTTCACGGACGCGTCGTACAAGTACAACCTCGACAGCCACATGACGGACATCCTCGAGGCGCGGCCCCACGGGCGGCTCATGAGCTTCGACCCGGCCACGGGGCGCACGGCCGTGCTCGCGCGCGGCCTCTACTTCGCCAACGGCGTCGCCGTCTCGCCGGACCAGGCCTCGCTCATCTACTGCGAGACGGTGATGCGAGTGCCGGACTGATCACGCACGCTACCGTTGAAGCCAAGCCTGCCTCTCACTGCCTGGATGTTGTTTACCACGGCATGTGACCTGACCTGCCATTCACTGCAAGTTCTGCTGCAGGAGGCGGTGCTCGAGGTACCACATCGCCGGCGACAAGAAGGGCACGGTGGAGAAGTTCATCGACAACCTGCCGGGATTCCCTGACAACATCCGGTACGATGGAGAGGGCCGGTACTGGCAGTGGCGGAGGTAGGATGGGAGACAAGGGGGGCTGAATCAATGGAGTTGTTAATTTGTATGAAGATTTAATAGTGATTTAATATTTTTGCTACAGTATTTTAAGTGTGATTATTTACTTTAGGGGGGCTGGAGCCCCCCAGCCCCCCTGTGCATCCGCCGCTGGGTACTGGATTGCCTTGTCTGCGGTAACATCATCTCAAATTTCAACTTCTCATCAATCATCATTTCAGAAAAAAAAATCTTTGCATGGTAAAAAAATTTTGGCAGGAGCCCAGTAGGAAGCTGTTGATCGATCATCGTTTGAACCTGCACCTGCAGGGCAGTACTCCTCAGTGGGACTTGCTGATGAAGTATCCGTTCGTCCGGAAGCTGGTGTACCTCGTCGAGAAGTTCGTGGCGCTTCCCCACGGGGTGAAGAACTCGGGGGCGGTGAGCTTGACGCCGGACGGGGAGCCGGTGTCCATGTACACCGACCCGCGGCTGGCTCAAGGTCGGCAACCATCTGTACTACGGCTCACTGACGGAGAATTTCCTCAGCCGGATCGACCTCACTGAATCATCAGCTGAATTCCACGAGTGATCATCCACTGATCATTCTTCTTGTGTTATGTAAATCATTTGCTCTGGACCTCTGATTGTACTCGTCTAATTACCATTCCATGTGCCTGGTGGAGTGGCCCGAGCAAACCCGTAGCTAGCACCTAGCATAGAATCCAGAATCAAACAAGGTCTTAATTAATGAACTGCCAACTGAAACTTATAGTATGAACAAGAGCCCGCATGCAAAGTTCTGGGTAGATCTGAAACTTGATTTTAGACGTCTTTACGAGCTCTTACTTCTAATCGATCAACATATCTCCACCCTATAAATGTAAAACTCCATGGACGCTTGAGGCATCGTTTAATCGATTGAAAGTCAATATGTTCTTATCTTTGTTGTTTTTTTCTTCTTCTACCATATACTTTTCAATCCTAACAGAGTTCTTCTTTCGTGTCTACGACATTTGAGAGCGCCTTGGCTACTTTACATATAGGACAAACCAAGATGCGGTCTTGATGGATGAGTGTTCGTATCTGTAACTTCTAGAAAGCGCTCCTTTGGCTTGTGTTGTGTGGTTGCGAAAGCTGGTTCATTGGTTTTTCTGGCAAATACTTTTTTAACATGTCTATCGAACTAGTGCAGACAGAAAACAGCTTTGTCGATAGTACTATTCAAGAGATATGTCAACCTGTTCGGCTGGACTTAATTGGCTGGTGAAAGTGATCAGGTGCTCTAGCCTAAGAGGGGAATGAGTGAATTAGTCAATCTAAAATCTTAACCAATGGCTCCAACTAGTTTGGAAAAAAATTTAAACTAGAACAAGCTATCTAGATGTGCAACTATGGTTCTTCTAGTATAAAACCCTCATCCCAAAAGAGTTATATATGTAATCTATAGCCAATTCTATCAAGAAACTACTCTAGAAAGTAAAGACACACAAGGTTGCAAGAAATAAATGCGGAAGCTTAAAGAGGGATGAGAGAAAGCAAACTCTTGACGCGAAGATTTTATCCCGTGATTCGGATCGCCACAAAGGCGCCTCTACATCTACGTTGTTGAAGCACTCACAAAGAGTATCGCTTCTCGGCAATCAAGTCTCTCCCGTGAACACAATCACGGTCACCTTGATCCTGATCTTCACTAAGAGAGCTTGCCCCCGAAGGAGGGGTCTCTGTCCGCCGCACAAAGTTTGCGACGCCGCTCCACACCAAGCCGGAGGGTCGTTGACATGCCATTGAGCCACCGAGACTCCAAGGATGGCCGGCTCACTAAGATACAATTTTGGTTCACTCTAGAACCACAGCACAAGGATCTCAACCTTGCTTACTCACTCACTCAATAGCTAATCTAGCACTCACACTTACCAAGCTAGTGCTAAACCTAAGGATGTGATCAATTTCCTTTTAGATGGCTTGGAGAACTTCTTCAATGTGTCTTGGATTTCATTTCGACTCCAGCAACTCCAAAATGGCTGGGGTGAGGCATATTTATAGGCCACCAAGTCCATAGAGTCGTTGCTCCAACGGCTAGCAGAAATCAGCGAAGCGTCGGTTAAACCGACGGCTGTGACAGGGGTAGCCGGTTCAACCGGTCACACTATCCCACCAAGGTAGCCGTTTGGTTCTCTTACACACTGCTCTACTGACTCAGTAGGTGTCGGTTAAACCGATGCTGAGGCGTCGGTTAAACTGGTCTTCAAGTCTTTTTCTCAGCTCACTACTTCTGACGTGGCAATGCACCGACGCTCCACGGTTCAACCGGTCTTCAAGGATCTTCTGTTGCACATCAAACATGCTCTCTGAGCAATGCCAAGGGCAATGTACCGACGCTTGTTCCTTGACCATCGGTTCAACCGGCCGCACCGCCATTTCTTCTCTTGACTTAGCCATGCTCCACCCGATGCACCGACGCTGCCGTCGGTTAAATCGGTCATCGTGTGTCGGTTAAACCGACGTCTTAAGCTCTCTGGATTTTTATTGTGCTTCTGTGTCGCTACGGTAAATTGGAGGTGGCGCCTTGACGGTGATTTGGACGTGGCGTTGACGTTGAATTGGCCTTTTCGCCTCAACGGCAGATTGGATATGGCGTATTTACGGCGGATTGGACATATTTGATTTCATCCACGGGACCTAAAAATTCTACAAATATGATCTCATAAACTTGTTAGTCTCATTGATTATGTTGTCACTCAATCACCAAAATCACAAACAATGATCTAATGTAGCTATGTTCCTTACAACTGGGCTGGGCTGGGCTGGACGTGGCAGATTGGCTGCGCTGGCTCGGCGGGCGGCAGAGCGCCAGAGCCTCATCCGCCGCTGTAAGAAATGCCTTGCGCCAAATGGCTGGGCTCATCAGCCTAGCCAGTTCCAGCCAGCCGAACTGACCGTGCATTGGCTTCAGGCTAGGGTTGTAGACTCTCTGCAGCGCATTAACAACTAAAAGGAGCAGCTTGTCAAGGAATGACAGCTTTGAGTCTAGAGCTATGCAGTTCTCCACATGTCACTGATGTCTTGTACTCTATGTATTTATTGATAATATTAAACACAGCATGATTTAAATTTTGAGCGTGCCTGTAATAATTGGGAACCAAAGGGTCTGAAGCGCCGAAGCGGCAACATAACCTTTTCATTAAAAGAAAAAATCAGACCAGTGCGGTGCTCTTTGGCGGCAAGGAGCTAGCCAAGGACGTTGTGCTTGTGCACAGAGTGAGTAATGAAATGCCAGCGTCAAACAGCGGTGTATACTCATGTATCATGTGGACGGATCCAATCCAACACCCTTCTCAAACAACAGCCATACACTATCACCAAAATGTTTAGTCTTCCTCGACCCCTTCAAACCAATATTCAATGTCTTCTCGCTGATGCCTTTTTCTAGATACACGGACGATTGACTGTCCAACCGTTTCTCAATTTCTGAACAAAGAGAACTCTGACACACATATGGCGCCGTCCGGGATGTACGTAACAACACCTCTGCCCAAAAATCGCCATCTTTTTCTTCCTTTTTTTTAAAACTCTCACCAACACGACGAGATCGAAGAGGTCAATAACTAGTTCACTTATTTAACCACACTGAACACGAATTAAAAAAAAACTCGGCCGGCCGGGGAAAGACCGCCCCAACGGTATTGTCATACAGAGAAGAACTCTCGACGCCAGGCCGAGAAAACCCCCGAACCCCAGCCTCACCCAAGGCCTGCACCGTAACCTGGGCCGGCGACCACTGCCACAGCCCCCAGGCTGGGCCGCACCGTTACCACAGGCCGGGACATCCTCGAAGGGAGACACAGCGAGGGGATTTTTTTAACCTCAACCTGAAATTCGCTCCCACGGGGAGTCGAACCCAGGACCTGAGGAGTGCCGCTGGGTTCTCCTAACCAATTCAGCTAGAGGCCCTTTGGCAACACTGAACACGAATTAGAGGGAATCAACTCCAAACTAGCAACATATGATGGTACTAGATCGTGCAATAGCTTTTGTCACAGTTCATTCTGCTGTCAGACGACTCCTGGCGAAGTGAAAGTGTATCAGATCGGTTCGACAAAACACGAGGTGATGAAGGGGCTGATTCCAAGGATGGCTGCTTGAAGCTTTCATCAGCTTTCTGCAGCGAGGATCTTGTGGGCGAATGGCGAATCCTTTGTGCTTTTATCTACCTTCAGTTGCATCTTCAGCCTGTGGATGAGGGTATGGCAAGAGCACGCAGACATACATCATAAACATGCTGTGGTTTAAGAAAGACGAGCAACCCTTAATTATAAATTGACACAACGATATTAAAAGTTAGGACGAAGTACATCATTGATTAATCCATATCTAGGACTCGATTATTACTGCTACGAATTATAATGGCCAGCAGCCCAAGCTGTACCCAGGAGTCAAAAGAATCCTGAAACTGGTGAATGGAGCAGCAGTAAAAGACAGCTGTATCTTCTACTGATCTGGAAATCTGTACAGGTCCAACCAGATCCTAATGGCTTGCATTGTGATTTTGGTAAGACCAGGCATGTATAGTTGTGCCTGTTTGGCTTCTGGCTTCATCCTAAAATTACCACCTAAGAGCCAGTCACCAAATTGGTTGCCAAGATCTTGGCCAACAATGGCCTAAAGGATGAACTACATATGTGGCCAAAAGAGAAGAGTGCCAACCAAATGGTGGCCAAATTTGGTTAAATTTGCCAATGGCTTGGTACCTTTCAGCACTCCAGGGTATATATCAAACCAAACACACGTTGACATATGGCTTCAGTGGCTAATATTTTTGCAAGATGAGACTAGAAATGAGACTAGCAATGAAATTAAGCAAGAATGCCAACAAGGTGTATTCGCCTCTGTTCATACCTCAGCTTGAACGAAGTGTAGACTCTGAGGGAGTAGACAAAGAACACGGGGAAGCCAAGCATAACAAGAGAGGTGTACACCATGGCTCCAATTTCACCAATGAGAACAGAGACCATTGAGAAGACCAACCCAACGCAGAAAAAATACATCAGCAGAAAAAATATCCCTGCCTCCTGAATCAAGGCACCTTGGAGCAACATCACACCCACAAACAGGATCCAAAGCATGAGAAGGCCTGAGAGCGGGAGAAAGACATAGATGACGAGTTCTTCAATAGGGTAGTCGGCCCTGTGCCACACCACCCACGCCACAGGAACTGCAAGCCCCAGTGTGAACAGGACAGTGTAGACGCCACCAAGTGTCTGATGGTAGAGCAGGTCCTCCGCCTTACTCTCATCAGATGGATTACGGGCGATGGCTGCTGCTGCGGACACCTCAGTGCCATCACGCTGGCGGCGCTCCGCGAGAGCGAAGCCCAGCATACCCGCAGCAAAGTAGGAGTTGAGATGGGCGATGAGAGCCCCCATCCTAGTGTCCTGCTTGGCGTCGGCGTAGAGGGCCTGGGAGAAGCTGGAGCAGATGATGGGCAGCATGGTCTGCACAATGGCCACATCTAGCAAGCCGGACCAGATGAAGTAGCAGCAGCATAGCAGAAGAGAGAGCCTCCACAAGACGAGCTCCGGTTGGTTGATGGAGCGCCACACCACGACCGGTATGGCCATCATGAGCAGCATGGTGAGCAAGAGGAGGGTGTTCCGGTTGGCCTTCTCCTTCAGTTTTAGCACCTCCAGATCCTCGACCGTCTTCTCATCCTTCTGCTCCTCCTCCTCCTCCTCCTTCTCTTCCTCATTGTCCTCC
The DNA here is from genome assembly GCF_016808335.1 of Panicum virgatum. Taxonomy (NCBI): domain Eukaryota; kingdom Viridiplantae; phylum Streptophyta; class Magnoliopsida; order Poales; family Poaceae; genus Panicum; species Panicum virgatum. The sequence continues at coordinate 47,676,137 of NC_053144.1, read as the reverse complement.
TCCGCCTCCTTGTCCTTCTCTTCCTTCTTCTCTTCCTCCTTGTCCTCCTCGCCCATGTTGTTGCCGGTCTCGTCGCCTTCACCCTTGGTGGAGTCGCCTTCACCCTCGACCCCGGCAGAGGGGAGGTCGAGGGAGCTTCCGTCGACCCCGATCCCGGCGTATGGGACGTCGTGGGGGGCTAGGGTGCCGATGGCGGGCTCGGCGTCGGAACCGCCCCGGATCTCCCCGGCGTGGTCGCTGGAGTCGCTGTCGCAGGAAAACGTCGCCATGTGGCATGACCGGGGAATGGTAGGAGCCGCTGCTGGCTTGCGGAGGCAGGATCTGGGGAAGTAGGGACAGCGGCGGCGGGCGGATTGCGCGGCGGCGGCGGGGTTAGGGTTTCGGTGGAAATGGAAATTCCGGCCGGTTTCGAGTAGGATTCAATTATTGCCACCGGTCTTCAATATACTATGATTGGTTCACCATAAAACTGTTTGATTGATCGTCGCAAAAATGGCTCCTCGGTTCATCATGACCTTTACGACAGCAGGGACGGCGCCGGTGCCGCCAGCTTTGCGCGTCCTGCAGCTCCTCAACGACCACCGCCCGCGGGAGACGGTGGACAACATGGCCTTGGTCATCATGCACCAGACGTACCACGCCTTGCTCGAGATCCTCGGGCCCGAGGCGCCGCGCTCCGGCGACGGGCACGTCCAGGTCACCAGGCCCGTCGACCCCGCCGACTCCGCCTCGCCGCTCCTCAGCGTCAACACCAGCGCCGCGCACTGTTGCATCCGCCTGAGCGACGGCGGCGGCCTACCCGGTGGTGCCAGCGCCCCGGATTACAGCTACGCCGCCGCCGCCTCGCCGGAGCAGGAGGCCGGCAGGGCGCAGCGGTACCGCCTGCCCCGGGCGACCTTCGCCGCCTCGCCTGGCACGCTCCACCTGGCCTGCCGCCGAGTCGTCGCTGGCGCCGGCGCCGGGCGGGACCACTGGACTTGCGCAGACGTCCGGCCGGACGTCTCCAACAACAGGGGCTTGCTCGGGGTGCTGGAGACGATAAGGGCGCGCGTGGGCGCGGCGATCTGGCTTGGGGCCTCGCTGCTCCAGATGGCGAGGGGGAGGGACAGCGGATGCGAGCCGAGCCTCAAGCTCGTGGAGATCGCCGAGGTGGGCGCGGCGCTAGAGAAGATGAGGGCGGCGGTGAACCTCGACGCGGTCATGCGCAGGCGACGACGCTGCCAGCAGATTGCCCGCCCGCTCATCCAAGAAGAGGTCGCCTGCCGTCCGGAGGACGTGGTGGATCGGGCGGTCAACGACGACGCAGAGGCGCTGGCGAAGAGGCTAAGTACGGCGCTGCTCGTAGGCTAGAAGCGCCGCCGCCGTGGTCAGGAGATCGGCTGCCGGAATGCCGAGGTGCTGGCCAAGAGGCTTAGGACACTGCATGTGTGACACGTCACCTTGTTAGGAGACGCGGTTGATGCAGTCTCGCAGATGAGCCATGGATGTTCCTACGATCAGGGTGAAGGCGAACTCGGAACGGAGGATAGGAGGAAACCTTGCAAGAATTCTTTGCAGTAACACCATCGGATTATTGGCCGTCTGGATTTGAGGTGCTAGTGAACATGGGAAACTTGTTCCCGTGAGCTGCACGACTTCATTTAGTTGCCCATGCATAGAGATTAGCACGAATCACTGTTTATTAGCACAAGTAACCAAACGGGGCCATTGTTTTTCTTTTGATTTTAACCCTAGCCTAGATCGAGCCCGCGCTTCTACCCTGTAAATTGCATTGCTGGCACTAGTGATTGTCCGTTGATTTATCAGTAGTACAGTACTAGATCCAATCGCTGCACCTTACAATTATAACACGAATGTTCTTCGTAGATTTTGGATGCTTTCTGCTGTAATCTGTTGTAATACATGGCCCAGATACCTCATTGGAATTGAACACGAGAATTTTTTTTTCTTGACTTCTACTAGAATCGAACTTTTTGTTGTGATATTTCCGGTTCAAATTAAAACAGCTCCTTAACATGCGTGAAGTGAGTTTGACAGCACGCCAAATAAAAAAAACCTTCAAGGCAATGAAGGCCAGTTCGAGTCGTCACTATCATGAAAATCAAGGGGCAGCATTCTCTTGTACAATTTATTACACGATGAACAAACAGCCAGGCCATTGACGCAGGGCCGGGCGGTGTTTATTCATTCAGAATCAGAATAACAGTGGAAATATGCAGAAACTAGGATCAACAGAAACACGATGGATGAACAGTGGCCAGTGGCCAGGGCGAGGCGGCTCAGAACGGCGCCTCCGCGGACGGCGGGCGCTGCAGCTCCTTGACCCTCTTCCAGGCGTCGCGGGCGGAGACGGTGTACCACCACCTGCTGACGTTCTTGCGCGACTCGATGAGGCGCGCCGAGCGCGGGTCCGCGGCGAGGCGGTCGGCGTTGGGCAGGTGCGACAGGTCCGCGAGCGTGAACTTGCTCCCCGCCAGGTACTCCTCCTCGGCGAGGCGCTGGTCGTAGATGTCCAGCAGCTTGCCCAGGTCCTTGCGGCTCTTCTCCAAGAGCTGCAGCATCTCCTCCACCTTCTGCCGGTGCGACGGGTGCATCCCGGACCCGGCCGCGGGCGCGAGGCCGCCGCCGGCGCCGGCCCTGCCGTCGAGCGGCATGTCCGGCGGCAGGTAAGCCAGGCTGTAGACCATGTCGGCGCTGGGGATGTCGAAGCTGTGCGCCTCCGTCTGCAGCCACTGCTCGATGGAGGCCCGCTCCAGCGCGCCCGGCCCGAACAGGTCCTTGTACCCCTGCTGCTTGTACTTGTCCGCGATGTGGCGCAGGATCTTCCTCGACTCTGCCATCCATCCGTGCCACGCATTGTGATTTGTAATCTACTTAGAAACTAGCTTCATGTGCAGATGTTTTAAAACATTTCTAGTTCTTGCATTGCATCGGTTTCGTTCTTACCGACGAGGGTGACGTTGCCGTCCTCGAAGGTGAGGGCCTCGCCGTGCGGCTGCAGAATTTCGAGCTCGCTCGTCAGAAGTGAGCACAGTTCTTGCGTGTGCGTTCGAGCAGCAGATGATTGCAGAGATAAATTACCTGCAGCTTGAGGTACTGGGGCATGCGCTTGGGCCCGCGGAAGGAGTCGACGCGGATGAGCTGGAACTCGACGTCCTTCTCGAACAGGCAGGTCAGGACGCGCGCGACCTCCGCCGACGCCGGCGACCCGAACACCTTCACCGGCATCTTCCCCGGCGCCGGTGGATCGACCTGCCGCAGCCGCAGAGAGGTTTGCCAAAAGATCAAGAACGAACCTGCTGCTTGGTGCTGGTCGTAGGTCTGGAACTCTGCAAGTTCTGGTGGCTATATATACGCATCCGGGAGCGAGAAGGGGGGATCAGATTCAGAGCGCCTCAGCAGCTTGCTTCCCAGCAGGTCCATACGGGCAAAAGCGAAAGGGAGATAAAGAGGCAAAGCGCCGATTCAAAGAGGCGGCCTCAGGTTTGCCGCGATGCTGTCGTCTGCGTATCATGGCGTCCGCAAGCAAACGAGTGAAGAATTTTCTTTTCCTCATTACATACGTTAATTAATTATTAATCTGTACCAAAGAAGCAGATACTGTCAAATCAAGGCCGTGTGTTGGATGGCCCTGAAAAAATTTTCATGAAAATTTTTCAGTGCTTTGACCACTAATTAAGGTATTAAATAAAGTCTAATTACGGAACCACCTCTGCAACTATGATACTGTAGCAGTACTGTAGCTAATGAGGTCTTTGACCGTACGATTAGACGATGATTATGTGCGGTTACTATAGTATCACTGTAGCCAATTATGATGGAACTTGGCTCATTAAATTCATCTCAAAAAATTACACCCATCCGTGGAAAGGTTTCTCAAATAAACATCGTTTAGTACTTCATGCATGCATTCGTCTTTTTGTGAAAAAATTTTCATGATCTCATCCAAACACGACCCAAATTAAAACTTTTAGCTTTGAACAAAGGAAACAATTGATGAGAAACGCAGATCGAACTAAGCAGGGCTGGCACTAGCAGTCTGACACCGGCGGTGATCTAGTCGCGTGCATGGGATTTTCATTGTTGACTGCCTTTGTGATCCCAAGACCATAACTACTTGTTAAACTCTTTTCCTTTTAGGGGCCATGCCACTGCTGGCTAAACTCGACGGCACGTGCGAACCTACCCTTAACTTAGAGCCTGCCATGCATGCACGGCCATCGAGTAAACTAGAAATCCCATATGCTTGTAGCCATCGATTAGCCTGGTTCCCGCTTGAAGTTGAGGACATGTTCTTTTCCCTCGCCTTGCTACCAACTCTGCAGCATCAGACAGTTCCTCTTTATTTCGAGGTAAAGTATCAACTAATTAAGTTCTACATACGTTTTTCAAGGATATGTTTCCCTGTTCTTTCTCAAAAAGGGTACAGAATTGATGCCCTGTTCGATTGATGAACAGGAACAGACATATTTTTCTCCCTCTTAAACGTGTTCAGACACGGTCTCAAAAAAAAGGAACAGACACGTTTTGTACTGCCCTCTGTTTTTTTTCCCATTTTAGCACATTATATAACGCTTCCAAAAGAACATCAAACACGCCTTCTTGTCTCCGGGGCATCTGTATACAAATCATCCACCAATGATGACATAAATAAAACAATGTATCACCAAGTGATAAGTCCGCAACACAAGTGGCGATTTATATGAGTCTCCCCTCTGAGGAGCCAGTTATTCCAACATTATATAGCACAGATTCAAAAAATCATAACTTTTTTATATATAAGGTAGAATGGAAATAAAATTCTTACGAATTTTAAAGCTCAATAAGATCTAGAATCCAGGACTTCATCACTTTTCATTTAAAGTTGTCTTGCTGCTGAAATAGTTAATACAATATTCAGATATTTATTTATGCATCTAAATATTGTATCCACTATTTTAGTAAAGAAAAATTGATGAACTACTAAATCGTACATTCTGGAATTTATAATTTTTTCATACAAGCTCGAAATGATATCAATTTTTCATACCATGTGACCGAGGTTTCAGCCCAGGCTAAATGGGCCCTAAAGTTAGAGCACATGGGCTTCCGGTTGCTTGGATTAGGTTCTAGAAAATCTATCTTGTACCTGGGCTTACGCATCAACTAGCGGCGGAGCGCAGCCCATGGGGGTTGAAACATGAAGCACTTGGAGCCCATGTACAGGGACATACTTTTTTTTTGAAGGATTAACAGGGAGTCAGGGACATGCTACTACTACATAGCTCACTCCACACAAGCTCATCGATCCGCCTACGGGCGTCTGTAATCAGTATTCTTCTATGAATTAGTGTGGAGTTTCCCCCTAAAAAAAAAACATAGCTCACTCCACAATCCACACACGCTACACGTACGCACCCAAAGGCTCCGTTTCCATGCATCCATCGCGTGGTTATTGTAACCGACACGGCAACGTTAGCACCCACACGGGCTCACGGCACACACAACTACACAGGGCCGTGTGGGCGCTGTAGCCCCGATCACGCCTCGAACGCGCACGGGCAGTGCGCGCTCCGGCCCTGCGCCCCGACCACCTGCCTCCACGCCGGGCGCGCCGAGATGGCCGCGTACCACCGCGCCACGTTCCCCCTGGACGCCCAGCAGCGCCCTGCCCCGTTCGGCAGGTGGGACAGGTCCCGCCAGCGTGAACTCGCCGCCGGCCAGGTACGGGCTCCGGCCGAGCGCGTCGTCGTACACGTCCAGCACGAACTGCCGCCGCCTCCTCCTCCTCCTCCTCGCCTACGACGCCGTCCGGCGCGGCGGCCGGAGGTGAGGACGGCGCCCCCCGCCAGCCGCGGCGCCAACCCGAGGTGGAACGCCAGCACGCGCTCGGCGCGTCGAAGCTCTGCGCCTCCGCCTGCGGCCACTTCTCGACGGACGCGCGCCGGACGGCGTACCTACCGGCAAATGTCGTCCCTGGAATCTACGAGCACGGAGGAGAGAAGAATTGGCAGGAGCAGTGATGGTGAGGCACTAATCTCGCTAGCTGGGCATCGATAAGCGGTTGGCCGGTTCTCAGAAGTCAAAACTTCCTCCAGCCCCAGTTACCTACTGGCGAGGGTGGTGTCGCCGTGCTTGAGCATCACCTTGCCAGCCGGCTACACCACACAAGATATGTGCAGAAATGATGCGCGCGCTAGCTTCGTGAACTTGTCTTCTTCGCGATGAGTTTAAGCCTCGGCGTGCGCTGGTCTTAAGCAACGTGGTTAAACTAAGGCTATATTTGATTTTTTTTCAGTTTAAGTTATAAATCTCATCACATCGCATATTTAAATACTAATTAGGAGCACTAAATATAAATTAAGAAAGAAATAAAGAAGAGAAACTGAATCAGAATTCAGAAACGCATCGGCACCGATGGAGCCAGCCGAAGCAGGGATCGGCAGGGACGCGACGCGATGACGCATTGAAGCTGAGCTGCCCTCGGGGTTCTGCGCAGTGAGTTCGGAGTTAAGTGAGCGTGGCAGGGAGATTCCCACGCATTGAACCCGGACAAGAGGCACACAGCGCGCGAGCTGCCTGCGGCAGAGCCGCCCCGACGGGCGGCGCCGCATGCGCCCGATCAATGCCGCTGCCTTGTCTCTTTTGTCTCACCGGCCCGGCCCTCCAGCCCAGCATGGATGCGTCGGCTTCAAGACGTGTACATGCGCCATCAGCCCTTCCTACGTACAATGTGCTCCTCCAGCACACGGCCCCTACTGCTACTATACTACTCACTGGACGATGCATGTGTCATGTTTTTCACATTGCTCACTCACTGCAACTACTACCCGTAGTAGTCTCATCTGCCTCCGTATTAGTAGGGTTTACTAGTAGTAGGATTCACACATTGATACAGATGACAAATATTCTAGCAAACTCTTCTGTTAAGGAAAAACTTAACTTCCCGGCTTCCACTTCATAAAGTGATGTGTCCCAGACACTACATATATGTTTCTTGAATCGGATAAATATATATACGCCATATCCATTGAAAATGGGCTTTCAATAAATATGGTAATCGTACTCAAAATCACGAATTTCTTCTATGCTAGATAGAATAAAGGAGAGTTTGATTGAATGTTCAGCAATATTTTGCACTTGAATAAAAGGCGGACTGATATCATGTGTTAAAAGATGACAGGTTCATGTCAAGAAAAATGATGAGTTTCTTTCACTTGCTACCAAAAGAGGACAGGTTCATGTATGTGAAGAAGAAAACTAGTTCATTCACTACGGGAGACAGGGGGTTTGCCGAGTGCCTGTTGCACACGGCAAAGCCCAATAAACGGCAAAGGGCTCACGGCATACAAATGTCGGCAAAGAGCTCCTTTGCCGTGTGCCTTTTATCAGGTACACGACAAAGGATTTGCCGTGTGTTTAAGTGGCACTCGGCAAACAATTTCGGAATAAAAAAAACACCACATCCGCCGCCGCCGGCCGAGCTCGCCCAGCACTGCCGGCCGAGCCCACCCACCACCACCGCACTGCCGCCGCGATCACCACCGGCCGTCGCCGCTGCCCCGCACCGCCGCCACCACCACCGGCCGAGCCACCCCTCTAGACCGCTACCCCCGCCGGATCTGGAGGGGAGGACCTGGGAGGCCGCTGTGCCGCCGATGGCCTAGCAAGAGAGGAATAGAGGGGGGGGGGAGCTCGAGGGACTCACAGATCTGGTGCTCCGAGGACGCGCCATGGCCGCCGCACCGTGAATCTATTCACGCTTATGTCACCGCCGCGCCATGGCCGCCCTCCACCGCACCTAGCCCCCCACTAGAGTCGCCGCCGCACCTCGCCCCGCGCGCCGCCGCTCCTCACAAGCAGAGGAGGGGCAAGCGGAGGGGGGAGGGGAGGGGCAACAGCGGGAGGGGTGGGGAGAGAGCGGGGCGCCGCCTGTGCCGTGCCGGAGGGAGGGAGGAGCGCCGCATCGGCCGCGCCGGAGGGGGGGAGCAGCGCCGCTTTTGCCGCGCTGGAGGGAGGGAGGGACGCGCGGCCGGCGGGGATGGAGGGGAGGGAGGGGTGGCGGCCGGCGCGTGAGGTAGGGTTTTGTGGTGATTGAGGGGGGGGGGTGTGTTGGGCCGAGCCGGGATGTTTGTTGGGCCGGATAAGTTTGCCGTGTGCCCCACATTAAACACACGGCAAATGTTTTTTTTTTTTGCTTTTTCTCCATATTTGAAAATACACTATTTGCATATATATTTTTTCAATATACTTTAAATGTTTTTTGAAATCACTAAAATTTCACATGAACCAATCTAAAATTAATAAAAAGTTTTGATGTCAAACAATAGTTTGATCGTCACTTTGACTTGAAATCTGAAACAGTCCTTCTTTTAACTCTATGAAACTTCTTTGGAGATTCTTCGTTCTGTAAGCAGCGTATGTGATAACTTGTGCGAAACATTCTTATTTTTTTCCACAACATCTACATACGATATCTTGATGTCATGACAAATTTCATGGTTTTCAGACTTCGTTTGTTTTTTTATATAATTTAACTACAATTTGGCGACTCGTTGGTGCTCATGTTTCGTGTTAGAGATGTTGGAAATTCCTTTTCATTTTATGTACACGGCCTCAAAATGGACTCAACAACAAGAATACCATTTTTCCTTTTAAATTCTAGTATCTGAAGCACTTGCAATGCAAATTGGACTTATTCTAAAAAATTCATGTAAGGGAAATAAATTAACAAAATATAGCAAAAAGACCTACAAATGTACGATATTGTAACACAGAGTACTAAATATAGCATGAGGAGAGAAGAAAAAGTTTAGAAGGCAAAGAAGGAAAAAAAGAAATCAGATTTGCCGTGTGCCATATAAAGACACTCGGCAAAGCTCCGATTTTGCAGTGTGTCACAGAGAGGTCACGGCAAAATTGATCTTTGTCGTGTGCCAACAGTTAGGCACTCGGCAAAAAATCATTTTGCCGTGTGTTTTTTCGTCGCACTCGGCAAAAACTTAATTTGTCGTGTGCTTAATTTTTGCCGTGAGTTTTTTTGTCTGGCACTCGGTATATATTGTGTGCCCGTGATGTTGCTCACGGCAAAGAGCCAGACACACGACAAACTCCCACGACAAACTCCCGTAGTGATTAAAATTGTTCTGAAATAAATATTTTTATGTTATTCCAGTTAATAGCATCTTCTAACTTAACTTGATTCAGAATTCTTGACATCATGGGCTTCATGTGCCTGCCTAACAATTAATGACGGTTGATTTGGTACGGATTTTTTCTTTTGCCAAACAGACAGAGGCTCACATGCGTGCGGACACACTCACCCTATATATGAGTACGCGCACGTAATGCTACCACTATGAGCACATTTGAAAGATCGAGCCGATAGATCTTAAAAGATTGACAAAGTCAACATAGACGCCTCATTGTAGAGAGGCGCGTCGCCTACCACTAAAAAAGTAACACAAGTCAAATTGTAGAATTAATAGATCGATAAAAATACAAGCATTTGTGTTAAGTTGAGAATTTAAACCCAAGTGAATATGTTTCAATTGAGGTGCACACTCAAATTGAGGTGCACACTCAATTCGTAAATTTAGTGCGAATGTTATTTTAATATCTTGATAACCTTTTATTATTTGGCCAGCCATTTGATTCCAATTTTGTACGATCAATTGGAGGCTCCTTCTAAAGTCTCACATGAATCCACCTATAATTCTAAATAGATACTCTAAAAAATAGAGAAATCACAAAAATTCTCACAAAAATTAGAAACATCCGGCAATCAATCCGACAACTCTAATCATAATAGTCATTCAATCTATTATTTTTTCTAATAAATTACCCATATCTGCCATTATAAAAATAGATTAAAGTAACCCCCTAAACATGTATCTTAATTACCCACCTATGCCATTATAAAAATAATACAAATAACCTCCAAAATTTGCATATAAATTATCCAATTATATTATTTTTAAATTTAAAGTATTCCCTAAATCTCAATCTAAATTATATAATTATAACATAATATTAAAGTGCACCAGTATAAAATTCTAAAATACTATTTCTATTATTATTAATATATTATTTATATAAAAATACTACCCATGATATGTGTCACTATGTATTCATATATGAGGAAGAGATAAAAATATCAATTCACAAAAAAATGTGTTCAATTAAATATATATCAAACACACATGGACGCGTGATGCAAAATGAAATCTATTATAAGTAGATAATGATAAATATGTATTTAGAGTATGTATTAGAATATTTAATAGACGAAAGAGGGCGTGAGATAAATAATTATAATTATTAGCTATAGGTTTTATTTTTATATTAATTCTAATTAGCCTATGCGGGATCACGGATTGATAGGTTAGTTGACAATAATTAATAAGTAAGCTCGCCACATGTGTGCTCCTAGCAATTTCTCTTGCAATAAAAAAAATCATATCCACAATCAGGAATTCAGGATCAAGATCATGTGTGGTAATAAGTATTCTCTCCGTTCCAAATTATAAGTCATTCCAAGAATCTTGGAGAGTCAAAGTTTTTCAAGTTTGACCAAATTTATATGACAATATAATAACATTTATGATACCAATTAAGTATCATTAGATTCTTTGTTAGCTATAATTTTATAGTGCTCCTATTTGATTTTCATAAATTTTTATATTTCTCTCTATAATTTTGATGACTCTCCAAGATTCTTGGAACGACTACAGGTAACTTTCGTGTTCCTTGCATTTTCATGTTGCGCGCAAATGGACTTGCTGCATCGCCTAGCAAAAAGATGGGGAATCTCATTTATGTCTTTCCACCTACATATACGCATGCACCATCATCTATGCATGAAAGAGAGTGTCAGCTTGGTAGAGATCACGAAGAGAGCGCTTTGCATTGGTATGGTTGGGACTTGGGAGAGAGGGCTCGGTGTTTCTATTAATACCGCGGCCTGTCTTGCTCATTTGGTAGCCGGGGCCCGGGAGGAGTTAAATGCCCGCACCAACACGCAGAGCATAGGGAATCAGAGAAGCCCATAAGACGGGCCTCCTCCGATCCCCCAAACCCAAACGCAATCCTACACCACCAGCCAGACAACCCTACCCAGCAACACCCTGCGGGGGACTCCTCCCTCTCCATGGTTGCACGCCATGGATGCCTTGGAGCTCAGAGATCCATGGCCAATCCTTCTTCCACATACCTCCTTGCCGTCATTCTATCTCCTGTCCTCAGCTAGCTAACCGGCCGAAGGAGAAAGAAATGGAAGTGTAGCTATGGTGTTGGCTCGGCTCACTCAGAAGCTGAAGGAGCCATGGCCCATGTGGATCTAGCTACGCACAGATTGCAGTGCTAGCTCCTGGGGTTTCTGATTGAGCCGTGCCAATATCTTAGCACCCTTTCATGTTTGCGCCGCACCTTCTCTTCCTGAATTATTCTGCCTCGATTATTACTGGGTTCTTGTATCTCTTTGAATTTTCTCTGCAATTAAGTATGCATGGATCATAGATGAAGTGCAAGCATGCACTTTCGATTTGTTTCTAAATTTTTTTGGGGTGCTGTGACTAACCAGCAGTAACCATTGACTGCGCTGCGCCTTGCATGCTGTGGCACCAGTTAGGTCATGCAGAAATCGCTCGGTAGACAAAGCAGGAGAAATAGTGCACGCGCACCGCCCCCAGCATGCATGCATGTCCAGTCCATGCAGCTCTTCAGATGCATCATGGGCGTTCTTGAACACACCCTAATTTTGAACTGTGCTATTGCTACAGGCGCTTCCATGGATGAAGTGGTATTCTTTATTTTTTTGCAGTGTGTATACTTGATTTTCCCATCTGACCAATTTCCTGATTATTTGTTGCTCGATCATCAGCCAAACTACTATATTCCATGGAATATATGACCCAGTTGAAGCAGATTGAAGGCATACGAATCGCACTTCTGGATATTTATTTTAGTAAGGAAGGACATGGACTATATGATCGAGCGTGTGTAGTAGCTTAGTGGAGTATGTATAAGTGTAACCGTAGTAGTATGTGTCCACCTCCTAAATAATGAGGGAGAAAATGTGTGGACATGTATGATCTGCTTTGTACTTTCATGTGACAGTTGCGACCATGTATTTCCTAGTTCTCTCATGTAATGCCTGTAGTAATCGTGCCCCAGACAGAGAATTCAGCAAGAAATGAGTTGGTTCACTTGATAGTATATCTCCAAATGCAGTTCTTGTCTCCAATAATGTCTAATTTTTCTCTACCAGCAGCATTCGTCTAACCTTATTGTACTCCTTTCATCTCATGAGAAGACTAAACTTATTTTACACTGAAGTTCTTGTGTACCCTGTATCCCAATGCAAAGTAGTTGATCATTCCTGCAGATATATCATCACTCTGTTCTCTGGCTGCTTCTCCAGCCAATCAGCGGTATTTTTTTCTCACACCAAACCAACACCAGCCACCAACCATGTCCAGCAGTAATTTGTGGGGGTGTTCTATGGAATTGAAAACTATGGGCTTTAGCATCTAACCAAAGATTGAAAATCAAGCGAGTTCTGAGATCGATGTTCAGATGACTTGATATGATCTATGTGACACTACAGCTTTTACCCGCAAAAAAAAAATATGTGACACTACAGCTAGTGTACACGGCCCGTTTGGTTTTGTAGCGCGCTAGTGAATAGTAACACTTTGACCGCTTATTATAGTGTCAAACAAAGTCAGTTTACAAAACTAACTCCAGAACCCCGCGCTAGTGATCCTGAAGAATCTAATGAGGCCATTGACCGCGCGATTAGATGGTGGTTACTGTAGCAAATCATCGATTAATTACCGTCATTAAATTCGTCGCAAAAAATTACACCCATCCCTAAAAAAATTTTACAAATAGACTTCATTCAGTCCTTCATGCGGGAAAGATTCTCTTCTAGCGCTAGGATTCTAGCGTGCATCCAAACAAAGCCACGATTCAGGGCAGAGAAACATATTACAGGTGTGTTTAGTTCCCACAAAATTTCCAAACTTTCCATTACATCCCCTATCACATCGAAACATTAAATATAGCAAATGACCCATGCATGGAGTACTAAATGTAGTTAAATAAAAAAACTAATTGCATAGTTTTGATGTACGTTGCGAGACGAATCTTTTGAGCCTAGTTAGGTCATGGTAGGACAATATTTATCACAAACAAACGAAAAATGCTACAGTGTGCTATATTGACTGATGTGACTTTTTCTTCCACCTTTTTCCCTCGTCTAAACACAGCCTACATGTGCCCACTGCCAGCGCCTCATCTTTCTGACCCACATCTGAACACAGCCTACATGTGCCCACTGCCCGCGCCTCATCTTTCTGACCCACTTCCAGAGGTGTTCATCATGGCATTTACTGATGTACATCCCCGCCGCGCGCGTAAATTGATTCCCCGCACGGCACTGGTCGCTGTAGCTTCCAACTTCCATAACTGTTAATGCAAACGCAGACATTTATGCACACAATGATGCCTCCATGCTCTACTGCAATTCATCGCCCATTCGATCTTCTTTTAACACACATCGTCCCATTCGATCGCACTGAAGTCTGAAGATGAAAGAGAGCAATTAAAACCCACAGATTTCTCGTGGCCTTGCTGTCTGTCCAACGCTCATAAGTCATAATTCCCCTTTCGTATCTGAATTCTGAAAATCTGTTATCTCAAGCCAGCCACCGGTTCCTGAAATTTGCGACGACGGTTTCTCACGTCGACCATGCAGTTTCAGACTGAACGCGCGCGTGCGACAGTTCTGAACAAAACCAGCAGATCGAAGGCCAGGTTTGCGGAGGAGGACGGTAGTTGGGGCTTGCGAGGGAGAAGTAACTGTGGCACGAGCATGCGTAAATGAGGAGCAGAGTAGGCCCCAGGCATTGCATCGATCAGAGGAAGCCGAGGGAGAGAATATGGGAGGGGGCAGCCTTGCATTCAACACAACACGCACAAGGCACAACGCAGTAGATGGATGGACGGACAGAAGACGAATGGCATCGTCGTCAGACAAAGATTCCCCGTATTCACTCCCCGGCCCTGTCACAGCCCGTGGGCCGTTTGGGCCGGACTGAACGTGTGACACTGTAGGAAAAAGCTACTGTAGCGTCGCGGTTACTGTATCAGCTGTAGAATACTTCCCATTTTAGACTCCTATCGGAAACGGAACGAGATGCAGACCAAGTTAAATAGCCGGTCGCGAGAAGCTAGTAACTCCGGATCGATCCTTTTGCGCGAAGCGAGGACAAAAACGCAACAGAGTTAATTAGCAGGTGTGGTCTACTCAACATGTAGAGTAGATTTTAGCCGTTATCCCGGGCCGGGTCGTTACATGGGTATCAGAGCCATACTCTCGCGGTTTCACGCCACGTACGGGCAGAAGTGCGCGTACATGAGCACGTCGGCGCATGGAAACACAGATGCCAACAACATGTGGACGGACTCACATGGGCTGCTGGCAGTGAACCCACGGACGTGGCACATTGGATCGTTAGTGTGGCAGAACCGCCTAAATTATCCCGGCTCAAGTGCGTAAACCATCACCATAAAGGCAACATTAGCTTAAACGCACTTCAAACGGAACAATTTTTGGTCTGTCGGGTAACGTCCCGATACAACCACCGATTCTCGGATCGAACAAGCATACCCCGCACGAAGGCGAGTTCAGAGATATTACAATCACAATTTTACAATACAGGCGTAATAATGATTACAAACCAGTTAAAAACATTATTACAAAGCCAACTTAAATAAAACAATTGTTCAAGCTATGATTATAAGTTCAGAGTCTACACAGCGGAAGAAGAAACACGATAACTATAACACGTCGCAAAAGTATACCAAGCTAGCCCAAGCATGGTATCACTCGTCATAGTCATTGCCGGCCGAAGACGTATCCCATTCTACGGACCAGCCAGGAGGCAATGAGCAAGGATAGGTTAAGCTAGCGATCTGATCCTCAAAACTCATACCTGAAAAAGAGTTTCAACAGCAAGGCTGAGTATTCTAATACTCAGCAAGACTTAACCGACAACGGGTATAAGTAGCCCACTTTAACTAGACTATGCAAGGCTTTGTGAGGCTCTGGTTTTCCTTTTGCTGAAAAGCAATAAAGAGTATGTCCTTACTTTCAAGTTTTAGCTTTCAAATTTCTAGTAGATTAACCATTCTATGTAAGCAACTACTATCCAATCATGGTGAAATTTCTAAGCAAACATCAAGATTAATAAGAATATTGTTACTCTTATTACTCTGTGTGGCAAAGAGATCAAGCAGTCTCATTTCATCGTGAGAGGCGGACGATTCTGAATCGAAATTCAACCTTGCAAGGGTAACCTAGCACACACGTCTGGAATACCGTCGGGTCATTCCCAAACAACCGTTGACCTTTCTTTCCGGCTCGTGGATAGGGTCACTCTCCCCGACTACAGGGCTCCAAGGCCGAACCTTGTCCCTCGAAGTCGTAGTGTTGCGCAACATAAAATAAAACCTATCCCTACTGAGAGAGTGAAAGGTATATCCACTCCCCGGTCCAATCGGCTACTAGGCTTGCCGCGTACCATATTTACGGCATGTGACTAGTACTTTCAAAAACTTAACCAGCACTACCACACACCGCGACCTTAGCAAGTTCACCAACACAGACGGGGTCCCACATGAGATCATGATATCAAACACAACCCCGTCCGTCGTCCTTATATTGATAACAGAAAGTAAACAAGCAATTTCTATAAAGCTCGCGAGTGACAGGCAATCACTCGACTTTTACCGGTCCTATAAGCTTAGCAAGTAGTCGAACTCAAGTCTAGTGTTCAGTACATAGGTTCCTAGGATCATGCATCTAGGGTTTCAATTCAACTCCTATGAACTGTAAATGCACAAGTAAAATAATACAGTAAATGATATTAATTTGAATTATAGGTTATGTCCGGGGCTTGCCTTCTCGGTAGTTGCTAACTATTTCAGCTCTAGGCTCTTCCGAACTTTGGTCCGGGGCTTCAGTTAGTTCCGCAGTGTTTACTTGAGCTTCGAGATCACCTCCGTCAGACTCCGGAATCAGCTCGTAAGTCCCGTCCGATAAAGTAGTCGTATCTATATGTAATGCAAGAACAATATTATAAACACACCTGGGCAAACGTTTATAGAGTAGTTAAATAACAAATTTAACCACACAAGACATCATGATCAATAGCACAAAAGAAGTTAACTAACTTCATAAAATGAGTGGGGGTGATTTTCCTATACAATTAAGTCATGGTTTGTAAATAAATCAACAAATTAGAGTACAAATAGTAATAAAATCTACCAAAATTACACTAAACAGAACGCGAACAAAGTAATCTACCCTGTAAAAATCATGCCAAGACATTTAACCATTTAAACACAATAAATCATTTACACAGATAACATCTAGAACAAGCAAGAATTACACAGGTCAAACTAAAGAAGATTAGAAGCTCAAAATTTAACATGAGATCTACACATGGATGATCTAGCTACTGTGAATTTTTCATGATTTTATCTACAAGGAAATAATTCCGATAAATTAAACAAAACAGACACCAGTTTAACAAGATTAAATTTTAACTCCTGTTCTAGCCATTAACTGAAGCTTAAACTTCCTGTACGAGCTAAGCTACTCAAAAAGAACATGCCAAAATAAAATCATGATTTATTACAAACAGAAACTATTTACCATAAATAAAGTGTACTAAACAAAGATTAAAACAAATAAATAGCTACACAAGAGAACTGACCATGAAATTTTTATAGAAAAGCTAGTGTTACATTAGTAAACTACCACCAAAATTTCATAGCAATATCAGCTTTCAAGCATCAGATAAGAAAAAGACTAAACATCTAGTATTTATTTATCTAGTGACACAAAACCATTTATACAGCAAAAACTTGCAACTAAAGCCTAACATATTATGGTTCTACTGCATAGAGCTCTTCAAAAGGATTCCAAAACATCAAGATTTGCTATTTTATGAATTGATCTAGAATTTCAAAGTTCACTGAAAATATTACAAAGCAGTCCCTACTGGCACTATTCATCTGAGTCTAGGCCTAATCAAATAACCCCCTGGGTTTTCTTTCCTTTCAACCCGAGGTCCCTGGGCCGGGTCAGAGAGGGGAGGCGGCGGTTGACCGGCCGTTTCCCGGCGAGGGGCTCACCGGCGGCGAGGGTGGAGGGGTGCGTGAGCCTCACGGGTGCAAGGCGCACCTCTGGGTGGCCTAGGGTTGCGGGGAGAGGCTCGGAAGCGGCGGCTCGGCGGAGCAGGGCGGGTCGGTGGCGGAGGCGAGCGACGGCGAGGTAGCTCCGGTGAGGTTCGGGCGAGGGGAAGTGGCCTGGGAGCTGCGCGAGGTCGAGGCGGTGCTAAGGGTGGGGGCTGTAGGGGTGGAGCGGGTCTGGGGTGGCGGCTCCGCGGCGGGGTGGAGCTCGCCGGGGTTCAAGCAGGGCGGCGGCGGCGTTCTGCGGCGTGGGAGCGATGAGAGAGCGAAAGGAAGCACGAAATCGAGTTCTGGGACTCTTGTAGTGCGCGGGCGCTCGCTAGAAGAGAGCGGCGGGCTCTGCAGGGGACGCTCCACGGCGGCGTCGCGGTGGCGGCCGTCGGGGCGGTTCTGGAAGCGGCGGGGCGGCGTGGCGAGGGGTGGGGGCTCCAGCGCGAGGCAACAGGAGGGGGAGGAGCTCGTCCGCGACGCGTGGGCGCCAGCGCACGGCGGAGTAATGGCCGGGAAAGCCGGGAAGGCGCTCCACGGCGGCGCTGTCGGTGGCCGGCGACGGGAAGCAGAGCAGGGAGGGGAAGAAGGGGATAAGGGCGATTTTGCAATTTCCAAAAGTTCCAGGGACTAAACTGCAAACCAGAGATAACTTTTAAACCAAAGCTCAAATGGAAAAGTGCCCAACATGAAAGTTGTTCAAAATTTCAAGATCTACAACTTTGATGTTGTGCAAAAATTTATTTGGCCAAAGATTCAAGAGCTAAAATTAAAATCGTTGAAGGGATTTTGAATTCCAGGAAATTTGTCTTTTTCAAAGCAATTTCACTTCAAATATAGACCTTCAAGCAAAATTGACTACCATGCATTAAATGCACTAAAATTTTACACAAACACCCTCCACAAAAGCTATAATCAGAAATAATTATATAAAGGACCTTGCATAAAATCATAATTACACATATAACCTTGCATAATTACAAAAAGATCCTTTTTAAGCATTTCAAGCACATGATGCATAGTAAACATACATAATTACTGTGCAGACACTTAATTAATTACTGTGTAAACACCCGGGGTGTTACAGTTAGCACTAGGCGTATGGGACGTGGCCCAAGAGAGGTGATCCTGCTCCTTTGTCCCGTATGGGTAAACTGGTTCGATGTCTCGACGAGGACGTCGAGTCCTCAACGGGGGTGATTGTCACAGCCCGTGGGCTGTTTGGGCCGGATCGAACGTGTGACATTGTAGCAAAACACTACTGTAGCGTCGCGGTTACTGTAGCAGCGGCACAGTACTTCCCAGTTTAGTCCCATACCGGAAACGAAACGAGAGGCAGACCAAGTTAAATAGCCGGTCGCGAGAAGCTAGTAACTCCGGATCGATCGTTTTGCGCGAAGCGAGGACGAAAGTGCAAGAGAGTTAATTAGCAGCTGTGGTCTACTCAACGTGTAGAGTAGATCTTAGCCGTTATCCCGGGCCGGGTCGTTACAGGCCCGGCTCCAGAACCGCAGCAGCAGCAACGGCAGCTCTGCATGCCTGCTGCCCTGCAGGCACCCATCCCCATGCTGTTTGGTAGCTGTAACGTCCAGATATTTATCCACTCTAATTAAATTAATCACGATTCTTAGTTTCAAGTTTAAGCGATAAACCATAAGTTAGAAGTTTCTTTATCAGTCTGGCTAGACCGGTCTAACCGGTCGAACCTGGATCAACCGTTTTGGGCCCACAGCATTGAAATCACACACTCTCTCTCACTCTCACCAACTCACTCATCCTCACACACCGCCCTCAGCTCCCTCACGCTCCCTCCCCGAGCTCCCCTCTCCCCAAAAACCCTTTCCAAAGGTTCCCCTTTTCCACTCAATCCAAGGCCGGGGAGAGCTTCAAATCGATCAAGGATCATCCTCTTCAGGTGCTCCTTCCCGGGAAAAACGTGGAATCTCAAGTTCTTCGTGGGGGAGAAGTCTATCCAAGGTACTTTAGCTAGGGATGAGTCGATCTCCTTTTCTAGATTCTTAGGTGATTCCCTCTGGTCAAATACCTCCAATGGCACCCTGGAACTTGTTCCTAGAAGGATATTGGAATTAGTGGGCGATTTTCGCCGCGCCAAGAATCCTGGTTGTGGTCTGGGTAGGACCGGTCTGACCGGTCGGAGGGACCGGTCTGACCGGTGTCGTGGTTAAGTTAAATGGGACCGGTCTGATCAGTATGGGGTACCGGTCTGACCGGTAGGGCAGTGGCTGAGAGGGTTAAATAGGTGGTTGTTGGTGCAATTGGTTAGAAATTAATTCGGATATAGGTTACTTGTAATTTTTATAAATCATACATGCATTCTCATGTCATATGCATATGCACACGTGTAGCAGCCGCCGCGGAGGAGGTGGTGTACGAGGTGGTTGCAGAGCCACAGGAGTCGCAGGGGCAAGCCCCGCAGCAGAAGGTTCGTGAGGAGGCGGCCCCAAGCCCAGCCGACCCTAGTGGTGAGCAGCAGACTCAAGGCAAGCTCCGGTGCACATACTATTATTTTAAATTATGACACCTATATATGTATCTATTACTTGTGCATTACGTTTAGGAGTTGTTTGGACCCTAGTTGCATGATCCCTAAGTTTCCTTGAGTTTTACTAGCATGTATAGGACGATAGAAATGCTATGCTTAATAAGTTCACGATAGAAGTCGAGTGACTTCTTGTCACTCGTGAGATATAGGATATTTAGAAGTCGAGTAATTTCCGGTTACTCGCGAGATATAAGTGATCTATATTTATATTACAGTCCCTGAGTTATTGAATGTGATATGGAAATGTGAGACCGGACGGGGAGAGATGATGATGTATAGGTATGACAGCAGGACCGGGTTCCTGGTTGACTTAGACCCGTCTGAGTCGGTTAAGGACTGGTCGTTGTTGGCAGTGCTGACCGGGGATTAAATTGTACTAACCACATGCCGGGAGTAGGAGATAGTCGAAACCGGTAAGCCGAGTACTGCCTTGTTTCAAAAGTACAGAACTTCTACCCACCCCTTAGGGCGATTCAAGTGGCCGCGGAGAATTGGGATGCATATGTTTACTTTTGGTGGTCTCTCGTAGGGCTCGGCTGACTATATGCAGGTGGGGCGGTTTTGTAGTTCGAGACGGGGAGGGGAAGGGAAGGGTTGGTGCGTGTGGTCCGACGGGGCATACGCGTGCCGTGTTGGTTAGGTCTACCTTGCAAGGTTAAATCGAATCGATTCGCCGTGTCTCACGGATACGAGGGCCTTGATCTCTTTGCTGCATCGTAGCAAAATGTTATAATGTAAGTTATTTATGTATATATATATATATCTATATATAATCTTGAACACATTGAGTTGTTTGGATTGCACCACTATATTTGCTATAGTTGATCGCTGCAAATATTAGTTTAGAGTTAATTCATATATAATCTGAGGCTAAAATAATGAAAGTAAGGAATTACTTTAGTTGCTTTTCAGCAAAATAACCACCAGCCAAATGCCTTACATGTCTAGGTATGTGGGCAAAGTTATACCCACGGGACGGGTAAGTCTTGCCGAGTATTAGTTGCTCAGGGTTTGTTGCTACCCAAATTATTTCAGGACCCCAGGACGTCGACTTCTGCCCCTGTTGTGTCAAGTTCATCCGCCGGGATGCAGAGGGGTGGCAGGTCGTGGAGCGAGACCCTTAGATTAGGGATTCAGCGGGTTGCACGCTTGAGGGCTGAGGGTGCAACCCCTCTGTTTTACTTAGACCGGTCTGACCGGACGAAGGACTGGTTTGACCGGTAGTTCACGTGGGGAATCCATGCAGACCGGTCTGACCGGTTGGTCGAACCGGTCCGATCGGTAGTGCAGTGGCTGAACACTAAATTAGTTGTAGGTTATTTTCCGTTTGAACCTGGCTTCCCTATTGTAAAGTTGTAAATTATTTTATTTGTGTAAACTTTGTAAAACTACTGTATTTGAATTGGGTTTTTAAGAAGTTGTGTATTATTTATGTCGTGTTGTTTTATTTTCAAGTATATTGTCGTGCTTGTATCGTCTGCGCCCGCCTTCGCGTGGGACTACCGGTGTTGTTTCGATCGGGCCGTGGGTTGAGAAAGGATCGCCAAATTAAACCGTCACACCTGGTATCAGAGCCATTACGCTTAATTTAGAGTTTTAATTTGACGGTTCCGTCACACCTGGTATCAGAGCCGAAACACACTGGGGGTGGTATGAGCATGACTAATTTTCAGATATTACAAATTTAAAAATGAATTCCCGAGAATGAAAGTAATTTAATAGTGTGGGTGGGATTACTTGTAATAGCCCTATATAGTTTTTCCTAGAGTTGTGAGTAAGTGTTCAGTGTTGGTGAGAGATTAACGTAAGGCGCTCATGCATCATGTTATTGTGTATTTTTCTTTTGCATTTGAAAACTTCTGTTACAAATTATGAATCATGGCATGCATCATGGCTTGCATTATTTTTGTTTGCATGTATGGAATTAGTTTAAGGGTTGTCACCCAAGTTTAGAAGCGAAGTTTAGTTTCTTGGTGGCGAACGGTCTGACCGGTCCTTGACACCGGTCTGACCGGTTACTCTACGTTGGGCCGGTCACAGCGCCATGCAGACCATGCAGACCGGTCTGACCGGTTGAACGCAGACAGAGGCCTCTCAGTTGTGTTCTAATGATTTGTTTCCTGCCATTTCTTCCATGGTTCGGATATTAGTTGCGGTCATGATTATTTTTATGTAATAAAAAAATGTAATTAATCCAATCATGGTTGAATGCAGAATGGCAGCACCCCCGAACCCTCCTGATTTGGCCCAGGCCATTGCAGCCATGCTCACCAGACGCGATGAGCAGACGACACTCTCTCGTGAGCTCGTGGCGCAGGGCAGAGCGCCGCAGCCCGAGCATCACCACCAGCCACCTATCCCTGGATATGAGCAATTTCTGAGCACCCAACCGCCGTTGTTTCACAAAGCAGATGAGCCACTGGAAGCAGATAGCTGGCTCCGGACCATAGAGTCCAAATTCAACCTGCATCCGTACAATGATGGGGACAAGGCAGGATTTGCAGCCCAGCAGCTCAGGGGTCCCGCACGCACTTGATGGGACAATCACGTGGCCATATTTCCCGAGGGCACTCGGTTCACCTGGGCCCAGTTTAAAGAAGCATTCAGGGCACACCACATTCCAGCAGGAGTGATCAGAAGGAAGCTCACCGAGTTCTTGGCCCTGAAACAGGGTAACAACAGTGTTCTACTGTATTCCCAAGCCTTCAACAATTTATCGCAGTATGCGGGATATCACGTAGACACTAATGATAAGAAACAGACGTGCTTCAGGTAGGGACTTAGCAGCAAGCTCCAAGATCGCCTGGCGATGATTAAGTTTGACACTTTCAGTGAGCTCGTCAATGGGGCTATCATTCAGGAGGACGCCCACCTAGCTCACATGGCAGAGAAGAAAAGAAATGCGCCGGCAGTGGGTTTTCGAGCAACACTCCCCAGAAGTTCCGTATGGTACAATCGGGCCCACAGAGAGACCCTTTTCAGCACCAGCCACATCAGTAGTGGGGATACATGCCCCCTCAGTACACACAGTCACAGGGGACCGTCAGGCCTCCTGCTCCTCAGCAGAATGAGCAGAAGGTCTGGGTGCAGCAGCCGGGGGTGCGCCCCACTGTATTTCCTTGTTACAACTATGGCCAGTCTGGACACTTTGCACGTAACTGCCTGATGCCACCCAAGCAGGGCCAGCAATGAAGTCAGCAGAGCCAGAAGCAGAAAGTGGCTCATTTCAAGCCAGGACAGGTGCACTATACCACCTTCGAGGCCATCCCTGAGGGAGCACCAGTGATGTCGGGTACGTTCTCCATTAACGAGCACCCCATCACTGTGCTATTTGATTCTGGTGCCTCTCACACATTTATTAGCAAGGAATGTGTAAGTAGATTGGGACTGGAAGTGGAAAGCATATCCAGGCCATATAATATTCACTCATCCGGTGGGCACTGTGGCAGAACCGCCCGACATAAACTGGCTTAAGTGCGCTAACCATCACCGAAACGGCAACTTAAAACGGAGTAATCCGGCAGTGCTATCGGGTAAAATCCCGATTAAACCACTTGAAACAGGATCGTCAAAGCAGTTAAGAGAATACAACATTCCGCAAATTTTACTGTACAGAGTATAAAACTGAATTATTATTACAAACCGAGTTTGAATTCATAAAAGTATAGCACAGTTCAAGTTTGACGAAAAAAGAACGATATTCTAGCGACGAAACCAGACGTCATGATGAAGCCCGTACATGACGTCATCCACCATAATCTCAGATGTACCACCTGAAAAACAAAGCCACAAGCAAGGCTGAGTATACTAATACTCAGCAAGGCTTCCCCGACTAAGGGTATACTTAGCCCTTTATCTAGACATGCAAGGCTTTTGGCTTGAGGGGTTTGGTTTGCCGAAAAGCAGTAAGAGTAGATCCTTAATTTCATATTTTAGCTTTCAGGTTCTAGTTCAATTAACCATTCTAGGTGAGCATCTATCCAATAGCATACATGGTGGAAACAATTATCTTTCATCATCCAACAAACCATATTCATCATCATCATCTTTCACTTCTTACTCTATGTGGCAAAAGGGTTATGCAGTCCCAAACCGTGAGAAGCGGACGATTCGAATCGAATTTATTAACCTGGCCAGGCAGACCTAACACACACGCATGGGGATCGACATCTCGCTTCGCCCACGCGAATTTTCCCCTTTCTTTCCGGGTTGTGGATCAGGGTCACCCACCATGACTAAAAGAATCCACGCCACAGTACGTCGGGTCGTGAGCCTTCTTGCACCTGCATGTGGCCGCATGAGAACAACGTTCAAAGAGGGTGAGGGAGAAGTCCACTCGCCGGGCCGATCAGGTACTTAAGCTTACCGATTACCATATTTCTCGGCATGTGGTTAGTACGTTCAAAAGCTTAACCACCACTACCACACACTGCGGCCTTATCATCTTTCACTAAACAGACAGGGCATCACAAGTACCACAGCCCCGCCCGTGAGCCTTATAGTTGTAGTATGTAGTAGACATTCAACTCCCATAATTCTCGCGAGTGACAGGAAATCACTCGACTTCTACCGAACCAATAGCCTAGCCATCTAGCGATCTACACATACTAGTGTTCAAGCATAGGTACCTAGGAATTATGGAGCTAAGGTTCTAAGCAACTCCTTTAAACTTATATGCGCAAGTAGATAGGAATAACAATAAGTTGCATAAATTTAAAATAGATAGGACATGCTCCGGAGCTTGCCTGGGATTAACACTAGGTTAGTGCTAGTTAGAGGATAAGTGCTCGGCGAGCATCTTCCTTCGGTCGTGCACATCGGGATCCATCCGTCCATCTTCTAGACGTGTCCAACATTCACCGTCTTCTGGCTCGGATCCAACATCACATCCTTCACGTGGTACATCTATTGTACCTAAATGAAATGAAACAATGCATATGTATGAATGCAAAGTTTTGAGTTGCTCAACAATGTAGATGTTATTATTTTTCCTTCACGATAAAGTTGTAGTCCAACATAAAGCGAGTTGGATGTGAAACTTCATAATTAACATTTCCTGGTCAGTCATTTATAGAGCAGTAATTTAACATGATTTAGTTCGTGAAAGGAACAGGGTGGTTTTCAAAATTTTGCTAAGTAATGCAACACAAGTATTTCAACAAACAATAGACAAACAAGAATAAATTGTACATATCAAAAAATGCAAGTAATGGTAATGAAAATTTAACCGAGTGTTGATGACCCGATGAGGAGCCTACTGTACACTTTTCAAATTTAAAGGAGCACTACTCAGGGCATGAAAAATAAAGCAAGTTATAGTGGCATAGATCAAGATTAATTTATGCAGACCATTTTACGAAGATTCTGTTAAGTAATGAACCCTAAACTTTTTGTGGAGCATCTATACAACTAGGATATGATTCTGTGCTACTTTCATCTACAAACATGTAGTATAATGACCAGTGCAAAAATAACAAACTAGACATAGGAAAAACATGAGCTAAAAAATTATCTCTGCTTCATCTAGGTATTTGACCATCAAATTTTTCCTTCGGGTTTATCTACTCAAATATAGCAACTGGTAAAAGTTTCGTAATTTTCCAAGTACCAGAACTATTTATCATGAGATAGCACTATTAACCATGTATTTAAATCAAAACCAAAGCTAGAGAGTTGTGATGGCTCCTAAACTTTTACCATATTGTTCATTTAGTATCTAAAGCATACTGGAAAAGATTTATTTGAAAATACCAAGTAGAGCATCAAGGAGCAAAATACAGCATTTATTACTAGCCTAGAACAAGATCTAATAAAAACCCATAGCTACACTTATCTTCTGGGCCTACAGATTTTACACAGGGTTCAACTTTCAGGTACATAGCTGCTGTCCAAAAATCATATGCAGGTCATGTATACAACTCCTAGAATAAAAATGAGCTATTATTTCTAATCTTTACCCTAGATTAAAAACTAAGCAAAAACTGGGTATGTGCATGTAATGAAACTTGTAGATCCTATTGCAAGGAATCCAAAACATTTGAGTTTGCATTTTTTTTATTTTTATATGAATTGTTACGAATTTTCAAAGTTCACAGCAAAATTTAGAAAAACTAACTAAACCTTACAACGGGGTCCCTGGAATTTGCATAACTGCCCCTGGAAAGATTTGGGGCCTTGCGAATAGGCCCTTGGCCGGATTGAAATAGGGGAGGGGGAGCGGCGGTCAGTTTTGCCCGGAATCCGGCGAGGAGGCTCGCCGGCGGCGAGGGGCCCGGGGTGGAGGAGCTAGATGAGGGCGGGAGCTACCTAGGGGTGCGATCGGTTGAGCGCGGGACGGCCGAAGGCGGCGGGTCGGCGGCGCAGGGGTGGCAGCGGCGGCGGTGAGCGGCGGAGGTGGCATTCCAGTGACGGTCTGGGGGTGGAAGCAGGCCGATGAGCATCACCGCGGCGAGAGAAAAGTGTTGGCGTGCTTGGTTTGGGTGCTGGGGGCGTGGAAGAGGGGGCTCCACGGCACCAGCTGCCGGCGGCGGCCCTGTTTCGCCGCAGCGGCGGCCCGGTAAGGCGGAGAGGGGGCGGCGGGGCTGGGTAGGTTCTAGGGGAGGTGGGGAAGCCGATTTGGGGCCTGGCTCGGGTCGAGAACGGGTGGAGTGGGGGCTCAGCGTGGAGGCCGTGGGCGGCGGCGCCATGGGCGCGACGGCGAGCTCGCCCGCGAGCAGCTGGGGGCAGGGGCCGGGTTGCCATGTCAAGGGAGGGGAGGAGAGTGAGATGGGGACGCAAGCAAGCTAAGAAGGTGCTGGGCGAGTCGTGGACGAGGTGCACGGGTGGAGCGGCGCGTGGCCGGCCATCCTCGACATCGTGGCGAGCAGAGGGTGGCGGGGCGCGTGGCGAGCGCGGGAGGGTGCCAGTGCGAGCGATTTCGAGCGAAACCGAGGACGCGCGAGGTGGTTTTTCCGGGGGCGCGACGCGTGGCCAACTCCGGCGGCGAACGCTGTCACGGCGAGAAACAAAGAAGGGAGATGGAGTGAGGGCAGTTTCGTAAATAAAGCGAAGTTCAAAACTCCAGTTTGTGAACTCCATTTTTATCCCTATTCCAAAGGTCAAATGAAAATCTTTTGAATATCAAACTTGCTTAATATTTTGAGATCTACAACTTTTGTTTTAGGCACTTTTTCATTTGAGGCTTCCTTTGAAAATAAAATTTGAAACTTAAGTACATTTGAAAAGGTACTATATGCTTCGAAATTCAACTTTTTCTCCCATTTTTGTGTGATAACTCGAAAAACTTTGAACACGAAAGTTGTTCATCTTTTGAAAACCTACAACTTTGGTTTTGGACAAAAAATCATTTGAGCTATATTTTAGAAATTATTTTCAAATAATATTTGTTTAAAATTTGAAAGATTGTTTAAAACCTCGAATACTATGGTTCATTTGACTTGTAATTTTATGTGCAAAATTTAAATACACATAAACAGACATACATACACATGCATATTCATACATACACATATATTATTTTCCAAAAGAAATACATAATTTGAGTTTTTCTTGTTTATTAAGCATGAAATCATATTTAATATTTCTTGCTTAGCATTTTAAAACTCTGGGATGTCACAGGCACTTAATTACTAATCAACTTGTTAGACAAGTACCCTTTCAGTTACAGGGGAGGATTTTTGCCACTCAGCTTATAGTGTTGCCATCCCAGAAGATGGATATTATTCTTGGCATGAATTGGATGGAAGTTCACGGAGTCGTTCTTGACACTGTTTCTCAATCTGTGCACATCAATTCTCCTATCCATGGTTCGATGACCTTGGGTCTTAGGAGGCCCACCCCGTTGGTCCATACGGTGAACCACCCCGAGGGCAAGAAGCTAGCAGATATACCAGTGGTATGCGAATATCCGGACATCTCTCCGGATGATTTGCCTGGAATGCCACCAGATCGCAATGTGGAGTTTGCATTGAATTGCAACCGGGAACGGCACCAATTTCCCGAAGACTTTATCGAATGCCACCCAATGAGTTGGCTGAATTAAAGAAGCAATTGCAAGAGCTGCTCGACAAAGGCTATATCCGTCCTAGCACTTCGCCCTGGGGCTGTCCAGCGCTCTTTGTTAAAAAGAAGGATCAAAGCCTCAGGTTGTGTGTGGACTATAGACTTTTGAATGCCGTCACAATCAAGAATAAATACCCACTCCCTAGAATTGATAATCTGTTTGATCAGCTATTCAGGGCCAAGATATTTTCAAAAATTGATCTCCGCTCTTGTTATTATCAGATAAAGATTAGAGCTGAGGATATTCCCAAGACGGCTATTTCCACCAGATACGGGCTCTATGAATACCTGGTCATGTCTTTCAGGCTAACCAATGCCCCTGCTCATTTCATGTATCTCATGAACTCGGTGTTTATGCCTGAGCTCGATAAGTTTGTCGTAGTTTTCATCGACGACATTCTTATATTTTCCAAGAATGAAGAAGAGCATGCAGAGCATCTCCGCATCGTGCTCCAGCGCCTACGGGAACACAAGTTGTATGCCAAATTCAGCAAATGTGATTTCTGGCTTAAGGAAGTCCAGTTTTTGGGCCACATCATCTCAGATAAGGGGATTTCTGTTGATCCTAGCGAGATTCAAGATGTATTGAATTGGAAGACTTCAGAGTCTATTTCAGAGATCCGGAGTTTCCTTGGTGTTGACACTCCTTAGAGCCCCAATTTACGTACCACAAGCGCACGGATCGTGGTAGCTTTTCCCTTAGAGTACTCCCCCAAGCTTTATCAATCTATGGATCGGAAGCAAACCGACTAGAGTTTACCATCTAATCTATCGAACCTATCCTAAACATGAAGCGAAGATTGCATATAAACTGAACACTTGATAGATATGAATGAAGTATAAGTGTTCATCACACCCACAACCGTAGATGAGATAACACAACCAAGGAGCTAGGGCCTATCGTCTCTAGGTACAGTTCTAGTCAAAAAGGTGATCAAAACATAGATTGCATCTCAACTAAAGGTACACGAAATCATCTCTTAGAAAGGCGGCTCGCAAGCGGCCTACTTTCCCAAGGTCACCGGTGCGAGGTGCGTGTCGACGCCTAAGGTTTTCCAAAGCTTTACCCCAAACGCCCACCAAGTGCTCTTACTCGAAACTCCTCCTCTTGGTGGCCGCGCAACGACTCCCATGGTACTCGCCATCGATCCTATTCCACATCATGTCGTCGCTAGAACTTTTCCCTCCGCCATGCTGCCACCACACCGGGGTAATCAACCAACTAGCTAAAACACGCTACCTCAACGTATCCGCAAGATATAGACTAATCACCACGAATAGATCTAATCTTACTATGAACATATGGATGCATCACATATGAGAAAGAAAGCATGCATTGAAGCAGACCAAAGTCGAGACAACTAGAATAAAGAGTAGATTGATATCACCATCGTGTGTGTACATACCCCGATGAATGTAGTGGATGACTCCCGAACTCCACCATGGCACAACCTCGTAGGGAGGCCATGGCGGCTAGGGGTGGCCTAAGCCATCTCCTAGGTACCCTCGAAGACTTGCGACGGCCATCAGCCTCCTCCGGTCTTGGCCCTAGGTTTTCGTCGAGTTCTGGGTGGATTTATTCTCCGAGTTGAATAAGGTGCAAGCTATTTATAAGCCGAGGAAGCCACCGGTCGAAGGGGAGGCCGAACCGCCTCGGAAACGGGCTAGCCAGCCAGCCTCATGGGCCTAGGCCGGCCGACCTACCCTCTTTCGGGACCGCCTCGGTCTCATTTTTCGCGTGTAGACTCCTCGCATCTTCTAGAGTTTATGTCCTTCACGATTGCACCCCTTTGGACGTCGTTATCTTGGAGATATCTTCGAGGAAAGGATTAGATAGGGAATCCTTCCTTAAATCTTTATTTGCTTTGCTTAATCCCGAAGTATCTTGATCTCATCTTTGTGGGCTTGGTCCTTTGGGCTTTCTTGGAGGATGGATGTACATGAGTGGGCTTCGAATCAACATGGGATTTGGTCCTTCCTTTGGGCTTTGGCATTCGTCTTTCTCCGTGTTAGCGCTCGATCACGGGCCTCATCATTTCATGCTCCAAAATAGGCCAAAAACCTACAAAAATTAAGTTTCTCCAAAATATATGTGCAAATGTGAAAATGACCAATAATTAGGCCGGGGTTAGGACGGTTAGTGATTTTGATATTAAATTCATGCCATTATCAAGTCCAGGAGCTTTGCTTATAAAAAAAATCAGCGTTACCCCTCAATGTCCTCTCTGCACTTAGTCATACATAACAAGACATATTGCTCTCTCAAGTATTTAGCATTTAAGTTCATGTTGTGACCGGCTACTTTTTCATTATGGAAGATAGACTAGCAATTAAAGAACAAGCCACAATAATAAATAAATGCAATGCTCTCAAACTTAAGTGAACTTCGAACCTTTACCTTGTTTCATCGTGAAGAGTTTTCAAAAGAATGCATATCAAACATAAGTGAGGTTCTCTTGCAAAAGATCATGGAAATATTCATCTCATCAAGTCGCTCAAGCCTACATTAGATTGTCTTCAACCTATTCTACTCATATATAAAAGTGGAAGGCTTATGTGGAGCTTGGTAGGTAAAAACAATCTTAGCAAAACATTATATTTGAAATATTATCAAACTAAGAGAGAGATCTAATGGAATTACCGAGACTAGTCAAAAAGGCCATTGGAAAATAATGTTGGAGAGGGAGAAAGATGAAACACACACATTTAGATAGATGGACATGTGCAAGTGGCAAATGGATGATCCCGAGACACAAATGAAGTTCTCGTTATCGGATTGCACATGGTTGGAAGATTTGAGTATGGAATAGTTTTTCAAAGTAACTTGGAAAATTAATGAAGCCAAAAAGAACTAAGGAGCATTTTATTCTTCTCTTTTTTTCTTTCATTTTTCTTTTCTCCTCTTTTTTTTCCATTTTTCTATTTTTCTCTTTTTCTTTCTTTTTGCTCCTTAGAACTTTTGATAACATAGAATACTTACCCAGCCATCCCCCCATGCTTGAACAAATGCTCGTCCTCGAGTATGAATAGTAGGAGAACCAATTAGCTAGGGTAAGTATCTCAAATTCACCTTCTTCTTTGTAGAACCTCTTGAATCTCCGGGGAGCCTTGTCTCCCAAAACTTTTCTTTATATGGTGCCCTTGATTCTTTTGATTCCGTCAAAATGATAATCCATACTCAAATTGGGTTGTGGTCAAGGAGGTAATCACAAAAATATATTTTTGGTTTAGGGTGGATATCCAGCGAGGTTTGCAAAATTCCCGAAGTAGAAACTCACAATGCATGGATAAATAGGCTAGCAAAAAGAAGGTTACACAAAAAAAACGGAATGACCAGCTTCTTAGTCTCATACCAAAGAAATCAATCTTAATCCAACTCATCAAAATATAAGTTTGCAATCTAAAGGTTTCATCATGAAAGAATATGTAAGTATAGGCTTTGGTACGTAGAACTTTGCAAGAGATTCACAAATGTAGATAGCATAGGAATTAAGTTTTCAAATTAAACAACACCAGGTGTAAGGTCATCGGTAGACTTAAATCAAAGAGCAACATAGAATATGTGGGTCTAGAATTTAGTCATTTAACCTCCACAAATAAAAGAGCCGGTATTTAATCATTTTAATTCCATTTAATTGAGAGCAAATGGTCAAGTCATATACAACATAGCGTAGGTAAAACAAAGCAGCAACTTTCATCACTTTTCCATAAGCAAGAGCATATAAGAATATCATCGTGGTGAGCTCAAGGTGATGGTGGTTATCATTCATTGAAAACAAAAACAAATCTAGGTTGTACTCCTAGTAGCCATATTATTATAGGGAGAGATATACAAAGGTTGCATCTATGGTTGAAGGCATATATGTACAAGCATTTAGAAAAAGAGAGAGTTGAGGAAGAATTACCGTCCTTCTCGATGCTCGTAATGAAGTGTAGCGCGGCCTCCCCCATACTTAAGCATTGTGCTAAGCATGGAAAAAGAATCATGAGCACCTTGTGGCAACCGTGATTATCTTACTCCATGAGATCTTTCTTCTTTGTCCACGAAATTCTCCCCCATGCTTAGCATGATGCTAGGCGTGGAAGGAGAAGATGGACCATCTTGCAATTCTTGAAGTCCTTCCCTCATGTGTATGAATATCATCTTCAATGTGTCTTCACCTTTGTTGCCTCAATTTTCTTCAACTTCTTCTTGTACTAAGTCATGGTTCCAATCATTGCTTCACATCGTCGTCGCCTCCTTCAATTCCTCATTGTCCTATTGCTGCCTCATCTTCACGAATTTTTCTTTCGATTTCCAGAACAGAACATGTACTGAAACATTCCTCCATTGCGAAGTGCATGAATTTTCCTTTCCAATGAGTCCTCATTCTCCCAAAATTGATTCCGAACAAGAGAGTTATGTTCATTTCATCCCAGCACTGCAATCTGTCCCGACGAATTTCAGAACGCGCAACGTCCAATGTTCTTGCCATATCTCCTTGTACGGGTCTTCAAATTCATTGATCTTAGATGCGTTGGAACGGGAATTTCATGATTCTTCTGAATATCAATATTTTCTTCCTTGTACATCTCTGTCCATGTGCAAAATTTGATGAAAACAGCGGGTCTTGCTCTCGAACTTTGGAGGTGTTGACGAATTTGATTTCTTCTTTGATCACGAATTCATGGGAATGCTTTGTCATGCCTGCAAAATAATTCAAGTGCACAATCTACCCCCAAGGTGATAGTTTTGAGTAGAAACAATTGCCAACAAACCAAAAACATCCCCTAAGATACTTAACTTGTGGCATAATTAGTCTAGTGAAAATTAAACCTAATGGGTGTATGTGAATGCAAGTGGGAGGTGTGTGTATGTGAATGAGACGAAAATGAATTGCTATCTTGGTCAAAATAGCTTAAAGATGGAGGTCCGCAAACAAGTTTAAACACCATGTTTACACAAGATTGCAAAAGATAAATGCTATCATGATAAGCATTACATGGATAGGAAAGCATACATCAATAAGATTGAGACCAAGCTAACAAAATGAGGGCATGAACAATGGAATGGATGCAAAGTGCAAATGCAAAGTTAGCAAACACAAGTGTTAGCGAGGTTGAAAGGACATTTCGATGTTGTTCCGCAACTAGCATATTCAAAAACAATTGCTAAGAGTGACAAAAAGCCTTCGCGACACTTCATAAGAAGTTAGGCTTTTGTCAATGAAAAGATTATTTATCGAAAAAGGACCAAGCAACCGAGCTAACAAGGTTTTAGAAGTAGGTTTATGGGTTTCCTATATTTTTAGCTTAAAACAAAAATTTTGAAGAGAGAGTGTTGGGTATAGAAATTCTATCTAAGGTGGTTTCAAAAAACTAGAGAGAAACAAAAGTTAGATTTTTTTTGAAAGAAAAACATAACCTATGGTTTTAGGATTGCTCTATGAGTGGTTTTCCTAAGGGTTTTAGGATCTCAAAAGTGAGGCTAGTCAATGTTTTTTAAAAAAAGAGTTTTTTTTTAAATACAACATGCAATACAATGCAAGGGTGAGACGAACAACATGGTATGCAATGCAACACGAGGTGGGTGAACAAAATGATATGACATGATGAGGTGGTCTAAAACAAAACAAAAAGTTAGTCTAAGTTAACTAGCCACAAGTTTAGAATCAAAGAGCGGTGCAACACTTCATATTTCCCTCTAAAAGGACACAAATAAAAAGACTCTAAACACTAATAGGCACACAAAAAGGTCTACAAGTTTCCCAAGATCAAATAACAAAGTGCTCCCTCAATAACATTTAGAATGAACAACATGAAGTTGTGGTTTTTGTTAGAGCAATGGTATAATGTTACTTGATATTCCGATTAAAGAGTGCAATGTAGATGGTCATATTAATATATATAAATAGATAAATAAAATGAACGGGTTGCCTCACACAAATCGCTTCATTTAAAGTCATAGAGCTTGACTTTCTCACATACCTTCTCATTGATGTGAAGCCATGGTCCTTCATGCGAGAATTCGAATTGTCCATGCAACTTGTATTGATGACGCCTTTAGTAATCCATCGTGGTTCGCTCTTAACATCTTCATGTGTTGAATGTTGTCACTCGTGCCTTCCTTTGCCAACGTCCTTGGGGCCCTTATTTTGTCTTGAGCTTCTGAATTCGATCATGTATGCTTGACGAAACCACAGCCCAAGCTCCTCTTCATTGTTGGCATCCTCATCTCCTTCACCTTGTTCTCGTCACGTTTCTATTCGTCTCTCCTTAGAGCCCCAATTTACGTACCGCAAGCGCACGGATCGTGGTAGCTTTTCCCTTAGAGTACTCCCAAAAGGTTTATCAATCCGTGGATCGGAAGCGAACCGACTAGAGTTTATCATCTAATCTATCGAACCTATCCTAAACATGAAGCGAAGATTGCATATAAACTGAACAATTGATAGATATGAATGAAGCATAAGTGTTCATCAGACCCACAACCGTAGATGAGATAACACAACCAAGGAGCTAGGGCCTATCGTCTCTAGGTACAGTTCTAGTAAAAAATGTGATCAAAACATAGATTGCATCTCAACTAAAGGTACACGAAATCATCTCTCAGAAAGACGGCTCGCAAGCGGCCTACTTTCCCAAGGTCACCAGTGCGAGGTGCGTGTCGACGCCTAAGGTTTCCTAAAACTTTACCCCAAACGCCCACCAAGTGCTCTTACTCGAAGCTCCTCCTCTTGGTGGCCGCGCAACGACTCCCATGGTACTCGCCATCGATCCTATTCCACATCATGTCATCGCTAGAACTTTTCCCTCCGCCATGCTGTCACCACACCGGGGTAATCAACCAACTAGCTAAAGTCTAATCAACACGAATAGATCTAATCTTACTATGAACATATGGATGCATCACATATGAGAAAGAAAGCATACATTGAAGCAGACCAAAGTCGAGACAACTAGAATAAAGAGTAGATTGATATCACCATCGTGTGTGTACATACCCCGACGAATGTTGGGGATGACTCCCGAACTCCACCATGGCACAACCTCGCAGGGACTCCATTTAACGTCTCCATTAAATCTCAGGACGAGATTTCTTTTAGGGGGAAGGATTTTAATGTCCAGATATTTATCCACTCTAATTAAATTAATCATGACTCTTAGTTTCAAGTTTAAGCGACAAACCATAAGTTAGAAGTTTCTTTGTCAGTCTGGCTGGATCGGTCTAACCGGTAAGGGCAACCGGTCTGACCGGTCAAACCTGGGTCAATCGTTTTGGGCCCACAGCATTGAAATCGCACTCTCTCTCACTCTCACCAATTCACTCATCCTCACACACCGCCCTCAGCTCCCTCACGCTCCCTCCCCGAGCTCCCCTCTCCCCAAAAACCCTTTCCAAAGGTTCCCCTTTTCCACTCAATCCAAGGCCGGGGAGAGCTTCAAATCGGTTAAGGATCATCCTCTTCCGGTGCTCCTTCCCGGGAAAAACGTGGAATCTCAAGTTCTTCATGGGGGAGAAGCCTATCCAAGGTACTTTAGCTAGGGATGAGTCGATCTCCTTTTCTAGATGATCTTAGGTGATTCCCTCTGGTCAAACACCTCCAATGGCACCCTGGAACTAGTTCCTAGAAGGATATTGGAATTAGTGGGCGATTTTCGCCGCGCCAAGAATCCTGGTTTTGGTCTGGGTAGGACCGGTCTGACCAGTGTCGTGGTTAAGTTAAATGGGACCGGTCTGACCCGTATGGGGTACCGGTCTGACCGGTAGGGCAGTGGCTGAGAGGGTTAAATAGGTAGTTGTTGGTGCAATTAATTAGAAATTAATTCGGATATAGGTTACTTATAATTTTTATAAATCATACATCCATTCTCATGTCATATGCATATGCACACGTGTAGCAGCCGCCGCGGAGGAGGTGGTGTACGAGGTGGTTGCGGAGCCACAGGAGTCGCAGGGGCAAGCCCCGCAACAGGAGGTTCGTGAAGAGGCGGCCCCAGGCCCAGCCGACCCTAGTGGCGAGCAGCAGAGTCAAGGCAAGCCCCGGTGCACATCCTATTATTTTAAATTATGACACATATATATGTATCTATTACTTGTGCATTACGTTTAGGAGTTGTTTGGACCCTAGTTGCATGATCCCTTGGTTTCCTTGAGTTATACTAGTATGTATAGGATGATAGAAATACTATGCTTAATAAGTTCACGATAGAAGTCGAGTGACTTCTTGTCACTCGCGAGATATAGGATATTTAGAAGTCGAGTAATTTCCGGTTACTCGCGAGATATAAGTGATCTATATTTATATTACAGTCTCTGAGTTATTGAATGTGATATGGAAATGTGAGACCGGACGGGGAGAGATGATGATGTATAGGTATGACAGAAGGACCGAGTTCCTGGTTGTCTTAACCCCGTCTGAGTCGGTTAAGGACCGGTCGTTGTCGGCAGTGCTGATCGGGGATTGAATTGTACTAACCACATGCCGGGAGTAGGAGGTAGTCGAAACCGGTAAGCCGAGTACTGCCTTGTTTTGAAAGTACAGAACTTCTACCCACCCCTTAGGGCGAGTCGAGTGGCCGCGGAGAATTGGGATGCATATGTTTACTTTTGGTGGTCTACACACCGTCAGACGAGCGAGACTCAAACTTATCAAGATTTCCATCTTTCAGCACAAAGCACCGGCAACCGAAAACTCTGAGATGGTCAACACGGGGCTGGCGTCCAAACCGCAACTCATAAGAGGTCCTGTGCATGAAAGCATGCAAGAAAATGCGGTTGGACACATAACAAACGGTGTTAACCGCCTCAGCCCAGTATTTGCGAGGAGTCCTATGCTCATCGAGCATCGTCCTCGCCATCTCAACCAGCGTCCGATTCTTCCGCTCTACAATTCCATTCTGCTGTGGAGTGTAGGGAGAAGAATGCTGATGTTTAAGCCCTTGATCACTGCAAAAGGCGTCAAAACGAGCGTTTTTGAATTCTGTGCCATTATCACTGCGAATCGCTCTCATGGCCTGGGGTAGCTCGTTTTTCAACCTCAAGATCAAGTCTCGAACAAACTCGAAAGCTTCATCCTTGGTTCTCATGAAAAAGACCCAAGAATAGCGAGAAAAGTCGTCCACAATCACAAGCACGTACCACTTCCCATCAACAGACATCACACTAGAAGGACCAACTGTGTCCATGTGTAGCAACTCTCCAGGGTGAGCGGTCATCACCTGATTAACAGGCGGATGAGAAGCGGCAATCATCTTCCCCGTGGCGACACGGAGGGCAAACAAGGTCCTTTTCATACTTCAACTTGGGCAATCCTCGGATCAGGCCAAGTGAGCTCAGTCTCGACAACAAATCGAAGCTCAAATGTCCAAGTCTCCTATGCCACTTCCATAAATCAGAAGAAGGACCAGCCATCAAGCAATGAGAAGGACCAAAAGGAGTTCCAGAGAAGTCAACCAAGAAAACTCGATTGCGAGGTGAAATCCGGCAAACCAAATCTCCTATGGAATCAAGAACACGCGAACAACCCTCCTTAAAGCGAACCTCAAACCCCTCATTAAGAAGTTGCGAAACAGAGAGCAAATTAAAACCAAGGTTCGAAACCAAAGCAACTTCTCTCAGGGTAAAGCGATCAGAAATCCGAACAGCGCCAAGTCCACATACCTTTCCTCTTCCATTATCCCCGAACACAATGTACTCCTTTGAGCGCATCGGGGTGAGGCTGGAGAACCATTTGTCATTTCCGGTCATGTGGCGCGAACAACCAGAGTCCATGATCCACCTGTTCTCCAAGCCTCCGACCTGCACATCAATAGTGAGACAAAGGGTGAGCAAATGTCTCAACACTGGGGTTAGCAAAGTGAGAAGCAAACCAGTGTCGAGCTATTTGCTCTACAGAAGGGTTAGCAAAACCAGACAAAGCGTATCCCCCGTCCCGTCTACCGCGTGACTGACGAACACCACCGCGAGGAAAACGTGGAGTCTCAAAACCTCCTCCAAAGCCTCGGTCCCATGGTCCATAGTCGTACTGAAAACAACCAGGAGCACGACCGGCAAAGCGACCACCCGCTGGAGCACGGTAACCACCACCGTCTCCTGACCTCCACCTACACGGCGCGCCCTAGCATCTCGCCTATCACCACGCCGAGAAGGACCATGCACCCGAGCAGAGTACATGTCCGCGTTCCGTCTCTCCTGCTCTCTCCTCACAGTCCGCTTCCTCCTGAAGCAAAACTCCTCCAGGTGACCTTCTCTGTCACAGAACTCGCAGTGGTACCTCACCTCACGCTTGGGAGGTGGAGGCCTAGCCTGCGGACGGGGAGGAGCATCCCTCTTCTTCTGGGCAACCTGGGCTATGGCAGCAGGGAGCGTGTCGAGGGAGTTCCTCAGCCAATTGGGCTTTGGAACCCAAACCTGCTTCTGCGGAGGTGCTTTCGGTGGTTCTTTAAGCACACCTCGCATTCAGACTTAGACTGCAACGAAGCTAGATCAGACTTAAAGATAGGACACTCCTCGCATTCAAGCACATCGCTAACAATAGGAGCATTCTTAACCAGTTCTAGTTCATGCTTGGCCTTAGCGAGCTCATGAGACACGTCAGCAAGTGAAATCTTAGCAACATCTAAGTTCGCGACGTTCTCATCATGCTTGGCACGGAGAGCAACAAGATCGTTCATGTGAGATATGCAGCCAGCGCACTCATCCTCACTAGACTTCTCCCTAGCACAAGCCAGCTCAGCCCTAAGCTTTCTACGCTCTCTAGCTGCTTCCTTAAGCAGCCTCTTCTGGTTGTCGAGAGCGGCGTACAACTCTCTAACCTCTGTATCAAGCAGGTCGATCATGGAGTTTACCTCTGAATCGCTCTCGGATCCAGGAGAAGAGCCGGAGTGCGTCGGTGTAGCATGTCCACCCGAAGACGCACGAGCACCATTGGCTTCGCCAGCCATGGTGCAGAAGCTCTTGCCTGACCGGCCGCCAAGCAAAGGCTGATGAAGCCGGTGGCTTCCTTGTCTTGCTTCTTCTTCTTCTTGTCGTCGTCATCGGAGGTCGGTGAAGAAGAGCGGTTGGTGTCGGAGCTCTTGTCGAGGTCGCTGAGCTGCGTCAGCAAGGCCTTCTCCCGCTTCTTGGCCTTGTACTGGAAGCGCTTCTTGAGCGACTCCTTGTCGAAGCGTCCTCCCCGGTCATGACTGCGGTGCTTGTGGTGCCGACGCTCCTTGTTGGAGCCTCCCTCGTCGCGGTCGCGGTGGCGTTAGTAGTCGAAGGAGTTGTTCTGGCCACCGCCGGACTTCTTGGGGCAATCGGCGATGAAGTGGTTCAGATCGCCGCAGTTGTAGCACCCGGGGTTCTTCTTCCTCTGCCTGTTGTGGTAGACTCGCTGGAACTTGCTGATGAGGAGGCACAAGTCGTCGTCGCCCAGCGTCTCCAGCTGCTCATCTGAAACAGAAGACAAAGAGGCAAGAGAAAAGTCAAGAGCAGAGTTAGCGTTAGAGCTCGATCCACCTGGGCCAGTCACAAGAGCGACGCTCTTGGAAGGAGGGGCACCATTGAGTTTGGCTCGTGTCTGGTTATCCACCTCCGTGGCCTTGAGCTTGCTGAAAAGCTCGTTCACAGTCAGAGTCTCATAGCCTGCAGACTCAATGATCGTGTTCACCTTGAGATCCCACACAGAGCGGTCAAGTGCGTAGAGCAACTTGAGAGCCTTCTCGTGCTCTGTGTACTCAAGAGCACCAGCAGATCTGTTCGCATTGACCTTGTTCACAATCGACTGAAAACGACTGAACATCAGGTCAATGCTCTCACCCGGCTCCTGTGTGAAGTTCTCGTACTCACGCCGGTGAGTCTCGAACAGTCTGGCCTTCACCTGAGGTGTACCCTCGTGGTAGTTCTCAAGACACGTCCAAATTTTGTGGGCTTCCTGAAAACCCTGGACGCGTGAGAACTCCGCACGAGAAACGCCAGCGAACAAGACATTGACGGCCTTGGCGTTAGCCTCGTGCTGGGTCACCTGAAGAGGCGTGGTCCGAACAGCCAGCACCTCGTAAAGCTGGTTCTTGGTAATCTCCCAGACCTCGGCTCCCATGCTCTGCAAGAAGGCTCTCATGCGAACCTTCCAGTAGGCATAGTCCTCGCCGGAAAACACCGGGATCTTACCAAGACTCGCCATGGTCGCCAAGTGATTTTCGAACCGGTTAAGGTATTGAAAACCTCAACCAAACTCTGATACCAATTGTGGGACCGAAGCCGGCGACCAGAGGGGGGTGAATGGGAGCCGATCAAAATTTCTTCGAAATTCGAATCGTCGGCCTATGTTCCAAAATCGCCCAAACCCTCAAGCATTCTGAACAAAGTTTAGAGTAGCTATTGAAAAGCTAAACCAACACAAAAGGCCTCGAACAAGCGAGCGAAATCTCGAAGCAAATCGGAAGCAAAACTGAAAAACTACAGAACTGATCTGCCTGGACCGGTCTGACCGGTGCGCTGGACCGGTCTGACCGATCGTGTCTGTTCAAAATCAAGCAGACCGGTCTGACCGGTCTGACCGGTGGCACCCAGAAAACCCCGAAAATCTTTGATTCAAACGGTGAATCTCGACCAAACGACCATGAAAATCGATGAAACTTGGGGGATTGCTTCGCCCCTACCCCGTGAACATATCCCCAAAAGATCTCGGCCTAAAGATCAACGAATCTTGATAATTGTGGGGCAGATCAAAAGGGATTGGGGTTTTCTCAAATACTCAAGAACTTCAAT
Source organism: Panicum virgatum (assembly GCF_016808335.1). Taxonomy (NCBI): domain Eukaryota; kingdom Viridiplantae; phylum Streptophyta; class Magnoliopsida; order Poales; family Poaceae; genus Panicum; species Panicum virgatum. The sequence continues at coordinate 47,635,554 of NC_053144.1, read as the reverse complement.
TCTGATGAGCTCGTGATTCCAGAAGATTTGGCACGTAGCTAGAAGCACGGGAATCACTCCAAAGAGCTCTACGAAACGTCGCAATCAAATGCATCCAACTCGAAACGAAAATCCATCACAAAAAGCACAAGAGAGACAGAATTGGATTGATTCAAAAGCCCAGAGGGCACAAGGAGGATGGGGCCTCCTTTCCCAATCACATCCAATACAAAGTCTCACAAATCCATGGACAAATCTACTCTAAAGAGAGGAATAGGGGGAGGAAGACACAGGGGCGGCGGCCTGGAGAACAGAGGTGTCCACGAGTAGATTACAAAAGCCGCAATTAATCTAACACAAGTGAAGGGGTATTTATACCCGCGGGACCGATCAGACCGGTATGCTGGACCGGTCAGACCGGTTGATTAGACCGGTCAGACCGGTGCCAGGGACCGGTCAGACCGGTTGGCCTGCAGCACCCCCTGTACACGATCTCATCCGACGGCCGAGGTTCTTTCTTCGGAACGAAGTCTTCTCTGCGATGCCGCCGTCTTGATGGAGATCCAGTCTGCGGTTTTGGAGGGTCCGCGAAACCCGGATAGGTGGCCGGTTTTGAGAAAACCGCCAAAACCTCACGCGCGGGAAGATTCCCGCCTCCACGCCGTGGCCCTAGACGCCGTTCCCGCCTCGGCCTTCTGACGGCCCTAGACGCCGCCCGACGCCCGTCACCTCCTCGCCCGCAGCGAGGCCCTAGACGCCGTCGACGCCCGTCGCCTCCGTCAGTCCCGAGACCGACGCCCGTGCCTCCACGACTTGGCGTCTTCAACCGCCATCTGCCTCCTTGGTTTTGTGGCGCAAACCAAGAAACCCGCCTTCTGTCGCCGCTTGCGCCCTCGATCCAGGAGTGGACGCCACAGCTGCCGCCCGGTCCGAGCTCCGGTCCCGGCTGCCCTTCACCGCCGTCCACCGCACGGTCCATCGGCCACAGCACCTCCACGGCAGCTCCCCGTCGACACTCGACGCCCGTGTACCTGCAATCCAAGGACCAAGCGCACGATCACACCGCACGGTTGACAATTCACTCATCACAAGCAGGATAGAGTACTCTTGTTCCTCAGAACCCACCGATTAGCACGGAAAATTAGGAAGAAATATGTACAAGGGGGACGGGGCGATGCATGACAACGAGATTTATATTACAGTTACAAAGACTACTAGGAAGGTGGGCGCGCTAACGCTGCACCTGTCGGAGAGGGGGTTCTCATTAGTGTAGTCGTTGTGCCTGACAATTGTATCCGAGTGTAGCATTTTTTACCCCCTTTTGAACATACAACAATTATACTTAAAAACAGGCAGACTTTTGAATTGTATGGAAGGTATGAATAGTAGTTTAATCATAAAGATGGATTAATAGCCAGTTATTTAGATTGCAAAGGCTAAAGAAACTTAAAGAATCATAGGATTTGCAAAGCATAAGTGACTACAGCATTGCCTAGTCACAAAATGTAGCATGTCGTGTAGTCAATCAAGAGGTTTTAACACATTACAGCATTCTTTGTGGTAAGAATACTATTGAAGCCTCACTTCAGTACAGTTCCTGCATAACTTAAATGACATCTTTCACCTTTTCAAAATCTACTCATACATATGAGAAAAGGTATCAATTCAAAATGAAACAGCAATAGGTCACATATATGGCATAAGGTACAGATGAATAATGTATCACTTAATGACTGCTCCATGCTGCTCTAGGGGGTGCCTTCATCATGTTTTTCAAACTATTGTCAGCAGCTATCCTTTGTCAAAAAGGAAAATACATCTCATAAATGAAACACATGCACCTCTATATTAGAAGATGTCAATTCCATGGTCATCATATGAGGCGGCATATTTTTCTGCACTCTGTATGGCGTTGTAATAGTGAAGGTACTAACTGAAAGTTGCAGTTCTTGGTATTTTTTTGCTTGGCATTGCTTACTGCTGTTTGACAAACCACAGAGATGAACTTTAATTTGTGTCAGAACAAAGCTACGTCAGAACAAAGCTACGTATAAGTAGCTCATTTGGTAAAGAACTTGACACTGCTTGGATAATGGGATGACTGAACCTTAGAATACACCATTTTTTGGTAAGTGCAGCAGATCCAGAATCGAGCAGAGCATGAAAGAATTAAATATATAACTAACAAAAGAAAAATAATAAATGAATCAAGGGCAGTCCTTACCTCTCCTAACTTTGCTGGCGGGATGCAAACGCCGTGGAGATCGAGAGCTGAGCAGGAGGGAGGAAGCGACTTGACACTGTCTGTAGTGATGATGGCAAATACAACCATGAGCAGGGCCAGCGTGGTTGATGCAAAAGCCAGCGCTTGTGGAGCTAGCTGTTGGCGGAGCTTCTTTGAGCTGAAGGACACGGAAGGCAGTGATTGGTCCTAACTCCGAAGATGACCGGAGATGGTGCTACTACAGTGGAGCTTGAATGCTTGATGCCAGTCCTCGATGGATCGATTCCGGCGCACCGCGCTCCACTCCCTGGGCCCGGCCTTTTGCATCGAGAGGCCCCGTCGATTCAGGTGTTGTGGAAGAAGAGGAAGCAGGGTGTGTTCGATCGGAGACGTACAGACGCGGTGTTAGGAGCTCGCCGTGGTCGAGTTCAGTACACGGCGGAGGAGGAGCTTACCGTGGACCCGTGGTGAGGACGGCCGTGAGGTTTAGCCTAGTGTCAGCTCGAGGACCCTGGCGATGACGCAAAAGGCATGTGTGAGGCGTGAGGGGCGACGGCCGCGCGGCGAGGCAAACCATGCGGAGCGGATGGATTCTTTCCACGGTCAAGGACGACACGTAGGTCTCCGTTCCGCACCGTGCGTAGAGCCGACGCGTCCGGCCTACTTGCGACACATGGTGTATGCGTGGCCGTCCTGTACCACTGTGTGCAGCAGCAGCAACTACGCGCCGCAACGTGAATGGAGAAAACAGCGAGAGGCTCCCGCAGGCCTCCAAAACTTCCAGCGATATAAGTTTACATATTCCCGGGCGGGCGGAGACCGGAGAGGATAATAATCGAAGGCGAGGCTGAACTGAAGGGAACGTTCAGATCTTCTTGTACTTGTGCCAGCAGACGAGCATGGCGACGCAGCGGCGGAAGATGTAGAACCGGGACCGCTGCTCCCGCGCCACGGCCAGGCACCCCCTCCTCCCCCCCTCCCCGCGTCGCGCACTGGCCCATGCCGCCGCCCTGCGGTGACGACCTCGCTCCTCCCGAGTCCCGGTCCTCCCTGGAACCCTCCGCCCGCGACGAGGAGGCGATGGCGGGCGGGGCGGAGTGATCAAGCGCGGGAGAGGACGACGTCTGGACGCGCGCCCCTAGTTCTCGCCGCCGCATCGCGGCCCTCGTGATCGTGGCGGTGGTGGGGATGCTTGCCTGGATTGGATAAACCGTGTCCGCGGTGGGGCCGTTGCGGGCGGCGACGCGGCCTTCCGGTTTGAGTTTGACTGCGCGGCTGGGCCTGGCCCCGACGGACAGTTGAGTTAGCCTCTATAGGCTTCTAGAAGAGAAGCGGTTCGCTGAGTCCGGCGTGACGTGGGCAGGTGGACGGCTTGGCTCCCGTCGTGTTCCTGCTTGGAACGCACGGGTGGTGTTGAATTGAACTGGTTCTGCCGGTTACGTCCAGATTGAAGGCGATTAATCTGGACGGGCTCTGAATTTTGATCAACTGGGGCACGTTTGGTTTGAAGTTTTGGACGCCGTGCTCGTCAAATATACTAGTACTCCCAAAGACCTACTCCTAGTTACTGTAGGAATAGGTCCCGTCGGCACGACCGTATCCGAACACCGGAACATGGTTGATGATGACCGGAACATGTTAGTTACTTCGACCTCGGAAGCCTAAAGATCGAGTCCTAAGGGCTAAGGCCCAGAATGGGTTAGTACGCGCTGGGCTAAGCCCATGTAAGGAATATGTAATAGGAGGAGGAGGTGACACTGACTTGTATAGCAAACAAAACCAAATCAATCTGAAACTTTGCCCTCTTCCTAAACCTCGTGCTCTGTACTTCCGAATTCAAATCCAACCCTATTCCGGCTACCTGCTGTTAACAATATTGGTATGAGAGATGTTCGATTTGGAGCTGCATCAAATGAATCACCGGCAATTTCCTGACGGGCACCGCATGGAATCAATTCACACCGAGAACGAGTTCCGGGTCTAGTCATAAAAAGTTGCCCAAGGGTTAGTCGGAGTGAGGATTATTTTGAACTGTATAGTATGGATCAGTCTATGTGGATCAAAGTGGCTTCTCTGCACTTCTCTGCTGCAACTGCAAGAAAGTTAAGGAGTCGTCGTGGCCTGAGTTTCGTCAGCTGATGATTTTGGAACGTTTTGGAAAAGGATCGCCATGAGCTTTGTTCGACGCCAAACAGACCGGTACTGTTCAGTGCTAACTTCTCGTGATTTCGTGCAGGCGTGTTGGGCCGAGGCGGTACTTGACCAATGAATAAAGGAAACGGGCACTCTGTCTCGCCTTCCGGCCCAGCAAGAAACCCAGCATTCTCTCGGGGATGTCCGCGCATCCAAGGTCCGGGCGATGCTGGCAATGCTGCCTTCGGCCTCCGAGCTCACCTCGCCTCCTGGCCGAAAGCGCGCGTCGCGCTCCCAAATCCGTCTTCTTTTCTAGGGGAATTTTTGGTGTCCGTGTGACGCTGGGGAACGAGAAGGAGAAGCACCTGACACGTCGTTTCAAACACCGGTGATCGGAGGCTAGCTTCATGTCACACGGACGAACCTAACCCGAGGATCCTGGCTGCTGGCGACGGCCGACGGAGGGGATTTTGGCACTCTGCAGAGGCCCCTTGGGGCGCCGTGAGCCTTGGTGGACCGGGCGCAGCTCATGCATTACGGTAATTAACTAATTAATAATTAGCAGTGTATTAATTAAGCAAGTTGGGGATGTAGCTCAGATGGTAGAGCGCTCGCTTAGCATGCGAGAGGTACGGGGATCGATACCCCGCATCTCCATATATCTTTTTTTTCCTGTGCTGCAATCTCTGCTTGCGTCTTGATATGTTTTGCTTTGATCCTGCAAATAAAACCAAGTCAACATTACTAATCCGGCCCACATTTGGAGAGGACACAGAGGTAGAAAAACTGTAAAAGCAGAGCTTTTTTCCTGTGCTGCAATCTCTGCTTGCGTCTTGATATGTTTTGCTTTGATCCTGCAAATAAAACCAAGTCAACATTACTAATCCGGCACACATTTGGAGAGGACACAGAGGTAGAAAAACTGTAAAAGCAGAGCTTCGTGAGAACATGTAAATGCAATAAACTTTATGTCTCTGTTTAATATGACTATCGTGAGCCCAAGGCTTATAAGCGAAGTTTGAAACCCACCTATATTAAACTTGTAATATTAAGTGTGTAAAAATTACTCTTTGTGGATTTTGGCGATGCATTCGATTGTAAACGGTATGTGCATATGCTGATTCTGGACGTATGTTGGAGCACATACCGGGACTACCGGATTTGATATTATTTTGGATGAATGACGTGTCGGTTATTCGCATCTCTAGATGTGGGATAACACGTGGCACGCTCTCCGGCAAGCATGTGTTAACTCTCATCTGGATGATAATGACCGGCGGTTCGTTTAAAATAGTATCAAATTGGACGGTTCTCACAAACGACATATGGTTGAACACTTGCCAGCTCTGAACAATTGAACTGTGAAGCTACACGCACCGTTGAAAACCTATGTAACAATATACAAAGTTACTGAACCTACACTGGACATACACTTGCCAGCTTGTAGACCTCGTCACTGTATCTGTTACTTTGGTCCTGGTGTTTTCCCATGAGAAAGTAACCTAGGAATCTTATTACCGAAGAAAGCAACTGAGCTAAAAAAAACTGTTCATCTACATCACAATAAGAACAGTGCTGGAGAGTAAAAGTTTTGAGGGGCTTGTAGATAATTAAATTAAAAGGGACAGTTCTGCCACTCTGTTCGGCTGCAACAAACCAATAGTATTTTTCTCTTACACCAAATCAGCACCAGCCACCAGCCACAGCCAGCCAGCATTACTTTTTTCATAACAAATCAGCATCAGTCACCAGCCGAACAGAGTGATGCTATAATTTTCTCACAATTTTAAAGTTCAAAGCCATAGACACTGATTGAAAGCCTGCCGCTTGAATTGTCCATGAAGCTTCTGTAGGGTTGTGGTTCATGGGTTCCGCAATTCATTTAGCGTTGATCCGGAGTATACTAGCATCGAGATGTGTACTGGGCCCGCTTGGAAGCTGGAACACCGTGATTTCTGCGAAGTTCTTGCCCCGGCACTGGCAGGTGGCCCCGTCCCACACAAAGCCGTAGACAACCCCGTCCCCACGACACGTGTGCGTCTCATCGGCCGCGGGTAAAGCCTCCGGTTCCGGTGGGCGGTGGCAATAGCAGCCTCTCCAATCTACGCTCCGGCTCCCTTCGTTCCCACCCCGTTCCTCTGCGCCCCTTCGCCTTCCAAGACCAGGACTCGTGCTCGCCCCCACCGCACCGCGCGACACTCCCGTCCCGTCACCATGCGCCGCCCGTGGAGGCACCCGACCCCGGCGGCAGCCGCCGTCGCGCGGCGCCACGGCGCGGCGGACCTCTGCTTCCGCGAGGTCGGGGACCTCCTCCCCCGCCACTTCGCCCGCCGCGCGGCCGGCTCCGAGGTCGGTCGGTTCCCCAGGCCAGCATCCCTTCCTCCCCCCGCTGCCGCGCCTTCCTAATCACCTATCGCCCCCCGCGTCTCGATCCGTGTCGCGGGGGGCGGATCGGCGCGCGATCGGGCTGGGCAGCGGGCCCGTTCAATGGCGTGGCCTGCTCTCGCGCCCCCGGGGCGCCTTGTGCTAATTCGGGGGCATACTTAGTTCCGTTTAGCTGGTGAATTCGAAGCATTATTATTATGTGGTGCTAGTTGGTGCGATTTTGCGTGTATCCTTGGTGTTTGTTTGACGAATTGGTTTGGGCATTTTGCTCCATTAGAGTTATTCGGCAGCACGATCCGAATTTCGAGCTCATCGCTAGCATTTTCCCTACCAGCTTGATCATAGTAAGAGAATACTGGATGCATTTGTTGTGGGTTGCTGATGGAATTAACTCCCTGCAGGACCTTGTGATGCGGCTTCAGGTTCACCGGAAGCTTGACAGGCACACGGGCTGCGTCAACACAGTGGGCTTCAATGAGCTCGGTGATACCCTCATATCAGGGTCCGACGACCAGATGGTGATGCTGTGGGACTGGGACACTGGTTCCGTCAAATTGGAGTTCCATTCTGGCCATGGTGGGAATGTGTTCCAGGCACGCTTCATGCCCTGCACAGACGATAGGACCATTGTCACCTGTGCTGCTGATGGCGAGGTTGGCGTGCTTATAATCTGGTATACAGATTTAGTTGATCATATTATCTCTATCATCGTCAGTCATCTTTCTGCCACTATCAGGTGAGACTCGCCAAGGTACAGGATGGTGGAGATGTGTCCACTACATTGCTTGGTGAACACGGGGGAAGGGCTCATAATTTGTCTGTAGAGCCTGGTAGCCCTTATATCTTTTACAGCTGTGGCGAGGATGGCCTTGTTCAACATGTGAGCCATTAAACAAGTGCAGTATTTCATATGTTTATAAATGGACCTATAACCAAGTATAATTAGCCATTGCTTTCTTGTGCAGTTTGATCTCAGAACAAACACAGCCACAAAACTATTCCTCTGCAGAAGTTCTTTGAGGAAATCAGGATTCTCCTCCTGTGTTCACCTTAATGCGATTGCAATGGATCCAAGGAACCCAAATCTTTTTGCAGTTGGAGGAAGCAATGCATATGCTCGTGTGTATGACATCCGCAAGCACAAGTGGGATGGGTCATCTGATTTTGGTCACCCATCTGACTGCTATTGTCCACCACATCTTGTTGATGATAAACATGTTGGGATAACAGGGTTAGCATTCTCTCACCTGAGTGAGTTGCTTGTATCTTATAATGAAGAGAATATTTATCTATTCCCTAAAAATGGAGGGCTGGGATCTGACCCAAAGTCATCTATCAAGATTGGAGCAACTGAAGGTTACAAATCAACAATGGCTGCCTCTGGACAAGATATTGCTCATCCTGCACCTCAGGTATATGTCGGTCATCGCAATCGTGAAACTGTGAAGCGTGTGAGTTTCATTGGGCCAAATGATGAATACGTTGCTAGTGGGTCAGACTGTGGTCGGATATTTATTTGGAGAAAGAGAGATGGGAAGTTTTTACGAGCCATGGAGGGTGATGAGTGCATAGTGAATTGCATTGAGCCTCATCCTCATGATATGACAATTGCAAGCAGTGGAATTGATAATGATGTAAAAATGTGGACTCCCTCTGCCATCGAGCGAGCACCTGTGGTAAATATTGAGGAGGTAATATCTCCTGTTTGGGACATTTATGTCTCTCCTTATCATCTCTACTTCCAGTCAGCATATATCCTCCACATACATATAGTATTAAGCATTACTATTAGACGTAGATATAGTATCGAGTGGGCAATCTGTTTGTCAAGATGCAATAGTTATTTCATGATCTATCGGAGGCATTAGTACATCACTTCTCACTCCACTCTTTACAGTTCAGATCATCCATTTTCCTTTGATATGTAAAAGCTAAATATTTACGATTCACTTGAGTACATTCTTGTTTGACTGCTCCAGTTGAGACCTCGCAAGAGAAGAGCCAAGCTTTGGCACTTTGACTTACCAGAGCTGTTGATCCGGCACTTACTGGCATCAGAGCGTAGGCAACAATCAACTGAAGAAGATTCATCGGAGGACCTTGAGGACAGCACAGGATTACTTAGTCTAGTACTACGTGCTGCTGATGGAAGTGTGTCATCGACTGATGATGAAGAGATCTCTGATGGCTCTGAAGAGTTTGCAGTCAACTGATCTGTTGTCCAACTTTCAGGGCCATTTCAAAATTGTACATATACATCAATAAGTTATCATGCTCTTATGGATGATATAGCAGCAAAGTGTGGTTTATTAGCTTGTCGTTTCTATGTTATAGGTATGTGTTTCGGAGGCCATTTTAATGAAAAAATTGAGTTTTTTTTTCTCGAACAGCAGGAAATCTGCGTGTCAATATATTAAGAAGAAAAAGGGTGAGACACCCAGGTACACAGGTTTTTGTAGGGAAAAAACTGAAAAAACCCCTCACACACACACACACATGAGACTACACTAGTACACACTCAGAAACAGGCAGGACCTGACCTAAAGGATAAGCATCTAAACCTCCTAATCATTAGCTAGCAGGGCGAGGAGATAACTAATTCCTCGAGCCCCAGCAGAACCCCACAAGTGCAGCTCCTCTCTAATAGCGGACAGAAGTCCATTCAGGTTAGGGTGAAGACCATCAAAGACACATTGATTCCGATGATTCCATAACGACCAGGCCACCAAGATAATGGTTGAGTTTAGCCCCTTTTGGACCTGACCACTGACTTTACTGCTCACCTTGTGCCACCATTCCTCAAAGGAAGGATCCTCCAATTGGGGAGAGAGCACTTGCAGACCAAGTCCTAGCAGGATTTCAATCCAGGTCTGGCGCGCAAAAACACAGGATAGTAACAAATGATTTATAGTTTCCTCTTCCTGATCACACAGGGGGCATTTCTCTGGATGTGCCAAACCTTTTTTGGCAAGCCGATCAGCCGTCCAGCACCTGTTGTGAGCAACCAACCACATAAAAAATTTGCATTTACCCAGGGCCCAGCTCTTCCAAATTCTTTCCCAAGGTTGGAATTGAATGGCTCCAATGAACATTGCATCATATGCTGATTTTGCTGAATATTGTCCAGATGCTGAGAATTTCCAGATGTGAGAATCCTCCACATCAGGCTGCAAAACTCTTTCTGCAAGTAAATCCCAAAGACCAAGATACTCAACTAGAACATCCAGGGTAAGAGCACCTTTAATATCAGCGACCCATCTCATATTGGTTAAGGCCTCATAGACTGTTCTTCTTCTTTTTACCAGATTGGGAATTGCACCAAAGAGATGTGGTACAAGCTGACCAAGGTTGTGCCCATGAATCCAATTGTCGGTCCAAAAAAGAGTGTTCCTGCCATTGCCAACTTCCGAGATGATGGCCACAGCAAAGAAGGATTTGACTGATTGATGTACTTGTATGGGCAAAAAGGCCCATGGTTTGTCAGGTTCAGTTTTAGTTGTGAGCCAGCATCTTATGAAAATCTGCCATGGTGTTGCATCATTTCATATATTTACTTTTTTCTGACAAATCTTTTTTGTGGTTTGTCCCTGTTAATCTCACCTTACTTGATGTGTGTTCTTGCATGTAGTAGCAGTGGCAATGTCCTGTGCTGATTTCACAGACCCTTTGAGCTTCATTTCCACTTTGCTGTTTATATAACTTAATGATTACTGATACCAAAATGCTATAATTTTTTTTTTTCTGTGTGAGAATGTTTTTGGTCCCTGCAGGGAGTAGTTTTTTGTTTCTTATTCTTCTGAACTGCAACATTTTGGCTTTGTTCTTTGGCATTGCAAACATGGACAAGCATTTTTTGTTTACTTAACTAGAAACAAAGTATCCACTGGCATTACTTCCTGCATAATAGCCGCCAATAGAAATATTGTGAGGCTTAATCATATCACTTCACTGGATCAATCTACTTGCAGCATGAGTTTCGTGTGCTGATCACTGCTAATTAATAGGATGAAAAGATTGAAGGTTCATCAGTTCTCTGTATTACTGGGGTAAACAATAATGGAATGTGTAAATGAACGAGGAATTCACGGAAGTGGATGTGCTATGCAGTTATGTACATGGGAGATAAAAAACAAAAGATCAGAGGAACAGTGATGAACTTAGAGCCATGGATTGTGTAAAGGAACAAGTAATTCACAGAAGTGTATTTGCTGTGCACTTTCGCACATGGGGGATCAAGAAAAACAAAACATCAGCATTAACAGGTCAGTACTCTTCATTAACTTCTCAGTACTCTTCTATCAGTAATGTTTCAGGACACAAGGTTTATGACATAACATAACATTATTAATAGCTTGGTCTCATTATTCTGGGGGAAAGACACCTGAAGCCCGAGCTAGAAAGGCATTATTATTTTTCTAAAAACCTGCTGTTCTTTATCTATCGATTATTCGAGATACACGTTAAGATCAGGAAGACTGAAATAGTGGAACTATTGAGCGCGGCTTGTAGCAACATTACTCAGGAGTCAAGCATTTCAGCCTTATATTCTCAATGAGGCAACAATTTAGGAAAGTCTGTTACAAGTATGAATGCTCAAACATCTGAAGTTTTTTTATGTTTTACATCACTACCCACTGTCCATGTTAATCAACTAACAGTGATGGAGTAGCGTGCAAGTTATATATAATGCTAACTGCATAAAACTTTACAATGGCTATTGACAGTGGTTAGTAGATGATAGAAGATTAATGGTACTGAGATGTAGAAACTATGTACAGTACATGCATATATCCACCATTTTTTTTTCTTCCAGAGCGGTCTTTAGCTCATCTATTTCCTATCTGCTCGCTGTACTTCAGCTGACCTCATACTTATGCTTGTTGCAAGCGCTACCAGCTGCAAAAACCGCAGTAGAGCAAAAGTTAACATCAAGTGGTTATTACATGATGAAAAAACAACTTTATTGTAGCAACAGAAATATTCAACTTATGAGCCTACCGTTGCAAATCCAGCACAGGCAAGGCTGAAACCTTTTAAGTAGAAAGGCGTAGCTTCTGATAGACACCAGGCTGTCAAGCCAAAGGGAGACAAATTATGTCTAGAAATACTTGGCCAAGCTCACGAGTAGGAAATTTGTATGAAAATGGAATCTGAAGAACTTAACTTATTCTTAGTTGAGATGTGTTAGTATAGTATAAGACAACAACAGGTACATACCTGTCAGTGGAGTAAAAATTAGAGGAGATATCACATTTGCAGTTGAGCTTATTCCAGTGATACACCCTTGGACCATTCCCTTGATTACAAGTAAGAATTAAATCATGCAAAGGAGTTGCTGGTATATTGTGGAAAATAAGCAGCTTCCATTTGATTTGTGAAGAAATTCCATTTGCATTAATATATACTGGGACATCAGAAACTCTCAGCTGCCAGTGACTATACCTGCTCAAGAGGTCCCACTTTGTTTGATATGATGCTCCTTATCTGTTGAAACATAGTCAGTAAAAAGATTTGTTCATATGGTTTAATGAACCAAAAACATTTGACTAAGGGGACATTAACATGTGTTACTTACACATGGGGTGACCAGCATGCTTAATATTACACAACTTGCAGCAAGATAAGGGACCTTCAAAAACCATGCATGACATAAAATTTGTCAGAACTACTGCCAACCAAAATCTCATGGGGGGAAAAGTACACTTGCATACCCAGAACGACCATGCGATGCTGTATAGGAATGCCTGCAGCATCAACGCCAGAACAAATGAAAATGGTTATCACCAAAATTTATTCAGAAACAGATATGATGATCCAACGAATGAACATCCTTACGTGCCCACAGCTCGCTGTAAGTGCTATGATAAGTAGCTTCTGTTCACCTAGCTTTGGCACTAGAAGTGGCATCACAGTTAGCTGTATCACAATTTTACACAGCTTTAGATGCAGTCAAGTAAAATTTGAGCACGATGTTGTCACAAATAGTTATTGTGGAAAATACTACTCCATATAAGATAAAATTGTACCTGTGAGAAGCTTCCTGTAATGCCAATAATAAGTAGCAAATTGGCATACTGGTTCTTGCTATAATGGAATTTTGCCTTGAGAAAGTACTGCATTTGTATCCCACAAGGCAGAAGAGTTAGAAGCAACTTTAAAAGACACCCATCCGGGTTATGTGGCAATGCACGGTTTTGAGATTTAAACATAAGTTTTGTTCATGGATCTGCGCACTGAATTATTTCAGAACCTCATAGTATTTACACCATGATAAATACATGCTGAGCTGTGATGTGTATTTTGTACCAGAGAAAAGAGATGTACCAATAGTGTGTTTTGCAGGCCTGCGTCGCCAAGGCCATGGAGAAATGTGATGACCGCCGCTCTCGAGAAGGTTGAGCTGCAAGTTGTTTGGAGCATTCAGGAGGTGCATTGAGATAAGCATATCCTCTTGCATTCTTATTTAATTATCTATCTGTAGCTTTTCCAATATTATAGATCAGTGCCATGAGTGGCGTTCTCTAAAAGAAACGTGCACTGAAGGTGCATCAGTATCTAAAAAGTTCATCAAGTGCACCGTTATCTAAAATAGTATTCATCTGGTGCATGGACTTGGTAATTAAGGACAGAATCACATAACAGATTGACTTGAAATTTTAACCTCAGCATGTTGACGGTGTTGGCTGGCTTACTCGAAAGCTTATATAGCTAGAGTGGATTTTGCTTGTGGTTCTGGTCCTGCTACTAATGCGCTTTGCAATGTTCTGGTCCTGCTACTAATACGCTTTGCAATGCAGGCAGGAACCCGCTACAGCTTTCAGAAGATCTCAGAGGCCCATCACTCCATCAGGAGTTCAGACAGTGGACGGCTCAACAGACGTCACCTGCTGGTAAGAAGGGCGGCCATCTCCGACAGCGACGGCGCTTTGCGAAGAGGCGGGAGCTTCGGCGACAGCTCCTCGCTGCTGGAGGATGAGGGAATGCAGAGCGGCTGGGAGGCCTCCTCGTCGCAGCTGCACGAGGAGGCTCCGCCGTCCGTCTCCTGGAGGAAGGCCTTCATGTACACGGCCGTCACCACAGCTGCCACCGCGGCGACCTGCAGCGCCAGAAGAATGCAGCTGGGTGACTCCGGATGCCGGGGATCACTGCCGGCCGGCGTGTGTTCTCGGACGCAGACCTGGCACGTTGACGAGACAGGGAGGAAGCGGGCTGCTACGGTGCTGGCGACGAAGCCGGCGGTGCAGACGCCGGAGAACACCCCGAAGGCCGCCGCGCGCCGCGCCTCCGGTACCCTGTCAGCCTGCAGCAGGGAAGATGCATATGGTTCAGCGCAGCAATCCAGCCAAGATACTGCCTGTTGGTGACGCCAGCTCGAGGCGGGGACGTGCTGAGATACCACGTAAGCAAGGGAGAGGCACATCATGCTGCCCTCGCAGACCGTCGCCGTCAGCGTCTTGGTGATGTAGTAGGCGTAGAAGTAGCCCCTGGTGCGGCCGTACGCCAGGATGCCTTGTCGGAGGGAAGAACAGGTCAGTCCACAAGACCACAGCAGCTGTTGACGCCACCGGCGCGTGCATGGTGCTCCGTAGTGTAACGTTCAGACTTCAGAGAGGAATGTTCAGCTGTGTGACGTGCAAGGTGGCCGGAGGCCGGAGGGTCGTCGGATTACCCAGGGGGACGATGGACGCCGTCGCCGGGAGCGCCAGCAGCGCCTTCCGGCCGTACCTGTCGGACAGGTTGCCGACGACCGGCGTCAGCACCAGCGCGCCCAGCCCCGTAACCTGCATCAAGATCAATTCAGACAGCAGTTGGACGGCACACGGCCAGGTCGAGTACGGCGAAGCATCATGGGATCTGTGGCATCGCGGCAGACATGGCCGCCCCACTTTCTAACCGACGTGAAGGCACGCGTGTTCCGTCGTGTGCCCCGGCCGCCCCGTCGAGCGAGCGCTCCGATCGGTGCGCGTCGGCGTCGCCGGCATTAGCGGTGCTGTCAACATTTTTTCCCCCACTCTCCCGGTGACATGACGGAGGAAGCGGAGGCTGGCGTAGTGCTAGCCATGGTGGTGTCGCCGGCACGCCTGGCGGTGGTCGCCCGAGTCCGAGAGCAATCGGACATCCGACTTCACTGGTCGGTCGGTCGATGGACGCGTCGCCGTCGCCCCTCGCTTTGCCGGCAGATTAGACAGGCAGTACCGCCGCTGGAAAAGCCGCGTGGGACCGGGCACCGTTTTCCATTTGTTTTTATTTTTTTTGAACGACTATTTCCATTTGTTTTTTTACCACGCTCTCCCTTTTACTACGTACCACTCGTACCCGACTGACTTTTGTTAACTTTACTGGTTACCACCTTCTGGGGGCGATGCGTTTGTTTGCTTTTTGACATGTATCGGGAGAAGTAAAAATGTGGTCGGTGCGACGTGGGTTAACAAGGGCGCCGGCCGGTGGATTCGGACGTCGATAGTGGCTGGTGGTAGAGTGGTGTGAGAGAAAAATACTATTGGTTGGCTGGTGGTTGAAGGCTGGTGCTGGAGCAGTGTGAGAAGAAAACACTGTTGAGCTGGAGGCTGATGGAGCTGCCGATCACAGCGAGAATCCGGTGCGTGCGTGGTAGAAATCGCCGCGTGACGTATGGCGACAAGCCGACCACCACACCGTCACCGTGCACCGGTTCTCGAGTGCAGGGTGCTGGAGTTACCGGTCCGGGCCTCGATCTCCACCCAAAAGAAAAAGGAAATAAAAAAGAAAAAAAACGGAAAGAAAAAGAAAACGTTACCAGAGCTAGCAGAGGTGAGATGACCGACATGGCCGTTACAGTGTCATCACTCATCACCGAGAGTTCGCCGGGAGAAACGGCGCCGGCCAACTGCCGTTCTCTCGCTCTCCGCTCATGGCGAAAGAGTAAAAAAAAATAGTGCGTCGTATCAAAAAAAAAACTCGCTTTTGGCTTGTTAATGGAGGGCGCTGTACGGCGTGAGGGCGATCGGGGTTAGCTGGTGGCAGTAATAAGGAACAGCGAATGGGTGCTCAGTGGAGCTTCCACTACTCTCCAGTCTCATGGCATCTCCGCGCGCGTGTTCTCTGAAACGAGATGATGAACCATATCTGAAGATCACTTCAGAGCAGGAGGCGCAAGCTTAACTGCTCCAAGAAGTTTTCAGGAAACACAAGCAGATCACAAATTCATGTGCTAATTGATATGCTAATCTGTGCCTTGAAGCTAAGTTTTGATCAGCCACGCGTACCGCGAATGTATTGCAAATAAAAAACCAGTATCGTCGATGGGTGGCCAGAGGTTGAGCATGTAATTAAGGAAGTGTCAGGATCGAGGGCGCATGCAGCGGAACATGGGTGAGGAACGAGGAGGATCTCAGAGGTAGTAGTAGTAGCTGTAGCTTACAGCTTGCTGGAGCCCGGTGAGGTAGATGGCGAGGGAGCACTCGTCGCGGCCGGGGCAGAGCGCCCCCATGGTGACGTCGGTGATCACCGGCCCGACCATGTAGGCGGCGAAGCAGAAGAGGAAGGCGAACACCAGCAGGTGCCCCAGCCCCAACCCCGCCACCCCCTCCATTCCTCTCCTCCTTCCTCCTAGCTAGCGACGCCCCTCCCTCTCCTTCGCTGCCTCCTATACGCTAGCTCGCTCGATGCCACTGGCCCCTGCTCCCTCTCTTTCTCCCACCTCCCAGTCAGTCCCAGCTATATATGTGTGCTTGGTGACGCAAGGCAGCAGTGTGGCCACGGTAACTAGCTACTGGATCGAGTAGATAGATAGCTAGCTAGCTAGCAACGTCTCAACTCTCAAATGTTGGGGACGGAGACCGATAGGTCGAGATGCTCTTTCTTAACGCAACAAGCAAGGTTAGGAAATCCGATCGGGCCGTCCAAAGGACAAAAGTAAACAAAGGTGGTGAACGCTTGCCGGATAGCTTTTTTCCGGCGGAAGATTAACCAGAGAAAATAAAGGTGTGCCATTAGCGTGGGTTCGAAAAAAAGCAGCTAGCTAGCACCGATTGAAAATTGGTGTATATTTATTTATTTATTTGCCCACAACGAGAAAGAAATTGGTATATATCATGTGCAAACTAATTTCTCGGTGCAAACTATGCAAACTTCAATCTGAACCACCAGATCAACATCCAAGGGGTATGTGGAAATCGGATAATTTTACAATTAATCCTCCGCCTTTGGATTGGGTAATAACACTTTTGCAAATCACCCCTCCCAACCCCTGCGTCCTCCCCTTGGATGTTGACTCGATGACCCAGATTGATTTGCATCGAAAAAAAGCAGCTTCTGGCTTTCACTTTGGCCTTCCTTTTTCTTGTTTCTTTCGTATACTTAACTTGATATTCGGTGTCAAGTTGAAGGGTAGCCTGTTTTTAAAATTCAAAAGTCGTGGCAGCATCTATATCCATGAGGGCGGCACGCAAGAGCTTGTATATATATATACACGAGCGACAGCAAGGATCGTATCGGAATCGAGGGATGTTTTACATTTAATTTGGAAAAAGAAGACTACGCCTTTTCGTTTCATTTTGTGCAAGACTAAACGAAAAACTAGAGGGGTGTACGGGCCAGTGGGTGTGATTAGGTGCACACGCTTGACCTGTCTAGTATGTAGTAGCCCCCCCCCGGGGGGGGGGGGGCTAGTTGGGAGCTCCGGATCTGTACGGTCGGTAGCGGGTGCCAGAAATTCAGAGTCGCTGCTTGGCGAGTCTTGGCACGCACTGGGCTAGCTTTCGGTTCGTCACTGTCTGGGCATCACTACTAGTAGCGTGCGTGTACTCTCGTTGCGGCTGCGGCTGAGAGAGTACGTAGTGCCCGGGAGCAGTGACTTGTACTCGATCTCCCTTAGCTTGCCAGCAAGTGACCAAACATTGGCAGCATAGCGCCATGTGACCCGAGGGAAACGAAATGAACGAGGAGGGCGACGAGAATGCGGCGGAGGTCAGGACAGGCCGCGTTCCGGACTACTTGCCCGATGCGGCGATGCGCCGACTGTACTCGCTTGGCACGCGGCGCCGTCGTCTTGCACGCTCCTGTCTGTGTTCGCGTCTTGCGCCCGTCTGTTGGACCATTATATAGCGGCCCACGCTTCTTTCCCTTTTCTTCTCTTTAGTTATGCCTCAGTATCCCTTTTATATTCCTTTCATTCTTTTTCCCCCCTCTCTTTCTTGCCTTTCTACCTTCTAATCCTCACGTAGTTTTCATTTCTCTGGCTTGTAATTTTTATTGTCAGCTCACATCATCCATCTGTATTTATAGTTTTACTTGTTTTTCTTGTTGCTCGGGACAATGCCTATTTTTTTATTCGAAACATTTTTTTTTCTCTGGACTACATGAGAGTGTGGAAGACGACAGCACTGCGGCCAAGTCTGGAACGAGCAGGAGCAGCCACTGCAGCCGCAGCCCGCAGCGAATACACTAGGCACAGCCAGAGCCAGGGGCCAGGCGAAAGCTGGCCTGTGTCGCGCGCTTGCGTTGCGGCTCGATCGAGCGCAAAAGTGGTCTTCTGGGGATCGCTCAAAAGTGGCCGCGGCTTTGCTTACATTGGCTGCGCGCGGCACCTAATCTCACCGACTGTGTTTCTTTAGGAAAGGCCTGGCAATCTTTTTTTGCGAAGGGGAATACATTAAAACTGTGGAACAGTACATCCCCGGTTTTTTAGAGAAGCAACCCTGGAAAGAAAAGAAATTACAACGCAACCCTTCTCTCCTCCAGAGCTCTTCCGTCTTCGTCTTCGTCTTCGTCTTAGACTCCGGCCGCTGGGAGCCACCGGCGCCGAGCACAAGCTACTTCTCCGTCTTCATGGTCGACCTCCAATCATGGATCTGCTGCAAGAGCCATCGCCTGGACTCACCTCCAGCGCGAATCATGAACGTTGAACGGAAATCAGCTGCCGACACACCAAGAGCAGAAGAAGCAAAAAAATCCGCCGTCGCCGGACCAAGAACCGACGACCGGAACACACATTCGCTGTCGCCGACGACCGCAGCAACCCGGATGAAGCAGTCACCACCAGGGATGACAGGAAATCCCTCCCCTCTGCAAGCAGGTAGGGAAACACACCTCACGGGTAGTCCGGCGGAAGCAGCGACACGGCCGCCGGAGCTACAGAGGACCAAAAACTTCACCATGCCGACGAACAAATGCACGTCGCCGCCAGTAGGGAAGATCTTTATTCTTCGCCGGAGCTGCGCCGTCACCACTCCCGGAACACCGCTCCGCCGTAACCGACGACAAGCACCCTAACTACGCCTAAACCTAAACCTATCTAGACTAGTATATACACCGGCGAACAATCCTCCCTCCCCTTCTCCTCCGGCACCGGAGAGGTCGCCGGAGTAGGAGCGGAAACGGCCCCGAACGCGAGTCCGCCTTGCTTTCTCCGCTCTCTCCTGTAGCACCTAGAAGGAACCGGAAAGCAAAGGAACAAGAATCGAAAGGCCTGGCAATCTGGCATCCTTTTGCCAAGATCAGAGAAGGCCGTCGATTCTTCAACGACACTCGATGCGCTGCATGCGTAAGTACAAATGGCATGCGATCCTCATAGAAGAAGCGCGACGAGTTATGTCCAAAACGCTACGCCTGATCCGACAGCGTTGTATACGCCAAGTTTAATATAAGAGGAGGAAGAGATGGTGAAAAGCAAGCACCGTATCCACGTACCTTGCTCACATTTCTCCTCGCTTCAAATAAACTCCTGTCACTTCAAAGAGAATTTCGCTATTTAAAATTATTAAATAAAATTTTATTACAAAACTAATTGCAAAATTCCGGGACTAACCTGCGAGACGAATCTAATAAGGTATGTTAATTCATAATTAGCGGATGATTACTGTAGTATAACTATTACAAATTATGTATTAATTAGTCTTATTAGATTCGTCTCACAAATTAACACTCATCTGTGCAAAAAAAAATATAAATAGATTTTATTTAATACTCTTAAATCGCAAGATTCTCTTTAATGTGATGAGAAAAACTTTAGTCCCTGCAAACAGGCCCAAATTAATTTTCAAGCACTTTATATTAGCCGCTTTTTGGGAGAGATGTCTCCACCAATGGCTCATTTGCTTCTGGCTAATCACCACGAAAATGCTAGTACTCCGGTTGTGAGTGCAGGTATACTTCTCAAAAACTTAAAGTAAATGAAGGTTTCATTGATGGGTTCCTTCCCACTCATGGGCTGCGGTTGGGAGCCCAAGCTGGCGTGTACACGGCCCGTAGCGTGTTTAGCAAGAGGATTGTTGATTCGGCCTGTTGGGACACGGGTAACGACCGTGGCCCACCTGAGGCGCGCACGGTTCCTCGGTTTCGTCGGATGGAAATGGGAGAAGCGGCGGCGGCGGCGGGCGCCTCCATCGCCTTGAAGAGGCGGTATTTGGAACACGCCATGTTTTTTTTTTTTTTTGCAAAGTTGGCCGGTCGACCACCGTTGAAAGCTAGTTTTTGCTACCGGCTACTAAAAAGATGATACCGGAAGATATTGCACAACTACAATCAGCCTGTTCGGATGGCTGTTCTGTCTGGGCTGATAACTAATAAGCGTCATGGGCCTCCTTTTGGCCCTCCTCTCTCATTCATGCTTCCCGCTCCAGCCCAGCCAGTTATTGCCAACCAAACAGAACCTAATTTGCCGTAGGATATTAAATTTATTATAATATTCAATTTTAATATGAAGCTATATAAATTCTCTTCCTATCCTTGCCGATCTCCTACTCGCGCTACCGAGTTCACCGCTAGAGCAACAACGCGCGTTCTGTCTTCTCCAATGCCGGCAAGCCAAGCGTGCGCCTCGCGGCCGTACCTCTTCCTTCCTACACCTGGACTCGGGGCTGCCAAGAGTGAGGGCGCCGGCCATGGCGAGCTGGCCATGCCGCGGGCCGGCCTGTGCGCCCCTCCCTCGCGCGTCGCGCAGGGCGCGGCGGCGGACGGTGTGTCCGCCCCTCCCTCCGGTGCTACGCAAGGAGCCCTAGCCAAGCCGTTGGCGGCCGGGTCGTCCATTCCGTCGAGAGGAGATGTGGAGAAACTGGCATGCGGGAGAGGATAATGCAGTAGGGGGGTGGGGGTGGGGGGCAAATTCATCATGCATTTCACGTCATTGTCTAATTAAATAGAATAAAATAGAGGCTAAGGTGTCCTCCAGCAAATATCCATGATTTTTTAGTGCTCCTGAGCAAAGACGATCCTTTTTAGTGGTTTTACCGTTTTAGGCAAAAGTTTTTTTTTTGAAGCATCCAGAAGCACTGGGGAATCATGTAAGAACTCAATTGGGCCCCCACGCTGACCGCGCGCTCAACGCAGATGGGCTGCCGGAAAATCCGAGGACGCGCCTGCCGGAGTTTATACACGCACACATATCACACACGTACATACGCACCCCGGTACCTCTCAGGGGATAAATCCCCGGTGCGACACCAGATTGTCCCCGACCGGAGCGAACCGTGGTGGGCTGCTTGGGCACCGCCAGAGCTAGCCACCGAGTCTTCAGCTCATTGGCTTTAGGCAAAAGTCACCTTTTAACGGTGTCCTTGGTAAAATTTCCTTTTTTTCCTTCCGGGACACCTAGCCAAATATGCACCACACAGAAAAGAGCATTATACATTCTTTTACGCTTACATACGAGAATATATGGTCGAATGATAGGCTTCCAGAGTTCACAATTAATAATGCGAGGAAACCTTTAGTGGGCATGCTAGCAGTTAAGTATGTACGTACTACACACAATCATGAGGCAGTATCTATCTATCTATTTTAATTCCTAAACAATGCAAATACAAAGCATAGCATGATGGTCGGTTAAGCCGCCGGGCCTGCTGGTGCACGCGGCGACGGCGACGCAAATGATTGCGCGAGAACGGCGCCAACTTCCCGTGGCACCACGCCTCCGACGAATCATCGAGCCATGTGGAATCGAATTCTGACCAAATGCCCCCATTGACTTGCACCGAACGAACGAAATTCATTCCGATCCCCAGGTCAACCGAAGCAATCCGCCGGCCGGATCATGAGGCAGCGGCAGCCGAAGATCAGTTGAGCTCGATCATGGCCAAAGCTGGTCGGCGCGAGCACGAACTTGCGCGTCGTCTATCTATATATATGCCACCGAGCAATTGCGCCACGGCCAGTTAGTTGTTCGGCCGCGGCGAGCGCGCAGCAATCGACGATCGGCGTCCGCCGCACCAGCATGCACGGCTGCTTCTTCCGCTTCGGGAGCCCGCGCCGACACCACCAAGCGCTCCACGGCGGCGGCGTCACCGTCGTGTCGCGCGGCGACGACGGCGGGGTCCGCGCCAAGGTCGTGGTGAGCGGGGCCGAGCTGGAGCGCATCGCCGCGGCCGTCGCGCGGAGGCAGCAGCGCGGCGGGCCGGCCGCGGCCGCCTGCCGCCGGCGCATCACGGCGGTGCCGCCGCCGCCGCGCTCGGAGCCGGAGGAGGAGGACGAGGCCGCGGGCACGGGCGCGCCGCGGCGCGGCGGGTGGCGCCCCGCGCTCGACGGCATACCGGAGGAGGCGTAGTGAGTAGAGTAGGCGGATCCACCGATAATATTTGATCGCCCGAGTTAAGTGAGCTCGGGCGATGGGATTTCGGAATGGCTGTGCTGTGTGCTTGTGTTCGTGCAGAGGGTGCGCGCCTCTTGTTTTCCAGGAAGTGCTGCTGCTCTGCACTCCTGATGATTGTTTCAACTAAGATTTTCTCTTTTTTTTGTTTACCATGGTCTTCTTTAGATGATCAGATTTGCTCCTCAATCGATTCAGACACGACCTTTGGTCGAAGAAAAAAAATTTGCCTACATTTGTAGCCAGAATGGGATGTTCAGATTTCATAATTTCGTCCCCATGTTATCATGACCCTATTTAGTTTGTGCTATGCTAAAATTTGTATTAACTTTGACCGCTAATTAAAGGTATAAATTAAAACAGTTTTCAAAATCAACTTCAGAACCATGTGCTAGGAACCCTGAGGAATCTAATGAGACATTTGACCGCACGATTAGAGAATGATTACTGTAGCATCATTGTAGTCAATTATCGATTAATTACCATCATTAGATTTGTCACGAAATGTTACACTCATCTCTGAAAAAAATTTACAAATAGACTTTATTTAGTACTTCATACATGCGAGATTCCCTTTTTAAAAATCATGTGCTAGGATCTTGGAATGGAACCAAACAAAGCCCATATTGCCACGATGCAGCAGATGAGATCCATGTTACAAGATGCCCGTTCAAATTGAACAGCACAATCTTTATCATCTTGTTTTGTTGGCAACCGGCAGTAATGTTTTTCTCACACACAAAATCAGCACCAGATGCCCGCCACTCAACAATACTTTATTTTCAAAGCAATTTAGTACCAGTCATCGGTCACAGCCAGCCGGATCAACTTAAAGAAACGGAAGCTAAGGGTTACGGTTGGATGATCTGGTCTCCGTAGAAACAAAATGTGCAGAAGCACATGCAGGAGGTCCAGCAGAATCTAATGTGCTTTGCACGACTAACAACCGTAATAATCGACGACCCGGCGTCGGCGGAATAATCGTCGTCCGGGAACACGAGAACGGCCTCCTCCCGCATCTCCAGCTCGCCGTCCAGGTACTGGCAGACGTGCTGCCGCACGCGCGGCCGTGCCTCCGGCCGCGAATGGCCGCACATCCATGAGGCCCAGCCATAGCACCAGCTTCGCCTCCTCGTCGTCCACGGCGCGCACCAGGTCGCCGCTGACGAAGTGACGCCGCTGACGAGGTGCAGTTAGTGGCTAGTAGGGCTTGTGTCCGTAGTTGTGTGAGGAGTTGTTTGAATTCTGAGGCTAAACTTTAAACTATGTCGACATCAAAGAGAATCTTAATATTTAGAAATATTAAATAAAGCCTAATTATAAAACTAATTGTAGAACTCTAGAGCAGGCTAAACTGCGAGACGAATCTAATGAGGTATACTAATTCATGATTAGTCGATGGTACTGTAGCATTATTGTATTAAATCATAGATTAATTAGAATCATTAGATTCATCTCGCGAATTAGCACCCTTCTATTAATTTTTTTTTGAAGCAAACGGCAGGAGCTCTGCCTCTCAATTAAGAAGGAATAGAAGTTTTAAGTACAAGAAAAATTAGCCAAACCACTCTGGATGACTAACTCACCCAAGTGCCGCCGCACAGCAACACACCACTGCATCAAAGTCATCGTTGCCGAGTTGGATAAACCAGCAGCTCAGACTTCCCGAAGCAAAACCCTAGACGATCATCACCGGGCAGACTGGCAAAAGACCGAGGTCACGTAGGTCATCGTTGTCGAGCTCAAACGCAGCACGAAGTGCAGCTCCGACTTCCCACAGCGAACCAAGACCCCGCCCCCGGTGACCACCCAAACACACCTGCAGCAACCCCAGGGTCGAAGGACAGCCCGCCCCGTGTTATTGTTGCCGAGCTGCATCCCCTGACACAACAGCTCCGACTTCACATCACAGGATTTGGCCCCGCCCGCCAGGCGGCCGGCGAGAGGTGAAGGGCAATCGTCGAAGACAACAAATGTCGAGGCCAAAACAACTTCCAGGTGCGACGCCTTCAAGAAGGGCACGATGCCGAAAGCGTCACCGTCGCACGTCCAAGAAGGATAAGGTTTTCACCCCTGGAGGAAAGGTGCTAGAGGGGAGGTAGCACGACGCCTCCAACGAAAAAAACGGCGCCCACAAGCGTCGCCATCGTCAAAGACTTTCGCCTAAAGTACCTGTAACACCCTGGGTGTCTGCACAGTAATTAAAAAGGTGTCTGCACAGTGATTGTGTAGGTTTGCTATGCATCATGTGCTTGAATTGCTTAAAAAGGATCTTTTTGTAATTATAAAAGGCTATATGTGTAATTATGATTTTATGCAAGGTCCTTTCTTTAGTTATTTCTGAATATAGCTTTTGTGGAGGGTGTTTTTGCAAAAATTCAATGCATTTAATGCATGGCAGCAAAATTTACTTTTAAGTCTATGTTTCAAGTGAATTTGATTTGGAAAAGACAAAATTCCTAGAATTCAAATTCCCTTCAATGTTTTTAATTTTAGCTCTTGAATCTTTGGTCAAATAAATTTTTGCACAACATCAAAGTTGTAGATCTTGAAAAGTTGAACAACTTTCATGTTGGGCACTTTTCCATTTGAGCTTTGGTTTAAAAGTTATCGCTGGTTTACAGAATAGTCCCTGGATTTTTTGGAAATTGCAAAATCGCCCTTTTCTTCCACCTCCACCCCCCTGCTCTGTTCTCGCCGCCGCCCATCGACAGCGCCACCGCCGGCGCCGGGGAAAGCTTTCCCGGCCATTACTCCGCCTCGCGCTGGCACCCACGCGTCGCACCGCTCCTCCTCCCCCTCCTATTGCCTCGCGCTGGAGTTCCCCGGCCGTGCCACGCGCCCCGCAGCTTCCAGAGCCGCCTCGACGGCAGCCACCGCGACGCCGCCGTGGACAGCCCCGGGCAGAGCCCGCCGCCCTCTCCTCACGCGCGCCCGAGCAATAAAGGAATCCCAGAAACCCATTACCCTCGCTCTCTTGCTTTTCCCTCGCGCCCACGCCTCGGAACGCCGCCGCCGCACCACCCGAACCCCGGCGAGCTCACCCCCGCCGCGGAGCCGCCTCACCGCCGCTCCTCCGCCCGCTCTGACCCCCTAGCAAGCACCGCCTCGCCCTCGCGCAACTCCAAGGCCACTTCCCCTCGCCCGAATCCCACCGGAGCCACCCCGCCGCCGTGCTCCGAGCCCGCAAGCCGCCGCTCGCCATCGACCCGCCATCTCCGGCCCTCCTCTCGAGCTCCAAAGCCACCCAGAGGTGCGCCTTGGTCTCCTTAACCTCCCATGCCCCTCCACTCTCGCCGCCGGCGCTCACCATCGCCGGATTTGGCCGGCCATCCTCCCTCTGTGCTTTTCCCCATGGCCGAGGACCCCATGCTAGAATTTGAGAAACCCCAGGGGGTTATTTGAATAGCTCAAGACACATATGAATAGTGCCTTAGGGACTGCTTTGTAATGTTTTTCAGTGAACTTTGAAATTCAATATCAATTCGTAGAAAATTCGTAAAATAGCAAATCTTGATGTTTTGGAATCCGCTTGAAGAGATCTATGCAGTAGAACCATAATATGTTAGGCTTAAGTTGCAAGTTTTTGCTGTAGAATTTGATTTGTGTTACTAGTGCTTAAATATTAGTTGTTTTCATCTTTTTCTTAACTACTGTATAAAGCCATGTCTTGCAGTGAAACTTTTATGGTAGTTTACTCTTGTAACACTTGTTTTTCTATAAAAATTTCATGATCAGTTCTTTGGTGTAGCTATTTATTTGATTTAATCCTTGTTTAGTAGACTTTAATTATGGTAAATAGTTTCTTTTCGTAATAAATCATGAACATATTTCTGCATGTTCTTCTTGAGTAGCTTATCTTGTCCAGGAAGTTTGAGCCTCAGTTCAAGGCTATATCAGGAGCTAAAAATGAACCTTGTTAATCTTATTTCTGTTTTATTTATTTTCTCAGAATTAATTCTGTGTAGATAAAATCATGAAAAATTCACAGTTGCTAGATCATTTCTGTGTAGATCTTCTGTTAAATTTTGAGCTTCTACTTTGCTCTAGTTTGACCTGTATAATTCAAGCTTGTGCTAGGTGTTGCCTGCATGAATGATTTATTGTGATTAAATGGCTACATGTCTTGGCATGATTTTTTACAGGGTTGATTGTTTTGTTCATGTTATGTTTAGGGTAATTTTAGCAGCATGTGTTACAGTTTGTACTAAGAGTAGTTGATTTGTTAGCAAGCTATGTTTTGTTTGTTATAAGAAAACCACCCCCACTTGTTTATAAAGTTAGTCAACTTCTTTTGTGCTATTGATTATGATGCCTTGTGTAGTTAAATTTGGTATTTAACTACTCTATAAACGATTGCCCATGTGTGTATTTATAATGTTGTTCTTGCATTACATATAGACACGACTGCCTTATCGGACGGGACGTACGAGCTGATCCCGGAATCTGACGGAGGTGATCTCGAAGCTCAAGTAAACACTGCTGAACTAACTGAAGCCCCGGACCAAAGTTCGGAAGAGCCTAGAGCTGAAATAGTTAGCAACTACCGAGAAGCCAAGCCCCGGACATAACCCATATTTCAAATTATGATCATTTACTGTTGTTACTTATTTGTGCATTTACAGTTCTTAGGTTTTGAATTGAAACCCTAGATGCATGATCCTAGGAACCTATGTACTGAATACTAGACTTGAGTTCAACTACTTGCTAAGCTTATAGGACCGGTAAAAGTCGAGTGATTGCCTGTCACTCGCGAGCTTTATAGGAATTATTTGTTTACTTTCTGTTATCAATATAAGGACAACGGACGGGGTTGTGATCGATATCATGACTTTATGTGAGACCCCGTCTGTGTTGATGAACTTGCTAAGGTCGCGGTGTGTGGTAGTGCTGGTTAAGTTTTTAAAAGTACTAGCCACATGCCGTAAATATGGTACGCGGCAAGCCTAGTAGCCGATTGGACCGGGGAGTGGATATACCTTTCACTCTCTCAGTAGGGATAGGTTTTATTTTTATGTTGCGCAACACTACGACTTCGAGGGACAAGGTTCGGCCTTGGAGCCCTGTAGTCGGGGAGAGTGACCATATCCACAAGCCGGAAAGAAAGGTCAACGGTTGTTTGGAAATGACCCGACGGTGTTCCAGACGTGTGTGCTAGGTTATCCTTGCAAGGTTGAATTTCGATTCAGAATCGTCCGCCTCTCACGATGAAATGAGACTGCTTGATCTCTTTGCCACACAGAGTAAGAAGAGCAACAATATTATGATCAATCTTGATGTTTGCTTAAAGTTCTACCATGATTGAAGAGTAGTTGCTTACATAGAATGGTTAATCAACTAGAATCTTGAAAGCTAAAACTTGAAAGTAAGGACATACTCTTTATTGCTTTTCAGCAAAGGAAAAAAAACCAGAGCCTCACAAAGCCTTGCATAGTCTAGTTAAGGTGGGCTATTTATACCCGTTGACGGTTAAGTCTTGCTGAGTATTAGAATACTCAGCCTTGCTGTTGAAACCCTTTTTCAGGTATGAGTTTTGAGGATCAGATCGCTAGCTTGACCTATCCTTGCTCGTTGCCTCCTGGCTGGTCCGTAGAGTGGGATACGTCTTCGGCCGGCAATGACTATGACGAGTGATACCATGCTTGCGCTAGCCTGGTATCCTTTTTGCGATGTGTTGTAGCCGTCGTGTTTTATCTTCCGCCGTTTAAACCCTGAAGCTTTACACTTATGGCTTGTATAACTATTTTACTTAAGTTGGTTTTGTAATAATCATTTGAACTAGTTTGTAATCTTTACTATGCCTGTGTTGTAAAATTGTGGTTGTAATATCTCTGAACTCGCCTTCGTGCGGGGTATGCTTGTTCGATCCGAGAATCGGTGGTTGTATCGGGATGTTACCCGACAGACCAAAAATTGTTCCGTTTGAAGTGCGTTTAAGCTAATATTGCCTTTATGGTGATGGCCTGCGCACTTGAGCCGGGATAATTTAGGCGGTTCTGCCACAGTACCTCTCCCTCCGCACAAAGCACTAGGCCCTGATGACCCAAAAGCCAGTCACCTCCGTCGTCGAAGTCGCGCCGCTCCACGACCGCGCGTCCAGAGGGGTGTCGATGTGCCAGCTACACATGGCAGTCGCACAGCTGCGACGGCAGCCACCCCCTCTGAACCAGCAGCACGTGGCACCAAAGACGCCGCTCCACCATAGCCAACCACTCCCTAGACTCCACCCTGGCCACGCAGCTCACCGACGCCAGCCCCAAGGTGCAGCGAGCAGGTAAGACCTGCCCACCGGAGGCTTGGTGAAGCCAGCCGTGCCACCAAGACGTCACTGGCCGTCGCGCCTAGTTATCGCCAGCCAGGGGCCTCCACGGTGCAGCCGGCCAGACCAGGTTGGCAACCGCCAGCCGAGTCGTCATGGCACCGCCGGCACACCAACCGCGCCGGCCCCCATGCTCCGTCGCAACAGAGCAGAGGAAGGAGCCCAGCCGCACCTCCACACCCGGAGTCAACCGACGCCGTCGCCGATCGCGCCTCCCGACGAATCTAGGACCGCACCCACCGGATCCGGCCTCGCCGGAGCCGCCCGCTCCACCACAGGCCGGCGGCGAGTCCCACGGCACCTCTTGCGGCCGTGCTGCCAAGGGCCTCGCCCCCAACGTGAGGACGCCAACGCCGCTGCACACCGCGTTGGAGCGAGCTCGCCGCGCCGAACTGCTGCAGGCAGCTCCACACGCAGATCCTCCCCCGGGGACGCCGGATCCGTCACCTCCGGGCAGTCACCACCGCCATGACCGTAGCTGGCGCGTCGGAGATGGAGGCCGACGCACCCCCGGGCCGACGAGAGGAGCCCCGCCGCCGCCATCCTTGCAAGCACACAGAAGCACCCTGCTCCGGCGGCGGCAAGGTGGAGAGAAGGCTCGGGAGGGGTGGCGGCGGCGGAGGGCTGGGGGCGCCACCCGAATCACTCCTTGAAGGAGATGACGTGGGGGTCTGGGCCTCCTTTTTTACCCCTCGTTTTCAAAAAAAATTATAAATAAAATTTTATTTGGTACTTTTAAATAGTAAAATTTCTTTTGATGTGACAGGTACTTAAAAAAATCGTGGTAAACAAGCAGCCCCTAAGCTTGGCTAGGACACAGCTGAATATCATCGTGCTCATCATGGACGGACAGCAGCAGCTGCATACGTTTCGAAACCTAAATGTCGAGAGTACGTGCTTGGCTGCTTTGCCACTTTCAAAGAGAACACGAACATACAAGTGCTGAAGGTAGGCCGTCGTTGGAGAGTTTTTTTTTGATAAAACATACATGTATTCCAAGTTAAGGGAAATGTACACAGACCCGTACAAATACAAGTATGTCAAATAAAGATACGGATGACCACAGTCCCACCCAACTTGCACAAAGGGCCTTCAAAAAAAGAAAAATTACAAGCAGGTCCCTGCCCCCTATGCTCGCCGGAGCTTTCGACGAACCCCGCCACCGGAAGTCACCGGATCTGGCCGCTGCACGCCCAAGGACCGAAGAGGACTCCATCGCACGAAGGCTTTGTAGTGAGCCGCAGAAGATGAAGCTGTCGCTGGTCGCCCGTCGGCCGGGGACGCGCCCCGAGTCCCCTCGATCTTGGATCCACTCTCGCCGTTGACGCCGAGCGCCACCGCAGGAAACACGAGCCGGATCCACCCTCCAAACTTCCGTCAATCCCGCAGCAGCCTCCGCAACCTTGAAACAAAAGATCGGCAGGCGCATCCCCGTCGAGGAACAATGAGACACCGCCGGACGACTCCTAAACAGAGCTCCCACATGGGAAGACTCACCTCCACGGGCTCGTCGCCGGTGCTGGAGTAGAGCGCCGACGAGGGGAGGAAGGGTCCAGGAGGACTTATTCCAACGCAACGCCGCCGCCTCCGCCTCGCCGGCGTCACCTGGAAACCCAAGCCTAGACACCCTAGGACCTAACCTACAAACTACCCTGACCGCCGGCGAGAGAGCAGCGGTCTCCACCACCTCGCGACGCCCCGGAGGCCATCGGAGGCGGGGGAGACCACCGCTGTAACAGAATCGCCAAAATTAAACCGGCTTAAGTGTGCTAACTATCATTTTAAGTATTAATCAAGCCACCGCGCACTTAAAACGGTGTAATCCGGCAGCCTGCTAGGTTAAGAATCGAAAACACTGGAAGTCTCACCCGAAGGCGAGCGCAGATGATTACAAGCAGACATAAGTTTCTCAAATTTAAATTACAAAACAGAACTTCACAAAATAAGTTTAAAGTAATTGTCAGAGTTAATATGCAACGGAATTTAGATAAAAGCTTAGTTTGAAAACAACGTTATCTACGAAGTCGTGAGAACGTCACATCGAGCCCACCGATGTGAATCCTGGTTAGCTTCAACCAGCAGCAGCTACCTGAAAATAGGGTAACAACAAACCCTGAGTATACTAATACTCAGCAAGTCTTACCCGACTTTGGTATATACTTAGCCGACTCCTAGACATGCAAAGCTATTTGGCTCTGGAGTTATTTTGCTGAAAAGTTACTAATAGTGGATCCTTACTTTCAGTATTTTAGCTCAAGTTTATTATACATATACCGACTAGATTTGCCTGAACATCTAGAGCACGCATGGTTGATCACATTATCCTTTCAGAGTACCACAGCCATAACTCATATTCTCAACTTTCCATTCCCAATTCCATCATTTACTACAATGTGACAGAGAGATCAAGATTCTCATATCTGCGAGTCACGGCGAATCAATTCGATTTAACCTTGCAAGGTAGACCTAAATCACACGACACGTGCAGCCACGCCGGACCACATATGTCAACTGTTCCCATCATTACCCCGACGTCTGAACCACGCCTGCCAAAACCCGGGTGAATGAGCCCCTCACGGCGAACTCCCAGAGAACCCGAAGGCGACATACATTCCATCACCCACCATCATTCCACTCCTAGAGTAGCATGTCGCAGTTCAAAGTATCGTTGCAAATCAGGTAATTAGCCTACCGGTTTCGACTACCTCCTACTTCCGGCATGTGGTTAGTACTGTTCAATCCTCGATCAATGTGCCAACAACGGTACGGTCCTCAATCGACACAGGCGGAGGTCCACTTTCCATACATTCCATATCCATAATCCAATTCCTCTCCGCCCGGTCTCTATTCTTCTTTTCTCACAGATTCATTCTCAAACCACTTTGCCATAAGTAACAAGGACCCATAGCTCGCGAGTGGCAGGAATCACTCGACTTCTACCGAGTCCTAATTAAGCATGGCAGTACTAACGACCTGCACACTAGTAGAGACTCATAGGTACCTAGGGAGAAACATGCATACTAGGGTTTCATACAACTCCTAGCAACGTAAATGCACAATACTTAAATAAATATTGAATACATAAAATTAAGGATTATGCTCCGGGGCTTACCTGGGTTTGACACAAAGTCAGTTAGTTAGCTTGTAGACTTGCTCCGGCTTGACATCATCCCAGTCCAAGCATGCACTCCAGTTGGTCCTTCCGTCTTCTGGATTGGTCTACCCGTGCACCATCTTCTGGCTCGGCTTCAACATTGCCCTCCGGTTCCATGTGTCGCACATCTAGTGTACCTAGATGATATGCAACGATGCAAATGAAATGTGATTAAAGGAAAGACATGACTGGGCAATCATTTAATGAACAACAAAGAAACCGAGCAATAAAGGAAATGGCTTGGCGCTACTAGGCAAGTTTAATTTCCAACTTAGTTTAGCCTGAAGTGTTTCCTTTCAAGCAAAGCTATTAAACTTACTTAGGACGACTAATCGCACATCAAGAGCACAAGGAAAACATAAACTACGGACTTAAAATTTACTAACCACAAGAATAAAGGATAAACGCTGAAGCTAGGAACTAAATAAAGATCAAAACTTAACACGCCACAAGGATCTAGAAGCACAACTTTTCTATCATGAAAAACTACTGATAAGGAGTGCATAAATAAATTACCAACACTTATTGATATAGAAAAGTATTTCTTTTAGCCCTAGAATGGAAATCAAGCAATATTAGATCCACAAACATGCACATAGGATATGCATCTAAAATTTTTTCAGTAGACTACACATACAAAGAGTAAGCCACTGCAAAATTTTCATAATTTTTAGAATAACAGAACAACTGGTATTAAATAAACTAGCTTAAACACAAACCAAATTTTCAGCAGGGGCAAAAGTGACATTTCACAAGCATGAGTATTTTTCTTCTTAAGATCTTGATTTTAGAAACCTAACAAAATTTAGTTTGCATTTTTTTCATTTTTCTATATTTTTCTACACATTTTTAAAATTTGCAGCCGAAATAATAATTTCTGGAAACAAAATAAAACAAAAGGGGGGCTGACAGCCAGGCCCCACACGTCAGTGGGAGCCCAGCGCCCTCCCCTGCTTCACGCGTGCCCGCGCCCATGGCTGTGGCCGGCGCGGCGGCCAGGCAAGGCGGCGCCAGCGTCCTCGCCGGGCCCACGGCCAGGACGAGCAAGCGGCCCGGGGCGCGCTGTGGGGGCGCGGGGGTGGCCCCGCGGCGGCATGCGGTGGGAGTGGCGGCGCTCGGCGGTGGCGCGGCCACGCCGGCCAGCACAGAGCCAGGTGGCGGCGCTACGGGGCGGGGCAAGCACCAGCGCGGCCGGGCGGCGCCGGCGCGCGCGGTGGCGCGGCCCTGAGCCGCGCGGGCTCTGTCGTGGCGTGCGGCGGCGAGAGCAGTGCGGCCGACGGTGGCGCAACACGTTCCCGGTGGCGGCGGCACAGAAATCGAACAGGTAAGAGGTCGGGAGGGAGAGGAGGTCGCGGCCGAGCTCACCGTGGGTTCGATTTGGGCGGAGAAGGGCCGGGAGAGGGGGCTCGACGGAGAGGGGCGGAGGTCCGGTGGGTGGCAATGGCGGCCGGGTTCGGCGGGCTCGATTCCGGCCGGGTTTGGGCACGGCCGAGCTCGGGAATGGGTGGAGGAGGCAAAGGGCGAGGAGTGGGACGCTCTGGCGCGATGGGAGCTCAATGAAGGAGAAAGAATGGGCGAGAAGCATCAAGGACGTGCACGAGGATAAGGACGGCGCACGGAGGGCGAAGTTCTCCGCGATGGCCGACGCGTGGCGTCGCCGGCGGCTGCCAGTTCGCCGGCATGGGCGCGCATAGGAGAACAGGAGAAGCACAGTAATGGTTTTGACCGAATTTGACTCGCATTTGACCGAAACTCAAAATTTGATATAGGAACTTGAAATTTGGCCAAAATAAAAGTTGTAGAGGAATAAAAGATCTACAACTTTCGTTTTGGGCGAAAGTTGATTCGAGGCTCGGATCAAGGAGAAAAACGAGATCGAACGTAGCTAAGTCGAAAGTTACTATGCGAACTCGTTTAGCACTAATGATGCGCTTAAGCCATGATTAGCGATTAAATACATGATTAGCGAGCACAATTAACACAGGGGTGTTACAACCGTCTCTGCCGACGGCGACGAGATCGCCTTTTTCCCCCTTTGTCAACTGTACCGGAACGAGCGCCTTCGAGAGAGAGACGGAGTGCGTGGGTTTGGCAATGGAGCGCGTTATCGCGCGACCTGTCGCGCGCTTTGGAACCGGGCGACTCCCCGGGCCCGCCCCTTTCCACCAGCGCGCAATCCCCAGGTCAGACATTTCCTTTCCCTTTCTGGTCCCGCCGCTGCAATACCAGTCCCGCGCGCTGGAAGGTGGGAGGCGCCCGCAGCAGCCGCGGCGCGCCGCATCCCCCCATCGCCCTATCCCCCGCGACTCGCCGCATCTCGCATCCATCCATCCAGCCCCCATCGCCGCATCTCGCCGACACGCACGGGAGGGCAGCCGCGGCCGCAGCAGGTTTGCAACTTGTTTTCGTGCTCTTTCCTTCTCATCTGCTCGAATTGTAGATAATTTTTTATGTCCATCTATATATTAGTGCAAATTTGTTGCAATCCACACAAGTTGCTAGCAGTTTTGGATGGTGCCTCTTGACTAATGATCAGTAAATAAACTATTATGACTTAATTTTGTCTAATAAATCAACAGGATGGGTGCCCCCTTACAAGACTCTTCTGAACATACATGTTTATGGATTGCAATCCTGAGATGGCAACTTGTGTTTCCTCAGACTGCAGCTTATCTACATTTTGAGTTTTTTTGTATGGCAATTTGTGTTCATTTTTTTGTGGCTACAAAAAGAAACTTGTATTGTGCTAATTAGTATTTGTGTGACTTTCTATATACATTATGAGTTTCCTTGCATGACAACTTATACTTAATATTTGTGTTTTTTAGGTACAATATGACTTGTAGTGGGGTTTTTGATCTAAATTCTGCACCACTACAAGAGCATGATTTCCTTGCAGCCCCTTCAGATCTTGAGTTGCAGCAAGTTTCTGGTGCAGCTTTCCCACCGATGTGTGTTGCAGGTGGTGCAGGTGCACATGTGTCCAGCAGCAACTTGACTCTCCCTGTAATATCCAATGAAACCCTTCATCTGCCAAGCAACTCAGCTCCTCCTGAACTGGCAACTCAGCAACTTAGCAACTCAGCATCAAAGGTGCTCCCGGCTGAATCTGGTGGTGTGACAGTTCCCACGGCTGAGACAACCGCAGATGGAGTTGATGTTGAGGATGGTGTTGAGGTTTTATCCACTCCGCAGGAACCTTTTGTAGACATGTTTTTTAATACTTCTGATGCTGCCAAAGACTATTACAATTCCTATGCCCGTCATACAGGTTTCTCTATATGGATCGACACATCCCATGAGTCGAAGAAGGCCAATGAAAAGACAAAGTATATCTATGTTTGGCCGAAGGCTGGGGTCAACAAAAAAGAGAAGGTTGCTGATGATGGGCCAATAATTGAGGAAAAGATTGTGAGGCAAAGGCGCAGGGATTATGTAGATAGGATGCACTGCCCAGCTCGCATGATTGTGAGGAAGACATCCCCTGGACACTGGGAGGTTGTGAACTTTGAAAGGGAGCACAACCATGAGCGTTTAAGAAAATTCTTGCTCACAAAATACTTGAAGTCCCACAGAGACATACCAGCTGAAGAGAAAGAGTTCATCAAGTGGCTCCATGGATGCTGCAAACTGTCCATACACCGAAGGTGATGCTAAAAATTAGCGTGTTGAGTACCGTGCTAAATATAGAGGTAAAGATTTGAAGGCGACGCTTGAGTACTTTGAAGAATTGAAGAAGGAAGATCCGGAATTCTATTATAGTAACACTCTTGATGAGTTTGACAGGGTTGAGAATCTGTTTTGGGTGGATGGTGCAGCAAGGAGAACTTATGAGCTGTATAGTGATTGTTTGTCCTTTGATACTACTTATTTGACCAATGCCTACAACATGCCATGTGCTCCTTTCATAGGTATGTATGTCCAGCAAACAAAATTGCTAGTTTGCCCATTGATGGTTTTCATTTATTGTTATTTATTGGAGTCCAGAAAAAATACTGGTTATCACACTGACTATAATGCTGTATACTCTTTGAACAATTTGCTACTTTGAGAAAGCACAAGTTGACACACTAGTTGCACATAAGTTGCCATCTTTATTCTGCACCAGTTGATAGCCTTCAGCTATGAAAAAAAATACTAATAATTTGTATTGTGTTAACATGGATTGACAGGAATGGCATAACAATCCAGTTGGGTTGCGACTTTCTGAGGAATGAGAAGACTGAGGGTTTTCTCTGGCTGTTTACTGAATTCAAGAAAGCAATGGGCAGCAAGGATCCTGCAAATATAATAACTGATCAAGATATTGCGATGCAGGCTGCTATCACAGAGGTATTTGTCAGTTCAGTTCATAGCAATTGCCGTTGGCACATTATGGAAAAATGCTAGGAAGACAATGGGTGCTTTCTTGGATAGCAAGGGGGGTGGTAAGCAAGAGTTGGCCGATGACTTCAAGGATTGTATTGACAATAGCTTCACGCCGGCAGAGTTTGAGCATAAGTGGCAGGCTTTTCTGGATAAATATGAGCTCAACAATGATGAGAGGTTCCAACATTTGTATGACATGAGACATTGTTGGATTCCTGCGTATTTCATGCATTGTTTCTTCCCCTTCCTCCAAACAACAGCACGGAGTGAAGACTTCAATGCTGTCCTGAAGCACTATGTCAACCCAAAGAACTCGATACTCAACTTTGTGCAACAATATAAGAAGATACAACAAAGGATTTTCAGCAAGCAAGATTTGTAAGAGGCGGCCACAGCCACGAAGGTCCCACGCTACTTGACGGGGCACCCTATGGAGCATCAGATGAAGAAAGCGTATACGAGGATGTTGTTCAATGTGTTTCAACACGAGCTGCAGCTAAGTTCGAGCTACTATGTTGTTCGTGTTAAAGGGGATGACTTGATAGATGTTGTTCCGTACAGGCGTTTCCCCGATCTGTTGTATGGGACACGGACATTCAGGGTCATGTCGTCCAGGGTGGAGGGCTTGTATAGCTGCACTTGTTGCAAGTTTGAGAGAGATGGAGAGCTTTGCTGCTACATATTGAAGGTTTTTTACGCCCTTGCAGTCCGCAGGTGCCTGATCGGTACATTCTCCCTCGATGGTCAGTTGAGCCAGTGGTTGATAGTGGGGTGGAAGTTGACGCTAACGAGCCTCTTCAAGAAGCCCAGATTACAGACCATGGGAAACATGTTATACGTTACAGCAGGATGTGCACAAACTTTAATAAGATTGTGAGACCTTTTATGGCTGATGACGAGGGGTATGGCATAGTATCAAAACAAGTGAGTGCCCTACAAGTGAGGGGTATGGCGTCAAGTGTTCTTCCGGGGCTGGAGTGTGAACAAGTTGATATTGAACAACCCGCTGCGCCAAGGCCGCAGAACAAATCACGTAAAAAAACAAGCTCATCAACCGGAGGGGGTGGGGATCCAAATCTGTCACAACAGCCTAATGGTGCGTATTGTCTTAACTGAACGTAGCAACTTATACTTCCTTGCCCCTAGCAACTTCTACTCATTCAGCCTAGCAACTTGTACTCCCTGTTCTTGCAACTTGTGTGTATTACTCCTAACAACTTGAAATTGTTTTGACTTTTCAGAATCTCATGTTGCTGGTGCTGAGATTGGGGACCCACCAATAACCAAGAAGCAAGGGCGTCGAAGGTCAAAGAGATACAAGACAGGGTTGGGGTTGCTTCCCCCAAAAAAACCACCATGTGGCTATTGTGGTTCAACAGAACATACCACATCAATTTGCCCCGCCAAGCCGGCAAGGAAGCAAACAAAAGAACTCTCGGATAAATCACTAAATGAGGTTGCTGCTGCGTGAAAAAACAAGATGTGTTGCAGGGGGATGCATCTAACATTTTTTCCAGTTCCTTGTAATTTATTAAACTGCAATTAGTGATTTATGATTTTATTAAAGCATTGTGTGTGGTGATGTAATAATGAATAGCTGATGCTTTTGTATATTTCAAGCTTGCTATATATATGGATAAATATACTTTTAATAAAACTTTGTGTATGGTGGCGTATGAAAAAAAAAGATTGGAAAATTACAGCTTGCATGTTGAATTAAGTTAACAGAAACACAAAAAGGTACAGATCTGATGTATATAAGTTAATATTTCAAAAAAAAAGATCTGTACACAATTTGCTGTTTTGACTTCAGATAAGTTGCCTGTTGGGCTGGTCACAAATTGCCACTATAAATACCTCCATATATTACATAAGTTGCTGATCACAAAGGATACCTCCATATATTACATAAGTTGCTTCTCACACAGGAAAGTGGGGGGTAAAAAAATGATCAGCATATCCGAGAATTGTTTAAAACCACAGAGAACATCTATATACAGAGTGCATGCATCATGAAAAAATCACAAATTGTTGTTGGACTAGCCACAAATTGCATACAAGTTGTCCGTTGAACTAGTCGCAAGTATATTACAGAATATCTGAGCATATCTGAGCATCAATTAAAAATAAAATGGGAGCATCTATATACAGAGTATATGCATCATGTGAAAAATACACAAATCTCTCCTCCCCTTCCCCACTCCGCTCCTAGTCTACTGATTTGCCATCTTTCCCTTTCCCTTTGAGAATAGTTCAGTCTTATTCTCTAGCTTGTTGGCCGGGCTATGAAGCCACACATGAAGAACTCGCTTCCTCAGCTTCATTTCATCAAACTCCATCATATTTGGGAGGTTGTGTCCATCCCAGTGATCTATAGCCTTGAGGGTGAACAGACCGCAGTCATGACTGAGATTGAGGGCACAAAAAAAGAGAGACAAATGTTAGATAATGTAGAACTTACAAAATGTTACAATATCTACAGTTTGGAATTTAGTTTAGGATAAAAAGATAAGAATGACTTTGCTTACATCCCGAATTGCTTGTACCCCTCAATGAACTGCGTCTGGAAGTTGTAAATGGTAGGAATCTTGCACCCCTGAACCTTAGATGTGTACTTGTTCCATAGGGTAATCACTTTTGCACGCACCTGATTGGCTTTCCATCTCAATTCAGCATTGTCGCTGTTCCTTAGAGAGTCTATGATTTGAAACTTCTTATCTAGAATATTTACAGCAAATGCGAACCAGTGGCCATCGCCGCCCGGCTGCG
The DNA here is from genome assembly GCF_016808335.1 of Panicum virgatum. Lineage (NCBI taxonomy): Eukaryota > Viridiplantae > Streptophyta > Magnoliopsida > Poales > Poaceae > Panicum > Panicum virgatum. The sequence continues at coordinate 47,596,661 of NC_053144.1, read as the reverse complement.
CTATATTCTCTTGGTGCACGGGAAAGAGTATCTGTAGAAAAATCAGTTGAATAACTCACATGATAACAGAAAATAAGTTGCTGCTAAGGGGATGAATAAGTTGCTGGAAAAGAAAATCGAGTTGCTGATAAAAAAATGCTACTGAACTGCGCAAACATGCTAATCCAATTCAATTTATGTTCTGCATTCGGTTAAAAACATAATGTGAAACAAAAATGACGCTGTGAATGGGAAGTGATATGCAATGTTCAGCAATTGAAGCAGTATGCTGTGAGTCTGTGACCTCGACAAATATCTAACTTTGAATATTGCTATCAGAAAGCTACCTAACTCTGAATGTTGCAAATCACAAACTACTCATTATTCTTAATATTTGCAAATCAGAAAACAAAGACATTGGAAAACTACTCCTTAGTAATATTGTAATTACCAATGGGTTCCATGGGCTAAAATTTGCTATAATCATACAACACAAGTTTGCAAACTAGGTTACTAGGCAGACAGCACAAAGTTTTCAAGAAAAAGAAAAATGTGGTTTTATCATTTCATAGTTTGAATCGCGAAACTCAAAAGCGTTCTTGACAATGTTGTTGTTCATGGGCCCTGTCATCATTTGGATCTGTAGCAAAAAAAAGTATATGGCAAAAAATGCTCAGATATGCACATGGGGGCATACTTTCAAAACGATAAGATACACAAAGATGTCAGAGGGGTCAAAGGGGGGAAAATGATATTACCGACACCCATGGGGATATTATCTTTGTCCTCTTCTTTCTAGGGTCCTGTGACAGCACGTAAGTCCCGAGATGCATGGCGTTGGTGCCTAGCGATCTCCCCATAACCATGCCCGCTGCTACCTCATGTGTTGTAAGTGTTATCTCTTTGTATTCAAAGAATATTGTGCTGCCAAACAAGAAAAGGTTTTCTCCATGACTGATGGGCGGAAAAAAAAAGATGGGGGGATAAGATCAAGGTATATTGCCATACCCCTCTTCGTGCCTGGTGTGTCTGCATATGACGATGTACAGTTCATCTTCTGTTGCAAGTTGACCCTTGTCCATTTCTTGAGAATCCTCATCGTCTGTAAATCCCAGTGAGAAGCTTGGAGCATCGGGTGCATCCTTGAAACCTTTGTTGTCCTTCAAGTTGTCGACACGCTGCTATCGGAACACATACACGTGCACAAAAAATTAACACTTGCATGCTGTATATCGGATTGAAAAAAATGAGAAGAAAAGAAAACATGGGTTGCTATTACCTTTTCTATTGCTGCTTTATGCATAGCTTCCGTGCGCTCATCACCAAGTGTTTGGGTTGCAGTCTATGTAATGAAGACAAAAAAACGGATTAGCATAAGTTGCTGGTTTGCAAAAAAATGTGATGGGGCACATTTGCATGCGTGAGTTGCTACCTCAGCTTGTTTTGGGATGGTATCTGATTTTTCTGGAAACTTCCTCGCATACACTTTGGTCGCTGCTGCACCAGGAAGCGGCTCTACCTTTCCCTCATCTTGCTCCTTTGCAGTATTGGATTTGGGCACCATCGGTGGCAAGCCTCTCCCTCTTGTGCTAGCAAGCTTTTTCCTTGACACTACATCTGACCGCTCCGCCTTTCTCTTTGTTCTCTAGGATTTGGGCACTTCTTCCGGAAGATTGTCCACAGGCAGGGGTTGCAACAAATCTTCCAGAAGCTTGGCCTCAAACTTTTTTTCTTGCTCTTTCGGTTCAGAATCCATCTCATCGGACATTGTGACCGTGTCCTTCGCCCCTTTAAATTCCTTTTCGACAATATCATTGAAGAATTCCTTCTCATTGGGAACGAGCGGCACATCGAGGAACTCAGGTGGTTCAAAGATCAAAGGCTTCCTATTGGGCAGTGTAGCCATTAAGTCCAGTAGTGTCATACCTCCCGGAAGCCTGTACCGATTTGCTGGTGTAATCGGTGACAATCCGCTAAACTCAGAGCTGGATTGTGTGCCCGATTGCGTACTGCATGGTGTGCCTTGATAATTGTCACCAGCCTCATCTTTAGGTGATGGTGCTTCATCAAAATCTGTCAAAAAAATAGATGATGTGGTCAAATATAAGTTGCTACAGAACGAAACATAAGTTGCTGCTAAGCAAAATTATAAGTTGCTAAATAACTCAATCCAAGTTGCTGGTTCAACCAAAAAATTACTGATACAAAAATTGCTGTTGGACTGATAAAAAACATATGTTTACCTTTCTTTCCATCATCTCTGATGCTAACATCATCCTTTGATGCTTTGTCGTCATCCTTTGCTGCTTTATCGTCGTCCTTTGCTCCTTTATCATCATCATTGGATGACGCACCTTTAGATTTATCACCAGACTAATCTTTGTGTGATGATGGTTCATCAGATACTTAAAAAAACATAAAATATAAGTTGCTGCTATCTCCAAAAAGAGAATATGCTACTGAACCAATACAAGTTGTTGGAAGCATTCAATACAAGTTGCATACCTGATTGTTTGCTGGCTGGTTCGGCTTTGTTGGTCTTCTTTCGGTCGTTGGCCCCATCATTTGAAACGCCATCATTGTGGTCGTCTTTATTCCTTTGTTTATTAGCAGCCTCATCTTTACATGAGGCTCCAGAGGCAGATCCTGCGAAGATAAAATAATAAAGAACCCTTGAGATTTCCATTGATCTTGCTACCAATATACAAGTTTTGATCCAACATATCATGTCAACATATTTACCTTGGTTGCCTTTCATCGACTTGTACTCTATGTCATCATCTTGCTTGTTTGCATTATCTACATCTTCAAATCTAACCTTCTTCTTGCTTTGCACTATCAAAGAAAAAGAAATGTTTCTGTTAGAAAAACAAAACTATAAGAATCATATGCGATGCTGTTAGTCATTACCTTCGTTCTCAGTAGCTCTTGGGTCAATTTGTGATGAATTGATATCATCTCCAAATCCATCGTTGTTCTCATCATCTTCGTCCCCCTCTATGTCGCAAGAGCCAAAGTTGGCATAATCTTCATCGCTGCTGGAGTCTTCTTCATCACTCCTAATCTCACCGAGCGATTCTTCCAGAATGTCGTTCTTCCTTTTACTCCTAACCTCTCGGGTACCTTTAGAGGTACCGGGGCCTGCTTGACCTCCTTCTGCATGTGCTTCTTGCTGTTGTACCCCTTGGCACAACTTTTGTGTAAGGTTGACAAAAGATTGATTGATTGCAATGCTGAACTCGCTCAGTGCACTTTTGAGGACCTCCCAATTCTGCAAAAAAGAAAAAAATTGCAAAAACATAAGGTAGCAACGAAAATCATAAGATGGTTGGATTATATGAGAGAAATGCGGGAGAAAAATGATGCGTGATGATAGAAAAAAAGGATGGAGGGCAGAAACATCCAACAATGACCGATTCCGGCATGTTTGAATCGATGAATTGTTGGATCTTTTCTGGTGGGATCATCGTTGTTCTTAAATGTTCTGGCTTTTGCTGTACAAAAAAAGGAGAAAAGGTGTGCATGAGTGAATAAAAAAAGGTTACTGGTTTACACAGGCAGTATATAACTTTGCATGTATAACTCTGTGACTCTGTACATGTGTATCCAACACATGTATAACTTGCTACTTACACATACAAGATATTTACAAAGTTACTAATTCCCACACATGCAGAAAGTTGGAGGGAAAAAGATATTCGTGCATGAATCTTACTTGTAGTTTGCCGAACTGAGTCTCGGAGAGCTTATCCATGAGGCAGACTTTGGAGACGAGTTGTCCCGTCCACGCAGCGGCTCTTACTTCCAAGTCGTTGTTAACGATATCACCAACATCAAGTGAATCTAGATACAATATCTGCATGCACAAAAAGAGCATATTGAACACCAAAAAAAGGATAGTCAGGTCTTGAGAAAAAAGAAAAAGAGAGACTGAAAAATGAAAAAGACAAGGTGCTACAAGTCTAGTGTCCATACGGTAAGGAAGAAGAGGCACCCGAACACAAACTTTCGCTTCCCAGACATAAACTTTGCAATTCCTTTAATGAGTCTGTCCACTACTAGTTTGCACCAGTTGTATCCTTTAATCTCTTCGGTGATTGAAATGGAATGGAAAGCCCTCACACACAACTTTGGGCTTGATGTTGGGCACAAGAAGGTGCTAATTTCAAACATTAGCCAAACATTCAACCATTTGTCATCTATTGATTTTTTTCCCTCACCAGACAACCATTTTTCAACTTCTACAAATGATGGTGCCTTATGATCATTCACATGGCCGAAAACTTGATAGAACTCAGTGAATGTATCAGAATAACTCTTCTTTTCATAAACGATAGAGTTCGGGCCCATTGGTAACTCGGGCACTCGTTTAACAGCTTTATCGTCCACCTTTATTGTCCCCTTGTATGGGATCACCAACTCGGACTTGTTGATGTCGAAATTGTTAACTAGCCAAGTTGACAACTTCTCAGGAACAATGTTGCACTTGATTTCAAGGAGTCCCTCAAACCCAACACTTGCAATTCGCTGTTTCTGATTACCCTTGAGATTTTCATTGATCTTGCTCAGTCTTTTCGCTGATCCTTTTTTCCTTATATCCTAAAAGAAGAAACGAAGCATTTAATGAGTTTGCACACAATTCATGAATTCAAACTGGTTAAAAAAAGATTCATACAAGCTACCACATAATTCATGTATAAAGCTGCTAGAGCGGACATACTACAAGTTAACCATAAGAAGAAGAAAAAAGGATTCATGCAGCATAGTTTTTCTGCTCTGAATGATACCTGCTCTGCATGCTTTCTTCCTTCATCAACTTCTGTCGTTTCATCATTCACTACACTGCCTCTAGAAGTACCCTTGTCTGCTCTAGAAGTAGCCCTAGTCGTTCGCTTTGGAGACGGGGCTGTATTAGTAGCTTCAATATTGCGTTTCTGGGCCATGCTATAAAAAAAGTGCATAAAGAAAATGTGTCAGACAAAATAATAACCCCCATGATAAATAGAATAAGTTGCTGCGAAAGGGATGAATAAGTTGCTGGAAAAGAAATCAAGCTGCTACGTGGGTTCAGAGAAAAAAACAAAGTTCAGTGGGTCCTAGTGTCAACAAATCATCCTCTGAAAATAATAACCCCCAGTTGAATAATAACCCCCCATGATAAACAGAATAAGTTGCTGCATAGAGAATGAATAAGTTGCTGGAAACAAAAATCAAGTTGCTACGTGATCATAGAACTAAGCAAAAATAATTTATTCAAGATAGCATCACAACTGTGACTACTCTCAAGAATCATATAGAGTAGGGCTATGGCAAAAATCGGGTCAATATGATAAACGCCTAGGTCTGTGTCATCCAATATTGCTGCTAGAATCACTGCTGATGCAACAAAAACATGATTCCAATGATCACACAATGAATGCTCATCCACTGAAAACCATAGCCGATATTTATGGATTTCCAATTTCTAATGAATACTAAACAATCAATTTTGGCTCCAGTAAAAACATGATTTCAATTTCTAACGAACACTAAACAACCTCAGAAATCTAGCATCATGAAGCATCATATCAATTTCCAGTAAAATCATGATTTCAATTTTCGCCGCAGCAGAAGCATCATGAAGCCGCCCATTCGTTTTATGGCCAAGGAAACACGATTTTCCTTCCAGAGGCTGATCATAATTCCAGCAGCAGTAGCCACAGTCGCTGCGGGCACACAGCCAGGGCCTTTGTCCGCAACCAAGACACCCCATTCACTGTAGTGTTGCATCTTATGCTGTTCAAGGAAATGGGCAGACCTATAGCTCCGCATAAAAGAACCCTTCTAACTGCCCTGCAACTGTGGTTGCTGTTCTGCCTCAACCTCCAGCTACTCTGCTCCTATGGCCTCTAATGAATACTAAACAATCAATTTTGGCTCCAGTAAAATATTTCGGTTTTGGTTGTCTACTGGAACCTACTCTAACATCCTCTTGGTGTCTCATGGTGCTATATGTTTTCCTTGAAAAAAAAACACAAAAATGATACAAAGTTGCCACACAATTTGATACAAAATTGCCTTAAACAAAACAACTAGGCAGAAAAAAAATTGGAGAATAGAGAGTAGTCACCGTGATTTCCCAGCAGGGGGAAGTGGTGCCGTGCCGGGCGCTGCCCTCATCGGGGAGTTGGCGCCTCCCCCACGACTCGACGCCCTTGTTCGCGGGCGACCCGCGACTTCATTCGCTGCGTCCTCATCGGATCCTGGGTCCGCGGAGGTGGAGGAGGTAGTCGGCCTAGGACCCCGCATCGCAAGCGCCTTCCTCCATTGACGCAAGCCGCCGGTGCCGCCGCGGCCAGCACCTCCCGGCAGGGCCTCCTCTCCAGCGCCGCTGGCGGATGTTCCCGCCATGCCGCCTCTGCCGCTACTCCTCGCAGCCGCCTCCGCCGTTGCTCCCCGCTCGAGATCCACCTGAGCAGGGGCCTCTGCAAACCCCCGTCGGGTCCTCCCGCCGGTCCGCCAACCTCCGCCGGCAGCACCTCCGCGCGAAGCGGCGGCAGTTTGCCCGTAGGAGCAGGGCGATGCGGGATGAGGAAACAACCCTGGATCCGGATTTGGAATGGGGGGAGGGGATGTCGGGGCGAGTTGATGGGCCGGTTTGGACGCGGCCTGCTGGGCTGGGCGGTCGCGCGCTCGCCGTGGGGCGCGACCAGTCGTTCCTTAGCATTTTCCTTTGGCAATGTCGTTGGAGAGTTTTTACTACACGCACATGCAAGGCCGAGAGTGGAATTTCAGTTTTTTTTTGACGGGTGAGTCCGAGATCGTGTCTCGTGGGCTGTAGGCCCATTCAAGAATCGAGCCCGCTGCCGCCGCGTCCGGCCTAATTGGATGGAAAACCTAAACAGTCGTGTGGTGTGAGCCTTTTTTCATTTTTATATTTAAAAAATTAAAATTTGAAAATATATGGCCGTTCCAAGAAATTTCAAAAATGGGCCCCTGTCGCCCATGGGGAGGGCGACAGCCCCCTGTCGTCCAGGCATGGGGCGACAGGCCTTTTTTTAAAAAAAAATTTACAAACCGGTCCTCGATCAGCGCGGCGCGGGGGCTCGGCGGCCGGGGGGGCCTGCCCCCCCTCGGGCGACAGGGTCCCCTCCTCTATATAAGCCCCTACCCTCATTTCCTCCTCATTGGAACGGTCATATATTTTTGAAATTTTAATTTTTTTTTTAAATATAAAAATAAAAAAAAGGCGCCTGTGTGGAACGGGCCGTTTCTGTTGTATGGCCCGTTGTGAAGGAACTCCGGAATTTGCAAAACCAAAAAGGAACAGAAAATTGAAGCCCGGGAAAACTGTATAGATGTTGAGTAGTATACAGTTGGCATATATACCTCGAAATATGTTTTTAAGAACTTAGCAGGAGGGCTATCGATAAAGAAGTAAAGAAAAAGACTCAAATTTAAGCAAACAATGGCCACCCCAAATAGCTTCAAACGGAAAACAGCAACAAACGACAAATCTCAGAACACAGATTTCTTCTAATTTTTTCATTTGCTAGAACAGATAGTTGTAACAACTATGAAATTTGCTCAGTCCCAGGTCCCACCGAGACTGGCCTTAAAGATTAGCTATTACTTTCCAGGCTCCAGAATCAGCACTGTCAGGCATTTTTGGGACTTGCAGGACTGATTTGTCCCGCCTACCAAACAATGAAACAAGGCAGTACTATGGCCTAGCTAGTCCAGATATTTGTTCTCCGCCACCGCCACCACCACCACCCACTTGTTCATTCCCCAGCATCCCGTTCCCTCCTCACACTTCAAAGGCGGCGCGCGCGTTCGGTTCACCTGGCGTCCGACGAGGAGTCCTGTCCAATCTTCCGGCCACTCCAACAATCCATAGCCGCCGTAGCACCACGAGGCGGCAATCATCTGATCTGAAGAATGATAGAAAAAGGAAGCCTGGTCCATGGGCAACTGGGCATCATGGACATGGACTACTACAAAATTCACCAGATGATCGCATCCTTCCATACGGAAATGATTGTCCCGCTGTGCATCCACGTCACTGCTTGCAAGAGCGTGTGCAAGTGCACTGAACTGCCGCGTCACCTGCCAATAAAAACGGGCACCCGCCAGCAACCAAAAAACTTCGAAATGATGATGAAATGATGAACACAACACAGGCAGCGGTGACGCCGACGCAGTACTTGTTCCCAACGCCATTTTCATGGCGAGCCGTGCCATCGGCGGATCGCCATTACGCCACGGGTCTCGCCGCATAAACACCCGTCAGCCTCGGCCTCGTTCCAATCAAAATCAATCCCACGATGACGCGCGAGCTGCGACCTACCACTAACAACAGACTAAACGGTCGCCATTGCCGGACGTTCTCCCTGTCGATGCTGCTGTTCTTGTTGATCCAATCATCGGCGGCGTCGGAGCCCGGCCAAAGCCGGCGGTCGCCGTCGCGGCGCCCAGGCTGCCGCCGCTGGCCCAAATGCGGTGACCTATCGATCGATGAGCTCGTCGCCTCTCCGCTGACGTACCACCAGCCGACTAAGTGGTAGGTTTGACATTTATATACATGGTCATGGACCATACCGCATCCATTCGATCGATCCGGTTAGAGTCTCCGGCCCCGGCCGGCCCGTGCCGTCAGACGCCACGCCGGCCTCTTCCTCTGTTGCCACAATAATCCCCAATTCTTTTTAGCGAGTCAGAGACGAGTGATCTGAAATCCCAGCTGCTCCGGTCCGTCACCCGCCTGCGCTCTTGGCTCCAGTTGGCCCCTTTTTTCCCTTTTTTTTAGAAAAAAAAACAGGTTCCGGTTGATTTTGACCTGCAACTCGTCTGCCGCGACCGCGAGCCGTTGGCCGTTGCCCATGCGGCCATGCCTGGCAGCAACTTGCTTGGTGTCATCTCAAGAGCTTGCAAGTGCAGGTTCGGTGAGCCAGTGGCAGCGTGCGTCCAGTACTCCGGTGCCGGCCGGCGTCGAGGTTTATCCGTGTGTTCGCGCGGTCTCGCCTTGGCCACCAGACGCCGGCCGGCCGCGTGTCCTGATCCCGCTGTCGACCGCCGGCCGCCGCTTGCTCGTGTCGCCGTCGGGTGGTGATTGCTCGGAGATTCATGTAAGCATGGACGGCGATGTTGACGTCGCGCTTATTGCGCTGCGCCTCGCCGGAATTGATTGCTGCAGTGCTCGCTTCGCCGTCGACGCCGCCGTGGTCTCTGACCCTCTGATCAGACCGCCACCGGAGACGCTTTCTGGATTCTGAGACTTGGGCGGCAGAGATCGGATTTGTCAGCGAAACCGCTCCTCCCTCGGAATGAAATCCAGCCGAAACAGTGTGCCGCGCTACGCCATGTCATCCCATCTCGGAAACCCCTAACGCGCACTAGCTAGAAGCTATACCCAGCTCGGCGCCGCACGACGTCGGTCTCCACTTGCCAGTGACGGCGACGCATCGAGCTAGCTCCATTCAAGCTCCAATCGAGCACTAGCAATGCCGCCGGGCCAGACCTGAGAACACAACCACCCAGGGAATGCGGAAACCATGGGCTTGCAATGCAATGCAAGAGCGAGCGAGCCCTTCCTTATCGGAGGCCATGCCAGGATTGAAGCCGCGCAGGTGGGGCAGTGCGAGCCCTGTTCTTTTCGCGAGATACTTCGAGCGCGCCGGATCGACGGCCATAACTCGCTGCGGCGCCGCGAGTTATTGCGCGGGCGCGCCACGGGTGTGCCAGTGCCAGTGCGAGTGCCAGTAGCCGGGACTTGATCGTGAGTCAACTCCGGCCTCCGCCATTCTCAATTACTCATGGAAATGCGGCGCGCAGATGGGACAACAAGAAGCACCTTCTATACTTTATTATAATAACTAGTCTATCAATTCGTGCCCCAGTATTAGTTAGAGATATCTAATATTTTTTTCTCTTATATACATGAATATATGGTGATCCACGCATTATAGTTAGTATTTTTATATAAATAATAATATAAATAATATATTAATAATGATGAAAATAGTAATTTAGAATTTTATATTGATACGCTTTAAAAATTTATTATAATAATATAATTTTGATTCAGATTTGGAATTTATTTTAATTTTTTATTATGATATCATTGGATAATATTTATGATTATTTACATGAAGATTAGAGGGGTTACTCTAAATCATTTTTTATGATGGCAGAGGTGAGTAATTTAGATACATGTGTCGGGGTTACTTTAGTCTGTTTTTATATTGGCAACAGTGGATAATTTATTAGAAAAAATAACAGATCTAATGGCTATTATAATTAGAGTTGCGGAATTGATGGCTGAATATTTCTTATTTTTGTGAAAATTTGTAGAATTTCTCTATTTTTTTAGACTGTCCACCTAGGATTTTAGATGGCTTCACCTGGAGGCTCCAAAAGAAGCCTCCAATTAGTAATAGTAAGATGGAGGCAACATTCTTCTTCTTCTCTAAAAATAAAGAAAACAACCAAACTTGTGGCTCTGGGCTTCCATTAGATTTTTTCCCACTACATTGTCATATCAGTCAAAACAAATTTTTAAGACTAAGAAGGGAGAATGGGAGAGCCTGCGGCATTGTTATAAAAAAGATGTGAGCAGTAATTTAACTATTACTAATTGGAGGTTTTTTTTGAAGCCTCCAGGTGAAGCCACCTAGAATCCTAGGTAGACAGTCTAAAAAATAGAGAAATTCTACAAATTCTCACAAAAATCAGAAACATCCGGCCATCAATTTGGCAACTCTAATCATAATAGCCATTGGATCTGTTATCCTTTTAAATAAATTACCCACATTTGCTATTATAAAATAGACTAAAGTAACCCCCTAAATATGTATCTAAATTACCCACCTCTGCCATTATAAAAAATAATCTAAAGCAACCCCTAATCTTCATGTAAATTACTCACTTATAACATTATAAAATAATATCAAATAACCATCTAAATTTTCATATATATTATCTAATGATAACATAATAAAAAGTTAAAATGAACCAAAAATCTAAATCAAAATTATGTTATTATAATGAAATCTTAAAGTGCATCAATATAAAATTCTAAATTACTATTCCTATTATTATTAATATATTATTTATATAAACATACTAACCATAATGTGTTTGTTACCATATATTCATGTATAAGAGAAGAGATAAGAATACCAATTTTTATGTTGTTCACATAGCTCAAACAAAGTGTTCAATTAAACACATATCAAACATATATGCAAGTGTGATGCGAAGTGAGAAAAAATTGTTAGTAACTAAATCTATCACATTTATTACAATTACATAATGATAAATATGTATTTTTGCAGTACTAGATTAAAATATTTAATTGGTTGAAGAGAGTGTGAGATAGATAATTATTGGATATCTCTAACTAGCCCATGCGGGAGCACGGGTTGATAGACTAGTGACCCACAAACGCTAAGTACAGGTTACAACAGGGGCATCGTTTTCAGCTTCAACCAAAGCCTGAATTGCTGACGGGGACGCTCGGCTGCGATTGTGAGTTGTACGTGACACTCATCAGCTGTCAAAATCCTACGCCATACGCTTCGTCAACCACCGTGCATGTTGATGAACAAAACTGGGGTCCAAGGCATGGATGATGACAGTGGCCGTGGCCGGGCGCTCCTGCAGGCTGCACGTCTGTAGCTGTCCGAGCGGAACTCAGGCAGGAATGCACACCCATACCCATTCATAGGCCACTAGGTTTCCCTCTTGCTATTTTTATTGTTATCATCATCACATCCTGGCCATTTGAAGTTATTCATCCCCAACCCACAAATACTCGCCTTAATTTTCTTTCTGAGAGTGACTAATAATGACAAGCCCATGAGTTGATCCAGCACCAACACCAACTAGTTTTCGGAGTTTAACTAACAAACTACGACACTGCCGAAATGCAATTTTTTTGCGTGGCTAGCATTTTTTTTTTAGGCAATGTCAGAAGCTCTATTAATTGAAGATATAGTTACAATTATTGGCAAGTGCCTATAAAAGAAAGTTTGGGGCACTGCCAATCTGCCATTCTAAATTATTAGGCTCTCCTTCACCAAAACGCTCCTAGCACATTCATGTGCTACTTCCCTCCGTCCTGAAATGTAAGATATTTTTATTTATTCTAAGTCAAACTGTTTTGACCGAAATTATTGAAAAGGGTGATAATATTTTGAATGTCAAAAGAATAATAAGATTCATTATAAGATATAATTTTTCATAATTCACTATTTGATTTATTATATACTAATATTTTTCTATAAATTTGGTCAAATTTAAACTACTTTGACTTGGAATAAGACAAAATGTCTTATACTTCTGGACAGAGGAAGTACTCTATTAGCATCTCAGCGAGAATAAGGAAATTTTACTAATAAACATTATCTAACTAGCTCCTGGACATCATGCCAAAGTGCTTGCAAGCATCGACCGCTCCCCATCACGAGAATTTAGCAAACTTATAAGATTGATACTATCTGATTCCACTATAATCTTGTTGAAGCCCATGGCGATTGCCATTTTCGTGGCTAGCATTAAAAAACTGTCTGTTGATCGACTTTAACCTCGTGGGCCGTGGCTGTCCGAACATGAGCACATCCCTCCATGTAGACTGGCGTCGTCGGAGACAAGCCTCTATCTATTTTGTGATAACCCATGGGTGGTCAGTGATGAACTCCTTCCGAATAACTGGTGTCGGTACCCTGTAGCAGAGATACCCACTCCTACTGCAGCAAGACAGGACTCGCGTAGTCATCCGTAACTACGCCATAAGGAGCAGAGCAGCCGGGCCCCACGGGTCAGGCTCTTACCTCACCAGGCCAACGGCCCCGGACCCGCTCCCCGCTCTGGGACGGGTCCGGTGATGCCACGTGACCCTGAGGAGGGGAAGCTCCGCGCCAACAGCCGAGGGCTCGGACCCCGACCTCCCCGCGTCCGTCCGGACCTCCCATGCGCGTAGAACCAACATACCGCCGGGGCGGGGTCTGGGGGCGCCACGTGTCCCGCAGGCGTAGGCGCGGGCGCGAGTCTTCCGCTGGAAGACTCGCCCACCCACCGCATTCAATGCGGGTGGTTGAGGCGTGCTCTGCCGCCGCGGCACGCGGGGCAGCCTTTGTCAGGCCTCACTGTAGACCGCATATTACCGAGGTACACAGTGCAGCTGCATGCGCCGCATCCGCGCAGAGCCCGTCTGCCACATTAAATGGATACGACGGCACGACACCTTTTCATCATACCGCCTACGCCGCAAGCTACACCCTGGCGCCGTTTCGACAAGACAGGGCATGGCTATGCCGGACGGAGGATTCCCACGGGCAGAGCAAGGAAATCCAGGAATGAGATTTTCGTCGCCTGCAATGCCATAATGTCTGAACAATATGTCATTTTATACTACATCGTTGGGCCCACCTGTCGGGGACTCAACGGCCATGTACGCGCCTCCCTTGAGATATAAAAGGGATGCGCTCGTTGCACACTTCAGAAAACACTCCAAGACTCTCACAACACAAGCTCGGTTCCATGCCGAACAACCCTGCTCTCAACCTCTTGAGAGCACACGCAATACAACACACAGTGGACGTAGGGTATTACGCTCCGGCGGCCCGAACCACTCTAAAACATGATGTGTTCATCGCGTTCTACCACCGAGATTGGGCTAATCCTAGCTAACCCCCGAGTACTCACCCTCTGGGTTTAGGCGGGTGCACTACGCCACCCGGCTGTGGGTTTGCACACCACGACAACTGGGCACAAACTCACTCGGTGCACTAGCGGTGGACAAATCTGACCAGTGCTTGACGCGTGAGCAGGTGCGGACTTCATTAGGGCAACTTTAGTGTATGGAACATGAGGGTGGTACTAAGCTCGGGCCACATCATGACTGCTAGCTAAGCAAAATTCAATCCAGTGTATTGCACCTCCTTGCACCTCATCCATGGACTAAGCTGGGACCCAGCTTTTCCCAACCTCCCTCTCCTCTCTCCCTCCTCTTTGCACCGGATGCCACGATAGGACACCGGTGCTAGCAACTACTAAGTTAGCACCTTCGCTCCAATATATTGCACCCTCTCTGCTTTTCTCTCTCTCTTCATGACTCTTAGCCACAATGTTGGAGCAGCTCTTACCGGCTGCACCATCATCGTACTTTGTTGGGCGATCTAGAAGGAGATCAATACGAATCACCACCTACTTAGGGCAAGCCTACTGCAAAAGATCAAAGGATGAAGCTTGACTTTTGATGGCGGTTGGAGCAAAGCATGCATCTAGCCACGATATCCTTCAGCGTTTGTAGTAGTGGCTCCTCTTTGTACGGTCATTTTTTCTTTCATTTTTGTGGTTATCTTGTGAGGATGAGTAGCGTTTGGAACTGCCCCTAGTTCTTGTGGCAGACCCGTTGTTGCTGGAGCTAGGCTGGTGCCGCTCGTCGCCCCTCTAGACTTTATTATTCCTCTTTTCATAATATAATTAACAAGCAACTCTCCTGTTAGTTCCTTTTTTAAAAAAGAAAATGCATGTATATTAGGTACGTCTACCATTCACGATTTGCACTTGAACTTGATGAGAAGATCAGATGAATGGCGAGTACTCGTATTCAACATCAAACAACCCTTCCTCCCCATACCTGTACGTTCACTTGCCCATCCGATATCTTCCTACTGGTAGCCGACTCCTTTGTTTTATTTAGGCTCTGTTTGGCAGGGCTCCAAACGCGGCTTCAGCAGGAGCCCTGCCAAACGGTGTGTTGTGCACTAGCTCCGCGCGAGGAGCCGCCCATGGAGCCCCTCGCGGCTTCCACACGCGAGGAGGAGCCAGGAATTGGTGGCTTCGCGCGGCTCCGGCAACCCTTTGCCATACCTGCCCCCAGGTGGGGTCCGCTGGAGCGTGGCCCGCGGGGACGAGATGGCCGGCGGCGAGGGCCTGCGGAGTCGGGGACGAGGTGGCCGGCGGCGAGCCACCGGGCGAGGCCGGGACGAGTTGGCCGGCGGCGAGCCAACGGGCGAGGCCGGGACGAGGTGGCCGGCGGCGAGCCACCGGGCGAGGCCGGGACGAGTTGGCCGGCGGCGAGCCAACGGGCGAGGCCGGGACGAGGTGGCCGGCGGCGAGCCACCGGGCGAGGCAGGGACGAGGTGGCTGGTGGCGAGCCTAGGCGCGCGACCTGCGGGGTCGGGGAGGAAGTGCCCGGCGGCGGCCGCGCGGAGGAGGTGGCTGGCGGCGGATGCGTGGAGGAGGAGGCGCCGGCCGCCGCTGCTTTGGGAGGAGGAAGAGGCGCGGGGCGCCGCGATTGGTGGAGGATGAGGTGGCGCGGGCCACCGCGATGGGTGGAGGAGGAGGAGGCGCGGGCTGCCGTGTTCAGAGGAGGAGGGGGCGCGCGGCGGGAGCTCGAGGCCGAGGAGGGGGCGGCGGCGGCGGCGGGATCATGAGGCTGGGAGGGAGCCGGCGACGGCGAGAGCGAGGCGGGGGGGGGGGGGTTGGTCAGCGGCGAGAGCGAGGCGGGCGCCGGGGAGGTGCGCCGAATGGATAAGGAGGAGGAGGGGGGAAAAGAAAAGGGAGAGGAAAAGAAAATGAGGGGAAATAAATGAAAAGAAAGCAAATAGAAAAAAAGAAAAAAAGGGCAGTTTAGACATTTCACAACCTCAATCTAACTGGAGGAGCTGTTTTGCCAAACATTTTTTAAAACGACTTCGGCTCCACCCGAGAAGCCGCTCCACCAGATGAGTCGGAGCCGGAACTGTTTTTCGAGGAGCCGGAACTCTACCAAACGGGCCCTTGTTCCCTAGCTCTCTGACCCTAGAAGTAGTTGCCGCCAGCTCCACGAGGCCAACCACGACATGACAACACCATGGCATCCTCTCCGTGCATGTTATCGGCGGCCACCATTGTCATGCTATGATATCATGTTGCCTCTTGGCTTGCTTAGTTTAGGGCGTATTTGGCGGCATTGCTCCAACTTGAGAAAATTCGTGGAGTTCCTGGAGCTATTCATACCCAGCTCTAGAAATTCTTGTAGCTAGAGTTGTAAATAAACCAAAGGTCTTTTGTTGAGACATTATATTTGTATTTTAGATTTAAAATAAATATATATAATATTTTAATCTACTTTACAAACTTCAGATCCAGCATGGATTTCAGAGGGGAAGTCATGCCGATTGAACTCTTAACTGGACTCCCTCAACGGCTCCTGGCTGGCTCCACGGAAGAAACCCCCGAAATCCTGCTAAGAGGATCCGGGAGCAGCAGCTGAAAAAACTAGCATTTTAAAACCGTTTTATCTTAATTAGAGAAACCGCTTCACTAGAGAAGTTTCAGCTGGAGTTGTTTCAGTCACGGACCCTTAGTCGACTGCGGCGCGTGTCAGAGAAGCATTTTACCAGTAACAGCCGGCGACGGAAGATAGACGGGGACTTGATTGATGCATGTTTTATTCTCCAAGTGGCGGAGGATAATACCAGTTTGGTTGCGCTTACGTCGGGTAGGGCTTTTTTTTATGGGAGTTCCAAATGTTTTCGCCGAGCCCATGGTCGGGTGTGACGCGCGTCTTTTGTTTTGTGTGGAAGTAAACATCAATCAAGTTCCCATTTTGTTTATTCGAAGAGAAAACGAGTTCAGAATAGATACTCCTATCAGCTGGCCGGTAGTCAACTTTTTCCCTACCTGGTCACGTCAGTCCAAACAGATAGAGAAGAAGAATGGGGAAAATGCATTTACAGCCAGAGCCTGCAGCATTGTTAATTGGTTGTTCTATGCGGGCAGGTGATGACTCAAACGCCAGTGCAAAATTACGAACGGGGCGTCGCTTTCAGATTCAACTAAACTCTGAATCCCTGACGGGGACGGACGCTCGGCTGAAGCTGCTGGCGTTCAGCAATCAGCAGCAGCCGTCGGAGTCTCAGAGATCGACACACCACGCTCGGCAAACCGTCGGGCTTGCCTTGCTGATGCACCAAACCGGCGGTGGCCATGGAGAAACTCCACTCCTGCAAGTATTGCGTACCCAGAAGGAAGCCCTCAAGCAATGCACACCCATACTACTCATCAGGGTTTACGTTTTCGTTTTTGAAAAAAAATTCGGTGGCCACCGGAAACGGTATACCAGCCGAAATTTCGCGGTTTTCCGGTGATTTCGACCGGAAAGAGTTTTCAAATTCAAAATTCCGAAATTTCGGTTTTCCGGTCGGAATTTCGTTGCATTTTGCCGGAATTCCGTTGCTTTTCACCGAAAAATGATGGTAATGGTTGGAAAATGATGGAAAATTATGTATTTATGAAAAAAATTGACCTTTCGGCCATGCTGCCACACAATGTCGGCCATTGTCCTACAACGTTGCAAAGAGGTATAGTGTAAGTAAATACGCTAGACATTCACGCAAGCTTATAAACTAAAAATAGCTACGAGCCTATCACTCAACCATTTCTATATGATCAGATATCTGGAACTCACATTTCCCACTAACCTATTTCAGATCAACACAAATATTAATGCATGTTTCTCTACAACTTAGCATAAGTGTAAAATCAACATAATATCAATATCATTGATCTAACCATTTCTTGTTAAAACTTATGAAAAACATCCAAACAAATGATATGCCTATAATTAAAAAAGGGACATGGAAAAACAGAACAACTCACTAAGCTGCGCCAGCGAAAACCGGTTTTAGCGGCCGAAAAACCGCGGATCCGAAGCGGTAAACCGCTCCTAAAGACCGAAAAACCGCCGGCTGCAGCTTCTCCCGGGAACCAGGAATGCCGGCCGAAATTTCGCCTCCATAGACCGGAAAACCGCTTCCCACGACTGGTAAACCGTCGCCGCACGGAAGAGCTGGAAACCGTCCGAGAGCCGGCCGGAAAACCGGCTCTCGAGCGCGGTATTCCGGCGCAAACGGGCGAAACACCGGCGGCGCAATGGGGGAGCTTGCCTGAGCTTTGGTCTTCAGGAGGGAGAGCAGAGACAACAATGATTGGAGTGTGTGTGGGCGTCGGTGGGAGCTGGGAAGGGATAAGGTGAGTATATTTTTTCTTAATGGGTTAACGGGTGTGTAACGGGTTTGAACCCAAATCATCAATTTGATCGGCCAAATCAATTTAGATTCGAATGATTTTAAGTGATATAAGCTAATAAAAGCCCCTAGTTTTTATCATAATTTTTTCGTTTTTTGGACGGTTACTTATAATTTTTTTGAAATTTTGAAATTCGAAACGGAAAACACCGGAAAACAACGGTAAACCATTTTTTGGTTACCACCGAAAACGAAATATTCACCGAAATTTCGACGAAAAACCGCCGAAATTTTAAACCCTGCTACTCATTAGCAACCCCCCCCCCCCCCCCCCCTAGGTTTTTTTCTGTAATTCTTCCCTTGCTGGCCCTGCGGCCAGCTACCGGTAGGTCGTCCTTTCCGAGGAGGAGCAGGCCGCTGCACTCCAAGTTAGAACTGCCCATCATTTCCGGAAATTCTGAACCCATCCGCAAGTTTCTGAACTCGTCGTGGCCTGCCTGAAGAGCTGAACCCGGCGGCACCGACGGACTCGCCGCTGCTACCACGGGGACGCGACGGGGCGGAAGCGGCTAGCGGACAAGGCAGGCAGGGGGACCGGGAGAGGCAGCAGGGAGGCAGAGGAGCAGAACAAAACCAGCAGCGGCCGCTCCACACAAGAGCAGTCACCAGACCACAGTTTTTATATCCCCCGCCACTATTTATACGCTCCCGCGGTCTCGCCTCCCTTCCGCGCTCGCGGACACTCACCTCACCTCCCCTGCCCCCGCCCCCCGCGCTCCCCGCGTCAGCACCACTCGCCGTTCTTCTAATCTTCTTCCTCTTCGTTTCCCCGGGGCCGGACCGGATGGACCTGCCGCCCAGCCCCAGCTCGGCGCCGGAGCCGTGCCAGTGGGCCGGCGCCGGGCTCGGCTCCGCGGCGTGCGGCCTGGCCGGCAGGGTGCTCTGCGTCGTCGCCACCTGCGTCTTCGCCGCCGGTGCGTGCGTGCGTGCGTGCCCGCGCGGGAACTCGTGTCAGACGCCGGCGACCGAGCTGAGCATGGTTCCTCGTTTTGCAGTGGGGTCGCTGGTCGGGGCGGTGACGGGGTCCGTGATCGGGCTGGCCACCGAGAGCGGGGTGCTGCGCGGCGCCGGCATTGGGGCCATCTCCGGCGCCGTCTTCTCCATCGAGGTCGCCGAGGCGTCGCGGGACCTCTGGCACTCGGGCGACTCCAGCGTCTGGACCGTTCTCTACATGGTACGCGCGCATTCACTTCACTGACCTCTCTGCTGTCTGCTCCGCTAGCTTCTGCCTCGTACCCTGTCAAATTAATCGCCGGCAGGACAGGAGAAAACATCCAGCACATGTTGCTTCTAAATTCTCAGTTACTGCATACCCAAACCCAAGCAATTGTTGATTTCATTCACCCTGTCCCAACCTAACGCCAAATTGTAAAATTTGAAACGGCATGGCCCAGTTTTCCTCTGCTTACAAACCGATCGCCATTGACAAATCGTGAAGTGGACACCCAGTGAGACACCACGACCGATAGGTTTTTCACTTGGCGTTCTCCTCTTGGTGCTTGGAGAGGTCGGTCAAATTGCGGAACTGTGGGAGCACACCACTCTCGTTTTCGCGGCCGAATGGGGCTTGATGTTGACGAAGACTGATTAGGTGTGCCCCATGGATTCCGTGGGGCGAGGTTGGTGATGCTAGCTACCCGATGGCATCTGAACCCCTTCTTAGTATTTACTCTCCGATTCCCATTTCCAACTGCTTGTGAATCCAATGGCATGTTTTTCCCTGCTGTTCTCTTGTTTCCTTTTCTTTTCTCTTCTTTTTTTTTTAAAAAAAGAGAGGATTGAGGCAGTTTCCTGTCGAATCAAAGACGCAGGTGAATCCAGTTCCTCGGTACCTGTCTGACTGAACAGTTTGTGCTTGGCTGCTGTGCACGCAGGTGGACATCATCTCCAGCCTCCTGAGCGGCAGGCTGGTCCGGGAGAAGGTGGGGCCGGCGGTCCAGAGCGCCGTGCAGAGTCAGGTAGGTAGCCACTCGACCTCACCGCCCAAATGCACCAAAGATTACACGATGATGCGATGCGTTTCGTCGCGTCCACTGTTGCCGTCCTGTGCTAAGTTCGGATTGACAACGCTCTGAAGTCTGAACGTATGGGCGCCATCTTTGTTTAACAGTGACAAACAGTACTGTGCACTCTCGTACGCTCCGAGCCTTATCACTTCAGAAACTCTGTCCAAACTCCCATCTTCCACCTGAATATTGATGTTTATCAGGCAGCAAAAAATTATTGCCTGTTGGTGTCTTAGCTCTGCTGCTGATAAACACAAATCCAGCCAGCCAAACTGCCAAACCAACAGATTATTATAAACCAACCATCTGGTACCGTGGAGAAAACCTGTCCACACGGTGAGTATTAGCAGGTAGTTTATGCTACGCGTTGCCCAGCCCAAAAGCCAATTCATCCATCTAACGCCAGTATTTGTATCTCTTCCAAGAACACACGCACAAGGTATCCCTTTAATAGCATGGTTAGTTACGGCAGATGCTAGTTGCCTTTCTGGTGCCTGTCGTCTGCTAGATCACTTTCAGTGAGGTGAGCTCATCGCCCGCAAGTAAAACAAGCTTTTGCTTGCATCAATGGCAAACCATCAACTAACCCGCGGGTGGCTGCTTGTTTGGCAGTGCCCTTTCAAATTCCAACACGTTTAAGCATAAAAAAAATCAACACGTGCCCGGCTTAGCCCCCATTCACTAGCAAGATACTCCTTTCAAATTATAGGTCGTTTGACTTTTCTGACCTCAAGTTTGACCACTCGTTTCGTTCAAAAATTTGTGCAAAATATCACCTCTTTTGTTGTGGATTGTTTTATCAATATAAGATCTTCGAGAATGATTTAAATTTGACAATATTTGTACAATTTTTTTAAATAAAATAAGTGGTCAAAATTTAAGGTCGAATTAGTCAAACGAACTAGGAGGTAGTAGTAACAGCTTTCAAAAAAAAACTAGCAAGATAATGAATGTGTTTTAGTTGCTCGACCGGTCTTGGGATTGGCTCATCGGCCTGCAACTTTCTTCTGTTCTCAACGTTTTCTTTTATTTTGTGGACGCAGATCAGCGCCATCAGCTCGCCGTTCGCGGAGACGAGCGACCTGTTCGAGACGGGCGGCAGCAGGGGCCTCCCGGTGGAGGCGGTGCGGCGGCTGCCGGCGATGGCGATCGCGGCGGACGGCGCCGTGGACGCGGCGGGGGAGGCGCTGTGCTGCTCGGTGTGCCTGCAGGACTTCCGGGTGGGCGAGCCCGCGCGGAGGCTCCCCGGGTGCTGGCACGTGTTCCACGTGCCCTGCATCGACTGCTGGCTCCTCCGGCACGGCTCCTGCCCGCTCTGCCGCCGAGACATCTGAGCCCTCGATCGCCGCCGGCGCCGGGCCGTCGTGGGCGACTCCTCGTCGTACGGTCGTTAGTTGGTGGGTTAGTGGAGTATGATTCGAGGGGCGGCACCGGGTGCCCGTAAGGGAAATGGTGCCCTCTGGTAAGGAAAAAAAAAAGAAACCAAGTCCCCTAAACGATCAAAGGAAAAGGAAACGGCATGTGTGACGTGACGATCGTAATGTTGTTGACAAGAGATGGAATGGAATGTGTGGATAATAGTGGTTCAGAGACCGCGTGCCTGCCTTAACTCTGATCTGGCTTGGTTCCGTGCCTTGCAAAGTTGCAGGTTCAGGTCGCGCTCATCTGCAGATTCTGAATACAGTACATGGGGTAGCAAGATTGCAATAACGTGTCCAAATGTGGCCGCAGCATTTGCATTTGCATTGGCCTGCAGGCCGTTGCAGTTTCCATATTCAGGCATAGATCGGGCAGCAATGCCTGACAAATAGGATTCTAGGCGGATAATCTAAACAAATAGAGGAAATTATACAAATTCTGACAAAATTCAGAAACATCTATCCATCAATTCGGCAACTGGATCATAATAGCCATTGGATCTAATATTTTTTTAATAAATTACCCACCTTTACCATTATGAAAATAAAGTAAAGTAACCCCCTACACAAGTATCTAAATTACTCACCTCTGCCATTATAAAAAATAATTTAAAGTAACCCCTAATCTTTATGTAAATTACTCACTTATGCCATTATAAAATAATATCAAATAACCCCCTAAATTTTGTATATACTATCCAATAATATCATAATAAAAAATTGAAATAAACCCCAAATCTGAATCAAAATTATATTATTATAATAAAATCTTAAAGCACATCAATATAAATTCTAAATTATTATTTCTATCATTATCAATATATTATTTATGTTGTTATTTATATAAAAATACTAACCATAATGTGTGTGTCACCATATATTCATGTATAAGAGAAGAGATAAGAATGCCAATTTTCATGTTGTCCACATATCTCAAACAAAGTGTTCAATTAATACATATCAAACATATATGGAGGTATAATGGGAAGTGCGAAAAAACTGTTAGTAACTAAATCTATCATATTTATTACAATTACATAATGATAAATATGTATTTTTATAATACTGGATTAGAATAGTTAATTGATTAAAGAAAGTGTGAAATAAAAAAATATTAGATATCTCTAACTAGCCCTTGCAGGAGCACGAGTTGATAGACTAGTTACTACAACGCGTTGAAGTGGTTTCTCCCGGCCTGGTTTCGCGAAACTATGAGCTCGGCTGGCCCGAGAGGGGGGGCTAGTGCTCTGTCGCCCCGACGCAACGCGACCAGCAAGCAGTTCGAATAATGAACAGAGCTTCATATACGAACAAAAACGGGGGCTCATATATAACTTCTGGAAGATGAATAAGTGATCTATCTATAAAGCCCACTAACAAATAATAAAAGCCCAACAGCAATGGATTAACGTGGGCACCGCTAACTAGGTGTCAGAATTATGAACTTTTTCCTTTACATTGTTGCACTGAGATTTTAGTTACTTCGTGACAAATCACATTTGAGATTTCACTGCATTACTAGTTCGTTATTTTTGCTAGAGATAGTGCATGCAGCATGCATCCAATGTGAAATAATAGATTCAACATTTGCATAAGTCAAGTTCAACATTTCAAATAAACTACTTCAACATTTATGCAATAATGTTGAAATGGTATAACTAAAATGTTGAAATAGTACACCTAATTTTTGGGTTTTTAAAATATAAATAATATATGCAAATTGGATCTCATTTTGTTATATTAATTATGAACAATGTCTATGTTCAAACGGAATTTAAATTGGATATATGGTTTGAAAGTTATGGTCGTTTGAATATTCTGTTAACAAAGTAACACACCCGATGCAAGTCAGATGCAAGTCTGATTGGGCCGTGCGGAGCTCCGGGCCGTGCAGGTGGGTCTCTTTTTCTCCAGATTCCTGATCCGCCTCCATTCATCATCGTTGCATGTATATTACGCACGAATCTTAAAATGAAAGTTTAATAGCTTTCCCACCTTTCCGAAGATGTGTAGGATTAGCCAACAAAAACCAGCCTTCATCATCAATCGGGCCGGTTCTTTAAGTGGGCCGCATCCTTGAGTTGTCGTGGCGAGTGGCTGGCCTGGCCTACCTTGCGCCCTGTAAACAGTGAGGCCTGAACGCTCGACGGGCCGGCCCAATTTGGAGCCCACGTGTGAACCAGGCTTATGTCTCGTGGAAGCCCAATCCCAAGCTTTGCTCTCTTTTTTTTTTGCATACACTACACACACTCACACCACACGAGTTCGGTTATGAGCTCTGCCCATCTCCAGGAGTCCAGGGCAGCAGTCAGCGTAGTATGGCTTCTGCAACCTGTTCGTCGTCGCATCGTGCGAAACGCCGGAAACAGTCATGTGGCCAATTTTAGTGAGAGTGTCATAGATATTAAATTTATTAATATATACTAATAGTATGAGGAGAGAGAAGAGAGAAGTGTTATGAAATGTGAGAGAAGTGTCATCACCATGACACTCCACTGGCACAGTTTTTAAAATTTCAATCTAGATAACTGTGTGGATGATACTCCCACTGAGACTGGCCCGTGGCTGACCGCCGCCGAGGCAGGCTACTGGCTACTTCTACTAATCTACTACTCTCAGATCATTTTGATTTTTCTAGATTCATATATTTTATTATGTATTTAGACATATATTATATCTAAGTGCTTAGCAAATACTATAAATTTAGAAAAATTAAAATCTACATTTTGAAATAGAGGAAGTACCGCTCTACTGTAAGACAGACCTGAGCGGACAGCTCAGCAACTGGGAGTCTGGGATGGTCCCGATTCCGGCAAAAACAACTGTGTCGTAGTAGCTCGGTTTCAGCTCCTCCTCGCAGAGATTTATTTATCTATCGAGCCAAACACGAAGGCCATTGGACGAGACGAGACCACCGGAGGGGTGATGATGCCGTGCCCTGCCTTTCCACAAGCATCATCATCATGCCCGCGCTAAATGCGACTTGCACGTCCACCGGCCCTAATCATTTCGCCAATGGTATGCGCGACCGTCAATTCTACCAAAAAAATCCATGGAACACATGCTACAGAAGGAAATTCCTGTTTCAAATTTTCCTGTAAGATTTTACCTAAACACACGTAGCTAGTGTTTATTTCGGTTGGGTTGTTTTGTGGCAATTTTGTGTTTGGTTGAAGCGCAACGGAATCAGCTAGCACGGAACCTGATAAGGGCTAGTACATGGTCGATACCGTTCCATACATTCCGTATCCAAATACCGTCTTATTTATCTTGTATTTATCACGCCATCGCTCACCCTCCCTGATGTGGTGATGTTACTACATGTATCACAGCTAATTACTGCTGCTATGCTTGCACACGTGCTCTGTAGTCTCTTTCCATTAGCGTTACGGCGGCCTTGAAACTAGACAAAGCTTTGTTTTCCCTTTCGTTGTTATAACGATACCCCTGCTATCTGTTTACGTTTGCGTTTGCGTTACAATTTTTGAACCAAACGTCACCTTAATGTAAGAGTTTCTAATTAATTACTAGATTAGATCCAAGCGCGTGAAATCTACTACTAGAGCGGATCTCTGCGCAGAGGCTGACCACACTCGACAACGACCGACTTGTGCTACCACTAGCTAGCGAGTAGCGACTATGGCTCCGCCAAAGTCCAAATCACGCAATGGTTAAGATAACTTTGCGGGGATGAGCATGAGACACATGAGCAATCATTTTTCTATTGCTTAATTCGGTTGAAATAAACAAGGAGCGAGAGGGGTTTGACCGCCGGGCATTGGGCGACTGGGCGACACCTGGGGCGTCCACCATGGCTGCTGATGTGCTGCCCCTCCGGCCGGCCCTACCGTCCGTCTCTCTCGTCCAGGCAATTAATAAGAAGATGATGCTATATGTTTGCATGGGTCCGTGGATGAAACGGACGGCCGTGATGGGAGTTGGGATGAGCGGTTGGTCGTGGCGGCATTGATTTGGATCTACGGAGGGGATCGGACGACGACGTCGCCGTCCCGGTACGCCGCCTACCTCCCTCCACTGCTACAAAATTGTATTTTGTGAGACACTTTCCTTCCGTGGCCCGCCGCGGCCGCGCGGCTCCCCGCCGGACAGTGCCAATTGCCAATTAATACACCGGTTGGAGATGATGGCATTGCACCGATCGGTCTACCACGCTCGTTGGAAGTTTGACACGAATCGCCGCCTACTGTATCGCTTCTTCCTGTCATATACCAACTCCTGACCGGAACTGGGTGTAGAATCTAGACGCCATGCGGGCAGCATTCTGAACCTTATTAGAGGAAGTACCAGCCGCGGCTGATTGGTCCAAGTCACGGAAGAACCGATTCATTTGTTGGTCAATACCGGGTTGAAACTAGACTAAATCCAAATAGAGAACGTGAATAATGCGGGAACTTATTTCTAGAACCTCAGGATGGGCGTTGACCGCTAGCACGGCCTGATGATACACGCTCGAAATGGCAGCGCATGCAGATGTCACCAAAACGTGCAGTCTGCTGTGAACATGATTTCCATGGCAGGGACTCAGCCAGCCATCATTGCATTGCATTACATTGCATCGATTCTTCTTCGCCGTCGAGGCCACCCAGCGCCAGGAATCTTAGGTGCTGCACAGTAAAAATCTTCCTCGCTGGCGCAGCCAGGGAGGGTTACGCGACCGGAAGCTGATTTGCTTCCTCGTAATGAAACGTGGGTGGCGTCTTCCCTCGCTCCTCGGTCACATTCTTTTTTCTTCGCCATCGATGTCTCGACGTGTATATCCAACTGGGGTTAGGGACCGTTTAGTTCCCAAAAAATTTTGGGGCAAAAATTTTTGGAACCGTTTGACCACTAATTAGGAGTATTAAATATAGATTAATTATAAAATTAATTACACGGATGGATGGGAAATCGCGAGGCGAATCTATTAAGTCTAATTAATCTGTCATTAGAGGTTGGTTATTGTAGCACAATATTGTCTAATCATTACATAATTAGATTCATTAGATTCGTCTCGCGATTTCACCCTGGGGTTATGGAATGTGTTTTATCAGTTATTCACATTTAATACTCCAAATTATTGGTTAAACGTCACAAGTACTGTAGTGCCTGAAAATTTTTGGGACTATCAGCATTTGACCTTATTCACCACCGGCTGCGCGCTGCTTTCATGGGCCGGCAGGCTAGCTAGCTGGGTTGACTTTCTCTGGAAGCCCGGCGGCGTGCGTTTTCCTCCTTATCTTACAGGCAGAAAAATCTAGCGGTGGGCTTTCAAGCCGGATCCCATTGTTGCCTCGCCAGTTACGAACCAGCAAGAGCAAAAAAAAATTAAAAAAAGGGATAAAAATGGAGCGTGTGGAGAGTCAACAGATAAGAGATCAGATAGGCACGCGTCATCATCGGCTCGTCGTCTGCCTTATCTGCCTTCACGCACGTACTACTACCGTCTACCGATAAGCATGTCAACCTTCGGATCGTGATGCCGATGCGTCGGACGTGCGCCGCACAGGCAGCGGCGTACTTGTACTGATCGACCAGCTGGCAGGTGATCTAAGCGACGCGGCAGATTTTTTTTTTTTGAAGAAACGACGCGGCAGAAATAGAACGGGCCGGGTCAGACGATCGTGCGGCTCGGGCGGCGGGGCTCACTGATCGGACGCATGGGGATCTCGTCGTGCGATGCACGCACGGGACGGGGACGGGACTACGCGAGCTAGCTCACGCAGAGGAGGGGGGGGGGGGGGGGGGGGGTGAACTGGTGATCCAGCGATGCGGTCGGTGTGCCTGCCCGAGTCGTGACCGGGCGAGATCAAGAAGAGAAGATGAGGAATCTCGCCATGCGTCCGTTCCCGTGCACTTCACTCTACTGAAACTGAAGCGAGAGAGAGAATCTTCGCTGTCAGTTCCCCGTACCCTACTCAACCGTATAGGTTGAGAATCTGCATTGCATGCACCTGCAGCCGCCACCGCCCCCGCCCGCACGCCGCACTGGCCCTGCTCCCATGCTTGCACGTGCTCTGTAGTCTCTTTCCATTAGCGTTACGTCGGCGGCCTTGAAACCAGACAAAAGCTTTGTTTTCTCTTTCGTTCTTAACGATACCCATGCTATCTGATCTGTTTACGTTTGCGTTTGCGTTACAATTTTTGAACCAAACGTCACCTTAATGTGAGAGTTTCTAATTAATTACGGAGTAGATTAGATCCAAGCTCGTGAAATCTACTACTAGAGCGGATCTCTGCACAGAGGCTGACCACACTCGACAACGACCGACTTGTGCTACCACTAGCGAGCAGCGACTATGGCTCCGCCAAATAAAGTCCAAATCACGCAATGGTTAAGATAACTTTGCGGGAATGAGACACATGAACAATCTTTTTCTATTGCTTAATTCGGTTGAAATAAACAAGGAGCGAGCGAGAGGGGTTCGTTTTCTAGACTATGACCGCAGGGCATTGGGCGACTGGGCGACACCTGGGGCGTCCACCATGGCTGCTGATGTGCTGCCCCTCCGGCCCTACCGTCCGTCTCTCTCGTCCAGGCAATTAATAATAAGAAGATGATGCTACATTTGCATGGGTCCGCGGATGAAACGGACGGCCGTGATGGGAGTTGGGACGAGCGGTCGGTCGTGGCGGCATTGATTTCGATCTACGGAGGGGATCGGACGACGTCGCCGTCCCGGTACGCCGCCTAGCTCCCCTCGTTCGTTTCCTTCCGTGGCCGGCCGCGGCCGCGCGGCTCCCCGCCGGACAGTGCCAATTGCCAATTAATACACCGGTTGGAGATGATGATGACATTGCATCGATCGGTCTACCACGCTCGTTGGAAGTTTGACACGAATCTCTCTTCTTCCTGTCATATACCAACTCTGACCGGATGGTCAGAGAACTGGGTGTAGAATCTAGACGCCATGCGGGCAGGGCATTCTGAACGTTATTAGAGGAAGTACTATACCAGCCGCGGCTGATTGCATGGTCCAAGTCACGGAAGAACCGATTCGTTTGTTGATCAATACCGGGTTGAAACTAGACTAAATCCAAATAGAGAACGTGAATAATGCATTGAACGCTAGCACGGCCTGATGATACACGCTCGAAATGGCAGCGCATGCAGATGTCACCAAAACGTGCAGTCTGCTGTGAACATGATTTCCATGGCAGGGACTCAGCCAGCCATCATTGCATTGCATTGCATCGATTCTTCGTCGCCGTCGAGGCCACCCAGCGCCAGGAATCTTAGGTGCTGCACAGTAAAAATCTTCCTCGCTGGCGCAACCAGGGAGGGTTACGCGACAGGAAGCTGATTTGCTTCCTCGTAATGAAACGTGGGTGGCGTCTTCCCTCGCTCCTCGGTCACGTTCTTTTTTCTTCGCCGTCGATGTCTCGACGTGTATATCCAACTGGGGTTAGGGACCGTTTAGTTCCCAAAAACTTTTGGGGCAAAATTTTTTGGGACCGTTTGACCACTAATTAGGAGTATTAAATATAGATTAATTATAAAATTAATTACACGGATGGATGGGAAATCGCGAGGCGAATCTATTAAGCCTAATTAATCTATCGTTAGAGGTTGGTTATTGTAGCACAATATTGTCTAATCATTACATAATTAGGTTCATTAGATTCGTCTCGCGATTTCACCCTGGAGTTATGGAATGGATTTTATCAGTTATTCACATTTAATACTCCAAATTAGAGGTTAAACGTTACAACTTACTGTAGCGCCCGGAAATTTTTGGGTCTATCAGCATTTGACCTTATTCACCACCGGCTGCGCGCTGCTTTCATTGGCCGGCAGGCTAGCTAGCTGGGTTGACTTTCTCCGGAAGCCCGGCAGCGTGCGTTTTCCTCCTTATCTTACAGGCAGAAAAATCTAGCGGTGGGCTTTCAAGCCGGATCCCGTTGTTGCGTCGCCAGTTACGAACCAGCAAGAGAAAAAAAAAGGATATAAATGGAGCGTGTGGAGAGTCAACAGATAAGAGATCAGATAGGCACGCGTCATCATCGGCTCGTCGTCTGCCTTATCTGCCTGCACGCACGTACTACTACCGTCTACCGATAAGCATGTCAACCTTCGGATCGTGATGCCGATGCGTCGGACGTGCGCCGCACAGGCAGCGGCGTACTTGTACTGATCGACCCGCTGGCAGGTGATCTAAGCGACGCGGCAGATTTTTTTTTTTTTTTGAAGAGACGACGCGGCAGAAATCGAACGGGTCAGACGGTCGTGCGGCCCGGGCGGCGGGGCTCGCTGATCTGACGCATGGGGATCTCGTCGTGCGATGCACGCACGGGACGGGACTCGGACTACGCGAGCTAGTTCCAGGGTTAAAAAAACCGCTGGGAACCGGACCGGTTACCGCGGTTACCGGTGTAACCGGTCCGGCCCGGTTCCGGTTCCGGGCGGTTCAAACCGGGGCCAAATTCAAATTTTAAATTTGAATTCCAGGAAATGAAAAAATCTCAAAAAATTCATAAAAATACTTCAAGTTGCGAGGAATGTAATGGTGTCAAATTTTTTGAAATATTCATTCATTTGATATATTTTGGGGGCATTTGAATTTAAAAAAAAAAAACAGGCGGCCCATTAAGGCCCACCGGCCCGTCACCGACACATAAGGCGCCCCCCCCCCCAGAACCTTCAGACCTGCGCCCCCCACCCCATTTCCGCCTCCCTCTCCCTCCAGGCGGCGCCAGGAGGCCCGACCGCCGGTGACCGCCGGCCAACCGCTCGGTTAGCGCGGCTAGCCGGCCGGCAGAACCGGTCAGCCGGCCTCGGGCCGGATCTAACCGGCCGCGCCGGTTAACCGGCCGGGCGCAGCGGTAAGCCGGCCGGAATAGGCGGTAAGCCGGCCTGGGAGGTAGGTAAGCCGTTTGTTTTTTTCCCTTTGAGTTTTTGCAAGTATTAGATGATTTGTTTTAGGATTTAGATGTATGATCTAGGTGTAGTTAGGATTTAGGTAAGATTTAAGTGTATGACGTAAGGATTTAGGTAGAATTGAATATTAAGGTGCATATATGTTTTTAGGATTTAGGTTGATTTAGGATTTATGTGATTGATATGTCTTTGTTGTCCATTTATGCAGATAGACAATGTCAGGTAGAGATAAAGATATTGTATGGGAACATGGTGAAAATTTTTATCCCGGATGGCGGTGCAAGTATTGTAATACGCAGAAAGCAGGAGGTGGTGCGACTAGATTGAAACAACATTTGGCTCACCGCGGGGCGGAGGTGGTCCATTGCAGGAATGTGCCGCCAGATGTGCGGGAGTATTTTCAGCGTGACATTGAGAAGGCTAGGAAGGCAACTGCTGAACGGGCTCGAGAGAGGTTGAGACGGGAGAAGGCTGCAGCGGAGGGAAACTATCCCGGTGAAGAAGAAGATGAGGAGACTCAGCTGCAGCGTGCCTTGGACCAATCGAGAGCGGAAGCAGTGTACCGACGGGGGGTGGAACAGAGAGGAGGTGTATACGAGCATGGAGGGGATAGTGGTTCGACGAGGGGGAATCCTTTGCAGAGGATGTTGCGTAGGGCAACTTCGCAGTAAGAGTTACTCCATAACATATTGTTATTTTCTCTATATTTGAATATATTGCTTACATACTTGGTTGCACATACAGCGTCCTGGTGGATGATGTTCGGATCAAGCACTCCAAAGCTGCAGTATCTTGCCATGCGGCTTGTTTCACAATGTTGTTCGTCCAGTGGATGCGAGCGCAACTGGAGTACTTTTGCCTTGCTGCATACAAAAGTTCGCAATCGATTGTCGCACAAGAAACTTAACAAGCTGGTCTATGTCAACTACAACCTTCGTCTGCGACTAGAGGAGGTCTCCGGCCCACCGATACGTGAAGAAGGTGATTTTATCGACCAGCTGGCCCATCTTTCATTTTATGATGAGAATAATCCGGTGCGGGAATGGATGGAATATGGTCGATCTAACCGCGCTCCAGTTCTGGACGAGGATGATGATGACGGAGACGTCCCTCTCCCGTCTCATATTGTCAGGGATCAAATAAACCTCTCAGATCTACGTGACACTACGGGGGATGCTTGCATCAGCGATTGGGCACGTAGACATGTGGGTGACACTCACCTAGGGAAGAGGAAATTCCAGAGGGGGCATACGAAGGGTGACTCGAAGCGTCAAAAACAAAAAGGAAAAGCAACAGCAAAATCAGTGAACAGCGACACGTCCACAGATGATGGCGATGGTGAGCGTAGTCCACCGTATCAAGAGACTGGGGATAGCAGCTCCGCTGGTGATGGTGACGGTAGTGACCGTGCAGATGCTGCTGCTGGTGGTGGTGGTGGTGGTAGTGGTGGTGGTATTCCCATTCGTTTCACAGGTATACATTGCACCTATATATGCACACTTGTTTCTGATTATGAGTACTAATTATTATATATGGTTAATTGCAGGGGAGACTCAGTTCACACATGCTACACAGGACCCCGATCATGGAGCACCGGAATCGCCGAGGAGAACGGTTGGACCGACGGACAACGATACTCCACAGTACTCTTCTTCCTCCTATAGCGATTCCAGGCACTCTTTTCACTATCCCATACCTGACATCAGCATGGAGCCACAGACGAGATGGGTGTACGAATGGGAAGACCCCCATTTTTACACTATGTTAGTTCAGGAATGGGAGACAACATCGGCGTGGACAGGGCAATCTTGGCAAGACTACAAGGCTGAACTGCTTAGAGTGCGAGGTTTGAATGTGATGTCCATCGCCGAATACCAAATGGCGTCCAGAATGGGGGTCTTCCCATTCTTACGTTGAACTATTATTAATGTGTATCAGTGAGAGTGACTACTGTATTTGTAGGCACGATTAGGACTATGGTATTTGTATGCACGCGCATTAATATTGTATATCTCTGCATAATTATAAATTGTTACTTTGGTGTGGTATTTTACATTAATATGTGCATAGTTCATACCAAAATTTCCTTTTATTTCACACCACGGAACCAATTTAAAACTGTCGGTTTATTTTGTTAAAAGGCCGGTAACCGGTGCAACCGGTCCGGTTTTACCAACAAACCGGCCGGCTAACCGGTCCTAACCGTTAGAACGGCTACGTTTGAATTTGGTTTTGAATTTGGCCGGTCGGAACCGGTAACCGGTCCAACCGGTCCGGTTAACCGGAACCGGTGGCCGGCGGTTCGGGTGTACCGGTCGGATAAAAAAACCTTGGCTAGTTCACGCAAAGGCGGCCTGGGGGTGGTGATCCAGCAATGCGGCGGTGTGCCTGCCTGGGTCGTGAGTCGTGACCGGGCGAGATCAAGAAGAGAAGAGGAGGAATCTCGCCATGCGTCCGTTCCCGTGCACTTCGCTCTGCCGAGGCCGTGTTTAGATGTTTTGCAAAAAAAATTTGCGATGGAATTTTACTAATTTGGAGTAATAAATGAAGTCTATTTATAAATTTTTTTTGCACAGATGAGTTGTAAATCGCGAAACGAATCTAATGATGCTAATTAATCCATGATTAATCAATAATTAGCGGATGGTTACTGTAACATCACTATTGTAAATCATGAATTAAGTAGACTCATTAGATTCGTCTCGCGATTTACAGTCTATCCATATAAAAAGTTTTGTAAATAGATTTTATTTAGTACTTCATGTATATATCGAAATATTTGATGTGATGTTTTTTTCGTTTACTGAGTTTATGTGGTGGGAATAAAGAGCGCCTGAAACTGAAGCGAGAGAGAGAATCTTCGCTGTCAGTTCCCCGTACCCTACTCAACCGGGTGCTCCGGTGCGTGCGTGCCAGCTCGCTAGGCTGCATCTGCATGACTGCATTGCATGCACCTGCAGCCGCCACCGCCCACGGGGCACGGGGTCCCGCCCCCGCCCGCACGCCGCACTGGCCCTGCTCCCGTGGCGTTCGGGAATTGACTAGAGCCTTTTACCTTTATGCCATTACAAAAGTTCGTGTTTACCTATATGCCACTAAAAAGTTCGCTCATACCTATTTGCCATCGCGCGAACTTTTCTTTACCTCTATGCCATTGTGAACGGAAGTAGCAGTAACGGGGTTAACAGAGATGGGAAAAGACGGTTCTACCCTTCTGCCTTGTGGGACCCATTTGTCAGCCAAGCTTTGTTCTCTCTATCTTGTCTTCTCTGTAGAACGTCGCGTGGGGCGACCGCCGCTAGCGTTGGCGCCGCCGCGCCGGAGAGCTCCGCCCCGGCCGCCGCGGGCTTGCGGACCCGGTAGCACTCCACACTCATCCGCCGCCGCATCGTGTCGTCGTGGAGTGCCCAAGACGGCTGAGCGCTGTCGCTGTTCGCGCCGCTGCCGGCAGCTCCGGGGACCGTGGTCCCAGGCATGGCCAAGCCAACCGCAGCAAGACTCAACCCATCCTAGCACGCACAGACGCGCCGACGCGCAGCTGCGCGGCATCGAATTGAGCAACCGGCTGTGCGCCGCTCGCGCGTGCTCTGCCCTGCTTGGAAGTTCTTAGCTTGATGATCTCACATGACGTCATGGCTACGCTTTATGGCCGTTTTCCTTCAAAAAACAAATCTAAAAATACGATTCCAAATACAGAATATGCTTCTGAGCTCCATGGACCGGCCGCCTACGACATGTTGATGACGAGTTGACGACGGCCGACGCCGAGGCCCGGGTGGTGGCGGTGACATCGGCGACGAAACCACACAGCGCGTCCACCTCCCCCGGCCGGTGTGCAGCGGCTTCAGGCAGCTCCGGTGGTCCAAGCCGTGGTCAATGACGCAGAGACTCGACCCCGGGGCTTCGGTGGCGGGATGGGAAACCTGCCGCCGCGACTCGTCGCCCCCCCCTTCCGTGGCCCGAGCAGTGGGCGCAGACCCGCCGTAGAGGGCAGTGGTGCGGTCGGCGGAGGATCCAGAGCGCCGCCATCGTCGTCGAGCCGGAGCTCAAACGCGAGGGCGAGCGCGGCCCACTCGAGCACGAAGATGGTGGCGCCGAGCCTGCCGACGAGCTTCAGAATGACCTCGCCTCCTCCCTGACGTAGGACCGCAGCTCGGCGAGGAAGTCCGTGGTGCGGATGAAGGCGAGCAGCGTGGCGGCGCCCTGGAAGATGGCGGTGAGGACGGCGCCTGCAGTGTGCGCGGCGTGCGCGCGGCCCGCCCTGCGCCGCCGCCCTCCGTGTCCGTGAAGGAGCCCGAGCAGCCAAGGGGGAGGTCCGAGGGAGGGGCGAGGGAGGACAGGGAGAGATGGAGTACGAGATGGGCTCGGGATGGGGCAGGGAGGGGCTCACGGCGACTGGATGAGTCAAGGGCAAGATGGAGAATTTCATAGGTGGGTCCCATTTGACAGAGCTGCAAAACTGTTAAGTTCTAACGGCAGTTAGACGGAATGGCGTATAGGTAAAAAAAAGTTCGTGCGATGGTATAGAAGTACGAGTAAACTTTTTAGTGGCACACAAGTAATTACGAACTTTTGTAATGGCATACAGGTAAAAGCCTCAATTGACTATCGCTCGGCAGGTCGGCCGCTTCAGAGATCGGCAGAAAGCGACGGGGTTTCAGACAAAATCAGGCCCTGTTTCGTTTTACATGTAAACGCAAAAAAATTTTGCGTGGGAATTTTGCCAATTTGAAGTACTAAATGAAGTTTATTTATAAAATTTTTTCACAGATGGGTTGTAAATCGCGAGACGAATCTAATGATGCTAATTAATCCACGATTAATCAATAATTAGCGGATGGTTACTGTAGCATCACTGTTGCAAATCATGGATTAAATAGACTCATTAGATTCGTCTCGCGATTTACAGCCCAACCATGCAAAAAATTTTGTAAATAGACTTTATTTAATACTTCAAATTAGCAAGATTACTTTACACTTTTTTGCGTTTACGATTTTTTTGTATTTACGGGGTGTTAACTAAACAGGACCTCAATATACTGTCCACAACCGGACCGGCCGGCCGCCGCGGCGGCAGTACCGCGGCGGACGCAGCATGTGCCCCTGAATGCCCCCCGATGCGCGCGCCGCGGCGGCGCCGGCGACCTGGCCAGACGCGGATCGGACACCTGATCTCCCGCGCACGCTGGCCGGCGAGGCATGTGGGCAATCGAGTACGTGGGTGACAGCCCTGCACGGCTGCCCCGCTCCGGCTCCGCCCGCGAATGTTCGATCCCACGAGCCGCGTCGCCCGGGGCGCATGGACGCGTGCGTGGCCGCCCACCCCGCCGAGCACACGTCCGATCTGGTGGCCGGTGAGGCGCCCGAGCCCCACCCGTCCGCCGCGAGCCAGCCGTCGGATCTCGACCGGCCCAGCCGGACAGCTCGGACGGGTAGTGCATCCGGTCACAGTCACTGTCACGTGGCGCCGAAAAATCGGAGAACCTTCCTGGCACGTGCGGGTGCGGCCGGCTCCGGTTGACCGGCGCCGGGGGCGCGCCACACACGAGCGTACGGACGTCGGGGCGTGCGGACAGGCTATCAGACATTCAGACTCAGAGGCCCGTGAAATGTGAGCGCGTTTAATTTCTTCAGGTTTCTGCATCGCATCCTGTCATGTCCCGGCGGCGGGCGTGGCCCGTGGTATGGTCATGGTTGCCATCGGTCACGTGGTCGTGATTTGGCCGACGAATAGCGCAGCAGCCGCGTGAAGAGCAGAACAGCAAGGAGGCACCTGAGTGTGTGTGGTGACGGTGCTCTGACTCAGCCAGCCTCCCCCTCGGATTCCGGTCAGTGCACAGTACAGTAATTGCTGGCTAAGACTTCATCAAATCTACGGCGTCGCAATAGAAGGGTTTTATGGTGTTTTATGCGCATTAAAGAGTGCCACATAAGAGCAAGGCTAATGATTTAATCCGCTGCTGGCTACAAGAATTTTTGCAGCTCATCTCTTAGGCCAGTCTTAGTGGGAGTTTCATAGACACAGTTACCTAGACTGAGAATTAGGTAACTGTGTCAGATGAGTTTTATGGTGATGAAACTCTCCTCACATCCCATGAAACATCATCTTTCTCTCTCCTTGCCATGTCAGCAAAAGTGATGATATTTAATGTCGTGAAATTTTCTATGAAACTCTCATTTAAACTGGCCTTAGCCCAGTTGTACAATGATTTAGCTCTCCACTATTAATACATAACCCACTTGTCTATCTAAAAAAATTCTTGGTTCTTGTGCCAAAGCCGACTGTAAGCTTACATCTCACTTCTCCTCTCTCTCTCGCTCATTTTCTCTCTCCTCCACCTCAACATTCAGCCTGCTTATAGTCTACTTGCCAATTTGGATGACATGTCAATGATTTAAAGTACATTGTTTCCAAGTCATTATGTGTCTTACAATTAAATGCAATAAGCATGTAGAAAACATCAAAATTGAAATCTTGCATTGCAGAGGTCGTTTTATCCATGATTTCACGGTATTTTAGATGATGTGACAGTATTAAAAACAGTGAGATAAAACCACCCACTGAGAATAGCCTTACCAACTTGTCCCTTATTGCCATTTAATCAATGGTGGTCCTACATGTGTACGGAGTATGCCAAAAGGATTTGTATATATTTCATTAGAGCATCTACCAGAGCTCTTGTATCTATAAATAGTTAAATCCTGATATAGCTATTATGTAAAACGAAATAGCTAACGAAAAAGAGATAAAATCCAACAATTTCTCCAAAATCCAAAAAGGAATGGCTACCATTCAGACCCAGCGGCACCTCCTGGATAGAAAACGAGGTAGATAGAGTTTCTGTTGGATGAGAAATTTTTTTTATTTTTCTTTCTTTTTTTAGAAAACTCACCGAAGATACAAGAGATCTTAGAGATGCTCGGTATAGGATAGCCATGTCATGTCATGATAAGCACAAACGATCCTATCATCTTCCGGTTAGCTAGCTTCTGAACTTCTACACTTTTTTTTTTCTGTTTGCGCAGAGCTTTGAGGTTTTGACTTTCTGAGCACCGGAACTGATGGTGACAGAACTGTTAGGTTGCTTCGTCCCGGAACACACAAATTGCGTTGACGCCCACTACTGTTGACGCCACCACGCTGTAGATATCGGAGCCGTAGAAAAAAATTGCAGGCGCCGCCGCACACTGCCAAATCCGTCACCGGGTATTCCTATATTCTCCGTGTGCTTCACATCGTTCCAATAATAATCGTGGTTTGCACTCCAAGCTATAGATGTTTGACCGGTTTATCCACGACCAGGGGCGAACGTATAACTGCACCGCAATTTCTTAGTTTCGTCGCTGCAAATAAAGCAAGCAGCAACGAATCTAAGCTATCAACGCACGAAAGTTTTTTTTCAGATTGAGATGAGAGTATGCGATTTTTTTAGTTTTTATTCTGGCCATCAATAAACTAAGATTGTAAATTAGTAATTTGGAAGGTAATAATTAGAACCGTGCGCAAGATTTGGAATGCACCAGTCAATTAGTAATTTCGTAAGGGAATTTTTTTCCTATATTTGTAAACATAACAACACGTGCCGCATAGCTAGTCTAGCTGGAAACCAATCGGGCAAATACATTGCTACACGTCAGCGGTCTCATAAGTCGCCTCATGCAAGTCCACATAAGATTTTTAGGTGGCAGAGAGTGGAGAGAGAACAAGCAAGGTGGTTGTTTCGCGAGGCAATCATCTCATAGGCTAACATTTAGGAGTATGGGACCACTTTCTCACCATTGTTCACAATATTTCCTTTTTCTAAGCACAAATTATGGAATTATGTATTTGTCGTGGGGTTTCTAGGGGTACCCACAGCCGGGTGGCGGAGCGCACCCGCCTATTCCCAGTGAGGGAGTACTCGGGGAAGTACTAGGCGATGGGGCTGAATCTACGCTGAGACAAGGACTCAGGAACACACGATTTAGAGTGGTTCGGGCCGCCGGAGCGTAATACCCTACGTCCACTGGGAGATGTATTGTTCTTGGTGGTGGGTATGAACCTATCCTCTGCTGGCCTTGGCCTTTGCCCAGCCTGAGGTTTTCTAACGGCGCTTCCCCCTTTTATAGATCAAGGGGGGGCGGATACACAGAAAGTTGACTCCCCGACAGGTGGGCCCAACGTGACTGTGGCTACAGTGGTAGCGAATCTTTCCTTCGATATGCGTACTGCTGCTCTTCTGACACAGGGGGTCTTCTCTTGTTCCGTCAGCTAGGTGCCCGTTGGAGTAGCGTAGCTTGCGGCGTGGCCTGCTGAGGCTATTATGTAGCGTCATAATGGGTGAAGCCGAGCCGTCGTATCCGACTGTTACGGCAGACTGGCAGACGCGGCATGGGCGGCGCCATCGGCTCCACTGCCTTGGTAATACGCGATCAATAGTGCCCCCTGGTCAGTCAAACGCCTCGGCTTCCACTATATCAAAGTGGACGTCCACCTACTGCAATGAATGCGAAGGTAGGTGGACCTCAATATGAGACCAAGGGCCTCATACACGTGTCGGCCCCGGACCACCCTGAGGCGGGGCGTCCAAACTTTCCCTTTGAGAGGGGTCCGGTTGCTATCCAGGATCCTATGAGGGGTCCGGGACCCCGCGGGGGTCTGGATTCCTTGGGAGGTCCGGAGCCCTGGCTGCTTGCGCTTGAGCGCCTGTTTTTCCTGGGACACGTGGCGTTCCCAGACCTTCCCCGGCTGTGGAACAGGTCCGGACCTTTGTCGGGAGGACAGGACTTCGGACTGCAGGGGTCCGGCTGTTTGGTTGTAGTCAAGGATGACTACTAAGGCTCTTGCCTAGTCACAGCAAGAGGGGGTACCCCAGTCCTGGGGTACCGACAGTGGCCCCCGGGCCCACCTCGGGAGAGGTACGAACCCGCGGGTGGGGCCACCACCGTGATGTGTTCCTACGCAACTTGATTGCGTTGGTGTGCTCTTGGAGAGAGTGGGCATCCCGGACCCCTGAGGCCGGTATGCTTGTTGCCTGGTTTAGGTACTAGAGTGCTCTCCACGGGGCGACGAAGGTGTAGGCTTAGGGTACGGAACCAAGCTAAGCGACTACACGGACTTCGGATCGCTCAGGGGGTAGCACTACTTCCCGGACCCGGCTTTTGTCGACCGTGGCGAGCGGTCTCCGCCGGAGCGGGCCACCGGAGTGGACTTGGAGCGACCGTGGCGAGCGGTCTCCGCCGGAGCGGGCCACCGGAGTGGACTTGGAGCGACCGTGGCGAGCGGTCTCCGCCGGAGCGGGCCACCGGAGTGGACTTGGAGCGACCGGGGCGAGCGGTCTCCGCCGGAGCGGGCCACCGGAGTGGACTTGGAGCGACCGTGGCGAGCGGTCTCCGCCGGAGCGGGCCACCGGAGTGGGCTTGGAGCGACCGTGGCGAGCGGTCTCCGCCGGAGCGGGCCACCGGAGTGGACTTGGAGCGACCGGGGCGAGCGGTCTCCGCCGGAGCGGGCCACCGGAGTGGACTTGGAGCGACCGGGGCGAGCGGTCTCCGCCGGAGCGGGCCACCGGAGTGGACTTGGAGCGACCGTGGCGAGCGGTCTCCGCCGGAGCGGGCCACCGGAGTGGACTTGGAGCGACCGGGGCGAGCGGTCTCCGCCGGAGCGGGCCACCGGAGTGGACTTGGAGCGACCGGGGCGAGCGGTCTCCGCCGGAGCGGGCCACCGGAGTGGACTTGGAGCGACCGTTGCTGACAATCCGATGAAGCATGTTACCGGACCTCATAGTAAGGTGCAAAGAAACCAAGCCTTATACTAGAAGAGAGCCCGGGACCTCTAAAGTCAGCAGTCCTGGATACTAGAGTACTTGTAACAGGGTAGTGAAGTACGTAAACTTAGGGTACATTACCAGGCTAAGCCACGCGGAGCTTCTCTACCCCAGGATACAAATACCACTTCTCCAGAGCAGGTCCCTAGGGGTCCGGACTGCCTTCCAGCTAGAAGGGGTGTCTTCACCTGACCACAAGCCAGCAACTCAACTTGGATTGTTAGCAACAAAGGTAAAGACTCTGTTTGGGAGGAAGAAATGGTCAACCGAAAAAACAGCCATCCAGAATGAATGAATGTAACCGGGGTGGAGCCTAGATAAGGTCAAGAAAGAAAATCTCCTTTATCCTTGTGGTTATCACGGTATACATCAGAGGTCGGGATTACGAGGTCGGACCTCCACCGCTCCGGACCGCTTTTGCCTGTTTGTGTGATAGGGCCAGAGGCCGGGTTTACAAGGTCGGACCTTGACCGCTCTGCACACACACATAGACACCACGCTATTACAAAGGAGAAATTCTCTCATTCCTTTCTTAGGAGTAACCTACGGCTGCATGCTATACAGCGTGTTCTTCGGAGGTGAAGGCGCCTTGGACGTGCCTGAACCGCATCATCCAGGATCACCTCGGGAGCTCGGGGGGCCCCTCCTTGCCTAAGAGCTGTCACATGCTTACATGGCATGAGACAAATTCTTTGGCCTTGAATGGAAGAGGCCCCCTTCCCCTGCCGTCGCCGTTGCCGATGGAAACCAGAGCCCTTGCGCAGCAGATGGACCGGTGCGACGCGTGGAGAAGTGCGGTCGTTCGCCGGCTTGTCCTTGGTGCTAGCGCCAAGGGCCCCCGCGCGAGGTGGCGGGGTCCTGCCTGCAGCAGCACCGAGCAACGCTGAGGTGGATCTCCGGTGCTGCTGCGGCAGGAGGTCTCGGTCAACTTCCTCCGGGATGGCTGTCGGCTCTAGGCTCCAAGTTGAGAGAAAGCCTTGAGCCGACGTCATGCCATCGCAGAGGGGGCGTGGCCATTGCTTGAGAGAAAACCTTGAGTCGACGTAGGAGCGGCGGCGCGCAGCGGCGCCTCCGCTGTATGCTGCTACGCCGGCTCTGAGGTGTCGCGGTGGCGACACACAGCAGACGCCGCTGCCGTGCGCCGCCGCTCCGAGGTCGTCGGAGCGCCGGTGCCATAGCATGCGGAGTGAGTGTGCCTTCCTTCATCTTCAAGTTTGCCGTTGCAGAGGGAGAACGCAGCCCAGAGGCCTGAAGATCCAGCCAACGCCTGTCTTCCCCACGGACGGCGCCAAAATGTCGTGGGGTTTCTAGGGGTACCCACAGCCGGGTGGCGGAGCGCACCCGCCTATTCCCAGTGAGGGAGTACTCGGGGAAGTACTAGGCGATGGGGCTGAATCTACGCTGAGACAAGGACTCAGGAACACACGATTTAGAGTGGTTCGGGCCGCCGGAGCGTAATACCCTACGTCCACTGGGAGATGTATTGTTCTTGGTGGTGGGTATGAACCTATCCTCTGCTGGCCTTGGCCTTTGCCCAGCCTGAGGTTTTCTAACGGCGCTTCCCCCTTTTATAGATCAAGGGGGGGCGGATACACAGAAAGTTGACTCCCCGACAGGTGGGCCCAACGTGACTGTGGCTACAGTGGTAGCGAATCTTTCCTTCGATATGCGTACTGCTGCTCTTCTGACACAGGGGGTCTTC
Organism: Panicum virgatum; assembly: GCF_016808335.1. Lineage (NCBI taxonomy): Eukaryota > Viridiplantae > Streptophyta > Magnoliopsida > Poales > Poaceae > Panicum > Panicum virgatum. Next base: position 47,554,819 of record NC_053144.1, on the reverse strand, counting down.
TCTTGTTCCGTCAGCTAGGTGCCCGTTGGAGTAGCGTAGCTTGCGGCGTGGCCTGCTGAGGCTATTATGTAGCGTCATAATGGGTGAAGCCGAGCCGTCGTATCCGACTGTTACGGCAGACTGGCAGACGCGGCATGGGCGGCGCCATCAGCTCCACTGCCTTGGTAATACGCGATCAATAGTGCCACCTGGTCAGTCAAACGCCTCGGCTTCCACTATATCAAAGTGGACGTCCACCTACTGCAATGAATGCGAAGGTAGGTGGACCTCAATATGAGACCAAGGGCCTCATACACGTGTCGGCCCCGGACCACCCTGAGGCGGGGCGTCCAAACTTTCCCTTTGAGAGGGGTCCGGTTGCTATCCAGGATCCTATGAGGGGTCCGGGACCCCGCGGGGGTCTGGATTCCTTGGGAGGTCCGGAGCCCTGGCTGCTTGCGCTTGAGCGCCTGTTTTTCCTGGGACACGTGGCGTTCCCAGACCTTCCCCGGCTGTGGAACAGGTCCGGACCTTTGTCGGGAGGACAGGACTTCGGACTGCAGGGGTCCGGCTGTTTGGTTGTAGTCAAGGATGACTACTAAGGCTCTTGCCTAGTCACAGCAAGAGGGGGTACCCCAGTCCTGGGGTACCGACAGTATTTACTATAAGACAACTTATAAAACAACTCATTGTATGCATTTGCTTTATACGTCGTCTCAAGATGATGTGGCAATGCACGAGACCGCCTATTAGACTAGACCATTGCGCAACAAAACAAGAGTGCATACAAATCGAGTGCCTACGTGAACATAAAATTTCTTAACCGCCGCCTTTTCTATTTTTATATAAGTGCGTCTTTGTAAAAAAATGCATAAAAGATTTATGTTTGAGAAAAAAACGAATGCTTGCACGATAATGATGCTCTGATATTTCTAGTATAGCCCCGCCCTCTGATATATATCTTGGTGGTCGACCAAAGGCAAAGCCATGCTCTCGAAACGTCACGTTGAGCGACGGCCTTTTTCCACTTGCACTACAGTGCCTCGCTTCGCACGACCACGCGCGCGGTCGTCGCGTATATAGATGGATAGACGCCTTGGACGGTAGGGGCATGCGGTCGTCTATCTTTAATTGCCAGAGCAAACAGAGCCAGGGCCGGTCCTGAGATTTTAGGGGCCCGGGGCGAGATTTATGCTAGGGGCCCTTCAATAATAATAAATAAATAATATATGAAAAAAATAGTACCACTAAGAACTTGAATTGTATAGATAACATTAATATCAAGCGATGAGTATATATTACCTCAAAAGTTTCTTCTAATACGAAGTCGATAATGATAGTATCGATATCGATTTCATCCAATAATTTCTTCTCGATACATAAAATTTCCAAACCATTTAACCTTTCTTGAGACATTGTGGACCTCATATAATTCTTTTCGAAAATGCCCTTTCAGCTGATGCTACAGCGACAGGCTTAGTAAATAAAATCTGATAAGCAATAGAAACATTAGGATAGCAGTCCAGTTCTCTAACATACTCAAAAATCTCCATAGCAGTTATTGGTTTATCTGTTAAAGTCAGCTGAAGAACATATAACTCTGAAATCATATCATTTAAATCAACATCAGATAAACCATCAGAAGAGAGAGTGCTTGCAAAGATAGTGCAATACTCTCTTAGCTTAATATTTTATAGATAACATGATAGTACTTTATGCTGAAATTAAAGAGAAAATAAAATAAGTTAGTCATGAATTTGCTATGTGGTAAATTAAAAAAACAAAACAAGATTGATCAAATAACCGGTTGATTTATAGGAGAGAGACGGTTATGGAATTAAACTAACATGAATAGATGAATATGACTTGCCGGCCTGCTGCTTGCATGCTGTGTGCATCAGCACATGTGCGATGCGTCCTGCACTCCTGGTCCAGCCGTCGTCCAGGCTAGGCTCCGTCGGGCGCCGAGTGCTGTTGGCCCGTCTTGCCTGCGTGTTGGTCGTTGGCGCGCGGCCGGCAGCGAGAGGCGGCACGGCGCAAGGAACTGCGGAAGCGGAAGCCGAAGGTCAGACGCCGCCGCCGCGATCGCGATTTGTGGGCTTCAGCGGTGTGTGAGTGCGGAGCAAAACGAAAACTGTCGATTGGAATTCTAATTGCACTACTAAGTCTAATAGGAGTATGTACTCAGGTGGGGCCTCTTGAAATCGGGGGCCCGGGGCGGCCGCCCCTCTCGCCCCCCTCCAGGGCCGGGGCTGAACAGAGCATTGCATTGCATCCGCCCGTCTGCATCAGGTTGCTTTCAGCGCATTTGAGATCTGCCGCGCTGCATGGGGGGCAGCGAGCGAGAGAAAAGGTGACCCCCTGATGGCTTTTTCTAGGTTAGATGCGGTGCATGATTCCCTTCCATGATTTGTTTGGTGCAGTGTGATGGATGCATGGGTGGACCAGGCACGCACTGCTCGGTTGGATCCAGTCCATCCTAAATTGAGGTTAATTCGCTCGTGGATTATGTATCATTGCTGGATTTTGAAAAGCTGCAGCTGTTTGGATACATGCATCCATAAAAAACTAGACCTGCGGGGGGAGACCGCCCCCGGCATTACACTAAGAAGAAGACCTTCTCACGCAAGTCTAGAAAACCCCCGAACTCCTGTCCCACCCATACATAGTGGCCCTGTCCCACCCATACATAGTGGCCTGTAACCCGTGAGAAAGACCGGACCCCAACTATGCTTTGCACATGGGACAAGCGAGGGAGTTTTTTTTCCCTGTGCGAGCCGGGGATCGAACCCCCGACCTGGTGGTTTTCACTGCCACACTCCCACCAGCCGAGCTAGCGCTCGTTCGCATACATGCATCCATGGGGTGGGGTGGTTGTCCCACAAGTAGGTAGAAATTAGAGTGGGATAGTAACTTGTAGGATTTCACAAACTGGGTTCGTAAATTGTAAAACCTGTCCTACGATTATTATTACGAGCTAGATAGGGTGTTTGGATTACAAGGTGGGTTTGTGATATGGATGGATCTAGCACAAGACCGAACAAGTATGTGCTAGTGCCGTCATTGCATCATGTCTTGTGCTTCACGTATAGCAAATGTCCTTGGGATTTATCGCAGACGGAAGAAAAAGTCCCTTGACTATATTCGGTTAGACCAGGCCATTTCATCAAAAAGGTCCTCCGTGTTGGGTAATTTTTCAGCGGATGAGCACTGAACATCACGCGGCGAGTTGAAGCTCGTGGATCGTCAGTTTGATTTGTCTCCGCAGTACGAATGAATTTTTATCAAAAAAAGAATCCTCACATTCCCATTCACGCCCACGGCGTTGTCGTCAGCCCACGCGGTACGGGAGGGCGTACGGCAAAAGCTAACCATTTTGCATTCGCCCACATGTGAAAGGTGAGGAGAAATGGACGTGCCCAACGGAAGTGGCAGGACAACCGTGAAGTGTTGACCAGGGCCCCCGGATGGCATGGCACGTACTACAGAGAAAGCTAGCAATATTTTTTTTTGGCAGCCACACGCCCACACCACATGCGCGATTGGCAACGCAAACGGGTCTACGACGAGGGACCACCGGCAGGCAAGCAGCAGCGTCGGATCCCGATCGGACGGCCTCTTCGGGGCGCCGTGGAGACCAGCGGAGGCACAGCTCAGCCGAAAAGCGCGGCGCCCCAGGCGCGCGGACGTACACGCCGGCGCCAGCCAGCACCCACAATGCGGAGGGAGCGCGCACGAGGGGGTCGGCGGTCGGGTCCCCATCCCAAACCCAACCCGATCCCCATCCACCCCGGCGCCCGCGGGCGGACCGTGCCATGCCGCATTGCCGCCTCCGCGCCAGGCCGCCACGGCACAACCCCATCCGCCCCCGCCGCCCGTCACCCCCCGCGTCAGCCGCAAAAGCGCACGGGCGGGCGGCCGCCGGCCGCCCGGAAACCGGCCCGCCGACGCCGAGACGTCAATACCGGCGGCTGTCGCGCCTGCCGCCACTAATTCGCGCGTGCGGGAGCACCGATCGACTCGCGCCGGTCGATCGGAGCTCTCTCCTTTCGGGCTCTCGGTCTGAACGCGCTTCTCGGCCTGCGCCGGCAGCGGCACCGCATCGCATTGAGCCCAGCGTCACAACTCACAAGAGTACAACAGCCAGCATCACTCTCCGGGAGCAACGGCAACGCTCAGCTCAGCGCGGGGACTTTTCCGGTCGCTCTCTCGCTCGGCAGGGGGGCGTTGCTGCTGCCAAAAGGCAGCGCGAGGGCGCCTCCGCGGCCGAGCGACGTGGACGGCCGCGTAAGCCCGCTTGTCCCTTGCTCCCATGCCTGCCGTGGCCGCCATGGCCGCTCCCTCCACGCACGCTCGCCACGCCACGGGCTGGAGTGCTCGCGGCGCGCGCCGAGCCGTTTCGGCGGCCCGGGGACGCGCGGGGGCAGCGTCCGGGCTCGGGAATTTTCCCGGAAGATGACTCCCCTCCGCGCCCGTGTCGCGGCGCTCTGGAGGTCCGTCGCGTCCGTCCGTGGTTTGGTTTGGTCGGGCGAGTAAAAAACCCGGCAAAGTGGCCGCTCCTTGTACGGTCGTTTCATTAAAAAAACTGTCATTTCTAAATGGATACCGTCACACAGCTAATGGACACCAGTGGCCTAGTATACGGGTGTACGTCGACTTTGAAAGTGCTTGTGGTATAAAAAAAATTCGAATGGTTATATTCCAGGGATTGAAAAATCGTGTTGAATTATCGGGCGACACTTACCCGAGACCCGAGAGCTAAGCGCCGGTCGTGTCAAAAGCATAGTAAGCTGTCAAGCAACGCCCAAGCCGTATAATTCTTGCTTCTTGCTCACTGGCCTGCGCTGCGCCTCGTAGAATTCTAGCGGCCCATTTCCGCCTAATTATTTCACCCGTGCGTGAAAAACTAGTTCTAGTGATGTGAAGCAGGTCAAACGAGGCGATGGGGTGAGGCGAGCAAGGAAGGGTACGATACGAAGCAGCACGTCACGCAGAGTAGAAAAAGGGGGAGAAAAGGGTGGAAAAAAGGGGGCTTGGAGTGGGCACTAAAATGCCGGCTTTTCTTTCCGGGGAAGAATGCTGCAGTGCAGAGCAAGAAGAAAAAAAAAGGGTGGGGGATTAATGGAACAGCAAGGTCGCAGCAGCAGCAGCAGCGCGGAGCAGGCAGTCGCCACCACTCCCAAACCCCTCTTGAGAAATTACGACCGGTAGAGTAGAGCCCATCTCTGAGCGCTGCTTTGCTGGCTCTGCGCCTCTGCCTCGCCTCCCTCCAGGACCCCCTCCCCTCCCTCTCATCTCTCCCCGCTCTCTCGCACCCCTCCTCCCGGTCTGGTTGCTTCTCCTGTAGTTTTTTTTGTTCTATCTCGCTTCGCTTCCGCGCTTCAAATACCCTGTGGAGCGGAGCGGGTGCTCTGATCTGTCTGCCTGTTCATCGATCGAGTCTGGGAGGCTTGGAAGGAGGAGGGGGAAGCAAAGCGGAACAGCCCATCTTTTTTTAGTCTTTTCGGTTCGGTTTCCTGGTTGCTTCTTTTGGATCCCGCGGAGGAGCCCACCGTTTCTACAAAAACCCAATCTTTGCTGCCCTCTCCGCGGCCGAGATCGATAGGTTTCCAGACCCCTGGCTCAGAGATCGCGGGCGCGGCAATCCGGCGCGCTGCTACTAGGGAAAAATATCCTAGAAAAGGTAATTCCTTTTTTTTCGCTTCTCCTCCCAATGCAAGGAAAGTACGGTGGACCGGCTGGTCTTCCTCCCTTTGATCATGCAATTTGGGTGCTAGATGCGCGGCGGTTCATCTTCATGTGCGCCCCCCTTTGATTCCAATTGCAGATTTTGCGGGTGCGACGGGGCAGGAAGAAGGTATTGGGGAACACAAGGGTAAAGGAATGATCTTCGTGGCCAAGTGGGCGATGGGGCGGTGGCGGAGATGAGGGATGCTATCGGCTGTGATGGATTACTTGAGATCTTGCTGGGGGCCGGCCTCGCCGGCCGGGCGCCCCCGCAGAGGATCGGACGCTGCCGGCCGCCAGGACGGGCTCCTGTGGTACAAGGACGGCGGGCAGGTTGTCGACGGTGAGTTCTCCATGGCCGTGGTCCAGGCCAACAACCTGCTGGAGGACCATAGCCAGGTGGAATCCGGGCCGCTCAGCGCAACGGACCCCAGCCTCCAAGGCACCTTCGTCGGCGTCTATGATGGGCATGGTGGCCCGGAGACGGCGCGCTACATCAATGATCATCTCTTCAACCACCTGAGGGGTAAGGCCTCTACTGCTGCTGAAGTTCATGCTTTAGATCAAATAACAATCTAGCTATGCTATCATATTTTACATCCGGTTTTGTGATATGCAAGTGTGTATAGTTGATGCTGATTGCTGTTAAATAAAGATATTTGCCATTGTGGTGGATCTTGATTGTATGCGTGCATTGCATAGAATGTTGTCTAATGTAGAGTAATAATATGGAAAAGCACGCACAAATTTAAATGCAATCATGTTTATAATTGGAACAGAATTTAAGCACATCATTGCATGGAATAGTGCTATAATTATAAAACTGCTAAAAGTTATTGATGATTGAAAAAGGATAGTGTCTTCTGTAACATCTTCTAATTATATCATAATTTGTTTTAACTGCTTACTTATTTTCATATATGCTTTTTGCGTGACAAACTTTGGTTTTTCAGGATTTGCATCTGAGCACAAGTGCATGTCAGCAGATGTGATCCGGAAGGCTTTCCGAGCAACCGAGGAGGGGTTTATTTCTGTAGTTAGTAACCAATGGTCATTGAGACCTCAATTAGCAGCGGTTGGCTCTTGCTGTCTTGTTGGCGTGATTTGCAGTGGAACTCTATATATTGCAAACCTTGGGGATTCCCGTGCTGTTCTTGGGAGACTAGTCAAGGGAACTGGAGAGGTTTTGGCAATGCAGCTCTCAGCAGAACACAATGCATCCTATGAGGAGGTTAGACGAGAGCTGCAGGCAGCCCATCCTGACGATCCCCATATTGTGGTCCTAAAGCACAATGTTTGGCGTGTGAAGGGCATCATCCAGGTATAAGAGCTTGAACTGTAATTTTCATAAGATGAAAGTTGCTAGTTTTTGTTCATTCATTCTGACTTGTGTATCAAAATATTTTGAATAGTCCTAAAAAGGTTTCTCGTACGGTCGTACCCTTGTATAAAAATTGAAATGTTATAGTTGCATTTTCTTTTTCGCTTGATGTTATGTGGTTCCATTTACAGAGCCACATCATGTGTGTTTATGATTACTCTACAGTCAGGGACAATCATATTTTTCTTTCTCAAAAACCAACAGGGTGCAGTAATATGACAATGTTGTTATGAACCATGACCAATATGTTGTAAGGTGTTGAATGCAATTTTCTTATTGCAGTCTCCAAGTGAACTTAATGTTAATGCTGTGCCTTGAACAGATATTGCTGTGTGAGACACAAGATATGAATAGGTGTATTTTGTAGATGGTCCGGGTCGAGTAGCAACTATCAGGTCAACTTTTTCAAGACAATTACTTCTGATGCTTAGTGTGTACCTATGTTACCCCGACACGCCAGTGAACTCACGTGTCGGTGTCGGACACCGTGTCCGACACCGATACGTCTCCGATACGTATCGGAGGAGTATCGACGATTTAAATGTCTAAAATAAATATTTTTATTATCCGACACGTTGTCTACACGGCTCCGACTCCTCCCCGACACGGCCCAGCCCAATAACCGCCCCTCGCTGATGATTCTCTAGTTAGGAAATGCAAATGTGCTGATGATTGCTTTGCTTTATGTGCTGATCTCAAGACTACTTTGCTTTATGTGCTGATGATTGCTATTTTATTTGCCTAGTTCATATAGGTATGCATGTATATAACGTATTGCAGTTTCGTAAAAAAAAGTATATAACGTATCGCAGTGTCGCTAGTTTTGGAAAAATGACGAATCGCCGTGTCCGACACGCGTGTCGGAATCGGTTTAACATAGGTGTGTACAAGGGACTTTCGCCATGCAATGTTGCATTTTGAACTGCTCTGCTTCCAGGTATCTCATATGATATGATGATGTTTTGCAGATAACAAGGTCAATTGGAGATGTATATCTGAAAAAACCAGAGTTCAATAGAGAACCTTTATACTCCAAGTTTCGCCTTCCGGAAACTTTCAGGAGACCACTTCTTAGTTCTGATCCAGCAATTACTGTACACCAAATACAGCCAACTGATAGGTTCATCATTTTTGCATCTGATGGACTCTGGGAGCATCTTAGTAATCAGGAAGCTGTTGACATGGTCCAGAGTAGCCCTCGAAATGTATGTATTCTTATCTTATGTTTATCTTTCTGCATCTTGGTTCTTTAGAGGTACAGTGCTTTGCCTGCTCAAAACTAGAAAAATACATTTTTGTCATGATTTAATCATGCACTGGCTGATGTTCCTGGTGAGGTAGATGGATGTATCTTGTTGTCTAGGAAATTTGAGAGTATACTATCTGTATGTCTTTAGAAGCTCCTGTTCTAGGTTTCTGAAGATGTAACGAGTTCTACGATAGTGTAGTAGATGTAGGCCATAGTATGAAGGCACTTAGATTGTTAAATTTGAGAATTGTACCAGAAGTAAGCATTTCCTCTGTCCTAGGTATTTAAGCATTCAAGTTTATATGGATCTACTATTCCAGTATTGGTGATTATTGTGTGTAGAAAAGTGTAATACAAGAAAACTGCTCTGTGGCTTAGTTCATGCAAGTTTGTGTTCTTCACCTCATACTGTATTAGACCATCTTCAGGATATTTTGGAATGTTATCTTCATCTTCTGCACCTTTTTTCTTTGTGTCGCTTGAATCTTTGGTGGTTGAGCTGAGTATCTACTCGTGTAATCTTGATTGCTGACAGTATAGATTTGTCTGCTTGTGTACTTAGTAAGATGTTTAGTTGGTGGATACTCCCGACAATGGCATTGTGTCCAAAATACAACACTGTTCACAGATTTCTAGTGCAGTATATCAAGAAAACAGAAGAAATTATGAAATACTTCCTGAGACATCCACGCATGACTTTCAATCTTACAGATCTAAACAAATAAAATATATTTTGACTGCATTTGTGTCAAAAAGGCATGTATTTGTGTCTGGTGGGAGTCTCATGTGTAATTTTTTTTGATAATTTTTGTTATTATTTAATTAGGACAAGTAATAGTGATAGTGTATATTGCATGCCGTCTCGAATCCTAAACAAGTCTGGAAGTATTTTAACAGGCAGAATAGTGCAACCATGAATAGTGCAGCCATGGGTCCATAACTTCCTTATTTGCAATTTCTTTTTGTTGCTTTATTGCTCTTACAAAAAGATATTACTTGCTGTTTTCTTGACATTGACCTTACTTATGTCCCAGGGAATCGCTCGAAGATTAGTAAAGGCTGCAATGCAGGAAGCAGCGAAGAAGAGGGAGATGAGGTATTCCGACCTCAAGAAAATTGATCGCGGGGTGAGGAGGCACTTCCATGATGATATAACTGTCATCGTGGTTTTTTTCGATTCAAATGCCACGGCAACTGCTGCCTGGAGCAGACCCACAGTCTCTCTCCGTGGGGGTGGTGTTCCAATCCCTTCGAACACCCTTGCTCCATTCTCAGTTCCCACAGAGCTAAACAGCTCTTACTGAAACCATACTGGAGATGAAGGGGCCAGGCAAGAAGATCAAAAGAAAGTAAAAGAAAAGGTAAAAAGAAAAAAAGAAGAAAAAAGAGTAGCAGTTGTGATCAGCTGTAGTGTATTTTGTCGTCTGCCGTGTTCTTGTAAAACCTTTTTTAGATTCTCAACCTGGTGACTAGCGTACTGATAGCAAGATATAAGATTAGATTATTCTTAGCTTTTTTTCTTCTCTTTTTTTTTTCTTACCGTTTAGATTCACTCATGGGATATCAGGTGGCTGTACATTCTCCAGATCAACTTGTGATAATAGTTCATCGCACCCTTCTTTTGCTCGCATCCTGCTATCCCAGGACTGATCTGGTTGTCCAGCACGTTGAGCTGATGGTGCGTGTTCTCCATGGACGAAGGAATTGTTGCCTTTGGAATGCTGGGCGCAGCTCAGGTTCATCGACAAGGCCTCTCCTGTGTCGACATGGTGGGGCAAATGCTTAGCAGATTTACCATTTTATAGAACAAAAAAGGTGCAACAAAGTTGAGAGCGGTGCACACAAAGATGCTTAACGGCTGCGATCCCAAGTTCGGATCAAAAGAAAAGAAAAATTAGAGGGGATTTCTTTAGAAGACTGATAATGATTTTATTGCTTTCTTTTCTTTTCGGCATGGTTCTCGACCCTTGCTTGTCATATTTAATCATCAATGGAAAATAAAATATATCACCACTACACAAATACAAGCCTTTCTAACAAAAAAAATATGTAGAGTAACTTTTTTTGTGTGAAACACAGGTGCAGACACTCACATACGCCTGTGCCTGTGCGCACGTACTCACCTTTATGAATAGACACACAATCATACTCCTATAAGTACCTTGGCGAGGCTGAGCATATCTTGACGGGCATGTAATCTACCACTGAAAGAATAGTGCTAGCTAAATGGCCAGGTTCCATCACAATGAATCATACCAGACGAGCTACGTTGAGTTCGTGTTAAGTTCATATGTAGAATATGTTACCTAACCATTAACTTGGTGGAAAATGAATTACAATGTCAACAAAAAGATGAATATAAAAATTGAGAAATAAACTAAGTTGGAACCACAACAAAGCTACTACAACTTTTTTTAAGCTACGCATGCTGCTAATTTTGAGTGATCCAAGACCCACCACTCAAAATTACAAGGAATTTCGAGAATCAGATAAGTCAACAGAAAAGGGGTGTAAACTGTTATCGCCATAAATTAACAGGGTTAATTAATGGGCCGCAAGTGGGTTGGGCTTAATGCAGAAATTAAAGAAGGCTTACGAATCGGCTCCTGCGTGGGCGTTCGGGCCATCTGGGCCATGTACCTTTAGGTTTAAGTTCAGTTTGAGTTAGAGATAGAGTCCAATATGAACACGTTATTTTAGATTGTTTTCCAAGTCTCCAGACTATAAATATGTACCCTATGACATTCGTAAAGGAAGAACGTCATCACGTCTCGCAACAACAATTCTCGGCGCAACGCCACCCCTAATCCTAGGGTTTCATCCAAGTAAGCGCCATGCTGCCCTGATCACTTCTTGTGATCAGGGCAGCATTGTTCTTACTTTTACCTTGGTATTACTCGTACTGAACCATTTTTGATGGCGAGTAGTGCTAGTTATCCTAGTATTCGCAGCATGACCTTTAGTAGATCTATCATGCTCTTGTTGTTTATCAAGTACGAATATCATGTTATCTTTGCGTGATCACGTATTAATCTTATACTAATTCTCGTTGCATAGAGTTAGTCGCGTAGAGATAACACCCTGCTTCTTTTCTATCTAGTAGATCTAATCTGTTATGGTTTGTTCTTATACGTAAGAATCAGCTTAATATCTGCTAGTTTAGGCCTTGCAAACGGGTTGGACGATCCGGCGACGTATTAGATGCTTTGCCTTGATCTTAACAGGGATTGATCTGGGAATCGGCTTTTGCTTATTCTTAGGCCTCTATTCTGGTTAAAGTTTGGTTATCTATTACGCTCGTTAGTCCTAACTACGTGTAGGATGTTCCGATCTAGCAGTGAAGCTTTTACCGTCGTGGATTAGATTAACTAGATCTAATTGGAGTAGTTTTTGCAGTTATTTGCTTTATCTATTAATATCCAGATATGCAGATCTGATCTGACACCGGGACTCAATCGGCTCTTTAAAGCCGATGCAAGAGTCATCCCGGGGAGCCGACCACGGCTCGGACTAATGTTTACACGTGTTTGTGCATGTAGGTAAATCGTCGAAAGCACGTTTGCACCTTCCTGACCGGGTATAGGTCAGGTGGCACGCCCTGCATCTCCGGAAGCATCGGCGTGTGCCAGGATTTGGGCCGTTGACTGAGGGACCGGTGCCAGCCAGCGCCCCGGCAGCCTCCCGGCTCTTCGTGTTGCCTATCGCTACTCGCCGGTGGGTTTTGACCGACAACACATTCTGGCACGCCCGGCGGGACCTTCATTAGAAACAACGTCCACCGCCGGGATGACTGGACCTCAGAACCAAGCGCCGGTTCCGCCGTCACCAACCCTGTCATGTATGAAGAGCTGACCCCCGAACACCAGCAGAAGTATGATGAGGTCAAAGCTCAGTTCGAAGCCGATTTCATCGGCTCTTTCGAGAGGACCCCCAACCACGGCATCAGGTGGAAGGGGTTCTCACCCGAAGGCGCTCTTGACAACGTCGACCTGTCCGTACCGTCAGAGGAGTGCACCAGAGCCCTGCGCCAGGAGATGAACTACATGGTGGCTCACTCACTTCATTGGCACTGGTGAACGAGCTCGAGCGTGTGGCACATCGCGTCGTCCAGGAGGTGATCAAGAACCAGTACTCCCCATCGGGACCAATCCTGGGGAATCACGGGGAAGAGGCCCCACTTCAGTCTAGGCCGCCATTGCCATACTCGCTCACAACTCCAGGGCCGCAGAGTTCGCCAATCTACGTCATCTACATGATCGGCGGTGATCCCGGGGAGGGCCAGTTCCTGAGCGAGGCGCCTAAGGAGATCCCACATGGCTACACGTGCGTGTACATACCTGACAACATCAACCCAACACGCGCGGGACATTTGGTGAGTACAGGAGCTTCAGGGACAGATGCGGAGAAACAAGCATGGCTAGCGAAGTACGCTACTGGACCGAGTTCTGAGCCCTCGGCCCCAGGAGTTCTTAGTGTGGAGCAGATCAGCGCAATACTAAGGGACCAGTTCGGCATTCTACCCAAGAGAAAGGAGATCGGCTATTCCAAGCTGTACCCAAGCGACTACGACTTGATCCCGTTGCCACCCAAGTATCGGCTCCCGGAGTTCACCAAGTTCAGCAGGTCAGAAGGGGCCAGCTCCATCGAGTATGTGAGCCGATACCTAACGCAGCTCGGGATGATTTCATTATCGGATCCTCTGAGGATCCGGTTCTTCTGCCAGTCTCTCATGGGCTCAGCCTTTGGATGGTACACATCATTGGCCCCAGATTCGATCCGCACTTGGAGGCAGCTAGAAGATCAGTTCCACACCCAGTATCACTCAGAGGCTGCTGAAGCCGGGATTGCCGACCTCGCCCAAGTCAAGCAAAAGCGAGGGGAAAGTGTGTCGGAGTACGTGCAGCGCTTCAGAGAAGTTAAGAATCGATGCTACTCATCGCGCATCACAGAAAATGAGGCAGTCGATTTGGCAGTTCTGGGGCTCGCTAAGCCGATCAAGGATCTGGTTTTTCAGTTGGATTTCACCTCTCTGGCGCACATGGTGCGGAAGCTCACGACGTATGAACACTATCACCCTGAGATGTACCAGGAAAAATTTAAGCGACATGTGAATATAGCCCAAGCAGATGATTCTGATGATTCTAGCGGGGAGCAAGAAGTAGCTGTGGCAGAGTGGACCCGGGGGGCAAACCCCGTCCCGTGCAAGTGGGTCAAACAGAAGGGGCTTGTGAAGGGCTTTGACTTTGACGTGGCCAAGGCAGAGCAGATATTCGATCTACTGCTCAAGGAAAAGCTGTTGAAGCTCCCAGAGAATCACAAGCTGCCAATGACGCAAGAGCTGCAGGGGAGGCCGTACTGCAAGTGGCACCACTCGTTCACCCATGCCACGAATGACTGCAAGGAGCTGCGTCGGCAAATCCAATCGGCTATTGAGCAAGGCCGATTAATTCTGGCCCAACACACGATGAAGGTTGACAATCAACCGTTCCCACAGGCTAACGTGGTGGACCTGTCGGATCTTAGACCTGAGGGCCAGAATTTTGCGTTCCAGATTAACATGGTGGGACCCATACGCCGCCGTGACGAGCAGAGGTTTAGAGAGGCTGATTCTGGCAAACGGCCCCAGGATGAAGACGAGTCGGAGTAGCAACATATTACTGAAGAACAAGTGCTTCACATCCGCAATCAACTCCCAGCTTCCAATCGGCTTCTTGAAAAATACGAGTATCAGTACAAGCTGCGTCGCCGGTATGAATCGGAAGAGGAGGAGTACGAGCACCGCGCTGGGAGAACGCTGGGGAGGCGCCAGGCTGTGCGCGACCACTGGCATTGCTCGTTCTTCAGGTACTGTTGGAATTTCGGCATGAGCCGATTGCCTACTATCGATGATTGCCTGGAGTGCAGGCCTCGGGGATGCCAGTCAGGCGAGACGTCGGTGTTCCGGCGCTTGGGGCCCAAAGCGCGTCACGACGACCATGCTGAGCAGCCATCCAAGGATGATCTTGAGCTTGAAGTAGAGGATAAGTATCATCGTCCATGATGGTGTCCTGACGGACTCAGTCGCTCGCAAAAGCACAGAGTGCAGCGCTTACACAATCTCGAAGAGGCAGAAGCAAGGTACCTCGACGTGCTAAGGAAGGTGCATCCGGATCTCGCGGAGCAAGTCAAGCAGCCAAAAGCCGATGAGAAGCCATCGACTGATGTGAATATGGTGTTCGTGCTCCCATCAGAGTTTCGGGCGCCCCAACCTGAGGAGTTGGCCGTCGCACAGCTCGATCTTGGCCTCCAGCCGATCATCTTCGAGAAGCCCAAGGCGAAAAGATACAAACACCTGAAGGGGTTATATCTCAAGGGCCTCATCGACGGCAAGCCTGTGAACAGGATGTTGGTCGATACTGGCGCCGCAGTTAATTTGGTGCCGTATTCAGTGCTGCGCCGATTGGGTCGTTCTACTACTGACCTTATCAAGACCAACGTAATGCTCAATGATTTCAATGGGCAGCCATCGGAGGCAAAGGGCGTCCTCAATGTGGAGTTGACAGTTGGCCGCAAGACCGTCCCAACTTCGTTCTTCATCGTCAATAGTAAGAGTATGTACACAGTGCTGCTTGGGAGGGATTGGATTCATGCCAATTGTTGTGTTCCTTCCACAATGCACCAGTGTTTGGTTCAATGGGATGGCGACGAAGTGGAGGTGGTCCGTGCAGATGACTCCAGTGAGGTTTCGCTCGCAGACATGAACGCCTGGGACGCGGAAGGACAAGAGCCGATCTCAGGGATTGCGCTAGAAGACTGTGATCGGATCGAAGCGACAAAAAATGGATTGAGGCTGGTCTTATCCACTGGCCTCACAGAATAAACACATCCTGGCACACTACGGAATTCAGCAGGTTTAGAGAGGCCGGTCCCAGCGACCGGCCCCAAAAAGTAGATAATTCTTATTTGGAGTTGAAACTGTTACATTATGAACAAACAATAGCCTGCTCTGGCAGTTGGTTAGTCAATGAGTATTCAGTTTCGAATGGTAATACAGAAACGGCCAGCCCGTGCGGTCGGCCGAAAATTTTCTTTTGTTATCTCTCTGTATTTGCTGTCGACGTGGCAGGTGACGACGAGTTGCCTGCGTCCACAGTTGATTTTACAGGCGACGACAAGTTGGGGTATGAGTTTACATCAGCTGATGAGTTGGAGGAAATTGATATCGGTCCCGGGGATAAGCCGCGACCAACATTTATCAGCAAAAAGTTAGACCCGAGCCTGCGTGAGCCGATGATAGCACTATTGAGAGAATACCGGGACTATTTCGTGTGGGATTATACTGAAATGCCCAGTCTAGATAGAAGCATCGTCGAACATCGGCTCCCGCTTAAGAAAGGATTTCGGGCGTTTCAACAACGAGCATGACAAATGAAGGCCGAAATCCTAAAGGAGGTCAAGAAAGAGGTGCAAAAGATGTTGGATGCAGGGTTCAGCAGGCCATGTCGGTATGCAGAATGGATCTCCAGCGTGGTCCCTGTACAAAAGAACGATGGCCGATGGCGAGTCTGCGTGGATTTCAGAGACCTCAACAAAGCAACTACAAAAGACGAGTATCCGATGCCTGTCGCGGAAACATTAATCAACGCAGTTGTCGGTCACAAAATGCTGAGCTTTATGGATGCTAATGCTGGCTACAACCAAATCTTCACGGCCCCAGAGGATATAAGTAAGACCGCGTTCAGAGTACCAGGCGCGGTCGGCTTGTTCGAGTACTTGGTTATGACCTTTGGATTGAAAAATGCCGGTGCAACATATCAACGCACCATGAATTACATTTTTCATGATCTCATCAGCAAACTGGTAGAAATCTACATTAATGATATCGTGGTCAAGTCCACATCGGCTGGGGGACATATGGAAGATTTGCGTAAGGTATTGGAGCGGACTCGGAGGTTTGGGCTCAGAATGAACCCGAAGAAATGCGCCTTTGGTGTATCGGCCGGTCAGTTCTTAGGATTCCTGGTACATGAGCGAGGGATCGAGATCGGCCTAAAAAGTCAAGAAGCTGTAAGGACGATGAGGCCGCCTACTACGAAGAAGGAGTTGCAGAAGCTCATCGGCAAAATCAACTTTGTCAGACGATTCATCTCCAATCTGTCTGGACGTATCGAGCCATTCATGGGTCTCGTGAAAATCAAGTCCGATGATGAATTTCACTGGGGGGCAGAGCAGCAGCAAGCTTTCGATGAAATCAAGGAATACTTGTCGAAGCCTCCAGTTTTGGTTCCTCCACAGCAAGACAGGCCCTTCTACGTATACTTATCCGTAGGCGACACCTCCATCGCCTCGGTGCTGGTTCAGAAGCATGACGGACAGGAAAGGGTTGTGTTCTACCTCAGCAGGCGCATGTTGGACGCCGAGACCGGGTACCCTGAGATTGAAAAGCTTTGTCTCTGTTTATTCTTTACATGTACAAAGCTTCGTCATATTTTGCTCTCGGCGGAAACAATCGTTATTTGCAAATCGGATGTCATAAAGCATATGTTGTCGGCTCCTGTTCTGAAAGGCCGACTCGGAAAGTGGATGTTCGCGCTGTCAGAGTTCGATATCCGATATCAACCGGCAAAGGCAGTCAAGGGACAGGCACTGGCGGATCTCATTGCAGACAGGATCAGCACTGATGTGGCTGCACTTTTCATACGTCCATGGGCCATGATTTTCGATGGATCGGCGTGTGATGATGGGTGCGGTGTAGGAATTGTTTTGGTATCGCCTCGAGGGGCGACTTATTCCTTTTCCATCAGGATGACCACTCCATGCACCAATAATTTAGTAGAGTATGAGGCAGTTTGCAAGGGGATGGAATTACTCCTAGAAGCTGGTGCAGAAGCGGTGGAAATCTTTGGGGATTCGAAACTGGTGATTTCTCAGCTCACGGAAGAATACAGATGTGAGAGCGAGGCTCTTTTTCCGATATGGATGCAGTGCCATGAGTTGATGTCATAATTCAGGTACATTAATTTCCACTGGATACGTAGGACTTTGACCAATGAAGCCAATGACTTGGCACAGATGGCTTCCGGATACAATGAAACAGCCGATGGGGTAGATGTAGAGGTTCAGTTTCTAGAACCTGGAGATTGGAGAGCCGATATCTTCAATTATTTGAAGGATTCGGCTCGGGGGGCACCCAGAAGGATAAGACTCAAAGCTATGAAGTATGTTCTGATAGGGGACGATATGTTCTACAGGACTTTGGAAGGACTGCTACTTAAATGTCTGGGGCCTTCGGAGTTGAATCGGCTCTTGCATGAGGTTCATGAGGGAGCATGCGGTACTCATCAATCGGCTCATAAGATGAAGTGGCTGATTAGGCGATCGGGATATTACTGGCCTACCATGCTTGAGGACTGCTTTAAATATTACAAGGGATGTCAGGCATGTCAGACATTCGGCAAGATTCAGATGGTGCCGGCATCAATAATGAATCCTATCATTAAGCCATGGCCGTTCAGGGGTTGGGCCATGGATATGATTGGCCGGATCAACCCACCATCCAGCAAAGGTCACCAATGGGTGTTGGCTGTCACGGATTATTTCACGAAATGGGTGGAGGCGGTACCCATGAGGTCGGTGGCATCAAAAGATGTGATCAGTTTTGTTAAAGAGTACATCATTCATAGGTTCGGGATTCCCCAGACCATTATGACCGATGGAGGATCGGTCTTTATATCGGAGGAATTTAGTAAGTTCGCCGATGACACGGGGTTCAAGCTGATCAGATCATCCCCATATTATGCCCAGGCTAATGGACAGGCTGAAGCATCCAACCAGAGCCTTATCAAGTTGATCAAAAGGAAGATCGATGAATATCCTAGGCGCTGGCACGAGGTGTTGTCAGAGGCTTTGTGGGCATATCGTATTTCGTGTCACGGATTCATCAAGACGTCACCATACCATCTGGTCTATGGTCAAGACGCTGTGTTGCCATGGGAGATCATGGCCGGATCGATGCGTGTTGAGTTCCAGAATGATCTGTCGGCGGAGGAGTATGCAGCTTTGATGAGCGACAATGTGGAGGATCTCACGGAGCTAAGACTTTGGTCACTTGAGAAGATCAAGGAAAACAAGGCTAAAGTCGCTCGTGCATACAACAAAAAGGTCAAGCCAAAAGATTTCCAGGTCGGAGACCTGGTTTGGGAGGCAGTGCTACCATTGGGAACTAAAGATAGGAAGTATGGTAAGTGGTCTCCAACTTAGCATGGGCCGTACAAGGTTGATCAAGTCTTGCCTGGAAATGCGTACATGCTTGAAGAATTGGACGGTGTCAAGTTTCCTGTAGCCGTCAATGGGCAACACCTCAAGAAATATTTCCTGAGCATGTGAGAAGGCGAATGACAAGAGCCGATGAAATCCATCTGGCTGTATTATAAAAGGCCAACACGTTGAGTTGGCCAGTAAAAAAATAATAATAAAAGTGAGAGAGGCCAACACGTTGAGTTGGCCAGTAATATATATATATATATATATATATATATATATATATATATATATATATATATATATATATATATATATATATATATATATATATATATATATATATATATATATGAGAAGCAAGGCAGCCGATGTGTAACCATCGACTTAAGATGTTTTTAATAAGTACGAGTTTCAGATTTAACAGGCAACATTAAATGTTCTCTGAATTATTCTACTAGTTCAGAAACCCTTCTATGGCATGGATGGCTTCTGCGCGTATGGCGTCGGCTCTTGCTATGATCGCTTCGTCGTCCTTGTCATCGCCTGTTACTATCTGTTGACTCAAGGTGCTTATCTCTCCGAACTCTGCCCGTATTTGCTCGGTTATTTCTTGGGCTTCTTGCTTGGAGTTTGCAATCGAGGCTTTCTCCTCGTGGATTAGTCTCTGGGTGGTGCGAACCTTTTCTTCGAGTTCCACCAGTTCTTTCTCCAGGAGATTGAGTCGCCTTGTACTCGCGGATATATCGGCTTTGGCGTCCAGAGTTGCTTTCTTATGGTTGATCATCTTGCACTTTTGAGCGATGTTGGCTTTCAGAGGAATTTGAGAATGACGTAGTTCTATTCTCTGTTGTGCTGCTTTCACCTCTGCCCGAAAGAAGGGAAGATGGCCGGCTGGCCAGAGCTTGACCTGAAGTGACTCTGGGAGTTGGGATTCTATCTGCTCGAGAATTTTCTTTATTTCACTAGAATCGTCAACTAGGGTACTAATTGGAGCGGATATCAGATTTTGATGTGTTGAAGCTGATCCGCGAGGTCAATCGGCTGCTGTGATGGTGGTACTTTCGCTCCAGGGGCGATCAGACCCATTGATGCTGGGTCAAAGGAGAGCAAATCTGAAATATTGAAGCCCTGTGGAGATATTAGAGTTAGTTTTGGAACAAGGTGCATCAATGGAGTTATCGGCTGATTTAGAATCAGCTCATGTAGTGTTACCTGTTCTGAGGAAGAAGCAATGGTCGGTCCAGGTGTGATCAGCTCAGTTGGGTTTGAGGCGACAATAGGGGCATCGGCTATGTCAGCCTGTTCGTCATGCACCTCCATCGGAGCATCGGGAGTTTCGAGTTGAGATTCCATCAGCACATCAGCTGTTGCAGTTCCTTCGCTGCGAATTTCTGCTGGAACGATGGTTGATTCTTGCTGTTCTTGGACTTCAGTTGTTCCAGTGTCGGCTTCATGAACGGTGGTTCCCTGTTGTGCTGGGCTTCCAGTACTAAGGGTGTCTCCAGCTGCGTCCTGAAAATAAGATTACAATCAACCAGAATATATATGCGTAAGGAAGAAGTTTCGGAGAGATGAATTACCCGGTTGGTGTTGGATTCTGATAGATTCGGGGAAGGTTGTGCTGTTTTCTTGATGACTCGTCTTGCGATGATCTTCCTTTTCTTAGATGGACTCGGGGGGGCGGCACTTCCAGAGGTCTGTCTCCGCTTAGAAGCCGACTGGGGTGAGTCTGGCTGAACAGTCATTATTATTTTCTTCATTGGCGGTGATTCCTTGCAAAAAAGAACATCAGGGGCGGTTGGAAGGAAGTAGAATGGCTCCCCATTACTGATCATGGGTTCTGGATCATCTTGTTGCTGTAGGCAAGATGAGTAGGGTTAGCCAAGTAAAGTGGTGGAGGACTTAGAATAAGTGCACGGATTCAGTATCTCTTCCTCGGGGATTGCATATTTAGGATCAATTTGCTGCTGTAGAGGGCCTAAAGCTCTTCTGAATACATGAGTTTTCCACATTCCCCACCATGTGTTAAAACTGATTGACGAGGGAGTAAAGGACAGATCGGCTGGTATTGAAATGTGAAGGTTGTCAAACATGCTGTAGCATCTTGAACTGGTAAGACCATCGGGTAAATCAGGCTCTACTCTCCACCAAGTGGTGAATATGGAAGTGGGGAGGGACTTGTCCTAAGCCAAATTGCCAAGCTGCTACGACTGGTTGATAGGTTTCATAACCTGGTTTGATGATTCTGTTGGAAGCCAGGTCGGATCATCGGGGAATATAGATGCCGAGTGCTGTCGTCATCGGCAAAGCTATCCAGCCTGAAGGTAGTTGGGTTCTCAAAGGTTTCAGATTCAGTGAATGGAAAGTAGAGGGGATTGTCTAGACCTTTGTAGAAAACTCTAAACCAGTTTGCTGCATCTGTCGAGTTCAGTTTACTGCCAGGGAGGCTGAATAGGGCTTGGTCATAGCTAGTGCATCTAATTGACTTGCCATTCTCGTCGGGAAAGGAATTCTTGGCTAGGCTTTGAAAGTTTGGAATCTGATGTTGAAAGTAGAGTTGTGCCCATAACTGAATAAACCACCAAGGGCCTCCGGTTCTGAGTTTCCTTTGGCTAAGCAGATTGGTTGTCATCAGATAGAGACATCTGTATGTTTCTCCGAGGAAAAGTTTGCCTAGGCTGGTGCGGTTGCCATGGGCCAGATGGTAAGCCAAAGGAATGTAATTCTTGGTTGGAGCTAAGGAAGGACCACAGAAAATAAAATGTTCTAACCAAAAATTTAAAAAAACTGTGTGTTCCTTTTTAGTGACGGGACCTTTTGTCTTCATGTGCTGGTTCATGTAAGTACTCCAGTTTGTGCAGTCTGCCTTGGATGAAAGTTTGAAGGGGGCTTCTACCATTCTGTGAGCTGCAGGATCAGGGGAACTAATGTCCAGGCCAGTAATCATGGTAACATCTAGCAGAGTAGGGGTCATGGGTCCATGACCAAAGAGGAAGCAGTTCAGAGCGTTGGACCAGAAATAGCCGATGGTTTTCAGAAGGTTTCCATCTTTATCAAGGGGAGATAATGATAAACTGGGTGCATCAACTATGTTCAATTCTTGCCACAAGGGCATATAGGTTTTTGCTACTCTGGTGTACCATGCAATCCAGCTCTCGGGTGGATTAGGCCATGCTCTTAAGCAATCGGCCTAGGAATTTAAATTAATGTCTTGACTTACGAAGGGGATTCTATTCGCTTCACAGGAGATTAAATCTGTGGGATTTTCATAAGCTCATGGGCTAAGACAAAAGGATTTGGGATTGGAAAGATGTGGCAAAAGGGTGTCTGACACCTGGAGTTCAGAAATTCAGAAAGTTATATATGGTGTCATATTTCAGAGTTTAATTCATTCGGAGCTGAGGAAAGTTGAAAGGACAGGCTGAATATTACCTTCAGGCCGAGGATTGCCGTATCTACGATTGGAGATCTTCGCTGTTTGAGCTTCAGAGTCCGCCATGGTTCAGATCAGCTAACTTAGGGTTTGGTTGTTTTGCGGGCTCTGGTTCAAGTTTTGAATACTATGAGTTTTCGCTCGAACTTATGGAGCGGGATTCTCGAGTTGCGCTCGGATTTTGAATATCTATTTCGAGTCGGATTCAGAGTGGGGGTGATGTTTTGTTCTTATGTGGGTTACTTCCAGTTTTGAATTTCGTCGGCTCTTGGATATTGGTAAAGCCCGATGCAGTGCCATCAACTTTTGGAGGGTTGTCCGAGCAAGCAATTAAGTGATAAGGAACTTTATTCATTAAAGATAAAGTTTTTACAAGAGGAAGAGCCGATTTGACAAAGGGGTGAATCCTTCGGCTCAATCTACGCTACAGTACTACTCCTACAGAACTACCTACATCTACCACCTGTAGGTACCTAGGTGCCTACAGCGCTTGGGGCTTCGCGCCGGCACATTTCCGCCGCCGTCGTCGTCGTCGCTACTGCCGCTCTTGTCGGCGCTGCTGTCGTTGCTGGCCTCGTCGTCGCTGCTCCAGCCGCCGCCGCCGCCGCCGTTGCTTTCCTCCTTTCTGTCCTCCTCGGAGGAGCCGAGGAATCGGAAGGCGCTTTCGGCCATCGGGTCGTCTTCGTCAGAGGAGGAGTCGATTTCCTCTTCCAAGGAGGAATCGACTGTCCCAGGAGAAGTGGTCGTTGCTACTGTCCTCAAGCTCTTCCTGCAATAGGAGCCGGAGGTCCTCGCCGTTGGTCTTGGGTTCATCGTCTTCAGAGACGACCCCGAAGTCGAACTCCTCTGCATCCCAATGCAGAGGAGCGAGCACCTCGTGCGCCGCCGTCGGGTTGTATTCCGGCATCGGCTCTCAGCTCTCGGAGATGGGGTCGAGGGAGGAGACGGAGGAACTCGAGGAAGAGGGGGAAAGAGGGGAGCCGATGGAATTGGAGCCAGAGGAGAAGGAGATCGCCATGGCTACAGGAGGTTTGGGTGCTCTGCGCTATTTGGCTGAGGGAGGAAGACGAGTTTGTGGTGAAAGGAGTCGATTCAGGGTGAGATTAAATAGAAAAAAAATGGAAGATGAATCAGCACTTTCACATTCTGCGAGGAGCCGGCTGCTGAGACGTTGCGTCTTCCGTGGTGGTTGTAGTGCGTTTTAATGAGCATCAACAGGAAGATGAAGCAACGAGATGGTTTTGGAATTATCATTGACAAAACCAGGGGGCATGTGTTATCGCCATAAATTAACAGGGTTAATTAATGGGCCGCAAGTGAGTTGGGCTTAATGCAGAAATTAAAGAAGGCTTACGAATTGGCTCCTGCGTGGGCGTTCGGGCCATCTAGGCCATGTACCTTTAGGTTTAAGTTCAGTTTGAGTTAGAGATAGAGTCCAATATGGACACATTAGTTTAGATTGTTTTCCAAGTATCTGGACTATAAATATGTACCCTATGACATTCGTAAAGGAAGAACGTCATCACGTCTCGCAACAACAATTCTCGGCGCACCGCCACCACTAATCCTAGGGTTTCATCCAAGTAAGCGCCATGCTGCCCTGATCAGGGCAGCATTGTTCTTACTTTTACCTTGGTATTACTCGTACTGAAGCATTTTTGATGGCGAGTAGTGCTAGTTATCCTGGTATTCGCAGCATGACCTTTAGTAGATCTATCATGCTCTTGTTGTTTATCATCTACGGATGTCTTGTTATCTTTGCGTGATCACGTATTAATCTTATACTAATTCTCGTTGCATAGAGTTAGTCGCGTAGAGATAACACCCTGCTTCTTTTCTATCTAGTAGATCAAATCTGTTATGATTTGTTCTTATACGTAAGAATCGGCTTAATATCTGCTAGTTTAGGCCTTGCAAATGGGTTGTACGATCCGGCGACGTATTAGATGCTTTACCTTGATCTTAACAGGGATTGATCCGGGAATCGGTTTTTGCTTATTCTTAGGCCTTTACTCTGGTTAAAGTTTGGTTATCTATTACGCTCGTTAGGCCTAACTACGTGTAGGATGTTCCGATCTAGCAGTGAAGCTTTTACCGTCGTGACCCACCGGCGAGCAGCGACAGGCAACACGAAGAGCCGGGAGGTCGCCGGGGCGCTGGCAGGCACTGCTCCCTCGTCGACGGCCCGCAATTCCGTCACGCACCCGGAGGTTCCGTGGAAAACCGGGCGTGCCACCTGACCTATACCCGATCAGAAGGGTGCGAACGTGCTCCAAACAGTTTCCTGCGTACAAAGACACGTGTAAACATAAGTCCGAGCCGTGGTCGGCTCCCCGGGACGACTCTTGCATCGGCTTTAAAGAGCCGATCGAGTCCCGGTGTCAGACTGGATCTGATTGTATCCGGATATGATAAAATAAGCAAATAACTGTAAAGCTGCTTCGATTGAATCTAGTCAATCCAATCCACGATGGTGAAAGCTTCACTGCTAGATCAGAACATCCTACACGTGACTGGGCCTAATGAACGTAACAGATAACTAAACCATAACCCAAAACAGAGGCCTAAGAACTAGCAAGAGCTGATTCCCGGAACAATCCCTATCAAGGCTAAGATAAAGCATATAGTACGCCACCGGATCATCCAACCCGTTTGCAAGACCTAACCTAGCAGATATTACGCCAACTCTTAAAGATAAGAGCAAACCATAACAGATTAGATCTACTAGACATAGAAGAAGCAGGGTGTTGTCTTTGTGCGACTAATTCTATGCGACAAGAACTAGCATAAGATTGAAACGTGACTGCACAGAGACAACGTGATATTCGTAGATGATAAGCAACGAAGCACAATGGATCTACTAAAATCCATGCTACGAACATCAGGATAACTAGCATTACTCGACATCAAAAACGCTTCAGTACGAGTAATACCAAGGTAAAAATAAGAACAACGCTGTCCTGATCGCGAGAAGCGATAAGGGCAGCATGGCGCTTACTTGGATGAAACCCTAGGATTAGGGGTGGTGATGCACCGAGAGTTGTTGTTTGCGAGACGTGATGACGCACTCTTTATAAATGTCATAGGGTACATATTTATAGTCCGGAGATTTCTTGCCGTGCAAGGAAAGCTCTAAACTCTTTCCTAAACGAAGACTAGAGATAGATTACAACTCAATAAAGACTCGAAGATTAGATAACATGATCTGGACTCTTCCCTCCACCGGTCCAGATCTTCATGAAGCTTCCAAATATCAGCCGAAACATGTCGTATAATTGTGGCAGATTCTGGTCGTCCTATTGTTTCGGCAGTTCCCGTCAACTCCGAGCGAATCTGAATGTGATTCCAGTTGTATTGGAAATCTTATCTCCTTAGCTTTCCATGCATATCTAGAACGTCCAAAACGGAGTCCGTACGTGGCCTGGGCGTCCATTTTTGTGCGGCCTCTTCCTGCAGTCTGAACCAGCCTCGCGAATAGACTGGGCTTCAACATGGATTAGGCCCGTGACCCCATCTCAGCTTGACCCTTGAGTGCCCAATTATCATTGTATTTGGCCAAACTTATGATATAAGCCTGGCAAAGTGGACTTCTTTACCGTGGGCTTCTTCTGACATTTGGCCTACCAATCCTGGTCAAATTCTGGCGATAACACATGCCCCCCAAGTTTGGCCAAATATGACAGAATCTTCTAAGCGCCAGCCGTAAACCAAATAAAAACATCATCTCCTCAAATTGTCTTCTCATGCCACTGATGGTTTTGCCCCCCCAAGCCGATAGATCGGCTATTAGCCAACTGACTTTGTGACCGATTGCTTGAACCGGCCTCACGCCTTCCTCGACCAATCTCAATGTTGTTGCAGACCGGTCCTAGTTTTCATATTCCATGGATGACACTGACTTATGTGATCATCCTTGTGCTTTATTAGCTCAGCATCAACACATACGGCCTCTCCTGCAAAACAATCACTTGCCGAACCGATGCTACAAAGATCATTGTGAATCGGCTAAAAGCTGATGAATCATATTCGGTTAGCCAAATAGTCCACATAAACCAAACCATCATCATTGATAAAAATTTCTTCCCCCCACAAAAATATGCTATGTCATGCAAAGAGTGAGTGTGAGCTTCCAGATATGTCTCAAAGCATTTACAAGTGGTAGCATGTATATATAGTGAGGGTATAGCATAAAGACACCGCATAGAAAAGCTCAAAAGAATATATCTATATTAGAACATGAGCAAGCAATTTTTAGGATTTTCAAAATAAAAAGCATCACCACTTAGCCCAACCAACTAGTACATTAAAGCATGACAAGCAAAAACCAGCAAGTACCTACACCAGTGAGCTCTTTTCGATACAAGGATCTTTTAACAAGCTTGATTACTCATGCCCTCAGGTCTTGCAGGTTAAAACATATTGCATTTGAAACTCAAACAAGCCTTTTGTTCTGTGCCAGGGGTTATTTGCTTATCAGGCCACTTCTTACCAACCAATGCTAAGCCTAGGTCCGTTGAACCATCAGAAGCTTAAAGCAAGGTTTTGGTCATTCACATCCTAGTCCAAGTTCATGCTAAAGTGCAATAGCAAGCAGTCCCGAACTAGATCAATGAGACAAAACAAACCCACCTGGATCTTTTCATTATAGCACAGCATGGACATCATTCAGATTTTAATATAATTTAGCACAAGATTATCATATAAGCATTGAGACTCAAGCTGCATAAATGATTCCAAGAAAAGGATATAGCTACCAGGCATGTACAAGATAGTAAAAGCAAAGTCAGCCTACACATACTAGTAGCCAAGTAAAGCGGTGACCATATTTCAGATTTTCAAAAGAATAAAAGCCATGCTCGGTATCAGATATTTAACATATTCAAATGAGCCTAACCACACATGGTCACCAGCATCCACACATTAAAATATATACACGAAACACAAGTAGAAGCTACTAAGCATACAAGGAAGCTAGTGCAAGTGATAAACACATATACTGTATGATGATGCAATGGTGGGTTTGAATATTACCAATCAAATTGGCTGTTGACGAGCCGATGGTTAAAATCCTGCCTGGTCCGTACTTGCCATAATGCATTCTCATCACAACTATCGGCTATTAGAAAGCCGAACATCTGTAGCCTAAAATCCAATCAGCACATCTGTTGTCGTAGAGAGCTCTTCAAATGCTTTGTCGACGTGGATGAAGTAACCGATGTTGATCGCATCGAAGGAGCATAGAAGCTAAATCAGCCGGCTGATGTGACGAATGCCCTGACCCTCTATCCGCGGGGGTCGGGCGAGACGGACCCCATCCGCAGGGGTCGGGCGAGGCGGACCCGTTCGTAAGTGACGAATGCCCTAACCCCGTAGGAGCCGAATTTGCCGATGTCGACGGTGTCGCAGGAGCGGGAATAGCCGATGACGATGCAGAAGTACTGTTAGCCGGATTGATCGGCTAATGCATCAGACACTCCCACGCCCACATGGGAGCAGAAGTAGCCAATGTCGATGGCCGAAACTGAGAAGGAGCAGAAGTAGCCGATGGCGAAGAAGCTGTAGGAGCACCGCGGTAGTTCTTCATCCGGACGAAAATTTTTGTATGGGTCTCCATATTTCATCACCAAATCTCCGCTTATGCCCCCCGAGCCGGATCCTTCATGTATTGGAGCGTGCCAGAATGTGTCTACTCTGTGAGGCCAGTGGATAAGACCAGTCTTAGCCCCTTTTTTGTCGCTTCAATCCGATCACAGTCTTCCAGCGCGATTCCTG
The DNA here is from genome assembly GCF_016808335.1 of Panicum virgatum. Taxonomy (NCBI): domain Eukaryota; kingdom Viridiplantae; phylum Streptophyta; class Magnoliopsida; order Poales; family Poaceae; genus Panicum; species Panicum virgatum. Next base: position 47,527,036 of record NC_053144.1, on the reverse strand, counting down.
AGATCGGCTATTGCCCCTCCGCATCCCAGGCATTCATGTATGCAAGCGAAACCTCACTGGAATCATCTGCACGGACCACCTCCACTTCATCGCCATCCTACTAGACCAAGCACTGGTGCATCGTGGAAGGAACACAACAATTTGCGTGAATCCAATCTCTCCCAAGAAGCACTGTGTATGTACTCTTACTGTTGACGATGAAGAACGATGTTGGAATGGTCTTGCGGCCAACTGTCAACTCCACATTCAGGACACCCTGTGCCTCCGACGGCTGACCGTTAAAATCATTGAGCATCACATTGGTCTTGATAAGATCAGCAGTGGAACGACCTAACCGGCGTAGCACTGAGTACGGCATCAGGTTGACTGTGGCGCCAGTGTCGACCAACATCCTATTCACAGGTTTGCCATCGATGAGGCCCTTGAGATACAATCCCTTCAGGTGCTTGTAGCTTTTCTCCTTGGGCTTCTCAAAGATAATCGGCTGTGGGCCGAGATCCAGCTGCGCGATGGCCAATTCCTCCGGTTGGGGCACCCGAAACTCTGACGGGAGCACGAACACCATATTCACATTAGCCGATGGCTTGTCATTGGCTCTTGGCTGCTTTGGGTGCCACTCCCTCCTTGGAGGGCGCCTTTCCACCCTTTGCGGGCGCTTGACTTGCTCTGCAAGATCCGGACGTGCTTTCCTCAGCACGTCAAGGTATTTTGCTTCCGCCTCTTCGAGATTGCGTAGACGCTGCACTCTGCGCTTCTGTGATCGGCTGAGCCCGTCAGGACACCATCGTGGACGATGATACTTGTCTTCTTCTAGCTCAAGATCATCCCTGGACGGCGCCTCGCACGGTCATCGTGACGTGTCCTGGGCCCTAAGCGCTGGAACACCGATGCCTCATCCTGCTGGTGTCACCAAGGCCTGCACTCCAAGCAATCATCTATAGTAGGTAATCAGCTCATGCCGGAGTTCCAACAGTACCTGAAGAATGGGCAATGCCAGTGGTTGCGTATAGCCTGGCGTCTCCCCAGCGTCCTCCCTGTGCGGTGCTCATACTCCTCCTCTTCCGATTCGTATCGGCGGCGTAACTTGTACTGATACTGGTATTTTTCCAGAAGCCGATTAGAAGCTGAGAGCTGGTTGCGGATATGACGCACTTGTTCTTCAGTAACATGTTGTTGCTCCGGCTCGTCTTCATCCTGGGGCCGTTTGCCAGAAGCGGCCTCTTTCCTCTGCTTGTCACGGCGGCGCACGGGTCCCGCCATGTTGATCTGGAATGCTAAGTTGTGTCCCTTGGGTCCGAAATCTGACAGTTCCACCACATTAGCTTGTGGGAACGGTTGACTGTCCACCTTCATCGTGTGTTGGGCCAGAATTAATCGGCCTTGCTCGATAGCCGATTGGATCTGCCGACGTAGCTCTTTGCAGTCATTTGTGGCATGGGTGAAGGAGTGGTGCCACTTGCAGTATAGACTCCCCTGCAGCTCTTGTGCCGTCGGCAGCTTGTGACTCTCTGGGAGCTTCAACTGTTTCTCCTTGAGCAGTAGGTCGAATATCTACTCTGCCTTGGCCATGTCAAAGTCAAAGCCCTTCACAAGCCCCTTCTGCTTGACCCACTTGCACGGGATAGGGTTTGCCCCCCCGGGTCCACTCTACCATAGCCACTTCTTGTTCCCCGCCAGAATCATCAGAATCATTTGCTTGGGCCATGTTTACATGGCGCTTGAATTTTTCCTGGTACAGGTCCGGATGGTAGTGTTCATACGCTGTAAGCTTCTGCACCAGGTGCGCCAGAGACGTGAACTCCAACTGAAAAGCCAGATCCTTGATCGGCTTAGCGAGTCCCAGAACAGCCAAATCGACTGCCTCCTTCTCTGTGATGCGCGATGAGTAGCATCGGTTCTTGACTTCCCTGAAGCGCTGTATGTATTCCGACACAGTCTCTCCTCACTTCTGCCTGACCTGGGCGAGGTCGGCAATTCCAGCTTCAGCAGCCTCTGAGTGGTACTGGGTATGGAATTGATCTTCCAGCTGCCTCCAAGTTCGAATCGAATCCGGAGCCAATGATGCGTACCATCCAAAAGCTGGGCCTGTAAGGGACTGGCCGAAGAACCGGACCCTCAGCGGATCCGATACTGAGATCATCCCAAGCTGCGTTAAGTATCGGCTCACATGCTCTATGGAGCTGGCTCCTTCTGACCCGTTGAACTTGGTGAACTCAGGGAGCCGATACTTAGGTGGCAATGGGATCAAGTCGTAATCACTTGGATACAGCTTGGAATAGCCGATCGCTTTCCTCTTGGGCAGGATGCCAAACTGGTCTCTCAGTATTGCACTGACCTGCTCCACACTAAGAACTCCTAGGGCCGATGGCACAGCACTCGGCCCAGTAGCGTACTTTGCCAGCCACGTTTGTTTCTCCGCGTCTGCTCCAGAAGTTCCTGGGTTTACCATCTGCACCGAGCGTGTTGGATTGACGCTGTCAGGGATGTATGCGCACGTGTAGTCGTGCGGGATCTCCTTGGGTGGCTCGGTGAGGAATTGGCCTTCTCCAGGATCGCCGCCGATCTTATGGATGACGTAGATCAGCGAATTTTGTGGTCTTGGGGCCGCAAATGAGAATGGCACTTATGGCCTAGAATGCTGTGCGGCTTCCTCTGTGTGACTCCCAACGGTTGGTCCCGATGGAGAGTACTGGTTCTTGATTATCTCCTGAATGACGCGATGCGCCATGCGCTCGAGCTCGTTCATCAGGCTCTGAGAATGCCGATGCAGCGAATGGGCCACCATGTAGTTCATCTCCTGACGCAGGGCTCTGGTGCGCTCCTCTGATGGTACAGACAAATCCACGTTATCGAGAGTGCCTTCAGGCGAGAACCCCTTCCACTTAATGCCATGGTTGCGGGTCCTCTCAAAAGAGCTGATGAGATCGGCTTCCAACAGAGCTTTGACCTCATCATACTTCTTCTTGTGTTCAGGAGGGAGCTCTTCGTACATGACGGGCTTGGGAGCGGGTTCTTGATCTTGAGCTCCAGACATTGTTGCCGAGAAGTGTCCCACCGGGTGTGCCAGAATGTGTTGTCGGTCGAAACCCACCGGCGAGCAGCGACAGGCAACACGAAGAGCCGGGAGGTCGCCGGGGCGCTGGCAGGCACTGCTCCCTCGTCGACGGCCCGCAATTCCGTCACGCACCCGGAGGTTCCGTGGAAAACCGGGCGTGCCACCTGACCTATACCCGATCAGAAGGGTGCGAACGTGCTCCAAACAGTTTCCTGCGTACAAAGACACGTGTAAACATAAGTCCGAGCCGTGGTCGGCTCCCCGGGACGACTCTTGCATCGGCTTTAAAGAGCCGATCGAGTCCCGGTGTCAGACTGGATCTGATTGTATCCGGATATGATAAAATAAGCAAATAACTGTAAAGCTGCTTCGATTGAATCTAGTCAATCCAATCCACGATGGTGAAAGCTTCACTGCTAGATCAGAACATCCTACACGTGAGAAGCGATCAGGGCAGCATGACGCTTACTTGGATGAAACCCTAGGATTAGGGGTGGCGATGCGCCGAGAGTTGTTATTTGCGAGACGTGATGACGCTCTCTTTACAAATGTCATAGGGTACATATTTATAGTCCGGAGACTTTTTGCCGTGCAAGGCAACCTCTAAACTCTTTCCTAAACGAAGACTAGAGATAGATTACAACTCAATAAAGACTCGAAGATTAGATAACATGATCTGGACTCTTCCCTCCACCGGTCCAGATCTTCATGAAGCTTCCAAATATCAGCCGAAACATGCCGTATAATTGTGGCAGATTCTGGTTATCCTATTGTTTCGGCAGTTCCCGTCAACTCCGAGTGAATCTGGACGTGATTCCAGTTGTATTGGAAAGCTTATCTCCTTAGCTTTCCATGCATATCTAGAACGTCCAAAACGGAGTCCGTACGTGGCCTGGGCGTCCATTTTTGTGCGGCCTCTTCCTGCAGTCCGAACAAGCCTCGCGAATAGACTGGGCTTCAACATGGATTAGGCCCGTGACCCCATCTCAGCTTGACCCTTGAGTGCCCAATTATCATTGTATTTGGCCAAACTTATGATATAAGCCTGGCTAAGTGGACTCCTTTACCGTGGGCTTCTTTTGACATTTGGCCTACCAATCCTGGTCAAATTCTGGCGATAACACATCTACGGATATCATGTTATCTTTGCGTGATCACATATTAATCTTATACTAATTCTCGTTGCATAGAGTTAGTCGCGTAGAGATAACACCCTGCTTCTTTTCTATCTAGTAGATCTAATCTGTTATTGTTTGTTCTTATACGTAAGAATCGGCTTAATATCTGCTAGTTTAGGCCTTGCAAATGGGTTGGACGATCCGGCGACGTATTAGATGTTTTACCTTGATCTTAACAGGGATTGATCCGGGAATCGGTTTTTGCTTATTCTTAGGCCTCTATTCTGGTTAAAGTTTGGTTATCTATTACGCTTGTTAGGCCTAACTACGTGTAGGATGTTCCGATCTAGCAGTGAAGCTTTTACCGTCGTGGATTAGATTAACTAGATCTAATTGAAGTAGTTTTTGCAGTTATTTGCTTTATCTATTAATATCCAGATATGCAGATCTGATCTGACACCGGGACTCGATCGGCTCTTTCAAGCCGATGCAAGAGTCGTCCCGGGGAGCCGACCACGGCTCGGACTAATGTTTACATGTGTTTGTGCATGTAGGAAAATCGTCGAAAGCACGTTTGCACCTTCCTGATCGGGTATAGGTCAAGTGGCACGTCCTGCATCTCCGGAAGCATCTGCCAGGATCTAGGCCGTTGACCGAGGGACCGGTGCCAGCCAGCGCCCCGGTAGACTCCCGGCTCTTCGTGTTGCCTGTCGCTACTCACCGGTGGGTTTTGACCGACAATAAGTTAAAACAAATTTTGTTATGAAAGTAATCACATCGGTAACGGAGGATGCTACATTTCATCGATGTTAAATTGTCAAACCTAACTGGCTAACACCCACTATCATCTAGTCATCTTAATAAGGACATACTCCCTCCGTCCCAGAAAGACCGCAGTTGTAGAATTCAAAATTTGTCCAAAAAAACTATTGTTGAAAGAATTCATCATTTGTGGAGCCCACCTCCATCTAATTCCACCGCACGGAAACTTCTGGGAGCCATCACCGTTCTGGAAAAAAAAGGAATGGCCACCGCTCTCAGAGCCACCGGTCTGGAAAAATCTGCCACCATCCATCTCCCCCATCTTATCCACTTGCTCCCTCCCCTTCCGCGAGGTCTCCTGGTCCTCTTCCCCAAATCCCTCTCGCTCCCTGCTGGCCCTTTCTCCTCTCCCTAATCCCTCTCGCTCTCCCTGCTGCCCCTTGCGAGCAACCCACGCACGGAGCGACGGGCAGCCGGGAGGAGCCTCGGGTCGCCGGCCTGCAGCTGGTCGCGGGTCGAGGCGGCGATGGTGGTGGCATGCACCGTGTCATCAAGGTCGCTGGCGTCCTCGAAGCTTCTATGTAGTGTGATCTTTGTAACCACAAATTTGTATCATAATACTATAGATCTGACTGAGTATTTTTGAGGGCATTTATGTAATTTCACCGCACCTTGGTTTCCTCGCCCAGTTTTATAATTACGGCTTTTTTGGGACGGAGGGAGTATACACTAATATAAAACAACTATAAAAAATTGTCAATGCTGGGTTGATGGAACCAAAGGATTTACACCTACCCCACCACCATGGTAGGGTCAAAGACGACTATAGTGTACCGCAGATAACTAGTAAGCACTTCTGGTACCGTAGCTAACATCCGAACCCTTCCTCTCTTTACATACCTTCTAAAATTGCCTCAGTTTTTGTTTACTTCAAAAAAAATTGCATCAGTTTATATACGGTTACAAATATATCAGATCCACGAGTAAACTGGACACGGGATGTGGCTGCCGTCGACAAAACAACACCTGCCAAACTTCACAAAAGAAATATGGTAGCTCTAGAAGACTAGAACAGAAAGAAATAAATCTGTACATAAAGCAAACACATAAGATTCTATAATTTCAAGACAACAATTTTTTCATCGCCAGCAAGTGCTACATCTACTTATGTTAAGATGACAGCATATTGATCATTACATCATCTCATATTGTAGCTTGTGCCGGTGAAAAATTACAGTGCACTCATCTTATTGACTACTCATGAGATGCTATATACGGTATTCTTGCTATACCCACGGTTCTCCTAGAAGCGCCTGCTTCCTTTCCGCAACCATGACAATACTCTCCTATGGCTTTCCTTCACTTCATGTTCAAGGACCCAGCAACTTCTTCCACCAGGCGTACCCTAACAAGACGATGAAGATTACGAAGCAGCCTGATGAGGTGCCCCCGACAAATGGCCAAAAGAGGCTTCCGTCAGTGTTATACAGACTGGACGGGATGTTCATTGCGAAAGCCCCTGCTATATATGTGTTGGTAGCTATCCCAAAGGATGCAATGGTCAGTGTAAGCTGGAGCTGAATGAGTTCATTCCGCTGGTTGTCGAGTTGAATGTTGACATAGTCTTCAGTGTCATCAATATACTCCCGAACCTGTTAAATTTCCAAGGAGAAATCAATGCCCACATCAAGATAGATATGAAACAGAAAACCGAATAATATCATGCAAACAACATATGCCTTCTCAGCCTCTCTTGATGGAAACACCAAAGCAAATGGTTTCTTCACCAGAAATCAGAAATAAGTCAACATCTGACATTTTGTTACCTTATATATAAATGAGCTTTATGTTTTGCAAAAAAAAAAGAAAAGAAATTTTATCTTTGCAGTACCAAATAATTACAGAACCAACAATCCAGGCGAACAACAACAATGCCAATTAATATAAAGGGACTGACCGATAAAATTCTGTTGCGAATTCCATCCAGCTGCATGAAGTAGGCCTCAAGTAACATCTCTAGATCTTCCACATCATTATCCAAATGCATGCTGGTAGCAATGCTCACACTACGCCGAAAGCTAGAGTTCAGCCTGGCCACACTTGTTCCGGCAGGAACAATGCTGTTGGAAGTAGCAGATGACATTATAGTCTCAACCTGCTGGTTTTGTACTTGCTTCCTTGTTAGATACAGATGGTCCATGTCTTCATTATCATCTAGAAGATGTTCTATTTCATCCCTCACCTGATAAGAAAACAAAATACATAACAGATCCCAGTATTGCAGCATATGAGATATCATCAAAGATTCTCACAAGAACAGAAAATTTGACAGCTCAACAATCCAATTTTAACAGTAAGATTATTAAGCTTAAGAGAGAACGAAAGAAACCTTATAATGTACTTATAAAATACTGAACAGCTGGTGTGATCCCTTTTTATTCCTATTTGTCACGCCTCTTTTGCCAATCCAAAAAGGATACACAAAGCAAGTGCATCAAGCAGTTCCTTTTGCATGAGCATAATGCTTAAGGACATATAAGAGGAAAATCAGAGCAGAATTTTGCGCTGGAGCGGTTTGTGACTCTGCACAAGCAACTATGACAAGTATGATGCAATCTAAAACTAATACAAGTTAGTGACTCTATGCACAAGCAACTAAGAGTAATACAAGGATATTCCAATCTAAGCTGCACTGCCATAAAGTATTCAGGGTTGTTTAAAAAACTCGGTGATATCTCCACTGCTGCAAACAGAATAGACTATTGGAAACTAATTAATTAGGATTATCTCAGTAGAAATTTATTCCAATGGGCCTAAATCTACAAAATTGATAAGCACAATAATGGACAGTCAGATGGCCAAAAAGTTTTTAAATCTGGATAGACAGGAATTAAGCACAAATGATATCTCTTTGATGATACCTTCTGCACACGGGCAAGTAAACGGGTAAGAAGACTCTTGAGGCTCCGCACTCTCTCAAGGTTCCTCGTGCTCACATTCTTGGTCAGCTCGTCAAGCACCGGAGTAGCATGCCTCTCAAGGTCGGTCACGCTCAAGTCCAGCGACGAGCACACAATCTCGAGCGCGACCTCTAGCACCTGGAACTCGAATGGAAGCTCGTGCTCTGCCCCGGTCGCCTCATTAAGACAGGGCAGCTGACCTCCAGGTGAGCCGTCCTGCTTTTCCCCATTGCCATCCCGGGCATATTCACCATTCCCACCCACCAGGCTCTTCAGAGGGAGATGCTGCCTCAGTTGGTCAACGAAAGGGAGCACCTCGTGCGCGAGAGGGTCCAACAGGAGGACCTCCTCGGCAGTAACGATGGCCCTGATGAATTCGAGGTTGATGACCATCGCTTTCTCCCTAGCTGCAGAATTAATCGTTGTAAATTACTAGTACGACACCATAATGTGTCTTTTCTTGGTTTTGCCACCACCAAAAGCGTTCGGGTCTAAATGGGGGGGAAGGGCGCTCACCGAGGATGCTCGAGGAGTGGGAGAAGACAGGGCCGAGGATGCGGAGGTCCCGCGGGGGCAGACCGGCGCGCCGGATGATGGAGGCCTTGTCGAGCTCGACGATCTCGGAGGTGCCCCACCGGTCCAGCCGCATCCACAAACGCGCGCCGCCCTTCTTCTTGCCGACCTTACCCGACACGACACCGCCGGCGCCCGCAGAAACGGAGATGGGAGGGGGCGGCTGCGCGGTCGGCCTCGCCGCGGCGGTGGCCGGGGTCGCGGACGGCGAGGCGTCCGTGGGGGATGCGAGAAGAGCCCTCGACGCGTTGTCCTGCTTGGGAAGGGAAGGCAGGCGGCGCGCTGAGCTTTTCCGCTTGGAGGACGACGACGAGGAAGAGGATCTGGTGAAGAACGGCAGCTTCCTGCCTCCGGATCGCTTCCCCATGGCGTCGCGGCGGCGGCGACGGCGACGGCGGCGGCGTGGCACGGCACGGCGCAGGCACGGGGATGGAGATGGGTCGGCGGGTTCGGTCGTCGAGGTCCAAAACTGATGTAGCCGAGTGGGCTGGGCCGGGCCCGGGGCCGCGACCCATGCCGCCCGCGATGCGGAAGCCCTACGATGCTGATCGGACGGCTGGCGTTGAGCGGTAGCGGCATCATCACACCAACGAGCCGCGCTGGCAAAGCGCAGCAAAAGAGAGGCCACAACTTGTTGCTATCACAAGCGAAGAGGATAACTTTCCCCGTCCTCGCCGCCGGCGCCGATGGCTGCGACACCCGCTGCCGCTGCCGCCATTGTCCTCCACCGCGTGCTCTTCGCACGCTTCGCGACCGCCGTCCCCCTCCACCGCGCGCCGGCGCCGCGCGGTCCCGCCTCCATCTCCGTGGCGCCGCCGAGGAGACGGCGGTGGCGTGGCCCGCTCCGGTCGCTGCCTCCCGAAGGTAAGATGCTTGGCGTGGCGGTGGAACTGCGCGCTTCGGGTAGTTTCGAACTTGGTTTCTGTTCGACTATGTGATGCGCGTGCGTTCCAGGAGCTCCAGCCGAGCTGATGGAAGAGGACTCCAAGTTCGTGCCGTTGAACGCGGATGATCCGATGTACGGCCCACCGGTGAGTCACAGCTCGGGGTTATTCACTTGTTCTTCCACATCGTTGCGTTCTTGTAGTGCTTTTACTTGACAATGCTGACATTGCGCTGTATTGTGCGTGGATTTCAGGCGCTATTGCTTATCGGATTTGAGAAAGGCGAAACTGACAAGGTACAGCGATGCCAATTTGCAGAACAGTAGCATTTTTCTGCATTTTGGCACTAATACATTTTAAATAACAGAGCACTTGAAAGATGATTTTTAGCAGTTTCTGGTTCAGGAAAAAAACGGTAGTGAAATTAAAAATAATCATACATAAGGCCGTGCACCGTCAAATTCCACTAAGCACACGGCAGGTATATCATGTAACTAAGTTTTAGATACTCTGTGCGGCCAGCGTGTACTTTTCATGGAAATCTTCATATCGCCGTGTAGCCATGCCGTCATCTGCCCAGAAACCTGAGCATTCAATGTTCCTAAAAGAATACAATAAAATATCAGATATGCATTGCATTTAGTGTCATGGGCAGTACTAGTAAAGTAGTAAATAGTACTTTGTGTTGCACTGCCAGTTTCAACTAATCTGAGTTTCACAACCTGTGCAGATTAAGGCCTTCCTGAAAGAGCTTGAAGGTGAATTCCTCAAGGCAAGTTCTGCATCTGCTGCCACTGACATATGCAAGAAAGCTTAAATTTTCCAGTCGCATTGCAGCCTATTCATTTACATTTACATGCTCGTTAGAGAGATGCAGTCACTTGTTTATTCAATATACGGACTGCCACGGTAGTAACGTTTGCAATTTTCCCATTGATTTAGGAATTTTTGACTAGGTTGGCTACCAACTTTTGCTGTGATTAAGAGAAAGTAGTTCTGCTACATGTTATTGCAGATGGAACTCGAATTGAACCCATATATATGTACTCTATATTTAGAAAAGAAAGGAACTAAATATGAGTGGAGATTAGGGATAAGGACTTACTCTTTTTTAGCACAATCATATTAGTTGGAACTCTCTGGAAAATCCTATCTGTGCTGTGCCGTAAAACATGTCAAGAATGGTAGACTTGTTAGCATCCTCCCTTCAGTTTATAATGCCTTTCTCTTGTTGTTGCCCCAGTGTGATTACACTTTTTAATTGCTACATGCAATCCTGAAAGTCCACCCAGTTTGTTTGCTTTTGTTCTACCAATGTTTTTCACTTGTTGAATCAGGTTATTCATTGTACCGAGGAGATGACAAAGCAAACCTTGTGGGATGCCATGCACACTGAGCAGCCTAATTTAGAAGCTGTGAAGGTTTTCACTATTTGTAAACCTAACTTTTTAGTACAATATTTGTCGAGCTCCTGTTTCCTACCCTTGAATTTGTATACAGCACTCTAGCAAAGATGCATGTCCAATTCACAGATTGCAGACTCACTGCCAAGGATATGCATATTTTCTGGTCTGACTGGTGAGGAGATGATGATGTTCATCAACGCCTTCCCAGAAACTGGTAATTCAAAATTTTTATGTTGAATTATGAAATAACGAAATAGATTAGATGAGATGAATCTTCACGAGCAAATAGACTAAACTTGAATGCTTTCAGGTCATGTCTCATAAAATTGATTGTTCTTCCTTTTCTCTTTTTTCAGGGTTGGAACCAGCTGCTTTTGCTGCACTTGTTCCTAACAGTGCAGAGAAGGTTCTCGGTGAGGTGATTGAGGAAATAATGGGTGACCACGAGATGCTGGTTAGTTCTGATTTTTACTAACATCAGCTTAATTCTTCTGTCTTTCCTGATTCTGGGACATCAGGTCAAGTCCTCCCCTATGCTTGCAGACAGGAAAGAACACTGGATGAAGAGAATCTGAAGTAGCAAAGGGGCGAAGCGGAATGACAATGCCTATGAAGAACATTCAGGAACACTGGAGAAACCATTAAACGATCTCCAGAAATCACCAAGTGCTAGGATTCTAGGATTGTTAATGGAGGCCAGTAAATCTTTTTGGTAATGCTAGAACTACAGGTAATGAGATGAACCAGCGGCATGCTATGTGACCACTTTGCAGCCTGAATATCTGGTAATACATACATCTAACCCTCACTCAAATTGTTGCAGGAAGCTGGGGCATAGAAAGCGATATCGGTTTAGAGCTGTAGAAGTAGAACCATCAGTTAAACTTTTCTTGAAATAAATACCAACCCTGCCAGAATTTGAGCACCTAGTTTCTGTATATTGTACATAGAAGAATCTTCATGACCAATGGGCAGCTTATGACAAACCAATGTATACGGTTTTGGAGACTTCTCCTGATGATGCACCTAGATTTTTTTTTCAGACGATTATTGTAGATCACGGAACATACCCTAGCATCACTATGCACACAAGATTATTTCAGACGGAACCATTCTGGATTCATATGAAAAGCACCATATATATTGTGTGCCACCTTTTTTCAAAAAAAAATTTGTGTGCCACCTATTCAACTGCTATTTTTTGTTCTTTTCGAGAGGCCGATACTACACGTTACACGACGCCTCAGTGGGGATGGGCTGAAGCTGAAGGATGGACCATCTCGAATATTCCAAGGCTTACGGGCCGTAAGTTACGGCTTACTTTCTTCTTTAAGCACCTGTGGGAGACAAGCCAGCGCATGCCACGAGTTGTGCAGAAAGGATTTGCTTTCATACACTTTTCTCTGCCCAGCAACGAGACAGCACGTCTCGTTTTTTTTTTTAATCAGACAGCACGTCTCGTTGTATTATGATAACCAGTACGCATCTGGGCTGGACAGATCAAACAAGAAACAAGATAGTGGCGGATTAGAATTTTTGGCGGATCTAGAATTTTACCGGTATGTGTATGCCGCCACAATACAAGATTTACCAAGGAATCCAATAATAACATACACAATCCTAAACTATTTAAACTATTTGTATTTAATTTATACAATATTTGCGCATAACTGTTAAGTTTAAGACTTTGTATGTTATTATTGGATTCCTCGGTAAATTTTATATCGTGATGGCAAACCTACTGGTAAAATTCTAGATCCGCGGCTGCGCATCACCTGCATAATCAAGAAGATTAACCAAGACCAGCAGTATGACACTCGTGACCTCAAGAAGAACAAAACCGGTCAGACTCTGGTGGTCTGATGCTTTTATTTGGTGTCAGCACTCACCCTGAAACTGTGTGCGAGCGGAACCAACGGCAGCACAGTTCAGTAGTGGTTCAGTGAGTCGTCACGTTCCGTGCTTTTTGCCTACACCTGGCTGTTCTTGCTTACCGGACGTGCCCTGCATGAAAACTAAACGATGCTACCTGTCTCAGTAGTCTATATGCCATGTTGACAACCTAGGCGGTGGATTTGTGGAATCTGAGAAAAAAATATGCATATTTATTTGCCGTTTAACTTTGGATTATAAAGCTACAATAATATAATCTACAATCCTTGGTTGAAACAAGCAGGCCTTCTCTTCTCTATACTGCTACAATATGTAACACATTTACAACTTATAGCAATCAAGTAGTTCAAATCACTTAATAGTGTTTGCTCGGTTGATAAACCAAATGGGGTCAAAGTGTAATGGAATTTCAACTATACCCCATCCGTTCCCTAATATAAACTAGTTATTTTGAAATTCAAAATTTGTCCAAAAAATAAGTCCCTTGCTAACCTGTTTCGTATGTGCACATGCATGCGATGTTCAGTTATTACCAAATATGACTAATAACTAGGAGTTAGTAAGGTCATCTTACCTTCTTATCAATTTGTACAAAATTTCTAAAATAACGTACTTTTTTTGAATGGAGGGAGTAGGAAGTATGGAAAATACATTTCGGCTGATGGAGAATAACCAATCCACCATAATGTAACATGTTTTAATACTCATAAAACAAAATTTTCTTATAGTGGAATACTCCCTCCGTTTAAAATGTAGGTCGTTTTGGCTTTTCTAGATTCATAGTGTTTGTTATGCACTTAGATATAATGCATAACAAACACTATGAATCTAGAAAAATCAAAACAACCTACATTTTAAAATGGAGGGAGTATTATTCTTTTCACATGTAAAACATGGTTCTCCCGTGTTAATTTAGAAAGTCCCTCCCCCAACTTCCTTGATCGTCCTCTTACTCAACCAATTTAAATATTTTTACTCGTGAACCTTTTTTTTTTACCTCATGTTGGTAAGAAAAATAATGTTCCACAAGTAAAAACGTTGCAGGTAGCAGGATTGCTAATCTCGAAGTGAACGTAGCCTTCTTTCTTTTCATGCCCATGAATCCATGATCACATCTTCTAGGAACAAATAATATACATGGCATGGTCGGTCATGCAAGCACACGATAGAAATGGCATAAATTTTTGCTTGTAATGCATGCCTTGTGTTATAAGTATACAGTACTAACAATCCACCTAGCCAGTCCCCTATCATGAAAATGAAAACGATGCTTTTTCAGGAAGCTGCCAGGAGAAAACAGAGGTCGAAAATGACATGAACTTTTCTCTCTCTATTTTTTGAGAAGGGAAGGAAAAAAAGAGAGAGGCATGACACAGCTCAGAGCTGTCCAAATATGAGCAGGGCTAGCGTGTGGTATGTCGTGTGTGGCAGCACTGTGGTATAGATCGGGGGTGGAGCCGGTAGACCACCCCCGCACATCATGTCATATGAAAATCTGCACTCCGATCCAACGTTTCCTCCACTTTATGAAATACTCCTAAATTTTATCGGGTTGCCTTTAAGCTTGAGAACACACACCAAAAAAAAGAAATCTTTTTTATTGCCCAACTAATAAATGTTCACCACTGCATAACCTCCATGTACGTGCGGCACATGCGAAGGTGGGGATGCACACGTGCGACGCGAGGGTTTCCAAGCGGTCCTTGCGTACAGTACAGTGTGCTCTGTCCATTTCTGAATTTAGCCAGATAGATCTCTCTTTTTTTTAATGCGTGCCAAATATATCTTCCACACCTGCGAATGAAACGACATTTTAAAATTACGAGGTCGAAGATAAATTTGTATGAAACCGTTCCTAACACTCTTTTTCCTCGCAAATGTTCTTTTATTTGCGGAAAAGTAGAGGTATCACGTACTCTGGCATGGTCACATTTGATCCACTCATGCAGACCAAGAGGCGGTTTAGCTTTATCTTTTCCTTCTATTGATCCTAAAGTTTCGCAGCATTAGAAGACTATAAAAGACCCTGTTTGGTTTCTAAAAGTTCCTGGGCTAAAAAAAATCTATGGACTAAAACTTTTAATCCCTATCTTTTTTATTCTATGAATTAGAGGGACTAAAAGTCATTAAATGAGCTAAAGAAATTACCCTACTACCCCTGCATGCATCTGCATGCATGCATGCTGCCATGCACATGCGCGCGCCTGGTAGGGGAAGGGGTCACGGTGTGTGTGGTGGGGGTGGGACCCACAGGGGTAGGGTGGAATAAGTCCAAAAAAAACTTTTCTTGAAAGCTTTTTTTTCTTTAGATTCTAAGGGACTTTTAGTCCAAAAAAATTTCACCTGTTTGTTTTTTTAGACTCATAAATCCCATGAAACAAACAGGGCCTAAACCCCTCAGCAAACTGAAACTCTCATGCATCCACAGATTATACTCATGTCACCTCTGGCTCTGGATTTGTCTCTGACCTCAAGAGGCAAAAATCATCTTTATAACTCAAAAAAAGAGAGGCGAAAATCATCTCACCCCAGAACAAACGCTGGCTGATCCAAAGCCGAGAGGCACCTCACGGGCCCAACCACTCACGTGAGGAGGGGACGGGATGGATCCATCCAACGGTTCGTGTCGCACCACGCCAAGGCGGCACAGCGGACGCCGGACAGCCCACACCGGGGCCCACGCATCAGCGACTGGATCCGGCCGGCATAAAGCGGGGGCCGCTCGGCCTCTCCGCCGGGGGGAAATCTATTTGTAGCGCGCGCGAATACGATTAGAGTTATCGCAGAAGTATTTTTTTTACCCAATGATGTCCTTGGCCCACCACTGACCCCATGTTGTGGCCAGCCATCCAGCACGTGCAACAACGGCTCATGCTAACCTGTTAATGTGGAGGATTAGCTTGAAATCAAAATTTAAATATGTCCAATTTATTACAAGATCATATACGAATTTGCTAAATTTACTGTATTTCTTATTTGCTTAGAACATTTTCATTTGTTCTCAGAATATTGATTTTCATTGAGAACATTTTCTTCACACAAAACACTTTACTTTGTTCTCAGATTTTTTTTTGTTCTTAGAACAATATTTTTATTGGAACACTTTTATTTGTTCCATAATAATTTTTATGAGAAATCACAATGTTTGAAGCAGCATCTCGTGGAACATCTTGCTAGAACAATTATAAATGTTCTGAACAATCATAATTGTTCCGAATTTTACAATTAATTTATTCTAATTTCTTTAAATATGTTATTATAAGAAACACAATAGTTCAAACAAAATTTAATTTGCACTCTTATTTTGAAACAGTATTTTGTTATTTTTTTTGTGCATAACTACCGAGCCGTTGCTTTCACCTTCTCCTAGCGATGTGATAGGCTAGCTGCACAGCGGAGGAATCATGGGCCTAGAAGCAAATGAAAAAGTGTAGCGCTTTGGGTACGGAGTACATGTGCGATGCAACAACTCCGACTCGCGCGCGCTAAGCATAGACACCCCCCTCCGCCGGCCCACCACTCCACTCTCCTCGTCTCCTCCAGAGCAGACGGGGGGAAGGAAGGGGAAGGCGCCGGCGAACGGAAGCTGCTCGGCCCGCCGCGAACCCCGGGAATTGCGGACAGGCCACTCAGGTCCCGCACTTTGGGGGGGCATCTTTCGAGTCTCTCTCCATCGGCTCGCCGGAGATGCTGCCCTACGCGACGGCGGCGGAGGCGGAGGCGGAGGCGGCGCTGGGCCGGGCCATGACGCCCGCCGAGGCGCTGTGGTTCCGCTACACCGCGGGGGTGTCCGACTACCACCTCTACTGCTGCAACATCCTCTTCCTCTTCGTCGTCTTCACGCTGGCCCCGCTCCCCGTTGCGCTCCTCGAGCTCCGGGCCCCCGCCGCCGTCTCGCCGTACAAGCTGCAGCCCCGGGTGCGGCTCTCCGGGGCCGAGTTCGTTCGCTGCTACAAGGACGTCCTCCGCATCTTCTTCGTCGTCATCGGCCCGCTCCAGCTCGTCTCCTACCCGGCCGTGAAGGTCCGTCCGTCCGCGCCCGTCCTGTCGCTCTCGTCCGGTGAATCTACGCAATGTGTCTGATTACTTCATGAGATTTGGGGGCCTGGGGGCGGATTCGGTACAAGAGATCGCGTTTCCTTACTGTTCTCGCGCTTAGATACCCATGCCATGCCCCTGTGCCCGCTTGAGCGATCTGTTGTTCTGAGATGCAAGAATTTTGATTACATTTCTCTGCATGTTTTCGGAATTCCTGATCTGGGTTTTGCTCAAAGAACCCTTCTTAGCTGTGTCCTATTTGGAAGATTCCCCTGAGTTCACCTACTCTTGGCTGGCGGAAGAAAATTTTCCTCCGATGCTCCCTCCATTTCTTCCATCATGCTAAATTATATATTCATATAAAAAGATGCTCTTTAATATCAATGCAGATGGTGGGAATTCACACACAGCTTCCGTTGCCGTCCCTGGGAGAGATAGCGGTGCAGTTGCTGGTATACTTCCTTGTTGAGGACTACCTCAATTACTGGATCCACAGGCTCCTCCACGGGGAGTGGGGGTACCAGAAAATCCACCGCGTCCACCATGAGTTCACAGCGCCGATCGGCTTCGCAGCTCCATATGCACACTGGGCTGAGGTTCTGATACTTGGCATCCCCTCCTTTGTCGGGCCAGCCATTGCTCCAGGCCACATGATCACGTTTTGGCTCTGGATTGTACTCCGCCAGGTGGAGGCTATTGATACACACAGCGGGTACGAAGTTTATATTTTTTCCCCATCTTTGGAACAGACATACAACTATTGATTTGGTGTGGCATGCTTTTGTAATGATACTGTAGAGTGATATTGCAATGATTTTTTTTGGGTGGACTTACATTCCACTGACAATGACCTGCTGGTAGGCAACAGCAAACAGAGTTTGTCACTAATTGGAAGCTGAATTGGACTTGTGTTGATGTCTGCATAACCGACTGAGTAGCCTGAGAGTTCTTAGCCACCTGTTTACCGTTTAAGATTTCCTAGCAGCGAATTTTTTTCTAGTCATATACTTCTTTGGGAGGTCCTGGTAATGAAGAAACTATATAGCATGGATAGCATTGGCTGCTACTCTTTTGAGTCTTTGGTTGTTAATAAAAAACAAACTTACAGTTACAGAATTTGAAGTTGTAGGTTAAAATTTTATAAATTTAATGGCTTGAGAATTAGAATAAAATGTTCAGTCTTTGTTACATACTCAGTTTTGCTCCACTAACAAAAAGGATACAACCTATGAATCCTTAACAGAATGTTTTAAATGATCTTTTTTTCACTACAAAGCTTAGCAGAAAAATTATTTTCTTCTAAATATAAGGATACACAACTCTTTTGCGTATTCAAGAAAAAACTACGAGCTTAGCAAAAAAACTGACTAGTAATGTTTATGCTCGCTTCTACATAGGGATCGACCTAGGCACCTTGGAACAGAAAATTTTAATATGTTGTGGCTTGGCAAATTTAGGACTCACTGATTCATTGATGCAGCTTCAATCGAATGACTCGTAGGTCTATCAGTGGGTCATGTAGAAACAATCACGTTGCTTGATTTATATCTTAGTGGATGGAAATTGCTTTTTCTTAGTATTATGATGTTGCAGTATATTGCATCTATTTTTCTTTTTGACAATAAGTGGACACAATTTACTCACCATGTTTCCTCATATTGTACTGGACTATTGGGTACATTTCTTGTCCTTCATTTTAGGTGGAGACAATGAAAAATTCTAGCATCTCTATATATGATAGAAATTAACTACCATGTCACCAAGTCTAGAGTAACTCCTTGGATTGAGATCTACTAATATCAAACATATCTCATGGGTTCTTTTTGTTTGCTCCATCTTTGTATACAATCCATTTGTAACTACAAAATTGTTTTTCCCCCTGTATGAGATCATCTCAGCTAGGATGTACCTCAGTTTGTACCATTTTGCAGCAGATATTGTTTGTTATATTTTTGCTGCAGGCCTGCGGCCAATAAAACCATCCATGACACTATGGCAGCTACTTTGTATTTGTGATCCTTCCATGAGGAGAAACATAATTAGTTTTATAATTTTGCAGCTTTGATTTCCCATTCACTCTGACGAAGTATATTCCATTCTATGGCGGAGCAGAATACCATGACTATCATCATTATGTAGGAGGCCAGAGCCAAAGCAATTTTGCTTCTGTTTTCACATACTGTGATTATCTGTATGGGACTGATAGAGTAAGTTTCTCTTTTACACAAAAGGCGAAAAGGAAGTACTAAGAAGTGACGGAAGTGTTAGAGTTCTGATGTTGAGCACTTTGTTCTTTCAGGGTTACAGATTCCACAAGGCGTACCTAGCAAAGGTATTTTTCTACGCTGACAGCTTTGCCAAACATTTTCTATGGTACCTTAGAAATAACAAGGGAATTTCAAATGTTTAAGATTACTATATGCTAAATAACTTATTGAGTTGACTAAGTAGCTAACTTTTTTTATGTGACCTCCCGGATGTAGCTGAAGGATCTTGGGCAAAACGATGGTGAGAAAGGAGATGGCAATGGACTCAGCTATGCAAAATCGGACTAGATTGCTTGATACAGTGCCTTCTGAGTGTCTCCATGATCGATCAAGTTCACTGTGGCATCACGAAATGGGAGATCAGCCTGAGTTGGGCATCGAGTTCACTGTGGCATCACGAAATGGGAGATCAGCCTGAGTTGGGCTGCGCATGTGTGGTGTGTTCGTCTGATTTCTGAAACAGGCACGCAGCTTTCAGCTGCATTGCCCTGTGTTTCCCAGTGTTTGTGAACTTCTTCTATGGAACTTGTACGCTGACCAATAACAATGCAACTCTCAGATAGTCTTCCCTGTGTTTCCCAGTGTTTGTGTACTTCTATGGAACTTGTACGCATGCTTTGATTGTTTTGAATCAATTGCTGTATAGTTTCTGAGAAACTTTGCCTGGGTGACGCATGCTTTGATTGTTCTGAATCAATTGCTGTATAGTTTCTGAGAAACTTTGCCTGGGCGCCCCAGTGTTTCGAGTTGCAACTAGGGATTCTGTCCAGTTCTGAATAGTTAACTTCTGATGTACCATGGCAAATTGAAATATTCTAAATTGGTTAACATTATTAGCACTTCAGAACTATTCGCCAGCCCCTTGGCCCAGAAATGTGTAGACAATAGTAAGAAACCATCAGCAGCATAATTTATCACTCGCGCCCCTGCACTCCTTTGTCGATTTCTGTTCTAATGGACAAAAGTTTTCACTCAGGGAGCTCCAATTACAACACTGAAAGGCTAATAAGAATAAACGTGCTCTGATGTTTCAAGTTCAAATAAGATCAAAATCTCACGAGATGAATTCAGTATTCATAAGTATTCCCATCCACAAATATTATCCTCAACAGAACATCACAGCTAAATAGCATATCCCAGAATTACAACTAAAGATCGCATTTGACATAGCTAGAAGTCGTTATAGTTTAGAAATAAAAAACAAATTAAAAGTAAAATTGTTCTTGACGTAGAGGGCCATAAGTCATCTGAATTGCCCTTGAACGTCCTTCAGAAATGACGCGGGGGGAAGCGGTCCATGAGATTCACAGAGGGGCACTCATAAGCCATGTGGCCACGGCCACCACAGTTGTGGCAGATCATGAAGGCACCAGCCATGCAGTCACGGCTCATATGGCCAACCTGGTTGCAGGCGCGACAGATGACGTCACTGAAGCTGCCACGGAAGGGAGCGCCAGCTCCACGGAAGGGAGGTGGCAAACCCCGCTCACCCAATGTATCAGACTTGGGGCACTGACGGGCCAAATGACCAGCAACATTGCACAGGTTGCAAACAGGATCATTGGTGCAGTTGCGGGCAAGATGGCCACTCTGCCGACAGTTGTTGCAGGCCTTCTCATTGGTGCATTCCTCACGAAAATGACCTGGTTTGTAGCAGTTGCTGCAAATGATCACTTCTCCAGGTGGCAATGGCGGAGCAGTGCAGTCTCTTGCAATGTGGCCAGACTTGCCGCAGTTACGGCATATCCCTTCATTTGGGCAGCTGTTAGCCATGTGGCCAGGCTCTTTGCAGTTCCAGCAGATACCTTTGGAAGAACACTCAGCTGCAATGTGCCTGCAACATTAAAAAAAAATAGTCTGAAAAAGCTATATCAGCTCAAAACATGAAGGTGCATGGCCATAGGGAATGCATTATGTATCGCTTAAGCTTCAAGGTCGCCGTAATTAATCATCTCACAGATATAAAAATCAAATAGAATCTGAGATCAGGTCTCATGGAATAAGAGTCAAAGACAACAATGAATTGCTTACAGATGCATTGAACTTCACTAAACAAATGATGCTAGAAATATTCCAGGATGACAAGAACATAAAAGATAATATAAGGTAGAACATCGACTTATGCCCCTAGGGGAACACATGCACACCTTGTCCACACTATGGAGCACGCACAAAATGCCCCTGAATAGTTAAACTTAACCAAACAATACTAACTGTAAATCATGAAATAAATTGATAGAGCACCATCTGAGATGACAGGGGTGGGGTGGGGTGGGGGGGGGGCAGGAAGTTCTACAAAGTATTCTTATAACAACAGACTAGGGGTTCTTAAACACCAGTAGGCCCATAAAACTCTCAAAAGTTGGCATCTGAATCCAAGAAAAGTTTAAGGACCTCAGGTGCACTTTAATTTAAAGCACATGGTATGTACTAGTACAAGTAAAGTGCACATGCTAATAAATGAATGATGGAAAAACTCAACACTTAAAAGAGCATCAGTGTAAGCAGAATAATGGAGAGTTCTTACCCAGGAAGCCCACAGGTATGGCAGACAGCCACGCTAGGACACTCTCTAGCAAAATGCCCGGGACGCTTACAGTTGTTGCACAAATCATTATGAAACCTGCACAACAGACAGACAAAAAATAACCATAGGATACATAATAAACTTCCAAACATCTGGATAATTTTATATTACAGCTTCACATAAATTGATTTGTAATTACACCATTTTTGTCATGACTCATGTCCAATTACAACCCTCGCACAAAGGTTGTTTCCTCAAACCATGCAAAAACATGAACCCATTCTTAAACCACTGTTACCATATTGTGTCACACTTCTATTTACTAGACTTGCAGATAAATTAGAGTATTATCATGACCCAATATCAAGTGCCCTTTACTTATGCTGCACAAAGTGATCATAGTGGGATAACTCAAACCATTTACATCTAAATCAAACAAATAATTATGGTTATTCTACCACAAGCACAAACTTAAACTTCACGTAAAACCTGATCAATAGCGTTTGGGCCAATATATACACAATAACGAGAGGAAGCAGTAATGCTTGGATGAACAATGTCAAACACTCGTCCTATTTGACTTAGGTAAGCTCAAACCTGCTCGGACCACGGCGGCTGTCCCTCCGATATGGTGCGTCACGGTATGAGGTGCGCTCGGTACGCATCCTGCGGTCCTTCGGCTGCGGGCTGCGGCTGCTCATCACGAAATCTTTCCTCTAAACTCCAAACTTCAACTCCACGCCAATCAGCACCTTCAACACTCCAACAAACACCACAACCTCTGCTCTTCGTCCTTCCTGTCCACAGCAAAACGCCAAAACCAGACTGAGATCCAACCCTAAGTTCCACAATCACCACCACCTTCACTACAGGATGCTCAAGTTCCAACAGTAGGTCACACAACTCGCTGGATACCCTAACTCCCACGGTCCCACCACCCTCTCTCAAGTCATAGCATCTGGCAAGTGCATTCTAGTCTTGAGTCTCCTCCAACGAATATCCCATTTTTCCAACACGCTACAACAAGCCGGCATATTTTACTATGTTTCTTTCGAAATTCCTCCCACTCCACCATCACCTTAACACGACGACTCCTTGCCGAATAGTGCTTGATCAATTTCACACCGCTCCCGTCGCAAAAAAAGATCCCCGCCCCAATCCTCCACGCTACAGACACAAGCGTCCGGGAAAGAAACCTAGGGCCGCGAAACCACATAGGCAATAACCGCCAAAGGAGATGCAGCTTGGCATCTAATCCGACTAAGAAAGAGCAAGACGACGGAAATAGGTCTAGCAGCAGGATTCCAATTCTAGAGACGCAAGCGAAATTGACAGAGGCTAGGGCATACCAAAAGATGCGCGGATATCCAGCGGGGCGAAGCAGGAGTTCCGGATGCAGCGCAGCGATGTCGCCGTGCAGCCCCGAGGGAGCTCCGGTGCAGGTCGCCGGAGGAGCACGGCGGCGGCGTCGGAGGCGTGTCCGGATTGGGGGATTGGTCCGAGCGGAGCGTGCGACCAGGTCGAGAAGAAGGGGACATATCCTGTGCCTTACGGTGCAATCATCACCGTGCAATCCAACTAAAAAAATATTAAAAAATTCTAAAAAAAGTTTTGAATGTGTATCTCAACCTACTTCATCTATATATAAAATTACCGTGCAATCCAACTAAAAAAAGTCTTAAAAAATTCTAAAAAAAATCTTGAATGTGCATCTCAACCTACTTCATCTATATATAAAATTTCATGATCAAATTCGTCCTCCTCTAGAAATTAAAAAAAGACAAATTTTCTGACAAAAGTAATAGTTCAAATGCAACCTAAATTTGTCTTTTTTAACTTCCTGAGGATGACGAATTTGACCCTAAAATTGTATATATAGATGAAGTAGGTTGAGATGCACATTCAAAAAAAATTTAAAATTTTTTGAGACTTTTTTTAGTTGGATTGCACAGTGATTGTACCATAAGCTTGATTGCACGGATGTCTCCCGAGAAGAAGGCGCAGATCCAGGCTATCCAGAGAGCGAGCGCACGTGCTTTCCGACCGTCCGATCGGAAATTGACGGTCCAGGAAAAGCGGCCGCTTGTGCGGAGAGCTAACGGGCCCCGTAAGCAGCAGATAGCTCTTGGGCTTTGGGCTTGGGCCGAACGGAACAGATGCCTCTCGTCGCGTGCACCGACGGCGGCGAGGCGGGGACTTGGACGCCGCCGTTCTGCACCATCGTGGCGGCCGACACGTCGGACTTCTCCTACCTCTCCTGCCCGCGCTGCGATCTCGCGCTCCCGAACGGCGCCGCCTCCTGCTTCGCCTGCGGCGGCGGCCAGCCCGCCCCGGCCCGCGTCTACCGCCTGCTCCTCTCCCTCGCCACGCACGACCGCGTCGTCCCCGTCGTCCTCTTCAACCGCGCCGCGCGCACCCTGATGGGCTGCCCCGCCGACGAACTCGCGCGCTTCTTCGCCGCGCACCCGGGCTCGGCCCGCGCCGCCGCGGAGGCGCTGCGCGGGGAGATGTGCCGGGTGGTGCTGCGCGCGCCTGCTGCCAGGAACAAAAGGAGCGCCGGCGCCGCGGACGAGCGATTTCGCGCCGTCTCCGTCGTCCCGCTTCGCGACGGTTTCCGCCCGGTTGTCGACGCCCTCAGGACGATGTACCCGCGCTGCAGCTGATGCTGATGCTCCTCGACTCATCGTTGCCGTCGTACCACCATGGCACACAGTGGCATGGGATATAGAGGTTGGTGCCCCATTCTGTTCGACGAAATGCTTGGTTTGTAATGGCACAAGCATTTCAACTATGACTGGTTCTAAGTTGTTGCTATTGGTGATCTTAAACTCTCTCACTCTCATTATGAACCGACTTTCAAGTGCATTCTTCTTTCACTTGTCTGATTAAATCGCCTAGTTTCGTGCCCCTAGCGCTTGTCCCAGCAATCACCATGTCTTCTTCAGATTTTAGCAAATGTTATATAAGATTATTCAAGAACCTAGACAAGAACATTTGGAGCAAACATGCTGAACTGTGGAAGTAGTTCAGGTTGTTTGGTCAGGTATGCGCAAAAACACTAATAATTCTCCGCAAGGACTCCTGTTTTTAGTCCATATCACTGAAATATATTATATGTACCTGAACTTGCATTTGTATCCAAGACTCGCAATGTTACTTTAAGTTCTGCTGTCTTAGCTCGCTGCTGCTCTGATTTCTTGTCAGTCATTTGCCATTTCGATTAACACCACGAATCCACAATGGTACAGTTGCATACAGTGTCTCTGATAAGATTATCATGAGATCAAGTCGTACTTTCCTATTGTTCCCATGAGATCATTTATCGTGGAAGATCAAATCAAAATCCCTATTGTCCCGGACATATAAGAAGAGGTTCCAATGTTTTTTTTTTGTCCCCAGACATATAAGAAGAGGTTCCAATTTTTTTTTTGTCCCCAGACATATAAGAAGAGGTTCAAATATTCAAAGAACACTAGAACTGAAATCCAGAACTGACATTACTTTGCTGACTATTCTATGCTCAAGCAGTGTTCACATTACTTTCTTCCCAGGAAGAAATCATGTGCTATATTTCAACATGTAGATAGGCTGTGTTTTTTCTCTGCTTCCCATTTCTTCATTAGTGTCGGCAAGTGAAGCCAAACTAAAGACGGGCCCCGGTGTTCTGCTGTATATGTCAAGTGCCATAGAGGGGCCCAAGTATTAAAGATGCATATGCCATATAACTAATTGTTGCTCAAGATTATGAACATGTTAAGCATGGGTCCACAAAAATTTCATTGGATTGGTCGTTTATATATTTTTATTTTTTGAAACGGAACCGGCAGGAGAGCTGCCTGTTGTATTAAAAAGGAGGGGCAAAAACTAGAGTACAAAACTGGAACAAGCAACAAAACTTTACACTGAGGCCACATGGATGCATCTGCAGGAAACTAGATTCTTTAGATCTAGCCCCCCTCGATCATACTGATCCAATAGGTAATACATGCAGTTTAACACATTCCAGAAAACTTTCTTCACCAGTTACTATCTGCACAAGAGATTATGTTTGACAGTAGAATATTGTAGTAAACCTTAATAAAAAGATGCTACCACCTTAATAAAAAGATGCTACCGAAACGCAGAGTATTTGTTTTATCAGTTATCTTGTTTGAGCACTGCAGATTGCTGAATCAAGTGTGATCGGTCCAATTCAATCCAGTTCTGAAGACCAACTGAACAGCAGTTGGGTCGGGGGGGTTTCAGGCCATTGCATCGAGCTGAACAGTCAGAAACTGAAGCTGATCATTCACCTTCAGAATTCAGAAAGGCATTCTGTGCGCTTGTGACGATGAGCTCTGAATCTCATGATTGGCCCTCCTGTGCTGCCTGTGACGATGAGGACGACGCCAAGGAGCAGCCGTGCAGATGCATACTTCGTCAATAGTTGAGCTTCAAGAGTTTGTCCTCGACTTTAAGCTCTGCCGCTTTCAGTACAATCTAACTTTTTTTTAGCAGTCGTACAATCTAAGGTGCTGTTTATTTCCAGCGACTTATTTTTAGTCCCTGTCCCATCAAAAGAAATTTTACTATTTAGAAGTATCAAATAAAATTTATTTATAATTTTTTTTGACAGATGGGTGCTAATTGACGAGACGGATCTAATGACCCTAATTAATCCATGATTTGCTACGGTAATGCTACAGTAATGGTTCACTAATTATGGATTAGTATACTTCATTAGATTTGTCTCGCATTGTAGCTCCAGGGTTCTGCAATTAGTTTTGTAATTAGACTTCATTTAATACTTTTAAATGTTAAGATTCTTTTTGATGTGACATGGTCTAAAATTTAGCCCCTCAAACCAAACAACCCAACTCATCAGCATCGGTCCAAGTGAATAGTGATACACTAGCGAAGATCTAGTTGGTGCAAATCATATCTTTGAAATTTTGCAGTGCTGCTGCCTACTGGTGAGCGTACTGATTAGCCAAATGATCCAAGTTGTGAGCTACCACAAAAAGAAAGACCATCATTCAAGCTGAGGCGATCAGTGGCGTATCATTTTCAGTATGTCAATGAACCGTGTGTCGGTAGTGATGGTGAACAGCGGTCATGTGTATGGCCTAAAATTGCACTAAACATGGAATTGATTTTTTTTCTTCAGAAAATTAAGATTTTTTGGCGACGAAGCTGTCTTGGACAGATTTGCGGCAGCGTACATGCAAGCAGGTAGTTTCCTTTTTTTGCCGATAATTCGGACCGTCTGGGACCTAAATGCCAAACCTGAATAATGCAGGAAAGAACTTACTTTCCTTTTTTTACTTGGATCAAAAGGAAGGGGTGACAAAAAGTTACTAGTATAGTAACCAAATCTCGTCTCTTTATTCTTTGCTGCTGGCGGGTAATAAACCCAAAGCGTGGTGGCATAGCATACTTGACTGCCAATGGGAAGAATAAACATGGAGCATGGAGGCGTTTGCAAACCAAATGCTAGTACGTGTTCCAGGTTCAGTTACTCAGTATTCACACGACCAGAGTTTGCGAATAACTGAAACCAAAAGTATAGGGATTCACGTAAGAAAGTGTGCGACGCATTAATATTTCTTGTGTGGGAGGTGACAGTATGCGAGTGCTTTGCATTTTCTTTTGGGGCCAAGATCTTGTTCACTCGTAGTACACTTTCACTTGTTCATCCTGGGCACCTAATCAATAATCTCGCAAATCTGTCCCCACTCACTTCTTAAAAAATGAATTCTTAACAACATTTTCCTACTCTGTGGGACCGTTACCATACAGGCCTGATCTCGGCTATAAAGAACACCTCTTGCAAACCGAAATTTTATCGATTTATCACACGCAACGGACACTAGATCACTAGGCACGTCTAGCACTATCACCAGATGGCAAGGCCGGTGCAGCAGGCAGCTGCTCTTCTCCCTCTTCTCCTGGCATGCACGCTTGCTCTGCTCACGCTGCAGCTGCGGCCCTGCGCCGGCCAGCAGCAGCCTCCCTCCCCCGGATACTACCCCAGCGCCACGCTCCGGCCGCTGGCCTTCTCCGAGGGCTACCGGACCCTGTGGGGCCCGCAGCACCAGACGGTCTCGCCGGACGGCAGGTCCCTGACGCTGTGGATGGACCGCAGCTCCGGCAGCGGGTTCAAGTCGGCGCGGGCGTACCGGAACGGCTACTTCGGCGCGTCGGTCAGGGTACAGCCGGGCTACACCGCCGGCGTCAACACCGCCTTCTACGTGAGCCATCTCTCTGACTGTCTCTCCAAATGCAATGGTGAGCAGAGCACTGATGCTCTGCTGGGATTTGGTGCTGATGATGCCTGATGAGATGCAATGCGTGGCCGCTGCTGCAGCTGTCGAACAGCGAGGAGTACCCAGGGCACCACGACGAGATCGACATGGAGCTGCTGGGTACGGTCCCCGGGGAGCCGTACACGCTGCAGACCAACGTGTACGTGCGCGGCAGCGGCGACGGCACCATCGTCGGCCGGGAGATGAGGTTCCACCTCTGGTTCGACCCCACCGCCGACTTCCACCACTACGCCATCATCTGGAACCCCGACCAGATCCTGTAACTCTCTCTCTCTCTAGTATCTCTCTTGTTTGTACGGTCACATGAGCTGCAATGCAAGCTACACGATTGGTTCGTCGCCTGCAGGTTCCTGGTGGACGACGTGCCGATCCGGCGGTACGAGAGGAAGACGGAGGCCACGTTCCCGGACCGGGAGATGTGGGCGTACGGCTCCATCTGGGACGCCTCCGACTGGGCCACCGACGGCGGCCGCTACCGCGCCGACTACCGGTACCAGCCGTTCGTGTCGCGCTTCGCGGACCTCAAGATCGGCGGGTGCGCCGCGGACGCGCCCGCCGGGGGCTGCCGGCCCGTGCCGGCGTCGCCGTCGGGGTCGGCGGCGGCGCTCAGCCCGCAGCAGGAGGCCGCCATGCGGTGGGCGCAGCGGAACTCCATGGTGTACTACTACTGCCTCGACTCATCCAGGGACCACGCGCTCTACCCCGAGTGCTGACCTGAACCTGAACACACTGCAGAGCTGAGGGTCGTTGCAATTTGCAACTGCAGCTCCCATTCATAACCAAATCAAACGCGTGTCTAAGCGCAATGCAACTTGGAGTAAAAAATAAACAGTGGAAAAGGATGCAAATTGCTTCAATACGAAAGAAGGGTATGAAAAAATGAATCCTGAATGAGTTTGGTCGAAAGAATGTCAAGAACAAGTGAATGCCTGATGTTACGTCTTATAGTGACGTGTAGGGCCTAGTGACGTGCAATGATGGTACGATACAAACTGAAAATATCGGCGAGTGAGCATAGCAAGAAGCATATCTAAAGTGCGACAGACCGCTACCCATTTGTTCCCTTGATTTATGGCACAATGCAGCATCAGTAGAACTCCAGAACATGTAATCCCTGCACTTGCCAGTGATATACTGGAGCCTCTTACGAAATTGTATATCTTGGTTTTACACACCATTTAGCAAAAACTGTACAGAGCAATAGTGGTCTGTACTTGTACACCAAAAAGCCAGTGAAGCACCCAAGGTACCTCTCCCCAGTGTACAGAGTTAGCATGCAAAGCTACCGCAAAGCAAAGCAAAGCTAAAGAATGAAGTCAATCGGTTTTCTCTGTTGTGCTACCTAACTGTGAAAATTTGCAGCTTCTCGACGCTTAAGCACCCAAGGTACCTCTCCCCAGTTGAACTTTCAGCAAACCTTAGATCAAGGATCGGTTGTCTGTGGGGCCTGAGATCGGTGTATGTCTGAAACGAAGGCAGCCGCCATGTCCGGACTCCGTACAGCGACTCATCACCATAGGCAAAGAGATGCTGATTGCCTCCACATGGTATGATTGCGGACTTTGACATTCGCAAGTCGCTTACATTACCGCTGCAGGTTTGGTCCTTGGCAAAGGATGTTGTGGTGGTCCTCCTCAGGAGTGTATGGCGCCCTAGCTTTCCTGAACCAGTGGGTGCCTGTGATTGTGGTGTAATCGCTTGGGGTGTGGCGTTATCATCTGGGAGCTCAACTTTCGGGCGGTAGGAAGCCACCAGGAGATCACTTGATGGAGGGGCGCATGCAAGAGAAATGCAGATCCCTTGGTTTTCCATCCCACTTAGCAAATTTGGCCTGAAAAAGAGCCCAAACTTCAACATAGGAGCTACAAATAACCAAATCCGACGTTTCAGACCATGAGAAGCACATCAATTGGGACTGTGTATGGACTTTTCAAACTAAAGCTAAAAGCATACCTGTCTTCACCACCATCAACATCCCAAATGCAGGGTCCTATAGAAGAAGCAGAAAAAACCTTTCTGGAACCATTGCCATCTACAATAGAGTGAATTGTATGGACTGGATGTGTCGATAGACCCAACATACAATGCAAAGGTGCTAAAGTTTGACGAATATCAAAGACCAATAGCATCCCATTCTGAAATTTTTTATAGAAGAATTTCTATTCAGCCATCCAAAAGTGCACAAAAAAACTTAATAAAATCACAACAGCTTACTGAAAAGTCAACCTGTAATCCAGTATAAATATAAGTCGAACTAGTATGATCCCCTGAGCAGGACCAACCAGGAGCCTGAAAGATATTGAAACACAGAAGATTAACAGGTCATCATAAACAATTTCACATTTTTGCTGATTCTCTTACTTAGTAACGGCAATACATATTCACTAATTCGCTTACTTAAGCAATTCCACATTTTCCATAGTTTAATTTAAAGAAAAAGTACACATGTCTCTGCCAAAACTCAAAAACAAGTGATTTGACTGTCAGCCACCTTTTTAATATTCTGAAGGTTAAAGTGTTTGCCGTAAGTGATTTTCTGATATCCAAGACCTAGAGATACAACAACAGGACAAATAGAAACAGAATTGCAGATACCCAGCCTTAAATAACAGAAAGGACCATCTATAGTATTTAAATATTTTAGGAAGAAATATATGCAGGAACAAACTTTTGGTAGCAGTTTTTGAATCAGCAGAAGAGCATAAAAGTACTTGCAAGTTTTGTGAAATTGCAAAGGTTAAAGAATCACCGGTAGATTGTATTGAAGGACAACATTGTTGGTCGCCATGCTGAGATATAAAACATAAGCACAAAGGTCAGATATCAGAGTAAATGTTAGCAAGAAAATAGTGAGATAAAACTATGGCACTTTCTTTACAGACCTGAAAAGAGACAACTTCCTGCCTAGTGATGCAAAAGCAGCATGGCCCCTAGGCAGTATACAGATGTCCCTAATAGCTTTAGTATCAGGAGGGAGGTCGATTTTCTGCATTCCCTGTCTAGCAAACATGCTGATCTGTTGAAATAAAGAATTGAATTGCAAAAGGTCAATAAGCAACCAAAAATTGCAATAAAAAGCATAACTCATCGGGAGTCATTAAGCAAAAGAATCTGTTTAGACATGTACCTTTGTAAGGATGTGTTCAGCACCAACTCCAGGTCCCCTTCCAGAAGTGAGTATAGTCTGACTTGATGCATCTATGCCCATGACCCGAGCTCCATCAACCAAAAACTCATTCTACAAAACATAGCTGTTGATTGTGAGTCAGTGAATGATAAGATCTCTTCATAATCTACTGTTATAGACTGTGCGATTGAAGTTGGCATGAAAGAGACTGGCATATGCTTCATGAGTAACAGTACACAGTTATAGCTAAATTAGGCCGCATAACCAAATTGAACCAGAAAACAAATCTCAACATAGCAAGATAAAGTAAAACAGAAATAGGTAATCAGATAGCACTAAAACAGACCTGGAGAACAAAACTGCAGTGATTTCTATGGTCAATGTCTTCCAGTGAGGCAATTGGCTCAGCATCTGCCACTCCATCTGATATCCACTCTGTCCTTTTCTTCAAAATTAATCGTAGAAAATGTTAACATGGAACTTTTATTACTATGACTAACTATTAAAATTTGAGCATTACTAGTGCTCTACCTGTCTCTTCAAGCTTGTATCGTACATTACATTTTGTTGCAACATAATCTGCCTCTGCAGGTAATGTAAGGAAACCTGAAAGGATTAATTATGGCACTCTGCTGAGCGTGTAAAAGGTTTATAAACAGAAATATTGCTCAATTTAATTTATGAAATACATCAGTAAGGGCAACCCTACTTTTTCATCAGAAAATCAATTTGGTTAGTCAAAAAAATATTTCATCTGGCCACGTACCTTATGCTCTTTTATCTCCTCAAGTAATTTTGCTTGCTGTGTGGAAGCATTAAGAACATATAAGCTTTGGCAAAAAGAATATGCAACTTGCGGTAAGTATTGCTATGGGACAGGATACTAATGTCAGGTTCAAGTAAAAATGAAGATCGCACAAAGAAAAGGGAGCTTACTTGCTTCTCAAGAGATTCATTTTTCTCTCTCAACAACAATACTTGCTGCACAAATCAAATAAGCATTACTAGATGATGACATATACCTCCAACAAAAAGTAAAGCATAACTAACCGTTTCAAGATCATTATTGGGAACAGCAATCTCTGGCACATAGAGGTTGATAATGTTGTTTTCTTTATATCTCTTGCCACATTGGGGACACTGAGTAAGTATAGAAATAACAGACCTAATCAATCAGAAGGATTCACCCAAATAACATTATTATTCTGATACAATTAAATAGGCAGCATACCGGTGCTTTTTTCTTGCCACACTGTAGCAACCACCTCTCTAGGCAATATCTGCCATAGACATGCCCACAGGGAATGCAACTAGATGTGGGATACAACACAGTTAGCAATTTAAGACCCACCACTCGTAATGATTTGAAAATAAGCAGGTATGCGCCACCAAATCAGCAAAAGTAAAAAATAAGCACATAATAAGAATACTATAGGATCATTAGCAATTTTCTAAATGCCCAAATGATTAGAAAATAGTAATAAAACCCGTGGCCCTAGACATGCTTAATGCCTTTATCAACCATGATTCCCAGGCTGGTGGACTAATGGACCCAATCACCCAGAAACACACGACTCCATACTAGTCATACAGTTACCCTTTCCGCATAACAGTTACTAGTACTGATCGTAAACTTAATGCTATTTCACTTGTCATAATTCCTAGCGTTCAATTAATTTGCCTATCAGGCAGAGTGATATGCTCAAGTAATCTCCAGCGAGTCAATACACTTATATTCAGATACAGAGGCCACTAGAACAAATAGCAACTGTACACTCGTAGAAATCCTCTCATACTACACCCAATTACAGAGCACATGATTCCGAAAATTATGGTCTCAGTTTGAGATCTGAAGCATAAGTTACAACTGGTCAGAAGCTACAGCAAGCCGATTCCAAAAACTATGGTTTCAGTTGATTCACGGTGGAAAGAGATCAGCAAATTACGACAAGTTCAGGGCCACGCGAGACGGCGAGTTTGTTCACAAATCAACGAAATCAATGAAGCGTGCAATTCGTCCTCACCTCACGCGATGCGCGCCGTCGGCGGTCCATGCGAGCATACATATGGGGCAGCTGGGTAGGTTCGGCCCATCCGACTCGCCTCCGCTAGCCGATGCCTTACCCTCCGTCGCCGAAACCCTAGCTTCCCCACCGCCATGCCTCCTCCGCCCCTCGCTGGATCCCTCGCTCTCCTCCTCCTCCTCCTCCCAGTCCCCTTCCTCACCCGAGGAGGACGAGCTCATCAATAGTATCACACGAGGAGCAGCCCTCTCCCCAGCCCGCCGCGGCCGCCTCCCCCGGGAACCCGACCCCGACGGCATTGGGGGAGCGGCGGAGTGAACGGGGGAAACGAGAGAGGGGAAATTTTAAGCAGTGGCGCCCGTCTGTGGCGAGAGAGACCGAAAAGGGGAGGTCGGCGCGCCGCGCACGAGTCCGAAAATCTTATGGGCTGTCCACATGGGCCGCGGAAACAGCCCACGGAGAGAACGAATCGACTCCACCGCCTCCCGCGGCAGCTACCAGCGCGGCAGGCGCGTCTCGTTTAGTACCACCTCGCTGCCTCAGGGAGGGTGGGACGAGGGAGGAGGCTACATAACCATCGCCCCTGCCCTCGTTGCAACATACTTACCTGGACGGGGTCGACGGGCGATCAAGAAGGCCCGTGGCCTAGGTCAATGGCCCACATTGCACTTGGTGGCTGCGTTGGCTTACCATCTCCCCAAGTGGGAGAGTGGACGTCATAATTTGTGGCAGAGGGGGTACGCGTTCGCGCGGCCCCTGCCA
Source organism: Panicum virgatum (assembly GCF_016808335.1). Lineage (NCBI taxonomy): Eukaryota > Viridiplantae > Streptophyta > Magnoliopsida > Poales > Poaceae > Panicum > Panicum virgatum. The sequence goes on along the minus strand of NC_053144.1, from coordinate 47,493,335 downwards.
ACTCTGAAAAATTAAATTTTGGTCCCTCGGGTTCTGATTTATTTTGGGAGCCTTCCTAGTTTTAGATGGATCTCTGCCACGACTCAGTATGTGCACAGGTGAGCCCGTAAATCCCGCTTGAAGTTTGTTGGTAGATGCCATCGCGGCCTCCTGACAACCAGAACTAGGAATCCTCTCCAGAAAAAAAAAACGAAGGGAACAAGCAAAGTATTCGAGGACCAGTCTTTTCTGATCCTTCGCCTGAACAGAACCGCCGCCGCAGACGACGCACGGTGAGGGGGGAGGCGAGCGGGGATGGCGCTGAGCGTGTCGTACGTGTCGGCGGCGAAGCTGGTGTCTATGGCGCGCGGCAATCCCCGCGTCGCCATCATCGACGTCAGGTACGCCCGCGGCCGTCGCCTGTGCCTACGCTGCGCCGATTTTGGAAATCGGAGCCTGAATTTTGGTTTTTGCCCTCTCCGTGTGATGTTGGGGGAACGGATTGGAAACGGAAGGGATGATGAGAGGAGCCACCAGGCGCACATCGCGGGGTCGCACCACTTCGCCAGCGGCAGCTTCGCGGCGCGGATGCCGGAGCTGGCGCGGGCCGCCAGCGGCAAGGACACCCTCGTCTTCCACTGCGCTCTCAGCCAGGTACCAGATCCGCTGCCTTCGTTTCTCTCACTTAGGCTGGTTCCAACAGCGGGTCTGCAGCCCCAGCCCACAGCCACAGCCACGTCAGCGTTACGTCAGCTCTCGCCAGCCCACTCGACCCCAGCGCTCCATCAGTCAGCCTGCAGCCTCAGCCCACAGCCACATCAGCGCCACGTCAGTTTCTCCATTCCAGACTTAACCATTTCAGAACGCGTTGCTCTATGATTTAAATTGACACAACAAAACTACTTTATTAAATTTAAAAATTTAGAAATTACATAAAAATTCGAAATAAAAATTACACGACAATTTAAAATAAAGAAAATTACATAAAAATATAAAAATTACATAAATCTACTCGTCGTCGTCGTTGAGGTGAAGCTGTTGTTGCAGACGTTTTAACGCTCGGTCATGAACCTTCTTCTGAGCATCCGTCATACCGTCCGTCGAGCGTGAACTGAGTATGTTCCACTGCTTCCACAGTTTTGCTTGAGCGTACTCGTGGGTGATCTTGCAAAGATCTTCCAACTTTTCGCCATGGTGGAAGAATTTGAGAGAGGAAGTGGGTGAAATGGGGAGTGAGAGGTGTGGAATGAGCTCCAACCAGCCCTCTCTATTTATAGATGAGTTGGGGACGAAATTTGTGATTTTTTGGAATTTTTTTCGAATTTTTTGGAGTCCAAACGGTCAAAAACGGCTAATTGCAACGGCTAGCTGACGTGGCAGCCGTTGGCCAATCACAGAGCGCCGCGTGGCAGCCGACCGGACGCGGGGTCGGTACCGACCGGCCGGGTCGGTCGGTAGCGCTACCGCCCCGCGCTCTCGGTTTCCGCGCTTACCGACCGGCGCGGGTCGGTAGCCGGGTCGGTACCGACCGGCGGGGGTCGGTACCGACCCCCGTTGGAACCAGCCTTATATCCGAAAGTCCGAACCCTGCCTCTGCCCTGTTCTCTATACAGACGGGAATCTGATTCCCTCGACCATGCTGCTCAAGCAATGTTGGCTTGATTTACTTTTGCAAATGGAAACTTTTATGTGTTGGTTTGAGGCACAAATGATTATCTGAAGCACAGTAGAGGCGTATATCTTCCTTGGGAAACTGATAATTTGCACATCGTACTGTCATTGTACCTTACGTTTAGATGTCCACCATACTACAGAATTGTTAAGAAGCAACAGCTTTGGTGATGCCAATTTGCTGTCGCGCTTGTTCTCCACATATTCCTTCCTCTGATTAAATTAATTGCCCTACCTTTGTAATTTCGTTATCTTGATCATATTAGCCTGCATTGCAGACCTATATATGCACCGCTCTGGCCTGCTAGTAGACCTCTATATGCACTGCTTCGATCAGGTTTTCATATTTTGGGTCGAATTTAGTTTGGAACACAAAAGTTTAGGCTGTGCCCAGCTAGGAATAACAATACAAATTCAGCTAAGGCTTTTTGTGATTGAGTTGGATTAGGATTGGGAATCTTACATGTGAGAGGGATCTATGAAAATTTGCTATTCAGAGGCATTTCTTTTTCTCTTTTCTTTTCCTATTGGATGGTTGTGCTAAATGCCCTAGTAAATCCTTTCTCTTGGAGAGAAACATAGTGAGTTTTTTCTTTCACAAGGCACACAGGAAGTTAGAATTACCATGAGATATTAAAACAGATTCTTTTTCCCTTGTCAAGAAATGTTTGTGAAATTGAAGATCATGGCTTGCTTTTGACTTTCAGGATAGGCATACATTCTGTTTTAACACAGATAAAACAGTATATAGCTAGAATATAAGGCCTTTGATGTTTCGCTTTCCCTGAGTTGCTGATTATTATGTCCATGGCTTTGCTAAACATCCATTAATGGCCAGACGTTACGTGATGAAATAGTTGACCAATTGAACAACCTATCTAACTCACTGATCTCATCTTCTAGCTCTACTTCTGCCTTTAGCAGTTCATACTAGTGCCTATTCAATATTCTCCCAGATTGTGTTAGTTCTGCAGCAGCAGCAGCTATTATCCCACGGCGGGAACAGCAATGCAGCAGATTCTGTTTTCTCTGTTTTATCTGTCTACCTTTATGTCAGTGTCCATTTTATATCCAAGTCTTTATCTTTCAGTCCAGTGTACTAGGGATTATTATCTGTAAATAACCTTTTCCCTTGCTAATTCTTGTGTCACTGCACTCTAGGTGCGAGGTCCAACATGTGCTCGGATGTTCTCAGACTATCTATCGGAGACCAAGGAGGATTCAGGGATAAAGAACATCATGGTACTGGAGCGCGGGTTTAATGGATGGGAGGTTTCAGGGCAGCCTGTCTGCCGCTGCACCGACGCTTGTTGCAAAGGGACGTGCTTTTGACCACACGAGTTCCAATCTCTCAGGCCTTCAACGATCGGCACGGTCTCTGTTTCCGCTGTCGCTTACATCGCCTCATCGAAATTGTAACACACGACACAGTCACACAGCTCGTTGGGTTAGCTGGCAATGCCAATTTGTGGGAACTTCGTTGCATAACTACCACCGTGCTGTCAGATACAATACAAAACACTCCACGGTACTGATTCATTTCAGATTGGCTGCATAGTGGAAACTGTTTTCGTTTCTGCCTGCCTGTGGTTTTGTGCATCAAATTGTGTACGATATCTCTTCTCTCCTAGGCCCTAGGCCCTGTGTAGTTCCAAAAAATTTCCTACGGTACTCATCACATCAAATCTTTGAACACATGCATGAACCATGTATTAAATACAGTTGAAAAAAATAATTAATTACACAGTCTAATTGTTTCATACGAGATAAATCTTTTAAGTCTAATTAGTCCATCATTAGATATTAATCGTCAAATAACAACAAAATGTGCTATAGTACCAAAATTCAAAAAAATTCGTGAAAGTATGTTAATGGGTGCCCTATGTTAATCAGGGTTTACCTTTTCGTTTTTTTTTCCGAATCCCGCCGTTTGCCGGAAACGAAATTTCGGCCGAAATTTCGCCGAAATTCGCTAATTCCGAACGGAAAGGGACCTCAAATTCAAAAAACGAAATTCCGATGAATTCCGACCGAAATTTCGGTGATTTCGACCGAAATTCGGTGATTTTCGACCGGAAAATTATATAATTTGTGTTTTTCCTACTGTTCCCGAGGTCAAATGAAAAACTTTTGAATACCAACTTTGTTCAGTTTTTTGAGATCTACAACTTTTGTTTTACGAACTTTTTCATTTGAGCAATGGTTTGAAAGTTATTTAATTATTTCAAAAACTACCAATTAAAAGTCTTCATTTCATGTGACAACTTCCATTTTCTCTCTTAGGCCTCAACTGGACTTTTATTATTCATGTTATTGCGGATATGCCTATAAATTATTACAACACAATACATCCAAAGTCTATTAGAATTATTACAATCCAAAGATACAACAGAGGCAAAGACATAGTCCATACTAAGTCCATGTAGCATATTCTCTGCATTTAAATACAACAGAGTACACCAATTGTTATATATATTCATCATCTGACAAGGAAGCTTAATTTGTGTAACAATGTTAGAAATTATTCTGTTGACTGCGCATACATTGTAAAATAAGAAAACGAATCTAATCTGTCTCGGTAGTTTACCATCCTTGATAGGATAAAGATACTTTATTCGTGCGTACAAGGCAAGCAACCTATATAGTACAAGCCTAGCAGTCAAATCTCCAGACAAACTTTTATTTTAAAGTGTGAGTTCGGTCATGAAAAACATATTAATAGCTGGTTAAAATTTTCAAGTTCTCAAATACTCCAATCTGTTTTACTCCTACTACTTGCCATCCTAAAATAATTACGGTCTCTCACAAATTTTGTCGCTAACTTTAAGAAAAAACATGCATATAGATATTATTACAGGAAAAAAACAATTCACATGCATGATACGAACGGATTCATCGTCAGAGTTAATTCTACATTACTACAACTTCTCATGGTTTCTGCGTATAGCTAGCAGAAGCGACATAATTAAAGAGTAAACGTGCGTGTGTATTGCACACCTGCCCATGTCATGTCCAAACCACAAGCAAATTCCTGACAAATAAAGAAGAAGCGTTTTATGTGCGTATGAAATTGAATAGGTACCTCACCAACATCATGATAAACCAAAGTCTAGTTGAAGTCGAGGGGAGAAAACAAATTTTTGCACATGAAATGACGAGTCATTCAAATTACGATTTCAAATGTTAATTTTAGCTTAGCAAATGATCTTAGATTTGAGTGTGTTCTAGTCCTATTTGCTTAGAAAAACACCTAGTTTTTTATCATATTTTTTTCCAATTTTTTATAAATTTTTTTGAATTTTTGAATTTTGAAACGAAATTTACCGAAATTCCGATTCCCGGTAACTAGCGAAAACGAAAAAAATATCGAAATTTCGGCGAAATTCCGCCGAAATTGTAAACCTTGATGTTAATTCGCTTCGGCTCAGTTTGCTGTTTGCTGCGGCTCCGGTTGTAAGCTCCAGCCATTCGGCCGCAGGCCAAAACTCTACTGCCACAGCCAGCCAAGCCGAACGGCAAGTCACATCCTAACTCTCGCTGCATCTTCTGGTCGCTTGCCCATTTGTATTAGGATCCGAAATTCAACACTTCTTTTTAAAAAAAACGAGATTCAACACCTCACCAAAGAAATGTTACAAGAATCCTTGCCACCCAAAGGGAATTTTACAAAGCTCCTCCAGACCCTCAACGAAATGCCGAACAAACTTTAAAATAAAACTAAAATTTGGCATGCAGGACCAAAAGGCACTCAAAAAAATTACTGTATTGTTCTCCCCTGATTACTGAAACAACTGTTTTTACCTTAAAAAAAAACTGGAATCCACCACCGTTGTCTCCCCGAAGAAGACAAGGGAGCACGTGCTGGGTCGCTCGAGCCGCCGACCACCACACGCCTGCGAGACCGCGCTAGCCCGGCACAGGGTTTACAAAACCGACCGATCCGGTTAAACCGCCGCCCTCCGGTAGCGGTTTACCGGACCGGTTTGATCGGAAACCGGTGGAAATCGGTTAAATTCAAATCCAAATTCAAAAGCACATGTGTAACTCGTTCCGACTGGTATACCGACCGGTTTACGGGTCCGGTCTGACCGGTTACCGGTGTTTTAACCAAAAAAACAGACGGTTTAAAAGTGGTTTCCTGATTTGACCGATTTACCGGTCGATTTGACCAGTTTACCAACCGGTTTGACGGGTTTACCGGTCGCCATATGCGGTGGGCCTTAATGGGCCGGCCCATTTTTTTCTTTTTTGATTTAACTTCATATGCCCGCAAACTATACTAAATGGACGATTTTTTGAAAAAAGTTGACACCATTAGATTCATCGCACATTGAAGTATTTTTAGAAATTTTTTAGAAATTTTTCATTTTTTTGAATTCAAATTTAAATTTTAAATTTGGGCCGATACCAAATCGATCCAAATGGAAACCGAGCCGGACCGGTAAGTTTGACCGGTAACGGACTGGTAAGCGGGCCGTGCCGTGCGCAACAAGCTGATCGGCAGCCGACCACGCGGCCGCGCCTTTCCCCTTCCGCTTCCGCTTCCGCTTCCGCACGCTCCAGAATCCAGATCCCACCAGACCCCCCCCCCCCCCCCCCCCCCCCCGACCCGACCCCATGGCCTTCTCGCGCCTCCTCCCCTCCCGCAGCCGCCTCTTCCTCCCCGCCCTCCTCCACAATCCGGGCCCCATCCCCATCCCCACCCCAAGTGGCGGTGGCGCCGCCGCCGGCACCCCCGCCTCGGCCCCGCTCGCCCCCTTCCTCCGCTCCTTCGCCTCCGCCACGCGGCGGGCGGGGCCCTCCTCCCGCCCCCGCGCCGCGGACATCGGGGCGCGCGCGCGGCAGCTCCAGACCCGCCGCCTCTGGTCCTACGGGCTCTCCTTCGCCTGCGCGGGCGGGTTCGTGGTCGCCGTGCTCGCCACGTTCCAGGACCAGCTCGTCTTCTACGTCACGCCCACCGACGCGCTCGCCAAGTTCACCGCCGACCCCTCCAAGTCCCGGGTCCGCCTCGGCGGGCTCGTCCTCGAGGGCTCCGTCGCGCACCCCTCGCCGTCCTCCCCCGAGATCGAGTTCGTCGTCACGGACCTCATCACCGACGTGCTCGTCCGGTACGACGGCGCCCTGCCGGACCTCTTCCGCGAGGGCCACTCCGTCGTCGTCGAGGGGTTCCTCAAGCCCTTCACTGACGACCTCCGCCGCGACGACGGGAGGAAGGTGGCCGAGAAGGCGCGGGAGTGCGCGTGCTTCTTGCGAGGCACCGAGGTGCTCGCCAAGCACGACGAGAAGTACATGCCCAAGGAGGTCGGCGAGGCGCTCGAGCGAAACAAGAAGCGGCTCGAGGCCGATGCGGCGGCGGCGGCGGCCGCCGCTCATGGGACGAGTGTAGCGGCTGCGGCGGAGGGAGCGAATGCAAGCTCGTAAGATTTTGTCTGCATTCCGGTTTGAGAATTACTGGATCTTGAGTTGAATTTTGTCTGCGGCATCAGGCATAGGTAGATTTGAATTTGATTTCACACTGGAGCTGGAGGATATCTGCAGCGTGATTCGATTTGATTCTAAGCTGATGTGATTGTAGTATTGTGAGCCGGGGATCAGGAAAATTTTGTTAGGGGAATAATGACAAAGGATGATTGAACACAGCTATACGGATTCGTTTTTGAATTGATGCTTACTCGCTCCACTGAGCAATACTATTGATTTACTAGAATCTTATGTGTGAGGAATAAGTAGATTTGGATTCAATTTCTTACTGAAACTGGGAGATATCTGCAGCGCAATTCAATTCAAGCAATTGTAATTGTAACGTTTTTGGCCTGGGGATAAGGCAGTTTTTGTTAGGGAAAGAATGAACTGATGATTGAACATATCTTGATTGATTCCTTTTAAAACAATATTACCTGTATACTCGTTCGAGTAATATATGAATTTTGCTGTGTAATTCCTGAGGTTTTTATAGTGGTAAACCGAGTACCCAATTTGTTTGTGTCAATAGAAATGGTTTGGTTTTGATTGAATTCATGAATTGATTATATCTCGCTCCATCTCTTGTGTGTTCCTGTTTCACTTAATTAGAATCAGTTGCTCTCTTGATTTGACTCTATACAACTATATCTTGATGCCATTTTAGCGCTTGAACAGAAATGAAAACTAATTTTAGCTAAAACCCCTCATCCAATATATGCGTTGGTATTGGCTAGTGTGCGGACTGAAACCTGATTTAAGTTGTGACCCATGTGATTGATGTAAGTGATGACATCCCTAGGATTTAGTGTATGGTAGCTGAGTTATCTATCTGGGTTCATAGTTTTAGTCAGGGACACACTATGAATGCAGAAAAACTTGTCAAAATTATCAGATGATAGTTATATGCATTTATCGTGACATATTGCTCTGTTCCTCACTAAGCATGCTAATTATCTTTCTCAAATTCATTTTTTTGGGAAGCAAGGGACTGAGAATACTAATGTATGTTTGTACCGTACACTGCCATCACCTCGACAACAGCACAGAGTTTAAAAATATTTAACTGATTAGCCTCCAATTTTCAAACATTTTTTAGTTAAATGTCTTGTATTTGCTTTCCCAGAGCAATATTCCTTCCCAAAGAGGACAATGGATTTGGTTTGCAAAAACAAGTTAAGTTGAAAATTTTAACATCATGAGCAGCTACATGTGAATCTAGTAATGTAAATTATACATCGGCAGTCAGGTTGAGAAAAAATGGGATCAGTACCTGTTTCACTTGAAATATTGCTTGGATTTAAAAACCTGTGCAGATTCAACTTTAATGATGTGACAAGATTTTAACTGTCGATCTAGGTGGTAATCAATCACGCTATGCTCTCTTGGTTGCTAAGGAACAGCAGATGTTTGTGATATATGGATCATACTGATTAGAATATACGTACAAGTATCTTTGGTATCTTTATTTCTGAAAGGCAGTTCAAAACTCAAAAGTTGGCTGACAATAATTTTTTTCCAATAATCATGCTTGTGAAGTTTCTCAGTTAAGGTCGTGATTATAACTTTTGGATGTCAATGCCATTTGTTTTGCTGCTGGATTAGATTTGTGCAGGATCACAAGTCTACAAGACTGTCGCTCAGGCCTTGCTATGATGGTATCACTGTCCATCACTAGGCACATAGTGAAACTATTTGAGGAGTGGTTAAAGGAGGATTTGACTTGTATAAAGAAACATTTATGTTATCCTACATTTTTGAAAGCTAATATGTTGTCTTACATGACGTGCTACTGAGGACCCAGCTGGGAACACATAGAGATCGATCCTGGCTGGTAGGTAGTTTCAGAGAAGATGTCTAGTCTCCAGATGACTCTGAATTGTCCTTACTGCTACTTGGCTTTTGATATACGTTGATTTTTAGCAGCACCATTCATTGAATTTCCCCGTCCGTACCTATTGTTTTCTCTCGAGATCTCTAAATTTCATTTTCAGTAGAAAATAGAGCACAATACAGATGGCGCAGTGACTGATTTCTCAGGAGAATTGGCACGTAGCCACGTACGCTTGTAGTGCGATCTGCGATGGTTGGAGGGTGGCCTCCAGCCTGATTAGCTAGCTTCGTAGCGGCGTCCTGTGTTGCTTGCGGTGATGGTCGGTCATATTGAATCTGTCAAAACATGCTGTACGCCTGTACCTTCTGATTGAATCGTTTGGTCGCTCCTTCCCTTGCAAAGGAATCACCAGCTTTTGGGTTGCTCTGACTCTGAGATCCATGTTGCCAAAGAATGCCTCTGTAAATCCGCCCTTTGCTATGAACAAAACGGCCCTGGGCAGAGCGTGGGCGTGGCAGATCACCAAGAATATGTCACCGTGACTTGTGTGGGCTGCGCTGACATATTCCATCCACCGTTTCCTGGGACTGGAGCGCATATTTGGACTCTTGCTGGCCTGTTGAGCAATTGATACGCCGACTTTTCTTCACTTAACGATACTTTTCACTTTTTGAGGGATGCTTCCACGACCACATTGTACTGGCACGCCCCCTGGCATTCCTTTTTTTGTTTTGTTTAAAAGGTAAAAACGCCCCCGGCATACTTGCATCCAGGAAAAGGGGTTCAGGCCTCCTTTGGCTCACGGGCGAAACGGAGGGCAAACACAGGATAGGATAGGATTGGGATTGATGACGTCAGCATGTCTTTGGTTTCACGGGAAATTTTCTGGAGGAAATCGACGAGGAAAGGAATTGCTCTCACTGTGCACGCAGGGAAAGAAAAATCCGGTCGGACCTTATGTTCATCGCGGCTGGTGCGTGGTGGCTTGTGTCCGAGGCAAATCAAAGGAATGATTCCAGAGGAACGAGCTTGCTTTCCTATCCTGCGGTTCTCAATTCCTATCCTTTTCCGGTGATCCACCCGAGAGCCAAAGAGGGCCTCAGCCTTTCGTTTTCCTGCGATGCTGCTTCAGGAGAAGCACATACATGCTGTTGCGTTTTTCATGGAATACTGAATTTTCTCGCCGAAGGCGCTCTAGGAGGATAATAATCGTCGTGGAGAAGATCATGGTCGTAGCTGAGATTCGCGGCGAGGGAGCATCCAAGGAGGTTTCCACGACCGACAACAGATCACCGGACTGGAACATCCATGTAGGACATGCCATAGAAATAGTCAAATAGATAAAATCTAAAATTCTCGTAAAGGTAAAGCAAAACATCCTACCGTCCATTTGAATTACTCTAACTTGTCCAGTGATCAACCAGTTTCTAAAATTACTCGCATTTGTCTTTATGAATGGAAGAAACCTAAAATACCTAATGCTATCAACACATGCCATCATGAAACCTAAACTTAAACACTCTCTCGCAACTAAAAAGGATCAAATGTTGTGCGCCATAGATGGTCACACGTATAAATTGAATATCTTGAATTTGAGGAAAACTCAAAAGAAAAAAGATCACCAAAATTTGGCTCAGTCTTAGGACAAAAGTACTTGGGCCCCAGGTGTATGTTCTCTAAATGTGGTTTACTATTTCCTTATTTGTATGAGTTCATATAGGAATCTCAAGTCAATCCTAAGAGAAAAGGAATTTAGAATTTTCTATCAACAGTGGACTAGCTAAAAAAGAAAAAGAAGAAAAAAAATCATCCAACAGCTATTGCATCAGGCTCGCTATCTATCCTGGCTTTCGATCCTCCTGCCTCCCCTCGTCATCTTTGCCGAGTGTGCTGCGCTCGTGTAACGTCCCAAAATTCACCAAGTTAAATCACGCACTAAAAATAATTTTCAGCTCAAATCTTTTCTAAACTCCTTCCCGTCCGAACTCATAATCTCCCGAAATTCCCTGGCGATCCGCCGTCCCGACACCCGCATCAGTCACCATCTAATCTTTTTCCTGTACTCCTCGTTTCTCGTGCGCATCGCTTCGCGTCGACGCTACGATCGGCTCGCGACCGTCGCCGCGAATCTCGCCGGCGCCCCTTTTCTTTTTCTCTTTTTTCTCTCTCTCCTTTTTCTTTTCTTCTTCTTTCTCCCTTTTTCTTTTTCCTCTTTCTCCCTCCTCCTTTCTTCTCTCCCTGCTCCCGTCCACCCACGCGTACCCCTGCTCCCTGCTCACGCACAGGCCCCCTGTTCACCCACGCGCAGCACGCGGGCACGCGACCCCGATGCTCACCGCGCCGCGCGTCGCTGCTCGACCCATCCCGTCACGCTGTGCTCGCCGCGCCGCCCGTCGAACAGCACAGCACCGCCGCCTCGCCACCCGAGCCCGCACTGCTCGAGCAGAGCTCCACGCCGAGCTCCACGCCGAGCGGCCCGGCCCCTCCACGTGCACTGGTGCGCCTGCCCGAGCGGTCCCGTCACCCTGTGCCGCCTCGCCGCTTGCGATGCCGCTGCACGCCGCTCCGCGACGCTCGCAAGCGGCCGAGCGCCATTAAAGCCGCCCGCCAAGCTCGCCGGCCGGCCACCACCGCGGCCCCGCCCTCTCCACCGCCTTCCAGCACCTATAAATAGGCCCTCGTGCAGCTCCTCGCCACCATCGAGCTTGCCGAGCTGTCCAGCCACGCCGCTCATCCTCTTCCTCGCTCCAGTTCCGCCTTCCTCTGTTCTTGGCCAAAGAACAGACCTCCCCGTCGATCTCCTCGCTCAGGCCATCTCGGTCTGATTCCCCTCGAGGTGAGCATCCTCGTACCCTCATCTACCTTCCCCAACCAGCACCCCTTCCTCTGCCCGCCACCAGCGAGCTCCCCACGAGCTCCGAGTTGTCGCGGCTATGGCTGCCGCGGCCGCCGAAGCCAACCTCCACCTCTCGTGCCTATAGCCACCAAAGTAGAATCCCTTCACCCTCCTCTCTCTCCCCGTGCCCCCGATCCAAGAATGGTGGCCGGAGCTGCCGCTGGCTCGAGTTTGAGATGTCAGCCATGGCGGACGGAGCGGACGAGCAGGAAGCTGCTCTGTCCGTCTACTCTCTCGTCTCTGCCAATTTGGTGAACACATATAGGAACATAGAACCCAACAATCCAAAGTCCCACATGTCACTCTGTTGGGCCGTGCAGCCGAAGGCAGCATTCATGCCACTCACAAACAGGCCACGCAACACCTGTTAAAGCACGTCACACATAATCAATATTTTTTAATTATTTTCGGAATTAATTAACATCCAAACTCTATACAGCCATATCCCAATCAATTCAACTCAGTTTCATCTGATTCTTCTTTCTAAATCCTTTTAAAATCATACACTATCCGTTCATTCTATTTTGAACTCCCATTTAGCTCCTAAAATCCCTCTTTAACTTATCATTTCATGCGCCAAAAATCCTCCAATTATTTCGAAACTCGGCCACGCCATTTCTAATATGATTTTGGCCATGCCATTAGAAAACCGCCCAAAAATATTACCCCTATCTCCATATCTTAATTGTTTCCGATTCGAGCTCAACGATAAAACTTTTATCGCTTTTTCTTGATTGTGTGTTTGTTTGTACGCGTCGTAGATCACGGTGTGAACGAGGGAGAACCTGTCGACGAGCAATACTGCGAGCCAGTGAACGAGGACCAGTTCCGCGACCCCGAAATCGAAGGACAGTGCTTCGATCAGGATCTCCCCGAAGGCTTTGAAGACGGCAAGTTCAATCCCATCCTTTGATGCATGCTTTTGTCCTAGTTTTTATAAACACAATCTATTGGCCTGTTTTACAAAATTGCATATGTTTTACCTGCTGAAAACACGGTTGGATAGCCACCCCTTGATTTGTTATAACCATTCATTGACCACCTAGATTAATGTCTGAATGTGTTTTATTTGGACGTTAATCGCTGCTAGAACGCTTAGGATCTTATACACAATACAACTTGTTTTATAAAGAAAAGGTGTGCATGTGTGGGAAGGGATAAAAGTGAAATTTTCGAAAAGATAAGTTTAGACGGGGTGGATGGCATTTCTGTGTGATTGACGTTGGTGTGCTCGTGCCTGTGTGGCAGAGCAGAGAAGGGAGATATCCATCTAATCACCCCTAAGGACCGAGTTGGTGTGTCATCTCACCTAACTCCACTATTGTAGCAGCACCGTCCAAATTAAACCGGCTTAAATGCACTAACCATCATCTTAATACTTAATCCAGTTACTGTGCACTTAAAACGGTGTAACCTGACAGGCTGTCGGGTAAAATCCCGATTAAACTACTGTACTCCAGGATCACAATTGCACTTAGACCCGTACGAAGACGAGCACAGGTGTTACCAGCAAACAGAAAACTTCAAATTAATTTACAACACAGGTTTTACATAAAAGATTTAAATACAAACAACAGAGTTCAAACGCACAGCGGAAGTTTAAAAGTGAGTTCGAAAAAAAAACAATACGATAACTACGACGACGATAAGAGGTGAGCTCCACATCCTGCCCACCGATGTGACGCCAACCTGCCCAACCTTCACGGGGAAGACGGGGCCCACTCGACGGTCCAACCCGGAGGAAGCGGCTGTCCAATCCAGGATGCACAGATCTCCTCGAAGTCCGCAGGGACACAACATGCTCAGAAGGGTTACAACAATAACCCTAAGTATACTAATACTCAGCAAGGCTTATCGACTCTGGGTATACTTAGCCCATTAACTAGACATGCAAAGCTTTTTGGCTCTGGAGTTCTTTTTGCTGAAAGGCTGCTAGAAGTGAATCCTTACTTTCAATATTTTAGCTCCATTTAGTATACCAAGTATTAACAAATTTCGCCTAATCATCTAGAGCACGCATGGTGGAACAAATTATCTTTCAGAAATCACAAACCAACATTTTTCCATTCCGTTTTCAATTCAACTTCTTACTACGATGTGACAAAGTGACCAAGGTTCTCTTAACCGAGAGAGACGGCGAATCGATCCGATTTAACCTTGCAAGGTGGACCTAACTCACACGACACGCGTAAACCCCGTCGGGCCACACACGTCAACTGTTCCCATCATCACCCCGACGTCTGAATCACGCCTGCCAAAACCCGGGTGAAGGGTCCCTCACAGCGAACTCCCAGAGAACTAGGAGACGACATACACTCCAACACCCGCCATCATTCCACTCCCAGAGTAGCAGGTCGCGATTCAAAGTATCGTTGCAAATCAGGTAATTAGCTTACCGGTTTCGACTACCTCCTACTTCCGGCATGTGGTTAGTACTGTTCAAACTCAGTCATCACTGCCAACAACGGAACGGTCCTCAATCGACACAGGCGGAGATTTCTTTTCGACCATTCTATACCATTAATCCAACTCATTCCGCCCGGTCTCCATTTCTCTTTATTCAACAATTCATTTCCAGCCAAAACTAAGGAATCAAGATCCTAAACTCGCGAGTGACAGTAATCACTCGACTTCTACCGAAATCCTATTTAGCAGAGCATTTCTATCGACACCTGCATACTAGTATAGGCCCACGGTACCTAGGGAAAACATGCATACTATGGTTCCATTCAACTCCTAGAACATAAATGCACAATACTTAATTAAACATTGAATAATTTAAAAATATGGTTATGCTCCGGGGCTTGCCTTGCAGGTCAGCGGGGTTAACAAAGTCTTCTGGAGCGGCTCAACGGCGTCCTGCTGCTGCTCCTCTGCTCGTGGCTCCTGGACCGGCTCAACGATCAGCTCGTGGACAGCTTCGTTCGTGGCGTCTACACGAATAAAAATATGCCATGCAACAATTAGGATATGGTGCAATGCATAAGCGTTTACGATACGAATCCAAGTTCAAACATTTAGCCTGAAGTGTTTCCTTCCAAAAACAACTAACAACAATTATATAAAGAAAAGAGCATAGCTAGGCAAAGTATAAGCAAAACTCTAACTTGCACCCATAACCTAGTAACAAAATTAACCAGCTCAACTTGAAAACAGAAAGCATGCCACCCAAATTTTTCTAACATTTAACGACGACCAAAAGCATTTATTTTAACCCTAGAAAAGCAATTAAACAACAAATAGATCCAAACACTTGCACATAGAACATGCACCTGAAACTTTTTCAGTGAACTACACATGCAAGAACTAAGCCACTGCAAACTTTTCATAATTTTTAGAGCAACAGAAAAAGTGGTAATAAATAAACTAGGTTTAACACAAACTGAATTTTCATCAGGGGCAAAAGTGGTATTTCACATGCACAAGTATTTTTCTTCTGAAGATCCTGATTTTAGAAACCCAACAAAATTGGGTTTGCATTTTTTGGATTTTTCTACGATTTAATAAGCATTAAAGGAAATACCAGCCGAAATAACTAAAAAAACTGGAAAACATAAAAAGGGGGTGGGGGCGCTGACAGCCGGGCCCCACACGTCAGTGGGAGCCCAGCTCCCAATCGCCCCTTTCCCCCTCCCCTGTTTCGCCCAGGCGCGCAGGCAGGCGGCCCGCTGCGGCGCGGCACAGGCCGGCCGGCGACGGCGGCTGACCGAGCCGCGGCCGGGGCGCGGGGCGGCGTGGCCGAGCGGGGCGCACATGGCGCGGCCCAGGGGCGTGCGGCATGCCCAGAGGCGCGCGCTCAAGGCGGCCCGCGGCGGCGCCAGGGCAAGGGCGCGCGGCGGTGGCGACGCTGCCACCCGCCCACGGCTCGCCGGCGGTGGGGGCTGGCCCAGCCGCAGCCAGGGCACGCCGGCAGGGCTAGCGCAGGGCGGAGCAGGGGGCGGCCGCGGGGAGGCGCAGGGAGGGGCTGGCGCGGCGGCTCGCGGTGGCGCACGCGATTTGGGGCGGCGGCGTTCCGGCCACTACGGCGCAAGGCGGCGGCGGGAGCGGGCAGCGCGAGCACCAGGGAGTCCGGGCGTCATTAGGGCGCGCGGAGGTGGCGCCCAGGGAGGAGCAGAGGGGGCTGGCGGCGCGCCCGCGCGGCGGGCGGCGCGTTCGCAGCGGCGCGGCGGCGTTTCGACGGCGGCGCGGCGGCGGTTCGACGGCGGCGGCCGCGGATTAGGGTGGGAAGAGGGTCGGGAAGCGGGAGCAGGTTGCGGGGAAGCTCACCGGGGACTCGTTTTGCGCGAAGGAAGGCCGGAAGGGGGTCGTCGACGGGAGGGGCGAAGCTCGGGGTGGAGCTTGACGAGGACAGCAATGGCGGACGGTGTCTGGGGCTTGACTTCGGCCGAGGTAGGGCACGGCCGCGCTCGTGGAGGGATGGAGGAGCTTCGGGGAGAGGTCGCGCAGCTCGGAGTGCGACGGATTGAGGTGGGGCGGCGAGGGTTGGCCGGAGCGACGAACGACGGCGATTTCGCTCGGTTCTGCTCGCTCGAGCTCGACCTAGCTCCGAGGAAGGAGAATGGGGAACGGAACGGAAGCTTCAAGGCGTCCACGAGGATAAGAGCGCCGACGCCGAGGTCGGGCGCGATTGCCGACGCGTGGAGGCGGCGCCGACGAGCACAGGCGCCGGTATGGCCGGCGAGCGTCACAGTGACGAGCACAGTGGAGACACTGTTCACTCGTTTAAATGATTTTAGCTCGAGTTTGACCAGTTGAAACTCCAAATTTCATATGGGAACATGAAATTTGGCCAAAATAGAAGTTGTAGAGGATTAAAAGATCTACAACTTTCGTTTAGGGCGGAGGTTGATTTGGAGCTCAGATCAAGGACAAAAACGAGATCGAAAACGGCTAAGACAAAGATTAAATCGCGGACCCGGTTAACGCTAATGACGGTGATTAGCCTTAACTAGCGATCAAGCACAATGTTAGTGTCAAAAGTAACACCGGGGTGTTACAGCCTTCCCCCCTTAAAGGAATCTCGTCCCGAGATTCATGCGCGTAAGTGACAGATAAGGAGGGAAGATGCTCGTTAACCAAGGATATTAGCACTATCCTAGTCTTACCTTTCCCGAACTGACTTACCTTCGGAAACTTTCTTAGGGGTAGCGCGTTCAGCGTGAACCATCCCTTCTCGATGATACCATGTGCCGGACTTGTTTCTATCGCATTGCTTATTTGACCTCTGACCTTGTATAGATGGTTCATACTGTGCAGCTAACATCCGAAGTAGATTGCTTGAGTCGCCTCCCGACATACGAACACTGGATAGTATCTTTGCCCAGTTCGGATTATTAGAGGTGCTAACCGAATTCAATGGATCTTTCCAAGTGGATGAACGGCAGTCCCGGATAAAATGGCCGTATTCACCACACTTGAAACAAGGTTGACACCCGGTGCAACGACATTTCTTCTTTGATCTCATTGAACTCCGAACCGGTGAACGAGTTCTTGCTCTTATAGCTGGGTCGACATCAGTAGTACTCCCAACTTGTCTTCTACCACGTGGAGAGAATTCTGTGCATGTAATTTCCCATCCACTCAAGTTTATGCTGCCTGCGCCGAGCTTGGGAGTCCGACAATTTACCTGGTGATCTTTAAGTCCCATCGGAAGTCGCGATGGTGGCATCAAGGAGTCCGAATAAACATTCTGCGTCTTTTCTTGCTTCCAATTTATTTCCTGTCTAGGGTTAGTATATTCTTCAAGTCCTTCGCTGTGCTCACTTTTCTTTTCTTTGGAGCTGCTTCGTAGACAAGGGCGGTCGTACATCTTGCAACAGTGGCAAGGCTCAAATTGCCTCATTGGTGCTTCGGTTATCATGACGTCGGAGGGTAGAAGGTTGATGTGCCCCTGACCAGGTTCCTTCCTACTACTTCCCGCTGTATACTCCATTATTCACCTGAGAAACAGAATAAAGTGGAGACATCTTTAGCAGTAGAACAACTTCTATTTCGGGAGGACCCACACAAACCTCATACACATAAATAGCTATACACCACATTGCATACACGAGTTTCTAGCCCAAACTAAGCAAGGTCGTTTAGGGAACTCAAGATTACACAAGCAGTCCAAAACCAGAATTTCCTACTAAGGTGAAAGGAACTTCCTCTGGCCAAAATTCGCACTTGCTGAGTTTAGCATATAGCTGATGTTCCCTAAGACGCTGGAGTACTATATGAAGATGCTGATCATGTTCTTCTTCTATCTTGGAATAGATTAAGATATCATCAATGAATACCACGACGAATTTATCTAGCTCTGGCATGAACACCGAATTCATGAGATACATGAAGTAGGCTGGAGCATTGGTTAATCCAAAGGACATGACCAAATACTCATAAAGACCATAACGAGTGGAGAATGCTGTTTTTGGTATATCCACCGGTCCGATTTTGATTTGCTGATAACCAGATCGTAGATCTATTTTTGAGAATACCTTATCTCCAGCTAGTTGATCATCTCGGTAAATTAACCAAGGTCCTTTGTCTACCACATCTTGTAGTCTTCTAGCATTTTCGTCCATTAGTAATTCTTTGAAAGATCAATCCCCTTGGTAACTTCGGAAGAAAGACTCACTAGATTTAGGTCCGGTATAGAGATTTCTAGGCAAAACGGCGAACGATAGATGCGGGAAATGCCCATGAGGAGATATCACACCGACACAGTGGTATAAGGGATCATAATTAGCAATCCCCATACCAGCGTGTGTCAAGTAGTACAAGCATGTGTTGATTGCTCAGAGTAGGCTCTTGGTTTCATTGCGGCGCCGTCAGGCATACTTCCAACGAGAATCTCTTGTAGCACATATAGATCGTGCATGTATAAGCATTACGAGACGGAGGGATAGCAAGGAGGTGATCCAAAAAAACGGGGCATAACATGAGAGCAACAGGGATTAGCTGCCACAGATTGCAGGAAATAAGATTCTTGCTTAAGCTTCACATACAGCTTCCATCCACCGATGAGATTACCTGATTACCGATCAACAGGGGATTCGGTCCGGTTGGACAGTAACATGAGATCAAGTCCGCTAACCATTCAGGAACCTACGGGAGCTATAAACGAAACTAGCAGACACCTGGAACAAAACTGATGTACCTTCCAGAGACTTACCTGATAAAGCAATGACGTGATTTACAACGAAACGATTTTGACATTAAAGGAGAAAAGGAGATTAGCATTACACAAGATCATTCTTTACATGCAGTCAGGAACGCCTCCTGATGACGACAATGAGTTTAAGAAACATCCGGACTCAATTTCTGCGAGACTCTTCGAGTAGAATAGATAATTGAGTGATGTAAGATTTTCTGTTCAAGAAGAAAAGGTCAAACAAAGCAAGGAATGATGCTGAGACAAGGTACTCAAGCCCTCGCAGCGCAGAGATCGCAACACGAGGAGAGCAAATGGCATTGAGATTCATCACAAGGCTCATGAATAACAAGTGAGGGTAAAACGGAAGAATGGTTTAGGAGGTGTTTTCGGAATATCCTTGCTCAGGATTATATTATCTGATGAATTACACAAAACATGCTTCTTTATGCCAGTACAATGCCACCATACCAAGGAATAAAGATAAAAGGGTTCACCCATAGTGCAAATGCTTGATGGCGGATAATGATGCACTCCTAGATTGCATGATTGCAATGCTGGTGCAACACGATGATAAAATGTTCAATGCACAATGGAATGCTGTATATGACTCGATGCATTAGTTATGATACTGGCTCAATGATGCATACACCATGGTGCAAAGAAGATGATGCCCATGTTTTATGCATATATGAGGTGCCTGAAATATGATGCATACACGCACGAGTTTGCGATGCACACAATGCAACATGCGTCTTATGACTGTTCCCTCGTGACTAAACTCACGTTAACCCTATACCCTTGAGTAAGTATTAGAAGTTAGGACACTAGTAAGGGTTGCATAAAAGAGGGTTGCAGTGAGTTACGTCACATATACCTAGACACCAGCGCGCTCCTGGTGGCTCAATCATGTGGCTGCAGCACACATGAGGCCCTAGGTTCCGTCGCGGCATCAGGGTTATGTAACTAAACACCGCTGCAAGAGAAATCGATAGTAGCAACCCAACAGTGTCAACAGCAAGATAAATTAACGAAACCGAAGACACCCGAAGTGTACTCGGACGCATACCCGTTAGTCAGCCTACGCATTCCCGATAATGATGCGACACAATGCACTGACAAATGAGGTGATGCAGGATGTTACAATGACTCTACTCAAAAGTTATCATTATCATAAATCGTTGTAATTTCTCCAAAAATTAACTGAGCAAGAACGAAGGTACACGATTTCAAATGTTGGAATCAAAATGCCCAACATTGAGAGATACTAGAAGATTCATTGGACCATGGATCGAAAGGTTTTGTTGACCGACATTAAAGTTTAGACAGTCAAAAGAGAAAGCGACAACACTTTTGCTGGAACAGATTCAAGGAACAGATCCAGAGTTTGGATTTGAACGACAAGCTAGACTACTGGTAAGGTTCTCACAAAACTCGAATCCCCTAACTTACAAAAGACCTTCCCAACTCAAGATCAATCTAGCAGATTACGTTGGCCTACTACCACAACACGAACCTAGGAAGACATTCAGGTAAAAACAACACATTTTAGTAAAACAATGCAACAAGCAAGGTGATCAACCAACCAAAATGAGATGATGCATGCACGTTCTATCGTTTCTCACCCAAGCAAGTACCAAACATGGTATACGAATACGACTAGTGGCACAAATACGTACTCTCCCTATATATACTAGTCGTTCCTACGATCAAGGATTTTATAGCGCGCTTAACGTAGTTAGTTTCCTGCAGAAGAACACAGAGACAGATATAAATATCCATTTCTGGACCCTTCGTGCCAGCACACACGAACGGCCCCCATGTGTCCTACGCCACACGGGTAACGCATATGCAGTTTCCCACATATTCACACATACATTACCATCCACTATAGAGATGGCACCCAGACGTTCGACGCTGAATGGGCAGCGCTGCATACGTCATAACAACGTATTCACTTCCCGTACACTCGCCTTATGGGACATCCAAGGGTAGACGTGTTCCAAGGGTCACGGTCATGGCCAACCGCATGACAGGTTTACATCTCGTAACATTGCCTTACGAAATGGCCGTGATCACAATCACACGGCATGAAATCCGCACTCCATATCAGGTGGAAGATAGCGACAGGCTCGTTTGAATTGAGCCTTATCACCTCCTCGTATGCTCATCATACGGGACCCGCGCACGTATGAAACACGTGAGCTATTCTAAAGGACTACCAAGAATGCTTACCTTGCTTACCTTAGCGGAGGTGCGTCGTTACCGAAATAAGGTTTAACAAAAAGTAAAAGCTGGAAGTGCTGGAAATAAATAGATACTTAGTTGCCACCTAACTTATAAAACATAATTAGGGCATACGAACTATCTATTCTGTTCCTTAGCGCATCTAGCGTCAACTTTTCGAAAAACCCCAAAATCGTTGCAAGTAACCACCCCAGTGCAATTTAGAGCTCTGATGCCAGCTGCAGCAGCACCGTCCAAATTAAACCGGCTTAAATGCACTAACCATCATCTTAATACTTAATCCAGTTACTGTACACTTAAAACGGTGTAACCTGACAGGCTGTCGGGTAAAATCCCGATTAAACTACTGTACTCCAGGATCACAATTGCACTTAGACCCGTACGAAGACGAGCACAGGTGTTACCAGCAAATAGAAAACTTCAAATTAATTTACAACACAGGTTTTACATAAAAGATTTAAATACAAACAACAGAGTTCAAACGCACAGCGGAAGTTTAAAAGTGAGTTCAAAAAAAAAACAATACGATAACTACGACGACGATAAGAGGTGAGCTCCACATCCTGCCCACCGATGTGACGCCAACCTGCCCAACCTTCACGGGGAAGACGGGGCCCACTCGACGGTCCAACCCGGAGGAAGCGACTGTCCAATCCAGGACGCACAGATCTCCACGAAGTCCGCAGGGACACAACCTGCTCAGAAGGGTTACAACAACAACCCTGAGTATACTAATACTCAGCAAGGCTTACCCGACTCTGGGTATACTTAGCCCATTAACTAGACATGCAAAGCTTTTTGGCTCTGGAGTTCTTTTTGCTGAAAGGCTGCTAGAAGTGAATCCTTACTTTCAATATTTTAGCTCCATTTAGTATACCAAGTATTAACTAATTTCGCCTAATCATCTAGAGCACGCATGGTGGAACAAATTATCTTTCAGAAATCACAAACCAACATTTTTCCATTCCGTTTTCAATTCAACTTCTTACTACGATGTGACAAAGTGACCAAGGTTCTCTTAACCGAGAGAGACGGCGAATCGATCCGATTTAACCTTGCAAGGTGGACCTAACTCACACGACACGCGTAAACCCCGTCGGGCCACACACGTCAACTGTTCCCATCATCACCCCGACGTCTGAATCACGCCTGCCAAAACCCGGGTGAAGGGTCCCTCACAGCGAACTCTCAGAGAACTAGGAGGCGACATACACTCCAACACCCGCCATCATTCCACTCCCAGAGTAGCAGGTCGCGATTCAAAGTATCGTTGCAAATCAGGTAATTAGCTTACCGGTTTCGACTACCTCCTACTTCCGGCATGTGGTTAGTACTGTTCAAACTCAGTCATCACTGCCAACAACGGAACGGTCCTCAATCGACACAGGCGGAGATTTCTTTTCAACCATTCTATACCATTAATCCAACTCATTCCGCCCGGCCTCCATTTCTCTTTATTCAACAATTCATTTCCAGCCAAAACTAAGGAATCAAGATCCTAAACTCGCGAGTGACAGTAATCATTCGACTTCTACCGAAATCATATTTAGCAGAGCATTTCTATCAACACCTGCATACTAGTATAGGCCCACGGTACCTAGGGAAAACATGCATACTATGGTTCCATTCAACTCCTAGAACATAAATGCACAATACTTAATTAAACATTGAATAATTTAAAAATATGGTTATGCTCCGGGGCTTGCCTTGCAGGTCAGCGGAGTTAACAAAGTCTTCTGGAGTGGCTCAACGACGTCCTGCTGCTGCTCCTCTGCTCGTGGCTCCTAGACCGGCTCAACGATCAGCTCGTGGACAGTTTCGTTCGTGGCGTCTACACGAATAAAAATATGCCATGCAACAATTAGGATATGGTGCAATACATAAGCGTTTACTATACGAATCCAAGTTCAAACATTTAGCCTGAAGTGTTTCCTTCCAAAAACAACTAACAACAATTATATAAAGAAAAGAGCATAGCTAGGCAAAGTATAAGCAAAACTCTAACTTGCACCCATAACCTAGTAACAAAATTAACCAGCTCAACTTGAAAACAGAAAGCATGCCACCCAAATTTTTTTAACATTTAACGACGATCGAAAGCATTTATTTTAACCCTAGAAAAGCAATTAAACAACAAATAGATCCACACACTTGCACATAGAACATGCACCTGAAACTTTTTCAGTGAACTACACATGCAAGAACTAAGCCACTGCAAACTTTTCATAATTTTTAGAGCAACAGAAAAAGTGGTAATAAATAAACTAGGTTTAACATAAACTGAATTTTCATCAGGGGCAAAAGTGGTATTTCACATGCACAAGTATTTTTCTTCTGAAGATCTTGATTTTAGAAACCCAACAAAATTGGGTTTGCATTTTTTGGATTTTTCTACGATTTAATAAGCATTAAAGGAAATACCAGCCGAAATAACTAAAAAAAAACTGGAAAACATAAAAAGGGGGTGGGGGCGCTGACAGCCGGGCCCCACACGTCAGTGGGAGCCCAGCTCCCAATCGCCCCTTTCCCCCTCCCCTGTTTCGCCCAGGCGCGCAGGCAGGCGGCCCGCGGCGGCGCGGCACAGGCCGGCCGGCGACGGCGGCTGACCGAGCCGCGGCCGGGGCGCGGGGCGGCGTGGCCGAGCGGGGCGCACATGGCGCAGCCCAGGGGCGTGCGGCATGCCCAGAGGCGCGCGCTCAAGGCAGCCCGCGGCGGCGCCAGGGCAAGGGCGCGCGGCGGTGGCGACGCTGCCACCCGCCCACGGCTCGCCGGCGGTGGGGGCTGGCCCAGCCGCAGCCAGGGCACGCCGGCGGGGCTAGCGCAGGGCGGAGCAGGGGGCGGCCGCAGGGAGGCGCAGGGAGGGGCTGGCGCGGCGGCTCGCAGCGGCGCACGCGATTTGGGGCGGCGGCGTTCCGGCCACTGCGGCGCAAGGCGGCGGCGGGAGCGGGCGGCGCGAGCACTAGGGAGTCCGGGCGGCCCTAGGGCGCGTGGAGGTGGCGCCCAGGGAGGAGCATAGGGGGCTGGCGGCGCGTTCGCGGCGGCGGTTCGACGGCGGCGGCCGCGGATTAAGGTGGGAAGAGGGTCGGGAAGCGAGAGCAGGTTGCGGGGAAGCTCACCGGGGACTCGTTTTGCGCGAAGGAAGGCCGGAAGGGGGTCGTCGACGGGAGGGGCGAAGCTCGGGGTGGAGCTTGACGAGGACAGCAATGACGGACGGTGTCTGGGGCTTGACTTCGGCCGAGGTAGGGCACGGCCGCGCTCGTGGAGGGATGGAGGAGCTTCGGGGAGAGGTCGCGCAGCTCGGAGTGCGACGGATTGAGGTGGGGCGGCGAGGGTTGGCCGGAGCGACGAACGACGGCGATTTCGCTCGGTTCTGCTCGCTCGAGCTCGACCTAGCTCCGAGGAAGGAGAATGGGGAACGGAACGGAAGCTTCAAGGCGTCCACGAGGATAAGAGCGCCGACGCCGAGGTCGGGCGCGATTGCCGACGCGTGGAGGCGGCGCCGACGAGCACAGGCACCGGTATGGCCGGCGAGCGTCATAGTGACGAGCACAGTGGAGACACTGTTCACTCGTTTAAATGATTTTAGCTCGAGTTTGACCAGTTGAAACTCCAAATTTCATATGATAACATGAAATTTGGCCAAAATAGAAGTTGTAGAGGATTAAAAGATCTACAACTTTCGTTTTGGGCGGAGTTTGATTTGGAGCTCAGATCAAGGACAAAAACGAGATCGAAAACGGCTAAGACAAAGATTAAATCACGGACCCGGTTAACGCTAATGATGGTGATTAGCCTTAACTAGCGATCAAGCACAATGTTAGTGTCAAAAGTAACACCGGGGTGTTACAACTATCGTGCAAACCACTCGACCGTTGAATGGGCAACGGCTTAGCATAAACCCCACTAGTTAGTCTGATAGCCATCAGGAGAGCTGAGAGCA
Source organism: Panicum virgatum (assembly GCF_016808335.1). Lineage (NCBI taxonomy): Eukaryota > Viridiplantae > Streptophyta > Magnoliopsida > Poales > Poaceae > Panicum > Panicum virgatum. Next base: position 47,468,176 of record NC_053144.1, on the reverse strand, counting down.
ACGGGTGATCAAGGAGAAGGGATTAGCTCTGTGTGACTTATGCCCCGGTTACAATCTCTGTGATAGGTCAATGACCCCTTGGTGCATCCCGTGATGGCTAGTCAGGTCTAGCTAAGGTGGGTAATGGCTTTGTTGGGATCTGCACCGACACTAAGGTGATCGAGTCGCGGTACCCCACTTGTGAGTAAAGTTGCACACCTCTGCAGAGTTAAAACCTATTCGAATAGCCGTGCCGATGGTACTGGGCGAGTTACGGTGTGGTCATATAACTAGTGTTTATTTTGGGATGGGTTGGCGTGAGTTGTTTTGGAAATGTGTCCGGCAGTTGTGCCGTGTGCTACGGCGGATGAGGAGTCCGGTAGCAGCTTAAAATTTGGGTCCTGTGTGGGCCAACACTATGTGTTATTCTGTACAAAGGAAACTTGCTTTGAAAATCCTTTCTTTCAAATGAACCCCTGCATAAACTATTGTTTTTCCACAAATTAAACCCTAGTCTTATCCTTGATTTACCCTGTGCATTATACTGTGTTTATTCCCCCTCCGTGGGTGTGATTGGACTTACTGAGTACGTTTGTACTCACCCCATTCTTAATTTTTACAGAGGAAGACCCAGACTTCGTTCCAGAGGACGTTGAGTAGGGTACCGTCCTGCACCCAACCTTGCCTGTGGATTAGGGTCACCCGCAGGAGATACCGCATGGCGCAAGACTCTGATGACCCCCTTTTTATATTTAATATCATTGTGTGGGTGTGGGTTGTAGTCCTCGCGATAGTGGCGCTTCTATGTTCACTACCGCGTAGAGTTGTACGGTAATGAACCATCTGATGTAATAAATGTGTCATCAGCCTCCTGGGACTGATGTTTGTATTACATTTAAGTCTTCTCTTATGAGGGGACGCTTCAGCTCGGCATCCTGCTCGCGTGCGCCCGCGACCCTCCTTCCCACCGCGCCGCACCCTCCGCCGGCCCTCCATCACCTCTCCTCCCCCCTCCAACATGTCGCAATCTCCCACGCCCTTCTGCCCAACCTCTACTCGAGCTGAGCTCGCCGCCGGCGGGGCCCTACCGCTGCAACTCGCCTCGGCCCGATTCATCGCTGTCCCGCACGACCTTCTCTACTAGCCCTATACATCCCCAACCACCCAATCGCCGCCTCGTCGCTTCCAGTGCGCTACCACCAGGCGCCACTACCGGACATCGTTGTCTGCCGCCGCACGCCGCCTCTGGTCTCCCATCAGTCGAGCTTAGGCGAGGAATGGGCTTCCCACACCTCGAGGATGCTCGCCGGCCTCTTCTCCCTCACCGAAATCTCACCGCCGGCGAGGAATCGGCCGGTCAAACCGGCGGCCGGTCAAACCGGCGGCCGGTCGATTTTGACTGGGCCTGTGTGTGGGGTTTGGAGAGGCTGTTTGAAGAATTTGTTGGATTTTATCACTTTTTTGCTAGCCATTTCATTTTATATAATAGCTAAATTAATATTTTAGCTAGTTATTTTAATCTGTTGGAGATGCTCTAAGAAAATAAAAAACAAATCTCTAGTAGAAATTTTCTGTTAGAAGACAATATTTAGGCCTTTTAGTGTTAAGTGGTAGACACAGCAGATTCAACAAAAGCCATCAAATTGTTGAACTCTGTGTGTTAGTATTTTCACAAAGTAATCAGCGCAATGGGTATGTTTACTCGATTCCTTAGAACTAGGTACTCGAAAACTTCATCAAAACGCTCACCACCCCTGCAAAAAAGGGAGGCACACATGTTAATTCATCCGCGAGATTTTTATTGCAATATCCCTTGCAGAGTTGCAGTCAATTCTGCGTACTGCAACAGGCACCATCCATCCCTTTCAGGAATAATAAACTGCTACCCACCACCACCAAGCTGCGGAGTGTTTTACTCACTCTAAAGTTTTTCAATTGTTCTGATAATCTGAGCACAACCTAAGCTATTTTTTCAATCCACATTACACCTTGAACAATTAAAATCTGGATACTTCACTTCCTAGTAAAATATCTTCGTGTGATTTTTCTTCCATCTTGACGTGTCTGTTAAGTAGTAGAATCCTGGAGTGTTATCCTAGTAGAGTCATATTAATCTCCTAATAGTTTCTCGATCTCTCAGGCATTGTTTGTTGGATTTAGCTAACCTACGGCCGGCCGTAAATTGGCCCATCCATACGGCCTACCTATTTTTGGAAAGCCTGCAGTACACCGCAAGGCAAGTTTCCTTTTTTGGTAAAAAAATGTTGCCGCTGTTTTTTTTTTCCAACACATGGAGTTGCACTGGGCAAAGTGTGTGTTACATATCTTTTTTCTACTAGAACAACACAACAGCTCTTTTCTTGATCTAAAATGCTACTGCTTCTAGAAAAAGACAAAACTGCCAGCTCTCATACACCACCGCTTGTTGGATGAAGGTTGCGGCACACATTTTGAACACTAAATAAAATAACAAAGTTGCACAGATAATATACTGATATGTCGAATCTCAAAATTATTGGAGGGCTACACAGAGCCTAGACCTATCAGTATTTGACTCTACAGTGAAACTGAAACATTCTGGATTCAAATTAAACATCACAACAAATTGGGACCAAATCAAGCACCGATCTGAAGATGTTGTACCGACAAAATACACTAGTGTTTCAGTCCTTGTTCACCCATGAAGCTGCATCTTCTTGTAGCACTAAACACTAAGCATGATTCAAATTAGCAGAACAAAATGAGATCACAATTTGCTTGTTGATTTAGAAAAGAGTAGTCTACAAAAATGGCAAATCATCATAATACAGAAAAATGCTAAAAGTATCTCACAAAAAATGCTGAACTAAAATAAATAAAATTCTTTCTGGTTAAGCATGAGTTGCCTAAGATAATGTTCTTGGTAGGAGTCGTAGGCATATTATAATGAAGTCAGGAGCAACTTAAAACAAATGAGCAGGCAAAATAATTGTTCAGTGAAGTTGACTAATGTAATATATAAATTTGCCTTCTGTTGAAACAATTATTGCCTAATTCAGAAACACATAATAGCATGACATGTAAAAAATACTTTAGATATAAAAAGTATTCAATAAAGATGCCTAATCTAATGCATGAATTTGCCTATGTTAAGAGGTATTATTGCCTAGTGAAATATATGAATTTGCCTTCTGCTAAAAACAAACATAAAAATGCACGAACATATTGGGAATGCACCAAGGTTGAACTCCGCCTCGTGTCAAGCTCCTCCGTGCCAGCCACCTTGATCCGCCTGCACAATATATTTGGCTACTTATTTTAATGAATATACTTAGCTACTTATTTCAATCATGAATCCAGCAGATAAAAGATGCTGTTTAGAGCTGATAACAATATACTTGGCTACTTATTTCAATGAAAATTTAGATAACACATTGCAGAGATATTAAGAATACTACATGTGTTCCCTCAGTGAACCAATCCACATAGCAATACACAAACAGTATTTTCAAACAACATGTGATCAAGGTTATTCAAATTTTCTCCAATTTGCAGTTAGAATTACATAAAAGAACTTGACATTTCTCAAGTTTCATGCTCAGAGAAAGAGCTTATATCAATTAATCAAGCTTCAACCGAGAAAATTAGTAGGAAGCAAAAATGATACGATAAGAACTTACCGACTGACACAGCACGGGTGCAACGAGCATAGCTGCATTGTGCCTCTTCCGACACAAATAGATGATGCAGAGTCCTCTCCTGGTGGTGGGTGTGTGACATCAGCACGAAAGATGATAATTGGGACTTCTGACACAAAGGGTACGCCGTTGCGTACAAAGGCTCGCTCAAGAATTATGTTGCGTCCTCCAACCTGCTTAAGGAAAAGAATCAATACACCTGCAAGAAAGAACCGAAACAAAGACTTTACACGAAGAGTATAGATATTGAGACCTTGACATTGATTTTGAGCGCAACATTTTCCAGATATTGCTTGTTTGGTCTGCTAGCTTGCTTTGGCAAGCAACATTGAGATACAAGCACTATGACCCAAGCCACAAATAAAAATATGATTCCAGAATCATTTCTTGATGTTAGTATCATAAGCATTTTGATTAATGTTCCCTAGGCACTTTAATAATATCAGTTAAGCATTTCATAAGTAGCATTCCCTAAAGGTCTTGCCAGGTCAGAGGCCATGGACAGCTAAAGCCTTTTTGCTCATCTCACAAATAGTGGAACACTATTAAATAACCCAACCTTGAGGCTTCTCGCTTGCCAATGATGGGGCGTCGACGTGCATCGCCTCCGAGGAGGAGGCCGGATTCAGTGAAGCCTTAGATCGATGGGCTTGGCCGCCTCGGCAGTCTTGTCGCCGAAAATCCTTGTGGCCCGTGCGTTTGGTGTGAAGGAGGTCCTGCGCACACACATGTACTTGCCAGAATCAGCAAGCACGAGCCCACACGAGATCGAAATCAGATCTAGGACACTGCCGAGGTGTGTCGGACTGGATCGACTGGCCACCAAATCCAACAGGGGGGAATCGAGAGAGGAATTGCGGGAGGGCACAGGCTGGATATTACGGTTTGGGAGAGGCATGGCTTGCCGCAGTCGGAGCAGACAAGGTTCAGGATGGCCTTGGTGGACTCATGAAGTTGGTGTGGTTGGTGACCTCGGTGTGCGTCTGCACCTCCTCCACGCTGCGCAGCTGTGTGCCGCAACCACTGCACCAGAGCGACAATCTCGCCTTTGCCGTCGTGGACCCGTGCGCCGCGCGACACGGGAGGGGTGGCGGGGAGAGGAGGGGATGATGCGGCGGCATGGGGGACGGGAGGAGGCTGTGGCGGAGAGAGGAGGGGATGCGCTGCGCCGCCGTGTCCCCGCGCGCAAGCTCGCGTCGCCGTAGAGGAAGGAGACAGGGAGAGGTGGAGGCTTCGTCGTCAAAGCAGCTGCGCCTGGGCTCCGAACGCAAGGTGGAGGCGGAGGAGGGAGGCGGCCTCGATGGCAAGCCAGTGGCAGCAGGCGAGGGAGCAACACTTGTGGTCGCCGGAGCCAAGCAGGCTGAAGACGAGGCAACGAGCTCCTCGGGGTGGTCGGTGGTGTGGTCCTCCTCGCCGACGGCCTCGGCGACGGAGGCAAGGATCTGCGGTGTCGTCGTGGCGAGGGCCGGCGTAGGGGACAGCGGCGGGGGCCTGCGGCAGCGCGGGCGTGGAGGGTGGCGGCGGCGGATCTGCCGAGGAAGGGGGCAGCGGAATGGAAGAGGCGTGGGTGGGTGGGGCGGTGGGGAACGAGGAGCGTTCCAATTAAATTAAATGCTTGCTTGATGTTGGACGGACTCATAAGAATACGGCCGGCTGTAGAGAAGTCATTGCCTTGTTAGTTGCGAGAGCCAGGCAAAGGCAACCAATGCAAAGCACATGACAGAGCCAGGCAACCAATGCATCCATCACAGAGCTCCACGTGCCTAGACATCAAGATTGGATTAAAAGGAAATTGATTTATCTTTTTTCAATTCGTCAGCAGCTAGCAGTAGTGTGGTTGGCTATTCTACTCAACCTGCTCAGCTCAGTTGCTCCTCCGCCTCGCGCTCGCGCCGCCTCCCCTTGTTGGGTGAGAACGCGCCCCGGGCACCAGACCACCACCGCCACAGCGCATTGCACAGCACCACCCTTCTCTTCGTCCAAGACCAGCCATGGCATCATCCTCGACCGTCATGGTCACATCTGCTGCATCATCGGACACCGGCGGTGCCGTAACCGACAACCTCCCTTGTTGGATGGAGGAGGTAGAGAAGATGAAGTCTAAGCACAACTGCGAGGAGACACTCGTGAGCATGTGCCGCAACTACGCCATCCATGAGGAAGACTACAAGCCCCTCTGCGCCCAGGACGGTTGGGGGCCCTGCGCGTCGCCGCCGGAGGGATCCAACGCCCTCTGCGTCTTCGAGAGCATGCTCGAGGCCGGCGTACGGTTCCCTCTCCATGAGCTGTACAACAAGATCCTGAAGCACTTCAACCTGGCGCCGAGCCATCTCACCCCCAACTCGTGGCGGTATCTGGCTGGCTTCGTGTTGCTCTGCGACGGCGTCGGCGTCCGGCCCATGTCGGCCGTGTTCCGGCACTACTTCAAGCTTTACCCCCACGGGGGTAACCAGCAGGGGTGGTACCACTTCGTGTCCTCCCAAAAGCGCCGTCTGTTCAAGCCCGACAGCAGTCTTCCCATCAACGTTGGGTGGAAGAATAGGTTCTTCTTCCTTGAGTCCCGGTCAGCCGATGTGCCATGGCGGTGCCCCAAAAAGTGGGGAAAGCCCAACACGCGAGGCAACGACGACCCAGAGCTCACGAAAGCCGCTAGGATTGCCGAGAAAAAGAAGAGGGACATTTCTGTCAAGGAACTCATCTACAAGTCCCACTACCAGGACAGCTTGCCTGTTCTCCCCACGCCGCAGGCGCAACTGAAAGTGGAAGCCAGTGACGATGGCACTGCTGCGACTGTGAGCACCCCATTGAAGAGGAAGTATGAATCGATGTCCGCCATTACCCCTCCACAGCAATTGGGCGCAGCCATGGCGCCATCGCCACCAAGCTTCGCTCCTCGGAGACCATCTAGCACTGATGGCGGCGGCGATACCTCCTCCAGAATGCAGATGATGCACCAGTTGCTGCAGTCTGCAGAACACCGAGACGGAGTTGTACCAACTCAAGGAGGAGTTGTTGGTAAAGAAAGCTCTGCACGCAGATGAAGTCACCCAACTGAAGAATGAGCTTGCAGCGGCCGGGGCCGACGTCGCCCGGCTCACGGAGAAGCTCGAGGTGGAGAAAGACCCGCACATGGCCGCCGTCGCCCAACTCAAGGAGGAGCTCCAAGTTGAGAAAGCTAGGTGCGCAGATGAAGTTGCTCAACTCAGGGATGAGCTCAAGGCAGCCAAAGCCGAGCACACAGCTTACGTCGCCCAACTCTCGGAGAAGCTCCTAGCGGAGAAAGCCGAGCAAGTGACCAAGGTTGCCCAGCTCACGGAGGAGCGCGAGGCGGCAGAGGCCGAGCACGACGCCAAGGTCCGCCAATTGGTGGAGGAGCTTCAGGCGACGCAAGCTGAGCACGACAAGGCGCTTCAGGAGCTTGGGAGCTGAGATGAAGGTGCTTTGGGCGGCGCAGGCCCAGCACACAGAGATTGTCCGCCAGCTTCAGGAGGATCATCAGGCGGCCAAAGCCAAGCATGCGGCCATGGTTGGGCGACTCACGGAGGAGCGGAAGGCAGCGGAGGACAAGCAGGTAGCCGAGGCCCGCCGGTGCCAATTGATGGAGAAGCTTCAGGCGGAGAAAGCCAAGCGTGCGGCCCAACTCCCCGAGGCTCTTCGCGCGGCGGAAGCCGAGCACGCGGCCAAGGTCCTCCAGCTCGGGAAGGAGCTCCAGGTGGAGAGAGCCCAGCGCTCGGCCGAGGTGAAAGCTGTCAGTGTCGAGTGCCAGCTCAGGGTCATCAACGCGGAGCGCACGAGCAGTGGGAGGTACGACGCGGGGTGGAAGGACATGCGTGACGTAGCGACCTTGCTCGGGATAACGGCTAAGACTTAGCCTACACGTTGAATAGATGATACCTGCTAATTAATTCTCTTGCGCTATCGTCCTCGCTTCGTGCAAAAAAATCGATCCGGAGTTAATTAGCTCTCCACGACCGGCTATTTAATCTGGGTCGATTCCCTTTCTGTTTTCAATAGCACGTCACTACAGTAACCCAGAAAGTGGTCCGGCCCATCTTGGCCCATGGGCCGTTCTGTTACAGTGACCTCGTGGTCCTCTTGTACCCGAGTGTCGACCCCGCGCGGCTGACGCCCGGGGCGCTTGCAGATGGCTCCGGCCCTCCAGGATTTCCTCATCGTCAAGCGCCCGCAGATCAGTGACCTTGACCAACTGGCATCGATGCGTAAGCTCATCATCTGACTCTTGTTCTTCCTTCTGTGCGCATAAATCCTCTCTTTGGAACATACCCGCATGCTGCATTTCCTTTTAGTTAGCTTGAACATACATGTAGCTCTGTAATTTTCGTGCTGCCATGCTAACTTAAACAATGTATGCTCTGAATGAAATTGACGGTGTTGGCTCTCAAATGGCCAAATGTTTGGGCAGTGATTGGGGATGCCACTTCAATTTTGTTAAGCTCATGAATATTGGTCCGGTTCATTTTTGTTTCTAGCAAGCTTTTCTTATCCAATTGTGTAGTTTTGAAGTATATGCAGAAATTTTTTACATACACCAGATGCTAGTCTGTCTTTTGTCTTCAATTAATAGACCCAGTAGTTTATTGTTTTTTCTTGTACAGATCTGTTGTCATACTCAAAAATCAAAATGCATTGCTCTGTTACTCTTTTTTGTTCTGTTATGATCTGCCCTGACAAAAGAATGCATTTTTGACCATAAAGAAAAATTTCTTGTAGTGATTTACTAGAACTTACAATCTTCATGAGCTCACAGTCGGCTTCAAATTTACAAGCCTTTATCTTTGTTACATCTTTCAGCGGGCAAGCAATGAGCCAATGAAGAGAAAGAAGCCAAGTAGTACACTGAAGGAACAAGCTCAGAAATGTGGTCTCTAGTCTATTTTCACTTATTGAGTTGGGACTGCTCTCACCAGTTCAGATTCAGAACTTGGACTACTCTGAGTCGTTCAGATTCAGAATTGTCTTCCTAAAACTTGGAGTCAGGACTTTGTTTTGTAAATATTGTTTAACTGGATTGGGTTATGTTGTTACTAAAGACATGGTCGCAACCAGTACTATTCATGTTAATGATCCAACATCTCTAGTACGCACTTAAATATTTTAAATATTGTTCATGAATCATGATGGTGCGGCCGTTTGGTGAATATTCTCTGTTCATGGAACTTGTATACTTTCAAAATTTCTAAGATTGGGTAATGCAGTATTTGTTTATGGGAGTGTGTAAATTCACACATAAAAACATCGCATGGAAGTTACTAATCACGTAAAATGATCGCCCTGCTGCACGCTCAAGCCTGGACAAGCAAAAACGAAGTTACCGAGGCACAGCACCCATTTTGAGCAAAGACAGTCGAATCACCGTTTTGCTTTTGAGCAGAGCCAGTAGGCCGAAGCCAACCAATTGTAAAAAGAATTTGAAGTTACATCCATCAGATTGCAAATCCTAGAGCACTGGTTTTGCATCCGAAGCTTGGCAGCTTCTCAAAAGCCCACCGTCTGCTGACCCAATCTTAAGGCACATGAATGCATGACAGCATGACCGTGCATTCTGAAACTGCATGGCGCCTGCCGACGATGATCAGAATTCAGACAAGAAAAAATCGAGCTTTTTCTGAACTGATTGCAGGCCTGCAGTTGTTCATCCATCGCGGTGCAGACTGCAGGGTACCAATCCTACCCCGTTCCATCCTGTTGTGCGACTGGCCTGGCCTACCAGCGTGCCCGTGGGGAAGTCGCAGGGCACGACCGCACGAGGAACAGAACAGGTCGGCCTCCTCACTCCTCCGTGGTTGGGCGAAGACGCTGGTTGGGAGATCAGCGTGCGTGTCCCCTCATGCATGATCGCCGCTGATCTCTTGCTCTCGGGTCGAGGCTGTATGTGTTCGTTGGTGGTCAACACGTCAGGTGTGGGGGGGGGGGGGGGGGGGGGGGCATGCTCCCGGCCGCGGTGCCTGTGCTCACGTCCGAGGCTGAGACCGGAGCCGACGTGGGTGGCCTCCACGTCGGCCGGACGGACGGGTGGCGCCCGAGGCTAGCTACCGACCGACCACGACAGAAACTGGCGCGCACGTCGCCGGCCAAATCCATCCTAGAGTTGAGCTCACGTCGAGCGCCACGCCAGGGGTAACAACTCCCTACCCGATAAAGAGCCACGACTGCTCAGCTACCGGCCCGGCTCAATCTCGACAACCAAAACGCCCGTCCGATCTTCCACCGCACACGGCAGGGATGGCGCGGACCAGGAGCGCGCGCGCCCTCGCGCTGGTGGCGGCCGCCGTGGTCATCGCGGCGGCGGCGGCGCGCGCGCCGGACTACCACCCCTCGACCTTCACGGTGACGGGCAAGGTGCAGTGCCAGGACTGCACCAAGAACTGGAACGCCTACGCCTACAACGCCAGGCCCATCCCAGGTTCGTTCGCGCACCTTCTCCATGTCCAGTCCAGCAGGCTAACCGCACCGGCCCGCGCGTGTATGTATGCGCAGGCAGCGTGGTGGGCGTCACGTGCGTGGACGGCAGGGGGCGGGCGGTGTACCACGGCTCGGACGCGACGGACGGCCAGGGGGTGTTCAACATCGAGGTGCCCAGCAAGGCAGCGAGCGGCGCCGACCTCGCCCCGTCCCGGTGCCTCGTCCGCCTCGCCTCCTCGGGCGACGCCGGCTGCGCCGTCCTCACCGACTTCAACGGCGGCAGGACCGGCCAGAAGCCGTCGCGCCTCACGCACTCGAGCCCCGACAGGGCCACCTACGCCGTCGGGCCCTACTACTGCACCCTGCCGCGGTGCGACGTCAAGGGCGACGCCGCCGCCGCCTGCAGCTACTGATGTGGCCCGCCGGCCGCCGCGCCGGTCGATCGCCGCCGAGCGTGCGTGTATGTACGGTGGTTTGTACGAGCATTTTGCGTTTCAACACCAGCTTCTTTTGGTTTTTTCTTCTACCCTTTTTGAGTTGACGCCCCCCCTTTGGAAAAGTGGATGATGCGTTGAATTGCTACTGCGTTATTGATTTTGCGCGTAGAGGGGTCACGTTGTCCTGTCTGTAACATGCTCTGTTTACCTGCTGCTGCAACTACTAGTGCCCACTGGTTGGTTCCTTCTTTATTTTGGCCCCGACGGCTTGTGTTTTGCCTCAACTTTGTGGATCCAATCTCTGCCTCTTGCAACATGATATTTCGTAAGAATTTGCGGTGCAAGTGGAATATCACAATGACATTGAATTTCAATAATTTGGAAGAAAGCGATTAGTTGACTATTATATACACGCGCACATAACTTAGCACACAAAAAATCGACATATTATGAATTTACGATAATGAAACATTGACATCAATTTTGATTTTAGAGTAATGCTTTGCTAAGAAGTCAATGGTTTGACCCGACCCAACCAAGAAGATAAGAAGAAAAAGTCATAAATAAAAAATGGGGCAATTGCGTTTCTGCCCTTACTTTCAACCCCAATTACGATTTTACCCTCACTTTTGTTGACTTTGCAGTCTTACCCCTACTATTCCGAAATGAAGACTCGTTTTACCCCTACTCCGTCAACAGCACCAAACGGTGTTAAAGAAGATAATTTTACCCTTGTGAATATACCCCTACTGTTTTTAGAACTTTGTGAATATACCCTTATTTGCCATTATATTGCACCAACATTTCAATAACAATATGAACAAGAAATTCACAGAATTTGGGCAGTATCATGATACACATGATCAAGTGAAAACCACATGCCCTCGTCGGAGATGAGCACTTCATCATGGCGGTGTTTTGACATCACCCAGAACAACACTAGTGTTTGAGCATTCAAATCGTATGTACTAAGCAAGTTGATTAACGCATTATTGTCCGCGAGCCCCTCGCCCAGCGCCCCCCGCCGCCTCCCAGCAACCTCGTCGTCGCCCGAGCAGGCCCTCGGAAGTCCGGTGGCCGGCGAGGAAGGTGACGGCGGGGCAATTCGGCTTGTGGGTCTCCAGCGCCGGGGCGGGCCGGCGTCCAGGGACCACGGCCGTCTCGACGTCCGGTGTGGGCAGCTCGCGGCGGCGCCGGCAAGGATGGCCGGATCCGGCACCGGCGAGCGTGGATCCGGTGTCCTCGCGGCCGGATCCGTCGACGGGAGGTGAGGGAGTCGGCCGGCGCTCGTGGCACGCGAGCCTCCTCCTGGGCCATCCCTAGCCGGCGGATCCGCGCCCCCTCCTGGCCGGCGAGCCTCCTGCCCGAGGGAGCCGCGGCCCCTCCCTGGCCGCCGGGCGCGCGGCCCCTCCTAGCCGCCGGCGCGCGAGCCTCCTCCTGGGCCCTCCCTGGCCGGCGGATCCGCGACCACTCCTGGCCGGCGAGCCTCCTGGCCGGCGGATCGGCGGCCCCTCCTGGTCGGCGAGCCTAGCCCCCTCCTGGCCGCCCACCTGAGCCACTTCCTGGCCGCCGCCGGGTCCTCCTCCTTGGCCAACGGGGCCAGCTTCCTGGCCGCCTCCCTACTGGCCGCCGGGGGCTGCTTCGTGGGGGAGAACGAGAGAGCTGTGGCCAGATCTGGTGGGAAGAGATATATGGATAAGGGGTATACTTGTCTTTTCGCAAGATTTAGATTATTTTTCTAATTATTTTATTTGGGATGCAGCTCACGGTGTTAGAAATAGGGGTAAACGGCAGCTTCGTTTGTGAACAGTAGGGGTAAGACTGCAAAGTCAATAAAAATGAGGGTAAAATCGCAATTGGGGTTGAAAGTAAGGGCAGAAACGCAATTGCCCCATAAAAAATACTATGCACGACAAAAAAAACCTTTGAGGTAAGTTATAAAGTATAGACTATTAATTGTCCTCTCTATTCATTTTGTATAGGTGTAGGTTGATTACAAATGTCAATATTTTTTAACGCAGTATAGATGCAGATGCTCACATACACCGATACACGTATGCAAAATAAACATCGGTTAAATCTTGAAATGAATTCGAAAACATTGGAGCATCCGTACACGAGGATCCTTGCGAGGTTCGCATAAGAAATTGGCCACAATTACTCCGAGTATTTATTGACAATGGTACAGTAAGTCCATCTAAATACGATTTATGTTGTATCCATTTCATTTTAGATAACATACGCAGTACTGATCAGAGGGTGAAGTTGGAGAGCTATTTTAAAAATGATTGGGGGGTAGTATACACAAATCTTCACATATATACTACAGGTCACGATGAAAAAGCTGCTCGCTTTGCCGCGTAACCAAGTTTGGCATCTCACCACTACCGTCAGTCCGTCACCGTCTCCTGTGTAAAGAGAGACCAAGGCCATTTCTCATGGTACAAACTACAAACACATACACCAAGACGTATCCACGTCCTGTGGATACAGTATAGGTGTACGGCTGTACGCCTCCACCTCACCTCGCCACTCCCGAGCCCGAGCCCGCGCCCAACCCGACCGACTCGACCGCAGCTCGCATCGGGACGCGTTCCATGTAACAGCAGCAGCAACGAGCAGCTCCCCACCCCCCACTGACCCCTCCTCACCCTTTGCCACTCCGATCGCGGCCGCCCCCGCCGGCGGGGGTGTTCCATTCCAATGTGGCGGCGCGTGGCGCACGCCGACGCCGCGCACCACCTCCCCACCGCGGGCCCGGGCGCCTCGGCCGCGTCCTCCTCCTCCTCCTCCTCTGCCTCCGCCGCCGCGCGGAGGCGGCGGCGCCCCGGGCTGTCGTGCCGGCCGAGCCACCTCTTCTTCGCGCTCCTCGTCGCGCTCTTCACGGCCTCCCTGCTCGTCGTGTGGCAGCTTCTCCCGATCGGCGACGGCGACGGCGACGCGGCGGCGGAGGGGGGCGGGGAGCCACCGCCGCCGCCGGAGGGAGGCGACGGCGGGGTGATGCGGTTCTCGGCCTCGCGCGTGGCGCTGCGCGCGTTCGACGGCGAGAGCCGGCTCGCGGCCGCGAGATCCGAGCGGCGGCGGTGGGCCGGCCTCGCGCCCGTCAGGGTGGCCCTCGTGAGTGCTCCACTACTTACCTGCGCCGTTCCCAAAACCCTGATAAAATCGCTCGGCACCTACCATCTCGCTGCTGTAGTTGTGAATTTCGGTTCCACCGAGAAATGCCTACCCTTTTTTTAATGGTCTGGTAGAGCTCTCCTTGGATTTACTAATGAAATGTGTACTGGTCAGAGTTTAGTATTAGATGGAGGAACAGACATGCTTACCTGGATATGCACGTCATGTGTAGTATTGTTTTGCGTGTTTTTCTGTTTCTCTATTAGTCAGAACTAGTGATGCTTACTCGTTTTTTATGCCGAACTGCATGTCATGGTCTCATGGAGATTTAACTTGGCTCCGGCTATTTCAGGCTGTTGGAAATTTGAACGTAGATGCACAATCCCTTATGCTTGCAACTGTTGCAAAAGGTCTTGTGGGTCTGGGTTATGAGGTCGAGGTGAGCTTCCATACAGCACCATTTCATGTAGATTGCAAAAAGTCTAGTAGTTTGGTGATTATGCCATTGGGTTGCGCACTTGAGCTGCAACATGTAACTGTTTGGTAATCACTCTTGATTCTTCAATGTTGAGAATACTTCATACCTCATGCTACTCACTGTGTTCCTATGACTTAGGTTTTAGCATTTACGGATGGGAAAGCACGTGATATTTGGGAAAATATTTGCCTTGTAAATATTGTGAACATCGGGAGTTTGAAATATGTTGATTGGTCAAAGTGAGTCACTAGTACTTCCACTGCTATTCTTGTGCCATGTCTTATTAATCTATTAAACTTAGATTATCTCTTCCTAATTTTGTAGGTACAATGCTGTGTTATTAAGCTCTCTTGAAGGGAAAAGGATTGTTTCAATGTGAGTATTCTACTACTGCATGTCTTATGTTTCAGGGTTGGCATATAATAAAAACACACTTTGGTAATAAAAAATGGTTAGCTATTAGCATTCCAATTGGAGAAAAAAAAAGCTGATGTACTCCTGTTGTTGAAAAATTATTTCTTCCATTAAATGACCTGTCATTTTGTTTATGTAATTTCAGATTCGTGGAATTTATTTCACTTTTTCTGTAGCACTTATTTGTTTGGCACTTAGCAAATTCATATTGTATTCAGTCTTATGCAGGAACCTTTTCGACTTATACCAGTGGTATGGCTTATACACGAAGACACTCTTGGACAACATCTTAGAAGTTATGCAGAGTCACATGAGTCCATTTCAAATGTCGTTGAGGATTGGAGGGCTCATTTTCATGCATGCACTTACGTTGTGTTTCCAGATAGCTACCTTCCTGTATGTACTACCCACAACTTAAGACTTCGGAATAATTGATGAAATGAAGTTTCTGTCTGACCCTTAGATATCTGGTTTCAGTTGTTATACTCGCCCCTTGATTCTGGGAACTTTTTGGTGATTTCTGGATCTCCAGTTGATATCTGGGCTGCTAAAAGATTTGGCTCATCACATTCTGAAGAGACTATAAGAAAGCAGCATGGGATTAAAGAAGATGACGTTGTTATTTTGGTTGTTGGAAGCTACTTGTTTTTTGACGACTTACCGTGGGATTATGCTACAGTCATGCGTGCGTCAGCTCCACATATTTTGGATATAGCAAAAACTAAAAATCTTAGAGTGCAGTTTGTTTTTTTCTGTGGAAATGGCTCTGATGCCTACAACTCCGCTTTCCAGGTAATGAATTTTCCACAAGTTATACAGTAACCTTTGAGAGAAATGCCTTGCAATCAAAATATTCCTAGAATACCATCACTATCTCAGTAGTGGGTTGTCTTTATCTCATCTGGTTTTGCTGGTTTGTCCAGCCAATATCTGTACCATGTTGTGCCCATGGCAACATCTAAGTCAAAAGAACTGGCAGTTGAGTCAACCAAGCCTTCTTAGTTTTCCTTTTCCGTTTCACATTTTTCTTGGAATTTAGAGTAACTATGCATTGCATTTGTGAACTTCACTAAAGGAAGATATCGGAATTTCTCAGCCTTCAAGCTTGTATGTTTAATTGGACATGCTTTTGGTTAGCTATTTATTGCTAATGAGTATCCATCTTCTAGCTAATTACTTTGGTAATTTACTTTCTGTTAACCTTGTTAGATGTATGTGTACCTTTCTGTACTTTCCCCATTGTATAAGGGGTTGTGTATATTTACTCGCTCCTTTACATGTATATGTTGGGGCCTAGAGCTCTCATATTCAATACAATTGCTATTCATAAGAAACCTTTCGTGCTCCTTGTCTCACTCTGTATCTACTGTTCCTTTCCCCTCAAAACATATTAGAATGGGAACTGGTGTGTCTGTTGAGTAATTCATTGTTCTTGTATTTACAAAGCCATGTGCTAATATCATCCTATTTTTGTTGTACAGGAACTTGCCTCACACATGGGTTTACCTGATGGCTCCATAAAGCAGTTTTCCATGACTCACGATATTAGGAACCTGTTAATGTTCGTGGATGTTGTTCTCTATGGATCTTTAAGACAAGAACCTGGTTTCCCTCCTCTGTTATTGCGGTCTATGTCCTCTGAGATTCCAATTGTTGCACCAAATCTTACTGCTATAACAAAATATGTATGCCACTTCATCTAGTTCATAATATGTTGTTCACCTGTAAATCTTTAAAATTACTTTTAAAAATGTGTTGTTGTTCCAGGTCACTGATGGTGTCCATGGCTTCCTTTTCGATTCTGCCAACCAAAGCACAGTTTCTTCAGCTTTCGTACAGATTTTAGGAGAAAAAAGACTTTTGGATACTGCCTATTCTGTTGCTTTGGAAGGGAAGCTACTTTCCAAGAACATGTTAGCACATGATTGTATTACAGCTCATATTAAGCTTCTTGAAAGTGTTATTCATTTTCCTTCATACGCAAAACTACCATCTTCTGTTTCTAAAGTTCGAGAAAGAACATGGTTATGGGATCCTTTTGAGATGAAAGCTGCACTAGAAAATAATTTGTTGGAAGGTGAAAGCCATACTAGCACAAAGGCTGCTGATATTCTTCGAGAATTCCCTCAGAGTAACCAAACAACTTATTCTGATACCAATGGTACTGCTTCATATGATTACCCCAGATTATCTGATTGGAATGAGTTAAGTGAAATTGAAATCTTTGAAGACATTGAAAGGAGAGAACTGGAGGAGGCAAGTTTTTCCCCTTGTTTTGGCATGACCTCTCCTATCTTCTCTATCGAGACTAATTTTTTAAATTGGGAAAAGAAATCAAATATGTTCTTTTTTACAATGTAGATTGATGAGAGGGTGGAAAGACCTTTGCTATCATGGGATGAAGTCTACAGAAATGCTCGAAAATCAGAAAGGCTAAAACCGGAAGGAAATGAACGTGACGAAGGTGAACTAGAAAGGACTGGGCAACCTGTGTGTATATATGAGATTTATAATGGAGAGGGCGCATGGCCATTTTTACACCATGGATCTTTATACCGTGGTGTTACACTTGTAAGTCTTGTTAGATTTACTTAACTGCACGTGTTATCTGGAAATTCATATCACTTTCCACTTTCCATGTGGTGGTCTATAATATTATCCATCACTTATTTTTCATCATCTCTACCACTATCTATAAAGTTTGAGATATTCAGACTTTGTACTGGGGAAGCATTGGAGTACCCAGTTCAGTCTGTCTGCATTGTTGAACATATACTTGTGTCCTCTATTTATAGATATTTCCAGTAAATTTCCATCACCCTGATCCGGCATGAATTTTATTTGAACTGATATATTAAATGATTGGTAGTTAGTGTCGGATGGAATGCTTTTACATTTATTATACATATATAGGAAAGATGGAATTTATTACAATTGTTACCTTCCACAGCATATAAATTCTCTGTTTCCATGTATGTTGGTAAACATGTTCGTTCAAAGCTTATGCATATTTTGCATTTTGTCTCAAGTTGAAAGGAGGCAGGCGACCGAGATCAGATGATGTTGATGCTGTTACCAGGCTTTCAATTCTAGACAACCCATACTATCGTGATCTTCTTTGTGAATTGGGTGCCATGTTTGCCATTGCAAACAGAGTTGATACTGTACATAAGTTGCCATGGATAGGTTTCCAGTCATGGCGGGCTTCTGGAAGAAAGGTACAAATTTCTCATAGATGTAAGATTTGTTCATATTGGTTATGTCAGTTTTCTAAGAATTATACTCCTTGAGATAAAGAATGAATATGGTACATATAACACCCTTGAACTCTTCCAAACTGTCTAAGTTCACACTGACTTATCAAACCATCTCTTGACATACCTGAACAATCAAAACCAGAGAGTAACCCCTATGCTGAGCCCACCTCAGTCCAATCTGGTATTCTGGTGTTGAATTCTTATAAAAAAAGAAATCTGGTTTTGAACTGGCTCGACCACAAGCATCGAGTCACCTTCCGAATCGTCTCTTAGGTGCATTTAACTAGTTGTGATAGCATGCAAATCAGCTCAGCTCCCATCTCTTGCTCCCTCTAATAACATCAACATTCAACAGAGAATTTGCTATGAGGCCCTCCCATGGCGAAGCTTGCCATCAGCAAGTTGACTGTGTCTATGACTCCCTCTACTCACCTCCCTTTACCATGTTTATGAACTCAGCGTCGTGTTGACATGAATCCAGCTCCACAAGGCAAGCTCATGGTGCTCTCCCTTCTCCTCAAACTGCTCTGATACTGAGGTGCTTCCCCCCAATCTGGTCAAGCTGGTTGTCCTTTGAGCGTTCCCTACTTTGACAGTGTCCTCCGCAGTGTTTGGACTGATGCATATCACAGGTTCAGTGTGTTACGCATGCAACCAGTGATGACAACCTAACCCAATTGTGCTTGGTGCTGTTGAAGCTCCATCTCATGTGTTGACTTCGGTGATCTTGCCATGCATCCTTGACAGTTCCTGGATCTTTGTCAAGTTTAATTGAAACAATCTATCTAGTGTTCTGATGCTCATCTGATCATATCAACTATTCGTACCGCAGCCAAGTTAGTAGAAAGGTTTCAATGGTACATATGTTGGCTAAAACCTGTCCACATCACAAAACCAGAACATATAGCAAAACTACTCTCAGAATAGCAATAAGATGTTATTTGCACTGTAATTTTTGAGTGTGAAGGAAGATTTGGATGATCAGACTCGAGATGGTTTTTAAAAATCTAGATTGGGAATATACATCTATTGAAACTAATTTTTTTAACTTAGATTCTGGTTATATGTGTATGGTAATAATGATCAGATCTAAATTACTTTGTGCTAAAACATATCGCTACACATGCTCAAATCTCAATACATGTGGTGTTTCAGTTTACCTCTATTAGGATTATTGATACGAAAAGTTGATCTGTAGATCTATAATTAATTTGATCAGTCAGCCATTTCTTAGGCTAGCACTTAATATAACAATGAGCATACT
Organism: Panicum virgatum; assembly: GCF_016808335.1. Lineage (NCBI taxonomy): Eukaryota > Viridiplantae > Streptophyta > Magnoliopsida > Poales > Poaceae > Panicum > Panicum virgatum. Next base: position 47,449,130 of record NC_053144.1, on the reverse strand, counting down.
AAATGGGATATATTAGCAGTACCACTCATCCTGTAGTCGAATAGCGCATCACCTGAATTTTTGATACTATTGATAGTAAATATGTTGAAAACATCTCACATTTCCCCACATGTATTGGATCTGCTAAACCTGGCATAAACAATCAAGTACTTTTTGGTTGAGAAGGATATAGATAAATTCCTTTTTATCTCCTCTTATCAGGTATCCTTGTCTGAAAGTGCTGAAGAAACCTTAGAGGAAACTACGACTGGAGAGAATAATGGGGATGTTGTATACTACTGGTCACCAATGGATATTGACCAGACTTCTGACTTTTGGTCGATGTGTGATTCCCTAAATGCAGGCAATTGCAGGTGCCTTTTAAGTGCTGAGCATGTTCCTTTTTTATTTTCTTACTTTGCAATCTTCCTTAAACTATGTGTTTAGGGACTAGCTTAAGGACCACTCAACCACTGTCAAACTCATGTTCTGGACCTTATCAACCACTCTCTGTTGTACTTCCGTAACTCATATGCACTGCAGTAGACCATTATTCCATCTTGAGTTCTTGGAGCATTATCTTAGTATTTTCTTGTCACAGATCTCTTTTTGAAGATGCATTTAGGACAATGTATGGACTGCCAGAGAATGTCTCTGCCCTTCCACCAATGCCCAATGATGGTGATCGTTGGTCTACTCTTCATAGCTGGTTGATGCCCACCCCATCATTTTTGAAATTCGTCATGTTCTCAAGGTAACTTATGAGTTCTCCCACTTTGCTTATCATTTTTCGGAGGCAATTCACTTTGTGTTCATTATTTTGATTTAGGTTGCGTTTTGCAGAATGTTTGTCGATTCACTTCATAGTTTGAATGTGTACCGTACTGAGCCAGCCTCGTGTTTGCTTGGAGCATCAGAACCTGAGGTGACCTTATCTTTTTTGCAGTACTATCGATATACTTTGAGATTTTAGCTGAATTTGATACTCCTTTTTACCTCAGAAAAGGCATTGCTATTGTCGAATCTTGGAAGTCCTTGTAAATGTTTGGGCATATCACAGTGGAAGGAAGATGGTCTACCTTGACCCTGTCACTGGGGATACCAGAGAGCAGCATCCACTTGATGAAAGAACTGAGATGTGGGTAAAGTTCTTCGATTTCAACCTTCTGAAGAGCATGGATGAGGATCTAGCAGAAGAAGCTGATGACGGCATGCATCCTGGAAATGATCAATGGCTGTGGCCATTAACTGGCCAGGTGTTCTGGTCTGGCATTGCTGACCGGGAAAGGGAGGAAAAATATATAAAAAAGCTGGACAAAAAGCTCAAGAACAAGGTGAAATTGCTCGAAAGGCAGAAGTCTGGGTACAAGCAGAAGCCGCTGGGACAATGACCATGACTGAAGCTATAACAACCTGATATTTCTTCTGATCCACATCGGGTGCACCTTCAATCAGACGTGCTCTTGCTTCCAGTTTTCTGAGGCAGCAATCCGAGATGATCTCGTGAAAGAAGAGGTGCAGCACAAAAGGCGCCATTGTTGTGAATATGCATTGTTTTTACCCCTCCTTGATCTTCCTCTCCGAAGGAGCTTGGTGAAGCTGGAGGATATTGGCAGGATGGGGGATCCAAATCACTGATCAGTTTTTTTTCCTGTTTATAGAGACAGGCTATAAATTGTGCCATATACTTATAATCATTCTTTATTTATCTTCCCATCTGCCATGAAAGGGTAGCCTGATCAGAAGCGAAATTTTGGTAGGATTCATACTGACCATGTTGTACATGTAAATTCCCAGGAGAGAGGGAGGCATCACCACGGAAGTAATAATAATCATGTTTCTTGAGAGATCATGCTGTTCTGCACACTGCTGTTGCTGTCGTAAGGTTCCTGTCCTTCCTGGCTTGGATTTGCTGCTTTCGTTGACCGTCGGCGTCTGCGAGCCGAGGAGCCGCATGAGCAGGCAAAAAGTCGGATGGGAGATATATGGACAGCGATGTGGGAGTTGTCGAGGTGTCAAAAATATTTGATAAAAACAATCGTGGAACAAAATTCTTAACCAAAGCTCGATGGGAGGTTGCCTGATGATGAGACATATGCTTACAAAAAGTGTGGTTCTTTCATAGTTTCATATAAGATATAGTATGTGCTTATTGCCTTAGCACATGACATCGGCACTAGGAGTTGGCCACTAAAAACACACTCCGGGAGTTATAGGAGATACTCCGTCCAGTAAAAAAATATTTATCTTTTCGAAAAAAAATACTTAAGACAATTCCATGGTCTTTGAGTTTTAACTTTTTGGGTTTTTTTGGATTCATGCCATTACAATTTTCGAAGTTTTGAGATATGCCATTACAATTCACCTATTTCGAAATTTGCCATTACAATTCTCCCATTCTTTGAACCGTGCCATTTTATACGTTTTTGATGCTCTTGGACCCACTCGCAGACCCGTGTATTTTAGTATGGTCCAAAATACCCCTAGTGCTTCTCTCCTTCACTCACTGACGTGTGGGGCCCACACGTCAGCTTCTCCTTCAACCTCCGGTGCTTCTTCCTTCTACCTCCAACACCGGGGCTGGTGGCCCGCCCGCACAGGACTCCTCCGGTGCCCGCCCGCCCGCCCAGGAATCCTTCCCGGCGACCTGCTGCTGCTCATGGTGGAGGTGGAGGCGCCGCACGGGTCCGCGTTCTGCGCGAAGATGGCGTGGCGGCCGGGGTCATGCGGCGGCGGCCCGCGAGGCTGAGCGCCCGTGGCCTGCAGGGCTCGCGGCGACAGCAGTGTAGCGGCCCGCGCCCCCGAGCGCCCGCGGCCTGCAGGGCTCACGGCGACGGCGGTGGCGGAGCAGAGGATGCCGAGGAGGACGACGAGGTCGTAGGACGCGCGGCAGGAGAGGGGAAGGCAGCGGAAGCCACAGGTCCCGTAGATCAGCCCGCAGGTGCAGGACGCAGTCCCAGCCTCGTGCAGCATCTTGACTGGCTAGTTGGGGACGAGACGAAATCCGGCGAGGGGAAGGGTCGGCCAGCGGCGAGGTCAGGTTGGGGAGCACCAGGGCGGCGAGCGCTACCTTTCGGTGGCTTCGGTGGATGCTGGGGTGGCTGGGAAGGGGGTCGCTGGCGGTGGCCGAGGCTCGGCGGCGGTGCTGTGCGGCGGCGACGGCACTCCGGCGAGGGGAAGCGGCGGTGATTGGGTGGATGAGCTTCAGGAGGTTGGGTGCGAGCTAGCTATCGGTTGATGGGGGCATAGGGAAGCCGAAGGGTGGTCGTCGGCGTGCACAGGGCTCGGCGGCGGCAATGGTGGCCGGGGGGGCGAGCTTGGCGCTCGCGTAGGGGATTGAGCTGGCCTTTAATAGGCGCATGAGGGGAAGGGAGGAAGGAGTGGCGCGGTCAGGCGCTCGGCATTAGGCGCGGGGGCGGCGTGCAGGGGCGCCGGCGAGGCGTGCGGCCACGGCGGCGTTGTGGAGCTGCTGGCGTGGGAGGGAGGAAGAAGATGGCGTGGGGGCCAAACGTCAGCCAGTGGAGAGAAGAGAGGCAGCACAGGGGCATTGTGGACTATACGAAAATACGGAGGTCTGCGAGTGGGTCCAAGAGCATCAAAGACGTATAAAATAGCACGGTTCAAAGAATGAGAGAATTGTAATGGTAAATTTCGAAATAGGTGAATTGTAGTGGCATATCTCAAAACTTCGAAAATTGTAATGGCATGAATAAAAAAAACCCTAACTTTTTCTCATTAGAATATAGATATAATCTAGTAAGTATAAGTAATGAAAGTACAGATGGAGAAAAAAGCATGCACATGGATTTTTTGTGTTTCCAAACTAAACTTTTTAAAAGCTACAGATGAAGTTCGGCCACATTTTGGCTGATATCCAAGGCTTTAAAAGCCCGACTATATTTTGATCGAAGTATCAACTATTTATGATCGGAGGGGTAATATGATCAAAGTGTTAGTATAAAGCACCTAGTCAATAATAACAAAATTAAAGTTACACAAGAAAATTGACCAAAGTGTTAGCACCTAGTCAGTAATAACAAAATTAAAGTTACACAAGAAATTTGACGTAGGAAAATTTCTCTCAAAATAAAGATTTTCATATGGTATCATAAAATCTTTATTTTGAGAGAAATTTAACGAAAGATAATAATAAGAGAAATTTGAAAGGAAGTGAAACTTGTTGCTTCTGTAGCAAACTAGAAACCATCCAACATCTGTTTTTCAAATGTCATTATACCAAAATTGCTGTGCCATGTATTATATTTATATATTATTTTTGGGATTTCACCACCGCAAACTACCATTGATTTATTTAATGATTGGTCTAAACTCGAAAATTAAAATCATAATTTAATGTCATTGACAGGGGCTGCTTCTCTGCATTGGGCAATATGGTTTACAAATAATGAAACTATAATTTAAGAAATGCAAACAATTTTTTGTTTGCAAATTCTTTTCAGAGGGATGTATTTGTTCCGTTTTGGGCTGTGTGGTGACAGAAACGAGGAGCTTGTCAAAGCATCCCCATGCGTAGAGTCATGTATGGTCGTTTATTTTACGCATTAGTCAATAATGATGGACCATTATATGTTTTTAACATTATACATGATGTAATAATTTTGGACTCGTGCCTATTCTATGAAGAGGTTTGATGTTTTCCGCTATCTAAAAAGAATTTGCTGACATATACAATTAGAAATGCCTTGGAACGAGTTCTTTTTTGAAAAGCAAATGACCATATCTTATTGATGGAAATTGCACATGAGATAGCATTTGATGGGGAAAAACACACTCATTGGATTTTGGAAACTCCAAAGGAAAAACAGCATGAGACAAGTCATCACTCCCTCTCGCGAGAGTGCGAGACGTCGGTCATCCCCTTCCTTGCCCCGGGGCTGCCTGACCTCACCTCTCCTCTCTTCCAGTCTCCTCTCCGCTTTATTGCACATCGCCCGCGAATTCCTAGACCCAAAGCGACCAACCACCTTGTCCAGTCATCCTCTCCCCCGCGCGATCCAGCCCAACGGCGACACCGCCGGCGCGCGCCTGCCCTAACCACCGCCCGGATCTGGGAGCCGCCGCCGCCGCTCCCTCTCATGGTCCCCGGCGGCGGCCGCCGGCGCTGCTGAGATGCGACGCGACGCGCCGCCACCACCCACCGCCCCCTCAGCCTCCTCTTCCTCCTCGTCGTCACCCCTCTTCGGCGGCGGCGGCGACCAGCTGTTCGAGTCCGGGCCCAGCCCGCTCGTCTTCCTGCCCCTGCTCCTGATCCAGGGCGGCGGCATGGACCTCTCCCGCGTCGGCGAGAAGCTCCTCAGCTCCGTCCGCTCCGCTCGTTCCCTCGGCATCATCCCCCCGATCCCCGCCGCGCTCTCTCCTCGCCCCGAGGTCCTTTACGCCCTCACTCTCTCGCACTGTGTCGGATCAATGAGGTAGATGTTGCTCACATTTGTGTTGGACCTTATGTAGGTTCCAGAACGAGCCGCTGCGGCGGCAGCTGCTGCACGTGCGATCGCGGGGTTGCCACCACATGAGAGAATCAACCTGCCGTCCAATTCGGAGGACTTGGTCTCCATATACGGGAGCAACCCACAGGGGGAGCCCGTGGAGGAGCTCGAGGAGGTGTTTTATGAGGAGGTGGGTGCTGCATTTGCATGGATGTAATTGTCTGCGCCTGCTAGGATCTGTGTGTTTTGAGTTTGAAATTTGGATCATTTGCAGGAGTTCGATCCAATAAAGTACATTCTGCAAAGCATTCCAGAAGAAGGCGGTGATGCCACCTATTTTGATAAGCAGGTTAGTGGTGGAAGCTTATGTTCTTCATGTAAGGCATTGTTAACGAAGCACATGATGAGAAAACCTATATGTAGCATACTTTTGAGTGACGTGTACATGCATAAGTGGCTATGTTTGTAACGGCTTGGTGAGGTTTCAGCAATGGGAGCTAGCTATGAACTCTGTAGAAGAACTGATTCCCATTTTCCGTTTAGAAGCATCTAGCTATAAAAAATAACCGTAATTGGTAACAAACATCTTGTTCCACCTTCATGAGGACGCGCTTCTTAACCAAATCAATGTGCTCTGTTTTGCTAATGTAGTTTTCCTCTTTGCAGTCTACTTTGAGATTAGCACAACTTGATAAGATTGCGGAACGATTATCACATCATGTTATGGGCCACCACGAAGAAATGGGTATGTCACCAGACTATATAAGAGGTTCAATTTTTTGTTATCTTTTTCTCCGCATAGGATATGATAGTTTTCAATTCCATGATTTTTCCTTTTTTTAACTTTTAGCTACACATTCAAAGTTTAATTCCTTTTAGCTGTGAAATAATGAAGATATCTATTGCTACTTTTTCCCCAGTTATGCCACTAAAATTTGACCTTTGATGAGTACCTTTTAAGGACATTTCAGATTACTGATATTTAGTTTTGGCCAGTGAAGGGGATGCAATTAGTGATGGAACTAGAACAAGACTTAAAGGTTGCAAATGTTATATGCATGGTAATATCTCATGAAACTTTGTCCTTTCTGGCTTGTTTGGTACCTTTGGATATCTAGGGCTCTAGGCCTTACAATTAGATCAATTTTCAGAATGGACGAAGGCATATAACCTCTTCAAAGAATGAAGTGTCAAGGGATCTGGTTGTCAATGTAAAATCAAAGAAGAAACAAGCTTTGCTGGTAGGTGCTTGCTCTTATATATTGTTAATTTGCAGCATTTTACTTGTAAGCTTTGTGGCTGGTCCCAAACCCTTCCTTGTAGACCAGAACATAGTGACACAGTAAATTGAAATGTTTTTTTTTCTTCCAGTATCACTACTTCTAGGCACATTGAATTGGAGTAAATAAAAAGGTTTAGTTTTTGCATAATGCAGGATGTTCTTCCTATTCTTACAGAGCTTCGTCATGCACTAGACATGCAGATGGAACTTGAAACTTTTGTTGATAAAGAAAATTACTTTCAGGTGAGTTTATTTTGGCTATTGTTTTTTTTTCCTTGCTTCATTATTATACTTCTTTACTTTAAGGTGATACAGGCAGCTGTTGATTTCAATCTTACCATGATATTTCAAACTCATAAATCATATATAGGAATATGGGTTTGCTGCTTTTGACTTGAACAAGGGATAGTTATGTTAGGTTTCTAATGATATCTTACTGATGTTTGCAGGCATTCCAATTAGTGCCTGAGTATTTGCAAATTTTGGAGAATTATTCAGGACTTTCTGCTGTACAAGAAATGGGACGATGGATCGAGGTGGTTATCTTTTTCTTTGCTCACCTCCTATAACCAGTTTATCTCCTTCAATTTCAAAAGTGTAGGCTGTCTTAAGTCTATCTGAATTTCTGTTGGTACTAGTTAACTGCCCATGCTTTGCCATGGAACATCCAATACACCGTATGCTTACCATTAGCTAGTTGTTTATCAGTGCATTACTATGGTAACAGAAACATTCATATATGTCATAGTGTGTATGAACACAGTAAGATCATAAATCATGTATAACTACCTAAATTACTTTTATCAATATCTTTGGTTCTCCTGCTCTATATGGTCATTTATTGCATAGGTGTTAAATAAGAGATAAGGTAGCTAACGTTATCCAGTTGTAGTGAGATAGCATCCAGGCCTTGTGCTGTTATTTTTTAAGCAGCTTTTGTGCAAGTCTGGGTCTCTGGGAGGTTTATGTTAAATAGACGGTCTATCACAGGCTCAAAAAACAAAAGAGAAAAATAAAACAGGCTGCATTTCCTGACCCATCTTTGTACCCCTGCTCCAGTTCTCCTCTCATGTCACAATGGCACAGTGCTACCTCCTCTTCCTTGTTCTCGCTACTTCTTCTCCACAGGTAGCGTTGCTGCCTCCATAGACCCTTCGTGCTGGCCAATCTTGCATCGGTGGAAGAAAAATCAATTTCCCTCGCCCTCTCCATCTCTCCAGTCCTCTCAACTTCTTCAGAGACTGCAGCAATTAGCCCATGCTACCATTACATCGTCCCATTGGAAGGGTAAACGGGAGGTCATGGTAGCTATGGAATGGGGAACGACAAGCATGAGGAAAATGCTGACTGCCTGGTCCCACCTGTTGGAGTGGTGGGATGGAAGACACACCAGCACTGCCAATTCATTTTTTGTACAGTAGTATAGATGTAGATATTCAAACAGAGAAAAAAACTTCTGCACCTTCAAATTTGAGCTAGTTATCCACATTGTTCATTTCTGATGATCTGATGCATGTTTATCCTTGTGATGATATTTCTGCTGTGACTACATTGCAGGCATGGTTAGCTCGAACGATCCAAAAGGTGGACACCCATTTACTTGGTGTTTGTCAGATTTTCAATGAAGAGAGCTATCTGACTGTGAGTGTCCTCAAGATTGTTTTTCATGGGTTATTGAATTGACATGGTTGCTAGAATAACATTATTTATGGATATAGGCTGTTGATGCATACGCACTGATGGGTGATGTCAGTGGCATGGCTGAAAAGATGCAAAGTTTCTTCTTGCAGGAAGTACTCTCTCGGACACATTGTGTCCTGAAAGAAATGTTAGAAGAGGTATTAAATTTTCTTTATCAGCATGCTCCATCTTGTTTTACCATTCTTATGATTGCCCATACCAATGTCTCAATATGTTATGCTCTCAGTTTTCTAATTGTGAAGTAATTGCAGGAGGTTGGAAATAATACGCAGAGAAATAGGTCTGTATTCAGCCCCTTGTCTTTGGTTCTTTTGGCTGCATTTTAAGCTTAAAATAGAATTATAATGATTTGGATGTTGTATGGAATACAGATATGGTTAGTACTCTGTGAGTCAGTTTCATAGTTGACTTTTATCAGTGGGGGACTAATTTCTTTTTTTTTCCTGTGTGGCACATTATTTTTGGCCCCCCAATGATTTAAGTTTGGTTTGTATTTTCCCCAAACATTCGAAAAGTTTGGAACAGACACTAGAAACAGGTCAGGAAGAGATCCTGCGATACTGATACACCCCCAGTTTTTTGAAACATACATAAGGCCCTTTTTTTGGGGGGTGGGGGGGGGGGGTGAATTCTACATATAAACCGGCTTGCCTTATAGAATCAAAGAGCATTCAGGTTTCTCCAAGCACCTACTTAACCAAACTTTTTTTTTCACTGCAGGTTTACATATAGTGATCTTTGCGTTCAAGTTCCTGAGCCCAAACTTCGCCCCTGCTTGTTGAGAACCCTTGAGACCTTATTTTCATTGATGTGCTCATATTATGCTATTATGAGCTTTTCCCAAGGAGATAAGGTAAAATTTATTGTTTTGCCTTCACTTTTATTGTTGAAATCTTCTCCATATATCTGTGATTAATAGTTATGGACTGAGTGGCAAATGCTGCCAAGGCTCAGCACTTCAAAGTAAACCAATATGAGAAACTACAAAATTTATGTTTCTGCTTCACTGAACACAGACTAGAGTCAAATTGGAAAGCCAAAGCAGTTGAGATATATTTGAACCAATCAGATGCTTACAGCTGATTAACCTTCTTATATCCCTCTGATTCAAAATATATGATGCTTAGGACATCCACATGATGTACAAGGTGACATTTTGACTAGCAATTTGTTTGAAAAATGTAAAATTTTAAATAAAAATGATTAGAAATTATTAAGTACTTTTCATGATGAATCTAGCACCTATCTTACTTAATCAAACTACATAATTCTTTATATATTGATGGTCAAAGCTTGAAAAGTTTGACCGCTAGGAATCCTAAAACGACACATTTTGATGTCAAATGCTATCATTTTTAAACTGTCTTATATATGTGGAGTTGGAGCTTGGCAACTGTTCTATATATTTTTTTGTTGAATTATAGATTGAATATATGATGAATATTTTTCTGTTTTCAGTATGAAATAAATTTAAGGTAATTGCACCTATCTTAAGATCCAATAATCTATATATATGTGGGTCTGATGCAATATATGCTTAGTCTAATTTTAAATAACAGGTTGTTGTTGCTCTTATTCATGATTTATTTGTTTCCAATTCAGAATATTGAGTCCAAGGGCCCAGATCTAGCAGACAAGAATGACACATCTCAGAATAGTGATGAAATTTTAGTCGATTCAGGAAGGGGTCATTCAAGTGCAGCAGTCATTCAGGATGGTTCCGCAGCTGAAAAAAGTGACAGAGCATCATCATCCGAGGTCAGCAATCCTGATGCTAGTACATCAGGAACGGATTCTCCATTCTATCAGCTGAGGACAGATGCTACAAAACTTGTTGCACAAACGTTTCAAAGAGGAAGAAGAAATCTTTGGCAGCTGGCAACAAGTCGCTTATCTGTTTTACTATCTAGTTCGGCTGTTTGTTCAACTAGTATATACCAATTCCTGAAAAACTATGAAGATCTTACCATTTTCATTTTGGCTGGTGAAGCATTTTGCGGGTTTGAAGCTAGTGAGTTCCGCCAGAAGTTGAAGACTGTCTGTTTGAACTACGTGGTGTCTTTTCACTGGCAAAATATATATGTACGTCAAATAACTTGTATTCAACTTAAGCATTAGTGTAACTGTAGTCATAACATTAAAAGCATGTGCAGTGCATGAGGCGTTTGTAGTTTGTAGGAACATTTTCGGACTTCTTATTTCTTCCATTGGCATTTCAGGATTCATATGTTGTGGTTGATTCTGTGCATGAGGTGATGCAATCCATTTGTTGTAGTTGATTCTGTTTGCAATTGATATGTACTTTATCATTACATCCACATTACAATCTGTAAGAAAATACATAAATAATAGCGTTTTAACGTAGTTCTGGATAAAAATAGGAGAATAAAAGGCAATGCCTATTTGCTGGTAATGCATGTGTCCCTCTAGTCAGTACTATACTTTATTCTAGACCTTTCGGACTTAAGTGCAGAGATGGAAATTGCAAACCGTTAGTGTTCTTCACGTAGTGAGTCATTGTGTCATTTGCATATAACTTTTTTAACTTACCATGTTTCATCATTCTTCTGGCAGGCTCTTAAGATGGTACTGGAAAAGGAATCTTGGACAATAATGTCTGCTGAAGCTTCGCAGATAATTAGTTTAGCTGGCCTAACTGGTGATGGTGCTGCACTGTGCTCTCCTACCAGTAGAAGTTCCAAGTTGCCAATGAATTCTTTCCATGGGAATTCAACTACAGCCAATTCAGGGAAGCAAAGGCTTGGATTTGCTTCTTGGCTTAAGATTGAAAATCCATTTTCTATTAAGCTGGAAAATGGCTCTGCCGAATCCCCAAAGTACAATGTGCTTTTCAACTCATCAGTTAACAATAATCATGGCAATGGAAATAATTCATCTCTGGATGAGGAGAATGAAGACCTTCTAGCGGATTTCATTGATGAAGATAGTCAGTTGCCTAGTAGGATACCGAAAACGAAAATTGTAAAAGGCAATTCTTCACATTGGAAAGATGGAGACATTTCATCGCAGACAGGCTCGTCACTTTCTCTACTAAGGTATTAAATGCTTTTGTTAACCTAAGAATGTTTCTATGCATCACTTCCTAAGATAAATTGCTACTGGTAACAGGATGATGGACAAATATGCCAGGCTAATGCAAAAGCTGGACATTGTCAATATTGATCTTTTTAAGGTTAGTTTTGCCATTCAGCATCAGTAGGTTTGCCATGTGGCCAACTGCAAGTGGAAGACATTTGTGGTATATCTCTATTCATGCTCGACAAAATTTTCAGGGTATCTCTCAACTGTTTGGCATCCTTTATCATTACATATATGAGACATTTGGGCACCAAGACAGGAGTCAAAGCAGCAAGCCTTTACCAGATCATCAATCATGTAAGAATTTAGAGTTAAACAAAAAGTTTTCATGGACACGTTTCTTGACTATCACTTCATATATATACATGATTACCTTTTCAATTGCCCTTATGAATGGCTGTGCTGTATTCAGCTCGGCTTAAAGCCGCATTATCAAAAATTTCACAAGACTCTGATCAGTGGACAAAACCACAGAATGTTTCATATTCACCTTCATCCCCTTTGTCAATGAATTCAACTTTTGGTCAAATGGATGTGATGCCTACTGCGCCTCCCAGTTCAATGTTCACTTCCTATGGACTAAAGGTAAGTGCTCGTTTTTAATTATCATGCTTACATAATCATTTTTAATCCGAACTCGTTTGCAGATTTAACATATTCTCTTCTATGTCGAACTGATTTGTGATATTTACCATGCCTGTCATAGAAAAAAGTGAAATCGTCTGCTTATCTGACTCGAGCTTGCCTCATTAAAGGTCAAGTTCGCTAATTCCTGTGGTCTCTAAACTAGAAGATGAACCATGAAGTTGTACCATGTGGTCTTATATGATTCATCTGTTCTCACTATTTTCTCAATAGCATTAGCAACTTGTCAAATATTATTTTATTGTCTTTATAATTTTAACCATTGCAAAGTTGGTGTACAAGTCAACAAAATCTGGTAGTTGTGCAGCTTTTAGGCAATACATTTTGCACATTTCTGTGAGACAATTCTTCGTATTTAGTTTGAAATGTTCTATTTAATAATTAATTTCTATGGTGTGACTTCCTTGCCACCATAACTGAAGTGATGATATGACAGATTGACTACTGGCTTACTATGATTGTTTGGAGACAAATATTGTATGCCAAGTTGTAATGCAATGTCGAAGGGGTTGGTGGGTGTCTAGCCTTTGGAAGTTACTTGTGGACTTGCAATTCGACTATATACCTCATATTTCTAGAATAAGAGAGTGGCGGAGAGTGGAGGGCAAAAGTGGCATATAATAAATTTCTTCATTATGTGTATACCATGGAGGTAACATAAAGAATCTAGATGGATATATGGGGAGACGTAATGAAGCGTATGCATGAGACTTCGGGTCCTTTTTTACTATTTATTTTTTCTTAAGCTATTTATGATAATATCCTTTATTCCTTGTAGAAGCCAATGAGTGTTCGTCACTAATGAACCTTCTTTAGATGTCTTTAACAGGCTGAACTGAAAATATCTGTGATTCTGAAGTTACCTCTCTGCTTGTTAGGTGTTTAAGAAGGCATAGTATTTTGTATGCAGAATGCCTTTTATTTTCCTTTACACTTGTTTGGAAAGATTGTTTCCTCTTGTACATGACTCCCTAGTTTTAGTGTCCTCATTTTAAAAGGTGCATGTCAACTTATTTTTCCTTCAGGAGAGATGTGCAGCTGCTGAAACAGTATCATTGGTTGCTCGAGTTTTGAACAGATCTAAAGCCCATCTACACTCAGTGTTGTCTAAAAATAACACTTCTGCTGTTGAAGAGTTCTATAGGGTGCTGGTACGTTCCTTTACTTTTGGGAGGTTTTTCTGCACTTCCTTTTCCTTTGGGATCCTGGTGATCTCCCTTTGGTAGTCTGTAAATCTAAAGATGAAATATGATTTCAATGTTTACCCATCTTTGTCGTAGGTGGATTCTGTTCCAGATTTGACTGAGCATATTCACAGAATGAGTGCACGGATGCTTTTGCATATTGATGGGTATATTAAATCATCCAGTCTCCGCTTTTTTCTCTTTTGCCATATATTTTTTTTGTGATTTGCATAATCATGGATACTGACAGACTATTAGGAGTTAGATCGATGTACCTTGCTCGGCCGCTGCACTGTTGTTTTGAATCACCTCACCTGTATTCTCAATTGAATGTGTGCTGAATGTGTTTTCAGGTATCCAGAGAAGATTGCAAACGCTAAATGGGAGGTGAAGGAGCTTGGAATAGAACACAATGGGTATGTTCATGTTTCACGCTTCTCAATATGAACAATTTGAATTTTTTTTTTCTGCTATATGTTTCGATGTTTTCTGCTCCTGTTGTTATGCTTCCTTTAAAACCTCCTCTGGTACCTCATAATCATTTATAAATTAATTTTATAGTAATTCACCATGTCCAAATCTAATGTTGGCAGCCATGATGTCCTTTGTTGTATGATTACTGTAGGAAGGTGATTTGTGGTCATTTCCCTTCAGCAGTTGAGTAGACCAGCTAGCAGGATGTATCATTGAATTTGTTCTTCATCCATCAATTTGTAGGCATTTGGTGTTTAGTGTATACATCTCTGTAGTCTGTACTTGTTGCAGACAAAATTGCACGTTGGGGCCCTGTGCTAACAAATTCACGATTGAAGTATTCAGCCTATGTATGAAGTAACTGAATGCATTGCAAGTTGCGATAATATATAGCAGATTCTGCGATCTAATATGTATGTCTATAATACAGGCCACAGGGACTTAATGTGCCAGATTTCTTAGTATAAGAGGCTTAGGAAATTGATTGCTATTATCATAATAAGAGCAAAGACTGCAATTGCTGGTGTAGTTTTTTTAGTTGCGCCACTGATTAGGTGTTTTTTTTTTGCAGATATGTTGATTTGTTATTGGGTGAGTTCAAACACTACAAAACAAGACTGGACCATGGAGGAATTTCTAAGGAGGTTAGTGTGAGAATTAACAGATAAACAACAACAACAACAACATAGCCTTTTTTCCCAAGCAAGTTGGGGTAGGCTAGAGATGAAACCCGAAAGAAATAAGTTCAAGGTTCAGGCACATTGATAGCTAGTCTCCAAGCGCTCCTATCCAAAGCTATCTCTTTAGAGATGTTCCAATCCTTAAGGTCTCTCTTAACCGACTCATCCCACATCAGTTTAGGTCTACCTCTACCCCTCTTTACATTATCGACTAGCTCAAGGATCCCATTACGCACCGGCGCCTCAGGAGGCCTTCGTTGGACATGTCCAAACCATCTCAGCCGATGCTGAGTAAGTCTCTCCTCAATTGGTGCCACCCCGACCCTATCCCGAATAACTTCGTTCCGGACTCTATCCCTCCGTGTGTGCCCGCAAAACCACCGCAACATCTGCATCTCTGCTACACTCAGTTGCTGCACATGTCGTCTTTTTGTAGGCCAACATTCAGCACCGTATAACAGATAGTTCCTTCTATTTGTTTTTCCTCTTCGCCTTTTCTCGTTGACCTCACTTTGCTTATTTCTATCATGGTGTTAAGCAGTTCAAACTTAGAATAATTTTGTTTGTTCAACATCATCATCTAGAAAATAATGTTTAGCTCTTTTTTTTTTAATTATTTGGTGATAAATTTATTGACATGAGGAGTGAATTAACTTGTGCGCTTCACAGCTGCAACACCTGTTGATGGAGTATGGCATAGAGAGCATAGCAGAAGTCTTAGTGGAAGGTCTCTCGAGAGTGAAACGGTGCACTGACGAAGGGCGTGCATTGATGTCTCTTGACCTGCAGGTTTTGTTCTTTTGATTCAGATCTATCACATACTCCTTCCGTTTCAAATTGTAGGCTATTTTGGCTTTTCTAGATACACAGCACTTGTTACGCACCTATATATCTATTATGTCTAGGTACATAAGAAAACCTATGTATCTAGAAAAGCCAAAAACGACCTATAATTTGGAACGGAGGGAGTGTTCGTGAAGTGAATGCCATGGAAGAATCCATAGTGAGAGTTTTGATATTCTTTCAGGTACTAATTAATGGGTTGCAGCACATTGTATCAGCAAATGTAAGGCCGAAGCTGCAAACTGTGGACACTTTCATAAAGGTAAGCAGAGTGAATTAGTAGTAGATAGTTTGTACTTTACGTACGAGTTAATGGTGGTCTAATGGTGGTATGCTCTAATTGACTAGAGCCATGCACCAATCTGCAATTCTACGCCCACCACCAAGGCACCAACAACTGCTTCCTTCATGTTCATTTTCTTCTTGTCATAGTGAGATTTTGGGTAAGGGAATTGCTGTTAACAATTCTTGTGCTGATCAAACAGGCCTACTATTTGCCGGAGACCGAGTACGTTCACTGGGCACGGTCTCATCCAGTAAGAACTCTGCAGAACTTCCATCTCCCCATCGATACCATGTGATTGCTATACTTGAGACAAATAAGCTTACCCACCCGCCATCTCTGAACTCTACAGGAATACAGCAAAAGTCAGGTAGTCGGGTTGGTTAACCTGGTGGCCACCATGAAAGGGTGGAAACGGAAGACGAGACTAGAAACTGTCGAGAAGATCGAGGCGGCTCCGTAGACTCCATGGAAGGTTTTGCTGTGATTGATTTTGTTTTGTTTGCTTCAACTACTGCACATAGAGCTGTATGTTTCTCCTCATTCTCTCTATTTTTTCCTCCCTCCTTATTTAGAATCATTTTTGTCGATTCTTTCACCTTCTGGCCATTTTGATGCTAACCCCACCACCATCAGGCCATCGCCCGCCCATCCATGGTGTGTATTTAAGCGACGACACCTTTGTATCATATTATCAAGCTGGTGGCGGCGAGTTGCCATTTACCTAAAGGAAAAAAAGAACTGTGTAGTACATCTTACACGGAGCATTGGCTCAATAAATATGATGAATAGTTTCATAAACACCGCACTCACTCTCAACTCTCAAGGATACCGTGCGTCACTGTAGCCTTCCGCAGATGGCTTGAATGGTTGCACGAATGCGTCGCAGATAGTGTACAATTATTGGTAATGCTCTGGTATTCATTGAGCCATTCAGGCCTCCTCCAACTGCCAGCTTAGAGATAGCTGGGATTGTATTTTATTCACTCTACGATGTAAAAATCTTGAGACTGTCTCTATCCGGCGAATAGCTCTAAGCTATTTGTGTGTCTTTGCTCTCTCTAATTTTCTACTGTTCCTCTACTCTCTCTCCTCGCGTTACAGCCGGAGCTGGCTCGGACCGATGGAGGAGGCCTCAGTGGTGCTGCCGAATCTCGGATCGTTTCCTTTCCAAAAAAAAAAAACAACTCGGATCGTGGTAAGCTTTAAGGCCGCCGCAGGTCTGCTTCACCATCGTACTGGGGGTGCCAAAATGTAACCGAAGTCTCAGACCTTTTACTGTGCTTTTAATGCGACCTCAGGTCTGTTTGCCACCGTATTGTCGGACTGCCAAGTAGCCTTCAACCATCTTCGTCCTCGTTCTGGCCTCAGGGCAGCGAGAAGCTCAAGGATGGTGAGTTGATGGCCGCGAGAGGCCTTGAGCAGTTGAGCGTGGTTGCCTCATTGGCCATTGTCCGCCCACTGGCCGAGCCCACAACCCCAACAGAGCTTGTGATCTTTATTTCTCCACTGGGCCGCTGGAGGAGCCATTGGAACAGAGCTTGGCGCAGAACTTTTAATGGCGGCTCTGGCTCGATCGTACGCACGCAATCGAAGCCTCAGGATTCCTCAGAAGATTTAAGACAGGCTCAAGTTTTATGACACGCTCAGGCAGTCAGGGCTGTGGACTGTATCATCGTCCGTGTTGCCAGTTGACCTCTTCCTCGTCCTGAGAAGTGAAGTGAGAACTCCTCGACCTTGTTTGGATAATCCCATTCCATTCCCTCCCCCCATAGGCATGGATTGAGGTGGAAATTTGGCTTATTCCCCCTTTCAATCCAAATGAAGGGAAATTATTGTGCATCCAAATGAGCCCTGGGCGGGATCCGTTGGCGCCGCTGCCCCGGTGCAGCTGGGAGTGTCGTCGTGGCAGCGGGACTCGCGGCCTCGGTGCCCCTCCGATCCCCCCCTCAGCTCGCGTCCCTCCCTCGTGCGCCCGCCGCCGCCTGCGACGATCCGACCCGACCGTCGCAGGCCGCGGGACAGCCGCAACTGCTTCGCGATGCTCCTCCCCTGACTCCTGAGACCTGAGCGCCCCCCCACCCCACACACACCACACGCAGCAACAGTTCGCGGAATCATTCCGGCACGCAGCCGCGCCTGCGCGCCCCCTGCCGCAGGGCTCGCAGGCAAAGCTGCGGCGCCGGTCGCGGTGGGTTCCGCTGCCGCATGATTACCCCGGCCTGGATCGCTATTCGCTCCGCTTGTCCCCTCAGATTCCTCTCCTCTGCTGGCAGCTTGGATTGGAAGGGAGGGGGCCTCCATTTTGCACAGCAGTCGTGCGTGCGTCAGCTTCGCCATATGTGAAAAGGAGAGGCCCTAGTCCTACTAGGATCCTTCCTCAGTTTGCAACAAGAAAACTCCGGTGGTACGGTTGAGCACAAAGTAGTCTCCTACCTACCTGCAGAATCTCCGGTTTCTGCCTTCTACACAAGCAAGAGTAGGTCGAAACCAAGGTTTTAAATTACTAGCTAAGACGTTTAGCGGCAGAGCTGCCGTTACGGCGTTTAGCGGGCTATAGCCGACTTTAGCGGGCTATAGCCATAACGGCCACCCTTTCTAAAAGCTACAGCGGTCTATAGCAGAAGCTATAGCCGGCTATTTAAAACTTTGGTTGAAACCAGAATACCAGCTTAGCTTAGAGACATCTTGTCAGAGCAAAATAAGCAAAGGAATGCTATTTTGCTAATGCGTGCAAGAGAGGAAACCATAGAGGACTCGGAAGGGAGACTGTATGATTCTACTGGTACAACTGAGCTTGCTTCTCATTACACAGGCTACATGTGGAAGCAGCAGATTCAGGCGTGCAGCTGCCTGCCTATCACACTAAACCTTAGCTTGACGCCACAACAATACTATCATCATCATCATCATCACACACACTAAACCCGGTACAAGTATGTAGAACTAGCTAGAGAGATACACTATAGTAGTACAGCAGTAAAAACGCAGTACTCCTAACAAACCTACCATAGCCAAAACCACTTGGCCTTGCACCTAGCTACCGCTGCACCACCCTCTCTACTACTGGTCTACGACTGCTGGCATCTACTGGTATCTAGTAGCTAGGCTAGCTGCTGCTCTTCTTCGGCTGCGGGCAGGCCACCCTCCGGCGCTTCTTCTGGGCGGGCGCCGCCGGCGCCGGCGACGGGTGCGGGCGCCAGAAGAGACGCTCCAGCTCCTCCAGCCGCAGGCTGAACACCTCCACCTCGAACAGCCGCTTCCGGCACGGCGCGGGGGCCGCGGGCGCGCGCGGCTTCCGCGGCGCCGGCGGGCACGTCCCGGGCGGCTTCACCTGGCTCTCCCCGCCCGTCGGCGTCCGGCACCGGTAGTCCTCCTCCTCCTCCTCCTCCTGCTGCTGCTGCTGCTGCTGCTGCCACATGGCCGCCGCGCTCTCTTCCGCTGCCGCTCCCGCCCCGCCTCCCGCCCCGTGCAGGAGGAGCGGCGAGCTGCACGGCGAGAACGCCGGCGGCGCGGGCTTGTAGAACTCCGGCGACGCGGACATGGCGGCGCGCCCGCTTTCTCGAGAGCAAGAGGGAGAGGCGGTGGCGTGGCGGGGCCCGGGGCGAGTGTGAAACGAGGCAAGGGCCGGCGGGAAGGGGGAGTGGAGTTGCTCGGGACACCTGCCTTCTCCTTCCTGGTTGCTCGCTCTGCTCTTTGCTTGGGGATATGTTCTGCTTTTGGGAGAAAGGGCCCTTTGTAGCGGCCCTTTTGTATTGGGCGGGTGTCCTTTTGTACCTAGCACGTTTGAATGTTTTGGTTATTACGTTTAGGTCCCTGGATGATAGCCCCCACCAAGATCGTGCGCACACGCACTGCCCATGCCCCACCCGCTTCAATTATTATGTTCACTCAGCGCAAAAAAAAATGTTAAGGTGAATCTCACTGCATTAAAAAATTAGTAGGAGTCGAGCACGACTGCACGATCAGGCTCTTCCCATCTTAGATCGAGGAGGAGATCGATCGATCCCCTATGCACTCCAGGCGCCTAAAGCGTGTGATCCTGATTATGGGCTCCCATCATCATGTCGTTGTTATCATGGGTTGCACGTCGAGGCAGTTCACTTAGTATAAGTCTAGAAAAATAGACATACGCTTGGCTCCAAACAATTTTCTCCCACGACACAATTATATTTCTCTTTGTATGGTACTGAGTAGTACCTTGCTAGTTTCCACCCAACAGCCGATGACCACGCTTATAAGCCTAATAAAGTTGTCATGTAATTAAAAAGATTTCACCGTTAGTTGCATGTCTTGAATTACAATGCCTATTGCACACCTTGGATTAGATTTGAAAAGAAAAAAAATCTAGTTATGTGGCTATAATTAAGAAAATCTGACATCACTTACATAATAGAGTCAAAGAGAACGTGTTGAATCTTCTTCAATCTTCTTTGCACGTTTAAATAAAAGTTCGGTGAGTTTGACCACGAAAAAGTACTGTATGCTACAACCACACATGTTTTCCTCCGAAGGTCATACTGCCCCTAGAAGTGCAGGCACCATGCATGTATCCGTTGGGCGGCACATTTGACCTAATGACGTCCTATACTAATACTGCTAGAGTACTACTAGCAGCCGCTAACCTGTGTGCAAATACAGGAATATCAGGGGCCTGCGCGCAAGAACGAGAGCGGCCACGCCAAAACTGGCCGGAGGTAGCCGACAGGCCGATCATAGGATGGGGCCAGCTAATTGGCGAGCGCGCGCCAGGAGCGGTGGTAGTGAGCAATTTTCCGACAGCCCCTTCTTTCCCTTTCCGGTAAGGCCTAGTTTGGAAGCCCAAATCCCCGCTGGGAACCCCGTCGATTCCCGGCGTCGGCAGCCCGCGCGGAATTCTTCCACGCGAAGCCCATCATGCGCTTTTGGAAGCCTTGTGCGTGGGGTTTTTTGGCCCGGGTAAGCCCAATTTCCTCGTGGAAGCTGGCCCGGCCTCTAGACATCGGGCGCCGCTCCTCTCCCTCGTCTCGCTCGGGGCGACTCCGCGAGGTCGCGAGGTCGAGCGGAGAACGCCGCCGCCGCCGCCTGGATCTCCTCCCAGTGTTCCTGCAGCCATCTCCTCCTTCGTATCAGGTGATTCCCCTCTCCCCGTCCCCCTGCATCTCCTTGCTCCCATGCTAGGGTTTCTTCTCTCCTCTCCTCACACCTTTTCTTGCAGATCCTGCAAAAAATTGCGGTCGAGGGAGCCTACGGCGGCTGTGAGGGACCCGACGTCGAGCTCCGGGGCCACTTCGTCGGTATGTACGCACTCCTCCTCCGCATCACCCCCCGCACGCACATGCACCTGGGCGTCGTCTCGTCTTCCCATCCGCGTCACGCTGCGCCTCCGTTCACTGGCCGCACACGGTGTAGGGTAGGAGTATGCAGTCCAATCTTGTGTTATCATTGGGTATATGATTCCCAGATGATGAACTAGACTTTGCAGGTCAAAACAAAATGTATGTGCAGATAGAATGCAATACAGATTCAATGTACAGGGTTTACAAAATATCGATCTATAGATATGGTCTTGAGATACTGTTCTGATGTTGCATTCCAGCTAACTCCCGCAGGATTTTGGCGTGCATGTTGCCAAAATGCCTAATCATGCTTACTAGTAAGACCTTTTTTTAGCGTTGTTCTCCCTACCCATTGCACAGCCTACCTCGCTTGTCATCTTTCGAATTTGCTTATGCTTTTGTCTCCTGTCCTCCAATATATATTGTTTATTATGTCTTGATTGAAGCTCCTGCATTGCTATTCCTGTGCGCACTATTTAAGTCTGAATTTGAAAGCAAAGTGAAATTAGACAAGATATTTCCTCCTGAATTTAAAAGCAAAGTGAAATTAGACAAGATATTTCCACGACAATGATAATCAGGAAGGCTTAATTAAGGCTGCAACTTATTTAAACATATAGAGAAGGTCTAGACCTGATTGTTTGCTGATTATTTAACCATATAGTTCAGACTTCTCAATGGAAGATTGTTTGCCTTATTATTATATATAGCAGTAATTATTTTCAAGTTTATGAATTATTTAGCATATCTGCAGTTTTTTGTTGCTTGTCATATGACAGACTTTGACTCATTTAAGTTCACACTTGACAAGACAGTTTGACTATTAAAAACCATGTTCTGTACAAACTGGTTATTGGCAATTGTTATGAATGCATACTTTCCGATATCAAAATTTTTAGAAGCAAGTTATTATTATGTCCTTGCTACATTATCATACAAGTATTGTTGCTGCCTTGTACCATGTTAGTAAATATTTTACTAAATAATATTATCTATTGTAACATCCCAGTTTTCATCATGATTAAGGGGGAGTGTTGAAATTTATAATGCAAACTTCTAGAAGGTTTTATAAAAATAAGGATAAACCATGGCGTAATTTTGTTCACCATGACAAGGTTCTAGAATGTTCCACAAAAATCATAAGAAGACAAGAAGCTTGAATATTCTCTTGCCATGGTAAAATTTAGAATTTTCTAGAATTAGATATTTGTAGGGAACTTAGATATTTGTAGGGAACCTCCTAGATTGTGACATGTGTCACTCATCCAAGGGGGTATGGGTGCATATATAAGGAGGGTGCCACCCCTTGCCATGCCATGCTACTCCACCCCATCCCACACACATCCAAGGGCATGGTAGAAGTGAGCATAGGTAGAGTGTGCTAGGTGTGTTCCTTTGCTGCTTCTATGAGGTAAGCGTCTTTATAAGTGTGATTTGGAGACATTATCTGATTGGGAATAAGTGTGAAATCTACACGGATCACAAGAGTCTGAAGTACATTTTCACCCAGTCAGACCTCAACCTTAGACAGAGAAGATGGTTGGAGTTGATCAAAGACTATGATTTGGAAATTCATTACCACCCTGGAAAGGCTAATGTGGTGGCTGATGCGCTCAGTCGTAAAGCATATTGCCATCACCTAGTCACACAAGCCCCAGAGCTGAGTGAAGAAATGAGGAAGTTGAACCTAAGGGTTGTACGCCGCTCTTGCAACTATAACTTTAGTGTCCATCCCGTCCTGGATGACCAGATAAAGGAGGCTCAGATGGAGGATAAAAGATTGGTATGGATTAAAGATCGCAATAGTGAAGGCAAAGCCCCAGATTTCAGAGTAGATAAAGACGGAGTCTTGTGGTTCAAGAAGAGATTATGTGTGCCTAAGCAAGGTCATTTCCGCAGGACCATCTTGGATGAAGCCCATAACTCAGCCTATTCCATTCACCCTGGCACTACGAAAATGTACCTGGACCTTAAGGAGAAGTATTGGTGGAATGGTATGAAGGGAGATATCGCTCGATTCGTCGCTCATTGTGATGTGTGCAAAAGAGTCAAGGCAGAGCATCAGAAGCCTAGTGGATTACTCCAGCCGTTGCCGATCCCAGTATGGAAGTGGGATGAAGTTAGTATGGATTTTATCACCGGCTTACCAAGAACCCAGAGTGGTCATGACTCAGTTTGGGTAATTGTTGATCGACTCACTAAAGTGGCTCACTTCATCCCAGTGCGTACCACTTATGGAGGTGATAGATTAGCCAAATTATATATTGAGCGTATTGTGAAGCTGCATGGAGTACCTAAGAGGATTGTGTCAGATAGAGGAACCCAGTTCACTTCGAGATTCTGGAGCAGGTTACATGAAGCACTTGGTACAAAGTTGGACTTCAGTTCAGCCTATCATCCTCAGACTGATGGGCAGACCGAAAGAGTTAATCAGATCCTTGAAGACATGCTAAGAGCCTATGTTCTTACTTAGGGCAAAAATTGGGAAGACAGTTTGCCATATGCAGAGTTCTCTTACAACAACAGCTTCCAGTCAAGCTTAAAGATGTCGCCGTTTGAAGCCCTCTACGGGAGAAAGTGTCGCACACCTCTCATGTGGACCGAAGTCGGTGACCGCATTATTGAGGGCCCAGATTTTATTAAAGAAGCAGAAGACAAGATAGCAGAAATCAGAGAGAATCTAAAGGCAGCTCAATCCCGCCAGAAAAGTTATGCCGATAAAAGAAGACGTACTCTCAGCTTCGAAGTTGGAGACTATGTGTACCTTAAAGTTTCCCCAGTTCGCGGCACACGCAGATTCCAGGTACGAGGAAAGTTGGCCCCACGTTACATTGGACCTTTCCCAATTATCAAGAAAGTGGGAGCGGTAGCCTATAAACTTCAGTTGCCAGCAGAGATGTCAGATGTACACGATGTATTTCATGTGTTCCAACTCAGAAAGTGCCTGCGAGTACCAGAAGAACAAGTGGCCTCAGAGACAATCGATCTGCAGGATGATCTCAGATATCAAGAGGTACCAGTAAAAATTCTGGACACTGTGACGTGAAGAACCCGCAACTCAGAAGTCAGGATTTGCCGAGTTCAGTGGAGCAGGCATTCGGAAGCAGAAGCAACTTGGGAGAGAGAAGACGCGCTCCGAGCCGAGTTTCCCAGTCTCTTTAGTGGTGAAGCTGAATCTCGGGGACGAGATTCAACCTAAGTGGGGTAGGTTTGTAACATCCCAGTTTTCATCATGATTAAGGGGGAGTGTTGAAATTTATAATGCAAACTTCTATAAGGTTTTATAAAAATAAGGATAAACCATGGCGTAATTTTGTTCACCATGACAAGGTTCTAGAATGTTCCACAAAAATCATAAGAAGACAAGAAGCTTGCATATTCTCTTGCCATGGTAAAATTTAGAATTTTCTAGAATTAGATATTTGTAGGGAACTTAGATATTTGTAGGGAACCTCCTAGATTGTGACATGTGTCACTCATCCAAGGGGGTATGGGTGCATATATAAGGAGGGTGCCACCCCTTGCCATGCCATGCTACTCCACCCCATCCCACACACATCCAAGGGCATGGTAGAAGTGAGCATAGGTAGAGTGTGCTAGGTGTGTTCCTTTGCTGCTTCTATAAGGTAAGCGTCTTTATAAGTGTTAGTCTCCCAGTTAAATTTAAGTACTTAGTGTATAAGTTGTGATCCATCGAAGGTTGGCTCTGCCACCCGGGATCACAAAAGGGTCTGGGCTTCATCGAAGGTTGGCTCTGCCACCCGGAAGCCAGCTTCATCTGTTGGTAGGCTCTGCCTCCCGGAAGCAAAAGGCGGCTCTGCCGTCAAAAGGACCCGGTACACTAAGTAACTAGAAGCTGACCGACTCTGAATTGAGTTGGTGTAGGTCCTCAACTTAGTAGGGCTGCCTCAATCACTAACATAAAACTTATGTTGCAATTAAACTAGTAACGTAAAATAATACTAACGTTATACGAGGTATTACATAACTACTAGGTAAACTATTTTATACTCTTGCCTTGCGTTAGTACATTCGTTCCCTCCAGTAACCAGCATACGCATGCTTGCACCCACGACAAAAATCATCTCGTCTCTTTCCATAAAAGCCTCTCAAGTCACCGTACCATGCCATAATTCCCAGACAATCATGACAGCGCCTACCTCCTTTGCCATAACTTCATCATTCCCTGGAAGCCATAGAGTACCCACACCATTGACCTTGAAAAGACCCGTCATGGCAGCACCCACCTCGCTAAAAAAATCGGGGTCGCCACGAACAGTGCCGGCCGAGATCTTTTTTCCGCCGAACCGCCTCACCCGCTCGCCCTCGCTCGCGCACGCGCGACACGCCGGCCCCACGACGGGACCGCGCACTGCCGCCGGCACCATGCCGTGCCGCCCACCCCCACGTCCCCACCTCGCCCACGCCGCTGCAGCGCCCTCGCCGGCTTTGCCGCCTCGGCGCTCGCGCCTTCAGTGCTGCCACTGTTCGCGTTGACGGCGAGCTACCGCAGCCCACGCCGTCGCCGTCCTTGCGCAACACCGCTGCTGCTCTCCTCGCCTATAAAAGGAGCAAGGCCGTGACGAGCCCCGTCACCAGCCCAAGCACGCCGAGCCACTTCGCTCCGCTAGCTGAACCACTCCTCCCGAGCCCAGCTCACTCACGAAACGAAGCTCCAATAATTGATCCTCTTCCTCGAGCTGTTCCACGCCAAGGTGAGATGGCAGGCAGCTCCCCCGACCATTAACTCCACTAATAAAGGCCCAAAACACCCCCAGGCTGTGAGCACTTAATCCAAATCATTCTACCAACCAATACTGTAAACTCAATATCTCCTTCATATCAACTCCTCTTCACCTAACTCTTTTTCCTTAACTCTCCTCAAATCATATACTATCTATTCCTCCTATTTTCGTCTCCATTTGAGCTTATTGCTTGCTTGTGTTTGTTTGCCGGTTGTGCCGTTCTCGCCCGTAGATCACGGAGTGACCGAGGAGGAGCCCGCCAAGGAGCCAGAAGACCCGTACCACGAGCAGGAAGCCGCCGCCGCCGACGCGTACGCAAGCGAAGGCAAGTTTCATCGACCCCTACGTGAGCGGTTGCATCCATGTGAGGACGTTTTGCTGTAGCCTGGGTCTAGGATCGATTACATATACTAGTACTTGAGTGATTGAGTGTGCTCATGCATGCATCTGAGTAGTCATGCATATCCAGAGCTGAGAATAGGATAAGAAGGGATCTAGCTGAGACCAGGGCAGCTGGGTATGCTGGAGCCGGCGCTACCATGGTGGTAGACTGGCAGGTGAGTGCTACCGTGGTGGTAGGCTCGAGTTGATATGTTGAGGGATGATTGCTGCCCTGGTGAACCATAAGGACCGAGTTGTTTTGACATCTCACCTAGCTTACTTTCAGTACGACCACATGAGTTTGTATGGGCAAACCTTAGCCTAATCCCACTGGCTAACCTGGTAGTCGTCCGAGGTGGATATGTTTTGGGGAGAGACCTGGAATGGTCCAGACCCGAGGGTTTGGGGGCGACTAGTCGGGGTTGAGCCACGGCTGGGTGTCGGCTATGACGGAGCCGTCTCTGGACGGTGAAGTGCGTGTGGGTAAAGCGTACAACCTCTGCAGAGTGTATAATCCATTCGAATGGTCCGTGTCCACGGTATGGACAGGCTACGGTGTGGTCCTGACAACTAGTGAGCTACCTACTGTGTGTTGTGTCGGAAAGAGTTGCATACCATTAGCTGCATTATTAGTAGAATGTGCTTATTATGCGTCGTGCATGTCATTTCCCCTCCCGTAGGGTGAGGTGGAGCTTGCTGAGTACTTTTGTACTCACCTTTGTTGATTTTTCTCCAGAGGATCCTGACTTTGTGCCAGAAGACTACGAGTAGATCATGTCCGCACCCAAACTGATCGAGTGGAGCCGTGATGGATGAAGAGCTAGTCCTGCATGTCGCTATGCTAGTTGTTATCCTATGGTTGTTCTGTGTAGCTTTGTGTTGTCACTTTACTACTCATGTACGTGTTAAATAAAGCTTTGTATGACTCTGGACTCCACTTGATGTAACATGTATTATGCCGGAGACCTTATTCGGTAATTAATACATGGTTTAGCCTTGATCTTCGGGTCGGGGCGCTTCATCTATATACTTTCAGCACTTAATATGTTGTTTGTAGGATCTAGTATGATATTTTTAGCAATTATTCTATTACTCTCAGCAGCTAATATGATATGAATTATACTTTATTTGTACAGGAAGTATTGCCACATGGAATCTAAACTTCACTTCAATTTAGCAAAAGGATCCTTTTGACGATGCTCCTATGGCTGCTCCAAGGGTTGCTCCTATGGCTGCTCCTGCTGAGAGAAGTATCTCGGAACAAAGCTTCCACAATGATCTTAGAGACTTTGGCAATAATCTGTATGCTTCAAGTTTTGATGGCCAAGGGACCTCAAGTGCACGCAATGAACAAAATGAAGTTCAATCTGCTCCAAGTGAAGGAGGAAGTGGGAGAAAGCGTAAGCAAAGTCACATTGGATCTGCGCTTGAGGATTATGTGGAGTTTAAAAAGAGTCAAACAAGCAAAACTTTGGAAGCTCTGAATGAAAAGAAAAAGCGTGCTGAGGAATTTTGTTTTGAGAAGTGTGCTGATCAAGTGGATTCTATAAATGAATTAACAAATGATGAGAAGTCATATGCTATGGAGCTCTTTGAATCTGATACAAACAGAGAAGTGTTCATGAAGACCAAAAATCCTGAAGTTCGTCTAATTTGGCTAAAGAGAAAAATCAGGTATGTTCTTTATACAGTTCAGTTGTACTTTGGAGCAGCTTGTACCTGTTCTTGTATCCATGGTAGTTCATGCTTTTAGTTTTTGGTGTTTGGATTATTTGAATGCATAACCATTAGATTTTGTGTTTAGAAAAGTAATATTGACATGCATGCTTGAAGCTTTGTGTCATTACTTTTTCATATGCTTTGGTAATTATATAATTAATGCAAACTTTCTTTGTGCTATTTTGTAGAGCATTTGCTGCAAACAGTGCATAGAAGGTAGAAATTATTTCGTGACAGGAGTGGCACAAATGCAGAGTGAGTTACTCATTTATCTTTTCTTGCCATGCAAGTTGATCGGTCAACTGGTATTTGTATTTTGCTATGTGGGATTAGCTGTACTGTTTCTTCCAAGTTATGCACTTGTTTCCTGTGCTACTATTATGTCGTTCCTGTACTGCCTTTTGCTTGTTATAGTTTCAGATCTTTAGGATATCTGTCTTGCGATCTTTGAGAATGTTCAGTGATTGGTTTATGTTCATGATTACTATGCATGGAACACTGGTATGTTGCTGTCCTGGTGAGAAATCTTATAGTGGTGCTACTGATTTTACCACCTTGCTTTGCGCTCAACAAATGTATATAATCTGTTGCTGTCGACTTTGAGCCAAGGTATCAACTTCAACTATATGAATAAGTGACTTGCTTCATGTTCATAGCTCCTTTTTATGTGCTATCTGTTTCAGCTTAACTTCAACTATATGAATAAGTGACTTGCTTCATGTTCATAGCTCCTTTTTATGTGCTATCTGTTTCAGCTTTCTGCGTTATGTTCATGGCTCCTTTGCACTGACACTTGACATTTACTTTGTCCATGTTACATGCTGATAATTGCTGCTGTGTTGACAGCCAAAGAAGAGAGGAAGGCTGAAGCATGCAAGTGATTTCCTAAAGTATTGACGGACAACGTAGTTTTGTGTGAGCTGTGATAGTTGAGTGTAGTAGATTCAGGAATCCGACAACACTTGTCTTGAATTTTATTTTACCGTACTTATGTACCATTTGAGTATTATGAAGTGACCTTTATATGATGGTGAAGCTGATTGATGGCCACCAGTCAACTTAGTATGGTGATGTAGGATTTAATTAATGTTGATTTTGTATGTTCAATTTATTTTCGTGATGTATAATTTTTTTCAGAATTTTATAGATTTTTTTCAATTTTTTTCTAAAATTTTAAAGCATTCTCCTGAATTTTTTAGCAACTTTTTATTTTCTAGTATTTTATTGGAGGGGGCAGCGCTGCCTTTCCCAAACGGAGGTGGGGAAATGGACAACGGGGCTGTGGAGTCCCGTCGGGGACGGGGGTGTGCAGGGGAACCCCTGCAGGGAGGGATTTCCCTGGGCTGATCTCCCCGTTGCTGCCAAACGAGGCCTAATCAATGCGTACTCCCCCTTTCCGGTATTAGCTTCCCTTTTTCATTCTCGCTATCGCTAGGGAAGGGGGAGAGAAAACAAAAATGATTCTTTCGGTACTAGAGAAGTGCACAAGCACCATCGTGATTTCGAGCAAATCAAACCTGACCGCCGCAATTTTTTTGGAAAGCTTCCGTTAACCACCTCGACTTGGCTAATCAGTGGGCGCCTAGCTGAAAGGTTACGAGCGCTCGATTTCGGACATGTACGTGCATAACTTATTTCACATAACTATTAGATTTGATATTTTTTCAGCATAACTTTTTAGATGATATGTTTTTCCGTACATCTTCTACGATATGCATAAGTTGTACTCATAACTTTTTCCAATCAATTTTTTATAAAAAATTATACGTGCATAACTTATTTCAGATAACTATCGGGTGACAATTTTTAGCATAATTTTTTAGATGATAATTTCTCAGAACATCTTCTACGGTACGCATAACTTTTATCCATATTTTTTCCAATCAATTTTTTATAGAATAATTTTTTAACATAACTTTCTCGAGACTTACAATTTTTACTCATAACTCTTTCGGCCTTCTTAGTAAAGAATAATTTTGAATATAACTTCCATGTAAATGTTATTAGAAAAAAATTCTCACACAAGTTTGATGCCTAAGTTCGGCATGTGTGTAACAAATGCAACTTCTCGATATAACTATTTAGCATACTTTGGACAAAATATTTGTCAAAAGAACATCTCGAAAACACAAGGTAAACAAAAAAGACTAAAAAAAGAAAAAGAAAGAGAATACTAGGTATTGCAAAATGTAAAGGAAAAATTTATACATATGTATATAAATTATGCACATAAAGGATCCACATGAGTACAGATATTAAATATTACTGCGACAAAAAAACTAATTGAATGGAAAAGTGAAAAAAAACAAAAGGAAAAAAATCAAGTCCGTACCTGAGCTGTGGCGGTGCGGGTTGGGGGCAGCGTGCGGCACGTGGACCGCTCATCCGTCGCGCGCCAGCAAGGCTCGGGGCGAGCGTCGCGTATTGGGCATGTTTGTTACCATCAAATCAAGATGGCATAAAAAAACGAACATTCGCATGAAGTACTAAATGAAGTCTATTTTCAAAATCTTTTTAGGAATGGGTGTAAATTTTCGAGACGAATCTAATGAGCCAAGTTTCATCATTATTGGCTACAGTGATGCTATAGTAACCATGCTCAATCATCCTCTAGTCATGCGGTCAAAGGCCTCATTAACTAGAACAACTGCTACAGTACCATAGTTGTGGAGGTAATTTTATAATTAGATTTTATTTAATACCCTTAATTAGTGGTCAAAACATCATTTCTCTCTCGTCAAAATATCATTTCTATCTCGTCAAAACATTTTCACCCTTCGTCCAAACGTGACCTTGAATTTGCGATCATAGGATACCGCATCGTTGGCCGCGTAAAATAATCGCCGCTCCGCGCCTGGGATTCCATGAGCCGCCGCGAATTTCCGGATAGCCGCAGCAGCGACCCCGCCCGGCCCCCTGTCCCGGTCACTGTCACTCCCCCGGCTCGGCGGGCTAGACCTGACTGACGGGCGCGCGCGTGCCTCACGTACTTGGCTGCCGCCGCGGCGCCCAGCGGCGGCCCGGGGTGGGGTGGGAGGAGGAGGGGAGGGGGGCATCGGATGCCGCCGCCCGTGCGCGTTGATTTATTCGCCCGGCCACGTTCCGCCTGTCGCGGCCTCGCCGCTAGCCGGCCGCGCCGCGCCGGGGCGCCGACGTGTCCCCCTGCCGTCGACGCGCGCTGCGGACGGCGGCGCCCAACAGAATCCGCCGCGCGCTCTAATCTTTTTTCTCTCTCTCTTTTTTTTCCCTTTCCGAGGAGGAGAAATTCGTGACAGGTACTCGTCGTTATGGACTGGTATGAAGGGTGACAAGAGTAGTAAAAATTTCGAATACCGACGCTGTGTAAAAAGAGAGAGAGAGAGGAGGGGGTGCATTTGGTCAAAACTCCGTACGAAAGGTTGTCGTATATGACCTGAGCTCGAGGTAAGAAGCATAAGACCGAGCGGGTTTGTTAGGCTTAAAGTTACTGGAGCCGAATTTACCAACTTGAGTTCACTGATGATAAAGTAGTAGTATGTACAAAATATTAAACTATATGAAGCACGTACGACTTGGTAAAGGTTTAATGATCTACTTTCACATTAAGCGGGGATTTAGCTAGGCTTACTACACTACAGGAGTACGACGAGTAGTGCCCCAAAACCTGCACTTGGTAACTCGAGCAGTCGAGCTGCACTCGATCCGGTATCAAGCTCGAGGCTGGTCGACGACCCTAGCTGCGCGTGCGGCTCGATGTCGCTCGTGCAGCCGTGCTCCAGGCAAGCCACTTTGATGCTCCTGTCCGTGAACTGCTGCTCTCACCTCGCGAAAATCCTCTGCCACGTCCCACAACGAGCGAGTGCTCCGATCCTAGCAAATACTACTATTGTTGTCATGTCGGGATCTGTAAACAGTAACTTCGTTCGAGCGTGGAGGGTAACTTCCAGGCCGGCAGTTTTAACCGCCACTACTAGAGGTGGTGTTGCCGCGCTGCACGTGGGGATGGGAAAGGGTCAAGCAAAGCAAAGCAGCGCCCGCATCGGATGCGGCTCCGGGCGCATGGGTTTCGGCGCCCGAATCCGCAGCGCCCGTCGCGCGGGCTGCTCACTGCTCACTGCTCACTGCTCACTGCTCAGGTCAGCCAGCTTCCATTTACCACACCGCAGCCATAGCAGCGACCGGAGAGGGCAGCGGCTTCAGCTCGGACCCCGGACTCGTGCCGCCCGCGTCTCCCTCGTTCTCCAGGCCCGCGGAAGCGCGGACCACGGCGCCACCACGCGCGGCCAGCCGCGTCGCCAGGTCTGTCTCGCCACGCGCGGCACCGGCAGTCTTTGAAAACGACGCGTCCGCGGCTCTGTTTTCTTCTCCGTCGCGAGCTCTACCCCGGCGCGCCCATACTCGGCTGCGCCCCCGCCCGCGCCGCCGCCGCCGCGGCTGGCGCGCGCGAGCTAGCAGCAGCCCGGCTAGCCTCGGATGCCGACGCCCCGCCCGCTCGCGCGCGTTCCCCTGCCGTGGGCCCACTGCCCACAGCTAGCTAGCGGCCGCGCCGGATGCCGCCGTGACGACGTGTCCCGATCTCAGCGCGCCGCCGACGCCGACGGCGGCGGTGGGGAGAATCGCCGGTGCTTATTCACCATTTTTTTCTTTATTTATTATTGTGGCAGTTCTCGTCGTTATGGGACTGTATGGTGCCCTCAAGTACCATGAGTAACTTTTTTGAATTATTACTGGCCTCTTGCAAAGCTTGTCGTATATGAGCGCTCGCTAAATGCCCGGGTGTGGTAGGTTGCCCAGAAACTATTAAGCTCCAACTCGGCTGAGTTTCGAGTTAGCACTGAAACTTAGTCCCCATTTGGATCATCTAAGACTAAAGTTTTAGATCCACTAGCACATAGCTTATTTGATTGTTTATTAGTTATGAGCGCTTGGGGTGTTTCAATCCACCGGCAAATAGCTTGTTTGATTGTTTTGTTAGGGAAAAGTCTGGTTTACACCCTCCAACTATCTTAAAAGTCTGATTTTTAATCTTCAACTACGAAATCGGACAACATAGGCCATCCAATTGTCAAAACCGGGCAAATTAGGCACCTGGGGTGGTTTTCCATTTTGTGAGAATTAAGAGTATTCAATTTTACACTAAAAATTTATAAGTAATTCATTTTAAGTCAAAAAAATTATGAAATGGGTATCAAAAGTTTTCTAAAAATGTAACATATCTATTGTCACATGACATGTGAGCTATTCAGATTTAATTTTTTTATATTCATAATATTTGGTTGCTTGCAGTTATGCCTATTATTTTTAATAACTAAGATTCAAATGGAGCAATAATAGATAGGTTACCTTTTTAGATAAAAAATTGGTACTAGTTTCATATTTTTCTGATTTAAAGTGAATTAGTTCTGATTTTTTAGATCTAATTATATTTATTTAATTTTTTAAAAAAATACAAAACCACCTTCAAACCCACCCCAAGGGCCAAATTTGTCCGGTTTTGACAGTTGGATGGCCTATATTATCCGATTTTGTAGTTGAAGGTTGAAAATCAGATTTTTGCGATATTTTGAGGGTGAAAATTGGACTATATTGTCTGTTTTGTTATTGTCTATCTATTCTTGCTTCAATTGCATTTACTGCTACATTAGCGCAGAAGTAGGGTAATATTAGTTCAAGAACATGGGTACTTCGATCTTTTATCAATCAATTTGCTAGGATTAACTGCTAGAACACTGTAGCCTGAAGCCATTTTGTAAGCCTGTGCTACAAAAGCTAGTCTCTGGTGAAGTTATTTTTTTAAGCCTCACTAGCTTTTGGCTTCACTAGTGAGAGTCTGTTTGGTGCGGCTCCGGCTTCGGCTCCGACTTTGCCGACAGCTCCTGCCGGAGCTGCACCAAACGCCCGTTCGGTGGAGTGCTTCCGCTAGGGCGGTTGGGAGAGCCAGAGCCCTTTTGCACAGTGAACAAGTGGAGCTGGGGGAGCCGCAGAGCCTAGCTCCGCTCTCGCGCCGAGCGCACCCAAACCACCCTAGAGTAGTTACTATCTGATCAACTAGCCGGATGGACATTATCCCAAATAGTATTACCTGAGCAGATCGAAACGGGTCTGAACCGAGATCGAGCAGTTCAATTAGGCTCAAACTTACTCCAGCCGACTTTACCGGCTTGAGTTTAATGAGGTTATGTAAGTATAAAAATACCAGTTTGCACGTACGACGATTCGAACCAAGTTAAATCAACTTTCACACCGACCGGGGTTTAGAACTACTTCCAAGTTCGAGACTGGTTGTTGACGACCCTAGCCAGCTGCGCGTGCCGCTCGATGCCACTCGTGCTCCAGCCACCTTGATGCTCCTGTCCTTGAGCATCATTCATGCACCTCGTAAGACGAAATTCCTTGCCACGTCCCTCTTTGAGCGAGTGCTCCGATCCTACCAACCGGATCCTGCCGGTGCTAAGCTAGCGCTAGCTCTCAGTTACTGTACTACCAGTTTATTTACCACCAGGACCCAGGATTATCACGTTGGGATCTGTAAACAGTAACTTTGTCCGCCCGTACGTGGCCTGTGGGGTACTTGCAGTTCACCGTCACTCCTCGCTAGCCAGGTGGTGCGCACACTCTACCGTGCACGCGTCCCCCGGACTCCGGACCAAGAGTGCACACGTGGGGATCGGATGGGACGCAGTCAGGAAAGCCGGCCGCATTGGATGCGCGGGGCGTGGGTTTCGGCGCCCGAATCCGCAGCTCGGCAGATGGCGTGCCATGGATTTTTTTTAAAATTTAACCTTTTTAATCTAATATTTTAATAATAACCTGTATGATCTAAATTTTCAAGAACTAGCGTTTTTGGTCACGTCAAAACTCATGGCGCGACTCTTCAGTGAGTCGCGCCACATGCTTTGGCGCGACCAACCTGCCACGCTGACAGCTCAACTGACCTGGCAAGGCTAAGTCGCGCCACATGCTTTGGCGTGACTCTTCAACGAGTCGTGCCGTGCGGCATGGCGCGACTCGTAAAGGAGTCGTGCCGTGCGGCGTGGCGCGACTCAACTTAATAAACGATCATCTTTTCTTCATCCTCCCTTTCTTCCCCCCGCCCTTCCCACCCGACTTGATCTCCATAGCACCGCCTCAAGATGCAAGCGAGCCCATTTGCAGACGCTGCAGGGCTACCCGCCTCACTTGTATGCACTAATTAATGGCTCTGCAGGAGCCCGCCAACTTAGGTTAGGTGTTCTGCAAATCTCCTGTCAGATTTGTGCGGAATAAATCAAGCAGGCTGCAGACACCTGCCGAGATATGCGATCTCAAAACAGCCCTCTGGCCCTGTCAAGAGATGGATTAATGTTTAACAACAAAAAACTCATAAAACAAGACGTGTGTTATGCTATGATCAAATGAGACAATATTGACAAGCAAAGGTTTAGTGATGGAAAGTATATGTAGTTGTGGTCCTGCCTTTCTAACTCATAAAAGGCTTATCTAAATGCAAAGTTGATTCCAACATATCACACGTTGTGTTCCAATGTGTCGGCACATTTTGTGTAGGACGACTCCCACAATCTATGTCCATCACTACTATTACCTCCTCAAATTTTTCCTTTATAGATGTGGAACCCTTAATGTACTTCACGCTCTCTCTTATATCATTGATTACTCCATCAATCACTTCCAAACAATTTTTTACAATAAGATTAAGGTCATGAGCTGCACAATGGACATGAAATAGATCTCCATTGCAATGCAACATAGATTTCGCTAAGAGATTACTTTCGCAATATGATAGAGCCAATAGTTTCAATTGATATCCAGTTTCAATTGGAATTGAAAGTGATCTAGGCCCCTAAGTGAGTTTTGGTAGTTAATGACAAAACCCATGAACATTTAATTGTGTATTAAAGCATGTGTGCAGGTTATGATTGTGAACAGGTGAATCAAGTAACGATTGTGAACAGGTGAATCAAGTAACGATAGATGACCCCTCAAAAAAGAAATGAAAAGGCGATGTGGAACTTCTCCTCTAGAAACCCATGGTACTTGTATTTTTTGCTCGATCTACTTTTCTTGCACATATTCTAGCTGTTCACGTTCAATAATTTCATACCCGGAGTCTCTGGGAAAGAGCTCCGAATACTCCGAATCCAAAACCTAGAGTTTTCGGGCTTATACTCGGAGTCTCCGGACTAAGTCTGTGACTAACAAATTTTTTTAAGTGTCTTTGAGTTGCAGATTGCCTATTCACCCCCCTCTAGGTATTCACCCCCCTCTAGGTATCTTAAGGTCCTTTCAGGAATTAGTGTTTAACTTCAGCTATTAAACAAGAGTTGCCTGAGAAAATGCAAGCGCGATCGCCATAATAACCTCAACCAACTTAAATCCTAGAAAATCCACAAAATGAAGGAAAATCAATCAGTTAGAATGGAGGAGTTACCTATAAAAATTGATTTTCTTTTGTTTTTCCTTCGAATCGGGTGGATGATAGAGTAGATTTAGAGGGGGAAGGGACGGTGCCATGGAGATCAAGTTGGGTGGGAGGTGGGGGGGGACAGAGGAGAAAAAAGATGTGATCGTTTATTAAGTTGAATCGTGCCACGCCGCACGGCGCGACTCCCTGAAGGGTCGCGCCACGCCGGACGGCACGACTCCTTTAAGAGTCGCGACACGCCGCACGGCACGACTCGCTGAAGAGTCACGCCAAAGCATGTGGCGCGACTCAGTCTTGCCAGGTCAGACAGCGTGGCAGGTTGGTCGCGCCAAACCATGTGGCGCGACTCTTCAGTGAGTCGCGCCACGAGTTTTGGTGTGACCAAAAGGACTAATTCTTAAAAATTTAGATCCAAACAGATTATTATTAAAATTTTAGATTAAAAAGAGTTAAAATAAAAAAAATCCGTGCCATGGGCTGCACGGGTCAGCTTCCGTTTACACCAATGCCGATGGCAGCTCAGACTTCAGACTCTGCTGCGTCTCGTCTCGCCTCGTCCCCCTGCGCAACCATGCGTCGTCGCCAGTCTCGCGCCATGCGCGCCCATGCCCATGCGCGCGCGACGCCGGCGCGCCACCGGCCGTCTTTGAAAACGACGCGTCCCTGCAGGCCTGCACCTCTGTTTTCCCCTGTCGTGGCCTCACGCCGCGCGTGCCCATACTCGTCGGGCTGCACCCCATGATGCCCGCCCGGCGCTCGCCGGCCCGCCTGTGCCGTCGCCGTGGCCGCGGGCGCGGGCGCGAGCTCGCCTCCTCGGATGCCGTCGCCCGGCCGCTTCTTCACGTCCCCCTGTCGCGGCTTCCGCAGCGCTGTAGCCTGTAGCCAGCGGAAAGGGCGGATGTTGATGTGATTATGTGTGGCGTGTCCCAAGCTCGCGCACCGCCGGTGTGATGACATCCACTTGCAATTTATTAATCTTTTTCTATTTGAAAAAAAAGAAGAAGTTGCGGCAGTCCTAAACTTCTTGATGCAATGAGCACGTACTATTGTTGAGAATTTTTTTCCCTTTAAACCAAAAGGAGAACTATTTGGCCCTTTAATAAGGCATTATCATAAATCAATGCAACCTGCCAACGCACAACCCCAACAATCACATGATAGAATTCGCCATGAGTTTTTGTTGTTTTCATTGCCGAGATAATCACAACACGACGAATAGATATCATGCAACGCAACATCCCTCAGATGTCATTGCATATACAACTATCCACTACCCCCCCCCCCCCCCCCCCCCCCCTCCTCCAACCCTAGGAAACCTATATACACCGTATATATAGAAGTAGCCTCTACTCCGCCATCATAAGTCACCCATGAGCGTTGGTGAGACACAACACAAAAAAGCTTTGGACCTAAGGACACATGATCTCATTGAAGAACCTATGCCAACAAACACGCAATGGATGTCCCTAATAGACATATGCTAAAGTGGTGCAATATCTACGAGGAAACGTCTCCAGGGAACATATACAATGTTGAGCACCATCATAGCTAACCTAGGGGCCTTATGCAGTTTCCTCGGAGAGCCCTCAGGTTGAGGGGGAAATGCCATGATGAAACTTCCAAAGAGGACGTGGTGCCCGAGTGCCTCGCCATCGTCAGCTTCATCTTAAGTCATCTAAGACTTTTGACCTCATTATGTATATCACCTCATGTCCCCGTACAAAGAGGAATAAGCACCCCACAACAATCATCAATACAATCCCGCAAAGCCAATGGCCAACGCATGTGGTCACCGTAGTTTCTCCCACAATAACAAGGCCACAATCATCGTGATCCCAAGTTGCCCACTGTTTACCACTTTACGAAGCCACTAGAGGCGAGGCCTTAAGCCACAACGACAAAAGATGACCAACCCACCTCCACTCCTGTCGTAACATGGCTCTAGCCATTGTGGAACACCACTAAAAATCAACACGTGTAGCACAATAGCTCTTGCAACCTTGAGCTGTGCTGTGACCAGCATGCACACACATGGCTTTGTCACCACCGTACCAGAAATGTAAATACCATGCGCACACCATCTTCCAAATCCGGTGTCGTCTCGTCAATGCCACAGCTGTGGCCGCCACGGACCAAGTCACCATCTCAACATGCCGCAACGATGACCCGTAGGACATCGCAATTGAGAAGAGGTTCGATTGTCGAATCTATCTCAAAGAAGCATGGATGCAGGTTATAAGCTGTCGGTGTTTTACCGTCGGGTTCTCCGAAGGGTATCCCGAGGAGAGTGGTTATGAGTAGGGACTCGCCGAGATCAGAACACGATAATGCAAGGAACACAAGGATTTAGACAGGTTCAGGCCGCCGAAGCGTAATACCCTATTTGGTTTGTATTCCCTCATATATTGTTCGATGTTTAGGAGGGGTCTCTGCTCGCCCTTATATAGTCTGGGTGAACAGGGTCACATGGAAAGTTCTTGCCGAGTACGTTTATAGTCCTACTCCGAGTGGGACGGGTAGTTTCATTATACTTAGGCTAGTTCTACTGCTGTACAAGTAGTTACAGTAGAGGTAAGGCGTACCCATACAGTACTCCATACTTTAGAATATTCCACGCCCGTGAGTAGTCCTGCTGCCTCGGGTCTGACACAAGCCTTCAGAATCAGGTAGGGAGTAGGTGAAACCGCTACCCACCGACCTGAAAGTAGAGCTAGGAGGGGGATGTGAAGGAAAGAGTGTAGCCCTAAACGAACATGGTGATGTGGTTGCGCAGTTCGCCTATGTAGACGACTCGAGGGCACAATAAGATCTGTGTCATATATAAGCACTGACCATGCTACTTGCAAGTAGGACCAAGAAATTAAGGTCAAGCTTAGCTGAGCTTCGAATCCGAACCGAAGCTTATTCAAGCCTACTAAACCGGTATTGAGCATTAGGTATGAATGATTCCACTGGAGCCAACTTTTACCAAGCTTGTTTAACTTGAGGTCCGGCTCCAAAGTTACTCGATCCGTCCGACTCCATTTTCATGCACATTTAGAATACAAGCATCTCCATGTTATTAGTACTACTGCTTAGAATTTAGAAAGTTACTAGTGTTTGTTCTGCCACAGTACAAGAAAGCAAAGATCAGGCAATAACAACACACGACGTCAGACTTAGCTTAACTCGAGAGCCAAGGAATATCTCGGACCTTAGCCCTTGGAAAATGGTCGGCTGGAGCCTGCAGTACTCATGGAGCTCGAGGCTGCAGGCTGGCTGTCAACCCCAAGCAACTGCGCGTGCGGCTCGATGCCACCCGTGAGGCCATGCTCCCGACTCCCGAGCCACGACGATTCTCCTGTCCGTGAACTCCTCCCGCGAGAAACCCTCGCCACATCACTCGTGCGCGAGCAGCCTCTCCCCCAGCCCCCAGGTCCTGCAACTGCCTCTCATCTTGTTGGGATCGGTAAAACAGTAGCCTGGCTTTAGGGCAGCGCGCGCGTGCGTGCGTGCGTGCAGGTGTAGAGACCCTCCCTCTCTCTCCTCCTCGCTTTGATAGGGCCGGTAATTTCAGCAGGTCGGCAGTAACTGTCACCCGGTGGGGGCGGTCAGTGCGGCAGTGCGTGCTTCCGTGTCCCAATCAGAGGGCGCACGTGGATCGGCATAGGATGCGGCTCTCGCCGCGCGTGGGTTTCAGCGCCGCAACGGCTGGCTGCTGGCTGCCGCGCGCGCGGCGGCGTATGGGTTTCGGCGCCCCGAATCCGCAGCTGGCTGGCTGGCTGCCGCGCTGGTCAGCTTCCATTTACTACTCCTAGTCCTACGTGCTTCCCCTTCACCGCTGCCCAAATCCCAGTCGCCCATCCGAGTTCGGTTCAGACTTCAGGCTTGATCTCTCCGTGGTGTGGAAGTGGAAGTGCGGACCACGCCGACGGGACCAGCGTGACGCTTGCGCCCGGCGCTACCGACACGGCCGAACACTCCCTCCGCCCGTCCCAGAAACGAAAGCGACGCGTCTCCGACCTTTTCCCTTGCACTTTCCCGTGGCAATGGCATGGCATGGCTGGCGCGTTAGCATGTCGGTCTTGCTCGGTTTGCCGCTGTTTACTCGCGGATCTTTTCGTTCAAACGCCGCCTCGGCGGCTTTAGGCGAAAATGACGTTCAGGGCATCCTATGTGCTCCTTAATTTCGGTGTGCAGAAAATTGCTGTCAGCGACATGACGTTTTTTTTTTGTTTAGGATACTAGACAAAACAAGACAAGACAACACGTTGGGCACATCTAGTGTCCCTGATTTTTTGCTGGCTGCGCACAACTGCATTGGGCCCTATGGCACTCTGGGCCGCACCGCAACAAACAACACGGCCGATTAGGAAGCCCACGCTGTTAATTGGGCCCAGGCAACCCGCAAAGTACAACGGTTTCAAAATCCCACGCGCTCCGTGTGAGCTGACAGCTGCCCCGGCCGCCCCACTTCCTCGCGGGCCCCACCACATCCACTTCCCCGGCTGCTCCTGATCCAGCGCTCCACTGGCCACTGCTCCCGAGTCCCCGACGCCCCAAATCCCCCGATCCGGCGATCCCCTCCACCCGCCTCTCCCCAGCTCGGCAGTCCCAATCCGGTGATCCCACACCCTAGCCGGAGGCATCGGCCGGCGCGCGCGATGCCCACCGCCGCCTTCGCCCCCGCCTCCGCGTCGCCGCCTCCGTGGTCTACTCGTCCGCCTCCTCGCCGCGCCCGCGTCCGTCTTCCTCCGCCGAGGAGCGGGAGCAGCAGCGATGGGGGCCGGGGCGACGAGCCCACGACGGCCACCCCGTGGGTGAGCCCCGACTGGCTCACGTCGCTCTCGCGCGCGGTCGGCCGCGGCGGCGCCGACGACTCGGGGATCCCCGTCGCGTCCGCCAAGCTCGACGACGTGCGGGACCTCCTCGGCGGCGCGCTCTTCCTGCCGCTCTTCAAGTGGTTCCGCGAGGAAGGGCCCGTGTACCGCCTCGCCGCGGGGCCGCGGGACTTCGTCATAGTCAGCGACCCCGCCATCGCCAAGCACGTGCTTCGCGGGTATGGGTCGCGCTACGAGAAGGGGCTCGTCGCCGAGGTCTCCGAGTTTCTCTTCGGGTCCGGGTTCGCCACCGCGGAGGGCGCGCTATGGACGGTAAGCGCTCTCAATCTCTCTCGCTGGCTCTATGCTTCACTCGCAATATGTTGGGTCCCTTTAATTTCTAACTACTTCTTAGCGAATGGAATGGTCAATCTCAGTTGCAGGGCTCTATAACAGGTCGGAATAATTGCATACTAGTATTGTATTCAGAATTCCACAATTGGGCTATGTTTGCAACCTTAATTTAGCGCCTGCTATGTTTGAGGCTCTGAGCCACCCTGACCAGGCCTAAACCTGGAAGGGATGCTCCTCTACTGCCATAAAAAAGGCAAAACCGAAGCATCCTGGCTGTCAATCACCCTTTGGCCCCAAGGTCCTGGCTCATCAACCAGACTGATGTGCTTGTCTCCTTTGTGGCAAAGGATGCAGTGGTACTATCCTATAGAACAAATCCTGTTCAAGTAAGATCGTAGTGTCTGATAGATCACTACATGTTGTTTGTGATTCTACTATGTGGTGGATGGATTTTTTATTTGATGCAGTTTACTTACATCCCTAAAACTGTTTTTGTTCTTGATTTTCGTTTCTCGTAGACAAAGAAGAGAGCTCCTAGTTTGGTGTCTTGTGTTATTTTTCTCTTTCATTATTTGGGCTATGAGATTAAAGCTGTTTGGATTAGCTTTTAAGTTTTCATCGTGTGGTGATGCAATGCCTCTGCCTTTTGAACTGTATAGACCTGCACGGACTGATCTTGTTGCTTTGACATGATTTGCCTCTGATCATGTTTAGATGATGTTTTAATTCGTAGGAGGGGAGTATACTTCCTGTTGTATGGCTACCTCCAAATTAGTCAGTTCTTCATGATGTTTGATAACTTTCAAGGGCTAACATATTTGATATGCAGTAGTAGTGCAGCAGATTAGTATGGTTGTATCTCTTCTCTTGCTGCAGCTATATCTTGCATATCTTTTGTACTATTGTATTTGGGAGCTAAGATCAATTGGACTGTAGTTAATCCTTCATCTCACTCAAAAATTTGGTATCTATTTTAGGTGAGACGCAGAGCTGTTGTGCCATCCCTGCACAAAAGATTTCTTTCTATTATGGTGGAAAAGGTATTTTGTAAATGTGCCGAGAGATTAATAGAGAAACTTGAGCCATATGCTTCGAGTGGGGAACCTGTCAATATGGAAGCGAGGTTTTCTCAGTTGACATTGGACGTGATTGGTTTATCATTGTTCAACTACAATTTTGATTCCCTCACAACAGATAGTCCTGTCATCGATGCTGTTTATACTGCACTCAAAGAAACAGAACTTCGTTCTACGGATCTTTTACCATACTGGAAGGTCAGTTAATCTTTCACTTCATTTTTCTAATTTTGCACCTCACTTATGTTTTCCTATTTAACTGTAAGAAAAGAAAATTGCCTGACTGACGATTCATATAATCCTTGTTTATTTGTCACAGATTGACTTTCTGTGCAAAATAATTCCAAGACAGATAAAAGCAGAGAATGCAGTTAAGATCATAAGGAACACTGTCGAAGAGTTAATTGTGAAGTGTAAAGAAATTGTTGAGGCTGAAAATGAACAGATTGAGGGTGAGGAATATGTAAATGAGGGGGATCCTAGCATTCTACGCTTCCTGCTTGCTAGCCGAGATGAGGTGATTTACCTATTTAAATTTTTTAGAAGATTTTGCATCTTTTACCTTAATGTCCACAATTTCAACTTGTTTGAAGCTACTCACTCATCAGAAAAAGTTTGACATCATACTGCTGTTGACGTTCCATAACTTTTGCCTAATGATGGCTTTAACTATCTATTTATCCTTCTGCTGGTCCATAAAATTTCGAGCTACCTGGCTTTTAAAACCATGGATTTGATTGTCCAGCTCATAAATGTTGCTGTTCTTAGCTCTGTTGCCTTTGCATGAGGGGGCTATGATTTGTTGGTCATGCAATTTGTGACACGGTGTCATTCAGCTTAAAATATCTTCAGGAAACAAAGGAATATGTTTAGCATAGAGCCATAGAATATAATACTGTAATGCATTTAGGATAATTAGTTAGGATGATGAGGTTTTACCTATTACTATTAGAAACGGTATATCATTCCTTTTGTACAAAGGTGATTGCTACTTTGCTAGGAACATTCAGTCCTTTCTTTTCCATTGATTTATGAAGAGTTACGACAAAAGAGCAAAAACTTCCTTAGA
The DNA here is from genome assembly GCF_016808335.1 of Panicum virgatum. Taxonomy (NCBI): domain Eukaryota; kingdom Viridiplantae; phylum Streptophyta; class Magnoliopsida; order Poales; family Poaceae; genus Panicum; species Panicum virgatum. Next base: position 47,405,651 of record NC_053144.1, on the reverse strand, counting down.
GTTATTTTGTTCTTGTGAGTTGTGGTCAAATCTAACATTTTTTTTGTTTTGCTGAAATTCAACAGTGCAAGTTCCATTTATGCTTTTGTTGCCAAACTGCTCATGATCAATTTGCATGCAGATATGTAGTACTCTATTTCACCATTTTACATAAAATGCATTCTGTTTATTGTAAGTTTGACTGCTTTAGCTGATGTGCTTTAGGTTTGTCCAGGTAAGCAGTGTACAGTTACGTGATGATCTCCTATCAATGTTAGTTGCTGGTCATGAAACAACAGGCTCTGTACTGACATGGACAATCTATCTTCTCAGTAAGGTACTCCAGTAGTGCTATATTGATTGCAGTAACCATTATCTATCAATCAAAGTAACAAATAACGCATCACTTAAATTGTCACTTTAATATGTTGACTGCTCAGTGTTACACTACTGAAGGAACCGACTGCACTAAGGAGAGCTCAAGATGAGGTAGATCGTGTTCTGCAAGGTCGACTCCCCAGATATGAGGATGTAAAGGAGCTAAAGTACTTGATGCGCTGTATAAATGAGTCTATGAGGCTATATCCACACCCTCCTGTACATTCCTTGTGCTTAAGACAACCACCTTTGTAATTTGTTTTGGTGACTCATGGACTAATTATTGGCAGGTGCTGATACGGCGTGCAATAGTTGATGACGTGCTTCCAGGGAACTATAAGGTTAAGGCTGGTCAAGATATTATGATATCCGTGTACAATATACACAGGTCCCCTGAGGTACTTCTCCATCTTAATATGAATCACACGTGACTGGCAGTCTTTGAGCTCTTTAAATCAACTGCTTTGCATATGCTTGCATACTGGAATATTGCATAACTGTGTATAGCTTGCTGAGTTATACGGAGGATCTTTTTCCAAGTTGTTGGAGGCTTACTAAGAAAATTACAAATTATTTCTCATTGCAGAAGTTCTGTGTCCTGCCTACATTGTTCTAACCAGTTTCCACGATAGAATGGTAACATGGTTTCAGGAAAATTACTTTTGTTGCACTGAATATTCTAGTTCACTGCCAAATATGCCCTAAAAAACTGAACTTTGAAGTATTGTTATATTACATTGTTATCATCTTTTGCTATAGTTTGAAGTATGCTTTGCTAGGCCCATTGTCATATCTGGATCTCTGTTCATATGTTGATGTCATCCATTGTTAGCACTGTTAAGCAAGCTTTTACACTCTTGGATTTTATAATAATTGTTTATTTCTTCTACCAAGGTATGGGATAGAGCAGATGAGTTTGTTCCAGAGAGATTTGATCTAGAGGGACCCGTTCCAAATGAGTCGAATACTGATTTCAGGTCAGAATACAACCTTGTAATATATTGCTTTTATCTTGTTACTTCATATTTCCGTTTATCATCTGATTGTTTTACATCTGGCAAATCTGATTGAACTGCACCATGCACCTGGTACATCTCTTTCCCAGGTTTATCCCGTTCAGTGGGGGCCCTCGGAAATGTGTTGGAGATCAATTTGCTCTCCTAGAAGCAATAGTGGCACTTGCAATTGTGTTGCAGAAGATGGATATTCAGCTTGTGCCAAATCAAAAGATAAACATGACCACTGGAGCTACAATTCATACAACCAATGTAAGGACATGCTATGTATTTTTTTTCTCAATACCCTAACTTTGTTCATAACCTAGTTGATAGCATTTGGAGTTAAATATAGAACTGTAGCAAAAACCATACTACTTAAGGGCTCATTAGACAGAAAATGAAAGGGAGGCGGCCAAAGTTCCTGATGTTTTCTCTACACTACCATTAACACATGACAAAAACTAAATTTTAATACTTTTTATGACTTATGAGTTAACTCAGTTATGAAAGCCCTAAAGCTTAGCAAGTTTTATATCCTCAAGTTTCAACCATCTTTTCCCAAGAAAGTAAAAAGAACCAATGACATAAAGTTTGAATCAAGAAGCCCCTTGTTTCATTTGGATCTGTTCTAGAGTCGTTTCTTAAGATGAACTTATTGCTGCAGGGACTGTACATGAATGTAAGCATGCGTAAAGTTCAGCAAGAAGCTGAGTTAGCACTAAGGTAAATTCATATTGCTTACTTTTCTTTTTACATAACCGATACACTCCGCTATTTCCCCCCTCAAGTTCTGTCACCAAGATTTTTTAGCATAAATTCACTGTTAATTTTTTATGAGGTTATAAGAGCATCTCCAGCAGCCCCCCATTCCCAATAAACTTCTACTATTGGAAAAAGAATATGCTCCAGCAGTTCCTCAATACATCTCCCTTTCCCCAATTTACATGTATTTCAATTTTGCCCTTATGCCTAAATTGAAATACATGTAAATTGAAATACTTTGCTGCGCTGGCCGGTGGCTTGCCGCGCGGGTCGATGCCGGCCGCGGCGCACCTGCCACCGGCCTTCCCGCGCCGGTCGACGGCCTTGCCACGCCAGTCGACGAGTGCTGCAGCGCGCCGGCACCTCCCGCCTCGATGGCGAGCGACGCGGAGCCAAGGGGCTGCTGCCCTAACTGCAGCGCGCAGACGACCTTCAGAAGCACGAACGCCCCTCGTCGCCTACTACTGTGAGCATGTTGGACGATGCTGGCGCATGGTTCCGGCGAGACGCTGAAGCTAGACGATGCTGCTAGCGTGCTGCTGCCGCCGGACAAGATAACAAATTCCCAGAAGCAAAGTATTTTATCTACGACAGAATCAAGCGAAGGCTCTCAGTTTCATCTTCAACGGAATCAAGCATCATGTGGCCAGCATAAACACAAATGAGCTCATCTCTTCTCTATCTCTACTACTAAAAAGAACGATTGGGAGAAAAAACTTTGGTGCGACCCTGACCCACTAACTGCCGTGGCTCTGCCATGCAATGTATTGCATCCGTCGGATCGAAACAGCCCTCCGTGCGATCCCAGCGGCCAGCGGCACCTTCCCAATCGCACGCCATCCTCACGAGGGCACGATCCCACCCACTCCCACGACGCACGCAATCTCCGCGCGTGAAGCTCGCTTCCCCGCGATCTCGTCACGCTGCCCTCCGCGCTCCCATCGCGCTGCCTGCCGGAGTCCTCGTCAGCGCCGCCGCCACCGATCCGGACGACCGCGCCACACGCCCAGCTCCGTCCCCGGCCGCCGTCCGCGCCACCGCTCCCCATCCCCGTCCACAGTACGCAACGGCCGCTGCGCCGCCACCGGCGTTGGCGATCCGCGCCGCCGGCCACTCCGTCCCCGTCCACCGTACGCGACGGCCGCTGCGCCGCCCCCGGCTCCGCCGAACCGCGCCGCCGGCAACTCCGCTGCTGCGACCCCCCCCCCCCTCCCCACGTCGCGGCGCCGCTGTCGCCGGCGATCCGTCCCCGGACGCTGGCCGATCCGCACCGCCGCCGGAGGCCGAGGGCGCGGGCTTCAACTTCACCAACGTTCTCAACCTCGACGTCTACTGACTCCAACATCCACTACAAGAGACGGTCCGTGATGTCATACCCTCTCCTCCGCTTATGGCTGAACATTTTATTTCAACCGGGGCTTAGTATACTTGTTTATGTTGACTGCTATTGATTGATATGGCAGTAGACACTATGCTATGATCGGTTTGATCCCATAATCACAGTGCACTGAAAATCACACTTCACAAGCACAATCACATGCTTTCCTACAAAACATCAAGGAAACTTTATTAGCCAATGTAAAATTGAAAAGATGGATCATTTGCTTCTGGGTGAGAGCCAACAGTGAGGTCGAGAAGGATGGGAACCTCTGGATGACTGGATGGGTCTGTCGTGATGAATGGAAAACACACTATTGCATGAGTCTCTGAGAGTATTGGTGGTCTAAATACTTTGGGGGTTAGGGTTCAGTGCCATGCCATGTTTCAGTCAACACCAAATTTAATCTTATCATTTTTTAATTACATTTGATAGTTCGTCTGCCGACACATGCTGCAGCTTGTCGACAGAATTTAAGCTTTGATAGTGCGGCTCCACCCAAATTTGACAAAAAAAAAATTCCACTGGTGGTGTCGATTCAGTTCAGCGAAGCAACATTTATTTGAATTCTTGTCAATTCTTGCCAACTCAGTTGGACGGCGAGCAACATTTCTTTGCATTATTGTACTGTTGCAAACAAACTATATTGAATATTAAGGTGCCATCTATTTGAGGGTGTCTTTTCTTTTATATCACCCATAGCAACGCTATATATTGGAAGCTAATTTACCAACATGTATTAGTGAATCTCGATAATAAGTTCATATGTGCACGCTGATACTACGCTATTGAAATCTGTAATTAAGTGTGAATGTATTTTGCTTTATCAATGGCAAGTGGTATAGAACAAACATATCTAAACTAATGCAGAGATATTACTCAAAATATAACTTTCGGGGGTCTATCATATATGTGATGATTACTTATGATCTATATTGTTCATAGGATGGCCGTACTATGCGTAAAAACTTCATCATCAATGTGTTGGTGTCAGAATTGAATGCTTACCGGAAAGTACTTCTACAGACATAAAAAATTATCTTAGTGGCATCATAGGTAGGGATATAAAATAGAATCCCTTATACATTTTCTTGCATATTTAGTTGGCCTTGGACATCAATATGTTACCTTTTTGCGAGACCAAATTTGTACTTGAATGGATACATAAGTGTGGATGACGTGTAATGACTTTCTTATATTGAATATTTACGTGCGATCTATTTGCGCTTTTCATCTTTTATCACCCGTAGCAACGGGCACGATCCTAGTCTCATAAAACCATGATTGCAGCATAAACAGTTCATCTCAGAATATCATAATTTAGTTTGAAAACAAGATCCATGTCATACGAAATAAAGTCGACCAGCGCGGCAAGGCCAGCGGCCGGCGCGCTGCAGCCACTCGCCAAGGCCAGCAGCCGGCGCGCCTAGGCCAGAGGCAGCCAGGCTACAGGCCGTTGCGCCTTGGCCCTCCATGGCGGCGTCGGGAGTAGATGAGGATGGATCGGGCGGCGAGGCCATGGCAGTGTCGGGCGGAGAGGGCTCTATGGCGATCTCGGGAGGAGAGCCATCCATGTCGGCGTCGGGAGGAAGACGCAGGGCAGGTGAGTCTGTAGGGTTTAGGCATAAGGCCAAAAGGGTCCTAGAGGGTGCAAGTACATGTATTTCAATTTACCAAATTGATTAAAAGGAGCAAATATCATGTATAGCAAAGAGCCAATGTTTCAAAGGTCGTTTTAGCGAAGTCTATGTTTGAAGTTCTAAAATAGCGAAGCACAACGTTTCGAGTCCCAAAAACACAATTTTCTCGAATGGCGGATGGTTATGCTTTATTCCTTCACTTAAATTTCAGCTGAAATTTTGGTCGTTCTTTCTCTTCCAGTGAATCAAAATAGATGGAGTCAACTTCAATTCTCTCTTGGCTGACGGACTTAAACTTCATTAAAAGAAGGGGTTCTTGGCTTTCCGATTGTTTCGGCTATTTGGACAGAAAACTTAGGGTGCAACAAAAGAACTTACTCTTAACAGACCCATTTTCAAACGGGGTTCCTATCTATCTTGTGGAAGATAGATAAGACATCTATCTTTAAAGCCCACTTTGGTCCATTTATCTGCTCAAATATGTTCAATATTTTAATAAAATTAACTCAATATTTTGTTAAACATATTCAACATTTAATTTTCAAAATGTTAAATTGTAAAGACAAAATGTTGAAATTGAAAACACGAAATGTTGTAACTGCTAAAACAAAAATGTTGGAGGTTTCTTCTCCGGCGAGCTTCTTCAACGGCGGCGTGCGCGGGCGCAGCGCGCGACACAGCAGCCCAGCGGGCAGCGCAGCAGTGGTGGCAGCCGCGCAGTGCAGCAGCGCGGCGGGGGCAGCACAGCAGCGCCTGCAGCGCGGCGACGGGCAGCATAGCAGCGCCAGCAGCAGCACAGAAACGCGGTGGCACAGCAGCGCGGCAGCAGCGGCACTCGGCGGGCAGGCGCGCGGCGGCGGACGACGGGCGAGCGCGGCGCTCGCGACCGGCGGCGGGGCGGCGGCGCATCCTGAGAAAGGGGTCAGGAGGAAGGAGAAAGTTAGGGTTGAGGAGATCTAACGGTTGAGGTGATTTGCACGAATCTTAAATATTGGAATGCGGGTTAGAAAAAATCTTCCTGAAGACATATAGAATTTGCATTTTCAAACCGTTAAAGGTCCCAAAGGTGCATAAGGCCCGATGGAGGCCCAATTTATGCCCAACTGTAGCCCATAGTATCTCAAAAAAACAAATAAAACATCTGGAGCCCATAGCTCACACACGGCCTAAATAGGCTCCTACAGGAAGAGACTAATTCAATATTTTATGGGATTATAACTTCAATGCCCATTATGTCCATTTAGCTTAATAATTGCAGCCCATCAATCATTCACTTTGGATGTGCTTTAACATTTTTTAAATTGATTCAAAAGTTTACCAAAATTTTGATTAGACAAAATCAATATTTTACATGAAAGTAAAAAAAAATCCAGCACCACCTCTTGGTCATCATTGACCTAGGTTCTTCCCACAGTATAATGTTTCAACAATTTCTTGAATTTGATTCCACAATCCGCAAATCCTAGCTCAACATTGCGGATAGACTAATTCAACATGTATGTGCATGTATATGCGGGGCGATGGGCTAAAGTTAAGTTCTAATCTTTAGCATCTATTATCCTATGCTAAAGTTTTTAAGTTTTGGTTAAAGTTTAGCTCACCCATTATCCCTCCTGTATGGATGAGTAATACTAAAGTTCTTGGATCTGAACACCCCCTAGCCTGATTTATCACTTATAATAACAAATGATGCATGTTGCTTGGTTTGCACCCCAATCGTTTATTTACTATCGCACGGATTTTAAATACTGAAAGTTAAAAAAAACTTCCTCTCAAAAAAAAACTTGCCAAAATTGTATTGGATTTATCTAACCCAAACACATAGGTCGGTCTGTGTAACCTTCTTGGGATGCTTGTGGAAAGCAATTATTGGGCATTTTAGCCGGCGCTCTCACAACGCCTGTGCCACACTAGAAATTTTTTGACTAAAATACATGGCCGGTCTTCGAATTTGTCAGGGTGTGTTATCCTGGTCCCTAAACTTATAAAACCAGAAGTCCTGGTCCTTAAACTTGTCAGCATGTGTCATTCCAGTCCCTAAACTTAGAAAACCAAGAATCCGGATCCATACAATAATTAGAAGTGGTTCCGAACCATGTTTTTAGTTCAAAAACAAATCCAACAAATAATAGATATAGTTTTATACCATAAAAATATCTCTAATCCTCCAAAATTCTCCAAAGTTAAAAAAAAAGATACTAGAGATACATTGAAAAATAATTAGAGCTCATGAAAATATTTTTGGAAGCTTCTAAAAATTAGATTCAACTCTAGGACAATGTGAAAATATATTATTCTGAGATATTTTCATGAGCTCCAATTATTTTATTTAGGCTCCGATTTATCTTTAATATCTTTTTTTAAGAAAATGGAGAATTTTGGGGGCTTAGAGATATTTTTATGGTTTTAATTGATTATTTTTGGATTTGTTTTTAAACTAGAAACATGATTCGAAACCACTTTTAGTTATTGCATGAATCCAGATTTCTGGCTTTCTAAATTTGGGGACAGGGATGACACACTCTGACAAGTTTAAGCGGGTTTCTAGTTTTATAAGTTTAGGGACCGGAATGACACACATGTTAAGTCGAGGATCGGCCGTGTATTTTATTTAAATTTCCTTTTTGTCCCGTATGTTTTTCATGGTTCACGCAACTGAGACAGAGGTGAATGGTGTTGTATGGTACACAATTGTATTGACGCGGACAAGAGGCTCAGGAACCTGTACCACAGCTGCGGTGCTGCAAACATGTTCTTTATTGAAGGCCGTGGAAGGCTGCACGGAGAGCAGCTTACCATCCAAATACTGTTGTAGGAGAACTACAGCATGCGACGGCGTTCCTGTTTCCACTAGCCACTGGACTGGACGTATAGTATAACTAAGGATGTGGCGGCGATGGAGACGTAGCAATTGGTCACGTAGACTTGTTCAAGCACCAGCTAAACCTAGTGGAATCCGCTCGCCACGGCACCAAAACGAGCTGTGTCGTCTGTGTGCCTGTGTCAGCTTGGGCAAGAAACCGAGCTCGTGCTGTGCGTGCGGCCATGTAACGTCACTACTCACTGATGGAAGCTGACAAATTCGTCGCGTGGGCCAGGCCGGGCCAAGACGCGCCGCTGTCTGACTGCGTTGCCCGTCCCCCCGGCCCACCGCGACAGCGACTGATTCCAAAGGTTACGCCGCCGGATAAACCACGGCTGTGTCATAGATCAGTTGTGGGATTGTAAAAAACAAGCGGCACTGAGACTACCACTAGCGCTGGAGGTATACCACCGTGTACATGAGGATCAAGCAAAGCCCGAAGAAAGTCATCTTTTTTAAGGGGTAAATTTTTGGGGGAAAATATTCCAACCTCTTCTACATCCAAACTCGAGAAAGTCATGCTCATGCATCCCCTACCACACCCGTTTAATAACGCTTTTCTAGCATCGTTAACCACTTCGAAAGCGTGTCATTTGCGAGCCCAAAAGTACGTCGCCACTGGTTCAATATTTTTGTTTCTTTTACATGCAAAAAAAAAAAAGCATCTACAACGACATGCCTTGGTTGCACACCAGCACAGCTATTCAGCTCCAAACAAACATGCCACGCATGAACCGGGCAGAACAGAACTCTCCCTATCCCCCGACACCTGCCCCGCCCACGAGCCCACAACACAGAGCAGTCGCAGAGGCAGAGGCATGGCCACGCCGCGCGCGAGCAGGCGCCTAGCCGCGGGCGACGGGCCCCAGGCCACGCCGGCGGTCGGCCCGGCGTCGGGCGGCCGGGCGCCGTTCAACCTCTCCTCGGGGGCCGCCACGGCCGTGGTGTTCGTCTCCATCGTGCTCTGCTTCATCCTGCTCTGCACCTACTGCCGCTGCGCCCGGCAGCGGGCCATCGCGGGGGCGCGCCGCCGCGTCATGCGCGAGCTCGTCCCGGGCGCCGCGCTCTTCCTCCGCCCGGCCGCCGCCGCGCTGCCGCCCGTGGTGCCCTACGCGGGGGCCGCCAGGAAGGGTCTCCCCGAGGACTGCCCCATCTGCCTCGAGCCCTTCGGCGGCGACGACGGCGTTAGGGTCGTCCCCGCGTGCGGCCACCTCTACCACGCTCCCTGCATCGACCGCTGGCTCGACATGCGCAACTCCTGCCCCGTCTGCCGATGCGCCGTCGCCAGCCTCTACGACGCCGACCGCGCCAGGGACGCCGCCGCTGGCCGCGACGGTGCCTACGACGACGACGACGACCAAGAGGCCGTCCTGGAGCGCGTCGTCGCGATGATCGAGGCCATAAGAGACGAACAGCGAGAAGAGGAGGCGGCGGCGCGCGCTGCCGGCGGAGACGGAGGGTCATGACATGCGTGCTTCCATTCAATCGCGGTGCAGGTGCAGCTAACTTAGCCGGGTAAATTTGTTCGTAGTTTCGGTGCGACAGCATACAGATATAGGGCTAGCTGATGTGATTGCTCGCCATTTCCTGACAGCAAAATTTTCTTGAATTGTGTATAATCCAAGTTTTGGCATGGGATGAATGGTTCTTTTTTACTGGTTTCAAGAACAAGAAATGGTAGTCACCACTTTAAATGCTCTGAAATTGGCGTTGTTGCATTACCTACTTTGGCAGTTCATTCCACCAAGGCAAGGTTCACAAGAGGCAAGAGGCCTTCTACTAATCATGTAGTGGTTGATCATGTTGGGTTGGGAATATAACCAGCAACCGCTTTAGTTGGAGGAATCATAAGCCCAGCGAAGCTTTATTCCCAGGTGTATCAAATCATACAAATTTGTCTGCGTAATCTTAATATTCTGCCGTTGGACACCCTTCCAGAAATTGAGAAAGAGGCCTCCTCCTCGGTGGCAAAAGAGAGCTGGAGAATCATCGGCGACCCCTCACCTGCCGGCCTTCCATGTTAGAATAAGGCATCGGAGGAGGCCAATGACAGGAGGAGGGGTTAGGTGGTGTCTTGTGTTGCATTTTTTGTTTGACAAAAAAAAGGGAGCCAGTTATAGGATGCGCCAATTTCACTTTGACAAAAAAAAAGCCAATTATGGGACGTGCCAATTTGTCACTTGCACGGGTGCAAGCTGACAGACTGTACGTGATAGGTGTGATAGAGTATCTTGTTTTCGTGTTATTTATTTTATTTTATTTTCTGTAAGCCTTGCAGACAAAGACGACCACAAGCGCTGAAGCATGGTAGGTTCAGTTTTCTGAATCTGTCTCGGTCGAGCAATAGTTTGCACTCTTTTTGTGCGCCATGGGCTCACGATTATTGGTACTTGTCATTGTCGACGTATTTTAATCGATATAAGATTAGGGATTATTTACGGATCGTTGAATGTAGCATTCATGTTCAATGCTTATACGAGTGATGTAATGACAAAAGGCCGGCATCCGTCCAGGCTGGGCTTCAGACTGAATGCAACAGCACCCTTCTGTCTCCGGCTCAGTCTCGCACATAGGTGGTGATGGCGAATAAAAAGCTACCACACTGAAGAGTTCTGCTCAGGTCATGCAGCAACCCACACAGAGGAACTCGAACTCTATGCAGGTGAAGGGAGTACATAGACAAAGACCAATCATGTGTATACGTCAACGAACAGCCTCGTCCAAGTTCTTTGAAGACTGAGATGAACTAGTATATCATCTAACTAATCCCTTTTCCAGTGGCACAGTTCACAGGACTGGAGTTACATCTATCAACAGCTATGTATCTGGTATGTAAAAGGCAAGGTGATCTCTGGTCATATGAACTTGAGTTGTCACTCTAACCCGCATAGTACTGAGAGTTCAAAACGTGTCCGTTGTCGATGTGTATCAGGGTATCCAGGTTCTGCGAATTGTTGTTGTTCGATTTGTGTCTCGGACTGGAGAGCCCGTGGCCTTGGTGCACTTGCTCAGTTCTCCCGATGGCAGCCCTGAGGATCTGGACACCTCTGCCATTTTTGACAACATGCTTCCTGACAATTCGGTAAGCAACTCGTTACATGTACAGTAGAACTGTAGAAGGATTGATACTATACAGTTGAAGCAGAAGAATTTGAAATGTTCCTTGAGCATAAAGAGGTTTTTCTTTTTTGCCAAAAAAAAATTGCATCGTGCTGATAGCTGGTGTTCATCAAGTAAAGCAGCAGAATTTGCCTGGGTCTCTGAAATGGGGTTTGTGTTTTGGAAACAAAATCTCATTATCTCATGAACTTGAGTTGAAACCAATCAATAGAAAAAATGCTTCCTAGGTGAGTGTTGAGGTGACCCTTCCATCAGTATGCCTTACCAGGATTTTTTTTCCCTTCCTTCTGCGGCGGTGTTTTCTTCTTGATATGAATGACAGAGCTCCTATCCTTGGTCCCCAAAACAAAAGGCTTCCTTCAGTTCAACCAAGTAAGAAACAAAATGGTGTGATATGCTCATTTTCGTCAGGTAATCAAATGCAATCCATATTCAAAGCATGAGAATACATGGAGCAGGTACCGTCACTGTGCTGTGTCCTGTAGGCCTAACAACTATGGCACCCAATAGGTTTTGAGCTCTGTCACTAATTGCTAGAACCACCGTCCCTTCTTTGCGTTTGCGTTTTTAAGCTCCATCACTAATTCCTCCCGCTGAGCCTCTACTTCTGCATACTGCATGCTCACATTGAGTAACCGATCCTGCATGTCTTTTAGTTCTGACTCCAGTTGTGCTATTTTGTCGTCATTATTCTCTTCGCCATCCCTGCTCCCAGATTGCCCCTCTGGCATGGGACTGTACATGGTAAAAAAGAATAATATGATCCACCGGAAGGTAGCTGCAATCAGTTCAGGAAAGCATTGTTGCATATTTTGTTAAAAGGAGAAACATTTTTTCATGATGTGAGCATTATGTGAGTTATTCAAGACAGTAATACATGCTTAACAGGGAATTGTGGACAGTCAAGGGAAGCAACAGTCCACAGAATTATGTAAAAGAGACTCGGACGATTTTATACTGTTTTCTGCAAACCTCACGGGGGCTGTAAAATAGAAGAATTCACATATCTAACAGGGTGCATATTTCAAATGAGAGTTGGTCATAGTGATTTCTTAGTGGTTAGGTTGTTTGTTTCTTGAAGTTTCTCTTTCATGTCTGAGTTGTCAGCCAAGGTATTTTTCTCTTAACCAGACTATGGCCGTGTTTAGTTTCAAACTTCAAAATTCCAAAAATTTTGTAAATCGCTTGCATGGTGTGTTAAATGTAGTGGAAAAAAAATCGCATTATACAAACAGACTGTAAATCGCGAGGCGAATCTAACGAACCTAATCAGGCCATGATTAGACACTAAATTGCTACAGTAAAGCTACAGTAAACATCCCTAGTGATGAATTAATTAGACTCGTTAGATTTGTCTCGTAGTTTACAGATATGTTCTGTAATTAGTTTTGTGATTAGTCTATGTTTAGTACTTCAAATATGAAAAGATTCCCTTTCAAAATTCCAAAAATGGGAAACTAAACATGGCCTATGTGCCATGTCCAACTCAACCTTGATGCAAATATAGACCTCTCTCGTGTGTTCTAGTAAATAAAAGTATGGGTTCACATATTAAATATCTGTTTCTGAAGAATGGTTCTTACTTTTGGTAGTTGGTCCATCCAGTTTGTTAATACTGATTAATTGCTCTAGCAAAAAAATTATTTGGATTTCTAATAGTAATTGATAGACTATAGTCCTTTACAAATTTAAAGAACAAAAAAAAATATTTCGTCCAGACTCTACAAGTCTTTACTCTCTTTTTAGTAATTAGTATGACAATTAATATTTCAGGTTAATAATGCTTAACAGGATTACCCACATGCTTTTTTGTTCATAGAATGTATGAGCTAAACCAAGACTTCGATATGCATACATAGAAAATTAAATCTTAGGTGGTAGTGCATATTTCTAGTATGAACTTGGTAAAGAGACAAGGTATGCTGAATTGCATTACCTCTTCAGCTGTGTCCTATACATGCTATTTTCCGCCAGAGCCTCGGCAAGTCTACTTTCCAGTGATTTGATCTTTGTTTGCAGGTCTGGTTCCTCATTAACTGGAGAACAACCTCCGTTGTCAGTAGCTAGATCATTGTTCCCCTAAAAAAAGTAAGGAAATGGCCGAGAAAAAGTAGTCAAGTTGGTTTTCACTTTTCACATTTAAATCTAATTTAGCATAACATGAGTTCCATATGTTTCACAAGAGATACATGTTCTGTGTATTGCATACAAGAAACAAAAAAGGAAACTTTTGATCACTCTTTCATCAAGAAGCTAGCACCAAAAAGGTTCGATAAATTTGCATATGCACCATCTATTGGAGCATCAGGAGGAATATTAATGGGATGGAACAATAGTATATTTAAGGGAGAAGTTATACACTGTCTCAATTATGCTGTAACAGTCAAGTTTACTTCAAAATATGACAACAGCTCCTGGAAACTCACTGCAGTCTATGGCCCATGCCAAGGAGATGAGAGAATCAACTTTGTAAATTGGCTAAATGATTTATCCATAGCTGATAATGAGAATTGGATGCTTATTGGGGATTTCAACTTCTACAGAGACTTAAGTGACAGAAACAAACCTGGGGGTAATATGAATGACATCTTCCTCTTCAATTCCATAATAAGCAACCTTGGCATACAAGAAATTCCTTTAAAGGGCAGAAAATACACATGGAGTAATATGCAAGAAGATCCACTTCTTGAGCAACTGGACTGGTGCTTTACCTCGGCTAATTGGATAAGTTCTTATCCTAGCACCCTCATGCACCCCCTTGCAAAGCCAATTTCTGACCATATACCATGTCAAGTACAAATTGGCACAGAAATCCCAAAAGCAAAGATTTTCAGATTTGAAAATTTTTGGATGGACATTCCAGGTTTCATAGATCTAGTTCAGAGTGTATGGAATTCTGAGGTTAGAGGTAGTAATGCTGCAACCAGAATTACTGCAAAATTCAAACTATTGAGAAGAGCCATTAAAAGATGGACCAAAGGGATGGCACAACTTTCAAACTTAATCAAAGAATGCAACTCTGTCCTACTGATTTTAGACAAACTAGAGGAACAAAGGCCCTTGTTTATTCAAGAGAGAAACTTCAGAATCATTCTAAGAAGGCATATCCTCACACTGCTCAAATATCAGAAGGAATATTGGAAAAAGAGATATACAGTGAGATGGACAAAGTTTGGGGATGAAAGTACAAAATTTTTTCATGCAGCAGCAACTGAGAGATACAGGCACAATACAATAACTAGTTTAGAGACTGAGGATGGAAGACAAATTACTGAACACTTTGAAAAAGCTGCACTGCTATTGGAGGCCTACAAAAAGAGAATGGGAATGACCACTAATCCTATTATGCAAATTGATCTAGAGAACCTGATACACAGACACAACAATCTTGATCACTTATCTGAACCAGTTACAAGGGAGGAAATTGACAAAACAATAGCTCAAATGCCTACAGATAAATCTCCAGGACCGGATGGCTTCAATGGCCTTTTCTTCAAGAAGTGTTGGCACATAATTAAAGAGGACATATATGATCTTTGCAATGAATTCTTTGCTGGAAATCTTGATCTGAAGGCCATCAACAGCTCATTCATCACCCTAATTCCTAAATGTAATAATCCAAGCTCTGTCAATGATTTCAGGCCCATCTCCCTCCTAAACTCAGTTTTGAAGCTATTGACCAAGATCATGTCTGATCGGCTACAAAGAGTTATTATTCCTCTAGTCCATCAAAATCAATATGGATTCATAAAAAATAGGACAATACAGGATTGTCTTGCCTGGTCATTTGAGTACATTCACCAATGCCAATACTCCAAACAAGAAATTATCATTCTTAAGCTGGATTTTGAGAAGGCTTTTGACACTATTGAGCACAGCACCATCTTGTGCATGCTGCATCACCTCGGTTTCACATCTACCTGGTGCAACTGGGTTAAAAGAATCTTGGACACAGGCACCTCGGCTATCCTCTTAAATGGAACTCCTGGGAAAGAATTTCAATGCAAAAGGGGGGTCAGGCAGGGAGATCCCTTATCACCTCTCCTATTTGTCATTGCTGCTGAATTGCTCCAATATATTGTGAACAAAGCTCACTCCCAAGGGATTTTCAGTCTTCCAATACCATGCTCAGCTTCCAATGACTTCCCTATTATTCAGTACGCGGATGATACTATCATGGTAATGAAAGCCTTGGAAAGAGAACTATTCTGCTTGAAAGGAATTCTTGAGGGTTTCTCACAATCAACTGGCCTCAGAGTAAATTACCAGAAATCTTGTTTGGTGCCTCTAAACCTCAGCCAAGAGAAAGCATCTAGTCTCGCTAGAGTTTTTGGTTGTCAACTTGGATCCCTTCCCTTCACTTATTTGGGTTTACCACTTGGAACCACAAAGCCCAGAATAAACGATTTCGCCCCCCTTATGAATCAAATGGAGAGAAGGCTAACTGCTACAGCCACATTCCTAGGACTTGCTGGCAAGGTTGAACTCACAAAATCAGTATTCTCAGCACTTCCTACATACACAATGTGCACCTTGAAGATCCCATTAGGAGCAGTAGAAAATATGGATAGAGCAAGAAGGGACTGCCTATGGAGAGGTACTAATGTAAATGATAGAAAGAAACCTCTGGTGGCATGGAAAAAGGTACATCGACCAAAGGCGAAGGGGGGACTTGGAGTCATAAACTTAAGAAGCCAAAATACAGCCTTGCTCTTAAAACATTTAGATAAATTCTACAATAAAAGGGACATTCCATGGGTCAAACTCATCTGGAGTACCTATTATGCAGATGGTACAATTCCTCATGCAGCCGGGGAGGTTGGTTCATTTTGGTGGAAAGATCTGTTGAAGCTATGTGACCAATTCAGAGGTGTGGCTACATGTACGGTGGGAGATGGAAAAAGTGTTCTTTTTTGGTTAGATGTTTGGAATAACAGGCTCCTAAAGGACTCACTTCCAAGGCTCTTTAGCTTTGCAAAAAACCAGAATATATCGGTGGCACAATTCCTACAAACCAACACTATAGAAGAGCAATTCTACACACCATTATCAATGGAAGCCTACCAAGAGTTTGAAGAACTTCAAAGCATCATCCAGGGAATACAAGTATCAGTAGATCGACAAGACACTTGGCACTACATATGGGGTTCCAACAAATATTCCTCCAAGCAGTTCTATAACTTTCAATTTAGAAACATCAAGCCACCAGACCCTTTTCTCTGGATATGGAAGTCCAAATGCAGCAACAAGTTGAGAGTCTTTTGTTGGCTTCTTTTAATGGACAGATTAAACACAAAGAACCTATTGAGAAGAAGGAGTTTTCATATCAATGGAGGAAATTATAGTTGTGTAATGTGTAATGAAAACATTGAAGAAACAGCATTTCACTTGTTCTTCAACTGCAACTTTGGTAGAGCTTGCTGGGGCAAGATTGGCATGCAATGGAATCAGAACCTTCCATTCTTCAGAATGATGAAGACAGCTCAAGAATTAAACAACAACAGTTTCTTCATGGAGATTTTTATTATAGCTTGCTGGAATATATGGAAACAGAGGAATGCTTTAATATTTGAGGGCATCAGGCCATCCATCAACTCATGGACCTTCCACTTCATTGAGGAGGCCAAGTTACAATCTCACAGATTAAAAGATAACAGTAGAGATGACTTTCTAAATTGGGTCAATTCTGTACAGTAGCTACCATGTGTAGCATCTGAAGTTGTTTTTTTTTTTAATGGGGATCATGCCATCCCCATGCTTTGTACAGCTTTTTACTTATTTTTTTTAATTTTAATATACTACCACAGTGGGGGTCTCCCCTGCTGTACAGTTCAAAAAAAAGAGATGCACACAAAAGCTCTCTATGGAACAAAGTACCTGAGAGCATTAGAACCACTGCTGAATAAAAAATCTAAAAGATTCACCTGTTTTGTGCTTCTCTCATGCTTTGCTTGGATGGATGTTTTACTTTGTTTTTCTTCATCAATACTGTTGGAAGTATCCTGCATGTGTGAGACTTTGTCTGTTAACACGGCCTTCTGTACCTTTAGTTCATCACATTCTTCAGACAACAACCGAAGTAGCTCTTCAAGTTTTCCCTTTTCAAACTCAGCCTCATCAAGGGTACTTTGCAGTTTCAAAAGTTCATCTTGCAGGCCTGCTATTTTCTGGACTTTATTTTTTAGTCCAGAATTTTCTTCCATTATTTGCTGTTTCTCAAAATTGCTAGTTTTAAACTTCAGTTCTAGTTCATTTGAAGTTGTTCTTAATTTTTCTTCATTAGATTTAGCAGCTTCCATCAACCTTCTCATATCCTCAGCATCTGTTTTCAGAGTTTCTTCATTCTGTTTCGATGCATTGAGTGAATCAACAAGGGATTTAATCTTGCTTTTAGACTCCTTACGTATTTCTTCCAACTGACACTCGTAATGTCTCAACTGTTCACTGACATCATTAAGATTAGCCTCAAGTTTTGCCTTGTCTGCTCGAAGGATGGAGGCCTCACGAATAGTATCCAAAGTGGAATTTTCTCGCTCCTCATGTGTTGAAGACAACTGTCCAGTAAGGCTCAAGACTTCCCTCTCGAGATTCTCTACCTTGATTATTTTTTCTTTCTCGATCTTATTTAAAAGGAAATGAGCACGACTTATCCTTTCTTCATGCTCCTTGTGCTCCTGAAATACATTCTCCAGTTCCAAGAGAAAAGATTGCTCTTTTGAAGATATATCTTTCTGAATTGAAGAAAGTTTTGCCTCTAGGAACTCCACAGTTTTGCAAAATTCTGTGGTCTTTCTTTTAGAGTGCTCCAGTTCCTGCTCTAGTTGTGTAGCAGAACTATGCAATTCTAACTTTTGCTTCTTTAGATCATCCGTCAATGCTTGAAGGGAACTGCACTCCTCAACAAGATTATCAACTTTAGCCTGTAGTTTAGCATTTGATCTTCTTAGAGCCTCTGAATCCTCATGGGCTTCTGAATATCTTTTCTGAAACTCTAGCTGTTTTTGCTTTAGCTCCACCTTTTGAGCTTCCAACTCTGCTTGCTGCCATTCTACTTTATCCTTGAGATCTATGATCAGTGTTCTAGAATCATCCATTTGCACTATACATGACTCGTACTCACTTGTCAGATTTGTCAACTCAGCCTCCACTCCAGAAATGGACTCCAACAATTCAAATTTTTCATCTTCCAGCCTCGATATATGCAATTCTAGTTCCATTTTGCAGCTTTCAAGCTCATGTATCTTCCGTTCAAGAACATTATGTATGAAGGTTTCCATTTCTAGTTTAGAATGCTGCAAGTCTTCAATCTCTTTTTCTTTGAGCTGAATTGTATCCTTTAGCAAATTCAACTCAGATTCAATCTTTTTTTCTTTGAGCTGAATTGTATCCTTTAGCAAATTCAACCCAGATTCAGTATCTCCAAGTTCTTCACTTCCTGATTGGTGACCGCTTGCAACATCGATTTCCCTTCCCTCCAGTTCCATTTCACGTGAATTGCTAAGGTTATCTCTTAGTTCAGATAATTCAAGAGTTCTCTCTTTTAGCTCCTCTTGGCTTTTTTGGAACTTCTCTTCTAGTTCTCGGGACTCTGACTGAAATTTCAGTATCCTCAGATCAAGGTCAGCACATTTTCTTTCTAGGTATTTTACTCTAGATTTTGATGTCCCAGAAAGATCCCCCGCATTTAACATTTCCTGGATATCAGAAATGCTGGAATCCTGTCCTTCCACCCCAGTAACTTCTTTCAACTTGTGTATAAGTTCCAAATTTTCCTCTGTTAATTCGGAACAATCATTCTCAAGTTCTTCCATTTTTACCATCAGAACTTCATTCTCCTTTTCCAGTTCAAGATATATAGCATCAGAACCAGCACCACTTGCATTTTCTACATTGAGTACGCGATCCAATTTCTCCTTCAATTCTACAATTTCATTTTCTTTAAGCGACAACTTCCTTGCCCACTCTGCATCTTCTTGAACTGATAATGCATTTACAGGAATCTCATGATCAACTGTATTGCTCATTTGAGAGATAGTGGAGATTTCTTCTCTCTGTACTTCTACTGTTTCTTCCAGTTCTTGAAGAATAGAAACAAGCTCTATATTTGCATCTTGAGTCTTCTTCAGTTGTATTGTCAAATTTTCATTTGATTCCCGCAAAAACTGCACTTCATCTTTTAGTTCATGCTCGAAGTCTATCACATCACCAGACTTGGTAGTTCCGGCAACAGTTTCTCGTGTTGTAGCCACTTCAAGAGACGATTTTAATTCTTCAATTTCCTTTCTTAATGACTCCTGTTCTGCTTCACAAGCAGAAAGTTCCAGGAGTAGCTCAGACTGTGTCACAGATTTTTCATCACATTCCTTCTGCAATGTCTCTAGGTCATTTTTCAATTGGCGAGAATGGGTCTCCCACATCTGTGCCTCAGCAAGGAGTTCCTCGATTGTTTCTTCAGCAGTGTCAAGGAGAGCTTTGGATGAACCAGATGCCCCTAATGATAAGTGAGCAACACCACTTAAGGATGACTCAGCTATACTCTCTTGCAGCATGTTTTGACCTGGAGTTTGAGAACTGAAAGATAAATCATTAGATTTAGAAACCAGATCACCACGATCTGCACGGATATTGTAGATAAAAGAACTAGCAGTATCTTGCCTCCCTATGTATATTCCCCCGTCAGAATCATCCCTAGGAGATGATGAGAAGTTTGCATCCTGAAATACATCCCGCAGTCTGTATTGGGTTTGCGCATAGTAATCTTAATAGTAAATAATAAAAATAAGTTTTGAGCAGGGGAATCATACCCTAATTCCAACTTCAGCTTGATGAACATCATCTAAAGGATTTCTTGATGAACGAGCATTCCTGGGGAAAATGATATCAGAATCGTCTGTTTTGCTGTCCATAACATCATTGGTTGGACTATGGTCACCGAAACGAGTAGTTCATTCAATAATTTCATCCCACCACATAGTAGAGAAAGGAAAGAAAAAAATCAATCAGCAGCCAAGAAAAAGTTGTTACAGTTAACACTATCAACTAAATGATCACCTAAGACCTAAGATATAACCTGAGAAATAATAAGAATAACCAAGTACCTTGACTTAGACTTTATGCCAAGACACTGAATCTTAAGCTGCATGTAAGAAACATTTACATCATCATAAGTGAATATATAGGAAAATAACATCATTCTTTTCGGTTCAGAGTTACTCAAACTTGACAACCTGAGCTAGGTCCCTTTAGAAAGCCACTCAGACCCAACCCACCCTTAAGGAGAGAAAGGTTATGTCACACAAATGGTATAGACTGCTCAGACACTACTCAAAATCTCAAAATCTATGCTATTTTTGACGGGACAAAACTTATAATATTTAGCATTTTTGTTCACTAGATGGAAAAATTGCAAACTTTTTGCAAATTATAAGACACACAGACATCTCAGAATCCAAAAGATTTAGTGTAGCATTTATTGCTTAATCTGAAATCTTCACAAAGATAAAAAAAGAGGGGCAGAAAGTTGATTTATGAGCTCATTTGCAATATTTAAATGTCAAATGAAAAAGAATATAGACTATATCTGGTATGCATAAAGTGCACACTTTTTGTAACACTAGGTTGTATTGTACTCAGAGTGAAAAATTATAAGCTAAAGATATATCATTCGTAGCACCAGCAGGGTTTAGGGTTTGGGCAATGGACTAACAAATTCACCCATCAATGAACATCAACAACCAACTAACATCAATGAGCAGGTCAAGAGAACAACAGAGTACTCTGACTTATTAGAACAGCAGGCAATTCCATGTTTCAAGTTGCAGCCTAACTATACAGACCAAAAGAGTGGTGAAATGAGTGAATTATATGTGGACTTTCTAGCATTCCCTAGGAAAAGAAAACACAGTTATCGAAACCAACCTGTAAAACTGTTCCAGAATTGCATTTCTTGAATGGCAATGAGATTGCAGTCGAGTCTACTGAACTAAGATAGTTAGTCAAGTTCAGGAAAACTTCCCCGAGAATACCAGATTTCGTTGATCCCTGTAATAGGAGATGTTTTGCAAGTAACACAGCAGTATAGTACATAGACTGAAATCCAATAGATAACTGATAGAGAAACACACATGTACTAGCAACAGCAATGTACCATGGAAACAGTAATCCTGCACTGGCAATCCTCAAATTCTTTTGATGCTTCATCTTGAGAAAACCATATTGATTCCAGTATGGAATCGGGCCATTGACATATTCCATTTCGAGCAGCAGCTTTACTGGACCTGGCAATTGTTTTGCCTGTGTCTACTGAGATTATAGAAATTAACAGCCTGTCAGATACTACTGGCACCTGTTCAGAAAAAAAGTTAGAAACAACATCAACTATGGTACCTGTTGAGCACCAACAAAAATCACATCAATAAACTCGAGTATTTCAGGACATCACCCAACAGTCCAACACTACCAATATAATGAACTGAGATACAATTTTGCGGGGAACATAAGAACCATGCCTACTTCAAAGAAAAAAATGATTTTTCATTGTCAATGTCATGGAACAAATAAAATTGCACATGTACTGTATGCAACGATGCGTGCCACCATGCCTACTTCCGAGAAAAATGAGTATAACCACTGAGCAAAAATTTCCAGAGCCCCTTCTACAACCAATGTTTGATAGAACTTTCAAATCACTGCTAATTTTTCGTGAGCAGTTTAGAGCTTCTCTTTCAAACTACTCAAAACCTCATGATCATTACAATTAGGAATGGCATGGAAGCACATTCCTCCCCCTAGAATCCGAAGAGAGGTTAGCTATCTCGAGCTAGTGAAGAGTGAACATCAAAACAACCTCCTGATTCATAATCTGTTGTTCTGAATTTCCACGACTAGAGTGTCCTCGCTTACTGAATTGAACCATGCTCAACAAAGCCAAGGAGGAATCTTTTTCCTGCTGCAGGAAGCGCACATCCATTTCCTACTGTCGAGCAATGCATACTAAGTTTACATTCAATGTGTTAGCAATCAATTTTCTGATCCATCTCACGGGCACCAATCGCCACACACAATTTTTTCTATTAAATTCATTCCAAAAAAATAAAAAATAAAAACATGAACCGCGGTTTGACTGATCATCAACAATGAGGTTTTCCTAACCCAGAATCAGAATCACTTAAACTCGCGTTGCTATTCCTGGCCCGTTAATCCCCAATGCGGCCGCTCTAGCGACGGGAACCACCGTCTGCAGAACCTCACACGAACGGCTGAAAACAAAAAAACGCAACGCGCGATGATGGGGGGAAAGCCACAAAAACTCCGCGTCACCTTGACGGCGCGGAGGTTGGAGAACCTGAACTCGACCCGCTCGCCGAGCCGGTCCGGGGAGCGGCGCCGGTTCGCCCTCGACATCCCGCCCTCGCCGCCTCCGCCGGTCGAACGCGCGCGCTCGCGCCCCGATGGCCGCCCTCAATCCGGGCCCTGGTCACCGGACCCTCCTCCGTGCCGCGGCACTGCAGCTGCATGGATCATTGCGAAATGCGGGGAAGGGAGGGATCGGGGCGGAGGATCGTCGGACGCGGTGGTGAGGTCGCACTTTTTTTAGCAAACGGGCCGGGAGCTTACCGCGGGGCCGGGGTGCCCTTCACTCTTTCCTTTCTCGGGGAAATCTCATCCTCGTTTGCGATTTTTGGCCAGTTTTTGTGACCGCACTGCTGCTGTGCGGCAAGTGCTCCCTCTCTGTTCCACCCATTCACTCTCGCAGTAGTTCTATAATTTCAATTTTTTATCAAAACAATCGTAATTCTCATATTCCAAAGCATCCGTAACGCCATACACCCTTCATCAATATAGCCACGACACCAGTTATATATACGCCATCTATTTTTTTTCGAGAAGTCCGATTTACACTTCAACTATCACAAAAATCTGATTTTTCAACTTTGAATTACAAAACTGGATAACAAAGGCTATCTAACAGTTGAAACTCGACAAATTTAACTCTTTAGGTGGTTTTTTTATTTTGTGAGAATTAAAAATATTCAAATTTAATCTAAAAAATTATAAGTAATTAATTTTAAATCAAAAAATACGAAATGGATATCAAAAGTTTTCTGAAAATATAGTTTATCTATTGGCATGATACTTTTTAGTTATTAAGATCTAATTATTTTTATTTTATAATATTTGGTTGCTTGTAGTTATATCTATTATTTTGAATAACTAAGATCCATATAGAGCAATAATAGATAGGTTACAATTTTAAAAAAAATTTGATGCAAGTATCATATTTTTCTGATTTAAAATAAATTACTTTAAATTTTTTAGATCTAATTAGAATTTTTATATTTTTTAAAAAAAAATACAAACCATCTTAGAAACTACCCATGGGCCAAATTTGTTTGGTTTTTTCTATCCACTAAAACACGAATTCAAACTTTGCTACAATCACCCAACAAAATATCCCCCGTTGAGTAGTTAAACCGCTGTGCACCCAGAAAAATATACCCACAAATACTACTGCATCAAAATATAACGTGGTATACTTAACCCACAAATACCCACCCAGAATTTTTTAGATTCAAGTCATCAATAATTGTGATATACTTAACGAGAGAACACTTACCGTTTTTAATAGTCCTTACTAATTCTTGCGCTGAAAGTTAAAAATGGAACTATATGAGGTGAAGGAATAGAGTACCAACATCAGAATTTAGGCTCTGTTTAGTTGGGGAAAAAATTCCTATAGTATCCATCACATCAAATTTTTGGACACATGCATGGAACATCAAATGCAGTTGAATAAAATAACTAATTACACAGTATAACTGATTCATACAAGATAAATTTTTGAATCTAATTAGTCCATAATTAAACATTAATTGTCAAATAATAATGAAATGTGGTATAATACTAAAATCCAAACTTTTTCGCGAACTAAACACAGCCTTAGTGTTGTGGTTCAAACATGCAGTGGTGGCCGCGTGCAGCGGGCGAGTTGCGGGCTGGACCGATGCGCGTGGCTGCGAGAGATGGCCGGGCCGGCGAGCAGCGCGCGAGCAGCGACGGTGGGCGAGCGGCGGCGGCGCCACCGCGCGGCTGGAGAGGGGCTCGACGGGCTGGTGGGCTGGCCGTGCTCGATGAGTTGATCAGGCCGGCACTCAAGAGACCATTGCTATTGCTACGTACGGAGTACACAAATACGAGAAGCCAAAGGTGTCTGTCGTTGACTCTACTGTATGCTGGGGCTCCGCCCACTCGTCTCTGGCTCTTGATCAATTGTGCAAAACTATAGGTGGCGGCGCCAAGAGGCTCAATCAACGGCGGAACTCGGATTCCGCGGCTCCCATCTTCTGTTGCAACCAAAGCAAGTGGAGCAGTGTGTGAACTAGAATAACTATTTTACTGTAGAAATAATGATATTAGCGCTTAAAATATGCATCTGCAAGAGCAACCTGCATTGAACAGTTATACTGATATTATTTTAGTTAAAACTAGGAAGGCCATCCGCGCATTTGCGCGGCTAGATGTTACCATCTCCAATGTTACATTTTAAATTATTTAATTATATATATTTATTATTTGTGCGGCTAGGTGTAAATATATTTAAGGTTACATTTTTTAATCGGCTTTCATAAAAAAATTTGACGAAAATCAAGATCTATTAAAGCTATTTTGAGGATCAATAAATTTATTTTATTTTCATACTCCTTCTAGGTTTGAATTGGATACCATTTTGAGATAGTTCTAAGTTTGTTGTTGTATACATTGGTTAAAAAAATATTTAGTTTCACTAAAATGTAAATTTTTTAATAGTACTCAAAGTTGTGTTTTGAGGATCGCGTCAATTATTCATTTGGAGGTAGTATTATTTTTGACATAAGAAATTTGTTGAGCATTTTTTTAGGTTTATGTGTTACAGTTAATGTTGTGGCGTAATGTTTTTATTTATTTAATTTGGATTCTAAGTCAATGATCTATGGCAGTTTTTTGGCGTCTTCCTGGTACTCACCTGCTGGTGCTACTGCTTCTTGTTTGTTGTTATCTTGATTGCTCAAGGGGAGAGACAAAAAGGAGAGGTTTACTCTCTCATTCCCAGCTTAATTCGTAAAATCGATAGAGCGTGTGAATTCTTTTCACCCCAAACCATTCATTTCTTCGTTATTGCCCCTAATCCAATAATAGTTTCTCCACACTCCACACTCCACTCTTCCGCGTCGTCCACTCCATGTCCGCGCTGGCTTATGGTCTTTCCTTTTTCTCATTTTCTTTTTCTTTTTTTCTTATTTTTTCTCATCCCCTTTTCATTTCCAATGGAATATGAATTTAGTGCATCTATTTTGTTCCTCTTTTAGCCTTGGGTACTCATTTAATCAATTCAAATATGCTGCAACTGATTTGACTAAGACAATGAGATAAACAATGGTTGACATAAGATTTTTTCTAGATTTTTCAGCACCATTTATTAGTTTCAATATGACTTTTATTTGAAATGTTAGTAAATAAAACACATATTAACTTTGTTTGTATATGTTTTGATTGTATGCTAAAAATAATATTACAGTTATTCAACTAAATTGATAGTATTTCTCAGTAAATTGTGAGGCTACAACTTTTTTATTTTTTCCAGTGTGGTGCTGTGGTGTGCAAATATTTTTTTAAGCTTGTCCGGATTTTTTTATCAATATGTATGCTGTAGAAAAAATAAATTAAAAATTATGATAGTAATTTTTAAGAATCTTCTAGCTTACCCAACGCTAGTTGTTTGAAGTCTCATTACTATATTATATATTGGATTAGTTTCTATATAATGGCATGGTGAGCTATATTTAGTCAAACATAGTATATTTAGGTCAGTTTTTATTGTAATGGCAATGGTAGGTAATTTTATTTTTATATATTTTCTCCGATTAATGTGGGAATTTTTAGGCCTTGCAATCGAACACGAAGGCTCCGTTTGTTGGCCAAATAATAAGATATCTCAGTACACTGTGAGGCTACAACTTCTCTATTTTTTCCAGCATGGTGCTATGGTGTGCAAATATTTTTTGAAGCCTGTTTGGATCTTTTTTTATCATTGTTTATGTATGTAGAAAAAATGAATTAAAATTATGATCGTAATTTTTAAGAATCTTCGAGCTTACCCAACACTAGTTATTTGAAGTCTCATTGCTATGTTATATATTGTATTAGTTTCTATATAATGGCATGGTGAGCTATATTTAGTCAAACATAGTGATATTTTGAGTCAGTTTTTATTGTAATGGCAATGGTGGGTAATTTTATTTTTTTCATATTTTCTCCGATTAACGTGGGAATTTTTAGGCCTTGCGATCGAATGTGAATGTTCCGTTTGTCGGCCAAATAATAAGATATCTCAGTACACTGTGAGGCTACAACTTCTCTATTTTTTTCAGCGTGGTGCTATGGTGTGCAAATATTTTTTGAAGCCTGTTCGGATCTTTTTTATCATTGTTTATGCTTGTAGAAAAAATAAATTAAAAATTATGATCGTAATTTTTAAGAATCTTCTAGTTTACCCAATGCTAGTTGTTTGGAGTCTCATTACTATGTTAAATATTGGATTAATTTTTTTATAATGGCGTGGTGGACTATATTTAGTTAGACATAGAGATATTTTGGGTTGATTTTTTTATCATAATGACAGTGGTTGGATTAATTTCTTTATAATGGCATGGTGGGCTATATTTAGTCAGACACATGGCTATTTTGGGTCGATTTTTATCATAATAGCAGTGGTGAGTAATTTTAGTTTCTCTTATTTTCTCCGATTAACGTGGAAATTTTTAGACCCTGAGAGCGAATGTGGAGGCTCCATTAGCCAAATAATAAGATAATAGATATTACAAGTAGTTTACTAGATAAATAATTAAACTATTTGTCCAAATAATATGCATCCGTCCATTTATATTACACTATCTCTTAATTTTTTTCTTAATTTATAAAATGAAAGTGCATCACAACTTTGTTGGATATTCTAAGTTACATCTCATATGTTTAATAATTTTGATGATTTTATTTGCACAAAAATATATGCATGCCATTCCTCAAATATTTTTGATACTTTCACTACTTAACAAAACATATTCATGTTATTTATTATTATAAACATCAATCGGAATGAATTCATGTGCATCTTGAATAATAAATAGCTTTGCAATTGTAGGTCCCTCCCATGTTCTTGACAAAAAACAAATGTGCCTCACTATGGATTTATTAATTTTTATGTGAATGCATCCTGAACATTGAGCAAAAATAAAAAAAAATATATGCACACAGTGTGTACATCACAATGTTTGTTGGATATTTTTGGATACATCTCATATGCTCAACAATTTTGAAAATTTTTATCTGCACAAAAATATTTGCATATTATT
Organism: Panicum virgatum; assembly: GCF_016808335.1. Classification (NCBI taxonomy): domain Eukaryota; kingdom Viridiplantae; phylum Streptophyta; class Magnoliopsida; order Poales; family Poaceae; genus Panicum; species Panicum virgatum. The sequence continues at coordinate 47,378,145 of NC_053144.1, read as the reverse complement.
ATGATATTTTTTATTATTTAACAAAATGTATTCATGTTCTTTTTATTATCTATAGTGCATCAATCATGATAAATATATGTGCATCGCCAATGATAAATTGCTTTGAAATTTTATTAGCTAGGAGTATTGTACAATTATAAGTCCATCTAGTCTTATTGGAAAAGAAAATATGCTTATATGATCCATCTTTGTGCACCCTAACGTGGCACCCTCTCTCTCTCCCATGGCTACGGCAGGCTTCGGCTTCTATGCCTCTCTTCACCTGACTCGATTTTCGTGCCCTCTTCTAACGTAATCCTTTCTCTCCCTACCGCCGCCCCCCGTCCTCTCTCTCCCGTCTCTCCTTACATTAGCGGATCCAAAAATAAATTAGGAAGGGCTGATTTTTTTCTTGCTGCTCTTTTTTTCTCAAAAATGGAGGGCTAGAGGAGGCTCCATTGTTTCTAGGGATTAGGGATGCAACTATTAGTCCCACTTTTTTTGTCATTGGGTTGACCTAAAACTTAATAAAATAACTAGAGTGACATGCTACATAATTAATTTGAGAGAGGAAATAAACTAAAACGAAACACCAAAAACACCAATGGGCACTTACTTGCATCTCTTGTGGGGATGGCTGGAGCCCCCCTAGACCCACCATTGGATCCACCTATACATGTGTCATAAATCTATTGCTAAAAACTGCATATCTGACGGTCATCAAGATTGGAGCCGAGTTCGCGTTTCTCCTTCCCGCCAACAGCCTCAAAGCCGTATTTTGTTGGCTCCTCCGACGCTCCGCTACTACTGGTGCATTTATAATTGCTAAGAGCAAGATTAATAATACAGTCATCTGGACTGTAAGGATTATTGCAGTCTAACTTTTCAGCCCACTTGTATTGTAGTTAGCCTATCATCATTAATGAGAGGCCTACTTGTCTCTCTCACAGTCTTTTTTGGTTTTTGTGTCGAAGTTGGTTGTGAACTTGCAGCCGACTTCTCTTCTATGTTCTCTACCTCAGTATTTAGTCTGCTTACATACTGCTATAATACTCGCTCAAGAGAATTTTGAGCCTAAAATGGTGAAGCCGCATCCTATCCGTTGAAGACCGCATATCCGAGCCCGATAGCTTTGCCCACTTTTGCTCGCCATTAGGCAGGCCGCCCTCGGTGGCAAGTACCACCTGGCATGCAGCTGGTGGTGCCTTGACGGCGTACGGCTTAGCTGGTCGGCTGGAGCTGGAGTGAGTGACCGAGCGAATCCGTTCCGGGTCGACGTCGCGCGCGTGCCACCCACTTTATATCTAACCGCAGGTGACACGCTAGCTAGCCATAGCCATAGACGACGCTACCTGGGCCGATCTGCCGGAGCAGTGTAGCTGAAGGGGCAGCAAAATCCCCTGCCGCCACCTGCGCTCGTCAGCGGGTACGTATACCGGATCATCATCCGGATTTGAGCTCCACATCACCGTATATCGACCGATGAAGAAGTGTATGGGGGCATCGCTCGAACGCCCGGCGGGTGCCGGGGCGGTGGGGCGCAGCGGCGTGTGACCGGCGGCGCCGTACGCGCGGCGGTGTTTGGCGGAACAGAACGACGGAGCCACCAGCTGCGACATCGACAGCGAGGTGGCGTGCTCGCCGTCACCGTCCATCCATCGGTCTATCTGCTGCTGCTGCCTGTCCGCACCAGGTTGGCGATGCGACTTGCGCGCTTATCCACTTGGGCTTCCGCCTTTTCGGCCATGTTTGATTTTTCCGTGAAATTATTTTAACAAGAAGACGAATGCATGCATGCAGTACTCAATGAAATTTATTTATAAATTTTTTTACAGACGAGTATAATTTTTCAAATCGAATTTAATGAGCCAAGTTTCATCATAATTGGCTACAGTGATACTACAATAACTGTCCCTAATCACCTTCTAATCATACGGTTAAAGGTCTTATTAACTACATCACATGCTACAGTACCACAATTTTAAAAATTATTTTATAATTAGACTTTATTTAATACTTCTAATTAATGATTAAAGGGCGAAAAATTTTTATGAAAACTTTTTCACTCCCTAACCAAACATGGCCTTCGTTTCGGCTCCTGAGATTTCTGATGCACGAGCAGTCGAGCACGATCGGCGGCGCGGCTACTGGCTTGACTCCGGCGGGGGACGCAGATGCAGGGCAAAGAGGCCCTGTTTCAGCTCTCAGCTTTCGAGCGGGCCAGATACGGCCTACTCTCACATATATATAGCCGTGTCCCATATTGGCCCAATCTGAGTGGGGTATGCCCTCCTCCTCCTCCAGGTTAATGCGCGTGACCTCGAAGTATCTGTGTGTGCATCATCTTGCTGGCATCGATTTCTTTTTTCTTTTTTTCACGACTGTGTCAAGCATGTTTTCATTAAAAAGCTGCTGGCATCCACTTGTGACGAATGATGGAACAGAAAAAATTGTAGAAAGAACAGAAATAGAAATGGAGACTTCAAATACATTCAAAATTTACGAACATCCAGGGCTCTTCGCACTTGATTTTATAGGAGGAAAAAAGTCTATATCAACCCCCCACTTATGGGGTGGACTACATAACCTCCCAACCTATGAAACGGTCTATATCACTCCCTGACATTTTCAAAACCGATCAAATTATTCCCTAAAGCAGTTTCAAAAAGCCATCAACAACAACAACAACAACAACATAGCCTTTTTTTCCCAAGCAAATTGGGGTAGGCTATCGTAAATAAAAAAACATAAAATGAAAAATTTAATTGTGTTAGACTCTAAATGAGTAGATCTACATTGTGAATATATAATATGGTATGGTTTAGTACATTTTTTTACAGTTATGAAGAAAAGCATAGATTTAAAGCTACAGTAAAAAAATATATTAAAACATACCATATTATATGTTCACTATGTAGATCTACTCATTTAGAGTCTAACACAATTGGATTTTTTATTTTATAATTTTTTCTGTGATTTACTATGATTTTTCAAAACTGCTTTAGGGGGTAATTTGACCGGTTTTGGAAAGTTCAGGGGGTGATATAAACCGTTTCATAGTTTAGGGGGTTATGTAGTCCACCCCATAGGTAAGGGGGTGATATAGACTTTTTCCTTATATGAGAGATTATAAAATTTGAGACGCTGTAGAACCTAGACATATATCTCTCGCTTCATCGAAAATGATTTCAGGATGAACTGAACGTATCTTAACTGGTAAGGTTCCTTCTAATGGAACATGTCCACCAAAGTTCGAGTCCTCGACTCAGCACTAGTACTCGCATTTTCCTGAATTTAACCGGTGCTATTATTTCAGTGGTAGGCGACGTGCTCCTCGATAGCGAGGCGCTAGTAGTGACTTCGTCAAACTCAAGGATCTGCCGGCTCAGGAGGTGCTCATAGAGTTAGAGTTGCATGTGTGTATTTAGAAGAATGAGTGTGCGTGTGTGTATTTATAGAGACGAGTGTTTGTGCGTTTATGAATGTCTGCGTCTGTATTATCTATATTATGTTTAAAAAAAAATGATTTCAGGGACTCGAGAGCTAGTCGCCACAGCCCACAAGTCCTCCCCATACGCGGGTACGCCCACTCGGCATGCCACTACGATCGCAGCGAAGGTACCATCGGTCGCCATCACCGTACCCCGATTCTAAAAAATCTCCAGGCTTTTTATCACCCGCTTTCTGAAAGTCCGGGTACCACAGTACACTTCGCTAGTTCATGTTCGCTCCATCCAGGGTTTTATTTCCCGACCAGTAACCGGTAACCGCCGGGCTCCGGTTTCGGTTTACCGGACCGGTTTGACCGGTTACTAGTCGGAACCGGTTGAATTCAAATTCAAATTTAAATAAATTCAAAAGCTCCCGTGCAACCGGTTCCGACCGGTTTACCGGCCGGTTTTACCAGTTTACCGGTCGGTTTGACCGGTTTGAATTCAAATCCAAATTCAAAAGCTCCCGTGCAACCGGTTTACCGGCCGATTTGACCAGTTTACCGGCCGGTTTGACCGGTTTGACTGGTGGGCCTTAATGGCCGGCCCATTTTTTTCTTTTTCTTTTTTGATTTAACTTTAAATCCCCGCAAACTATACTAAATGAACGAATTTTTGAGAAAATTTAATACCATTAGATTCATCGCAACTTGAAGTATTTTTAGGAATTTTTCATTTTTTGAATTTAAATTTAAAATTTGAATTTTGGCCGGTTGCGTACCGGCCGAAACCGGAACCGGTCCGGACCGGTTACCGTAACCGGTTAAACCGGACCGGTTCCCACTGGTAAGGTTAACTCTGGCTGCATCATGGTCCCATGAACATCCGATCCTGTACTGCAATCTGCATTCCAGGACAAGCTGTCGATCGATCCGATCGCCCTTTTTTTTTCAGGTTCCATCCTGACGAAAATTTTCAATCCGGGGGCATGATTTTTTTTTTGAAAAACCCCGGGGGCATGATGGAAGCCATGGAAAAACAAGAAAGAATTCGTTCACACAGCCACTGACTGACCGACGACAGACAACCGTGTCGCGGAAAAGAAGATCGACGAAGGTCTTTCGAAAAAAAAAAAGATCGACGAAGAAACACTCGTGCACAGGACAGGGAGAGCTAATGACCCCAAGAGGGAAACGTTAGTGCTGGCACACGCCCCGGCCGCGGCCGGCAACGAGGGGCTATAGCCGTCTGCTTCTTCTGTTAACTCGATCCATCTCCCAGCAAGTGCTGCGTGCGCCGGAACGCATTAGCGTCAAGCGAGCCCCGATCGGATCGGCCGAGGCGATCGATGATGGTGTCGCGGATCACGCGCGCGATCGAGCTTTCCTGGCCCAGCTGCCGCAGAGGGCAGATGCATCGACCACGTTTTTCTGAGCACTGATCGAGCAATTGTAGAAGGCATTCGTTCAGGTATTCGGCTGCTATGGATCTGTCCTAGCTAGTAGTACTATCTAATAGCAAGGCTACTACCGGGCATTCTGGATGAAGAGGCAACAGGTTTCTGCCACCACTGAGGAGAATGTAGCAAGTGGTGACTGCTCTCTTTTCTGGTAGCTCCGATCCCTGCTTTACCACAGAAAACTCCAAAGGGCCGGATTAAAGCAATAAAGTTAAAGGGTGCCTATTCTAGTATTTTTTCACTTTAGGAATTAGTTGGACATGAAAGCCACACTTGACGAATGCAGCTGCAGGGGCAGGGTCAGTGGCCAGACCAAAGTGACAAAAGGGGCTAGCAAGTTCAGCAATTTCACATGAATAAATAAACAGAAAGCGTGAATTGTTTGGGATAAGGCATTGAACAAGAGGGGGCAACTCTCCCAAATGGGGATGGCACTCGCAGCAAGCCATGACAATAATATATCAAACGTGGCAAAAAGCTCAGCACACCAATTTGAAAAACGGAAAGGGAAAGAAGGCAGCATGCCAGCATCTAGTAGAGGTAGAGAGCTAGCTTGATTTACAATGCACATCGATCTCAGGAGTCAAACATCTAATTAGCCTAACAAACCATGGATCCAATCCACCACCCAGGCAGCAGCCAAGATTTTTTACAGCACGCCACGCTCAGCTAGTGATCCTGCAAAGCACTAAGCATGTCGCCTCGCCTCCCTCAAGAGATGGCGACGTCGCACGGCACGCTCTGGAACGACCGCGCCGCCGACGGCGACAGACCGACGACCACGGGCGAGCAGAAGGCCTCCAGGCCGTAGTGCCTGGACCTGACGCCGGCGACCTTGAACTGGGCGCGCGCGCGCATCCGGACGTCGACGCCCACCGCGCCGCCCGCCGCGAGGTCGTGCCGCAGCTCCCGCGCGGCCTGCTCCCCGACGGGCGCCGACCGCGCCACGGCGCGCACGCCCAGCCGCGTCTCGTTGCGCGGCGGCTGCCGGAACGCCGGCGCGTCCTGCAGCGCCAGCTGCGCGTAGGACTCGCCGGAGAGCACTCGGAACTCCACCCACTCGTACAGGATGGACACGCGCCGGTTCGGGTTGCGCGCCGCCAGGGTGAGGTAGAACGTCGCGTTGACCGTGGCGGCGCCCGGCGGCGGCGTGACGTTGAAGTGGCGCACGGCGGCGTGGGTCACGGCGTAGTCTATGGGCTTCGGCCGGACCACCAGCCAGAAGATGAGCACGGCGAGCCCCGCGAGGAGGACGGTGACCACCATCGACGCGACGATGCAGCGGAGCACGGCCACCCGCCGGGCGTGCCCGCTGTGCGCGACGCCCCCTCGCGCCGCCGCCGGCATTGTTGCGTTCGCTGCTGCCGCTAGCTAGCTTTACCTGGCGAGGATGTGGCAGTTGCTGCTGCTGCGCATGCCGTCGGTCACGTCTGCGGCGGCCTTGTATAGAGGACGAGATTATCCGAGGAGTGTATAGGTGTGGACACTCCATGTGCAGGAGGCTTTCTTGGCGGGAAAAGAATCAAAGATGAAAAGAGATGGCCACAGCCCACAGGCCACTGCTGATGGCTGAGGTGGGTGCTTCGAAAGCCGTGCTCTGACGCGCTGCTTTTGCTTTCGGTTCGTCCTTTGACTCCCAGCGGAAGTATTCGCATTCCTCTGCGCACTGCAGGAATTTCGATAGTTCAGCGATTATACGTGACAGCCTGCTGACAAGCCGTGCTGGGCTCTCCTGTGCTAAGAAATCTAGTGCTACTACCCGTCGTTTAAAGATGAAGTTTTGGATAAAAGAAAGAACTTGTTTCATAAATATATCTGTTTTATTTGTCTGAATGAACGTCATCTTTTAATGACTAGAGGAACTATTAGAAATGCAGAAAATGCTCTTAGCCCACGCATGCTCATTGAATTCTAACATCACGGATGACATTCGGTTCTAATCTGATCCAATCTTTATCTTTACCTATTTATAATGCACGCAATGTTTCCACCAGAAATTTTAATTTGGCCCAGCATGTACCACCGGCAGGTGGACCCGAAACGTTTATAATTAGAACCAAACGACAACACTATATTGAACCCAGACGGATTTGATTACAATGAGAACGTGGAAGACAACAAAATTCGTGTAAAAGGAAACTTAAAATCAGCCATGATGACCTGTACGAGATCTTTGACCATGGCAACGCCCCGGCATGTTTGCTAGTCATAGCAAATTTTGAGAACAATATCATTTTCAGGCTTTTTTTCCTCTAAACTTTGAACACGAGCTGTTCTAAATGGAACACGTGCAATTGAGCAAAAGGAAACTATAGAAATGACACCTCCTATGACTGATGGAAATTAAAGAATCGATCGCTACTACTCCATCCGTTATAAATTATAATTCGTTTGATTTTTTCTACCACAAGTTTGACCATTCACATTATTTAAAAAAAATTGTGCAAACATAGTCAAATTGAAGTCATTCTTGAAGAACATGTATTAATAAAGCAAACCACAATAAAAAGTGATATTTTGCATAATTTTTTGAATAAGACGAGTGGTCCAACTTGGAGTCAAAAGGGTCAAACGAATTATAGTGTGGAATGGAGGGAGTAACAAATGATGAATTGAAAAAACATACATCCAATAGCTTCACTCAGAGTCGTTACTCCTCGAGAGTTTCAATGGAAATTAAACTGTTACAGTAATTCATTTGGATAAATGTTAGAGAAAATCCTGATTACATATGCCAAAATTTACAGCCAAGCGCGATCAAGCGGGTGGCTGAAAATTGCTGGCGGGTCTCTAAGGCCATGCATGTTTGGGCACAACAACACACAAAAGTGGCATGCTTTCCACTTTCACAACGCCTTGTACTCAAAATCCAAACCCAACCTTGAGGGAAGTGGCGTTGTATACCTAAAGGTCCAACCATGCATACGGAGTTCACCATACATGCTTCATCGTTTTCGTTTCCCAGCTAATGATACTAGTAGTATACCTAGAGATGGGAGAGAAGCACGAGACGCAAACGAAAGAAGTGGCACGCGCACTTGGCCAACCAATTGGATACTAGCGAGCACATCACTAGCTAGCTCATCAGCCTCACCTAGAGCTAGCTAACTAATGCTAACCTGCTGGCGTGAGGTGCAGAAACTGACTGCAGGCTCTCGCGTCCCGTACGGGGCAAAACAAAGCGCGCGTGGTAGAAATTGATCGAATTAGTCAGGTAACACGCATACATGCTGCACTGTAAAGCCCGTGCTAACCAAGTAGACTGTCAGTCGAGATAAAAAGTTTTTGCTACCCCAGCATGTCACAGCCCAGAGAAAAAAAAGAAGAAAGAAGAAAAAAATCCCTCGCCAGGCCCACCTGTCAGTCTCATCTTCCTCTCCTCCTCCCTGCTCTGCCGCGGCACACACGCGTCGTCCCGCCGCCGGCCATCCTGGGGACACGCGCCGGCCATACTCGGGCACCGCGCACGTGTTCTTATCCGCGCCGAGTCCGCCCCCTCGCCCCCTCTCCTTATCCGCGCCCGGCCGGCCCCCGCTCCCCCTCAAACCCTAGCCCCAAACCACCATGGCCGCCGCCCCCGAGCTTCGCCGCCGCCGTGATTTGCCGTCGCCGGTGAGGTGCTCCCCAATCTAGTGTGCGCACCACCTAGCCCTCCCCATCCTCGACCGGTTTGGGCCCTCACCCGGCCTCCTCCCCCTCCCTGCTGGGCTCTCGGCGGAGCTCGCTGTCCGCCACCGCCCAACTCCGCCGCGCCGCCCATCCGTCGCCGCTCCTCGCCTGCGCCGCCGCCGGTGAGGCTCGCCGCCATCCCCTCCACCCCGTTCACGCCTCCCCCTGCCTCGCTCCGGCTTCGCTTCGCCGTGCCGCCTCGCGCCGCCGCTCGCCGTCGCCGTGGCCGCGCCCACACCGCGGTCAAGGCCGGCTTTGCCTTGACCCGGCCTGGGTGGGCCGCTGGACCGTGGGCCCCGCTTGTCGGCCTCTGGGCCGGCTCTGCGGGGTAGATATAGCAATTTTGCTAGGATTTGTGATATTTATTTTGTCTGCAAACTTGAAAAGTGCGTAGAAAATCGTACCGATCTCGGAAAAATACGAAACTGGTTTTGTTGGATTCGTATCGCTGAGATCTACTTAGAAAAAATGTTGTTTTGTATGTTTCACTGCATTTTGTTAGGGTTTTAGTGTGTTTCCGTTTAATCTATCTGAAAATGGTTTAGGGTAGAACTTCTTGCTAGAAAGTGACAAAATGGCAAAACTAGTTTTGTTAGCCTTGAGTTTATGCCTAGTATCTATGCTAATTTTTTTAGTCTTGTTTAGTTAAGTTTGCAAGCCTTTTCCGAATTTACTTGCTTAGAGTGGCTGAAAATTTATCTATTTATGATTAATTATAGGAAAATCCTTTTACTGCAAATCCAATTTTCTTGAGTTCCTTGTAATGTTCTCTGCATGGTCATTTTAAATGGTGATTTATGCTTGCTGTATAAGTTCATTTCTTAATTCTTGCATCGCATTCATGCATTATAGTGACCGAGCCATCGGAGGTCGAACCCGTGGAGCCCACCGAGTCCGTTGAGCCAGAACCCGAAGTCCCGTTCGTGGTCGAACCCGAAGTTAACCAAGGCAAGCAGCTAAGCATAATTCCTTGCACCTATCTAATTTGACTAGCTTAGTTATCTCACTTGGGTAATGTTGGGTTATATATATTATGTATGTATTGCATTCTTGTACCTACTTTGATGCACTATCCTTCCTTGAATTGTTCAACCATGTCCTTGTCACATTTTAGTTAGATACTCACTTAACTTGACTAGATGCTGAGCTATACTTAGAATAATCTTTTCGCTTACTAAAAAGGATAGTATGGAGTATGACACTTACCGGTTACCCTTGATCGCACGGGTTCGGTTTAGTGGTAAGGGTTTGGTAGTATTGAGATTCGAGCGGAATGGTAGGGACTAGAGAATGAAGTCATATGTGCATAGTCCGCTTGGATCGATTAAGGACCGAGTGGATGCCATCGGCCTTGAGCACCTTTCCGTGCTACCACATATCCAATATAATGGTACGGATGAGCCAATTACTTTCTTTGACTTGATCATTGATGTGCAGTCCTAGATACGTGGCTACGGGCTATGCAGAGAGGCTTAGTGTGTCCCCAGGTGGACCTATGTGTAGGAAAGTTTAGAGATGTCCCTGGTGGAACTAAGTCTCTACTCGTAAGTTAGGTGTGAGGTTCAATGATCGAGCCTTGTTGGGAACGGTTGACGCGAGTACCCCTTATCCAACTTTGGCCGGTTGGGTGAGTCGCATGGTCCTTGCGTCGTGTGGGTAAAGTAGTACACCCTTGCAAGGTTATAAACAATTCGAATTGCCGCGCTCTCGGATATGAGCAAGCTCTTGGTTCGCCGAATTCCTCTTAGAGAGTTCCGGTATTGTTGGTGTTGGATTCATGTCTTATCAATGATCTATTGAATGTTAGGTTACTCTTTTAATCAACTAAAATTATTTGGGGGTTTCGGGCAACACTAATTAATTTTGCTAGGAGATATTCTAGAAAGCTCATGCTTATGTAATAATTACTTACCCTTTTTACTTGAGCCTGGCATGATCCTTGTTTATTTAATCGCGTAAGTCTTGCGGAGTACATTTGTACTCAGGTTGCTTTCTAAACCTAGTTGCAGGTGAGCTGGAAGTGGTGTTCGGCCACTTCTACCCCGCTGATCCAAATGCGGGGGAGGAGTAGGTCGTTGTGGTTGAGATGATGTCCTTGAGCAAGGCATCATCATCTTAGTATGTCTTTATCGTAACCGAGCTCTGTGAGAGCATGTAAATATAATAATCTTTAAGTTTCAGTTTAATATGGCTTTCGTGAGCCCAAGGCTTGTAATGGAAGTTAGTTGAACCCTCCTATTTTGGACTTGTTATGTTAAGTTTCGAACTCTGGTAATGTAAAACTGTTCTTTGTGTAGTGTTGGCGATGTATTCGAGTGTAAACGGTATATGCATATGCTGATTCTGGGTGTATATTGGAGCACATACCGGGACTACCGGATTTGATATTATTTTGGATGAATGACATGTCGGTTATTCGTGTTTCTAGATGTGGGATAACACGTGGCACGCTCTCCGGCAAGCACGTGTTAACTCTCATCTGGATGATAATGACTGACGGTTCGTTTAAAATAGTATCAAGTTGGGCGGTTCTCACACAACAGGCCAGCTAGGGATATGGTAGGGCTTCAGTCCGTGTCAGCTGTTTTATTTGTTTCAAATCGATCACGATCCGATTAGTCAGTCTGCAGCAATGCGCTGCCTTGCAGGTAATTGGCTGCTAGAGCTCTCTCACCTAATCTTTGCACTATGAGAGCAATTAGGACTTAGGTTACTACTAAAGGTTCGGTTAGTACTAATCTAATACGACTGATTGGACTTGTCTTTTGCTCCTAGAAGGACAAGTATGATTGCCTGGGACAGTCAATTTTCTAGTTTCAAACTTAGGACATGCTGTGCGTAAAAAAAAAACTGAATGTTCCAACTTGTCTCGGTGTGGTCAAGTACTTGCTTCATCCACGCATGCAACGTTCGACCTCGATCAACCTTCCTCATCCATGAAGCCTTGGAGAGAGAGAGACAGAGAACAGAATAGGGTAGCCCATGAAGTAGCGCAGATGGCCAAACGTATTCGGCATTACGCAGTCTGGAGAAAGCATAGTCTTTTTGTGTTGAGCATATCATTGCTCAGGATATATAGCTGGTTCCCGCAACCCTTAATAAAGCTCTCCCGGTTCAAAAGAAAGAAAAAAAACAGTCCCATACATTTATATGTTACCGTTGTGATTCGGGGATGCAATGCAAGTCAGCAAGTGTTGTCTCCTCTAGCGTCATATGGGTCAACCCAAAACTCATTTAATCGAACTAACTAATCCGGGTTTCAGAACAATTTAAATTGGATAAAAGTGAACTAACTGAGTCTCACTCTCACGGCTACTCTTTGGTATGGTCACTTATATATTACATCCTTGTTAGTACTTAGTACTACTCCCTCCATTCCAAATTATAATTTATTTGATTTTTTTGACCTCAAATTTGATGACTCGTCTTATTAAAAATTTGTGTAAAATATCACTTCATTTATTGTGAGTTGATTTATTAATAAAAATTATTTAAAAATAATTTAAATTTGACTATATTTGAGCAAATATTTTTAATAAGACCAGTAGTCAAATTTAGGATGAAAACGAATTATAATTTGGAACGAAGGGAGTAGTGATTAATGGAATGGGTCAAGCATGCATCGGACTAGATCTTGATCAAGATTTGATGGATTCACCAGGCCAAGCACGATTGCTCAGTTGATAGAAAAGTGGAGTATATAATTTGATGAAGGGAACATCGCACGTCGAAACAACACAAATAAAGCTGCACTTATGGTGTTAAAAAAATAAAAAATAAAGCTGCACTTATGTAGAGCCCATTTTTTTTTGCGAGTACAAGCCCCTTTTCTGGCCGTCAGCACAACGGCTGTCTCTTGCCTGTATAATTTCCTTCTTGTAAATCGATGAGCCCGGGAAGAGACGCCCTGCATATTGTGGTGCTTGCTCAGTGGCTTGTAACGTGTCAGTGTGACCCTGCCCTGGATCAGATTGCATGCCGTTGAGATCCATTGGCACATTTCTAGAGCAGCAGGCCCCTATAATGCCCTGTCGCTTTGCCTGATCAATTTTAACTTATCCTACTTTTTACCCCCTCCCCTTACGTCCACAAATTTGCTGTCAATGTTGGCGGAACATGTGATCAGAAACCTTCCTTCTCCAGCATGCAGTACATCTAAACAAATTTCTGAACGGAAGAGGATAACCGAAAAGTGACTGGAGTATTATTTTGGCTGCTGTCTTTGCTGTCCAGTGCCAGAGGTACGAGACAACGCCCGCGGCTAATTTGGATACTACTTTAATCTTCTTCGCTTGGGATGTAATCATGCACTAATCTCCTTTCCATGCATGTGTTGACGGCTGGGCATTGGCCATTGCTCTGTTCCTGATGTGATGGTGAGGTGGTAGGTGCCGTATGAATCAACATATATATATGATGTTGGATAGTAAAATTACACTTGGACCATTCTATATATAAAATATATGATAGTTTAAACAAAGGTCACTACTGAATAAGTGAATATTATTGAAGCATTTTTCATGATAAATTGAGTAGCATACCAACATTTATCATACATTGTCAATCTAAACAACTCCTAATATCTTAATATGTTAATCCAAAAGCGACATGTATTTTGAATGGGATGAAGTAGCACTGTACCATGGTGCCGAGTTGTGCTAGAGGTGTTGGCTAGCCGGCTAGCCGCCTTAGCTAGTGCTTGTAGCACCCAACTCTGTCCCTGAAATATATAGCGCTAGTGCCGGCACAAAGGAAAGGACAAGCAGCCCTATAGGTGTAAAATATGCCCCCTTTCCATTTCAGTTCCTACATATATATGTTTACATGAAAAGGGTGAATGGACATATATGTATGCTTCCTAAGTCGTCGTAACATGTTTGTGTGTCGGATTAGCACCCAAAGTTTAGTTAGTACTACAAGCAGCAGCAACACAAATGGCCAGTTGGGGAGGATATCATCACCACCTTTTATAAGTATCTGAAGAAGTCGTGGCACTGGGCAGTGCCTCTACACTCTTTTCTGTACTTGCTTTCTCTTGAGCCAAACGCCTTTTTCTTGTATTCCCTCCATCCCAAAGTAATTGTTATTTAGCATTCAAATTTTATCTCACAAAAAATATCATTTTAGCTTGTAATGAGATCCATCTAATTAAAGCGATACTAAGTACCAAGAAAATACTATATAGAAAAACGCATAGAGCTAAACAAATATTTAGTAGATGTTACTTTTCTAGTTTCAATGTATATGCATTCATTGAGGATCTAGAAAACCAAATAAATAATACGGTTTTCAATAACAACTGCTACAAGTAATTAAGGATAACAAAGACATTTCTTACATTGAGTAATGTGTCTAAATTTTCTAAAACAATACTTATTTTGAGACAGAGGGAGTAAAATCAAAATATCTAGCGACTCCTTTTGTTTACTCTCCAATAAAAAACCACTGGGTGAAAAGCCACCGGGTCCCCTTTTTTATGTTATCATGAAATGGCTACCTTTTTTGTTTTTGAAGAAAATGAAATGGCTACCTTAGGCTGAACTCTGAACAAACTTTTGATCTTAATCGAATAGCTCACGCCAGGAGCCACAATTATGTCATGGATGACCAGTTGACCGCTAGGCACAGCTAGTAGCTAGCAAAATGTTCAAACAATGAGCATGCATGCAACTGCACCCCAAATTAAAGCATCGGCCACTATACACATGCGTATCACAGAATCGTTGGCTGTTGTAGCTTGGGCAACCAAAAGCACGCAACTGATATCAATCAGGCTCAAATCTTAATCATATCCCGAAGCCTACGATGCTGATGCTTACCTAAAGCAAGAGGGCACCACCACACCAAGTTGATCGATCAGCACTCTAATGACACTTGTATTACTAAGGCCTGACCTGAAATTAGCACTAAGAAGGTTCAGAGTATTTTATATATGTTGACAGCGCGATGGCACACAGATGAATCCACTGTCAGGTTCGGCCTACGTGTACACAGGGCCCACAAAGGCACCCAAAGGATATCTGTATTCCACGTGTGGCAGCATGGGATCGCAGGGCAAAATCCTCTTGACGGATGAGGTGTCACACGTGTAGTCAACTCTACTCTTACCAGACTGTAGTGTACTCTGTACTACGTAGAGAGGATGTCGAGCTAGTAGTAGTAATTTAGCACGCCCGATGTGAAGTTAGCTAGTACGTACAACGTACTAGCTTATGTAGCAAGTGCGTGCTTACATATATGCAGTGCGGATCATTTGCTGGTCTCGTTGAATTTGACATGGCGTTTTTTTTTGCGAGAAAATTTGACATGGCGTTGTGCCGTGTAATTAAGCAGCTTGCTGCAGCTACCTCCCTAGCTAGCTCCTCCAAGATATTTGACGTCAGCTGCCTGGAAAGTGTCTTCCCTCTGCACTACTTAAACCTCAGGTGAGCACCCCTCTGCTTCATCAGAGCAGAGAGAGAGAGAGCTCCAGTAGCTCGAGTGAGAGAGCAAGAGGCGTCACTAGACTAGCAGCTCTCTGGAGCGAGAGACCACCGATCGAGATCGTGAGATCAAGCAGCTAGCCATGACGACTGAGCTGGCGCCTCTGCCCAAGGTGGTGCTGGGCTCGCTGTCGTTCGGGGTGTTCTGGATGCTGGCGGTGTTCCCGTCGGTGCCGTTCCTGCCGATCGGGCGCACGGCGGGGGCGCTGCTGGGCGCGGTGCTCATGATCGTGTTCCACGTGATCGGCCCCGACGACGCGTACGCCTCCATCGACCTCCCCATCCTGGGCCTGCTCTTCGCCACCATGGTGGTGGGAGGCTACCTCAAGGGCGCCGGCATGTTCGGGCACCTGGGCGCGCTGCTGGCGTGGCGCAGCCGGGGCGGCCGCGACCTGCTCTGCCGCGTCTGCGTCGTCACCGCGCTCGCCAGCGCGCTCTTCACCAACGACACCTGCTGCGTCGTGCTCACCGAGTTCGTGCTCGAGCTCGCCGCCGAGCGCAACCTCCCCGCCAAGCCCTTCCTACTGGCGCTCGCCACCAGCGCCAACATCGGGTCCAGCGCCACGCCCATCGGCAACCCGCAGAACCTGGTCATCGCCTTCAACAGCAGGATCACCTTCCTCCGCTTCCTCTTCGGCATCCTGCCGGCCATGCTCGCCGGGATGGCCGTCAACACCGTCATGCTGCTCTGCATGTACTGGAAGGAACTCGAGGGCGCAAGCCCCGACGAGGTGGGCGCCGGGAAGGAGATGGAGGCCGTCGAGGAGGGGCGGTCGCCGGCCTCCTCGGTGCTCTCGCTCAAGTGCGGCGCCAGCCCCGCCCTGCGCCATCGCCAGAACGGCAACGGCAACGGCAACGCCGGCCACGACGACGCGGACTCGGTGATGTCGGAGAACATCTCGACCAAGCACCGGTGGTTCATGCAGTGCTCGGAGCAGCGGCGGAAGCTGTTCCTCAAGAGCTTCGCGTACGTGGTCACCGTCGGCATGCTCGTCGCCTACATGCTCGGGCTCAACATGTCGTGGACGGCCATCGCCACCGCCATCGCGCTCGTCGTCGTCGACTTCCGCGACGCCGAGCCGTGCCTCGACAAGGTACGCAACGCTCCTTTAATTTGTCCCATCACGCTAGCTAGCTAGCTGATAAGCTGCTAGCTAGAGGCCGGAATGGGAGAGTGACACGCGGTGGGCATGCACGTCTTGCTCATGTAGGGGCCGGGTCTGATGATCTCTGCTAGCTGCAGGTGTCCTACTCGCTGCTGGTCTTCTTCTCGGGTATGTTCGTGACGGTGAGCGGGTTCAACAAGACGGGGCTCCCGGGGGCCATCTGGAACTTCATGGCTCCCTACGCCAAGATCAACCACGTCAGCGGCGTCACCGTGCTCTCCCTCATCATCCTGCTCCTCTCCAACCTCGCCTCCAACGTGCCAACTGGTAAATTAACACTAGTCCGTACAGTATTAATTAGTTTTGTTTTGTCTGAAAGTGTGTCGAGACCAGCTCGTTAAGCACTAATGTTCGTCGCTTGTTTCCTTTTGACACGCACAATTGACATACTACTCTACTCAGTGCTGCTGATGGGGGACGAGGTGGCGGCGTCCGCGGCGACGATCTCGGCGGCGGCGGTGACGCGGTCGTGGCTGCTGCTGGCGTGGGTGAGCACGGTGGCGGGCAACCTGTCGCTGCTGGGGTCGGCGGCGAACCTGATCGTGTGCGAGCAGGCGCGCCGCGCGCCGCGCAACGCCCACGACCTCACCTTCTGGAGCCACGTCGTGTTCGGCGTCCCGTCCACGCTCGTCGTCACCGCCATCGGCATACCGCTCATCGGCAAGCTCAGCATCTAGTAGTACTAGCAGCATCTAGTAGTACTAGCATATCGATCGATCCCATCCCATGCATGGAATCGAAAGGAAAGCTTCAAGCCCCTTCAACAGCGTCGTCGTCATGCCATGGCGACCGGCCGGTCGACGAGCTGAGCAAAAACTAAGGCAATCAAAGCCGCGCACCATCATGCATGCCTCTCAAGAGTGTGCGATTATTGATTACTGCATCTTCCTATTTCAAGTCTCAAAAGTATCATAGATTTGCTGTATAGCTTTACTGTCCCTGCTCTGAGACAACAGGCCAGACTAGTAGAGCATCCAGTAATGTCGTCAGATGTTAAGAAAGATGCAGCAATGTGCTAATAATTAATCAACCTTCAACTACAAAACCGAATAAAGAGGCCATCAAACTATGGAAATCGGGCCTTGGCCCTTAAGGTGGTTTCAAGGATGGTTTTTGTATTAAAAAATAAATAAATAATCTAAATAGATCTAAAAACTAAAACTAATTCATTTGAATCAGAAAAATATAAAGCTAGTACCAATTTTTTTCTAAAAATATAAACTATCTATTATTGCTCAATTTTAATCTTAGTTATTCAAAAATAATAGGCATAACTCTACAAGTAGCCAAATATTATGAACATGAGAAAATGGATCTGAATAACTGACAAATATCGTGCCAATAGATAGTTGCATCTTTAGTAAACTTTTGATACCCATTTCATATTTTTTACTTAAAATGAATTACTTATAAATTTTTAGTTTTAGTTTGAATATTTTAATTCTCACAAAATACAAAACCACCTTCAAAACCATCTAAGGAGCCAAATTTGCCCAGTTTCAACAATTCAATGGCCTCTTTTTTTCGGTTTCGTAGTAGAAGGTTGAAAATCGAACTTTTGTGATAGTTCGAGGGTGTAACTCAGACTCTTCCCTAGATTCTACCATATTGATGGTGAGCTGTTTATTATTTTGTGATAATATTTAGATTTTTTCTATTTTTCTTATTTAGATTTTTCTTATTTTCCCTTATGTTTACTCTTTGCTTCATGCTAAGGAGATAAAAAAATGCATGTGTTGTCTCATTCGGGAAAATAAAGTTCATGTGTTGTTGTGTCTTTGGAACAAATGCATGTCGTCTTTTTGAAACAGAAATCATTAGTGAAGCTTATTGAACTCACGGTGGCATAGTTAATATTTTCTATATCCTAATATTGTTTATCAAGATGTGCTCATGCACGAGCTAGTAATTTTAAGACATCGCAACTGATAGAAATTTATGTGTAACTGTGGGACAACAGCTAATTTTCAAAAACGCTTTACTTTTATGCTCTCTCTCATTTGTTCACATTAATGCAAATCAAATAGATCTATTCTTATATTTATCTGGTTTTGGTATGCTTTAGTCTTTTGAGTCATTGACAGTAAAAACTAATCCTAGCAAGATGCTGGCGGTAAAAAATTGGAAGGCTGATTGGTGCAGCATCTATTATCTTATTATTTTGCCAACAAACGGAGTCTCCACATTCGCTCTCAAGGTATAGAAATTTCCACATTAATTAGAGAAAATAGAAAAAATTAAATTACCCACTACTACCATTATAATAAAATTAGTCAAAAATATCCTTTATCTTATTAGCCAGGCTCACCAACCAATTTACATAACGTGCATGGGCAACAAACGGAACCCCCAGATTTACTTTTTTTAAAAAAAAATCTAAACAGAACCAACTTATCTTATTAGCCACATGAATACAGGAATCGGTTACGTCAACATCATGTTTCCACAGTAATGATACGAAAAGGGTGAAGATAAGGTTGAGTTTTTATTTTGCCCCTTGTCTGTTTAATATTTATATTTTAGTCCTTAGAATTTCTATTTCCTCACATTCTAATCTCTACAATTTCCATTTCCTCACACTTTAGTCCCTAGAGAGGTATCAAAAAAAGTTTTAATTGAAGATGGTAGTTTCAAGTAGATGAATAAAATATATAGAGTATGACAAGTGCGGAATAAATTGGTATAGAGGAGAGAATCTCGATGACTAGAGCAGAATATTTATTTTAGAGGATGGATTTAGAGTACGACGAGTGCAGATAGCCTAAGGTAATAAAAGACAAGAACAAATTGAACGGGACATAGATAAGGCTGATAAGGTAATTAAGGTCATTTATCTACCTCATGCGAACTGTCCTCGCTATTTTATTAACATTGTTTTTGAGTTTACACATACCCTCAATAAACAACTTTGTGTACTACTTTTATCTACAAAATGTCAAAACAAATTAAAATTTGAAAATTACATGTAAGAAATATAGTTTGTACTCAAAGCTTAAAAAGCACAAAGTTAGAATACAAAATAAAGGATGTAATCTTATATAATATTTAGCCGCACAAATGCGCAGGTGGCCCACCTAGTTCAAATAAATTTGGACATTCTAATAATGCATATGTAGCCGGACAGGATAAATGAAGGGTAATTTATACATTTAATTGCTCTCTTTAATCTGCCGGCGAAAGCCTGCGGTGGAGGCCTGGAGGGAGAGCATTAGCATTTTGCCCTCTCAAAGGAGAATCTTTTTACATATGGTCTTTTGGCTAAGGAGATTATTTTTTTTAAAAAAATGTACGTGTGGTCTCTTTCAATTGCTTTTTGGCATTAGTGCTTAGTGGAGTTTACACCAACGTCGTAAAGGGGAGACTACACCATCGTCTTAATCTTAAAAGATGCTAAAGGATTTACGTATGTGTGTGGACGTTTGGTGTTGATGAAATATCTAAATCCCATACTGAAAATCACGGTCACGCCAATGGATCGAACGTCGTAATAGCTCCAGCTCCTCAAAGCCACTTGCATAAAAGGGAGATCGCTGGTCTGTCTAGCTGGTCCTTTCTAACCAGCTATCTAGCATTCCACTCGTTTCTCATGTCCTTCTAAGTACTTCTAATAGACCATGTTATTCAATGACACATAAGATTTTTGCTAATACGAAGAGAGAGCGAAGAAGAGAATAGTGCAGTACAAGCCTCAAAAGGGGTATGACATTACAGGCGAACCCTCTAGGACTTAAAATGACAAATTTCTTTAAGTTTCTTGTTCATAGTCTAACTGGATGTCATTGACTATTACGTATTGTGTTGCCGTTGTGTTATTCTGTATGAACATAGGAAAATGATTTTCTTCACAAAAGGCATGATGTTTAGCCACAATAACTATTCATTTCAGTTCTTCAAATTTCCTGAATTATAAGACAGTATGGTGGTTTGAATTTTAAATTTTGAATCAAGATTGAGACATTTTGATTCATAGCAGTAAATACACCAGCCGGTAACAAACATCCGGAAGAGCTATGTAAGCATTAATTAAGTACAACAATATGTGCATCACTCGCGTTCAGGCAATTCAAGCACTTATTAGCTTGATCAAGAAGACACTGTCTGCAAGCTGAACTGCCATAGCTTCTTGGCCAACTCAGCATCTGAAGCTTGCAAGCTCGGGCTGGATATGTTACAATCGGCGAAGTACTTTCCACTTATCCCTTTCACTTGAGGATGCAAAGCCACATAGCATGTCGTTGCGGCACCCTTCACCAAAGATAAATAATGAGTTAATTAGGGTCAATCCATGTTCCGGCAACAAGGCGGCAGGAAAATAAGAGGTGAAGGCCTACCTGTTCTACTCTTCTACACATGATCCTTCCAATGGTGTTCAAAAACGCTGTAACAATAGTGGGAACAGTCACAAATTAAACATCGTTACAACCGGAGCTCCATGCTACATGCCAGAAATTATTTGATACTGTATCTGAATGTATAGGATGCCCTTTTGTGGTTTTCAAATTAAACAATAACATGGATCGTTAGGATTGAGAAAAGAGTACTACCAGCGACAATAGTCCTGCCCCTGAAAAGGTTAGTCGCGATGACACCAGGATGAACAGCATTGGCCGAAATATTCACTCCTTCCTCCTGTTCCATGAAGATAACTCCTTATGTTATTAGCCAGATCATGCATCCATATAACAACCTCTATTCAGTGTCAGAGAGCTGAGGTACCTTGAAAATTCGTGACAATTCATTGGAGTGAAGGATATTGGCAAGCTTGGATTGGCCGTAAGCAATAAAGTCATTCAAACTGTGGGTCAAAACACATAAAAAAACCTATTGGTGTTACTTATGCAGTAACATATTCCCAATTTTTGGAGAGAATTCAAATTGATGTCGACTGGATTACCCTGAAGGATCATGAATTTTATCGAAGCGTATCCCTTCAGGATAAGTCATGGTATGCCCTGCTGACGTCACATTGACAATCCGTCCCTCGGCGCCGCTGTCCCTACATGCGCTCTTCATGTTCTCCAATAGGAGGTTTGTTAGAAGAAAGTGACCTGCATTCAAGCCGATCGCTACTACAGTATCAGGAACCATTCTCATATATAGGTCATAATTCAGAGGAGCAAGTAAAAATTGAGGAATGTTGAGTACTCTATCCTGCTGATGATGAGTGAATTGTCAACCGTGCGGTGTGATCGTGCGCTTGGTCTTGGGATTGCAGGTACATGGGCGTCGAGTGTCGACGGAGAGTTGCCGTGGAGGAGCTCGGGCTGGGCGGTAGTTATGGCGTCCACTCCTGGATCAAGGGCGCAAGCGGCGACTGAAGGCGGATTTCTTGGTTTGCGCCACAAAACCAAGGAGCGGGACGACGGTTGAAGACGCCAATTCGTGGAGGCACGGGCGTCGGTCTCGAGACTGACGGAGGCGACGGGCGTCGACGGCGTCTAGGGCCTCGCTGCGGGCGAGGAGGTGACGGGCGTCGGGCGGCGTCTAGGGCCGTCAGAAGGCCAAGGCGGGAACGGCGTCTAGGGTCACGGCGTGGAGGCGGGAATCTTCCCGCGCGTGGAGTTTTGGCATTTTTTCTCAAAACCGGCCACCTACCCGGGTTTCGCGGACCCTCCAAAATCGTGAACCGGATCTTCATCGACACGGCGGCATCGCGGAGAAGACTTCGACTCGAAGAAAGAACCTCGACCGTCGGATGAGTCCTTGTATCTTTTTCCGGTTTTGCCCCTACGGGCTTTCTAGTGTCTAATAGAGTCTAGGGGTAGTTTAGTCTTTTGGGTTGAGAGTTGTTGGGGTTAAATACCCCCTCACCCCCTCACCCTCTCTCTCGCTCTCCTTTTTCCTGCGTCCTGGATAGCACGCCGCCTCTGCTCCTGGCGCCCTTCTCCTCTTCCACTCTTCCTCCCTCTCATCTCTAGGAATTAGAGGTATGGATACTTGAGGATTTTGTTTTGAGATTGTTCGGGAAAGGAGGCCCATCCCTCCTTGTGCCCTCCGGGCATTTGTTTTCGATTCGAGTTCATCCTCCTTGTGCCTCGTTTGATTGTTTTTCGATTTTCTTTTGTCGATTCATGAGCACGAGTTGATGACTTGATTCTTGTTGTTTTCGTGACTCTTTGTAGTGATTCAAAACCATCTAGCCTAGTGCTACAATCCCTAGAATAACGAGTCTCTACGAATCAAAGTTTTTGCGTTCTAGAGAAAACCCCGCTTTTGCTCCGATTTCTTCCAATTCCTCTCAATCCGTGAGGACTTTCGTCGAAATCTTTTGGGGATGTGTTCTTGAAGTCATCATCTTCATCACCCCAAAATTTGAGCTCCTTTGAACTTGATTTGATCATTCAATCATCAAGTTTTTCAAAGTTCGCGGGCTAGAAAAACCCTGTTCTGCTCGGGCAGGATTTTTCTTTATCGCCGGTTGAACCGACGATCACATTCTTTTTCGTCAGATCAATCGGTGAGTGAAGTTTTCATGTGTTAGGGTTTTTGGGGTTTTCCGTGGTTGCACCGGTGCATCAAACTCTACAAGCATCGGATCAACCGGTGCTACTACTGAATTTGCAGTTTTGCTCGATCAACCGTGCTTTGGTTTTGCTAGCGTCGGTTCAATCGGTGCTCACTAAGTCTTTTGCAGTTCCTCTGGACAACTGCACCGGCGTTGCATTTGGATTTTGTTGGATCATCCGGTGCATATCGCCGGTTGAACCGACGGTGTTCAAACCTAAACGTCGGATCAACCGGTGAACGTTTCTCTAGTGCTGCTGGCTCTGTGCATCGGTTAAACCGACGAGGTGCCCCTGTGTACGTCGGTTCAACCGGTGTATATATTGTTTGTGTTTTTCAGCAGCTTCGTCTCGCTGTTTGCTTCCGCATTACTTCGTGCTTGTTCCTAGGGCTGTTTTGTGTTAGTGTAGCTCCTCTATAGCTACTCTACACTTCACCTAGGACTTGAGTGTTGTGTACGAACTTGGGATCTTGGGCCGATCTTTCGATTGGGAGAATTTTCAATCGGCACCCATTCACCCCCCTCTGGTCGCCTTTTCGGTCCCTCAATTGGTATCAGAGCAAGGTTGAGGTTTTCAGTCCCTTAACCGGTTCGAAAACCACTTGGTGACCATGACGAGTCTTGGTAAGATCTCAGTATTTTCCGGCGAGGACTATGCTTATTGGAAGGTTCGCATGCGTGCCTTCATGCAGAGCATGGGAGCCGAGGTTTGGGAGATCACCAAGAACCAGGCTTACGAGGTGCTTGCCGTTCGGACCACACCTCTTCAGGTGTCCGAGCACGAGGCCAACGCCAAGGCTGTCAATGCCTTGTTCGCTGGCGTTTCTCGTGCGGAGTTCTCACGCGACCAGGGTTTTCAAGAAGCCCACAAGGTTTGGACGTGTCTTGAGAACTACCACGAGGGCACACCTCAGGTCAAGGCTAGACTGTTCGAGACTCACCGGCGTGAATATGAGAATTTCACACAGGGGCCGGGTGAGAGCATTGGCGATATGTTCAGTCGGTTTCAATCGATTGTGAACAAAGTCAATGCGAACAGATTTGCTGATGCCCTTGAGTACACAGAGCATGAGAAGGCCCTCAAGCTGCTCTACGCACTTGACCACTCTGTGTGGGATCTCAAGGTGAACACGATCATTGAGTCTGCTGGCTATGAGACTCTGACCGTGAACGAGCTTTTCAGCAAGCTCAAGGCCACAGAGGTGGATAACCAGACACGAGCCAAGCTCAATGGTGCCCCTCCTTCCAAGAGCATCGCTCTTGTGACTGGCCCAGGTGGATCGAGCTCTAACGCTAACTCTGCTCTTGGCTTTTCTCTTGCCTCTCTGCCCTCTGTTACAGATGAGCAGCTGGAGACGCTGGGCGACGACGACTTGTGCCTCCTCATCAGCAAGCTCCAGCGCGTCTACCACAACAGGCAGAGGAAGAAGAACCCCGGGTGCTACAACTGCGGCGATTTGAACCACTTCATCGCCGATTGCCCCACGAAGTCTGGCGGTGTCCAGAACAACCACTTCGACTACTACCGCCACCGCGACCGCGACGAGGGAGGCTCCAACAAGGAGCGTCGGCGCTACAAGCACCGCAGTCGTGACCGGGGAGGACGCTTTGACAAGGAGTCACTCTAGAAGCGCTTCCAGTACAAGGCCAAGAAGCGGGAGAAGGCCTTTCTGGCGCAGCTCAGCGACCTCGACAAGAGCTCCGACACCGACCGCTCTTCTTCACCGACCCCCAACGACGACGACAAGAAGAAGAAGAAGCGGGACAAGGAAGCCACCGGCTTCATCGGCCTGTGCTTGGTGGGCGGTTGGCGCAAGGGTTTCTGCACCATGGCCGGCAAAGCCGATGGTGCTCGTGCGTCTTCGGGTGGACATGCTACACCGACGCACGTCGACTCTTCTCCTGGATCCGAGAGTGATTCAGAGGTAAACTCCACCATCGACCTCCTTGATACTGAGGTTAGGGAGTTGTACGCCGCTCTCGACAACCAGAAGAGGTTGGCGCAAGGGTTTCTGCACCATGGCCGGCAAAGCCGATGGTGCTCGTGCGTCTTCGGGTGGACATGCTACACCAACACACGTCGACTCTTCTCCTAGATCCGAGAGTGATTCAGAGGTAAACTCCACCATCGACCTCCTTGATACTGAGGTTAGGGAGTTGTATGCCGCTCTCGACAACCAGAAGAGGCTGCTTAAGGAAGCAGCTAGAGAGCGTAGAAAGCTTAGGGCTGAGCTGGCTTGTGCTAGGGAGAAAACTAGTGAGGATGAGTGCGCTGGCTGCATATCTCACATGAATGATCATGTTGCTCTCCGTGCCAAGCATGATGAGATCGTCGCGAACTTGGATGTTGCCAAGACCTCGCTTTCTGACGTGTCTCACGAGCTTGCCAAGACCAAGCATGAGCTTGAACTGGTTAAGGACGCTCCCATTGTTAGTGATGTGCTTGAATGCGATGAGTGTCCTATCTTTAAGTCTGATCTAGCTTCTTTGCAGTCTAAGTTTGCCACTATTGTTTGTGAACTAGAGGAGCTTAGATCTAGGCCTGTTCTGCTTGGTGCCTGTAAGCTTTGTCCCACGCTTAGGTCGGAGCTAGATAAGAAGAATGCCTTGATTAAGTCTTTAGGGAAGACTAAGGTCGGGGAGTCTAGCCCACTTATTGATTGTCATGTTTGCCCTGGTTTGATCTCTGATTTGGATAATCTTGCGGTAGAGAAAGCCAACTTTGAGAATGAGAATACCTATCTTAGGGCAATTTTGAGTTGGGTTTCTAGCAGTGAGCCGCAGTTGGGCATGATGATCAAGCAGTTTAAGCATGGTGATGGTTTTGGGATCGGTTACACATACACGAAGTCAGACTTTGACAAGTTGTTTGGTAAGATCGACAAGGCTGCTGGAGCTCCAAGTGCTTTGAACACTACTAGCACGAGCACACAGCCTTCACTTGTTGACCCCGTGGATGGTGTGCTTAAAGAACCATCAAAAGCACCTCCACAGAAGCAGGTTTGGGTTCCAAAGCCCAATGAGCTGAGCAATCCCCTCGACACGCTCCCTGCTGCCACAACCCAGGTTACCCAGAAGAAGGGGGCTGCTCCTCCCCGTCCGCAGGCTAGGCCTCCACCTCCCAAGAGAGAGGTGAGGTACTACTGCGAGTACTGTGATAGAGAGGGTCACTTGGAGGAGTTTTGCTTCAGGAGGAAGCGGGCTGTGAGGCGTGAGCAGGAGAGACGCAACTCAGACATGTACTCTGCTCGGGTGCATGGTCCTCCTCGGCGTGGTGGTAGGCAAGATGCTAGGGCGCGCCGTGTAGGTGGAGGACATGGAGACGGTGGTGGTTACCATGCTCCAGCGGGTGGTCGCTTTGCCGGTCGTGCTCCTGGTCGTCCTCAGTACGGCTATGGACCACAGGATCGAGGCTTTGGAGGAGGTTACGATGCACCACGCTTTCCTCACGGTGGTGGTCGTCAGCTTCGCGGTAGATGGGACAAGGGACACGTTTTTGATCTTGCTAACCCTTCTGTAGAGCAAATGGCTCGACAATGGTTTGCTTCTCACTTTGCTAACCCCAGTGTTGAGACATTTGCTCACCCTTTGTCTCACTACTGATGTGCATGTTGGAGGCTTGGAGAACAGGTGGATCATGGACTCCGGTTGTTCGCGCCATATGACCGGGAATGACAAATGGTTCTCCAGCCTCACCCCAACGCGTCACAAAGAATACATCATATTTGGGGATAATGGTAAGGGCAAGGTATGTGGTGTTGGCGCTGTTAGAGTTTCTGATCGCTTCACCCTGAGAGAGGTTGCTTTGGTTTCGAATCTTGGATTTAATTTGCTTTCTGTTTCGCAACTTCTTGATGAGGGGTTTGAAGTCCGCTTCAAGGAGGGTTGTTCTCGAGTTTTGGATTCCAGAGGAGACCTGGTTTGATAGATCATTCCTCGTGACCGAGTTTTCCTGGTTGATTTCTCTGGAACTCCTTTTGGCCCTTCTCGTTGCTTGTTGGCTGGTCCTTCTTCTAATCTGTGGAAGTGGCATAGGAGACTTAGACATTTGAGCTTCGACTTGTTGTCTAGACTTAGCTCACTTGTCTAATCAGAGGATTGCCCAAATTGAAGTTTGAAAAGGACCTTGTTTGCCATCCGTGTCGCCACGGGAAGATGATTGCTACTTCTCATCCGCCTATTAATCAGGTGATGACCACTCACCCTGGAGAGTTGCTACACATGGACACAGTTGGTCCTTCTAGGGTGATGTCAGTTGGTGGGAAGTGGTACGTTCTTGTGATAGTGGACGATTTTTCTCGCTATTCTTGGGTCTTTTTCATGAGAACCAAGGATGAGGCTTTCGAGTTTGTTCGAGACTTGATCTCGAGGTTGAAAAACGAGCTACCCCAGGCCATGCGAGCGATTCGCAGTGATAATGGCACAGAATTCAAAAACACTCGTTTTGACAACTTTTGCAGTGATCAAGGGCTTGAACACTAGTATTCTTCTCCCTACACTCCACAGCAGAATGGGGTTGTAGAGCGGAAGAATCGGACGCTGGTTGATATGGCAAGGACGATGCTCGATGAGCATAGGACTCCTCGAAAGTACTGGGCTGAGGCGGTCAATACCGCTTGTTATGTGTCCAACCGTATTTTCTTGTGTGCTTTCATGCACAAGACTTTTTATGAGTTGCGATTTGGACGCCAGCCCCGTGTTGACCATCTCAGAGTTTTCGGTTGCTGGTGTTTTGTTCTGAAAGAAGGAAATCTTGATAAGTTTGAGTCTCGCTCGTCTGACGGCATTTTTCTCAGTTATGCATCTCATTCCAGAGCATATCTTGTGTTGCTTATTGACTCTAACATCGTCAGAGAGACTTATGAAGTCACTTTCGATGAGACTGCACCGTGCAATGCGTCTGTCTTTGAAGTTGCAGGAGAAGATGAGCTCGGTACCTCCATCTTTGAAGATGAGGAGGAAGAAGCTGCGGAGAGTGATGTTGAGCCTACCACGCGTGCTGTGGACCCAGTCGCCTCCGCCACGAGCTCGGACGATGATGACGGCCCCGATCCTACTACGTCTACTTCCCGGGGGCTAGTCGAGCAGGTGACTCAGCCTTCACCGGCTACACTTGAAGAGGCACCAGTTTTGGTTGAGGAGGAGGCGACTTCGACAAGGGAAGCACCGCGACACATTCAGCGTCGTCACCCACCTCAACAGATGCTAGGTGACCTCAACGAGAGAGTCACACGGTCCAAGGTAACAAGTATCGCTGGCTTTGCTCATTCAGCGTTTGTTGCCTCTTTTGAGCCCAAAGATATTGGACACGCTCTTTTTGATTCTAATTGGGTCAATGCCATGCATGAGGAACTCGAAAATTTTGAAAGATACCAAGTTTGGGTTTTAGTCGAGCCTCCACCTGCTTGTAATCCCATCGGAACGAAGTGGGTTTTCAAAAACAAACAGGGTGATGATGGGTTGGTTGTTCGAAACAAGGCTCGTCTTGTTGCCCAGGGGTTTTGCCAAAAAGAAAGGATTGATTTTGAGGAAACTTTTGCCCCAGTTGCTCGTTTGGAAGCGATTCGGATTTTCCTTGCATTTGCTGCTTCTAAGGGTTTTTAAGTATTCCAAATGAACGTTAAATCTGCCTTCTTAAATGGTTTTATCGACGAAGAGGTTTATGTGAAACAACCCCCTGGTTTCGAAATTCCCAAGTTTCCAAACCGTGTTTATAAACTTCAGAAAGCACTTTATGGTTTGAAACAGGAACCTAGAGCTTGGTATGATAGACTGAAAATATTTTTGCTGGCTCAGGGTTTTAAAATGGGATGTGTGGATAAAACTTTATTCCTCATGCGGTCTGGCACTGATTTTCTATTAGTTCAGATATACGTGGATGATATTATCTTTGTGGCTCTTCTCACACTCTTGTCTCCAAGTTTTCTGAGCAGATGTCCAGGGAGTTTGAGATGAGCATGATGGGTGAGCTGCAGTTCTTCCTTGGGCTACAGATCAAGCAAACTCCTCAGGGCACGTTCGTCCATCAAGCCAAGAACACCAGGGACTTGCTGCGGAAGTTCGACATGAGTGACTTGTCACCTTAGCCGACTTCGATCAGCACTTCGACGGCGCTTGATGAGGACTTGGACGGCGAGGCGGTGGACCAGAAGGAGTACAGGAGCATGATCGGCTCTCTCCTGTACCTGACGGCGACGCGGCCAGACATTCAGTTCGGCATCGGCATCTGTGCGCGGTATCAGGCTTCGCCGCACACCTCCCACAGGCAGGTGGTGAAACGCATCTTCAGGTATCTGAAATTCACCCCTAAGTTTGGTCTCTGGTACTCTGCGAATTTTTCTCTGGTTTTGGTGGGCTTTTCTGATGTCGATTTTGGTGGGTGTCGGTTGGATCGCAAGTCGACATCCGGCACTTGTCAATTTCTCGGTACATCTTTGGTGTCTTGGTCCTCTCGCAAGCAGGCTAGCGTAGCGCTTTCTTCCACATAAGCTGAGTATGTTGCCGCTGCTAGCTGTTGCTCCCAGATTCTTTGCATGAGACAAACCTTGCAGGATTATGGACTGAGTTATGATAGGGTTCCCATCTTTATAGACAACTTGTCCGCTATTAGCATTGCAAAGAACCCTATCCTACACTCCAGAACCAAACACATAGATATCCGGTTCCACTTCCTGCGAGACAATCATGAGAGAGGCCATATAGTCTGGATCCATGTCCCTTCAGAGAGGCAAACCGCAGATATCCTAACCAAACCTCTTGAGCAGGACACTTTTGCTCGCTTGCGAGGGGAGCTTGGGGTTTGTTACCCCTTTTGATCGCTGACTTTTCTTTGGTTAGCTTTGTAGGGTTTATTTGCTCTTCTCTTCGTTTTCTAGGTTTGGTAGTTGCATTGTGCATATGCATTGTACATTTCTGCATTTCACATCGCTTCACTTGCACTAGCATTCGTGTATACATTGCTATGATCTCCTAGTGCTTGCTAGTGTGAGTTTATAAATGTGATCATGTTTAGCTTGCTCCACTGTGTATATGACATCATCTGAGTTAAGCTATTTTGATTTGAAAACTTGAAAACATGGTCACCCTGTCTTGGCTACTAGCATGTTAGGGCGTGTTGATATGCTTTGCTATCTCATTCATGCTAGTGTAGCCTTTCGTTCAGCAATTCATTTTTGACATGATCTAAAATTGATAAAATTGCTTGAATTGTGCTTGAAATGGAATGGAAAGATCCAGGTGGGATTGCTTGTCGCACTGATCGAGTTTTCGGGACGGCTCACTATGCACTTGTGAGAACCCGGGCAAGGCTGTGCATGACTGAAACGAGTGCCTTAAGCTTCTGATTGCCTTTGGCATAGGCTTGGTCTCGTTGCTAAGTAAAGCATGACAAGCTTTCAACCCCTGGCATTAAATTGCTTGCTATAATGAGATTGAGAAATCAATGTTTACCATATGCTTTGGATGTTTTTGGCTCACCTATATGAGTTTGATTAGCACTGTTTTTCATTCCCTACTTGTTAGTGCTAGATCAAGGGTGATGCTTTTATTTCTCCTAAACTAGAATTTGCCTAGCTCTAGACTGATTTGATATACCCTGTTGAGCTAGATGCAGGTCTTGTTTATGGATGCGTCGGGCGGCGTCTAGGGCCGTCAGAAGGCCGAGGCGGGAACGGCGTCTAGGGCCACGGCGTGGAGGCGGGAATCTTCCCGCGCGTGGAGTTTTGACGGTTTTTCTCAAAACCGGCCACCTACCCGGGTTTCGCGGACCCTCCAAAACCATGAACCGGATCTTCATCGACACGGTGGCATCGCGGAGAAAACTTCGACTCGAAGAAAGAACCTCGACCGTCGGATGAGTCCTTTTATCTTTTTCCGGTTTTGCCCCTACGGGATTTCTAGTGTCTAATAGAGTCTAGGGGTAGTTTAGTCTTTTGGGTTGAGAGTTGTTGGGGTTAAATACCCCCTCACCCTCTCTCTCGCTCTCCTTTTTCCTGCGTCCTGGATAGCACGCCACCTCTGCTCCTGGCGCCTTTCTCCTCTTCCTCTCTTCCTCCCTCTCATCTCTAGGAATTAGAGGTATGGATACTTGAGGATTTTGTTTTGAGATTGTTCGGGAAAGGAGGCCCATCCCTCCTTCTGCCCTCCGGGCGTTTGTTTTCGATTCGAGTTCATCTCGTTTGATTGTTTTTCGATTTTCTTTTGTCGATTCATGAGCACGAGTTGATGACTTGATTCTTATTGTTTTCGTGACTCTTTGTAGTGATTCAAAATCATCTAGCCTAGTGCTACAATCCCTGGAATCACGAGTCTCTACGAATCGAAGTTTTTGCGTTCTAGAGAAAACCCCGCTTTTACTCCGATTTCTTCCTATTCCTCTCAATCTGTGAGGACTTTCGTCGAAATCTTTTGGGGATGTGTTCTTGAAGTCATCATCTTCATCACCCCAAAATTTGAGCTCCTTTGAACTTGATTTGATCGTTCAATCGTCAAGTTTTTCAAAGTTCGCGGGCTGGAAAAACCCTGTTCTGCTCGGGCATGATTTTTCTTTATCGCCGGTTGAACCGACGATCGCATTCTTTTGCGTCGGATCAACCGGTGAGTGAAGTTTTCATGTGTTAGGGTTTTTGGGGTTTTCCGTGGTTGCACCGGTGCATCAAACTCTACATGCATCGGATCAACTGGTGCTACTACTGAATTTGCAGTTTTGCTCGATCAACCGGCGTATAATTTTTCTTAGACATCGGTTAAACCGGTGGTTTGGTTTTGCTAGCGTCGGTTCAACCAGTGATCACTAAGTCTTTTGCAGTTCCTCTGGACAACTGCACCGGCGTTGCATTTGGATTTTGTCGGATCATCCTGTGCATATCGCCGGTTGAACCGACGGTGTTCAAACCTGAACGTCGGATCAACTGGTGAATGTTTCTCTAGTGCTGCCGGCTCTGTGCATCGGTTAAACCGACGAGGTGCCCCTGTGTACGTCGGTTCAACCGGTGTATATATTGTTTGTGTTTTTCAGCAGCTTCGTCTCGCTGTTTGCTTCCGCATTACTTCGCGTTTGTTCCTAGGGCTGTTTTGTGTTAGTGTAGCTCCTCTATAGCTACTCTACACTTCACCTAGGACTTAAGGGTTGTGTACGAACTTGGGATCTTAGGCCGATCTTTCGATTGGGAGAATTTTCAATTGGCTCTCATTCACCCCCTCTGGTCGGCTTTTCGGTCCCTCACAAATATGAAGTTGGAGGCGAGGAGGGAGATGGCGGTTCCATTGAGCAAGCTCCACACTGGGCTCCAGGAGCTTTGAAGGGTGCGGCCATGGTGGGTTGACCTCGCCCACTGCAACGTGGAGAAAAAGTGTGAGGGCGTCGCTGGGAGCGGCTTGGTGGTTCGTCAGCGCCCACGGCGATGTGTAGGCAGCTTGGAGGATGTTCCCCACCTTCCCTGTTTAGGCTTTCAGTTTTTTGAACTATCCTTTTGCTGTTCGGGGCCTCTGCCGGGTGTGGGTGAAACTTTGTCGCTTTTGTGTTGCTCTGAGCCTTGTCTTTGTAAGCTGGTGTCCCCAGCATAAAACTCTCCATGCTTTCAATGTATAAGCAGGACCAAATCTGGTCTTTGGTCTAAAAAAGGAACACCTTCTACAGGCAGGTAAACAAGAGATGCTGCAGAAAGAATTTTTTGGCTTGAGTAATTTGCGCAGAGGACACACCAATGTGATTTGTTGCGAAGTGCAGTTCCAGGCCGTCGCAGGAACACGTGCAGTTCCTTGTCATCACTCCAGCGTTGTTGCTGCCGAAAAGAACAGTCAGGACACCAAAATTTCAGGCTGTCTTTTGACAGTTTTGCCGTATCTGTCTTTTGACACCAAAATACTAGCATGAAGTGGAAGGATTTTGTTCGTTCTTACATGAGAATGTTCAGGGGCAGGTTCAGAGACTCGAACTCGGAGGCGAATCTCCTTACCGATGCCATGGAGCTGAGGTCCAGCTCCAGCACGTCAATTCTTGCGCCGGGGATGTTGGCCACGATGGACTCCTTGACTACGAGCCCGGCGGCGACGTTGCGGACGGGCATGACGACGTGCACACCGCGCAGCGCCAGGACGCGCGCCGTCTCCAGCCCGATTCCACTCGACGCACCTGCTCAGGCAGCAGCTAGGAGGCTCAGCTCAAGTGCTCGACACCTCTCGTTGCCGAGGGTTGGTAGGCGGGACTCGGAATCCTAAATTCCTCCGGCCACAGCCCGGGTTAATTGGCCGTCGTTCCAACTCCGGCCAGGCCAGAGGTGATTTTCATTGCAAACTCCGAACGCCATGGGATGGATTCATGGATTGACAGTGAGCGTCTGCAGGAGCTAGCAGGCCTGAGAGGTAAGTATATGCACCTGTGATGACAGCGACCAGGCCGCGGCCGTCTACGCCGGCGGTGACCTCCTCGGCCGTGGAGGCGCCGGCGAAGCCCGAGGGCCCCTTGCGGTAGAACCACCACATCAAGCAGCAGATTGAGAGGGGACTAGACGACAACTAGCTACTGAATGCCAATATTTAATCACTATACATCGTAACAACTGCAGAAAGAGATATATATAGGACCAGATGAGTTGGTCAGCAGGTGCAATCACGAGGACCAATGGTGGTCTGATTGACAACGTTTATGGATTTAATGTATCTTGACTTATGATGTGCAGATGTAGAATGCGTAGTGAAAGATTCATACCGATAGATCAAAGGCGGTTACAGAGGGCACGTGGCATTATTCCGAAGCTTGCGTCGAGGCGAAGGCGTGTCTGTTCGGCGCTCCAATAAAAAGTTGGATATCCATAAGGAGCATTTGGATTGTATGCTTAATGGAGAGTGTTTTGGTGTTTGGCCAGAGCATCTACATAGAGAGGGTGGACTGGTTGAGCGAACCTACTTCTGGGCACATTTTTTTATCTTCTCTCATTTGGAGGTCCTCTCTTTGAGCTAGGGTTTGAGAGAGAGATTTGGCTCTTTGACTTATATTTTTGCCATGTTAGTTTTGTTTGTGCTATAAATTAGCTTGTAATCGAACCTCGTGGAGTAATGAAAACATCAAAATCATGTTCGATCTTTTATTACCGAGTGTTTTTCTTTTTCTGTGATTGTCGAGGTATTTCTCGTGCGATTTTCGATTCACGAGTTTTATTCCATCTTTTCTTGAAATTCTTCTAGGATATGTTAGTCCTTAATGTTGTTCATCTATGGTGTTTTGTTCCGATTCATTGAGAGTTGAGTGAGTAATTTGGGTCTAAAGTTTCGGAGTTCCTTTGTTTCTCCCTTTACCGTTTTCTCTTTCTCGGTTGATCTCGTTTGCTTCTTGTGCAGGTTCGAGCAGCGGCAGCAGTGCTCAGAGAGGGCGAGGACGCTAGCGTGTGGCCCTGAGGCGCGCGGCGCGGCCAGCGACGGCGACGGCAGCGTCGCTCGAGCCGGAGACGTGGCTCAGGGGTAGTTGGGCCTGGCGGCACTGCAGCCCAAGAGGCGACTAGCGGCCCAGCGCTGCAGCAGTCCGCAGCCCAGGATGGGCCATGCGACCAGCAGCTGCAGCAGGCGCGTTTTTTTCATTTTTATATTTTTCAAAATCGTCTTTTACAGAAATATATTTTCGATTTCACAATTTACAAGTTTGTACCCCTGCCGCCCCCTGCCGGGCGGTAGGGGCTTATATGTAAATAAAATTTTTGTTTTATCGCATGGAGGCCCCTACCGCCCGGCAGGGGGCCTACCGCCCGGCAGGGGGGCGGCAGGCTCCCCCAATATAAAAGCCCAGGTCCCCCCACCTGCATTTGCAGAAAACAACATCCACAAGAGAGACGTGGGGTGAGGGATGGAGTTGCAACAGCGAAGCCCTGCTGGATTTTGTATCCGAACCGCAGGTAACCAATATTTCTCAACTTTGTCATTCTAAATTTTTTATATTTTTAATTCTATAATTAGTGTTTTTTATAATTGTAACCGCTTAGGATTCGGATTAGTAGTTATAATTGAAGCCGTACCATGGTTTTAGAAACTGGTTTAATTAAAATTAAGTCTTTGGATGGCCAGATATGTCGAGCAAGGTGACGTTTCAAGTTCATTACGGTGATTTCTATAGAATTACTCGTGATTCCTATGGAGTAAATCTATCATCATTGGAACGAAGACAGTGCAGTCTAGATAAACTCCTATAGAGGAGTTTTGGTTCCATACGCAAATGGCTTCACGGGAAGTTCAATGTGAATCCAAAGACTCATTTGCTTACGGTTCATACCGTGACTTCCTGGGAAACAAATGAGGATTTCTGGGAGTTGACGCTTATAAGTAGTACGGAAGAATGAAAATATTACATGCACGCAGCTCTTCAAAGAGGGTGGCCTCTCGCAATGGTAATTCAGATTCACCAGAAGGTCGGTGATTTAGGTGAAGGATCAACACACACAACATATGACTGGAATGAAGAGTTGGAAGAGGATAAAGAAGAAGAGAACGTACAAGCTATAGAACCAGAACTAGAACCACAAGATTTAGCAGATGAAGGCGAACGGATACCTAGAATTGTGGAGGACATGGAGAAAGAAGACCAGGATGCACAAATAATAGAGCAATGTGGGGACTCATCGGACGATGAGGACGATGAGCGCTTCCCAGTGCTAGGTGAATGGCGTGAAGAGGGTTTTGGGAATGCAGTGGTACAAGATATTAGATGTCCGGAGTTTGAATACAGAGTGAATGAGGTCATACAAGGGACAAAGTATCGTACCATTGAAGATGTGAAGGATGCTGTGAAGGTCTGGGCTATATCACTGAGGAAGGAATTCAGAGTGTTGAAGTCTAGCAGCAAAGAATACGAGGTGAGGTGTGCAGATAGAGACTGTACATAGCGAGTGCATGCCTACAAGGGGAAGTTCAAAACACACTGGGAATGTTCAATTGTTACACCACATACTTGTAGATTGACAGGTGTTGTGGGACATCACCGTAATATCACATCCAAAAAGATGTATGTGGTGATTCTTGACAAAATGGATTACGAGCCTGCATTGATAATTAGGGACATTGAACAGAATTTCCAGTATGTGATCAGCTATACAAAGGTTTGGCGGGCTAAACAAAAAGTGTTTGAGATGCGGTTTGGCACTTATAAGGCTTCATATGACAACCTACCTCGTATGCTTGAAGCAATTGTGCACAGAAATCCTGGAAGTGCTTATGATACATACAATGTACCGAGCTTGTCAGGGGGGCCAAGCATTTTGCTGCGAGCTTTCTTCTGCATTGGTGCATGTGTGAGGGCCTTTATTTACTCCCTTCCTGTTCTGTGTATTGACGGCACTTTTATGACAGGGAAATATAAGGGAACAATATTGACGGCAATCGGAATTGATTGCAACAAGCAGATAGTTCCCATCGCCTTTGCCTTTGTTGAGAATGAGAACACAGAAAGCTGGTACTGGTTTCTTAAACGTCTGAATATTCACGTTGTTGCTGGAAGGCCTAATGTTTGCCTTATCAGTGATAGGCATGCATGTCTACTTGCAGCTATAAGGCAGCTCCAAGAAGGTAGTCAATTTTCACCTCCTATATGGCCAGATGTTGTCAATAAGTGGTGTGTGAGGCATATGGCTGCTAACTTTTATGAGCCATTGAAGAATAAGGATCTGATGAATTTGTTCAAGCGATTGTGCACTCAGAATCAGCAGAGGAAGTTCGATGCTTTGTGTGGTATAATTGATGACATGAGCGCTGAATTGCTTAAGAGCCAGGCCTCATCATCCAACAGGAGACATTCTACAGATTTATTAGTTCGAGGTGCCAAACCATTTACACAGTGGATTGATGGTGCACCTAAAGAGAAGTGGTCACTTCTGTATGACACATATGAGAGGCGTTACGGGATCGAGACGACCAACCATGCTGAGTGTTACAATATGGTAATGCGTTGTGTTCATGGATTTCCTCTTGTTGGCATTGTTGAGTTCATCATGTATGGATGTGTAAGGTATTTTAGGGAGCGGTACGCATCAGCCGCTTCCTTACTTCATGATCCAGGAGTGCGTTTTTGCGGAAGGGTCAATGAGTACATGGAAAAAAAGATGGAAAAGGCTCGATTTCACTCGGTTATATCGATGGGCACAAAAGAGCAAAGGTTTGAGGTATCATGCAGGGACAGGACCGGACAGGGTGTCCGCAGACAAAGGGTAGTTCAAGAAGTTTTGATAACCATTGACGGGAGGGTGTTCTACAGATGTCAGGAGCCAAAGGTGCATCACTTACCATGCTCCCATGTCATCGCGGCTTGTTCTCTATCTGGGTTAGATGCTGCGTCGTATGTTTCTCACTATTTCACAAAGGAAGCCGCTGCACAGACTTGGTGTCATGAGATATACGGCATCGGTATTCTAGGACAATTCACTCAAAAAAATTCCCATCCAATGCTCATCCCAGATCTAGCTATGAAGAGGGGCATAGGCCGACGGCAGACGCGTCGTATCCAGAATGGAATGGGCGAGTCCGAGGTTGGAAAGAAGAAAAAACGTTGCAACTTGTGTGGAGCAGACGGTCACACTTACAAGAAGTGCCCACAGCTTTCAGTACCCACTGCTGCTGCCGAGGCTGGACCTTCCGGGAATCCGACGGATGGATCGGCTCCACCTACAAGAATTCGCCGCATCTAGTTGTGCACGTAACATCTTGCAATGTATTTGTGTGTACGAAACTAAGTATATTATGTATATACTATGTCTAGATGTCCTGTTTAATTAGTTGGCAGTGCGCATTTCTCTCGAATTTGGTTGTACCGAATGAAACCTTCAATGTAATATGTTATGTGGTATTTTGTTTAACGTTCTATTTATATTTCATTCATTGTATCTTATGTGGTATTGTATCATAGAGCCACACGAGGTTCAAGATTCATAAATAAATATAATCATCGCAATCAAACATAGCAAACATGTGATAAAACATCAAATTTTAATTGGGGGGAGCCTGCCGCCCCCTGCCGGGCGGTAGGGGCCTCCATACGATAAAACACAAATTTTAATTACATATAGGCCCCTACCGCCCGGCAGGGCGGCGGCAGGGGGCCTACCGCCCCCCTGCGGGGCGGCCGGCCCCCTGCCGCCCCCTGTCGGGCGGTAGGGGTACAAACTTGTAAATTGTGAAATCGAAAATAAATTTCTGTACAAAATGATTTTGAAAAATATAAAAATATAAAAAACGCGCAGCAGGCCACGCGCGAGTGCCAGCCCAGTTTGGCCACGCAGGAAGCAGCCTGCTCACGGCGTTTTTTTCATTTCTATATTAAAAAATAAAAAAATTTCAAAAATATATGTTGTTTTTGTAAAATTTCAAATATGGGGGCCTGTCGCCCGGATAGGGGGAGACAGGCCCCCTGTCGCCTATGTAGTAGGCGACAGGACCTATCTGTAAAAAAATTTTACAGATAGGTCCATGTGCAGAAACGTTGCGCTGTGGGGAGGCCGGTCGCCCCCCCCCCCCCCCCCGGCGGGCGACAGGGGCTGGGGCCGGTCGCCCCCCCCCCCCCCCCCCCCCCCCCCCGCGGGCGACAAGAGGGGGCCCAGTCGCCCTCCCACCGGGCGACCGCCTCCCCCTCCTCTATATAAGCCGTGAGGCCCCCTTCTCCCCTCATTTGAGCCCAAAAAATCCACCAAAAATCCAGAAAAAAAAGAGAGGGGTGAGGAGAAGTGAAGCGGCAAAGCCCTTTCGGATTGCAGCATTTTCATCTTCCGGTGAGTAAATTTGAGTTATGTTTTGTTCGATTTAACTTATGTATTGTTCCATTGCTATTGTAGAGTAATATGATTTAATTAGTGCTATACTAGAACCATTTAATTATGAAATATAATTTAAAAACTATTAGAGATGAATTAGATTTGGAATCTAATTGCACATGTTTATTATTATAATTTAAGTACTATTAGTGAAGTATTTCTAAAGTAGTTATGAATTAGAGTAGAAATATTTTTAGATCGCATACCTCGTATATTTTTCTATACGGAGCGGTCGATAAATTGAATCTTAGTTTCGACGAATTAGATTTTAAATCTAATTGCACATGTTTATTATTATAATTTAAGTACTATTCGAGACGTATTTGTAAAGTAGTTATGAATTAGAATAGAAGTATTTTAGGATCGCATACCTCGTATATTTTTCTATACGAAGCAGTGCATAAATTGAATCTTGGTTTCGACGAATTTGAGTGTCATCACTTAGTTATAAATATTTATATGTTGTAGCTAAAATCCATACTTAGTTTGTACAGATTAGTGGACAATGTAGTGAAATAAAGAATATGACTCGATAAGTATTCGGTGTTGTACAGATATGTCGAGCAAGATGCAGTTTCAAGTGTTTTTTGGTGACTACAATGTTTTATATGGACGAAATGGAGTAGATCTTTCTGCCTTTAAGTCCACATCTAGCGGCATAGATAAACCTCTAGAGAGGAGTTTTGGTTCTATATATAAGTGGCTGCAGCGTGGTTTCCGTGTTGATCCAGAGTCACATGTGATGACCGTCCAGACTCCTGTGAACTGGGAGGTCGAAGGTGAATTATGAGAATTGATGATGATAAACAGCACACATGACTGGCGGAAGTATATGGAAGCTGCTTTAGAGCATGGGTGGCCTCTGACCCTTTTGGTTTAGACTCGAGAGAAAGCACAACATCAAACCCAACATGGTGAAGATGAAGCAACTCCGAGTACACAACGAGAGGTAGTTTATGTTGACGAACATACGCCAGAAGACTTAGTGAACCATAACATCAGACCACAGGGCCTTGCTAATGAGGGAGAGCGGATACATAGCATCGTTGATGAGATAGAGGCAGAAGACCAGGCCGCAATGGAGATGGAAGAATATGATTGCTCATCTGATGACGAGCAGTACTTACTGCCAAAACAGTGGAAGGAGAATGGTTTTGGCGTGCCTGTTGTAGAAGATGTACGACATCAGGAGTGGGAGTACAGAAATAATGGGATAGTGCAGGGTGCTACCTATCCTAACGATGAAGCTATTAAAGATGCTGTGAAACTATGGGCCGTATCTTTGAATAGAGAATTTAGAGTCGTGAAGTCAGGCCGTAAAGAATATGAGGTCAAGTGTGTCAACGATGGCTGCCCATGGCGAGTACATGCATTCAAGGGGAAATGGAAGTCAAACTGGAAATGTTCTATTGTGACAGAGCATACATGTTTGATTTCAGAAGTTCAGCAATCGCATCGCAACATTTCATCCGACTTTGTGGCAAAACAAATGTATGGGCTGATTATGGATAACCTAAATTATGAGCCAAAAATGATTGTTCGACATATTGAGCAAACTTACCAATACACCATCAGTTATTTAAAGGCATGGCGGGCTAAACAAAAGGTGTTCGAGATGAGATTTGGCACATATGAGGCATCATACGATAACCTGCCTCGCATGTTGTCCCAAGTTGCAGCTAGGAATCCTGGGAGCTTTTATGACACAAGTCTCATACCAACTATGCCTTTGTGCTTGTGTAAGAGCATTTCAGTACTGTCTTTCGGTGATATGGATTGATGGCACATTTTTTACTGAAAAATATAAATGTCAGATACTCACCGCAATTGGGATAGATTGCAACAAACAAATACTTCCGATTGCATTTGCTTTTGTTGAAAATGAGAACTTAGACAGTTGGTATTGGTTCCTTGAATGAGTGAAGGTTCACGTTGTTGATGCACATCCAGATATTTGCCTCATAAGCGACAGGCACGCCGGTCTGCTACAAGCAATACTGAAATTACAAGGCGGAACCGGGACAACGCCTCCTATTTGGCCCGATGTTCGAAACAGGTGGTGTGTTAGGCATATGGGTGCAAACTTCTATGACCACTTCAAAAACAAGGACCTTATGAACATGTTTAAGAGGTTGTGCATCCAGAATTAACAGAGGAAGTTTAAAGCTCTATGGCAGATGCTTGATTAGTTGACTGCAGAGCAAGTGAAGGCTAGGGTTGCAGGGAGCAGCAGCCATCAGTCTGCAGAGGAAAGGGCTTCAATTGAGAAGCCATTTTCACATTGGATTCGAGGTGCACCGAAGGAGAAATGGTCATTCCTTTATGATACCAATGGAATGCGGTACGGTATTCAGACAACGAACCATGCAGAGTGTTTCAATATGGTCATGCGGTGTTGTCGTGCCTTCCCTCTTGCGGGAATTGTTGAGTTCATCATGTATGGATGCATGAAGTATTTCAGAGAGCGGTATATGGCTGCTAGCATAAAAATAAATAACCCTCAAATTCAGTTCTGTAGAAGAGTAATAGAATACATGAAAGAAAAGATAGCAAAGGCCAAACAGCACCGCGTCATCTCAACAGGTACAATGGAGCATAGATTTGAGGTTCTGTGCAAGGATAGAACAGGTCGTGGCATCCGTTGACACAGGGTGGTCCAAAAGACTTTGATTAGACTCGATGGCAGTACCTCCTGCTCCTACATGAAGCCTAGGTTATTGCATTTGCCATGCTCGCACGTCATTGCGGCTTGTGCAGAGTCAGGGTTGCAGCCAGGAATATTTGTTTCACCGTACTTTAGCAAGGAGGCAGCTACAAGCACCTAGGGACATGAGATATATGGGATTGGCATAGTAGGATCTTTCATTGTGGACAATGAGCCTAAGACTTATGTTCCTAACCCAGACGCTAATAAAGGTAAAGGCCGCCGCCAGACACGTCGTATTCAGAATGGCATGGACGAGTTGGAGGCAAGCAAGGCTCAAAAGCGTTGCAGCCAATGCGGAGCTTTAGGTCACAACTACAAGAAGTGTCCTCAGAATGCACTTCACGATGACGCTGAAGCGGGTCCTTCCGGAAATCCCACAGATGGAGCACCTCCTACGTTCAGACCACCATCGGCGAGAATTGCTCGTGGAAGGCACTCCGTGTCATGATCCAACATTGTTTATCCATCCTTCTGTAGCTATGTATTCCTGTATTGATGATATGTGTACTTAAGTAATAAGAGAACAAAGCTTTGATGTATTCAACAGAATGTATTAACTCTATGTGTACCTATGTAGTAATCATGCATTGGCATTTGTACGAAACCTTTGTCTTATCTTGTATCGAACTTTTTTTTTCCATTTATTAATGTAGGTATGGAGTCGTTGCTAGATCCAGTTATCGACTCGAGCCACCGGTCTTTCTTCGTAGCAGTTGAGCACAGAGCACTCCAAGTGCTACATCCTCGTCCACCGGCGGAGATTGTCTCTATACACCCGGATTGGGTTGACAGGTATGTACTGAAATATTATAGTTCGTTTCATTTCTTTACTCCTATTTCCATACTAACTTTTCTTTTCTTTTTTGGTAAAATATTTTAGGTTACACGAGGCAGGTCTACTGACTCTGGGCCGTCTTGTGGAGGGTGGGCTTTTTAAGCTCAACCGATCCCTCCTGACGGCGCTCGTCGACAGATGGAGGCCGGAGACACATACGTTCCACCTTCCGTGCGGAGAGATGGCTCCGACGCTGTAGGACGTGGCCTACCTGCTCGGTCTCCCTATCGTGGGGGAGGCTGTAGGTCCGCGTGTGGTGCCTTCTTCGTGGATGAATGATCTGGAGGACCGTTTTGCCCTGGTACAGCACGTGGAAGAAGCGGGGCCGATCATGCCGCACCCGCGAGCAGCAGGCCCTTCCAAGACCTGGTTGCTACAGTTCGTGGTACGTATTCTATTCATATTTATGTTTAATTTTTTCAATTTATATGATCCTTTGTCAGCTGGAACCCTCCTTCTTATTTGTTTATGCAGCCCACCCAGTTGGATCCGGATGCCGACGAGAACAGTGTGACCAGATCCTTGGAGGCCTACCTGCTTTGGTTGTTCGGTTACATCATGTTCAACAACACACATGGCAACTCGGTGGACAGGATTCTCATCCCGTATGCACGGGAGATTGCGGATGCGGACGAGGACGTACCGCCCTACAGCTGGGGTTCGGCGGTACTTGCCGCCACGTACCGTGGACTCTGCGACAGCTGAACTAAGACACGTGGGGAAGCTATCCTGACGGGGTGCCCACTACTGCTTCAGCTTTGGTCCTACGAGAGGTTAGCGGTTGGTCGCCCCATCGTCAGCCACGCGCCTTATGACGAGGCTCTGTACGGCGATCTCGAGGACGACAGACCCACGATGGGGACTCTCTGGCTCTGGCGTCAGGTACGTTCATCAAAATTCTTCTTTTCTTATGCATTGGTACACCATACATTAAGCATACCTTACTGTTACATTTTGGTTGTGCAGAGGTCATGGGCGCATGCGCAGGTTAGACGCGCATATACTGAGTTTGTTCAGGAGCTCGACATGCTGACGCCAGAGGACGTTGTCTGGGAGCCGTACAGCCCAGACGCTGTGGCCACCCGTGCACCAGGAGGCCTGTCTTCGCACTACTCCGCAAATGCGGGCATGTGGCTTACTACAGCCATCCTGGTATACGAGCGGTTGAGGCGCATTGCCCCCAGAGAGTCATGAGACAGTTTGGGCAGCGCCAGGAGTTTTCGGTGCCCACCGCATTGGAGCGTGTTAGTCGCCACGACCACAGGTATTTTTGAACGTACTTGGATCATACATTCGTATCGAATCTAACATTTCTTTGTCAACAACATTTGCAGGTTGTCAAGAAGTGGCATGCCGTGCTCAGCCATTTGGCTCACCATGATGGAGTCGTGGGTGGACGAATGGCCGCATGCAGATGAGCACTTGGTCGATCCGACAGGACCACACACAGACAACTCCTTTAGGGCATACCTGACTTGGTACTTACCACGAACTCGGGCTCGTATGGTTTATGTTGACACTAACCCACAGGTACACGAGGCGAGTCCTCGGGATGGCTATGCCCATCACCACGCGGAGGCACTAGCAGGCGCGGTGAGTTTATTCGTCATGTTTCCTTATACATAATTCATAAGATAATTCATGTGGCACTAAATGTCCCTTTACTATATCGTTCGCAGATTCATCTTTGCAACATTATGGAGGCGGACTGCTCGAGTTACCTGACGAGGGTACGTCACGGATCCGCTATGACCCAGACTGAGCAGGCAGATGCATGGTCGAGGACTCGAGACCATCTGCGTTCAGTACTGCACAACTTGGGGAGCCGTGTGCAGTATGAAGATAGTCACGGATCGTCCCAGGCCTCGTCGTCGTTCCAGTGTCCAGCTTCCACGCACGAGACGACCTTTCAGCCAGATCTGCCACACCAGTACTTCAATACTGGAGGTAACGTATATACCTCTTTTCAATCAAATGAATTGATGTTATATATTTACTAATATCACAAACAGGATATGGTCCCTCTTCTGCGTTCGGCCATACTGGCCATTTGGGCCAGCAAGGATCCCAGTTCGTTCCACAGTAGGGATGGGAATGTTTGGAGGGCTACCACCAGTTGGGGGACCGTACTCAGGGATGGGACCACCGACACACACACCACCCTACACAGGTTAGTTTATATTTCATATTTTACTTTCTACATGTTATGACGAGTGACAGGAGTATACGCTAATATCCTAATTTCAATCGTAGGATTCTATCCAGATGCGGGCGTCGGACCTTCCTCCTCCATACGACCTGGTACAAAATAATCTCTCAATACACTCACTATATTTTTAACAAAACATATGTTGGTTTACTTTTATATGTTACGCAGGG
This sequence comes from Panicum virgatum, assembly GCF_016808335.1. NCBI lineage: Eukaryota > Viridiplantae > Streptophyta > Magnoliopsida > Poales > Poaceae > Panicum > Panicum virgatum. The sequence goes on along the minus strand of NC_053144.1, from coordinate 47,333,751 downwards.
TTCGTCTCAGACACGTTCGTTCCAGATAACGCTGGCGTGACCTTAGAGGAACTCAACAACTTGACTTCAGAATCACCTAGCGAGCTAGGTGATCTTGATATCTTGGGGCCTTCACAGCTAGGATCAGCACCACTTGGGTACTCCCAGCACCAGACACCACAACCCTATTTGCGTCCTGAGCGACACGCAAGGTCTCCGGATCGTCACACCTACTCTCAGGACCATGTCCATGCCCAGTAGAGGGCGAAGAGGGTCCGACAGTGTAGGGGTGGTTAGATGTATCCGATATTTGTATTTCTGATGTTTATTTGTACCGAGATTGCACCTATGTTGACTTCTTATTGTTATCAATTACTTTTCATGCTTACGCATCTATTCTCTCTTGTATTTTCTATTACGTACGAATTACCGACATTGAATGCCCGAATTTACAGTTAGTTATACGAACAAATAGTATAACATTAACAATACTAAATACAAATACATATTAGATAATCTTCTATGGACAATACAGAGAATCTTCTAGATCATGACATGAAATCATCTAGGTCGTCATCCCAGTCGACAGATGCTGGTACAACAGGTGGTGTAGTATGCCTTGAAGAACCTCGCGACTTTCCCTTCCTCTCTTTTTGGGTTCTAGGTTCATATACAGAGGGAGGTACATCAAATGTTGGCGGCCATGGTTTGGGGGGCATGAAATCATCTAGGTCGTCATCCCAGTTAACAGAAGTAGGTGTTGGAGGTGGTGCCGAATGACTCGACGAACCTTCGGTTCTCTGTTCATGCGGACGCCAAGTACTATAACCCGAAGATCTTCTCGACCTCCTTCGTCTAGTTTGCGGCATAACTCCACCGAAGATACATACCAATTTACAGAAATTTGGTATTGATTTGTTAATCACTTCCGTATCGTCGGGATAATCCTTGCGTATAATTACACACCAATTTGAGAGTTTGCTATATATATTTTCCAAATAACTATAAAGATTAGACATGAATGAGAGTTACCTTGATGTGCATATCATACACCTCGGACTGCATCCATATCTTCGAATCGCTTTGTATGAACCCGATAACATTAGGATGATTCGCAAGTTCACATACCCTCATGTATATCTTACGGCATTCTAGCAGGTGTTCCTTCACATCTTGCGTTGTTATACCTCGAAACAATGTCAAATCTTTAAAATCTAGTACTTTGGACACTGCTAAATCTATTGTACCATCCGCTAATGGATCAAACTTCTTCTTCAGTACAAGATGTGTCATAATTTCAAATATTATACTAGATTTTTCTTCGGTCCATAAAAATCCTCAAGAATTGGAGGCATCCATTGGCTTATGCTGCAATATCAATAAAGGAGTGAAATTCAGAATTTACAATTCTATATTTAACGACTCAAAAAATTATACTTACCTGCAGGGCTTCGCCGCTTCACTTCTCCTCACCCCTCTCTTTTTTTCTGGATTTTTGGAGGATTTTTTGGGCTCAAATGAGGGAGAAGGGGGCCTCACGGCTTATATAGAGGAGGGGGAGGCGGTCGCCCGGTGGGGGGGGGGGGTGACCGGCCCCCCCAGCCCCTGTCGCCCGCAGCAGGGCGACCGGCCCGCTGTCGCCCGCGGGGGGGGGGGGGGGCGACCGGTCCCCCCACAGCGCAACGTTTCTGCACAGGGACCTATCTATAAAAAAATTTTACAGATAGGTCCTATTGCCTACTACACGGGCGACAGGGGGCCTGTCGCCCCCTATCCGGGCGACAGGGGGCCTGTCGCCCCTATCCGGGCGACAGGCCCCCATATTTGAAATTTTAAAAAACAACATATATTTTTGAATTCATTTTTTTTAATATAGAAATGAAAAAAAAACGCCTGCTCACGTGAGCAGCAAGCAGGCCGGGACAGCGACACAAGCAGCAGCTCAGGCGCACGAGCTCTCAAGTTTAATTCTTGTCACAAATGAATAGATAATCATTGCAGGATCTTTAGTTTATTGCTTGAGCTTTATTTGTTAGGGTGTGTTTAATTTCAAATTTCAAAATTCCAAATTTTTGTAAATCGCTTGCATGGTGTATTAAATGTAGTCGGGAAAAAAATCACATTACACAAATAAATTGTAAATCGCGAGACGAATCTAATGAACCTAATTAGGCTGTGATTAGACACTAAATTACTACAGTAAAGCTACAGTAAACATGATCTAATGATGGATTAATTAGACTCATTAGATTTGTCTCGTAGTTTACAAACGAGTTCTGTAATTTGTTTTGTGATTAGTTTATATTTAGTACTTCAAACATGAAACGATTCTCTTTCAAAATTTTAAAAAAGGGAAATTAAACACGGCCTTAGGTTGTGTCGACCAGCGCTTTTCCATGGGCCGGGCTTGATCCTTGTTTAAACAATAGCTAAATAGCTCTTTGTTGGAATCTTGTCATTGTTACTTACTCGTGTTGTTTAGTACTTTGGTTTCTCGCTAAAGCTAGAATAGTTCTATTCCTTTTTGTGAGACTCTTGATCGGCTCTTTGCTTATTTTTTTGCTTCCACTTAATTTTGAGCTTTGCTATTTTTTTTTTTTTGGAATCGTTGCCTACTTGATTAAGTGAAGTTGTGAAGAAAGCACTTCTGCAAATCTGTTTGGAAAAGCTATCTCGGCAATTTGGTTTTTCGGCACTTATGCTTTGTCTTGTGTTTTGCTCGAGTGAATCGCTTTACATTTGCTTCTGCTTTGCGGTCGAGCTTTTCTTAACCGTTTTTAAGGTGAGCTCATCATGAGTTGGCTTGCGTCATCTTGACAATTAAAAAAAAAGCGTGTCGAATTGAATTTGGGACAAAGACCTTGTTCTTATCTAGGATAATTTTTTAAAGACTTCTTTTCACTCCCCCCTCTCTCTAGACGCTTGTCCCGGTCCTTTAAATTATTTTTGGTCAGCAGGCGATATTACTATTAGTAGTATTTCTGAGGGAAACTTGAGATGCATTTCTTGGAGGGCGACGACATGTGAGATGCGTTGGCCCTTCACCGTTCAGGATCGGCACATCGCTGTGCTGATTGATTATTGCCATTCTCCAGCCCTGTCATTACTTGTCGTAGTCGTATACTGCTAGGTCAATGTTGTGATGGGCTCTTGTAATAACTCCAACTGCTATTACTGTTACTAGTTACTACGGATCAGGGTCTCAGGGATGAAAATGGACTAACTATTCCACGTTATAGAATGGGGTGGAAAATGGACAGTAGTTATATGAATGATCAGGTATTCGTGTCTGCTGAAACATCAATACTGATATATCCATATTTCAACAGTGGATAGGAAATGAATATATCTGAATTCCTTTTTCAACATTTTTTAGTATTTGTATTTGACATAAATATGGACATGGATGGATATCCAACATTATCCATATTCATAGAAGTTAAATTAAAGTAAATGTTGGCCACAAGTGTTTTGCCAAGATATAATAGCCTAACTGGACACCAAACTTGTGACACCATGTGGCCCTATAATTAGAAGGCTGCTTCATGCATATTCATTTAGGCCTTCTATTTAGCTAAAAAAAACTATTGTGATTATTATTATTTTACTCAATTCAAAATATACCGCAAGGAAAACTAATAGAACATGAGATTCAAGTGTGTAGACAGTACAAACATAAATTATGTAACAGGAAGAATTAAAATACATAATAGGAACATTTAAAAATTGTCGAAAAACTACTATTTTTTAATCAAAATCATGTAAGAAGAACAGTTGAAATATATAAAAGGAATAATTAAATAATTCTTTTGGAATGATAGAACAGTTAATTTAAACAAGCAAGTAAAAAATTATAGCACCTGAAATTTTAAATATGTAAATAGTATAAATTGAAATCATGTAAGAAGAAATTTATTAAACTACATAATAAGAATAATTTCTAAATTGTGGAGGAACAGTTAAATCAGGTTGTTGGACCAATGAATTTTCATGACAAGAATAATCCATGATAAACCATGGAACCCTTAAACATTACATGTGAAAAATCTTATTGTTTTATATCAATAACAATTCATATTAAAAATGCGAGTAATTATTAAAAAACCACCACAAAAGACCTTGAAACATAAAAAATATCAAAATACATCAGATAGATAGTAAAATACAAAAATAACAACAAAGTGGACTATCGAATAACATTACATGCATGGCCAAATAATGAAAGAGACAAATTTTACTTCAGTCCACCAAACAATGGTGGATACAAGGCTGGAAAAGAAAAGAAAAATTACAGATAAATCCTCCAGGACTTGTGTTCACCGTCTCACTAAATGTTGTTTCAGTTACTATTACCTGTTGATATGAAAAAGCTATTGTTGCCGATTTAGTTTGTCGTTGTGTGATTGTACATGAACATTGCAAAATGCTAACTTTTCACAAAGACCTTCAACTTGAGACTTATGTAAAAAAAATGTAATAACTTTATCATAGTGTGTTGTTTAAATTTAAAATTTTGATCCAGATCGAGGCAATTTAATTGATAGCAGTACATACACTGACAACATATATCCAGAAGAGCCCTGTAAACATTAAGTACAACAAACTGTGCATCACTTGTTCAGATAATCACTTGATCAAGAAGACATTGTCTGCAAGCTGAACTGCCATAGCTTCTTGGCCAACTCAGGATCTGAAGCTTGCGAGCTTGGGCTGCCTATATTGCAGTTGGCAAAGTATTTCCCACTTATGCCCTTGATTTGGGGATGCATTGCCACATAGCATGTCGTAGCAGCACCCTTTAACAAATATAAGACGAAGTTGGTTAGGGTCAATGCATATTCCACCAACTAAATGTGAATATAAACTCCATGTAAATGTTCCACAAGAGGTGAAAGTATACCTGTTCTACACTTCTGCAGATGATTCTTCCAATGGAGTTCAATAAAACTGCAAGAGCAGGGGGAACACTTATAAATGCCAGCAAAAATAGGGCTCCGTGTAAATGTTTTTCAAGGTAGTGTTAGATAATCACCATGCTCTAGCTTGCTCTCTTTCTTTATAGTAGTAGTAGCTCTACCTCTTTGACCTGCCGTGGCTTGCCACTTGATTTTGGGCGGCAAAGACTAGTGAGCATAGTTGCAGCTGCTAGTAGCAGCATGGCAGCAGTAGCAATTAGTAGCAGCAGCAGTAGCAAGTAGTGTTAGAAGCTGCAAAGCACTGTAAGGCCATACCTTGTAAATGACTCACCTTGACTTGGTTGTGTATAAAGGAGAGAGTAGCTGCAGCTCAGTGGTTTTAAGCAGCTCCACTGCCGTGTGTGCTCTTCCTGAGCTTCTTCTTCCTCTCCCCTTCTTCTTCTCCACCTGCAAGAGTGAGTGAGTGTGGTGAGGGAGTGCCAACAAGTGGTATTCAGAGCTTGAGTGTTCGAGCTTGGTGGCCATGACTTCCCTGGATCGTGAGCGTGGGCGCGGGCGTTCCCCGGAGCGGCGTGGTCGGCAGACGACGTACGTCGTGAAGAAGACGGTGCGGGAAGCCGGCAACGCGCAGTATCCCATGCTCACCCGCACGAACTACGCCGAGTGGGTGGTGCTGATGAAGGTGATGCTCAAGGCAAGGCGCCTGTGGGCGGCGGTGACAACGGGCACCACCGACGAAGAAGACGACCAGTCGGCCATGGAGGCCATCCTCAAGTCGGTGCCAACAGAGTACGTCGTCCCGCTCGGCGCCAAGGACTCCGCAAAGGAGGCCTGGGAGAGTTTGGAGACGATGCGGCTGGGAGGCGACCGCGTGCGCAAGGCGAAGGCGCAGCAGCTCAGGCGGGAGTACGAGGCAATCGCGTTCCGCGATGGAGAGGCCATCGAGGACTTCGCGCTGCGGCTCACCTCACTGGTGAGCCAGCTAGCGCAGGTCGGCGTCGCCATCGGCGAGGAGGAGGCGGTGGCGAAGTATCTCCGCGTCGTGCCGCCGCGATTCGCGCAGATTGCGCTCTCGATTGAGACGCTGCTCGACATGAGCACGCTCACAATCGAGGAGGTGACCGGGCGGCTCAAGGCGGTTGAAGATCGCGCGGAGGCAACCGCCCGCACGACCGCCGGCGGCCAGCTACTGCTCACGGAGGAGCAGTGGGCGGCGCGCCTGCGCGAGAGGAAGCAGGGGGAGGATTCCTCTGTTTCGCGCGGAGGTGGCGGAAGCGGTGCGCGCGGCAGGCGGCGCGGCAAACCGCGGCGGAAGGCTGAGGGGACCGACAAGGACGGCGGCAATCGCGCCGCCGACAAGGATCGGTGCCACAATTGCGGCAAAATCGGGCACTGGGCCCGAAATTGCAAGGAGCCAAGGCGCCAGGAGAGGGCGCATCTCGCCCAGGATGACGAGGAAGAGCCTGCGCTGCTCATGGCGCAGGTCTGCGCCATCAACACCGAGGCAGAGGATCGCGGCGGGCACGTCGAGCTCGACGAACCGCGCGCGCGGGTCAACCTCGGGCGGGCGGAAGAGGAGGCGGAGGAGCAGTGGTACCTCGACACCGGCGCGAGCAACCACATGACCGGCAACCGCGCGGCCTTCTCCGAGCTCGACACCGAAGTCGTCGGCACCGTGAAGTTCGGGGACAACTCCGGCGTTGGCATTCAGGGGCGCGGCACGGTCGTGTTCCAGTGCAAGGACGGCGAGCACAAGGCGCTCACGAACGTGTACTTCATCCCCAAGCTCCGGAGCAACATCATCAGCATTGGCCAGCTCGACGAGCGAGGCTGCCAGGTGCTGATTGACGGAGGCATGCTCCGGATCAGAGATCGCGAGCGGAAGCTACTCGCCAAGGTCGCGCGGAGCAAGAACCGCCTCTACACCCTGGCGCTGCGCATTGCGCGCCCGGTGTGCTTGGCGGCACGCTGCGACGACGACGCATGGCGCTGGCACGCGCGCTACGGCCACCTGAGCTTTGACGCTCTGGCCAGGATGGCGAGGCGAGGCATGGTGAGAGGGCTGCCGCTGATCGAGCACGCGGGCGAGCTCTGCGACAGCTGCCTCGCTGGGAAGCAGAGGAGGCTGCCTTTCCCCAAGAAGGCGAGCTACCGCGCCGGCGACATCCTCGAGCTCGTCCACGGCGACCTCTGCGGGCCAATCACGCCAGCAACGCACGGCGGGCGGCGCTACTTCCTGCTTCTGGTGGACGACTGCAACCGCTACATGTGGCTGCACCTCCTGTCAAGCAAGGATGAGGCGCCGGCGGCGATCAAGGAGTTCCAGGCGCGGGTGGAGACAGAATCGGGGAAGAAGCTGCGCGTGCTGCGGACGGATCGCGGCGGCGAGTTCACTTCGATCGAGTTCGGGCTCTACTGCGCCGGACAAGGCGTGGAACGCCATCTCACGGCGCCGTACTCGCCGCAGCAGAACGGCGTCGTGGAAAGGAGGAACCAGACGGTCGTCGGCATGGCGAGGAGCATGCTCAAGGCCAAGAGGATGCCGGCGGCGTTCTGGGGCGAGGCGGTGAGCACGGCGGTGTTCATTCTGAACCGCGCGCCCACCAAGAGCTTGGACGGCATGACGCCGTTCGAGGCATGGCACGGGAGGAAGCCGGACGTGTCCTTCCTCAGGACATTCGGCTGCATCGGGCATGTGAAGAAGACGAAGCCAAACCTCCCCAAGTTGGAGGATCGGAGCAGCCCGATGGTGTTCCTGGGTTACGAGCGCGGTAGCAAGGCGTACCGGCTCTACGATCCGCAGGCACGGCGCGTGGTGGTGTCCCGCGACGTGGTTTTTGATGAGGCGGCGTGTTGGAGTTGGGAGGAGGAGCAAGGTGATGGGGAAGCAGTGCGCGGAGCCTGGAGGGACTTCATCATCGAGCACGTGGAGGTCCAGGGCGGGAAGGACGCCGACGGGGAAGCAGCGGCGAGCCCAGGAGTTGGCTCCCCTGCTTCAGGTGCGGCGGCAACGAGCCCAGGCGGCGGCTCCCCTGCTCCAGCCTCCCCTATTTCGGAAACAGGGGAAGCGGAACCGGCTCCGCATTTGCCTGCGGGGTCGCCGGCCACACCTGCGGCACCATCACCAGGCTCAGCATCGCCGATCCACTACGTCACGCCTCCTCCGAGCGCCTCCTCGAACGTCGATGCGGAGTACTCCGGCGAGCCGCTCCGGTTCCGCGCGGTGGATGATCTCGTCGGTGATTCCAGTCCACCAGGGCAGGCGGCCCGGGTGCTGGACGATCTCGAGCTGCACCTGGGCAGCGCAGAGGAGCCACCGAGCTTCGCCGCAGCAGAGCAGGAGGCTTGCTGGCGGGTGGCGATGCTGGAGGAGATGGCGGCGGTGGAGGAGAACCACATGTGGGAACTTGTGGACCTGCCGATCGGATGCCGGCCGATCGGATTGAAGTGGGTGTTCAAGGTGAAGAAGAACGAGCGCGGCGAGGTGGTGCGGCACAAGGCGCGGCTCGTGGCCAAAGGATTCGTGCAGCGCGAGGGCATCGACTTCGAAGAAGTCTTTGCGCCGGTGGCGCGCATGGAGTCTGTGCGCCTACTACTGGCGCTGGCGGCGTCAAGGAGCTGGGAGGTCCATCATCTGGACGTGAAATCGGCGTTCCTCAACGGGGAACTCGCTGAGGAAGTGTACGTGCAGCAACCGCCGGGATTTGTCGTCGCCGGCGAGGAGCACAGGGTGCTCCGCCTGCGCAAGGCCTTGTACGGGCTGCGTCAGGCGCCGCGCGCATGGAACATCAAGCTCGACGCCAGCCTCACCACGCTCGGCTACACCAAGTGCGCCACCGAGCACGCCCTCTACACGCACCGGTCGAAGGGCGGACTGGTAATCGTCGGCGTGTACGTCGACGACCTCATCGTCACCGGCACAGAGCAGCGTGACATCGATGCGTTCAAGAAGAAGATGAAGGCGATGTTCCGCATGTCTGACCTCGGCCTGCTCACCTACTATCTCGGGATCGAGGTGGAGCAGGGGAGGGACGCCATCACGCTCCGCCAGAGCTCCTACGCCGAGAAGCTGCTGGAGCGGAGCGGGATGGGCGAGTGCAGGGCGTGCCAGACGCCCATGGAGGAGAAGATCAAGCTGTCAAAGGACAGCACTGCCTCCTTGGTGGACGCCACGAGCTACCGGAGCATCGTCGGCGGGCTACGCTACCTCACACACACGCGGCCGGACATTGGGTTCGCCGTGGGGTACGTGAGCCGGTTCATGGCGGAACCGCGGGAGGATCACCTCGCCGCGGTCAAGCATCTGCTCCGCTATGTGGCGGGGACGCGCGGCTACGGGCTCATCTACCCAAGGAGGAGCAGGGGAGAGCTGGAGCTGATCGGTTTCAGCGACAGCGACATGGCGGGCGACGTTGATGGACGGCGGAGCACGACTGGCGTGCTCTTCTTCCTTGGAGCGTGCCCGATCTCCTGGCAATCGACGAAGCAGAAGGTCGTCGCGCTAAGCACTTGCGAGGCAGAGTACATTGCGGCGGCGACGGCATGTTGCCAGGGAGTTTGGCTGGGGAGGCTGCTGGCAGAGCTCACCGGAGAAGACGCTCGGGCACCCGTCCTGATGGTGGACAACCAGTCCGCCATTGCCCTTGCCAAGAACCCCGTCCACCACGACCGGAGCAAGCACATCGACACCAAGTTCCACTACATCCGTGACTGCGTCGATGGTGGACAGATCAAGCTCGAGCATGTCGAGACTGCTCGACAGCTCGGTGACATCCTCACCAAGCCACTTGGGCGCGTTCGACTCACAGAGTTGAGGACCAAGATTGGAGTTGAGGAAATCAAGCAAGAGCAATGCGATTAGGGGAAGATTTGTTAGATAATCACCATGCTCTAGCTTGCTCTCTTTCTTTATAGTAGTAGTAGCTCTACCTCTTTGACCTGCCGTGGCTTGCCACTTGATTTTGGGCGGCAAAGACTAGTGAGCATAGTTGCAGCTGCTAGTAGCAGCATGGCAGCAGTAGCAAGTAGTAGCAGCAGCAGTAGCAAGTAGTGTTAGAAGCTGCAAAGCACTGTAAGGCCATACCTTGTAAATGACTCACCTTGACTTGGTTGTGTATAAAGGAGAGAGTAGCTGCAGCTCAGTGGTTTTAAGCAGCTCCACTGCCGTGTGTGCTCTTCCTGAGCTTCTTCTTCCTCTCCCCTTCTTCTTCTCCACCTGCAAGAGTGAGTGAGTGTGGTGAGGGAGTGCCAACAGGTAGAAGCCAGAAACTATCTGACATAGTTGGATGGATCAGAAGCCCTTGCCTTTTTAAATAACATGTAAAATGAAGGTAAGATTTGAGAAAATACCAGAGACAATAGTCCTGTTCCTAAAAAGGTTCGTCGTGACGACACCAGGATGAACTGCATTAGCAGAAATATTCACTCCTTCCTCCTGTTTATGATGAATATATAACTTATTCAGTGACTGGCCAGTTCATACATTCGCTTTTAGTGACCTTATTACTCCTTGTCAAAGAACTAAGATACCTTGAGGATTCGGGACAGTTCGTTACAATGAAGAATGTTGGCAAGCTTTGATTGACCGTAAGCAATGAAGTCATTCAAACTGCATAAGGTTACGATAGAACAAACTTGTTGGCATTATTTCTACGGCAGCAACATGCCCAATTTTCCAAGAGAAATTCCAATTGACCTCAGCATCGATTACCCTGAAGGATCATGAATTTTATCGAAACATATCCCTTCAGGATAGGTCATGAAATGGGCTGAAGACGTCAGATTGACGATCCTCCCCTCAACACCACCGTCCCTGCAGCTACTCTTCATGTTCTCCAGTAAGAGGTTTGTTAGAAGAAAATGGCCTGCCATCCGAGTCCAACGCTACTGCATTGTCAGAATCAGTATGCTCATAATTCATAAAACAAGCCTAAACATTCCTCCGATGTAGTGCTATACATGAACATTCAGATATCCAAGCCACATACATGAACATTCAGATATCCAAGCCACCAGCCACCATACATGAACATTCAGATATCCAAGCCACATACATGAACATTCAGATATCCAAGTCACACTCTTTGGCAGTTAAACAAGAGAAGCATTCGAACAATTCACACAATTGGGGATGTAGTGCTATAGAAGACACACCAATGTGATTAGTGGCGAAATGCAATTCCAGGCCGTCGCGGGAAAGCTTGCAGTGCCTCGTCATCACTCCAGCATTGTTGCTGCCGAAATGAACATCAAGTCAACCAAATGTTACAATTCTAGGATTACACTAGAGCACGGATCAGTGAGGATTTCCCTTCTTTTCTTGATCTGAGTACAACAAAGTCCTAGATCTACAACAATAACACAGAGAAAAGAGAGAGAGGAGCGAGATTGAGGACCTTCGGTTCCTGCAGAAGAGCTTGGCCCGGCCATCACAGGTTCGTTGATGGAGATCCGCTCAAAGGCGGCGACGAGCAGTGCAGAGGCGTCGTGGACGTGACGTTGGAGTCGAGAACGGTGAAGGGGACGCCGATGAATCAGCTTCGATGGCAGTGGTGGAGATTCCCGCTGCTCCAGCGCCCCTCTAGATCGGCTAGGGTTTAGGATGTAGGAGAGGGTGCTGGCGGCGCGACGAACTTCGTTCTGCGTGCCCCGGCCCCTTCACCCCTCTTTATTTTAGCGCTGTGCAGCGGGGCCCACCAACCATTCAGGGTTGGGCGCCCCCGATCAGGGCGCAAATCAAAGGCCTAATAGACCGTTGGGTCTATTAGGAAAAAGATCAATCCAACACCAAACAGATCCAAACCAATGGCGAAATTTCAGGCCGCCTTTATTTCAACTTGTTTGTGATCTCTGGTGGTACTGTATGAAGTAGGAGGAAGGAATTGTTCGTCCGTACATGAGAATGTTGAGGGGCAGGTTGAGAGACTGGAACTCGGAGGCGAATCTCCTCACTGAAGCCATGGAGCTGAGGTCCAGCTCCAGCACGTCCACTCTCGCGCCGGGGATCTTCGCCGCGATGGCCTCCTTGGCCGCGAGGCCGGCGGAGACGTTGCGCACGGCCATGACGACGTGCACGCCGCGCATCGCCAGGACGCGCGCCGTCTCCAGCCCGATGCCGCTGGACGCACCTGCGCTGAACAAGGGGTTCAGAATCGGCTCAGCTCATGAGTTCCCTCCGATGCGAATGGCCAACAATTTCAAACTCCGGCCAGCCCGAGGGAGGTCGCCGCTCTGACTGCCGGCATCCATGGAGGCCTATACCTCGACTCGGAGTTTTGGGCGGACGGATCCAGCGACAGAGATTGAGGTCGGAGGGAAGGGACGCGGGAGCGAGCTAGCTGAATGGAACAGCTTAAGAGTAACTGAAGCAGAGCGGAAGTACTTACCGGTGATGACGGCGACCAGGCCGCGGCCATCGACGCCGGCAGTGACCTCCTCGGCCGTGGAGGCGCCGGAGAAGCCCGAGGGCGCTTTGCGGTAGAACCACCACATCAGGCAGCAGATTCGGGCGGCATTGTGTTAGCAGCTACTAGTAGATGCTTAATGCAGCAAGCGACAGAACCAGATGAGCAGGTCAGCACTCAGCAAGGGCGATTATTTTGGTCATCATGGCAATTTAATAAGAGAGAGAGAGAGAGAGCAACATGAGCGGTATTTGTTCGAGTGATTGTCACCATTCAGAAGTCAGAACCCTGCCTCCTTTTTCGGAGAAATTTCCACGACCCTGATAATGTTCCAATTCATCGTGCGTATAATTGGTACAGGCCCTCAATCGATGAATCCGTTCCCGAATATTTGGTAGTAGTAGTCTAGTAGAAGCTAATCTGCAACTGCAAGCGTTGCTGGTAGCATCAAGCAAGAAGAAAACAAATAACCTTTTTTTGTTGGGGCATGAAACAAAATAACTAGCGTCGATTGATGAAGGCGCACACGCACACACAAGTCGGAAACATCTCCAGCTAATCCTGATCTAGGAGTCTTTCTTCCCTTCGCCCTCGTGCAGCTGCCTCTGCTGCTGCTCCTTGGCGCGCGCGCGATGGTCACCATCATCCTCATGATCGGTGCGGAGGTAGTACCTCCGGAGCGCCTTGGGCAGGTAGAAGGGCAGCAGGAAGGCGAACAGGTTGAACCCCCAGAACGCCAGGTTGGCGGCCGCGAGCGCCCTGCCGGCGGCCACCCGCCGCGGCGCCACGGGCGGGCCCCGCGAGAGCTCGTCGCGCTCCTGCAGCTCCTCCCGCAGCCACTCGGACGCCGCGAACATCCTGCGCGCGCTGTACATCACGGGCACCGCGGCCCTGACGGGGAGCGAGAACGTGCCCGGCCACGCCGCCGCGATGCCCTCGGTGAAGACCTGCGCGGAGAGGAGGAACGCGTGCGGCGCCGCGGCGGCGACGCCGGCCGTGTCCCCGGCCCGGAGCCCGTCGAGGATGTAGAGCGCCGGGAGCGCGGCGCCGACGACGAACCCCGCCGCGGTGTGCACGGCGAGGCGGAGCCGGCCGCCGAGGCCCGGGAAGACGGGCGCGGCCGGGTTGGGCTTGCCGGGGCGCTGCGGGAAGGCGACCCAGGCGAGGACGAGGAGGTAGGGGAGGAGGAGCACCGCGAAGGCGATCTCCGAGAGCGGGACCGTGGTGGAGAAGGCGAGCACGGCGGCGGCGCCCAGCGTGTTGAGCTGCTTGATGGAGAAGAGGTAGTAGTGGTGGTGCGGGCGCGCCGTCGGGGAGGTGGGCGTCGGGTGCAGCGGTGGCGGGGGCGCGCCCATCGACGGCAGCGTGATGCCGCCCCCCGCCGTCGGGCCGACGCCGCCTGACATGGCCTGGCGTGCGTGCGAGCGAGCGAGCGAGGCGGCCGGCGCGTCGGCTTTGGCTGGATGCTTGAAGCGGACGAGCAAGCGGTGGCGAGGCGTCGGAGGCGTTCGGGGGCTCGTCGAGAGCGGCGGCGAAGTTAAAGACGGCGCAGCCCGGCGCGGGAGCGGAGGACGTGTGGCGCGCCGCGGTGCCCCGGCAAGCGGCGTGCTGCCGCGTGGGCCGAACCGGGATTTGGATAGGGTTATTTTACTGGGCCTGGGAGAACAGCGCAGCGAGGGTCGAGCTGCCGCGGCGTGACGTGGGCACGTCCTTTGGATTTGGTTACACTTGTTGACGGACTTGCGACCTGCTCAAGCTCAGCTCTACGTCGACAGGAACAATGGACGAGGGCTACGTGTACTCTGCGTGTTTTGCTGTGGTTGGGCTTGGAACTTCAGCAGGTTCTTGCTTTTAGACGAAGTGCTTAAAGCCGAAGAAAAAAGTAGATGAGTGATGATCCGTATCCACTGGGTGTTCCTGGAACACAAGGAGCTCGTATAGGTTTCTGAGCTGGCCTGGGCTTTGAATCTCGGGCTGTTCCATTTAGCTAATATGTCTAGTAATTAACTATGAAGTTTTCCTGCCACATAAACAATGGAGTAGTTTTCCTGCCACATTAAAAAATGCTAACATAAATGAGGGAGCTAAGTTAGCAGTTTTAGAGGCGCCATTGTGTTGGCTCTGCATTTCTGCAAACTAAAGTTAGCAGTATCCATTTCGAAACAATGCTCCCGCAAACTGTAGGTTACAGCACTGAAAGAAAAATAACAACGGTCCGATCCTACAAGCTCCAGTACTAGTATCCAAGTATCCCAAAGCAACATGCAAGTGCACATTGGTCGTCATCAACCCCAGCTAATCTATGGACTACATCCTACAACAACACGCCGGCGGCTCGATTGTGCATGACAAAACACTTTCAGAGACAAAAGGTTACGCATCCACGTCCATAAGATGCAGCAGAGCCTTCCAGTACCGGGAACAGGACGGGTTCAGGTGAATCGCCCGAAGCAGCCAGCTCTCCGGGCTCTGCATCGTCTCCACCAGCTGGTTCTGCTGGGAAGCCGCCGCGGCAGACTGCCTCGCCAGCAGGTGCATTTGGAAGTACACTTCCGCAGGCCGCAGTTCTGCACAACAAAACCTTTAAGCAACTGGGATCACATGCCAGAAACCAAACAGATGACTGGAAACCCAGGATTGTTCTGTCTGAATCTTGCTTCAGTTTCCTACCTGGGGGCCATGAGAACCATTCCAGGCGAAGGTTCTTCTCCCACTTGGTTTTGGAGCCAAGGCTGCCCTCGGCTTGTGCCAGTAGAAGTGACACCAGAGGTAAAGATGCATGTGATTTCTGCTGGGCCTTTCTGAGGCTGGGAGCTGCACGGGATATAAATTGAGGAGCTGCAAACCTCCGTGCAATTTCCATACAGGTCGCACCTATCACGGTGATATTTCATTCAGTACGTAATTGAAAAACGTAAAACAGAACTACCAGGCAATTACTCAGGCCATATTCTGGACTAGCATCGACCATACAGGGGAAAATAAGAACAAATTTAGAACAATGAACTTCACATCCCTACAAACTGGGTCCATTTGATTCCAGAATTAATTGCCAAGAAATGTAACAACTAAGCACATTTTTTCCTTATTCATTATCAGCATAACCTAACAGTTTGTACCAGTCAATGGGCAGTGCACATATCGCCAGGTAAAGCACATAATTATGAACAAGGTAAAAGACTAGCAGAGTTTGTTGACTAGATAGCAAGCTAGACAACATAACCAAGTTCACAGTGCAACTGCATATAATAAACAACAAGAGGTCTTGGATAACCAGTTACAATTCAAATCAGCTATATGAGAAGAAAGTATATTACCATTGAGGAATAAGATGCAGCTATCCGGATCTCCTTCAGCGCATGCCTGAGCAAGAGCTTCTTCAGCGCTTGCAAAGTTTTCATCCCCTATAAAGCATTGAGCATAGGCTAGATTGAAAAGAGACATCCATTTCGACATGTCACTGCCATTCCTTTTAATGCACTCACGAAGATTTTTATATATTTCATCAGAAGAGGCCTCCAATGAACATGCAGATTCAAGGTGCTTCAGCATTACCCAACCCATCTCAGTATTCGTATGTTTTTTCAAGCAGTTCATGTACTCATTCCTGGAGTTCAAAAGATCCCCTTGCACTGCATAGGCCCGACACAGTTGCAAGTGTGCAAAGAAAGTATCAACACAGCTAGAGGCAGTCATTCTTAGAGCAGCTTTAGCTTGAGCAATGCAATTTTCATAGTCTAAAGATTGCAAACAGATCTCTGAAGATAAAAGAAGAAGCAAGAACACCTCATACTGCACAACTGTGTTCTCATGTGAATTGCTAACGTTGGATAGCACTTGCATAATGAGCCTCTTCAAAATGATACAAATATGTTTGGGGTACTTCTCTTCACGGGCTTTTCGGAAAATAGCAAGGACAAGCAGGTAACGTGCATCTTGGTTCCATGGCTCACGATGAACCCACCTTCAGAGAAAAAAAAGCACGCAATTAGCTTGCCTACCAAAGACATACCTTGTTATCAAAATAGCAAGAAGATATACCTTTGCAAGTGGTGTATTTCATCATGTCCACTTAAGTACTGGTGTTCACATGTTGGAAAAGTGAACTTTGGATAAGATGTGCAGGTAGCATAGCAACAAGCCATTGCAGATGCTTGAATTTGATGTGCAGATCTTAGGCCCATATTGGATGTGTGACCATGTGTCACAGAAGTAACCCTTAATGCTTTATGAGAAGCCATCCAATCTCCACTCCACAGGAGCAGAGATCCAAGTTGGTTTCTGCAGCATGTAGCAAAGAGAACAATATCAAGTTAAGTACCTTTTTGAACACCTGATAATGATATGATCATTCCTAGAAAAAACGTTACCTCACTAAACTGCAATCAGGATACATATGCAGAACCTTTTTCAGGTAAGACAAGCTAGCATCAACCCTCAAAGGCTTGTCCATTTCCCCCTCAATCTGCCAGGGCATTTTTTTATTTATATTAATATGCCTTGCATAGATCCAAAATAAACTATTTTTTCATAGAAATATAGAATGATAGAATTTGGGATACGTACTGCCTTCCCAAGAGCAATATTCGAGTGGACTTCACTCATCACTTCATAGGATGTAAGCCTAGGAGGCATACTCAACTGAGGCAACTGGAAACGCTTGTTTGGATGCAAAGCATCCAATGCAGAAATAATAAATTTCAACTGCGAGCTGAAATTGAGTTGACCAGGAAGCTTGTGAATGACTGCAGCTGCAGGGTCCTTCCCAGAAATTGCATACGTCAATGTGCATATGAATCCCAAAGCCACAGTAGCACTCTCTGGTTTCATGCCAGATAAATTTTCAGCCAAGTTTCTAGATACAGAAAGAGCTTCCTCACTCCGTCCAGTTTTCCACAATGCAAGAGCATATATCTGCAATCCATCCATGTTCAGCAGTCCTAGAAAGTTTGGGACTAACTTGTTAGTTTATACATTGTATACCATGAAAATATCCTATAAGGATATATTGTTCAAGCTACAAGGCCAAGAAATTAGGGATGACATCCTTCCATTGCTGGAAAATAAAAGCAATACCTTGAGATCTCAACTCTTCACACTCCCGCACTGCATCAGTTGCAAGACCAGCCTGTAGTTAGTGCTATGGTTAGAGTACATATGGACAACAAAAAGGCATACCCAATCAATCAGAATCCAGAAGTACCATACAAACACCATGGTTTTAGCTCCTTGGTATGTTTAACTTCATCAAACCAGGTGCGACAGTAATAGCGTAGCACAGTTACCTTGTATAGTGACCGGGCAAGGTTCGCTGAAACATCAGCAAAAGCATCTTTATTGTCTGACTTGGAATTGTTCATCATGCCTAAAGCAGATCTCGCTTGTTGATAAAATCTGATTGCAGACTGAAAATCTGATCGCACTTCAGAAACCAAGCCATTTATATTGTGAGACTCTGGGTAATGAGGTGCTCGATGAACAGCCTGCCTTACAGCCATCAACACCTACATAATGGCAGCAGGCATAAACAATTTAATATGTTAACCACAGTGTGGTTCGATAAGTACCCAAAAACCACTGAGGTATCACATAACTCAGTGAATCAACATGTAGCTCCAGTGTCAAGAGGCTAAATAATGTAGAATTTACGAATGAAGATCAAGTAGGAACTGCCATTGGGATGAATCAATTGTTGCGAAAAAACAGAATTAGTTTCAAGCATAACATGCTCAGTATTTAGTTTGGTAGCTTCAAAGCACAAATAAATTTGGATGCATACCTGAGGTGAAAGAAGATTACCAGTACGGGCAGCAATTGTTCCAAGGCCAATCTGGAACTCTGGCAGCTGGTGCAATAGCATAAAAGAAGGAAATCAAATACTAGCTTGAAGGGAAGAAAATAGAAAATCATTTTGCTGAGAAGTGAAGACATTCGTGATGGTAAACTTTACTTACAGGTAGGATCTGTGCAGCCCTCAAGCAGCTTTCAAAAGATTCATTTACTGTACTGCCCCTTTAAAATCACATCAAATAGAAAATTCAGCTTTGAGATAATAATTATGGAGAGCAAAGTATAAAATCTTTTCATAAATGAGAGAAGGGTACCCAGATTGGTGATAATTTTCTGCCGACATTCCAGCCCACGGAAAGGCCAACGAAGGATCAATGCTTCTAGCTCGATCAAATGCTACTTTAGACAATTGTTTATCACCTGATTGCCTGTAAAACTGAATGTCAAACTATTAGTTATCACCTGCTAGTAGCAGAATCAATCAGCTGTTGCTTTAACAGCAGTACCTTTCCAAGGTATGCCCAAGCTTCAGAAAGAGACATATCAAGATGAAGTGCTCTAATGAAAGAATGCTGCTTCAAAGCTAGATCACTTGACATGGAACCCAATGTAACCCAGAAATCCTTATTAACTGGTTCCAGTATCAAGGCACCAAGTGACATTTTCTCTGACAGCTCCCTGTTGCATCAGATAGCTCTTATAAGACCATCTGTAAAGTAATATGGTATTAACATGAGCAACAAAGAAGTTTACCAAACATTGGGGTTGTGTCTGTTATTGCCATCCATGGAATATATCAGATCAAGACAAATAGCAGTATCATTGTGAACATTAGCTTCCCAGGGTGTAAGATGCAAAGCACGTTGATATGAGAGTTTTGCACCATTTGCTGCTGACAGAATTGCATTTCTCCACTCCTGAACAGAATCTTTGAACATCTGCGCATCTACATCCCTCTTGATCTTCCCATCCACCCACGGAAAGCATCTCGCGAATGCAAGCTGACACAGAGCAGGCAAGGTATACAGTAGAATAAATTAATCAGAATATGAGATGCCAAGCAAACTTAAGCGGTGAGTTAATGATGAGAAGTCAAGTACCTGAACATCTCCATGCAATTTCCAAACACATGAAAGGTTTCCAGTCAATGAAGCACAAATTTTGGCAGCTTCAGATGCTTCCTATAAAAATAATTAAAAACCAATATGATTAACTATACAGCTGTGATCTACTTAATACTATGTAAAAAACTAGTATCACATCGACATACCTTCAGCAGGGTAGCAGCCCAGCCAAAGGCCCCAGTAGTTACACAATTCCTTGACCATGCAAGCAATGCAGAAGCAAGTCCAAAGTATACTGAATGGTTATGTGGAGCCATTTCCAAAGCAGAACGAAATTGCTCAACTCCCTGGTGTTGTGTATTTTGCATGAAATCAAATTTAAGGATGCATAGATCTTGAATGGATACATTGCTAAAGCATTTGCGAATAAAATCATGTATACCAGCTGAACAATAGTCATTTAAAAAACAGACACAAGTTCCTACCTTTCTGAAATAGCCAAGCATTAGCTGGATGTTTCCACTTTCTATCAACGCAAAGACCCTGGAACTATCAAGTTCAATAGCTCGTCCATATGACTGCCGGCAAAAACTGAATTAAGCACATTCAGAAGGCTCAATACAGCACACTGCAACATTTATTAATGATGATCAAAACTGAAAACGGCAAACCTTTACTGCTGCAGTGAACATGCCCAAACGGTGGTATGCCAGACCAAGTGCCTGTTGCCATAATATGGAATGTTTTAATCTGATAAGTAATAACTTGAAAACACATGACACACCAATTGGAGCTAAGAAATTTTGACAAGAGCGAACTGACAGAGGAAAACAACACCCACCTCCCATAAATCTGCAGATGTTGGGTAACCTCGTATTGCATGCTGAAGGTTTTGTATGGCATCTGACCATTTCCTTTGATGAACCTAACCTTTCACCAACTCATGTCAATACATCTTACATGTAAATTTGTTGATGCCTTATCACAGATACAAGCAAATCCCACGTCTAAAAAGCAATCAAAATAATAATATTACCAAAAAAATTAACTCTAGTAATATTATGGAAAAAAACTTTATCACATTTTAAACAAATTCGAAGGTGGATACAACAAATTGAATATCCTAACAGATATTACTGCCATCCTAGACCGATACAGCATGATCAAAACTCAATAAAGATAACCGATGGCAATTGATCAACTGACTCCTTTTATCCTGCACAATCTCACTTTCCTCACCAGGATAATCCGAAAGCATAGGCACAGAATTTAGCGATTAATGCCCACTAGCATTAGAGTAAAGATGCTGTGGTGTGGCCATATCAATGCATAGTGGATAGGATATGAACACACTGTCTCTGTATGAATTGCAGGAAACATCGCTGAGGAATCAATGAAATTGCTATGGGTAAGTACTGAAGGGGATGGATTCAGTTGAATTTCAACTGTTTTCATCAGTTTCTTCATAACAACCATCAATCTAACTGATTACTGCGAGCCAGAGTTCACCTTAACCATGCTCTTTGGGTTAAGATTGGACGGATTTGGAATGGCAGGATTCCAACTCAATCCAGAATGAAACCTTAATATTTGTAAAGATACCCCCTAGCTGGGACCTTTTTAATTATACATTCTATTGGCAGGCTTACTTCAATCGATAGTCATTCAAGTAAATTGTCATACAAGTTACCTGCAAGTAGCCAAGCCTCTGAAAGGCCCAGAATGCGCGAGGGGACTTGCCAGCTGCCTCCTTGCACACAGCAAGCTCCAAGCTCTCCTTCCCCTCGACATCTAGCAAGTCACATAGAGCCTCCTGCATCATACCCCAGAAATAAAGGGGGAAAACACATGAGAACCCCATCACAAGCAAGGATGAACACATTCAAAGGTATACGACAATACGAGTATTAAGCATTCCCACACACACCCCAGCCTCAGCATCGTCAGCGTTGAGTGCCACCGCGCGCTGGTAGCACTTGGCCGCCCGCTGCGTCTCGCGGCTACGCGCGTAGTGGTGGCCGAGGAAGCGGAAGGGGACGCCATCGTTGGGGTTCAGCTTGGCTGCGGCGATAAAATGCTCCGCCGCCGCGGCACGGAGCCGCAGCGCTTCGTCCCCATCGCCCTCCTGCTCCGCCTCCGCGCGGCCCCATAGGAAGACGCCCTGCAAGCACGGACCCAACCAACGGGTGATCAGGCGCCACAAAGAAGAGCGTGCACAACCACGGCAAGATTTATACAATGGAGGACGAAGCGCACGAGGTTGTGGTGGTGGAGCGGGATGGAGGGGTCGGCGGCGAGGGTTTGCTCTAGTTGCCTGCGGAGGTTGGCCTCCGCCGCCTGCGCCGAAGATAGGGTCAGTAAGAGGCGAGGTGAGGGCTGATGGAAGAGGGAGAGCGCGAGAGCGAAAGAGTAGAGTACAGTTTCGGGCATGTCGCCGATGAGATGGTACGGCCGGAGACGGCGGCGGTGAACCGGAGCGTGGAGGAAGAAGGGGACTAGCGAAACCTTTGCAGCTTAGTCCTTGGGAGAAGAAGAAATTGGCTCAGCGCCACACGGGCCACGGTTTTGGGATTTGAGAGAAATAGAAAACAACTTTTCAAATAAGAGAGAAATAGAATACAGTAAAATATGATGGCATAATAAGCATAATCGTGATATTTTTAATTAAAAATATATTTTTTACTTATAAAGTGAATATGTTTTAGAGAAGCAAGATTTTTTAAGTAAGCAGGTAGCTTTATTAATTAAATATTTAAAGAAGAGCTACAATCTTGAGCAACTAAGGTTCAATAAGGGGCATATCTAATTTACAGTCGCCCGCAAGCAGACCAATGTACGGCCGATTTCCGGCTGGCTGTCGGAAGAGCTTCTCACGTGTTGAAACGAAAACATATCTTGTTTCCATAAAAACTTTTCGAAGAAATTTTTAAAGAAAAAAATTGAAGAGTGGGAAAAAGTTTGAAAGAAAAAGTTTTTCCCCCACGGATTAAAAAGTTTTTTTCACCAATATTAAGTTGTACTACAGTATTTTTTTTGATAAAAAATTTTTATGAAAAAAATTGAAGAGATCGGAAACCTTTGATGAGAAAAAGTTTGAAAGAGAAAGTTTTGAGAAAAAATTGAAAAAATTTGAAGAAAAAATTTTTGCATCCAAAACCAGAAAATGTTTCGCAAAAAAGTTTTATAAAAATTTTTGCATCTAAAAATAAAAAAAAACGCTACTACCCGGTCCCCCGCTGCCGCCGGGGGCGAGGCCCAGAGAGCGCGTTGTGCACGGAGCTCACCCCGAGGAGCCCGCCGCCTCCACCCAACCACACCGGTAAGCTCCGCTCCACCTCACCGCTCCACCGCTGCCGGGGGATGTCGCTCCGTCCGAGGAGCTCGCTGCCGCTCTGCGCCATCTCCCCGCCTGCCGCGGTCAGAGAGAGAACGAGATAGAAAAAAAGAGAGAAGGGCGGTGGGAAGAAAAGAGATGGAGGAAGGAGAGAAAAGCGCTCAAAGAAAGTGGTAAGGTTGCAGCAGGACCCACCATGTGCAGTCCGGGATTGACCGTAAATTTTGTTGCTTCCGGCCAACCGCAGAAACATGTCAGGGGTACGCCACACTGCACAATCGAACAAGCATGTCTGCAGTTTCGACATAGGGTCTCAATTGGATGCATGCACACTTTGGGTTATGTGTTTCTGATCAACCATTAGCATCTAATGAGCAGCACTTCTCAATTTCGTTGGACAATATCCTATACTTGCATATCACTTGTTCAATGTATACAATTCTTCTTCTGGTTAAACCATATGATGAAATATCAATGCATTGCAACTTACTATGATATGAAGTACAGAGCCCCGAGAGTTAGATGAGGTAAATGAAATTCGCATCATCATGCTTGTTAATAGTGCATCTGGTGGTGATCTTGATTGTTGTCCTAAAGCAACCTCCATTCAGTTTGCTATAGTGTGCTGAGTGAGTTGGTGATGAAATGATCATGGCAGGCCCTATCCAGATCATCGATAGAACAATCCTAGTGAGGATGCTTTGGTAGTTGAATGCAATTAAGTGATTTTTGATGCATCGTTCTTCAGGTGTTGTTCATTGCACATTTACAGATCAATTCCTGCATCTACAGCTTGATACAGCATGTACAACAATCCTAAAGAGTGCGTTACTATATAATATATGTTCAGCATGTATGTTCAAACTTTTAATTTTGTTGCTAGGCTAATGGCAGGTGAAATATTTTGAAACTTGAGATCATGGAACTGTTTGACTGGCTATTGTAGACCCGTAAGTTCCATTGATTCATTAAAAATTCAGTATGACACTTATCGAGTAACGATAATTGCTGGTTTATCATTTCTTTTTCATGCAAGACGACCAAGTGGATAAAAATTATTTACTAAGGTCATTATTGTGTGTTAAGATCTGGTTAGTAAGTGCTCATGTTTGTTTGGTCAACAATACAATCTGTACAGTGGTGTGAGCTAGATTGCCGTAGTGACAATGGTTAGTGCAGTAGCTCAGCTTATCAATGTATGTGCTATGACCTTGAGGCAAGTGTTGCCCATTTCAACTTTTCATAGTTAGTTTTATTTTTTTTATTCATGTAAATTGCCCTGAAAATTTTTTATGTGTTTCTTACTTGGATGACAATAGCAGGGGACACTCTCCAATCTCTTCTCAAGGATAAATATATTCATCTTCATATATCTTTTTTGATGCAACATCTTTTAAACCCTTTAAATATCTTAAAGCTAAATACATTTCATATTCTGTGATGTGAGCAACCAGACTTGGCTTGGGGTTTGACATCATGGCTCCAGTTTAAATTTGTCCAGTTTAAATTTAAGTCTTCATGGCTTATCACTACACCAATCCAGTTTTACCTTGGCGGCCCCAATTTTTCTTGGCGGTCGCAATTCAGCCGCCAAGGAATATAATGTTTCCTTGGCAGTAACAACGAACAGCCAAAAAAATGTGATTTACTGGCAGCTTTTGTTAGCCGCCAAGAAAAAATGAGTGTTTCCTTGGCTGTGAGACCTAACCGCCAAGGAAACTATGCTTTTCCTTGGCTGTTTGCCCGACCTGCCAAGGAAATGATGCTTTTCCTTGGCTGTTACGCCCGGCTGCCAAGAAAATGGTATGTTTCCTTGGCTGTTTCAGTTGCCCGCCAAGAAAACAGTCTATTTCCTTGGCTGCTTCGCTGAGCCGCCAAGAAAATGGTGTATCCTTAACTTTTTTAATAAGCTGTCAAGTAAATTTTAGTATATGCAAACTCGATAAGCAACAATCTCTGATTGTGTTAGGGTTATTCTACATTACCTAGCAAATTGCAATACGATAAATACACATGATCAGTTATCTTGCTTATAAAACATACAAAACTAGGGTAAGATATTTGTGGAATATGGTCTATATCTATATATTTGTTGTATAGTAGAATGCAATAATATGTGAACTATAGGTGTTAGAAATTTTTCTTAAAATAAAGCACCCTTAAATAGTACACATGGGTTTTCTTGCAAATTTTCATCCGATGTATCTTTATGATCGTGCTCCATGTCGATTCAAGGTCTTCCAAGTGCACATATAATCATGTAGTCCTTATATATATTTTTATAATATGACATGCATTTACATACACATAAAGTATTTTATAGTTGTTTGCCAATGTAGGTAACATTTACTCCTCAGTATGATGCAATACTTACATGTGTTACCCTCTCTCCTTGCTCGCAAACTTTAAATCACATGCATCTCCTCTAGTCTCCACCCTCCGTACATGTGCGTGTCACCGCCTCCACCCTCTAGTTGCATGGCCGCCACTGCCGCCACATCTCCACGCATTTGATCATCGACTTTGGTGTGGTGAAGGGTCTCCCCGACTAACCTACTTTCGGTGCTTAGTGTTCACAAGCACTTGGAAGTTGTTGGTCTCCTCCTCGAGGGACATGCGGCACACATGATAGGAACGATAATGATATTTGTGCATGATATTGCCGGGATTGCCCATAATAATCGATAAATTAGATAGCCTATGATAGCTTATAGCTTAAATAGCTTGTATTAACAATGTTAAATATGATGGGTTAGGATCGCTAAAGGGCTACTGAATTTGGACGTACAATTAAACAATCAAGATATTATTGAGCAAATAATTAACTATACGTGAAATGAATCTTATTATTCCACATGCCAATAAAACTATGCAAATGCCATGTAGAGTTTTGTTTGTGTGCATGCTTCCCCTGTGCTTCACCAGCTTCTGGCCAGCGGCAGACCAAAACAGCTGCCACGTTCCTATATAAAAAAACAGCTGCCACGTCTAGCGCTCCAAAAAATTACAGCACCTAGGCAAAAAAAGCAGCGCGCCCACGGGCCGCGCCCAACTGCGTCCTCCCGCGCAATGGGGGCCTAAAAATCACAAGTCCCGCGTGTACCCATCTAGATAAGAAAACCCTAACTCACAAGCCTCCGCCGCCACCAGCTCGACCTCGCTCCTCCAAATCCTCCACACCGCCGACCTCAGCATCTCGCATCTAGCAATCTGTCACGTGATATGGAGTGAGCGGTGGTGCCAGGTGGGCCCATCACTGGCGCTGCCGTGAGGGGACTCCTCTACATCGTGGTTGCTGGCCGGTGCCGGTGCCGTGGTGCACGTGGCTGATTGGTACGCTTCTTGCTTGCTTCTTGCTCGTAGTTGTCTTGCTTGCTTCTTGCTCATAACTATCCTGCTTGCTTCTTGCTTGGTACATTTTTTTTCTTTTGCTTTAATCAATCTGTTCATTTTGCTTCCCACGATGTGAGGAAAAATTAGTTCCAGATTAGTTAGATTTTGGACTGATTTCTATCGATAGAGGCTAGATTAGTATTTCCAAACATACAAATTTTGATTTAACCGAATCCTCCGGTAGCTGAGAAAGCAAAGGGGGTTTAGGGATGCTTAAATCTAACTTTTCTTGCTTGCATTTTTTTTAAGGGACACTGGATCTGAGGAGCCCGTCATCTGTTTGAGTGGCACATTCAAGATCTTGCTGATAATTTGACTATTTGATGAACACACCCTCTCCCACGAACTGCAGACCTTTCTGATTAGCTGTAAGTATATCAGTATAGTTAGATTCTTGATCGATTTGTATCGATGGATGCTAGATTAGCTTGTCCAAAAATATAAATTTTGATTTAACTGAATTCTCCAGTAGCTGGGCAAGCAAAGGGGACCGTAGGGATTTTTAAATCTGACTTTTCTTGCTTGCAATTTTTTTAAGGGACACTGGATCTAAGGAGCCCGTCATCTGTTTGAGTGGCACATTGGGGATCTTGCTGATAATTTGACTATTTGTAGAACATACTGGTTCCCTCTCCCACGAATTGCAGACCTCTCCAATTAAATAGCAGTAAGTATATCAGTATTAGTTGAATGGTGCATTTTGATTGAAATAGCAGTAGTGTGTTAGACATTGTCTTGAATGCACTTGTTTGTTATTTGCATATTCATCTTCACTTTTGACAATAGAAATCCTATCCTGCTAGTCGTGTTTTGTTGATATGTGTTACATTATTTGAAACTGAAATATTCTATTTACCTACATTTTTTCTATGATTGATATTTGTATAAAATTGTTGTGACATTGAAATATACCATCTTTTTAAATTAACACAAAACGAGAGTAATGGCAGACCGTGAATGGATGTATAGTGGTTGGTCTCGTGGGCAGCCTCCTTCTCATGAGTGGATTGAAAAAACAAACAGTTTTCTAGATCATGCATTCTCAATGTTGGGTCTGGTTGAAAATGACACCATTAAGTGGCCGTGTGCCTTGTGTCGGAACTATGTTAGGCACAAAAGGTTTGATGTAGAGATGCACTTGTGTAAACATGGGTTTAGGGATAACTACAGATTATGGACATCACATGGAGAGAGTCATGTTGAAATTGGAAGTGATGAGAGTTCAGAGGAAGTTGATCGTATGGATGATATGTTAGTTGACCTAGGTGCTGACCATGCGCCGACAAGTGATGATGAGATTACGCCCTTTGCTCGGGCCTTTTATAGGATGGTTGATAGTGCTGATCAACCAGTCCATGAGAACACAACACACTCATCTCTTTCTAATGTGGCACGTTTGCTAGCTTTGAAATCACAATACAATATGTCAATTGCACACTTTGAAGCAAACTTAGAGTTAATTAATGAACTTCTACCTCCTGAATCTAAGGTTCCCAAGGACTTTTACCAGTCAAAAAAATTATTGGAGGGTCTAGGTATGTCATATGTTTCCTGTTTTTGAACCATTTGTTATGGCAAGTCAAGTTAAACAAGTGTACTATTTGCCTTATGCCTGTAAGAGTAGAGCAGATCTACAGGACTGGTGGGTTACATATCAGGTTACTCCATGTGGCTATGTTCCCCTAGATGATAACAGCGATGACTCAAACCCTCCTGCTGGTCCAATACAAGAAATGTCATTTTTTCAAGAGGAGGGATTGGAGGGCACATTTGTCATTGATTTGGATATTGAGCTAGATAATCAGACTTCTGTTGTTTCAGATGAGATAACTGATCCTAAGGATTTGGAATTTTTATCCAAATTGAATACTGAAGGTGATGGTGAACAAGCATTGGATGATGAAGATACATACGAAGAAGATGAAGAGGATTTGGATGAAGACCATGATGATCTGCCTGAACATCCAGCTTATGATCCAAATGATTATTGAATAGTTTTACTTTCTTGCTGTAACTTTTGGAACTTGTGTACCTTTTCAAAGTAAACAAGATTTGTGTTCAAGCGTTCATTACACGTGTTGCTGCATATCAATATCATGGGCAGAAATTGTCCTTTATGTGTGCTGTTGCAAATTTCTGAAAATATGATCTTTTGTGATTGAGATATACAATGTACTAATGGTTTTGTTGATGATAATGCAGAAAATGCATGGCCTTCGGCACAGAAAGCTTACCAGCAACAAGGATGCAATAAGGGGTGGAAGCAATCAAACTAGGAGCACTGAAAGGAGCATTGCTGCTGCTGGTAAGTCCAAAAGAGCTAACACTAAAAGGGTTGGAGCTCATACTGGGAGCTCGGAAAGGAGCAGTTCAGATGGTTCTAACTCCAGAATGGTTGGAGTTGATGATGGTCACACTAGAAGGATCAATGCTGATGGTGTGGACTCCACAATGGTTGGAGGCGCCAACGGTGAACACTCTGAGAGGAGCAGTGCTAATGGTATGAAACATGAAAGGGTTGCTAACGGTGTCAACTCTCAACTGAATGGCACTAGTGATGGGGCTAACTGTGAATTAAATGGTACTTGTGATGGTCTCAACTCTCCGTTGAATGGTGCTAGTGATGGTAGTAACTCCCATGGAAATATTGGTTCCAAACGAGTTCGCTTGGATGCTCCAAAAAGAGGGAGGGCAAAGATGTCGTGGACAGAACTGAAAATGGCTCCGCGTAGTGGGCGGGTGGAGCTTGCACCTAGAGGCCATCGGTAAGTACATATGAGCTCATATTTGTACATTACCACATTCTTGTAATTCTGCTGATTCAAAATATGAGGAATGTGATGATACACGAGCACGCACAATTGAACTTACAGAAGAACAGTACCTAACTTGTCGGCTGGAATGGTGCAATAAGGCAACTTGGGCCTGGTTCTCCAAATATTGGACCACTGACGAGTACAAGAGAAAGAGACAGAGGGCCCAAGAGTCGTGCATGAGTTCTGAAGATAATGCTCAAAACAGAGGAGGTTCAAGGAATTTTACAGAGACACAACAACTTCTAGTATTTAACCTTATGTCTTGCTTGAGCCATTGACCTCTACAATATTTTCCCTTGCATAATTTTTTGCTTCCCTTCTTGTAGGAACATACTTTTGGTCCTGAGAAGAGTGGCACATTAAACACATATGCTGTAATGAAATCTAGATTCAAAACTGTAGACAGCACTGGAAAGGCTGGTCCCATTCGCAGCCAAAAAGCACAAAGCCGCTTGGTATGCTTTGCATTATTTTCTTGATTACCTTAGCTTCTTTTCAAATGTTTTTGTCAATTTATAATCTATAGGTCCCTGTCAGTAGTATCTGATCAGTTTTACTCTTAATTAGCAAATATCATACATTGTGGTGCAGTTAATATCTTTAGTTATTTTAGGATGGCTACAAAGTGCTAGTTCCATAATATTGGTACAATAAACATTTTTCACATGTCTATATTTTGCTGCTTTTTTAGGATGACTACAGAGAGCTAGTTCCAGATGAGAATTCACATGAACTTGATGGGAAGGCGCTGCACATTGTAGGAAACGGCATGAAGCATGGGCGTGTTCCAATAGGCGATGGTGCTGTGGACAAGGCAGCCGTTCTAATACATAGTAAATCTGTATCTTTTAAACCAATCAATCCTGCTGATTATGAAAAGGTGCTCAAAGAAAATGAGCAGCTGAAATAGACTAATGGGATACTCATTGAGCAAATTAATGTTAATCATGCACTGATCATGGTAATAATTGTTTCATTGCTTCTATCAAATAACATGTCCTATGCATGTATCTTCATCTGGGTACATTTTCAATTGCAGAAAATGTATTCTGATTTTGGAAAAGAACCACCTCCAGAGCTGTTGGGGCGTCTAGGAAGTCTTGATGCACGTCGTCAACAGGTTACAAATTTTCTTCAATGATTGTAGTATCCAAGTTTTTTGCGTTGATGATATTTCGTCTAGAGAATTAATACTGTTTGGTGGCAGAATGCCAATATGAGTTGCAGCAGTGAAAAGGTGGCTTCTTGTTGATTAGAAATGTCAGCCTTAGTTTTAAGTTCATGGTAAGGTAGCCAAAATCAGATTGTCTTGGCTGATTCCTCAGTTTTGCTTGCCAAATACTTTATTTCTTTTTGTTAGCTCAGATCAGATTGTCTTGGCTGATTCCTCTCGGTTTTGCTTGGGAATACGTTTAGTTCTTGCTTTGCTAGGAATTATCTGTGTTGGTTCACATGGTACAAATTTCCTGCACATCATCATGGAGACTTTACTGATCTTGCAGGCTGTTGGATCTCCGCATGGATGCTCCCACTCTGTTCATGATAGGAGCAACAATGAGAACACGGATGAAAGCGATGATGACGACTATAGTGAAAGCGATGACAACGATGATGGTTCCTTTGAAGGAAATGGCGATGATGATCCTGAATTAGAAGGCGAGGATGATGACGGCAATGAAGCCGTTGGAGGCGATCGTTGATAACTATTGCAGTGACTGATCTACAAGCAGCAAATGGAATTGGTATAAGACCCACGTACTAATGCCGACTAAGTACTAGTTGCATGCATGATGTGCTGTTAACTTCTTTTGCTCTATTTTGGTAGAAGCTAACATATGATGTGTAGCTGAGCTTTTGCTGACTATTTTGTGAGTGTGTGTGATGATGACATGTAGGCATGATACAATATTGCCATCCATATTATATGTAGGTATGATGATGTGGTGATGACATGTTTGCTCTATGCAAACTGGACTTGTACTGAGCAAATGGTTGTTGGATATATGATCCGTACATTATTGATGCAATCATATATCCAATTTGGCTCAATTGAATTGTGACTTTGTTTGTATTTTCCTAGTTTTGTGCAAATATATTCCTGCTAATTTAATTGCTGAAAGTGAATTAACTTGGCAGTTTACTGCCAGGAAAACAGAATTATCTTGGTGAGTCTAGCTGCCAAGTTAAATATGTTTTTCCTTAGCAGTTGAGGGCCGCCAAGGAAACGATTTTAGTTGGCAGAGACCAACAGCCAAGCAAAGATGTTTACTTGGCTGCTCACGGCTGCCAAGGGAATAATCTAACTTGGCAGGGGACTACTGCTAAGGAAAACATTTAAGTTGGCTAGACCCTACTGCCAAGTAAATAATTTAAGTTGGCGAGGTGCGACTGCCAAGAAAATAGTTTAAGTTGGCGGGGAGGGCCTGCCAAGAAAGATGATTTAATTGGCGGTCTGAGGCCGCCAAAAAAATAACTTTACTTGGCGGTTTGAACATTTTCTTGGCGCGTTTGAGATTTTAGTGTCACTCCGATTAGCTTGGCGGCCAAACCGCCAAGAAAAGAATCCTTGGCAGGTGGCTACCAAGTATATCGATTTTCCTTGGCACTCTATACTTGGCAGCCGGCCGCCAAGAACATTTACCTTGGCGGTTTACCT
Organism: Panicum virgatum; assembly: GCF_016808335.1. Classification (NCBI taxonomy): domain Eukaryota; kingdom Viridiplantae; phylum Streptophyta; class Magnoliopsida; order Poales; family Poaceae; genus Panicum; species Panicum virgatum. The sequence continues at coordinate 47,302,400 of NC_053144.1, read as the reverse complement.
ATATTCCTTGGCGGATTTCGACCGCCAAGGTAAATCTGGTTTCTGGTAGTGTATGCGAGGAAACCAGGAAGGCTTCCTTCAATACCATCGCTGAACGATCACCATATGGAGCAACTAAAGGGCCTCCAATTCCTTAGACGACGGGCACGTGAATAGCAGGCCAGCGAGGGACTAAAGTTGAGTGCTAAACTTTAGCATATATTAGCACCATACATATTGCTAAAGTTTTTAAATTTGTCTAAAGCTTAGCTGATCCTATTAACACTCCTATTATGGTAGGCTAGTGCCGCAGACCGAGCGTAGCTCGGTTGACAGAGCCGCCTGCCCGGGCTCGAACCCGGACGTGCGCAAAAAAACCCCCTTACCGGAAGTGCCAGAGTTAGGGAGTTTTTTCGCGACCGGAAGCCAGTGTCGTTTTCTCTTAATGAAATACAGCGGGGACCGTCATATCTCCGGTCGCATTTTTATGATAAAATAGTGCCAAAATTTGGTTTTTTTCGCAATCACTTGGATTCAAAGATACCCATATAATTGGACACGACAGCTGAAATTCCAGTTGCGGCGCCGCCGCCGCCATATATAGGAGGGCAGCCGTGTGTGGCCGCGACCCCAGAGCGTCCCTTGGAGAACCTCTGGTGCCTCGACCGGCTACTCTCAGCATGGACGGTACAAATGTTGTCTGCCTGATGATCGGGGTCAAGTTCCTGCACCGGCACCACAAGGGCATGTGTTCGGGGCTTCGGGCTCTTGACATGAAGACGAGAAGGCTGGAAGGCATGGCTGAGTTTGGCACTCAAAAGGGAACTGGGAGTAGATGTCGTCAGTTGCCCTGATAGGCTGATACTGATACCGTCTCCATGTATAAATGAGTTTGGCAACTTCAGAGAAAAATAAACAAGTATACTAGTTAAGATGGAGTTTTTGGGCAACGGTTACTGATAACAGGGATTTGTGCTGCCACAGGGATTTGTGCTGCCACGTTGAAGTATGTATTTCCATCGTTATTATCAACAGAGCAAAGAAAAGTTTCTTCCACAAATCTCAGAATGGCTAGAGGCTCTGGCTTAACGGCTTTGTTCTTAGACCCTGTTTGGTTTCTAAAAGTCTCAGGGCTAATTTAAGTCTGTAGGCTAAAACTTTTAGTCCCATCCTATTTGGTTAGAGTCTAGAGGGACTAAAGGCCATTAAATGAAGCTGAGAAAGTACAAAAGTGTCCCTACTGCATGCATGCACATGAGGGGGAAACGGGTCGCGTGCGGGGAGGGGGCAGGGGTCACGGGTGGGGGGGGGGGGGGGGGTTGATGTCACACCATAAAATATTTAATTTTAGGATATGAATATCTTTTAGAATAACTTCATCCACCTTTAAGGTTTTTCGAGAAATTTCCAGAATTTTCGAGAAAGTTTATTCTCAATTTCTCTAGAGCTAAATCCATTTAATGGAAATCTCTAAAATCTTTTTCATGAGTTCCAAGTATTTTATTTGGACTCTCGTGTCCAGAATTGTCTCCTGGAATTTTTCGGATCTGCACGATATATTTTTATGGTTTAAAAGATCTATCTAGATTTTTCTAGATTTATTTTAAGCTTGGAATATATTCTGGAGAAATGAAATCCTTTCTTTTCTCTTCTTGGACTAGATTCAAATCGTACCATGTGCAAGCTTGAGCTTGGCCATCGCCTTGATCTCGTTGTTTGTCGCGTTTCCGTCGATAAAACGTAAACCCCAAAGCTTCTTGTTGAGGTACCCAATCAAGCCCCCGAGGTTTCCACCTTTTCCCTTTCTTTCAGAAATTTAGTACTAATCGGAGCTAGCCAACAGCCATTCAGCACCTATCGTTTCCTTCGCCAAGTTGGTGTTATCAAGATGTTGTCCCGTGAAGTTCTAAAGTCCGTTACCCTTTCTTTCTATCATTTTTCAGTTCTCAATTTCTCGTCGTAGTCAGATCGATTCGCTTTATCACAATTCACTCTTTACTCTATCATATCCGACACCCTAAAATGTCCATTCGAGTTCCCTATTCTCTAATCCTTCTGCCCGATCGAATCATGCTCGAAACGGAGTCGTATCTCTGTTTCAACATTTTTCGGTGAGGCTTTGATGTCACCATCAACTCAGATGATCAGAATCGTCACCCTAAATCCCGAGACCCAACTCGATCTGCCTCGAGCGTCGAGCCCTTTCTCTCCGCGACTCGAAGTCCGTCCATCGAAATGAATCGAACCCAATCTTTTTGCCTATCTCTTTAACCTTCTCTCCGCCACATGAATTCTATCCATCGACCCGATTTAATCTCCACTTGGCTGTAATTGTGTGCCATGACTCGCTGACCGAGTTTAGCACGACCATGCATGCCTGACCTCGTTGTACCACATATGCAGGCCAAGTTGTTTGTCCCGTGTTTTGGACTTCATCGGAGAATGGATGGCTCACGCTGTTGTTTTCAATGTGTGTATCCTGCAAGCCCGACCATCCGTGTCTTATAAAAAGGTGTAGCCCGGTTGATTTTTCTTTTCCTTCTCTCTTTCTGATGATCCTCTCTCTTGATCGGCCTAATACCACTCGTCCGGCCTATATCCTGCTCGCCAGCCCGCGCCTCTATCCTTTTCTTTCCATCGACCTAGCCCTTGACCGAACCTAGTTCTGCCCAGAAACGAACATGTTTCAACCAGTCCGAACCCTTTGTTCCAGCCCAATCCTACACGGGACCTCTACTCTGCCCACCAGCAGCCGGACTCGATCGAGTCTGTGTGCTGCACGGCACCACCGCCTCCCTACGTGCAGGCCATCCCGAGCCACGGCGCTGCACCCTATAAACCCCGAGACGAAAGCCCCTTCCGACCTCGCTCTCCATCGCCGGCCCTAGGTCTCCACGCCACCCGTGCCCCTCTTCCTGCTCACGACGCACCAAGAGCGCCGCCGCACCCGGCCTTCCGGCCACACGTCGCCCTACTGCACCGCTCGCCAGCACCCCTACTCCTCCATCGCCCCTCCACCTCGCGCCGCACGCCATCTCCCGCACGCAAGGAAGCAGCGCTGCTGCTAAGCCTAGCGTCCAGGCCTCCTCCGTTCCCCACCAACACCTCGCCCCTCGCCCCTCGGCCCTCGCCCCCTGCAGCAGGTCGCCCCGACCCCTTGCATCGCCCCTGCACAGCATCGCTGCCCAGGCCTGTTCGCTGGTCACGAACAGACCAACGCCGCCCCCCTTCCAGCTTTGGTTCCCGTCGTTATGATCCACCTCCACCATGGGTAAGCGGTAAAACAGATTCCCCTTGATCTTCTCTTTCTTTCCCCCCACTTTTCCCTCTCTCTCGTGGTCCAAGTCGTTGCAATTTTGGCCAGATTCTAGTTCCTGTACGGCAGCTATGGAGGAGATGGAGCTTTTGCGATCTAGCCCTTGTAATCTGCTATTTTTCTTTGTGTCTTGTGAAATCTGCAGAAAACCCCCTAGATGTATTAGATCTTTTTAGCCTAGCCCCAACCCTAACCTTTTCCGGATCTACCCCTATCCTTTGCTAAATTCGCGAGCATAGTTTCCTGTGTCTCGTGAAAATCAGCAGCTAGCCAAGTCTACGGTTAATCACGACTAGATCCTTGATCATCGTTTAGCCCGTAGTTTCCGCGTTTTAGATCTGTTTCAGTTTGTTCTTGTTGCGTTGGTTTTCTTTTAGCATAAGCTATCGTGTTGCAACGTTGTAGTATCGTAGTTTTTGTTTCAAAATTAAATTTAGATTTAATTTGATTAATGTTTTCTCATCTAATTTTTTTTAAATAAAAGCTAATTAGATGTTACTCCGGTTTTCATAATTAATATTAATTTGTTTAATATCAACTCAAATGTTTTTTTCAAATTAATTTGATAGTTCAACAATCATCATATAGAGTTATGCGTTTAGATGTTCTCACAAGTTTATTTCTAATTAATTATTGATTAGTATAATTAATACATAGAAAATCACATATAAAATTTGGACTAAGTTCTACTTCGCATTTGCAAATAAAAGTATAATGTGAGTTTATAATCTAGGATATTTCTTTTAAATATCCTTTACAAGTGTTTTCTAATTAAAATAAATGTAGGATATTTCTTTTAAATATCATTTACAAGTGTTTTCTAATTAAAATAAATGAAGCTCATAGTTATTTTGCTTTCTTGTATAATATAAATCTTTCGATAGTTGTTTCTTTTCAACCCTAGCTCTGTTTTCCGCACTTCTTGCGTTCTTGTGACCGTAGCAGCGAGCCCTATCCTTTAGTACGTTCTTTTAAAGCATTTATTTTATTTTGGTGTATTGTTTTTAGTTGTACTTTTTGTTTGCTTTGTATGGTTGCTTGATGTTTGCTTCAAGTAGAAGAATCGCTGTTTGAAGATTGAAGATCAAGAGTTTCCAAGTGAGCAAAAGCTGAAGAGCAGTAAGGGTAGCTTTTCGTTGGATAAAGGCAAGTGACCCTAACCATCCTTCTGTCTATGCTTATTTATAAGAATATTATGATTTAATTGGAACATGGAGAACCACCCAAGAAAACAGTACAACCACAATACTACATGGCTCTGGTCTTGACTAATTAATTAGAGACTCTAGCTTGTGACAGTCTTACCGAAAGGGCAAGAGGGGATGCATCGATAGGGTATATCTCGGTCCTCTTGGGGCAATTGATATTGTTTAATGGTCCTTTGGCAAGGTACCACCTCATCAGGAAGTGTTATGATTGCTTTGGCTTGAAACCTTAGCGGGTTGTCACATGTTAGGGGATCTTTGTAAAGGCCTCGTAGCGACACTATGCAATCACACCTCGGAAGTGTGGTATTGTGCCTAATCAGCATATATGTGTGGTTGGGTTCAAAGTTCTTCGGAACTTTTACGCGAATTGTGGTGAAAGTGACAGCCTCTGCAGAGTGTAAAACTGATATATCAGCCGGGCTCACGGTCATGAGCGGCTTGGACCCTCACATGATTAATTAAACTTAAATATGGATTTAAATCACTTTCTGGTTATTTCTTGTGGCCTTGCTGAGTACCAATCATAAATGTACTCACCCTTGCTTACTGCTGCTCAGAAGGAGAAAGTTGTGGTGAAGTCTGTTGAAGATGTTGCTGAGTTCTAGGTGTACGCAACCCCTAGTCGATTGCCTGTGAAGTTTGGAGTCTTCATTTCCAGGATAAACTGTATAACTCTGATAGTCTTTTATTTGTTTCAGTTCTCTTTTTTGTGATACTGTTACTGATTATTCACTTATGATGTCTCTATATATATGAAACTTGATCCTGGCATACATATAATTATGCATTCGATTTTATCTTTAAAACCGGGTGTGACAGGTGCCCCCACTGGAATCTGAGTCTAAAAGACCCAAAAAGCTCTCCAAGAGGGTCTTTTTATTCTTTGGACTCCAACCTCTTTTTAGAGTCTTTTAGACTCCTATTTGGGTTTTAAAACTCATAAGACCCAGAGACTTATGAAAAAGATCCATGAAACAAACATGGTCTTACTTTCCTGTTGACTCTGGATTTCCTTTTTCCTTTTGCCTGTATACTTTTCCAAAAACTCCATGATTAAGTTACCTTGATAAAAAAAATCATTTCATTCTCTTGGTATGCTGAGACATAATCCAAATAGTGTAAGGCCAGTCTCAATGGGAATTTTATGGACACAGATACCTAAACTGAGAACTAGGTAACTGCTTCTGATGGGTTTCATGGTAATGAAACCCTCCTCACATTCCATAAAACTTATCTTTCTCTCTCTTTACCACGTCAGCAAAATTAATAATATTTAATGTCATGAAACTCTTCATGAAACTCCCACTCTTTCTCTCTCTTTACCACGTCAGCAAAATTAATGATATTTAATGTCATGAAACTCTTCATAAAACTCCCACTGAAACTAGCATAACACTCTTATTTTCCATAGAGACAGGGCAGGGTTCTGAAACATCAACAAAAGTAGTTGAGACAAAAAGTATCACAGCAGGCCATTATGGAAAACGTACTTGTCAGAGACTACAAAAGTAAGGTTGTAATTATATAGCATGGAACATTCACTAGCCGTGCAGGGTCTCCAATAGTCAGATCCGGCCCGGGTAACTCCTGAGTGGTGGAAGTGACCTACGAGGGGAGGATGTGATGCCAGGCTAGTAGCGAACACCTTGATCCACAGATCGATCAGGAGACGATGACACACCCACGGGGCATTTCCCTTCTTTGAGGCATGTAATGGGGGCCTTGACATCATTCTCTGTTCGGGATCTTCTCCCTCCATTCAAACTTACAAGGCGCGGTTCGTTCCAATAGGGGAAAAAATGTCGACAAGGATTCTAACTTCAGCAAGGCAATCAGCCTTTTCCCTGCTTCAAATAATGCAAGATCTGTGCAGCCAAGATGTCGACCCAAGTGTCCGGCACGCCGGGCAGGCACCAATGCATGCAGTCCTGTCCGTATATAGCCACTGCGTCCTTCTTGCCGAGCCAGATAGCTGGATGGGCGTCAGCACGGAACTCACTCATGTAAGTCAGGTTGAACAACTGAATATCAGTGTCAGCTAGGGCTTCCTGGATTGCTGAATTCATCATCCTCGCATCTTTGTTCACTCCCCCAAACTGGGGATCAAACCAAGAATCGAGCTGCACAAGGTTTTGTGTAAAAGAATAAGCAATCCCAATTTTGAAATGCGTAACCTGAATCAGAACAGTTTGACAGTCAGAATCGCACCTCATGCTCTTCAAGGAGTCTATCAGATACACAGTTGCCATTGTGATCCCACTCACCTCCATAGAAATGCCTAGGTGATTGTGTGCGCCACAGCTTCAGTGTTTTCCTGGGAACTTCCCTTTCAATGTAAGAGGCCATACTTTTCAGAACTACTTTCAGTCCATCGTCCATGCCAAGTGGAGGCTCAATCGGCTTTCCTCCTTTGTAGAAAACCAGGGGAGTCTCTTTTGGGAATTTATATGTATTCCACCTGATAGGAAGTAATGCGTAATTACAGAAGGAATAGTAATGATGAAATTACACCTAGACGACATAGACCTTCATGGGTGAAATCTGGGCAATGCACATCGAGATCAATGCACAGAATGTTGACTTCTAGAGATGTTGTCAGCAGGAGAGAAAATGCTCTGCGAACAAACTGACACTAAAACTGAAAGCTTCCTATATGCACTGCAGAACAAACTTCAAAATGGGGTTGCCTTGAAAAAGAAAAATGGAAAGAATGTAAGAATTGCATTCTTTGTGGGTTCCTGAAAATGTGGATCGTGTCCTTTTTCAGTGTACCATGGCCATATTTATTTGGGCTAGCTTCAAGGAAGCACTAGGTGGGACAAAGTATCATCTTCTATGAGCATTGGCTCACATTGGAGGCGACGTATTAGCATATGAAACTTTTCTTATTCACCCTGGACCACAAGGAAAAAATGGCCATTGAAAAAGCTTTCTGCACTCAACGAATGAAGTCTTACGAAATTCTATCTTGGCAGAAGCAGGGTGTGCTGATGGGCGGGGGAAATCGAGGAAAAATCTACCCCAAGTGGGAAGATGGCCACAAGCCCACAAGAGTTCCAGAAACTACAAAGAGAAGGTCTGCAAGAAGACATTATGGCATGGCTAGTGTCTGGTGTGGGTGTGGGTGTGGCTGTGTTAGGCCAGTAGTGGCCCGTGTGCATGTGCGGGCTTTTGTTCAGCTTGATCACTGCTATATCTCTTTTGTAAGCTGGAAACCCCAATAAAGTCAGTCGTGAGAACTTATATGATTTCTATAACCTTTCTCTAAAATAATAGTAATGTGAGATAATATTGTTCATGACCAAATTTATTCTTCAAGAAAATCGACAATAGCAAGTGGAAATAACTGAAGGTTGTTCTTGTTAAAGAAAGGCCTTTTATGACTAACATGACCTCATGTGAAGCTGTGGGCCAGTACCGTACTGCTGTGAGAAACATTTGAACAATCCCATTGCTCCGGCTAAATAAGAAATGGTAAATTTTCACTTTACTAGTACGCAAAATGAAAATTTCAAGTTTGGGAATGTCAAACTCACCAGTGTCCAGTGTTGAAAATTAGCACATCATAGAACTTTGTGACATTTACCCAATCAGCAGCAGGGATGTCAACATCCACTCTGTAAGTTCCTTTTATTCCATTCTTCTGAAGTTCTTTGGACTTCCCCACATGCTGCCACCTTTGTATAATTAGTTAACACCAAGTGAGTTTCATGATTTTATTATATTTAATTTACAAAATTACAATCCTGTTTTTCTCAAAAAGAAAAAAACCACACATGCGCACAAAATACAAATGTCTGGGTCACAGAGGTTTAACAAATACAAAGTTTATGCAGCATATAAGTAATGTCGCGGTACACGTAATCCTAATTTAGTCATCCAACCATGAGATAGATAAAGATTCTTTGTACAACAAAATGCACTTCATGTCAATTTGCAGGCGTTGCAATATCAAATGTACAGCACAGCAATAGCATAGTTGATCACAATTCAGCAGAAAAAACTACAGAGCTGACTGCTGACATCACTGTAAACACTAACCATGAGGCATTAGAACAATAGTTGCAACATATATCATCCTAGTTTCTTCAAGGGAACAAAACCATCATAGGAATTCAGTCCCTTACACATCATGTATCTCCTTAACACGAAAGGTGGGCCGATTCCCTGGCCAGGCAGCGTGGCCACGTCGCCCGCTGTTCCCGGCCGTCGGATCGGCCGGATGAACGGCCTAGATCTTGCTTTTCCTGATCATTTTGCAAAAAAACCCTCGAACTTTATAGAAATCAACCCGCGGTCCAACTTCCTCAGGAATTTTTGCGAAAAAAACCCTCAATCTTTCTCAAAATCAACCCGTAGTCCAATAGTCAGGGTTAAGGGAAATTTGCAAAGAAAACCTTAAGTTTTTATCAAATCAACCCGCCATCCTATCCTCTCTCAAGATTTTTTTACAAAAACCCTCAGATTTTAATTAAATCAAACTATAGCCCATTCCACCCGTTACTTCTACACGAGTAACATTATACGTACAATTTGAACACCAAAACGCATTAAAATCAAAAGTTGCTCAACATAGAATTTGATCAAAAATTCAAAACCAACTTTATCATAGAACGAATTTTAAAATTCAAAATGCTTTCGCAATTCGTTAGCACAAACGCTTACATGCAACCCATTGTACCTACAATTTGGACACCAAAACGTCTTCAAATAAAAAAGTAATCAACACAAAAGTTGCCTAGAATTTCAAAATCTACAACTTTAGCATATAGCAAAGTTTTGTAAATTCAAATCATTTTTGTAATTCGTTCAACATAACATCTTATTTTGCTTAAAAATATAATAGCGTACCACCGTTCTTCTATGCCTTCTCATGCTACGTCCACAATAACGTATTATATTTTAATATAAACACTACTTCCCTAAATAAATAACACGTCTATTAATTGCAATAAGATTTTGTAAATACGTTAAGTATCAGACTAATTGTGCTCCGCCCTCGCTAATAAATTATCTTACCCCTTCTTTCACCACAAAAATATAGCAACAAATGTCATAGATCCATTTCGATATCCAAAATAATATAGTACTTAAAATAACATCAACATAATAGAATGCCCCAAAATATATACAAAGTGCAATAGTGGACTGCACACCATGACACCTACGCTTAAAGAAAAACCTACTACATGCATCAACTAAAGTTCACATCAACTACAATCGTCTCACCTACGTTGCAATCCTGAAAAAATCAAAGAGTATATCAAGCTACGTACATTCTTATTCCACGTATGAAATAAAGTTTCACCAAATACAATAAAATGGTCACAAACAGGCCTTGCGCGGCAATGCCGCGTGGCCTTTCTAGTGTATATACTGAAACCAAGAAAGTTCTTCCAGACTAACCACAACTGCAACTTATCTGTATTTCTATTTATCATCATCAGAACTCTTGGAATACAACTAACTCCTAGCATCACACTCTCGAGTAATGACACTATTGCAGTCTTGCCCTTTTACTTGTTCAATAAGTGTTCCTGATTTCTCAGAACTCCCCTCAGTTGCATGTTTGTATCCTAAAAAAGCCAAGCTAACAGAAATATCTCATCTCAAAGACAACTACTACAGCAATGTAGATAAATAATATCACTATTGCGAAAGTAGATAAATATTCTCAAATTCTCAATCTATCCTCTTACTCACAAATTCTCGTTCGCACTCTTTGCATCCTAGGAATGCATTAATGCAAGTATGCTGCCACCTCTTTTGCCTATGCTGAAAACTACCAAACCCGGAAAGCAACCGCTATCAGCAGCAGAGAGCACTCACTGACGTGTACTTGGCGAGCAGGACGGCGCGATGGTAGGCGACGACGACGTCCTCCCTGGGAAAGTACCCTCCGCGCCACGCGCCTCGCCGCTTCCACTTGCGCGCGCCGTCGTCCGCCGAGCGGAGCGCGCAGAGCAGCGCGACAACGAGGTTCTCGGACAGCGAGTCCCCCACGAGGCCGACACGTCGTCCCCTGGCCGCGGCCAGGAACCCCGCGGCGTCGATCCTCGGGACGACGGCGCCGCCGCAGCGGGTGGGTGCCCAGGAGAGCGCCGCGAGCTGGGGGCGGCCGTTGCGGAGGCAGTTCCAGGCGTTGCGGTGGAAGGGGCAGGATGGGGAGTAGAGCGGTGGCGGCGCGGGGGACGGGGTTGGCACCCACCGCCCGTCGGCCGCATCGGAGAGCGCGGCGCCGCAGGGGAGCGGCTGCGGCGTGGGCAGGCGTGGGCGCGGGAAAGACGTGAAGAGGAGAAGGAGGAGGATGGTGAGGGTTATGGGGAGGAGGAGGACCACAGGGAGGCGGAGGCGCGGCATTGTGCCCGCCTCCGGCGACAACGCGCAGACGCCGCCCTCTTCCGCCTCTTCCTCTTGGATCTAACAGTTTTCTTGCCCCTGTTTTTCTGCTGTGTTGCAAATGATGGTGCCATGGGCGTAAAGCACTGATGCTGTGTTCATAGATTCACTATGTACGCCGAAGAAGACTCAGGACTCGTAGACTCCTCCGAATTCAAAGATGGACACAAATGCAGCTTTGAGCAATCTACTGGAATCAAACTACACGATGCAGCTTCAAGAATGCTCAGTGCTGAATTCAGCTTCAGAAGCTCTGTATTTGTATCGATTATTAAAAACTTACAGGAGAGTGAGGGACCGATAGCTGTTCATTGTAAGGTCAGAAGAATAACTTGCAAGCATGCATTAGCAGTTTCAGGATTTCAGTTTAAGCTCATTGTAGTTGTCCATTCATCGGTGTCATGAAATCATTGATTACTGAAAGATAAAGCCTAGGGAGACAGAATAGCGCACTTCTTTGCTGCCAATAGGCTAAACAAGCATGGTTGCACATTTCCTTGATCAGACCATCATGGGCGCCGAAGAAAAAAAAAACAACCTTGTCTGTTGAAGTTAGGATTCACGAGACTTATCTGGATTATGCGATGAGCACAAACTTTAGCTCCAATTAATCTTGAAGCCACAAGTTCAGTGACAGTAGCAATAACTGTTCGTGTAAGTGTCACAAGGAAGTCTGCTGCAAAAGCGACTTGCAAGTACGTGCATCCACAGATTCAGATTCAACCCACTGCACTGCAGTGCGATCACCAATTAATATTTTCTCAATGAACATGGACCAGTGAAAAATACACGAGGGGCTAAACAACCACAGAAACGTGATTGCTTGACTCCTATCTTTACTACAAAGATTATAGATGACAATTCATCTGAAAACAACACTCGGAAAGCCAACAAGAATGGACATTTCCAGTTTCAGACAAGCGTGAGAGCAGCTTCCTGTCCAGTTTCAGGCCAACCGACTCAGCCTCCCTGATCAGCTGCAGGCACTTGGCCACCCTCCCCTCCGCTGAATAACCTTCAACCAGATCATTGTACATGTCACTCGTTGGAACAAAGCCAGCCTCCTTCATCCTCGATAAATACCGGAGGGCTCTCTCTGGCTCGCGCGACACCACACACAGCTTGATAATGACCCGGTAGGCAGGCAGGTCGAGCAAACAACCGGCCTGCTCCATTTCCCACACCAGGGACAGCGCCTCGCGGTGCATTCCATCGCGGCAGCGGCTGTGGATCACTGTTGTGTACATAACCAAGGTGGGGCTCCCACCGGATTGCCTGAACCAACTGAACAGGCTCTCCACGGCTGCATACCGTCGAAGCTTTACGCAGACTTTCATGACAGCCGTGCAGTCTTGCGGGCGAAGTTCCATGTCCAACCTCTCACCAAGCTCATCAACCAATGCCGAGGCAAGCCCATAGCCTTCAGGTGTCCGGGTGGCTTCCAGCATCAGCTTCACATAGATGCTGGGATGCAGTGTCCTGTTATGGATTCTTGCAAGTTCCAGGAGTTTGCGCGCAAGGCCTACTTTCCCAGCCCTGATGAACCCACTCACCATGGCTTCAAGAACGGCACGGCTCGCCGTGGGGACGCATTGCTCCAATGCAGACTCCACTTTAAGCTGGCCAAAGCGAGCCAAAACTTCGATGGTGGAAGCAATAACTCGGTCATCAGGGAACAATGGAACGGCTTTCTGCCTCTGAGCCCAGCACAATGTTTGCAGTGCGCGCTCAGGGAGTCCCATATGCCCGAGCTCACGTATGGTCAGTGACAAGGAACCTTTTCGAAGAAACCTTGCCCACCGGTCGAGCACCGTGGAGACACCATGCTCTGGAGGAAGCCCAGCGATCTCGCGAGCAATCCCAAGTAGCAACTCTGGGTTCTTGCGCACCTGATCGCTGAAGGAAGCGCGGGACAAGAGTGCGGCTCTTGCAGCAAGCCGGACGTGCTGCTTGGGTGCCGGAGTGACAGGCAGCCTCGTCTTGTGCGGTAGTGGCAATGGGAGCGCCCGCGGCCTCGCGGGGTTTGGCAGCTTCAGGGGCTTCTGACGCATCGCCCGATCGAAGAGTGCAGAAATGGCATCAATCTCTTCTTTGCTCCATCCTAAACACTCTCCTTCATCCCTGTCAGCAGCATTCTCAGCATATATCTCGTCACTGTACTCGGACACTTCCAACTCCTTGGCAGAACCTCTATCCGATAACTCTGATGAGCAAGCAATACGAGATGATGAGGGGAAATGGCCGTGACTGTAGAGTCCAAGGGATCTGCGATTCAATGATGAGGGTGCGGGGACCAGCCCGTTCACCAGCACAGGGGCAGCCTTCACTTGGGGCATCCGGTCAGATGAAAACCCAGTTATCTTGAGGAAAAAAATTGTGCCTTGGATCCTGAATCCAGCACGTCGAAGAAGAATAACCTGATCAAGAAATAGAGGAGCCATTAGATTATATGGATGTCTATCTGTATCGATACGCGGATACCTCATCCCCCCCCCCCCCCCCCCAAAAAAAAAAATCCAATACATGGATAAATTTCAGATTTTTAAATAAGTAAATAAATAATAATGCATAATTGTTCATAACAATAAGAAATAGAAGTTCAACATAGGCAAATAGCAGTCAGTACAAAACAAACATAGGGTGGAAACTATAATTTATTAGGGACATTTTGTCACACATGATAATTCCCTTTCCTGACTTCTGCAGCGAGTGAGCTTGAACTCTAGTGTAGCTAATGAACTTCTCCACCGAGCAATACTTGCATTTCCAGAGAGCATTGCCGCCACCTGATTTAGGATTCTCTATAACTAGTTGAGTGCCCATGTGTTGCTACGGGCTCAAACATTAGGTTTTAAATAATGATGAAATGCATCAGACTACTACAGAACTACTTACGTTGACGGATCTAATCTAAGCTCATAAAGAAAATATTCCTATTTTGATTGGCAATTGTTCACAATTTATGGCATTTCATAGAAGCAATCATAGCTACCATGTAATCATCTTGCAGAATGATCGATGATCCATGTAAAACAATGCATGAAAGGGACAGGAATCCAGCTTTCGTGAACTGCCATAGCAAGCAGAAATTACTGATCGGTCACTTGTGTGGCATTTGCCCACACCTCGAACAAAAAACTAAGGATCAATTTGAAGCATCGTCCTGCCTTTCGCCCCATTTGGCACAGCTCCGACCAGCTAGCTGCAGTACTTGATACTGTTCTGCATTGTAGCGTGAAGCCGGAACGCAACCTAATGAGTTGGAAACAACTTGAAGTCGGTGCATCATATTCATGCAACAGTCCTCTACAATATGTGAACGGTGATGAATTAAGTTGGAGCCAGTAGGAGCTGTGGCAAACAGGACCTTTGTATTATCAAAGGATTATAGTGCTTAACAAATAAAAGTGGCTTCCTTTACCAAATGTAACTGATAGCCATTAACCAAAGTTATACCAGAAATATTACAGCACGATGTAACTTTTAATTTGAGTTAAATACACCCGCGGCCCTCGAACTTGTCCTGATGTGCCACTTAGGTCCACAAACTCGCAAAATCGAAATCTGGCACCCTGAATTTGTTATGCTGTGCCACTTTGGTCCATACCCCTTGACATGGTGCCACGTGGCATGAATATATGCAAAAAACCCTCCAAAGTTGTTATCTTCTCCCTTCACGCCCCTCCCTCCCATTCTATCTCTTTCTCTCCCCCCGCCTCCCCTGCTTCCTCTGCAGTGCGTGGAGCTCACTGCCGCCCCCTGCCTCCTCGCCTTCCACTAGAGCTCGCGACCACCACGGACGCCGCCTCCCCCTAGAGCTCGTGGATGCCGCACCTGGCTCGCCGCTAGGCCGGGGGCGGACCGGCATGCAGAGCTCGCCCGTGACGGCGGAGCGCTCGGCGTGCCCGCCCGCAGTGGCAGAGGGCCTGTCGGAGGGTGCGTCGGCTTGCTCGCCCACGGCGGCGGAGCCCTCGGGGGAGAAAGCCACGGCGTGCTCGCCCGCGGCCGCGGAGCGCCCGGCGGAGCGCGCGGAGAACGCCGTGGCCTTCTCGCGTGCTCGCCCCCGGGGCCGGAGCGCCCGGCCGAGCTCGCGGAGACGTGCTTGCCTCGCCCGCGTCGGGAGGGCCCGACGGAGGGAGCGTCGGCGTGCTCGCCCATGGGGCCGGAGCGCCCGGCCGAGCTCGTGTCGGCATGCTCGCCTCACCTGCACCGGGGAGGGCCCGCGCGGAGCGCGCATCGCGTGCTGGCCCGCGGCGGCGGATGGCCTTGTCGTGTGGGGAGCGCGGTGGCGAGGCGGAGCCTGGCGGGTGAACGCGAGAAGACCCGCCACAGCCGTAGCCGCCCGTCTTGGCGGCCCGTCACAGCAGCCGCGCCGCCGTGGAGGTGCGCTGCACAACTTCACGGAGCCTGCGGCCGCGGCGGCGTCCGCCACATGTCGGAGGTGGAGGTGGCCTCGAGCGTGGACAGGTTGTGGAGCCCCGACGAGCCCGCGGAGGGAGTCCCCCGCCGCGGCG
Source organism: Panicum virgatum (assembly GCF_016808335.1). Taxonomy (NCBI): domain Eukaryota; kingdom Viridiplantae; phylum Streptophyta; class Magnoliopsida; order Poales; family Poaceae; genus Panicum; species Panicum virgatum. The sequence continues at coordinate 47,286,984 of NC_053144.1, read as the reverse complement.
GCGACGGCGCGGCGGACAGGGGGCGGAGCGTGGCGATGTGGGCGAAGGATGCGGCGAGGGCGCTGGCGGTCGCTGCGGCAGAGAGCTACAGGAGCGAAGGGAGGCGAGAGGCAAGGGCAGCGACGGCAAGCTGGCCACGGCAGTGTCGTCCTCCTCGCCGTCCTTCGCCGTCGCCCACGGGAGAAGCAGCATTTGGAGCGCGACGGGTTTTGCATATGAGGATGTAGATATAGAAGATGATAAAATTCAAGGACTCTTGTGCATATATTCATGCCGCTTGAAGAGTTATGGACCTAAGTGGCACAACTTAACAAGTTCAGGGTGCCAGATTTCGATTTTGCGAGTTCGTGGATCTAAGTGGCATCTGGGGACAAGTTCGAGGGCCGCTGGTGTATTTAACTCTTTTAATTTTAATCAAACAAGCACTTGAAAATATCAAGTCACATGGCACAGTTACAACCATAGCTTCCTGGTCATGGTTTTTGTGCACACGCCCATATGTTTTTTTTCTGAAGAATTCTCAACTTGATCCTGCAATTTCTCAATGGATAGCTAGCAAACTGTTCCCCTAGTTTAAGTATTAACAGGCTAATATCTATTGACTCAGGAAATATGACTTCCATCTTATTATATTTACGCGATAATATGTATTAGAACCTAAGGTACAAAGAAATTGTGCGTGTGAATCCATATAAATACAAGAGAGAGTGTACACACCTTTCTGTGTTGTTCTGAATCACTCATTCATCATTGATCTCATCCCTTCCAGGTTCCATGATTTATTCAACTTCACTGATGTTTTTCTAAGATCAATTACTTGGGATTCAACTCCTGGGTTTCCCAGAGCTGACAAAGTTGCTGCCAATGGTGCATTTGCTTAGTTACTGGACAGATAAGGAATATATGGAATATGAAACTTAAACGTTTACAGGCTCTGTTACTGCATGTACAAATAAGTTGATTTAGCATCAGGTTATTTAAAAGTAACAGAAGCTATAAATGCCATTCAAGAAACACATCATGTATTATAAGAATGTGACAGATTCTTCAAAAAATATTTGCAGCAAAATGGAATGTCCAAAAATACTACTACAGGCAGGGACAAAAAATGGTTTGGTACGAGAAGAAAAAAGTTTTCCTTACAGTAGATTGCAGTGATCCTAGCAAGCAATGCATGAATTTCAAATATAAGAGATAGTATTAACCAGACTGATAGTGCAATTTGCCTAACAGTCTTGAGTATTCCTAGAACTAACTTAAGGCATTCAGTTTAGAATATCACAAATGGTGTCGATTGCTACTACTGCTTCTCACAACCATCAATTGGATATGGAAAAATCACCAACAGTTGATAATAGTTTGTCACTTATTATGTGTTCCTCCTTGGTCTGGCATCATCACAAAACACCGTTACGGCATGGTCTATAAAAGCCAGTGCTCAAGCTAGTTCATACTTCATACAAATATTGAACATACAGTTGTGTCAAACCACGCAATCAGGCTTATGTTGAAAGAGATACGGCATTCAATGGCTGTGCAACCCCAAACATCATGTCATGAAGATTACCAGAAAGAATGACCTTGTATCATTAGTCCATGTTTAAGTTACACAGCAGCGCTATTACCAGATTTTTGTAAAAACATCAATTTAGTTGAACTACGTAGTGAGAAGATCTAACAGGTAATGCTAAGAGAGGTAAACAGTGATTTAGACTTTCAGAGCCCTAAGAACAACTTGTAACAGATCAAATGAAAAGATTATATGATGATCACCATGTGTGTGACTGTGTCTAAATAGTTTGGTTTCATTTCTTTACTCTCAAAAGATCGAATTACAAAGCAAGGTGCTGAAACAATTAAAAATTACTCCCTCCATTCCAAAATATAGGTCATTTTGACTTTTTTAGATTCATATATTTTACTATGTATCTAGACATATGTTATATCTAGGTGCATAGCAAACACTATAAATCTAGAAAAGCCAAAACGACCTACATTTTGGAACGGAGGGAGTACTAAATATAAGATATCAACAGGCAGCATTTGTTTTATTCTCTACTGGTTTTCGTAGCAGGTCCTTGATAATTTCTCAATTTTCTTAGTTCTGAAAATGCCAAAGATGGCCTGATTAAAGAAGAGAGCTAAAAGCCCACAGACATTCAGACAACAGAGAACTAACATTATCATGCATAATTTCAGGAACACTCTGCATCCATGTGTATGTAGGTAGAATAGATATGTGATTTCTAGGAAAAGGAAATCCAAAACTGGCAAGCAAGACCAAAACAATGAGGTTTGGATCCATACAAGATACGCAAGCTAAGCCACACATACTAAAACGAGACCCTAGACCTAGAAATTTCAGTCCAAATAGTGGGAAGCAGCAGGAGGCAAGGTTGTACGACTACGACACTGCCACATAGAAGCAATTCCCGCATCAAGATGCCTAGCAATCCGAACAATCCCAAGGAGCCTTGGGAAATTCTTGGGACTGCGAGCATTAGAGAGATGTTAAGGGGAAACGTACACCCTTTTGATGATTCAACAACTCTATGCTCAAGAAGTTCACTTGAGGAATCGGGTACTCGCCGGAGGAGGCGCGCGAGCGGCAGCCTGCTCTGCTTACTGGTCAGGGAGGAGGAGGAGGCGCAGGCGCAGGGCGAGCGGCAATGACGCGTCCCGCGAGGCCGGAGAGCGAGCGGCGGCCGGGGCCCCTCGTAGCCGTTGCCGATGGAGGAACCAAAGACGGCCCGGGCTCCTCGATCTTCACGGGCACGGGCAGCGAGGCGGCGGCAGACGCACGACCCCAGGCAGGGGGCGCCGCATCCTTGAGTGGAGCCGGCGGCCGGGCGCGAGTGGGGAGGCAACGCAGCGGGCTGCCGGCGCCGTCGGAGGCGAGAAGGCTGGGTGTGGAGGCGGCGGATGCGGATCCACGTGTGGGGTGTGTGTGTGTGGGGGCGGGGGGGGGGGGGGGTCAGGGGGGGGGGGGGGCGTCGGTAACGGTAAAGCAGGAGGCGGCCAGTGGGGATGTGTGCGAGCGGGGAGCGCGGGACGTGGGTCGCGGCGTGGGGCACTCCGGGGACGGACACGCGGCGGCGGCGCGACCGCAGAGCGAAAACGGGAAGGACGAAAGGCGTTTTGACGAAAAAAAGTGTCTTCAATTGTTCTTTTTAGGTGCAGAAGAGATGTCAACAAGAGTCGACAGTGGAGCTTTTATTACCAATCGTGGCTGCAGATCCTACACTACCACAAGCACTTGCACTAGCACTACTAGCAATAACACTAGGCACTGGTCGATGTAGCCATCTCGAGAAAGCAAGAACAGATCACTAGATCGGAAACGTGGATTGGGGAGGAGGAAATAAAAGAGGAAAAGAAATGGAAGGAAGAAATCAACCCAGAGGCCAACGAGAACGGGAAACTCACTGGAGATTGCACCCGGCACGCGAAGGCGACGGAGGGCTCTCCTCCTTGCCGGCGCCCGCCAAGCAGCGGCGCTCTCTTCCGCCTCTGGCAGCGTTGCTGCCGCGGCAGGTGGGAGAAGGGAGGGTGCTCACCGGCGGACAGTTATGGCCTGGATCTGCCCCTGTCCCAAACTGGACTTCCGATCGAGCAACTTGTGAGAGATTGTGAACGAAAACAACGACTTCAAGTCGACGCAAGCCTCGCCGGAGCTGCTCAACCTCCCGCCGCCGTCGGAGGATTAGTTTTTTTTTTGAGATTAGTCGGAGGATCAGGTCCCCAGCTCCCAGGCCATATGAGCTTGTGGGCCGCTTGGGAATACGGGCTATTAGTATTAGAGCAACCAGAGTGCCAGAATTTCCCCATGATCGATTCCTAGATTTCGTGAGAAATTTTTTCCTTTTGGCGCCTCCCAGTAGGGTGTGTTTAGATGCTGTAAAATTTTGGATGAAATTCACTTTAGTAATTTTCAATAAAAAATTAGAAGGACTAAATATGATTTAATTATAAAACTAATTACACGGATGGATGGAAAATCACGAAACGAATCTATTAAGCCTAATTAATCTGTTATTAGAGGTTGTTTACTGTAGCAAAATATTGTTTAATCATGATCCAATTAGACTTAAAAGATTCATCTCGCAATTACACCTGGAGGTTATGGAATGAGTTTTGTCAGTTATCTGTATTTAATACTCCTAATTAGTGGTTAAACATTCAAAATTACTGTAGCACCAAAAAAATTTTGGGTTCTAACAAGGCCTGACTGAAAGGCGCTAAAGAAAAAGTCTCATCGAGTTTGCGCTTGAGAAATGAAGTGTCATTATCCGCATCACTTGTGGGAAAATCATGAACAAACTCTAGCACAGAATCCATATACGTCATGTACACATAAAAAAATTATTTTGCATTTACAACTCGTGAACTCTAACGAATACCTTATCTTCAACTATTTGCTTACATTAGGCGTAACAGTTGGCACACTTTAACTTCAAAAATGTAACCCTTTAAAAGAGAACTCCAAAAGTGGCCCGCTGCTATCCCTGTGCAAATAGGTCTTGCAGCTTGTTCTGACGGAGGAATTCTTGGATGGCTGAACGCAGTGCGTGATTAGGGATGGTATCACGGTTTGAAAGTGATTTTTTTGTCACAGGAGATGTGTCATGTCCACTATCCAGCCAACGTCTAAGAGCATCAGCTTCGTAGGTGAAGCCGTCTGCTGCCACCTGAGGATCTCTCATGACAACCTGAAGACAGGTAATACCAGAAAGTTAGCTATCTGACGGCAGGCAACACCAAAAGAACAGACACACCAAATAATTTTTAAATGCATCACCTGAGAGATTGGGCAAAGGAAGTAGGATGGCGTGGTAACAGCTCTACTGCTTTCACTGAACATGGATCGAAAAGATTGTGACAATGGTGCAGGAGCTTCCTTTACCATAGGATCGATCACCCTCCACACATTGCGTTGAAGATCAGGGCGTTTCTGCCTGCTGATCTCCGAGCACTGCAGCCCAATTCTTGCAAGCTGCTCTGCCTGCCCCAGAGGCCACTCACCTGCCGAGTGATCCAACACAGAATGCAGGTCATCATCGTCCAGGGCCCCCTGCACCACCCTTATGAGGCGTAGAGGCGCCCTTCCGGTCAAGAGGCGCAGGATGGTAACACCAAAGGAGTAAGTGTCAGACTGTGGTGTAAGCTCTCCTGTTCCAAAGAACTCTGGGTCCATGTATGCTGGTGTCCCCATAGGCTGGGAGGTGAAGTGTGCGTCGCTGCCAGTGACACTGGACTCCAGCAAAATATGGGATATCCCAAAGTCACTGACCTTGCTCAGTAAGTTTGCATCGAGGAGGATGTTGCCTGGCTTGAGGTCCCCATGCACAACAGGATGAGGCTTGTGCTTGTGAAGGAAAATCAGTGCGGAGCAAACCTCCCTGATGATTCGGATACGCACCTGCCAAGTGAGTGGCAGGGTGTTGTCAAGACAGTTTAGACGATCTTCTAGGCTTCCATTTGGTAAGAACTCATAAACAAGTGCTGAAGCTTCAGGACAGGCCCCAATAAGGGTGACTAGGTTTGGATGCCTCACTCTACTGAGTATCGCCACCTGCATATATATAGATTAGAACAAAAAAAAACTTGTTGGCTTTGTTCTTACACAATGTTGTATGCTTATACAAAATAGCAAAAGATGCATTTTACCTCCTGCTGGAACTGTGATTGGGCATGCAAGCTTTCAGTATTGAGTATCTTTATAGCTACTGTAGTGCTGCGAAGAAAACCTTTATAGACAGATCCAAATCCACCTCGACCAATGTTAAGTGAACTGCTAAAAACCTGGGTAGCCTGTTCCAACTCTAGCAAGGAGAATTCAGAGTTCATTGCTCCATAGGCACAAGGTGCTGTGAGCTCTTTCTCCATACGCATGCCCCTTGCCTCTTTAACCGCATCATCTAGCTCCCGCTTTACTTTATTGTACTCTGATATGTGGTGTTCCAGAAGATGCTTCTGCTGGTTTGCCTCCTGCAGCGCATTGGCATTCTCATTCGAATGGTATCTGTACCAATCAAGCTCGTTTTGGAGCATTAATATTACTTGCTTCAGAGATTCTTTCTCTTTCTTTTGTTGAGAGAGTTCTTCCTCTGCTTCCTGTCTTTGTTTCATTTCCTTAATATACATATATTCCGATGTTTTCGCCTGTCAATGGAATTAGCAATGGACGAATTGTTGATAGAAATATTTGTTCTAAGTTCAGGAGAAGTACTTCGATCCGACTTTAATCTAAATCATGTGTGAAAAAAATATTCAGCACACGTCAAATCCTTTTCTTTATTAACAGAAGTAGTTCCTTCTCATAAGCCAAGACTAGACTGTTGTAGTTCTTGAAATTTATCAATATGTTCAAATAGCATCCACATTAACTGGTATCTCTGAAGTTCAGAAGGCATTGCGCATTCATCTTGCGTGAACACTAAATAGCTGGTGGATAGATACCAAAAGGCTATGTAACGAACAATACCCTTTTATTTTCTTTAGGATCTAAAAAAACTCGAGCATACAGATATTCAATAAAAAAGTAATGCATATGGATTATGCCAGAAAATGTTAATACCTCTAGATTAGGTTGAATATAACTTTGAAGATCCATTTTGGGATTGCCAACACTACAAGTTGGTCGTGCTGATTTTGACTTGGTCAGTAGGCAGTAATTTGCTTCCCTGGAAGAATTCCAACCACTTAAGTGAAGAAAATACATACTAGTGAAATCAAAGATTTGTTTAAGCTTCAATAATAAACTTTAAATAATTATTCAACTGAGAAATAAATAACAGACATGTTACTTGAGAAAATACAGATTATAAGCTCAATTATAAGCTAAACAGTTTCTCATAACATGCTAGCTGTAAATACAGAAATAAAAGCATATTTTTAAACAACAAATCACATGCTAGATGTAAGCATTTCCATTTAGCCATGAATTATGTCATTCGATCAATTTATTGTGGTCTATAACATAGTCACCGGAGTTCCTGGAACGACGCATCAAGGAACGACGAACAGGAACGAGAAACAACGTTTTGGATGCATTTTTACATTGCGGGAACGAAAACATTCCCGCGTTCCCGTCCCGGAACGTGGAACACTGCGTTGTTCCCGTTCCGCGGTGACTAAGGTCTGTAGCCTAGATTATCAAAAACTTGTGATCCTTTTGTTGTGATGTACAACATTGCAGTAAATACTACGTCGATAACAAAGGTTAGGTTACTGAATCACAATGTTTTGTACAACAAATATTCGGATTTTGGAGTAGGATGTTCAAACTAATAAATGATACAAAGTCAAATGGAGTAGAAGTTTTTACTTAAGAATCGAAAGTTTCAGTGATCCAGTTCTCTATACAATGCAAAGTGATTATTCATTCAGATTACCAAGACTTCTGTAAAGACTTCCTTAGTTATGTTAAAAAGCAGCACAAGGCTGTGTAGATCAACACAAGAGAACTGAAGCAAGAATACATGAAGAGGACAATAGGGGATTCAAATACTACCTGAAAAATATTAGCTTTCCTTTGCAAATAAACCATATGTTGCAGTGTGAGTGAGCTTGTTGCATCACGTTCCTTGCTGTCTGAGACTCTGGTGCTTTCATTTTCCTGGACAGCACAACAAAACCATAGTTCTTCAAGATCAATTCTGATTATGTGCCATAGTAGTTTCTAATACTGAGAGGGAGGGAGGAGGGAGACCTCCTGTAATGTCTATTTGCAGCTGCACCCATAACAAGTTCAGTGACCCCATATATTTTTATCAGATGAATAAGCCCCTCATCGATTTTGGTGAATAGAAACACCCGTTTCTCAGCCCTAACCTGACCAAAGCAGAAAAGGGAATTTACTTGATGTTAAACAGAAAATGTGGATATTTCTCTATTTGTGTGCTGTTAATACATATTAGTACTTACCTTGTACTCACATTTATCATCAAAATAGTAATATGCATTTTCTAAATGAGTTCAAATAAGACTAACTTTCAACGTATCGAAATCCAGGATGCAATCTGTCGTGGGAGCTTTCGCTGGCCACTGCTATCAGCGGCAGAAGTACAAGAAGAAACCAGCGACAACTATGAAGGATTAACGGAAGGATTGAGTTGGTCGGTACTCGGTAGCGGGTTTTTAGCGTCATTGTTATCCCTTGGTTGTTAGCTAATTTGCTAGCTTCAGCATTATATAAGCCATAGAGATATTTCTGATTGATAAGAAAAAATTGAGCCTCAAAGAGTTCAGAACATCCTCGGAGGGCAAACTGGCCTAATCTAGCCATTGCTTTCCCCTGCTTAGATCAATAAAACACCTGCCATACCACAATCACACCGAAATTCATACTGAATTTGGTAGCTAGCGCCTATTCTTTGTAATTTGTAGGTTTAGTTTTTTGGTCAATGTCAATCAGGGTGTTTACATCCAATCAGTATAATGACAAAATTATACCAAAGCCTAGAGTTATTAGGCACTTCATTATTTTTTCCTTCATTTCTTTCCACACATATATAGCATGAGTACTGTGTAAGGAACTTAAACACATAGGCTTTTATAGGACAATTAAAGAAATACAAAGGAAATATCTCGCACCTTTTTTCTTAAGCATTCATCCAGGTAGCTGTCCAAAATTTGCTGCCGGCTTTCTTCAGTACAATAAAAGGATCAGGTAAGATAATTATACTTTTCTACAGATAATACGCTAAAAACACTTAGCAACAATAAATAATAGTTGAAACCAAACATAACAAAGCAGGCTACCAACAAAAGATTATGCCAAATTGGCAAGAAATGAGTACATATTTTGCTTTGTTGACAAGAAACTATCAGACTCAGAATAAGTCAGTGTGCATAACTAACCGAAGTTTGGTGCAGTTACTATGTGGATGATGATGATCTCTGCACTATCAGATGCATGATCAATAACCCAAGATAGCACAGATTTAGCATCCCAAGGCTCCTCAGGAATTGCAACGAACACCTTGTCTCTAAAAAGGCTCTTCTGCCTGAGCATCATGCGAGCAGCTGAGAAAGTACTACCACCTCAGAGATGGACCAGAGAGATAGACGGTATCAACCAGTTTCCTCTTCAGACGACTGTTATATATAGAACTAAACTAAGACATGAGTGGGAAAGAATTTCCCATTTGACACCGTTAAACAATGACTCCAATTATTACACGGTAATGCTTGCTGTGGTAGGGAGTAGGAACAAAGTTTGAAGGAAAAGTCCAGTATGCATGATTTGAAGCACCCTTTGTCTCAATATCTCACCATAAATTCTTTGCTGACTGTCAGTGTCACAGTGACACTTTATTTCAAGAAATATCGCTTCAAGTTTCTTTCCTAATTAATGGAGGAGCTCTGTCCACTAGACTAGTTGACTCCCTGCATAGAATGTTACCTAAGTCTTCCGAAGACCTCTTCAAATTTCAGTTAAGTCCAACGAAAAGATGTATATATAGCATTTTTTTTCTGTGAATATGACAGGCAATCCGTCATACACCGAAAGTACCAGAAGTACTCTACTTACATTTTCCTTCCACCGTATTACAGTAATGAAACATAGTTCTCCAGCTGAGCAGCTATCCCTAGTGAAACAATTGCCTTTTCTTTTTTATCCTTTCAAAAAACAATTGTCTTTTTTGTCCGTGTTACTGGAAAGTGAAGGAGCTGAATAAGGTACGAAAAAATGAACCCAGCAATCAACGGGCAAAAAAGAAGACACAGCGAACCAGTAAAGAATTTCAGGAATTTGATCTTCCAATTAGAATTCAGGAACGTAAAAGTATTTAGATATTCACCTCCAGCTATCTACAAGAGCCACAAGAGTCAAGACGATTGACTAACTTAGCAAAGTAGCATAACACATTGCAAAAGACAGATCCTCATCGCTGGAGATTTCTTTTTTTAAAAAAATACTGGATACATGATGGTAAAGCAAAAAATAATCGTGACGATCCATGAATTAGGTCTGAATCTAGCCACGATGGAGCCACTGGGGAGCGCTGCTAGTGATTGAGGAATTCGAAATGGCTGGAATGGATACCTCTCTGGGTTCAGGCAGGCTCGAAAGTGATGGTGGCCCGACGTGGACACGGACTCGAGAGCCCCGATTCCCCGAACGCCCGGGCACCGGGCGTGGAGACCGCTGACGGTGGACCATGGGAGTGGATGCGCGGGCGCAACAGCGAGACCACGGACCCGTCGTCCTCGGCAGGGCATCGCAGACGCCGCGCTCCGCCCCTCCGGCGAGCGGCGGCCGGCGGGCCCCGGCCGCAGGCCAGAGCGCAGCTGTTGGCCGCGGAAGAGAGAGAGACGTGTGGTTGGGTTATTGGGCCGGTTGTGTCGGGCTGAGTGGGCCCAAGGGCGGAGGATTCGGCTCCATTCCATTTCCTGATAGTAAATTGCTTGCAATTCATTCTAAAAAAATGCTTGCAATTTCTTGCGGCAATCGAGAGCAAAGATATTATTGCCAATAAAGACGCAGGGTGGCCGGGGGTATTGCAAGCATTTGGCCGTCATAATCTATACTATAGAGGATGAAAAAATTGGGTACAATTTTCATCTATATTAATTCAGTCATTCCTCTCACAAAACACATCTTTAAAGCCCAAATGGAAGGACTGTCAGTGTTTGACAGGATTTGGGAAGCGCAAAACAGTGTCAAGGAAAATGATTCCGTCCAATTCCCCGATTTTTTTTTTCACCACGCCGCCTCCTAGCCCGCCCCCCTGTACCCACGCGAGGCCGCCCGCCCCTCCCCCGCGGTGATTCCGCCCGCGATGCCGCCAGCCTCGGACTCCGACGCCGCCAGCCCCTCCCCCCGTCCCACGCGGTAATTCCGCGCGCGCCGCCAGCCTCGCGACGCCGCACCCCCTCCCTCCCCTGCGGTAATTTGGCTCGCTCGCGACGCCGCCTTCCCCGATTGACCCCGCAGCGCCCCCGTCGCACCGGCCTCCGATGCTTCCCGGCTCCCTGCCATGCCCGCGCCGTTGGTGGCCATGCCCGCGCCGTTGGTGGCCATGCCCGCGCCGTTGGTGGCCCCGCGACGCCGCCTCCCCCGCCTCGCGCTTCCCCCGCCGCACCACGCGATGCCGCCTCGCCCCCGACGTCTCACCAGCCTCCGCCGCCGCCGCAACCTGCAACGCCGACTCCCCGTCGCGGCATCGGCACCCTGTCTGGCTGGCTCGGCGCGCGGCCTCGCGACGCCGGACGCCGCGGCGGCGCCCAAGCGCCCCCCCCCCCCCGAAGGCCATCTCGGTAAATAAGGTTATCATACAGAATCTAGGGCAATCTCCTTGCAGGGAATAGCATGTGAGATAAGATTGTCACTATTTAGATGATCTAGGCCAGAAAATCATGCTACTTCTTTTCTTCACTGAACATTTTTGCTTCTTGGATTTGAATTAGAAGAACATGAGTTAGAAAAAAATGCTTTGTTGATGTGTATTCTTTATACATTATTACTAACACTTCAATATTATTTCAATTGCTGAGTTGAAGAATAAGGTCTAAACGATTTTAGTGGCTGCAAGGGATAGGAGAGGAGGTGGCAATCGGCATGGGTGCTGGGAGACGGATGTGCCACTCATGGTGCTGCGAGACGGTAGTCCAAGATGGATGGACAGTGAGCGAGGATCTGAACCAATAGCGAGTGAGGGCATAAACCAGCATCTTACAGGTATACCAGTTTGTGGCACCTGGTTGCTTTTGCTTCTTCAATACTCTGTACATATGGATATGCGACATGATGGAGCAGCATGTCCTGCATGTACATTTTGTAAATAATTAAGATGAATTAATATACTTTCTTCTATTGTTACTGGTGTTTCCCATTCATTAAGGACACATATTATTATTCTATAAATTAGGATATTATATGTCTCATGCAGCTAGATATATTTTTCTGGTCACATGTTTTATTGCGGAATCTTAATGGATATCCACTTAAATTTTGCATCAACCATTGAACCAAGAAAAGTTCTCGATCTGATATTTGCGTTTGTTAAAATATTGTTATTTGTTGATCTGTCCATTTGATGCTCATGAACACGTGTGATATATATTCTTGATGATGTGCCCATTAGTTATATTCTTGATGAAATTCTTATAATATGGACTACAATAGGTTTTATGTATATATATATATATATATATATATATATATATATATATGATATTTGTTTGAATTCCTTAAATCCTTTTAATTTAATTATTGATAAATAAATCCTTCTAATTGTTGATACTACTTTTAAACACGTGCCTGGACATGTGCATCCCACTATTATTTACAGGATCCAAAACTTTGCATATAAAAGCTACACTTCCTTCTTTACTCATAGAATGATTAGATCCCACTATTCTTTTAGTATTTGATGAGTTTTCTTCATTTCGAGACATTCATGTATGAATGAATTTGATTTGTTTATTATCCGTAGCAACGCACGGGCATACAATATATTAATTTTATTTTGTTGGTCTATTGTTGAGTCCTGACAAACACGTGATATATATTCTTGGTCTATCCACTTGGCAGAACTCTTACACCATGGAATATATTATGTACCTCCATAGAGTTGATATTGAATTAGTTTCAATTCTTGGTCTGTCCACTTGGCAGAACTCTTGCACCATGGAATATATTATGTACCTCCATAGAGTTGATATTGAATTAGTTTCAAACACGTGCGTGGGCACGTGCATAACCACTAGTGAAATGAAACCCTCGGGATGGAAACCTCTAAACACAGACGCCGCAAATACTTCCACCATTTAATTGCCACTAGTGAAATGAAACCCTCGGGATGGAAACCTCTAAACACAAACGCCGCAAATACTTCCACCATTTAATTGCCGGAGATCGCACGCACGGCGCCGCCCTATAAGTATCCCGGCCGTGCCCTCGCACAGAGTGGCGGAGCTAGAAATGAACGGTAGGGGGGTTATTTTTCCCTGACTAAGAACCGAGGAGGAAGAAGCCTGCCCTTGGTAGGTGGCGCTAGTGATTGGACGAACCACAAATTGATTGGAATTGGTGGATTGCGACAACCGAAGTCCGATTCATCTCACGGCCGCGCTGCAGAGGCGGGCGAGCAGCAGATGATGGAGACCGCAGACTAGGTGGAGGGGGCGGTAGGGGGCTGATGAGGCAATGAGGCGTAAGCGACGATGCGGTCGTCACTCCGATGCTGCGTGCTGTCTGCAACTTCTTGTGTGGCTGCCAGCCTGGATAATTTGATGCACACAAGATGGACCTTCAATGTTTCAATTTTGTATATACCTATGTAATTTCATTTGGACAAGGGGGACCATAGCCCTCTTTTACCGACATGTAGCTCCACCAGTCTCACCACCGTCGTCGTGTGTCGCAGGTAGCTACCACACACGCACGCGCGCGCACATTCGTGTCACTGCACGCCACAGCTGTAGCAACTAGCGAGATCGAGCCAAGATGGGACGATACGCCGTGACCGTGGCCGCCGTCCTGGCGGTGGCGGCGCTCGTCGCCGGCGGAGCCCCCACGGTGCCGCCGGGCCCCAACGTCACGACCGGCTACGACGGCAGGTGGCTCGCCGCGAAGGCCACCTGGTACGGCAACCCCGCCGGCGCCGGCCCCGACGACAACGGCGGCGCGTGCGGGATCAAGGACGTGGACCGCCCGCCCTACAGCGGCATGACGTCCTGCGGCAACGGCCCCATCTTCAACGACGGCAAGGGCTGCGGCTCATGCTACGAGGTACTACGTACGTTGATTTGCCTTATTTGAGATCGATCGTCGACTAGCTAGCGAGCAGACGTGAGATCTTCACCAGCTTATTACGTACTGCTCGACAATGCAACAACGTAACTGTTCGTTTGCTGCGTGCGTTGCAGATCAGATGCAGCGCGCCGGAGGAGTGCTCCAACAATCCGGTGACGGTGTTCATCACCGACATGAACTACGACCCCATCTCCCCCTACCACTTCGACCTCAGCGGCACGGCGTTCGGCGCCATGGCCGTGGCCGGCCTCCAGGACAAGCTCCGCCACCGCGGCATCATCGACCTCGAGTTCAGGAGGTCCGGCCGGCGACACTGCACCATTATTATTGTCGCTCGATCAAATAAAAACTTGTTCCTGGTCAACAGAACTGACACATGCGGGAATGCATGCATGCATGCAGGGTGCGGTGCAAGTACGAGGCCGGGCAGAAGATCGTGTTCCACGTGGAGCACGGGTCGAACCCCAACTACCTGGCGGTGCTGGTGAAGTTCGTCGCGGGCCACGGCGACGTCGTGCAGATGGACCTCAAGGAGAAGGCGTCGCCGGATTGGAGGCCGATGAGGCTCTCGTGGGGCGCCGTCTGGAGGATGGACACGCCCAGGGCGCTCAGGGGCCCCTTCTCCATCCGCCTCACCAGCGAGTCCGGCCAGAAGCTCGTCTCCACCGACGTGATCCTGGAGAACTGGATCCCCGACACAGTCTACAAGTCCAACATCCAGTTCTAGATTATTCCTTCCTACACCACTGATCGAGCTAGCATGTGCTGGTACGGCAGTTATTAACCAGATTGAGGTTTCTCATGAATTGTTCTTAAATACTACTCGTAAATTGATCGGGTTCGGGCCGGGGCGCTGGACGAGGCTTTCGGGGCGAGCAAATTACCAAATTGACACACATAACACAACTCTGTTTATGAAATACTATATGATCAAGAAGAATGCACGCATGCAAATATATCCCTACGAGTCCTTTTGAAAGACTAAGATGATCCATTTTCACCGAAAATAGTGGCACGATTTTAGAATAATTTCTAAAACCAAAACGGCCGAGCGAGGCGCCGATGATCCAACAGCCCAAACCACGGGCCGGCCTACCGCGTCGTGAAACCCGCGCGGCGCTCGCAGTCGCAGGCCGTCCGTCCGACGCTAGCGGCCGCCCGGCCTGCGCGCGCGGCGCTGCTCCACCCGTCCTCCCCATAAGTAGCCCACCCGCCCCCGCACGCCGTGGCCGGTCACAGGCTCGAATAACAACAGTTCGATCGCCCACCGGCCAGCAAAGAGATGGGATCCCTCGCCAATAACGTGGCGGCCGTCCTGGCGGCGCTCGCCGCCGGCGGGTCGTGCGGGCCCCCCAAGTTCCCGCCCGGCCCCAACATCACGGCCAGTGGCTCCCCGCCAGGGCCACCTGGTACGGCCAGCCCGAGGGCGCCGGCCCCGCCGACAACGGCGGCGCGTGCGGGATCAAGGACGTCAACCTGCCGCCCTACAACGGCATGACGGCTTGCGGCAACGTCCCCATCTTCAAGGACGGCAAGGGCTGCGGCTCATGCTACGAAGTGCGTACACCGATAGATGTCAAATATATATAGATGTTAAATATATATATAGATAATAAACTTGTCGTGGCGTCCTTTGCTGCACGCAGATCAGATGCAAGGCGCCAGCCGAGTGCTCTAACAACCCGGTCACGGTGTTCATCACGGACATGAACTACGAGCCCATCGCCCCCTACCATTTCGACCTCAGCGGCAAGGCCTTCGGCGCGCTGGCCAAGCCCGGCCTCAACGACAAGCTCCGCCACTGCGGCATCATGGACCTGGAGTTCAGGAGGTCACTACTATATACGTGCAAATCGATCAGAAATGGCAATTGATACAATGCGCATCAACTGCCTGCAGGGTGCGGTGCAAGTACCCCGGCGGGCAGAAGATCGTGTTCCACGTGGAGAAGGGGTCCAACCCCAACTACCTGGCGGTGCTGGTCAAGTTCGTCGCGGACGACGGCGACATCGTGCAGATGGAGCTCAAGGAGAAGGCGACGCCTGGAAGCCGATGAAGCTCTCGTGGGGCGCCATCTGGAGGTACGACACGCCCAAGGCGCTCAAGGGCCCCTTCTCCATCCGCCTCACCAGCGAGTCCGGCAAGAAGCTCGTCGCTCCCGACGTCATCCCGGCCTACTGGGCCCCCAACACATTCTACAAGTCCAACATCCAGTTCTACTAGATCGATTTATTTTTCTAACACTACTCTTGAACCGCGTACGTGCTGCATGCAGTAAGTGGGCGCTGATTTTATTTTTATTCTTTTGGCATGAGCAGTGGAGCATCATGCATGCACCGTTAACAAACATGCTGTGGTTTCTGAATTCTAATTTGTAAATCTGGGCTCACCTTTTGTCCGGGTTCATGAATCCGAAACAGTGGAAATGAGAGGATTCTGTATATCATATCATCGATGGATAGTTAAAACGTGCTACTGATGACTGATCTAAGCATCAAACTGTTCCAACTTAATTAACATGCAAAATGTGAGAGGTGCAGTCCTTCCATACCCATATAACCAAAACTTATGACATGGCATGGAACAAAATAAAGGCAAAATACTTTGTGAGCATATATAGTGCCAATTAGCTAATTTGTCATGAAATGGTTCATCTCCAAGAATTGAAACACATGCTAAGATTAGACATATTTATTCTGCTGCATACTTGCAGTTCCTCCTGAGTTTGTAACAAGCACAATCCTCAATGCCGATTGAAACCTGGAACACTTTTGTTCCAAGCACAGCACTCATATGTACAAATGCACAATTCATTGCAAGTTGCGATACGCTACATTCCAGAGAGAAGATTTCTGAACAAACGAATAGACTATCGAATCACAATGCTAACGAAGTTCAGGGTGAAAGGACACAATCGTGATCCGTTATATGCTTCATCTTTGCAATGATGCGCTGATCTCCTGCAAGTTATCATAAAAAAAAGAGCCAATTAAGATGGTGGCTGATTCCGCTTGAAGTGCTCCTTTATGGCAGAATGAAGAGCATGGTTTGGCATGAGATGATGGTGTGCCAGAGGTAATTTTGTCATTGGGGACGTGCTGTGTCCACTGTGGAGCCATCCCTTTATGACCTCAGCTTCGTAAGTGTACCCATCTGCGGCAATATGTGGATTCCTCATGACCTCCTAAAATTTTGTTGCACGAAGAAAGTAAAAATCAGTTGTCAGTAAGTACATGCTATTTTAAGACTTTTCACATCAGTAATTCAGTATATGAATTTGTTATATACTTCAGAAAGCACAACAATTCTCTAATTAACAAGCACACAATATTCTATAGCCTGGAAGATCGCAATATGAAGTTCAGCCCTATGACCAACAAAAGCTACTGTTAATTTGAAAATGATTTTTTTCTTGGCTAACTTCAGCAAGATAGCATTTTGAAACATGAAGGTAGGTGATTATTTAATTAGTGCTCTATAAACAAAATCCAAGCTAAAGATTTTCTATTCTGGAAAAAAAAAATCATTCCACTGTATCTTAAATTTGATGTACCGTAAAACTAAGAACACCAGAGGTCTATTGAATAAGTTAGCAAATCTAGTCCAACACCCAGCTCCAAGATCTGACACAACAAAATGACATTCAGATGGTTTCAGCAGGATGGCTGGAGAATGACATTCTCGGAAACTATTGAGAGTTTTGGGCCAGGACAGCCGAAGTAAATAAACTACGCGATACCTTGATTTTCTGATTCTAGTGAAATGCAGAACTAATGTTACAAGCACAATAAATGGACATAAAACATACCTGAGAAATAGGACATAAGAAGCATGAAGGTGTGTGATTCTCAATGGACCGATATCCAAAGGACTCCGGTGTGGCTGATAGCGAAGCTGACTTTACCAAGGGCTCAATCACGCACCACACATCACTCATACGATAAGGTCGCCTTCTTCTGCTAAGCTCTGCACACTGAAGACCAAGAAGCATCAGCTTCTTGGCTTGCACAAATGGCCACTCCCCAGCAGACTGATCAAGAAGGAGCTCCGACTCATCTTTCTCAAGTGCATCCTCCACTGCCCTTCCAATGCCTAAAGCTGGTTTCCCAGTTACCAGCTGAAGTATGACAATACCAAAAGAGTATATGTCAGACCGTGCTGTTAGCTCCCCGGTGGTAAGAAATTCAGGGTCCATGTAGGCAAAAGTGCCTCTTGGGTTCGTCGTTTGGTAGAGGCTTGTGGACATTGTGCTAGATTTAACTAGGAGGCAAGAGATGCCAAAATCACTAAGTTTGCTGACCAAATTGGCATCAAGGAGGATGTTTGCAGGCTTGAGATCACCATGGATTACTGGATGAGGCTTGGTAGAGTGAAGGAAGACGAGAGCAGAGCATATCTCACCAATGATCCTTGTACGGACTTGCCATGTTAGTGGAGGTGTGTTGTTTTCACAGGCTAGACGGTCTTCAAGGCTTCCATTGGGTAGGAACTCGTACACAAGACCTGAAGCTTCTGAGCAAGAACCCATAAGCATTACAAGGTTTGGATGCCTGACCCTACTAAGAACAACGACCTGCACCGTAAACTTACTTTAGTAAAACTAAACAGTAACATACATTGTAGAGTTCAATTATTTGGCCTTTATTACCTCTTGCCGAAATTGCGACTGCCCTTGTAAGTTATGAGAGCGCAGCATCTTAATTGCCACTGTTGTGTTGCGCAGGGAACCTCTGTATACACGCCCAAATCCACCTTCACCGATCTTCATTGTGTCACTGAAATTCTGTGTTGCCACCTGCAGCTCTGACAAAGAGAATTCAGCGTTCCATGTCAAACTTGGGCACGATACTGTTTTTCCTATCTCTTTATGCAGCTCATCTACATCCTTAAGCGCATTATCCCTTTCATGCTTCAGTTTCTCATACTCCAACTTCTGTGAATGAATGAGGGATTTACTCGCTGCCAACTTATCCTCAAGAGTCTTGACAGTGCCACCATATTCATCGACTCGTTGCTCTAATGTTGCCTTCTGTTCACTCATCTTAACAAGCTTATCAATGATGTCATCTCTGTCTTGTTTAAGTGCATCCATTTCTTGCTTCATCGATTCTATGACACGATTTGCCTTCACTAGAGCTTCATTGACGTCTTTCCTCTGCTTAGACTCGTTTAAAGATGTATCCTCAAAATTATTTGCCTGCAATGATAAGAACTTTGTGTCAAATTCTACATGGTTTTCGTGCTAATGTGGTGAAGGTACCTTTCGGTGAAACAAAATGGGTTCTTCCTCTGCTATTTGTATCCTCACGGACTCGTCAAATGCTTGCTTCTGATGCTTCTCAGCCTGAGTGAAGACTTCTTCAAGTTTATCAAATATGTCAATATTTGAATTCATGGCATCCTGTAATGCACCAGCAACTGATCAGATCAAGTCCAAAGTAAATCCTCTACTGTTCAACTTGGGTCTGAAAAAGCAAACCTGTTCACGGTGTAAAGCTGAATTTTGAAGATCACACCCCGCATGTACACAGGATAGGAATTCAGTTGCATCATGCCTAGGTGTTGAAAATGAGCTGGAGTCACTGAACCCCTCGTCAGTCACGGTAGAGGATGCTTGGTGCGAACTTGGAAAACTTCGGCTTTGAACACTATCCCAGGAATTGGCAGATTTATCCTCTATGCTTCGCCTGCTAAAAGTTGTCCGCACAGATAACTGGGAAGGTAGTCGCAATGATGTTCTAACAGATGCAGGCACAACCTTTTCTGACATCGACCTCTGTACGTGGCCATCAATTGCATTGCTTACATATCCGTTTGGTTGTCCACCCCTCTCAGATAAAGTGGACAGTGAACTTCTGGTAGCCGGGGGTGTTGCTGCATTGCAGGATGCAGGAACACGAGCCTCCCTGTATAAAGTTGAGTTTAGAGTAAATAATCAAATAATTAAGTGCTTATAGGAAAAGAGTGTACAGCAACAAAATTGTAGCATCTAAAAAGTGATGCACAGACAGGAAATTAGAATAATCTAAAATTGATATGCAAATAGGAGGTCCAAGTTAGATTCAGTGAAGTTGTATGGTTTGCACGCTGCTCATAGATAAATTCACCTTAGCTAACAATATAAGATGGAGAATACGATGCATTAATCAAAACTCTTACTCATAGACAAATTCACCTTAGCTAACAATATAAGATGGAGAATATGATGCATTAATCAGAACTCTTACCTAGTGCATATCAGATGTTCCTTGCAAACAAACCAAATCTTGCATGAAGTATCAGCTTTCTGAAGGACAGCAAGTGCCGTCTTGGACTTAGGCATTTTCATTTTCCTGGAATTAGGAAATAGGACATCACTTAGTAAGATTTTGTAATCTACATTCTACAAGACTGTAACCAGTGGATATGAGTGCTGAAGCGTGAACCTTCACTGCATACCTAGAGTAGTGTTTGTCAGCAGCTGCTCCCATGATGAGTTTGCTCACCCCGTGCAGCGAAACAAGCTCCATGATCCCTTTAGCCACATCATTATTTTCAATCACAAGTTTCTCACATTTGACCTGAAAAGGGCGTACTGCTTCAATAATATTGCCCTGGCCTTGCTCATTTAATTCTAAAATGCTTCTCACAATAGAAAGATTGAAATATTATTGGTTGCACCTTCATTTTGGAGCACTGGTGAATGTATTCATCCAAGTGTTTCTCAACCTTTTCCCTCTCATACTGTCTGTAAGCACCGACCTGTTCTGGTCTCAGTTTACTTGCATGGAACTTGCTCCCCACTGATAAGTAATGAGATGATATTGTAGGCTTATAACTATACTACGCAAACGAAGTATCTAATTTGCAATATATCATCACATATTCACATTCATACTGCATTTCACACCCAGGACTCAACAAATCAAAGCATAACTTCCATTACAAAATAACAAAGTATAACAATAGGGCATCCTAAACAACCGAAATTTGTGCGATAGGACTAGGTATCTTCAATTAACCAGAGGAAGATAAGATACTAGCACCCCAGCATTGGGATCGAATTCTGGCTGTTACTGTCGAACTATGATTCTACGAATTAATCTCGCTCCATGACCACAAAACATGTCAGAGTTCAGTTCTCCAGGTACGAGAGAGCATTTCCAGATTCAATCTGTTGGAAATACTTACTAATATTCTTAAATCCTAAGAATATGAAAACGAGAATCTAGTTACCAACCAATTGGCCAAGCAGACAAGCGAATACAAATCCCAACGGCGTTACTCGCGCTCAGTACAAACCTATCGGATAGGTGGAACCCCTAGCACCGGCACATGGAAATCCCAAATGTGCTCGCCGGTGTGAGCCACCGCCCCCCTGCTTTGCTCCCCGCCGGCGACGGGAGCGGCGCATTTGGGGTTCCGGCAGGTAAACGAACCAGAACGCTAAACGAGCAGTACAGGGAAATGCAAGGGTGAGGGTACCGCGTTCTTCAGCTCGCGAGCCCGGTCCGAAGGCGAGGGTACGGTGTCCCGCGAGCAGCGAGGAAGCGGAGCGAGAGCACGTACTCATCGGGATCATCTGCGCCGGCGTGTGGATGTGGGCCACAACCACGGCGGCGCCGGCCACGGCCGCGACGTGCCGGAGCGCCCACGCGAGGAGGGACCTGCCGCTCTTGTGCTGCTCCGGCACCGCCACGAACACCTTCCCCTCCCCCTCCCCCTCCCCCTCCCCGTCCCCCTCCCCGGCCGCCTGATCCTCGAATATCTCCGCCGTCGGCGCGCCGCCGGTGCTGGAGGAGGAGGAGCCGCCGCCGCCGTCCCGCGCGCTCGCCGCCTCCCACGCGTCCATGGGGAATGGCGCGCGCGTTGCCGAGGTGCAGGGGTTGGATTGGATTAAGCCCGCGAGTTGATTACGATCGCTAGCGCGGGAATAAATATCGCGGGATGCTGTTAGTTTGCGGGGGCGTTTAGGATCGTAACCAACTAACGAACTGAGGTTAGTTCGCTCGGGCGGGTGGACTGGTCGCACTGCCACGTGGCACCAGCGGGACCCATGAAGTGACGCATGCAGGTGGGGCCTATGTGGCATGTGGTGCCAAAAAAGACTTGACGGGAGCCTAGTCAACAGGGGTGGGGAGGCATTGACTGACCTGGCATGCATTTTTTTTTTCCTTCGCAGGATCAGGCATGCAAATGGACCAAATCACAAACAGCTTATGCGCATGTTTTTTAGATTAAGGAAAAAACCCAGATGAATATTTACTATCACAAAGGAACACATTTGGCCACAAAGTCAGAAGCTTACACAACCACAAACAGCAAACAGCTATGCGCATGTTCCACAATACAATTGTAAAGATCAATGATGTGTACACTATGAATTTAAAAAGAAAAAATAAGAAAAACAAAAAAAAAGGTTTAGCTTTGTTGCACCCCCTTCAGGATCCAAGCAGATATGAATCAAGAATCATATAGATGCAGGCATAAATGAGGGACCTGCATCAGTCACGACCCCCCCCCCCCCCCCCCCCCCCCCCGCTGAAGATGTTCTTGGATGGCTGAGCGAAGTGCGGAATTTGGGATTGTTGCACGGTGGGGAAGTGCCAGATTGGTCATGGGTCATGTGTCATGGGCTTCAAGCCAGTCCTTTATCACCTCAGCTTCATAGGTGAAACCATCGGCGGCGATGTGCGGATTCTTCATGATCTTCTGAGATCATCAGCAGCGCCAATGCAAATAGGTCAGCACAATTTCATGACTGCAAGCAGCTAACATGGCATGACAATCAGAATTCAGCGTGAAGCAACATGCGTACCTGCAAAATCGGGCACAAAAAGTAATGTGGCACGCTGCTTTCATCCTGAACAGATGAAGATGTAGACAGACACGATGACAGGGTGGAACTCTTCATCATCGGCTCAACCACAGGCCACACATCAGTGGCAAGATCCGCGCGGCGCCTCCTCTTCTCCACAGCGCATCTGATACCGATGCGCGCAAGCTGCTGAGCTTGCACAAAGGGCCACTCACCAGCGGATCTGCCAATGATCAGCAACAAAATGGTAGCATCTAAAATGTGATGCGCAGACAGGAAATTAGAATAATCTAAAATTGATATGCAAATAGGAGGTCCAAGTTAGATTCAGTGAAGTTGCATGGTTTGCACGCTGCTCATAGATAAATTCACCTTAGCTAACAATATAAGATGGAGAATACGATGCATTAATCAAAACTCTTACTCATAGACAAATTCACCTTAGCTAACAATATAAGATGGAGAATATGATGCATTAATCAAAACTCTTACCTAGTGCATATCAGATGTTCCTTGCAAACAAACCAAATCTTGCATGAAGTATCAGCTTTCTGAAGGACAGCAAGTGCCGTCTTGGACTTAGGCATTTTCATTTTCCTGTAATTAGGAAATAGGACATCACTTTGTAAGATTTTCTAATCTACATTCTACAACACTGTAACCAGTGGATATGAGTGCTGAAGTGTGAACCTTCACTGCATACCTAGAGTATGAATCAATTGTTGCGAAAAACAGAATTAGTTTCAAGCATAACATGCTCAGTATTTAGTTTGGTAGCTTCAAAGCACAAATAAATTTGGATGCATACCTGTGGTGAAAGAAGATTACCAGTACGGGCAGCAATTGTTCCAAGGCCAATCTGGAACTCTGGCAGCTGGTGCAATAGCATAAAAGAATGAAATCAAATACTAGCTTGAAGGGAAGAAAATAGAAAATCATTTTGCTGAGAAGTGAAGACATTCGTGATGGTAAACTTTACTTACAGGTAGGATCTGTGCAGCCCTCAAGCAGCTTTCAAAAGATTCATTTACTGTACTGCCCCTTTAAAATCACATCAAATAAAAAATTCAGCTTTGAGATAATAATTATGGAGAGCAAAGTATAAAATCTTTTCATAAATGAGAGAAGGCTACCCAGATTGGTGATAATTTTCTGCCGACATTCCAGCCCAAGGAAAGGCCAACGAAGGATCAATGCTTCGAGCTCGATCAAATGCTTCTTTAGACAATTGTTTATCACCTGATTGCCTGTAAATCTGAATGTCAAACTATTAGTTATCACCTGCTAGTAGCAGAATCAATCAGCTGTTGCTTTAACAGCAGTACCTTTCCAAGGTATGCCCAAGCTTCAGAAAGAGACATATCAAGATGAAGTGCCCTAATGAAAGAATGCTGCTCCAAAGCCAGATCACTTGACATGGAACCCAATGTAACCCAGAAATCCTTATTAACTGGTTCCAGTATCAAGGCACCAAGTGACATTTTCTCTGACAGCTCCCTGTTGCATCAGATAGCTCTTACAAGACCATCTGTAAAGTAATATGGTATTAGCATGAGCAACAAAGAAGTTTACCAAACATTGGGGTTGTGTCTGTTATTGCCATCCATGGAATATATCAGATCAACACAAATAGCAGTATCATTGTGAACATTAGCTTCCCAGGGTGTAAGATGCAAAGCACGTTGATATGAGAGTTTTGCACCATTTGCTGCTGACAGAATTGCATTTCTCCACTCCTGAACAGAATCTTTGAACATCTGCGCATCTACACCCCTCTTGATCTTCCCATCCACCCATGGAAAGCATCTCGCGAATGCAAGCTGACACAGAGCAGGCAAGGTATACAGTAGAATAAAATTAATCAGAATATGAGATGCCAAGAAAACTTAAGCGGTGAGTTAATGATGAGAAGTCAAGTACCTGAACATCTCCATGCAATTTCCAAACACATGAAAGGTTTCCAGTCAATGAAGCACAAATTTTGGCAGCTTCAGATGCTTCCTATAAAAATAATTAAAAACCAATATGATTAACTATACAGCTGTGATCTACTTAATACTATGTAAAAAACTAGTATCACATCGACATACCTTCAGCAGGGTAGCAGCCCAGCCAAAGGCCCCAGTAGTTACACGATTCCTTGACCATGCAAGCAATCCAGAAGCAAGTCCAAAGTATACTGAATGGTTATGTGGAGCCATTTCCAAAGCAGAACGAAACTGTTCAACTCCCTGGTGTTGTGTATTTTGCATGAAATCAAATTTAAGTATGCATAGATCTTGAATGGATACATTGCTAAAGCATTTGCTAATAAAATCAGACACAAGTTCCTACCTTTCTGAAATAGCCAAGCATTAGCTGGATGTTTCCACTTTCTATCAACGCAAAGACCCTGGAACTATCAAGTTCAATAGCTCGTCTGTATGACTGCCGGCAAAAACTGAATTAAGCACATTCAGACGGCTCAATACAGTACACTGCAACATTTATTAATGATGATCAAAACTGAAAACGGCAAACCTTTACTGCTGCAGTGAACACGCCCAAACGGTGGTATGCCAGACCAAGTGCCTGTTGCCATAATATGGAATGTTTTAATTTGATAAGTAATAACTTGAAAACACATGACACACCAATTGGAGCTAAGAAATTTTGACAAGAGCGAACTGACAGAGGAAAACAACACCCACCTCCCATAAATCTGCAGATGTTGGGTAACCTCGTATTGCATGCTGAAGGTTTTGTATGGCATCTGACCATTTCCTCTGATGAACCTAACCTTTCACCAACTCATGTCAATACATCTTACATGTAAATTTTTGGATGCCTTATCACAGATACAAGCAAATCCCACGTTTAAAAAGCAATCAAAATAATAATATTACCAAAAAAATTTAACGCTTGTAATATTATGGAAAAAACTTTATCGCATTTTAAACAAATTCGAAGGTGGATACAACAAATTGAATAAATTGAATATCCTAAGAGATATTACTGCCATTCTAGACCGATACTGTCTGTAAGCACCGACCTGTTCTGGTCTCAGTTTACTTGCATGGAACTTGCTCCCCACTGATAAGTAATGAGACGATATTGTAGGCTTATAACTATACTACGCAAACAAAGTATCTAATTTGTAATATATCATCACATATTCACATTCATACTGCATTTCACACCCAGGACTCAACAAATCAAAGCATAATAAAGCATAGTTACAAAGTTGCCAATGAAAGAACAAAATAAATAGCAAGTTCTAATTTATGCTAGTATTGACCAATGACGCTCTCACTCTCTTTTCAGGCCATTGTAAAAAAGACTAGGTAGATTCAGAGTAGTTCTGTAACAGCTTTCTGATGTTCTGGAATATAGGCACCAGGGCAACAAGCGCAAGCTCAATATGCTCCGTGCTGTTCAGGCGAATGCCGACTTGGCCAGTCCCCTTGTTGCTTATATTTGCATGCCCAACCAAGTTGCTAGCTCTTCCAGCAGGTATCTGAGACTGGACGTTGCAGCCGATCGCCAGATCCCCATGCCAATCGACAACAGATAATGCGAGAGTGGAAAGCATCCGCCCAATCGGGTAATCTTTGTCCCTCAGTGTTGCTTCGAGGCGGCCTCCATAGGCCACTTCACCCCTCCCACTCATGGCGCCACCACTGATCAGGACCCTGAGCTGCTTGTTCACTATGAGCTTGTCTTCAATCTTCACACCAGTCGATACGGAATCCCCAAGGAGCGTAGCAGATATGCCAGCAGCTGTGCTGTTGCGCCTGAAGTTCTTAAATCTCGACTCACCACGAATTGTGTATGCCATATCCTTGCCAGCAGACTGCAAATCAAGCCCAAGTGAAGTAGTTTTTCCCTCAGCATGCTTAACTGAACTTGCAACCTCCATTTGCATAGAGCAATCCTTCTTGTCCTTTGTTAGTTGCCCAGATATGGACAGAGGAACTTTCCCTTTGACAACAAACAATCTTTCAACATTAAGTCCCTCATAACCAACATCATGGTCCCAACCCTGGGTTTCCAATACAGGTCTGACAAGCCATTCACTTGGTGTATCCAGAAAACGATAGCGATGACTAGGATAGTCTGAATCAAAAGATGAGGGCAGTACCATATCGGGCATAGGAACTGCAACATTGGTTGGAGTATTAGAATCATCTTCAGGGTTGCTGTTGTAGAAATCATTTGCTCGAGTACTGGCTTCTGCTGCCATTTTCTTCATCAACTTACGCAGCATCCTTTCCTCTTTCAGCTGTTTTCTGTAGAACAACTTCTCTCTGTAATCTAGCTCCTCAAGATATGCCTTCCGCTGTGCATTATTCAGCTTGGAAAGCTGAGCTTTTGTGAGACGCTTAAAAGGAGGCAAATCATCATAATCCGACCCATCATCTGAATCAGAATCATCTGTCGAATCATCCTCAAGATCATCATCGTCACCAAACTGCTCCTCTGGTAACTTCAGTGGGGCCCTAGACTGAAGAAGGGAAGAGACGAGGAAAGGCAGAGGAGGAATCCTTGTACGAGAAAGTTTACCAATGGGACTATCCTGCAACTTGAGGAGTGCATTAGCCTCTGCTAATACCTTTGAAGCAAAACAAAGCAGCAACAGCTGTGGCTTCCAGACTTGTCCATTTGGCAAAACCCTTTGTCCAGCCCTATTTGTCCTGCACGCTGCATGATTTTCCACCAGGGATACTGGATTCATAAGACGGATATCACCAGCAGCTTGCCTTATAGCTTGCTGCACTACATGAGACCTCTGGGTGACAAACATCTCATAGCTCAGAGGAATTCCATTAAGCCCATCTGGTGGTGCAGATGCAGCGTGAGTTAACACAACAATGGCATTGAACCAAACTGATGCTCCAAAAACTTTTGTGATGGTTTGCAGCAGAGGGATATCACCATTGTCTCGGTTCTGCATATCCAATCTGTCAAAATAAAGAACAATATCGGGAGGGTTTTTGCTAATAAGCCTCTTCACGGAGTTGAGAACCTTCTGGTTGTGGTGTTGTTCTAAAGAAGAGCATGAAAGTCCAGGTGTATCAATCACTCTTACTGTGATTCCCTCAACTGTACCAACCACTTCTTGAACCTTTCTAGTACTGGAATCGAAAGCATTCGTATCCAAACTGGTATCATCAAAAATTGAATTAATAGTAGCACTCTTACCAACCCCAGTTTTACCGAGAACCAAGATGGTGCATGAAAAATCAAGGGGCTCATTTCCGGCAGCTTCAAGACGCTCTGCCATCTCTCTTGCCCGGTCAAAGCTTAATGACCCATTAGCAGTAGTTCTCCTAAGTTGTTCTGCCAGCCCAAGGCGGTACAGAACCTGTGAAACAACCATATTATGAGGTGTTTGCCCAAACCTGTGAGCAAGACGTAAAAACTTAACCCGGATCATCTGAAGCTTCTCATGAACTTCATCATTCTCATCTCCATCATCCTCAGCAGACTCAGTAGACGGCTGGCTTCCAATATCCGAAGAAACCGATCCATTGGCACGGGCCTGTTGAACAGGACGAGCAGGAGGCTGCGACAGGGAAGATGATGATCCAAGGCCAGCAGGACGAGACGGCAAAGATGGACTATTGTTACGACCAGAAGCAGCTCTAGATCGTGCAGGCGGTGCAGAGGTGGCTGTATTCTCATCATCTGAGGATCTCAGATCATCCAATTCCTCAACTATAATAGCAGGTTCAGCTGCAAATCGTGTGACCGACTCAGGCCTATCCTGCTTTGTATGACAATATCCCCTGGTGGCTTGCCCCATGGCATTCTCCTCCACACTCCCCTCAACATTGATCTCGGCACGAGGACTATCCTCACCCCACTTCTCCGCTGCATGCCGCCCGGTCTCCAGCACCACTCTGGTGTTCGGCGTCACCACAGGCTGGTGATCGCCGGCCACCGGCGTTCCCGACTCCACCGCATCGCCTCCCGCGCCCTGATTTTCTTCCCGGGCCTCATCCTCGTCGGCCTCCTCCACCGCCACTGCATCATCCCCGTCCTCGACCACCACATCAACACCGCCCTCCTCCTCCGCCGCCACTCGCTTCACGGCGGATTCACCCGCCTCGGCGACTCCACCGTTCTCGCCCTCCCGATCCTCCGGACGCCCCCAGCCGACGACGCCGCCGTTCTCCATGGAGCACGCCCGACGGCGCGAGAACCAAACCCTAGTCCGACACCAAGAGAAAACGGAACGGATCAAACGACAGCAACAGCAGGGGGAAAAAACAAGCGAACAGACGTACAATTACAAGCGAACAGAGACTGGAACAATAAAAAAAACGACGATAAGGTGGACGGATCCGGAGGGAGATGATGGCTACCAACCTGCGTGGAGGCGCCGGCGGTGATGGCGGCGGCGAGGGGGATGGGATCGCCTCGCGCGGTGCGGTCGCGGCCAGGAAAAGGAGGGAGAGGAGTATGGTCAGGTCAGGCCAGGTCTCGAGGGGCTGCGCCTGCCTGCAAGGCTGCACCCAGAGACAGAGCAGGTCGCGAAGGCCGCGGGTTCCTCCGCTGCTTTTGCTGGGCTAATTACGGTGCGGGTCCGCTGCGGCTGCGGGTCGGTTTTACCTGGCAGCTAATTACGGGCCGGCTTTTCTCTAAAACAAAATTCGGGCCCCTTTACTAAGAGAGATGATTGCCCCCTCAAAAAAAAACTAAGAGAGATGATTGAACGGAGCAAATTTTGAATGAGATTGCGAAAATGATTTTAGCTGTAGACGGGCTTCGAAGTTGGAACTGATTTTTTTAGGGTGTGTACCACTAAAATCCGGCAATACATATAGATGCAACACAACTGGCATTTGGAGGGCGACTGAAATGCTTTTCGGCACTTTTGTAATTGACGTGCAAGACCTAAACCCAGACGATTTCTGCGTTCCAAAATATAGTCTGGTTATGCTGGCTCCTCCATTATTTGGTCGGTAATGACGGATTAAATGAATGGAAAAGGAAATGAGAAAAAAGACTGGCAACCAGCAAAAGGACAATAAAGATAATAAAACTATAAGAAGGAAGGAGATGGAAGCCAAGGCAAGGAAGGGAAAAGCTCATCGGTTTGTCCGCTTGTGCTACCAAATCGCGCCCCTGACACGTCAGAAGCTAATAATGGCCCCACGTGTACGGTGAATATATCGATGTGGTATAGGGCCCATGCCACGCAAATTTGCCTCTCCACGTGTCTCTTCTGGGTCTCTATTCCGATGCCTTCCAGAATTGATCAAAAGAGGTTTTCAATGTGAGGTGTCGCCGACCTTGTACGCATGACACAGGAATTAGCGTTTCCTAACCCAAGCCAGAGCTATTTATAGCGCAAAGATTGTAAACTCTACTTCTGATTCATCCTAACCCAAGCTCTTGTGATTTTCCCGAAAGAAAACAGCCTATTTATGGCGTCACATCTAATGCTCCTCTTAATCAGTTATTCCATTTCCATCGTAATACTAACAGCTCACCTCGTACACACACAAAATGTCAAAGTAGTGAAGTACACGAGCCCGCGATAGGGCTGCGCCACGAAAACTGAAGCTGGAAGTGCCGGTTCACCGGAGAGGAAAACAGAAACTGAAGCGGAAGCAGGGCATCTCAAGAGAACCGGTGCTGCTGCCGCCGCCTCATCGTGTAGTCTTGGATCACGGCGCCAAGCGCGAAATTCGGCGCGAGCTCGCGGTGCGCGAGCGGCTGCCCGGTCACGGGGGACGCGTCGCTCCCGCCGTCGAGCCAGCCTCTGATGGCGTCGGCCTCGTACGTGGACCCGTCCGCCGCGACGTGAGGGTCCCTCATGGGCTCCTGCGAGATCAACGGGGACGAGCTCAAAAACTCTCTTGCAGAGTGCCACAGATTATTGCAAGTGTCTTATTGTGTTTATGAGGATGCAAACCTGGAGGATGGGGCAGAGGAAGTAGGAAGGGATGCAGTCTTCGTCGTACGGTGACTGAATGACAGACGACGGTGACGAGAACGCGGTCGGCTTGCATTGGCTGAGCAGCGCCTGCAGTTCTTTGCCACCAGTGTCAAGATCAATCTGTATGTGGACATGCTCCTTCTGCGGCTCAGTCACTTGACCAGCTGTTGCGAGGATGGCATCCATGTCGACGATGTGCCGTTCAAAGGTCGATTCTTCTGAAATTGCCTCTTGGAGGTCGTCGGGGGATGTGTTTTGCTCATCCACGGGCAGGTGGTTTGCTTGTCTTAACTGAGCGATTTCCCGGTTTGCTCTTGCGAGAGCTTCTTCAAGCTCTTGGCGCTTTCTCGCTTCCTCCAAGTACAACTCCTGGTATTCATTTGCCTGGAAGGTTCAAAGTTCTGGTCAAAATCTAAAAATATATATGCAACTAGAATATTTTTAATTCTTTACAAAAAGAAGTGGTATAGGGCAAGGTATTATACTTTCTGAATAGCTAAAACCACTTCCTCGTCTGCCTTTTGGCGCCTGGAAGATTCGTTTAGAGCTCTCTTCATCAAGTTCTCAGCTGCTATGCATGCCTCCTTGAGTTCATCATATAATCCCAATTCTGACTGAATGTTGTTCTACACAACAGTAGTAATAGAAATTAAAACTGTAAGCTCGCTGTTATCTTCGGAATCAGGAGATGCCGTTGCATAGAGTCACGCACCTCTTTCTGGTAAGGTACTAACTGCAGAGTTTGGTGATCAAAATCAGGGAGCAAAGGTGTAGCTGATGGTGAAGTGTCCACTTCCTTACCCCTATTATCATAGAAAACTTGATCAGAAATTTGGAACCCCTTTAACCCAATAGCTACAAGATATACAAAAGTTACACCTCAGACTGTACCTGGTACATACTAGACGTCCCTTGCAAATAAACCAAATCTTGCATGCTGGATCAGCTCTCTGCATGATTTCTGTTGCCTTCGTAGACTTAGGTTTGTCCATTTTTCTGAGACCAAAGCTGACAGATATAATTTCAATACATGGTGGATTTATGACTTCCTAAATTTACTATAAACAGATTTGAGTTTGAAAAAACAGGATTTACTTGGCATTTCAGATTTACCTTGAGTATTGTCTGTCTGCGGCAGCTGAAATAACTAGCCTAGTGACTCTATGCAGGACAATGAGTTCAACTAGACCGGCTACTACATCTTCCTTCTCAAAAACTAGTTTCTCACATTTTACCTGAAATTTACAAACATTAGGGACCTATCATCCATCCTGTTCCATTTGAAACCTAATGCTAACTTTGAAGCTGTTAACTGCAGGCCAAAACCACGTGGGGAAGGATAAATGTACAAGAATATGACATATCGACACAGTATATATGAAACTTGAGGAAGAACCAAAATAGCACCTTCATTCTCGAGCATTGATGAACATAGCTGTCTAGCTGTTTGTTCACCTTTTCACGCTCAATCCTTCTGAATAGTTTCACTTGCTCCGGGCTCAATTTACTAGAATGAAATTTGACTCCCACTGACATAAAAAGACAAAATTAAAATCTCTGCAGCAGGTACAGGTACAATTTGCAATACTCCGGAAAAGAAATCATAGATTAGTTTTACCCCTAAAGGCAAGGTGTCGTTATTGTTCCTAGCCTACAGGAAGAGTTTGACTGATTGTTAGGCTGACACTTTTATACCATCATATATGAAATAGCTGTCATGTGGGGCCGCCAGTACTCCCGCCGAAACCGCCGGGCCGCAACGACTGCAGACGCCGCGGGCGGGGAAGCTGCAGGCGCAGCCCAAGATCAGCCGGCTGGCATGCCTGCAATTTAGGATCTATTTCCTAGTTTGTTGAGGAGAGACTATTTATTTGGCGGATCAATTAAGCAATAACAAACTCATTCCCAAACCTCTCTCTTCTTCCTAATCTCCCTCCTGCTCACCATAGATCGACCGGCGCAAGCTCCGGGCGGCCATACCGGCCGTAGCTACGAGCTTCGTAGTCGAGGGCCAGCCACCCTAGGTCCCAACGCCCTTGACAATAGCGGTCCAATATTTCACTAGTATGTATCCTATTTAATCTGATATAATACTAGTATAATTTTGCATTTGACATGTTTCCCTTATTGGAATAGGAGAAGTGAGCAAACTGCAGGAAACGTTGGCCCACAATTTATCATGATCAACATGGTGGCCGATGGCCTCAAATTCTTGTGGCCAGAATCATCGAACAAGTATTTGCGAATTCCTTCAGCAACAGAACGAACTAAAAGCATATAAGATCAAGAAACACGTACTCACTGGAATCATCTGCGGCGGAACATGCACATGTGTGATCACGATAGTGGCTCCGCTGCCGCCGAAATGGCTGAGAACCCACGATAGCGAGGACCGCCCCACCTTGAACTCTGCCGGCAGGGCGACGAACACCTTCTCCGGCGCTGCCGCCATCCTCTTCGCAGAGTTCGCGGTGAAGCCTCGGTTTAAAAGACCTAGATGCCGTGTCGCCGTGACATAAAAAACACGCAGACGTTGGACTTTTATAAGATACAAGAGACTTTGGACGCGGGACAGTGACACCAAGCAAGGAGAAAGCCAATGGCACGCGACAAAGACATACAGATACAAGGTGGAAGTTCCCAGGCTACCTGCAGGTCTGGACCCTGTGCAGTTGACTGACTCATCCAGTCATCTGTACAATATTTTGCATTTTTGCTGATTCAAGTTTCAAGCGATTGAGAGCAAAGCACACGGCATGAAGCTAGGAAATTGGAAGCATCAACAAAGAAATTGAAAGGAAATACTGCAATAAGAACAAGATAGTCACATGTGTTAGCGCGCCCCACCTAGCTAATCCGACCATAAAACCCAGGTGTTATAGTGGGAGGGGTTATAGTGGGAGGGGTGGGAGCTTTTATTCATAGTCCATCGTTCCCCCTACGGCGTGCGAGCCGGGGTGGGGGCTTTTATTCATAGTCCATCGTTCCCCCTACGGCGTGCGAGCCCGGCGTAGCCCGCAGCAAGTCTCAGCACACGAGAGGCCCAGGGGAAATCGCGCAGCGGAAATGCGTGGCCGGGTGGGTTCGAACCCGGGACCTCGGCTCTGGTACCATGTTAGCGCACCCCACCTAGCCAACCCGACCATAAAACTCAGGTGTAATAGTGGGAGGGTGGGGCCTTTTATCTGTATAGAGGCCCATCTAGAGGCCCATGTATAGGATCTATATATCTCACCCTTCTAGGGTTTGGAGAAATACAAGGCATTATTCTCTCCTACATGGTATCAGCTAGCTCTTCCTTCATCTAGCCGCCGCCGCCGCCATGGCTGGCTGGCCACCGGCGCCCCCTTCCCTCATCCACTTTCCTCCCCTTCCCTCCTCTGCTCCTGCGCCGTGCGCGTGGAGCCACCCTGCAGCCGCCTTTGCCGCTGCTGCGGGCGGCCCCCTTGGTGCCCCTGCCGCCGCCAACTCCCTGGCTGGCCGGCAGCCAGCGCAGCCAGCGCCGCCGGCCTTTGCTGCTGCTGCGGGCGGCCTCCATGGCGCCCCTGCCGCCGCCACCTCCCTGGCCGGTCGGCAGCCAGCGCCGCCAGTGTGGATCTCCTCTGCTTCGGGGCCGCCTGGATCCGCCGCGTGGGGCCCCAGAGCCGTCGTCGCCGCCGCCGCCGCCCACGCCTCGGGCGCGAATGGTGCGGCCATGGCCGCCGCCCCTATAGCCCCCACGGCCGCGGTTGGCACGGGCTCCTCTGCTCCGTGCGCTGCTGGTCCTCTTGCCCCTGACGCTGGCCTGGTCGCCCCTTGCTGAGCCGCACGGCGTCCTGCACTGCGTGCCTCTGCTCCTGGCACGGGCCGGCTGCACAGGGCGTGGAGCCAACGGCCGCGGGCCCCTGCTGCTCGCCGAATGCAGCTGCCGCTGCGACGCAGCGAGCACGCCCTGCGCCGCCACCGCGCGACGCCGCGACTGCTGCCTCCAGCAGCGCGAGCCTGCGCTTGCTCACCCAGGCCTCCTTCGCGGGCCCAACTGCTGCGCCCGTTGCCCCTGGTCGCGCGGCACTCGCCTTCACCGGGGCCGTGCAGCATGCGCCTGCCGCCGCCCTGGCCGTGGGCGCGCCCAGCGCCGCCGCCGCCGCCGCCGCCGTCTACGGCACAGGCGTGCCAGCCGCCGCTGCCGCTGCTGCCCACGCGGGCGCGGCCCTCCCTCCTCTGGCCCCGGCCCTGGAGCCCGATGCCGCGGCCCCCGCGGCCCTCGCTACGGCTTGCCCTGCTGCCCTCGCGGCCCTTGTTGCCGCGGCCGGCGCGGGCCCTGCTGCCATTGCAGCAGCTGCTGCTACCCCCGCGGGTGCGGTTGCCGCCGAGCTAATCCTGCCCGCGCCCGCGACGGCCGCACTGGCCATGGCGTTCGGTCAGCCCCCCGTGGACGCACCGTTCACCGCCGCCGCCTTCCGCAAGCAGCAGGCCACCGCCGATGCTGCTACGGCCGAAGCTATCGCTCGTCGGGTCGCTGCGGAGCCGCACCACTTCCTTGTCCCGCCCGTCATCCCCTTCACCGCGCACGGCGCTTCGTCCTCCCACCAGGCTCTGCCCTCTGGTGCTCCTCTCACCGGCCCGACCGGGGGTGGCGGACGACGCCGGCGTCGTTAGCGGGGGCGGACATGGTGGTGGTGGTGCTGGCGACACTGCCCATGGTGGTACTGCTGGATGCTGTCGGGACACTCCTGCTCCTGCTCCTGCTCCTGGCCCTGGAGGTACGCCCTGGCCATCCTTCAGCACCCCGTGGCCAGGGCACCTCCCGATGTGGCTGGTTCAGGGTCAAGGGGGGCCCTCGTCCTCAGCCTCAGCCGGCAGCCATGCTCGCCGCTGCTGCTCCCCTGTTCGCGCCGTTCTGGACCCCGCCCGCTCCACCCAGCCAGCAGCCGACCTGGCCTGGGCGGTGGGACCAGGCCGCACTGGCGCAGTCCTTCAGTGCCATGGGGCGGACGCCGCCGATCAGCACCGAGTGGATCGCCGACTCGGGTGCCTCCTTTCACACCACCCCAGATGTCGGTATCCTCTCTTCTGTCCGACCCCCACACCCCTCTTGTCCTTCTTCCATCATGGTTGGTGACGGGTCTTGCCTTCCTGTCACCGCCGTGGGTTCTGCTCCTGGTTTTTTTCGTCTTCCCAATGTTCTTGTTGCTCCACAGATGGTTTATAACTTTCTTTCCATTTGTTAGTTTACAGCTGACAATTCTTGTTCCATCGAGTTTGATTCTTCTGGCCTCACTGTAAAGGATTCGGCCTCCCGGCGTCTGCTACTCCGGTGTGACAGCACGGGGCCCCTTTACACCCTTAGCCTTCCTTCTTCCGCTGCACCACTCTTGCCTTCTTCTTCGCCTTGGCCGTCTTGGTCTGCCGCTTTTGCCGTGACGCCGTCTTCCACCACCTGGCATCGCCGTCTTGGTCACCCAGGCCGCGACGTTCTGGCTCAGCTCAGTCGTTGTACTGATGTTCCTGGTACTAGGGCTCCTGCTGAGCCCCTCTGCCATGCGTGCCAGCTCGGTCGTCATGTTCGGCTCCCTTTTTCTTCTTCTTCTTCTTCGCATGCGACGCATGCATTTGACCTTGTTCACTGTGACCTGTGGACCTCTCCTGTACTTAGCCTTTCTGGTTACAAGTACTATCTGGTGGTGGTCGATGACTTCTCGCACTACTCTTGGACGTTTCCTTTGCGCGCCAAGTCTGAGACCTTCCCCACCCTCCTGCACTTCTTTGCCTGGGCGTCCACTCAGTTCGGCCTCACCGTTAAGGCCGTCCAGTGTGACAACAGGCGTGAGTTCGATAACTCCACCTCCCGTTCCTTCTTCCTCTCTCGGGGTGTTCAGCTGCGTATGTCTTGTCCGTATACCTCTCCCCAGAACGGCAAGGCTGAGCGGATGATTCGCACGACGAACAACGTCGTGCGCACCCTTCTGATCCAGGCCTCTCTGCCCCCGCGCTTCTGGGCGGAGAGCCTCCACACCGTCACCTACTTGCTCAACCGTTTTCTGTCCACTGCTTCTCCTGCTCCCACTCCGCACCACGCACTTTTTGGTACCCCTCCTCGCTACGACCACCTTCGGGTCTTCGGGTGTGCGTGTTACCCTAACACCTCCGCCACTGCTCCTCACAAGCTAGCGCCCCGCTCGACTCGGTGCGTGTTCCTTGGTTACTCCCCTGACCACAAGGGGTACCAATGCTTTGACCTCACTTCTCGCCGCATCCTGATCTCCCGACACGTCGTCTTTGATGAGTCGGATTTCCCCTACTCCACCTCCTGCACACCTTCTCCTGACCCCGAGCTGGAGTTTCTGTTTCTGACTGACCCGGTGGTTCAGCCACCGTTACCTGTCTGTCCTTTTCCTGTAGGTTTTCCCGGTACACCGGCACTGCTTCCGGTGATCCCTACTGCGCCGAGCGTGGCCCCGGTGCCCGCGGTCGCGCCACGCACGGCCCTCGGACCTCCGGTCATGCCGCGCGCGGACCCGGTGTCTCCCGCTGCGCCATGCGCGGCCCCGATGCCTTCTCCTACACCTGCGTGGTACGCTCAGGCACCGTAGCGGTACGCTGAGCCGGTGCAGGTGTACCGGCATCGTTCGGCGTCGACACCGGCGCCGCCTCCTGCTCCGAAGGCTCCTGCGACGCCGACACCAGAGCCGCCGCCGCCGCCGCCTCCTTCGGCTCCTTCTCGAGCTGAGCCGGAGGTGTACCACCCGCCAGTCATCTATCGGGATCCACGGCATATCCATCCCATGACACGGCGGATGGCGTCTCAGGCCGCGACTCTCTCCGCCACCGAGGGAGAGCCGCGGGTCTCTCCGATACCCTCCTCTGTCCGCGATGCCTTGGCAGATCCTCACTGGCGTCGCGCGATGGAAGAGGAGTACATGGCTCTTCTTGCCAACCAGACGTGGGACCTCGTGCCGCGTCCGTCTGGTTGCAATGTGGTGACTAGCAAGTGGATCTGGACGCACAAGCGTCGGGCTGATGGCACGCTAGAGCGCTACAAGGCTCGCTGGGTTCTCCGGGGGTTCACTCAGCGGCCTGGTGTGGACTATGATGAGACCTTCAGCCCAGTCGTGAAGCCCGCTACGGTGCGCACGGTGCTCTCGCTTGCGCTCTCGTGCTCTTGGCCTGTGCACCAGCTGGACGTGAAGAATGCGTTTCTTCACGGCACTTTGTCAGAGACTGTGTACTACTCTTAGCCAGCGGGATGTGTGGACTCGAGTCGTCCGAATATGGTCTGCCGGCTCAACAAGTCTCTCTATGGACTGAAGCACACTCCTCGGGCTTGGTACTCTCGGTTCGCCACGTTCTTGCTGACATTGGGGTTCACCGAGGCCAAGTCTAACACGTCTCTCTTCATCTAACGCCGTGGGGATGAGACTGCCTATCTACTGCTCTACGTTGTGCTCACAGCCTCCAGTCAGCGGTTGCTTCAGAGTGTCATCTCCTCTCTGCAGCAGGAGTTTGCTATGAAGGATCTCGGTCAGCTCCACCACTTCTTGGGCATCATTGTTGAGCCTCGCCCGTCTGGTCTTCTCCTTCACCAGCAGCAGTACGCACTCGATATTCAGGAGCGGGCTGGGATGAATGATTGCAAGCCCTGCTCCACTCCTATAGACACTCAGGCGAAGCTGTCTGCTGATCTGGGTGATCCGGTGGCTGATCCTACTGCCTACCGGAGTCTGGCAGACGCTTTGCAGTACCTCACCTTCACCAGGCCGGACCTCACCTACGCTGTTCAGCAGGTCTGTCTCCATATGCATGATCCCCGGGAGTCACACCTTGCTGCACTGAAGCGTCTCCTCCGGTACGTCCGTGGCACTATGGACCTCGGCCTGGTGCTTCACCGCTCATCCTCTGCTGAGCTGGTGGTCTACAACGACGCTGACTGGGCTGGCTGCTCGGACACTAGTCGCTCCACTTCCGGCTACGCCGTCTTCCTGGGCAGCAACCTGGTCTCCTGGTCGTCCAAGCGGCAGCCGGTTGTCTCCCGCTCTAGTGCCGAGGCGGAGTACCGAGCTGTCGCTAACGGCGTGGCGGAGGCGTCCTGGCTACGACAGCTCTTGGCGGAGCTCCACAGCCTGCTCGCCAAGAGCACGCTCGTCTACTGCGACAACGTCAGCGCCGTGTATCTCTCCACCAACTCCGTCCAGCATCAGCGGACGAAGCACGTGGAGATCGACCTACACTTCGTGCGCGACAGAGTCGCAATCGGCGATGTTCGGGTACTCCATGTCCCGACTACCTCCCAGTTTGCTGACATCTTCACCAAGGGAGTGCCCTCCTCGACCTTCTCGGAGTTTTGATCCAGCCTCAACGTAGCCGGTGGCTAGTTGTGGCTGCGGGGGTATTTGCCCTTTGTACTCTATTTGTACTCTCTTCTTGTCCAATCTTGCATACCGCTGCGTCGGTTGTTCAGACTGCGGGGGGTGTTAGCTTTCTTGTTGTCTAGTCTTGAACACCGCTGCGCCGGTAGTTCAGACTGCAGGGGGTGTTGGAGTATATTGAGCCCATGTACAGAGGCCCATCTAGAGGACCATGTATAGGATCTTGTCGGTACCTCAGGACTGGGGTACCCCTCTCTTACTATGACAAGACTCGTGTAGTTATCCGTAACTACGCCCTAAGGAGCTGAGCAGCCGGATCCCTGGGGTCCGGCTCCATCTCACCGGACCAACATCCCCGGACCCGCTTCCCGCTCGGGACAGGTCCGGTGTCACCACGTGTCCTAGAGAATAAAGCGCTCATGACCAAAACGGCCGGGGGCCCCGGACCCCCCACGGGGTCCCGGACCCCCGTATGCTACCCGGACCCCTCAGTAGGAAGGGAACAGACACCCCGCCTAGGAGTGGTCCGGAGCCGCCACGTGTCCGCATGCGCAGGAACGTGCGCGGCTGCCAAGCTTCCTCAGGAAGACTTGCTCACCTACCGCATTCAATGTGGAAGACGTTAAGTGCGCTCTGCCGCAGCAGAGCCCGAGGAGACTTTTGCCAGGCTGTACTGATGGTCGTGCGTTACCAAGGTGCACAGAACAGCCGCTGGCGCCACTTACGCCACGCATGTCAGT
Organism: Panicum virgatum; assembly: GCF_016808335.1. Classification (NCBI taxonomy): domain Eukaryota; kingdom Viridiplantae; phylum Streptophyta; class Magnoliopsida; order Poales; family Poaceae; genus Panicum; species Panicum virgatum. The sequence goes on along the minus strand of NC_053144.1, from coordinate 47,247,410 downwards.
CTACTACGCCAGTTAGACACGACAACTCGGCGACGGAGTATCATAACGGCTATGTGGTAGACCCAACAGTCTACGCCGCAACCTACAACGGGCGCCTCACCGATGGGAAAGGAGAAGACCCCCTGGGTCAGAGAGTCTACAGGACGGTGAAGCGTATCCGGCAAGAGATTCTCCATCACTGTAGCACCATTAGTTCCTATTTGAGTATAGAATACCTCCTTGTTGGGCCCACCTGTCGGGGTCCAACACCCGTGTACGCGCCCTCCTTGCACTATAAAAGGGGGACGCCCGTTAGAGAATAAAAAAGCCCAGGAGGGCAGAGGAGAGACTCCACGCAGTGGATGTAGGGTATTACACTCCGGCGGCCCGAACCACTCTAAACTCGTGTGTTCTTGCGTTCTTGCCCCCGAGCTAGATCGGCCTAATAGCTTAGCATTTCCCCGAGTACTCCCCCTCAGGGAATAGGCGGGTGCGTTCCGCCACCCGGCTGTGGGTACCCCAAAAAGCCCACGACATTTGGCGCCGTCCTTGGGGAGATGCAAGTGTTGGCTAGATCTCCAGGCTTCTGAGGCTGAGCTCATCCTCTGCAACGGCGATGAGGAGATGAAGAGAGGCATGGCGGCACCTACGCCGCATGTCACAGCGCCGAGGCAGCAGCACCCTCGGTGCGGCAGCGCGCGGTAGCGACGCCTGCTGAGCGTCGCCACTACGACACCTCAGAGCCGGCGCACTGGCGCGCAGCGGAGACGCCCACTATGCGCCACCCTACAACACCTCCGCGTCGGCTCAAGGTTTTCTCTCAAGCAACCACCAAGACTCCCTGTGGCGGCATGGCGTCGGCTCAAGGCTTTCTCTCAATGAAGCCTGGAGTCGACTGCTGTGGCCCGGGAAGTCTACTGTCGTCTCCTCCCTCGCCAGGACCAAGGCTCTCTTGGTGGTGCTGCAGACAGAATTCCGCCACCAGGCGCGGGGGCCTGACGCCAGCACCAAGGTCGAGCCGGTGAACGACCGCCCTTCTCCGTGCTCCGTGCTCATCCAAATGAGCACCCAGCTCGTGACGAGCAGTCATCGGGCTGGTCTTCCGGCGGCAGACGGCGGTGACTGGGCCACTCCCATTCAAAACCAAAGAATTTGTTTTCATGCAAACTAAGCATGAAATAGTTATTGTGCAAAGGAGGGCCCGGCAAGCTCCCGAGGTGATGCTGGATGATGCTGTGTTAGCATGTCCAGGGCACTTTCTTCTCCAACGACTGAGAAGAACCTCCAAGGTGGCAGTTCCACTCCAGCCAAGAACGTGCCTAACCTATGAAGTGGCAGCTGTAGGTTACCGCTAGATAGGTTTGAGTTAGTTTCTCCTTTGTACTGATTTGGTGCCTACGAGTGGTCCAGAGCGGTAAAAGTCCGCCCTTGTAAATCCGGCCTCTGGCTTCATCAGGCAACACCAAGTGGTCCAGAGCGGTAGAGGTCCGCCCTCGTAATCCCGACCTCTGATGTACACCACAAATCAAGTAATGAAGGAGATTTGCTTCCTCAGACCTATCTTTACTTTAACCTAAATTTGCTTCCTCAGACCTATCTTTACTTTAACCTAACAGCTCTTGTTCGTTCAACCTGCATGTTTCTTTTTCCTGCACAGAATTTTTTCTTTTGTTGCTAACAATCCAAATTGAGTTGCTGGCTTGTGGTCAGGTTGGGACACCCCTTCTAGCTGGAAGGCAGTTCGGACCCCTAGGGACCTGCTCAGGAGAAGTGGTGCCCGTATCCTGGGGTAGAGAAGTTCTGCGTAGCTTAACCTGGTAATGTACCCTAAGCCTACGTACTTCGCTGCCATGTTACGAGTCCCCTCGTCCCCGAGTCTGCTGTCCCTAGAGGTCCCGGGCTCCTTTCTAGTATAAGGCCTGGTTTCCTACACCTTACTGCAAGACCCGGTGACGTAATTCATGGGATCGTCGTCGCTCCAAGTCCACTCCGGTGGCTCGCTCCGGCGGAGACCGCTCGCCACGGTCGCTCCAAGTCCACTCCGGTGGCCCACTCCGGTGGAGACCGCTCGCCACGGTCGCTCCAAGTCCACTCCGGTGGCCCGCTCCGGCGGAGACCGCTCGCCACGGTCGCTCCAAGTCCACTCCGGTGGCCCGCTCCGGCGGAGACCGCTCGCCACAGTCGCTCCAAGTCCACTCCGGTGGCCCGCTCCGGCGGAGACCGCTCGCCACGGTCGCCTGAAGCCGGGTCCGGGGAAATAGTGCTTGCTCCTTGGGCAGTTCGAGGTCCGCTTAGCTCGACTCCGTACACTAAGCCTGCACATTCGCCGTCCTATGGAGAGCACTCTAGTACCTGAACCTGGCGACAAGTGCTACGGCCTTGAAGGGGTCCGGAGCACACGCTCTTGACATGGGCACGCCAACGCAATCAGCATCGCGTCATGATAATGACCCCACCTGCGGGTTCGTACCTCTCCCGAGGTGGGCCCGGGGGCCACTGTCGGTACCTCAGGACTGGGGGTACCCCCTCTCTTACTATGACAAGACTCGTGTAGTTATCCGTAACTACGCCCTAAGGAGCTGAGCAGCCGGATCCCTGGGGTCTGGCTCCATCTCACCGGACTAACATCCCCGGACCCGCTTCCCGCTCGGGACAGGTCCGGTGTCACCACGTGTCCTAGAGAAGAAAGCGCTTAGGACCAAACCGGCCGGGGGCCCCGGACCCCCGTATGCTACCCGGACCCCTCAGTACGAAGGGAACAGACACCCCGCCTAGGAGTGGTCCGGAGCCGCCACGTGTCCGCAGGCGCAGGAACGTGCGCGGCTGCCAAGCTTCCTCTGGAAGACTTGCTCACCTACCGCATTCAATGCGGAAGACGTTAAGTGCGCTCTGCCGCAGCAGAGCCTGAGGAGACTTTTGCCAGGCTGTACTGATGGTCGCGCGTTACCAAGGTGCACAGAACAGCCACTGGCGCCACTTACGCCACGCATGTCAGTCTACTACACTAGTTAGACACGACAACTCGGCGACGGAGTATCATAACGACTACGCGGTAGACCCAACAGTCTACGCCGCAACCTACAACGGGCGCCTCACCGATGGGAAAGGAGAAGACCCCCTGGGTCAGAGAGTCTACAGGACGGTGAAGCGTATCCGGCAAGAGATTCTCCATCACTGTAGCACCATTAGTGCCTATTTGAGTATAGAATACCTCCTTGTTGGGCCCACCTGTCGGGGTCCAACACCCGTGTACGCGCCCTCCTTGCACTATAAAAGGGGGATGCCCGCTAGAGAATAAAAAAGCCCAGGAGGGCAGAGGAGAGACTCATTCATACAAGTGCAATACACCACGCAGTAGATGTAGGGTATTACGCTCCGGCGGCCCGAACCACTCTAAACTCGTGTGTTCTTGCGTTCTTGCCCCCGAGCTAGATCGGCCTAATAGCTTGGCATTTCCCCGAGTACTCCCCCTCAGGGAATAGGCAGGTGCGTTCCGCCATCCGGCTGTGGGTACCCCAAAAAGCCCACGACAGATCTATATATCCCACCATTCTAGGGTTTGGAGGAATATAAGGCATTATTCTCTCCTACAAGATGGACATGTTGGAAATTTGGAATACCTGGCGTTAAAATATTTAATTACATGATACTGTACATGTAGAATGGCAGAATACCAGTATTGTATTATCTTAAAAGTGGGAAGATTTGCTGCATATGCCTGAATAAAATCAGAGACCCAGTGCACATAGACAAGTAGCAATCGTGCAATAAACAAGCATTGTCATATAGCTGAAAAATCACAACGAAACATTTACCATACTAAAAAGGTCAGCTGTTACTTTACTAGGATCAAAATAGTAGACGTAGCATGGACATAGTTTTATTATAACCAGAATAAGCAACATTGTGATAGAGTGCAATAGGACACAATGGCTGGTGCATAATGAAAATTCAGGCACTACGAACTATTCATGAGCTTATATTAAGAATGCAGCTGACCTAATAATGTAGCGTAAAGTAGGCACAGGCACTAGACCCCATTCACGAGCATACAGTATGTTTTAAGACTAAAATCTGTCATGTAGCACAAAGAGTAAGCACAGAATAAAATCTATCAGGAATTCAGGAGCTGAAACTCTATCTGAATAATTTGTTAGATTCAGTAAAGAGAGTGCTAGTTATTAGCTATGAATAATTTAGATGAATTATAAGAAAAAAGGAGACTATCTAGATGAATTGTGGACTAAAAAGACATTCTGTGAGGCTCAATATAGATGTCATGATAACAGAAAAGATAACTTCCAAAAGATCTTATATTCACTGCCAGGGGACATGCTATTTTTGAAATTATAACGCCAGAAAGCCCTTACATTCTTTTTTGTCACCAGGAAGCTTCACCAATCCACTATCACAGTGACCACAATTTACTGGATGGGAAGTTCCATAGACTATCTGGCAGTACAACAGAATAACTGATAAGCTAATTTTTTTGTTAGTAGTTAGCACTTTGGTTAGAAAACTCAGCACTTGCAGGAGTAATTTTCTTGCAGGGCTTGGATAGCCTATCCCTGAAAAGCTCCTAGTAGATCTGGGAATCTGACGTTGTTCCTTGAGTAGATAAACTCGACTATCTTGACTAAACCAAAATCAGTGGCTTTCTGGTAACCTGTGACAACAAAGAGAGCAAAATAATAGATTGGTGATTTTCATGTGAGTTGAAAATATAATACAAATCAGTATAGGTGAAGCTCTAATAGAATCTGCATGTGAAATCACAAATTGCAAGGTAGTTATAAGGAATTAAGGTTTTAAAATTAAAAGGTTATGATTTCTGTGCATTGTGGGTTTTCTGTCATACTTAGAAAAATGTTTGAAAGGGCTCAGTCACCTGGAAATAAGTCCAAACTCACACGAATGAGATGTAGTAACCAGTGATTTAGAAGAAACATACCGCCAAGGGAACTCTGAGGTGTCAATTCCAGCTCGATGCAATTGATCAACATATTGTAATGCTTCTCGGCACTCTTCCCTGTCATCAAAAAACTCACTTTTATTGCCTTCAATCTGATAAGTGTCGTTCCCTTTGCCAGTGATAACCTGAAGGCAGAAACATAGCTGTCAGAATCATGATGAACCAAAAAAGGGATCAAGGTGAACACTACTGCATAATAACTGGCATGGTTTAAAGAAATAAGATTACTTTGTCAACACTAATGTATCAATTACCACTTTCTAGATAGTGACACAATAACAGTAACATCTTTTACTTGTTCTTCCAGTACTTGTCGCACAGACAACAGAAGGCATATAGTGACTAATGAAAAAGGGACTATATTATTTAACTCCTGTATAGCGAACATATTAGGGTTAATGCCAGCTTATGTAAGCATGGAGAACTTTTTTTTTCCACCATGGGGTTTACCCCAAATTTCATTACTTATCGTAACGAAATTAGAGTGTGTATGCATGGAGAACTAGGCCTACCAGTTTTAAAATTTCTTCACGACACAGTTATATAGTCAGAGGCTCAGCTACAGAGAAATCTTCCTGATAACAGGAAGCTTTGGAGAAAACATACCACCACATCGCCTTGTTCGCCCATTGCAACAGCAGCTCGCACTGCAACTCTTCTAATTTCATGTAGGAAGAGCCTATGTCCATTTGGAAGGGGTGGATAATAATCGTTAGCACCATGTTTCAAGTATTCTTCCATGGTCCAGCCTACACCAGCCAACATATCATCCAGGATATCCACTGTTCAGAACAGAACAAATTTGTGTGAAATTCAGCACAGTAAGGATTTATCTGACATATGATCCAAAATTAGATATTAATTATGAAGCATACATGGATCTTCATTTGCAGGATTGTCTGATGTCAACATGACAACATCACTTTTATCAGCTGCAATCTTTGTCATCACCGGCCTCTTCCCTCTTTCTTTCTCACCACAACATCCAACAACTAAATAGAACAGCATAGCAGGAGGTTCAGTTCATATGCTATAACCAGAAGAATAATGAGAATATAGCACCACGTACAACTAATCAACAATTCAAGACTAGTACAACTCTGTGTAGGCAGTATACAATGTTAACAAAAATTACAGAAGAAATTACCATACCAGTGACGATCCGGCGTGGGCCCAGCTCCCTTACACCATCCAGAAGCACCGACAAAGCTTCTGGTGTCCTCGCATGATCAACAATCACCCCAAATGCTTGCTCCTCGTCAATTAGCTCACACCTGCCTGGGATAGCATCCACCTCTTCTATGCCCCTGACTATGTCCTCCAGTGGTGCGCCCACTGCAATACCAACTGCCACAGTTGCAAGGATGTTGTAGATGTTATCCCTTCCAAGCAGCCCTGAGGAGATCTCAAGGATCCCATGCGGTGTCTGTACCAAAACCTCTGTCTCAAAAAGGGAAAGCTGGTATTTAAGAGTGTGCACATCAGCCTTCTTGTTCTCAAAAGAATATGTCACCACAGGGACATCATGCCCCCCTTGTGCAGCGAAGAATGGGGCACTTGGATCATCGATGTTTACCACTTTACGATGGCGCCCAGGGTCCACCATTCTGGAGAACAGAGAAGCCATGCTGCTCATATACTCCTCATATGTCATTCTATCCTCCCCATCAGTGTGCCTAACATTAGTCAGCACAGCAATATCATAATCTATCTCACTATCCACACCAGATGGAGGCATCCCATCAGTGGCTGTCTCCAACACAACTGCCTCGGCGCCATTGTGCAACATTGTTGCCATCAGCTTCTGCACGGCAATGGGATCACCAGATGCATCATGTCGCGCATCAAGCTTGTTGCTGCCGAAAGCATAGGCCCCAAGAACGCCCACCATGCCAGTCCTCACCCCCATGGCCTCGTACACTGCTTTGACCAGGTGAGTTGTGGTGGTGACTCCATCCGTGCCAGTGACACCTATAACCGCCATGTCCGTGGACGGCCGCCTGTAGAGGCAGGCAGGGAGCACACGGAGCGCGGTTGCAATGTCTTCCACAATGACCAACGCGCGGCAGGCCAGGGTGCCCTCGATGTTGACGTCCTGATCAGCTACGACGGCAACAGCCCCTCGCTTGTCGGCCTCGGTGAGGCCCGCGAGCCCCTCCTCTCCCACGCACACAAAGAGGTCACCCGCGGCCACGAGGCTGGCGTCGCTCTGCACCCCCGCAAGCGCGACATCCTGGTCGCCCGTCACGGCCACCGGGACGAGCTTGCTCTCGTCGAGGAGCTCGGCAAGCGTCATGCGGAAGGCCGGCTGCCGCATCCTGGACCCTTCGAGCCCGAGCTCCCCGGCCACATCGAAGCCTTCCTCATCTTCGTCGAGCGGCAAGCCATCGTCTCCATCCTTGTCCTCGCCCCCCTCCGCCTCCTCGTCCTCCTCGTCCGCCACGGACACAACACTGAGTCCCTGCAGCTTCCGAATCTCGTCGAGGTCGATCACCTCCTCGGGGGAGAGCTCGTCGGCGAGGCCCTCGTCCTCGGGCTGCGTCTGCGACGGCGTTGGCGAAGCAGGGGACGGCTTGATGAGCCCGCGCCGCGTGAACTCCTCCCTCTTCTCGGCAATGGCGCGGTCGATCTCGTCGAAGAACTCGTCGTCGGGGTCGTAGCTCCCGCCGCCGGCGCCGCCGGCCGAGGAGGGGGACGAGAAGAGCGGGTGGTCGGGGGTGATCTCGGGCGGCCGGCTCCGGGCGCGCTCGACGCTGCGCGCAAGCTGGTCGTAGCGGTTGAGGCCGTGGGACGAATCCTCCGCGGCCTCTGGGGGCTCGTCATCCGCGGTGGGCGGACGGAACCGCCGCGTGGCCGCGGCGGCGAGGCGCGGAGGGAGGCGGCGCGGGGCCGGCGGGACCAGGGTCCCGGGAGGAGGCGGGCGGGACGCGGAAGGGAAGGGGAAGGGGAGGCGGAAGGCAAGGGGGGCCGTAGCCATGGGAGGCTAGCTGGGGGTTACGGCTTGCTGTCGCTGTGTTGGTGGGGGTTTTGGATTGGGGAGGGTCAGGGAACTGGGAAGAACCGAAGAAGGAAGGAAGAGGGGGGATGAGGTAGAGGGCTGCTGTGCTGAGTTTTGAAATTTGTGGCCCGGGTCTGGCTGTTGGTGGACCGTGGACCTGAGCTTTGGGCTGGGGCGCTGGGCTACCTGTGTTTGCTGATTATGTTTTATTTTTCTGTTGAAAAAATCTTAATTACCTCCCTGGAGTTTACGTTTCCACTCTGGACACAAAAAACGAGTATTTTGGCTCTTTAGACTCGCGATACCGGACATATGAGCTTCCTGTTTCGTTTCTCTTAGTGGTTTTTCTCTTTTTATGTTTATTTTGGATAAATATTTAAAAAATTATAGTAAATAAAAAATCATAAAATGGAAAATTCAGGGACTGAAAGTAGACGTTTTCATAGTTCAGGGATGAAAATGAGCCGAGTGCGATAGTTTCGAGATGAATTTGACTATCTTGCCCACAAAATAGTAAAATCATGTTCGTGTTCAAGTAAAATGTACTGGCTCAACTTTTCTTTTTAAATCTCGTTTAGAACTTTAGATGTACAAGTTATCAAATATAGCATCTAGGTTAATAAAGATGTTCATCTCGTTTAGAGTTTTAGACGTATAAGCTATCAAATGATAGCATCTAAGTTAACAAAGCTACTTGTGACGAACGAGCTTAAAAGGTTGAAGGTCTATTCACTTTCTATCTAATTTAGTTTAAGATATTATAAAATATAAAAAGATACCATGATATACATTTATCACCGTTCAATCGGACTGTTCGATCTATGATCTTGTATTCGTGAATGTTGATAATAAGTTCATTCTATATAGAATATAATAGTAGCATTTTACGATTCTATAATCTTATGGTGGAGGAAACACTTCCCAATGTTTGATGCATTATATAACATGAGCTTTGGACACTAACTAAAAGTAGCTTGAATCCTATTTACACAGTTGACTTTATGCACAATTTTTTTTGTGTATATCAAATTGATAAGTCCAAGCAATTTTTAAAACAGGACAAATCCTACATGACAATATTGAATATTCACTATACCATGTGGCTGACTGGAGGAATGCTTTGATGGCTCTGTGCCTCAGACCCAACGCACGGCGGCCACAAACACCGGAAAGCGCGAGCTCATGGGCCCATTCGCCAGAAAACCATGTGGATAAAACTTTTCTGGCTGCCGGACTACTTGGCACCCCTCATTTGGTAACCATGGCGCGCACATCCCATCCAAATACAGACACTGCTACGTGGGTCCATTTCCCCGCGGGTCCCGCAGGTCAGTCAGAGCTATCTGATAAGGTCGGCGTGCAGGTCGCTACCCGTGCTGTTAACCCATTTGGCCTCGCCACTCGCAATTCCAGCACGATTCGAACGTCATCTCCTTCCTCCCGTCTCCAGTCTCCCCACCTCTTCCGCCGCCGTCTCAGCCGCCGCCGCCGCCGCCGCGGCGAAACCCTAGGCCTCGCTGAGCAAAGCCCACGCGGGTCGCACTGCGGTAGCCTCTCAGGAGATGGAGTACGGCGTCGCCTCTCACGGCGCCCTCCTCGCCGCCGCGCCGCTCGCGAGCCAGCGGCCCCGTCTACCTCTCTCGCCGCCGCCATCACCGCCGTCTATTCAGGTTGGTTTTGTACTCGTGTATGTGTTGTGGTGTGTGCACTGAGAGTTTGAGATGCCCCCCTTTATTTGTGGATTCGTCGAATCTGGCGATTGATCAGGAGTGGAAAGTGAGGAATTTTGGGATAAGAGGAATATGAGGTGTCATTGAATTGTTTTCACTCCTTTATGCAACCTGTGTTTAATAATCTAATATGCAGTGCTTCGTGGTGCACAGATCCAGAATCGTCTTTATTCCATATCGTCACTCCCACTAAAGGCTAGGCCAGTGAGAAGATGCGGAGCTTCTGTGGCAAGTAACTACTCGTACGTGATCCCCACTGCAAACTGCATCTGTCGTCGTGGCGATTTGCTTGCGCTGAATTATCCATGGGTGTTTTGGTGGTGTCTTGGTTAAGTAATAACCTTCTGATAGCATGACTCTTCCTGATTAGCAGGCAAACAACTGAAATAGTTGATTTGGACTGGGAGAACCTTGGTTTTGGGCTTGTTCAAACTGACTACATGTATATTGCAAAATGCGGGCAGGATGGGAAATTTTCTGAGGGTGAATTGGCGCCGTTTGGACCCATAGCACTGAACCCATCTTCTGGAGTCCTAAACTATGGACAGGTTAGTAAGGGTTATAGAACCATTTGCTTCATAAATTATCATGTAGATTCGATTTGTTGATGATTATGGAAAGATGACCTTTTGAAGGCATAAATTCTCTTCGGTTGCAGTAAAATGATGTGGAGATTCTGATTTGTAGGGATTGTTTGAGGGCCTAAAGGCATATAGGAAACCTGATGGGTCCATCTTATTATTTCGCCCAGAGGAAAATGCTTTGAGGATGCAAACTGGTGCTGAGAGGATGTGCATGCCTGCCCCTTCCGTTGAGCAGTTTGTTGATGCTGTAAAACAAACCGTTCTAGCAAATAAGAGATGGGTGAGTTCATTGCTAAAAAAGTCTGGATAATTCTGTAGCACTAAATCCATTTCTCTTGTTTTGATTGGTTCTTGAATATCCTATACTTTCAGGTGCCTCCTACTGGTAAAGGTTCTCTGTATATTAGACCCCTACTTATGGGAAGTGGGGCTGTCCTTGGTCTGGCACCTGCTCCGGAGTATACATTCATTATATTTGCATCCCCTGTTGGCAACTACTTTAAGGTTGGTAGAGTCTTTTTAAACACATGCTTCCACTATTTTTTGTAAGATATTCGACATACACAAATAATCATTAGATTAGGTAGTGATATAGTCTTACAAACTGCAAACTGTGCCCTACATGCCCTGTTTCTTTGTGCTGTAGTATAAAAGTTATGCAGGAACTAGAATTATGCTGATTTTGGTACTGTTATTATTTGATAACCTATGGAATTATCAGTGATCAAACTTAGGAGTGTTTGTTAAATACAGTCGCTGGTTTCTGCAGGAAGGTTTAGCACCAATAAATTTGATAGTTGAAGACAAGTTTCACCGCGCCACTCCTGGTGGAACTGGAAGTGTGAAGACCATTGGAAATTATGCTTCGGTAATTCTGCTATATCACATTATTGTGCATGTTATGGAAGCTACAGGACTGCTATTTCTTGAGCTTTGCTCTCTGATACTTCTCTTGCTTACCTCCAAACGTGACAATTTTGTGCTTAAAATATTCAAAGGAAAAGAACATGCCAAGGAGTTGATTGAATAGAATGTGTAATAAGAAGAAATATTGATCGCTACCATGCTGTGGAATGGTAAAAGCTGAAGCTCGGATGGAATAATGCCATGGAGTCATGGAGATTTCCTAAAAATGGAACAATGCAACCCACATAATATAAATTCCATGCATCTTAGCTATTGAAACATATCGCATTTCCTTCCACAATTTCTTATGAAACTGTAGCCAGTCTCATGGATAGTTGTTATCTATTATTATTATTGTTAATTTAGATGATACATTAAATATCCTTATATTATACCAAGTGACTTTAAAGCATGTTTGCTTGTCATTGCATAGGTGTTGATGGCACAGAAAATTGCAAAGGAGAAAGGTTATTCTGATGTTCTCTACTTGGATGTGGTTCACAAAAAATATCTTGAAGAAGTTTCTTCATGTAATATTTTTGTTGTCAAGGTAAGATTGTGATATCTGCTGCACCTTTTATTTTGGCTTGAAGCTTAATGAACAAAATCCAGTAATGATTTTCAAGTTCTGCAAGCTACTAGTCAGACAAGCTTGGATATGTAATTCAAAATTGGCTAATCTCGCCCCTAATGTGCGTCAGCAACGTTAGTCAGACAAGCTTGGTTATGTAATTCAAAATTGGCTAATCTCGCCCTTAATGTGCGTCAGCAACGTTAGATGGCTTGAATCTGAAGTGTTTCTGTCTTGAAAGTCATGCTTGTTAAGAAACATCTCTTTCATGAGAGTGTAGTTGATATCCACATCTATTGGTATCTCAAGCGTGCTCTTGCAGTAATGTAGAATAAGAGATTTTTGTGCCACATCTTTTTTTATCAAGATCTCAGTCTTTCTGATTGAACATGCTACCATGCCTTCTGTCGCTAATCACCTTAATGAAAATCAGAAGAATGTCACAAATTGATTGTGGATTGTTCTACAGTCAAGGACTACTTTGAACATAAAGATAAAGGTTTTCCCATGCAAGAATGGTATGGCTGTTCAATAGTATGTAGTGCCACCTGGTTGAGCTCTATTCTCTACCTAATGCATTCAGCCAGACTTGGCTGCTTAGCCCATTGCAGGATTATATTGTCACTATTGCTGTGTGCTTTTGAATGTCATGTTCACTTGTGTTTGAAAAGTATATAAAAACTACTACGTGCTTTTGATCAAGGCAACGTATGCTATGCAAACCACATTCGTTTGCAAACTATGGAAACTCTAATCTGGACCACCGGATCAAGATCCAAGGGGCATGAGGAGGGGGGTAATTTTACATTTAACTGCCTGCCCTTGGATTAGGTAATCACACTTTTGCAAATCCCCCCTCCCACCCCCTGCGCCCCCCTTGGATCTTGATCCGGTGGTCCAGATTGGAGTTTTCATAGTTTGCATACGAAGGTGGTTTGCATAGCATATGTTGCCTTTGATCAAGGGTATCCAGTTCAGAATTGATTATGCATGTCATGTTTTCTACCAGGGCAATGTTATTTCTACTCCAGCAGTAAAAGGAACAATATTACCTGGCATCACAAGGAAAAGTATAATTGATGTTGCTGTGAGCAAGGGCTTCCAGGTAAATCACCTGTTAAACCTATGGTTCCAGCAATGAGATGGATAACTATCAGTGTGTTATGTTGAGGATATAATTTGCCTGTTATTATAACTTCAGTGCCTTTGCTTTAATAACTTGGGACTAGCTTTGGATCTGAAGTAGTGAGCCTAAGTGTGCAAAGTGCAAACTAGATGCCTAGGTCATATATGAACTGTCACTGAAAAGTATTGATTATGTTCTCAAATGTTTGGTGCAATCTTAATCAATGTTTTTCTCATTTCTTTGGAAGGTTGAGGAGCGGCTTGTGTCAGTGGATGAATTGCTTGATGCTGATGAAGTGTTCTGCACGGGAACTGCTGTTGTAGTGTCTCCTGTTGGGAGTATCACATATCAAGGGAAAAGGTGAAACATACATCTCTGCTTGAGAGCTCACTTGTTAACTGAAATATATAGTTCCTTGCGTACGAGCCATACAATTTGACATGCTTCTTATGAACCATATGATGAGCAAGCGGTCCAGCAATAGTTGCTTTATGTTCTGCTCCCATTCGTTTATGTTCTGCTCCCATTTTTTTGCCCTGTTTTCGTCACTACATTCAGTGGATTTCACCTTGCAGGGTGGAATATGGGCACCAAGGTGTTGGCGTCGTGTCTCAGCAGCTGTATACTTCACTGACGAGTCTCCAGATGGGTCAAACAGAGGACTGGATGGGGTGGACCATGCAACTGAACTAGCATCAGGCCGTTAACATATCGAATCTGCCTTCCTCGCATAGATGGGTTTGCAAGATCTCCGTCTAGATCAATGATATGGTCATAAGTAGCTCTGTACCCTTCAGTTTTGTAGCATCTGTCGGAGTGTGGCTCGTGCTATATATTCCGTAGGTGTTGGTGCATGGCGTCAGCTTAAACTATAATTGCGTGTACCCGTCAGTTCTGTTTTTGGACTAGCATTGCAGTGGCATAAAAAGAATTATATACTGTGTAATCTGCAGTGGGATTCAAAAAATCATGGCGCTCAAATTTTAGCAACCTGTATATACCGCTCTATTGAGAATTGGAAGCAGACCTCGTCCTCAACCGTGAAGTCTCCGAAGCTTACAAGGGAACACGCGAATTTCTGTACTCCCATAGCCTAGCCTTTCAGCAGACTAGGCATCGCACTAGCCTGGGTGCGGAAAGAAGAGGAAGAATCTCTTCCGTCTGGTTTGACACGTACCGTGCATGAATTGAATTTTAAAGTGACCATGGTATCAAGGAGAAATTTGCAAGAATTGGACCGCAAACATTGACAGAGGTTCTCACAATGTTATTCATTGGGAGTGGCAAAACTACGAGCAGTCAATGTTTGTAGTCCCATTTTTGCAATTATTTTTGGAATTATCAAGGTCATGTTTGGAGAGCTTCCAAATTGTGTTTCAATAATCAGAACTATCAGCCAGGCCCAAACTGAATCAAAACTCTTATCAAACAGGCGCGTGGCCCAGCTCGAGCATGAGAAAATTACCTCCTAGCTCTAGGTCCTGTATTCAAGACGCGTCTCCATTCTCAAACAAACAAGTCCGCACATGTGGCGTGAGAATTCAAAACCCAGAAGAATGGTGGAGCCAGTATGTGCACGACCGCCTCCGATCCCCGGCACGCGGCGATTGATGCCGCGCGGCACTTGCTCGACGAGGTCACCCACACATCAAACAACACTTGGGAGAAGTAGAGGGACTCCACCGTAGATTATAGAGTGTGTGAGGAGAAGATCCGGACTTGAGTAAGTATCTAAGTTTAATTAAGTGGTTAAATTCTTGGTTAAGTTATTTTTTTGTTGGGTTTACGGGTTCATCGTCCATTTTCGTAGCGGATACTCTAGTAGAGGGCTCTGATAAAGACGGGATAACTCTACATAATGCTAGAGTAGTAATCGAAGGTGTAGACATGGTGTCTAGGCCCTAGATTACCTTTGTTTGTTGCTTCCCCCATGGAGTAATAAGGGTAAGGCGGCAGGTGGTGACAGCCCTGTTCGTCCGGCACGCTTCGGCGGGTCTTGTGAACTCCCTCACGTTCGTGTCGTAATAGGCTTGATACTATAATCGTTTGGCAAACCAGGTAAATGCCGGTGCCTGAAGTAAACATTTATCGGCAGAGTTGATCTTACCTTGACCCTTTTTCTTATATAAAGCACACTACCCGAGGCTATCCTACCTCTTGTTCTTTTAGGGTAAGCTAGCTAGGAAGCCGCTACACCTCCGTTCGTCGTGGAAATACGATACTCTGAATACTCACGGGTGAAGTGCTACAATAGTATTTCTGTGCGCTTGCGAACTTCTATTGAAAAGTTAAGAAATACCAACACCAATGTCCCAAGCTAATCGGGGCACATTGCAATATCAAGGACACCATAAGGATGGCAACGGGTCGGGTTCGGATCGGGTGGAGTCTCCGTGCACCCAAAACCGAAACCCGAAATCGAAACCCGAACCCGAACCCGAAACCGATTCGGGTGGAAATCCATCACCAAAACCAAACCCGCGGATACCCGAAACCCGAATGGATACCCGAAACCCGCAGATAAATATACACATATTCACATGAATAAACAAGATGCAACAAATAATAAATATTTTCATGACTCAACTTTCAATAAATTTAATAGTCTAAGTAAACAAATTATCATTAACATATTATAAAACATGAGTTTTAATTCCAAATAATTTATTTCGGATATTCATTGGATATCCACGGGTGGAAACCAAAACCCGAAACCGAACCCGAAACCGAACCCGAACCCGAACCTGAAAACCGTGGGCGAAAAACCAACACCAAACCCGAAACCCGAAAACCCGAAACCCGCGGATACCCGCACCGAACCCGATCCGCTGCCATCTCGGGACACCAACGAGAGGGAGGTGAATAGGCGGTTTTTAACTAAAGCACAAATACTAGATAAATTTAATTAGAAACACAAAAGAGCTCCTATGTTTAGCAACACCTATTACTAGTGGGGTTTGCAATCTAGGATGACAAGAGACAATTCAAACTTTAGGAAAGTAAATTGCTTAAAGTAAATTGCTCAAAGTAAATTGTAAGAATTGAAATGAGCAAATTGCTCAAAGTAAATTGTAAGAATTGAAATGAGCAAAGAGATAACCGAGTTTGACACAATAAATTTTTTCTCTAATGAACAGCTCCTCTATCAAGACTCCTCCTGATTTTGAGCCGTCTTGAATCAATGAACATCTCCTTCACCACTCCGGTGAGTGAGCACAAGAACCTCTCACAACCAATTTTAGGGCTCCTCCACAATTTTCTTGAAGGGCTCTACGAAATCACCTTCTTCAAGCTCTCTGGAGAGCGGCAACTCCCAAAAGTAACAAACCGATGATGTTTACTTGAAGATTTTTTAGTGCCACAAAGCTCAAACTCTTGATGCAATGCACTAGGATGCTCTCACACTCACAAGGATGCAATCTCTAAGCAAGCAGTGAGAGAGAGAGGAGGAGGAGGAAATCAGCTCAAATATGTCAAGGAAGCTTTCAAATGGGCCGAGAGAGACATCTCACGGCCGGAAAAGTGATATATATAGAGTCCCCCTTAGAAACTAGCCATCACACTCAAAACTCATAAAAAGTAAACAACCTAGATTTGAATTGCACAAATTTGCTATCCATCTATGCAGATTCCATATAGATTGGTCTCATCCAAAAAAAAATTGCATCATAGTTCCAAAAAAAAATCAGTACAATATCGGTGGATAATTTCAGTAAAATTTATCTGGCAGGATCTTGATTTTGCTTAGCATACATTCACTTGCGGCAAAAGTGATATCGATTTTACACCTCTTTTACAAGAAGTTATGTGCTATTCACTAAAAAAAAGGTCACCTTTGGGCTGGGCGATGGGCGTCGGAGATACAGCGTTAGCGTCGCGACGAGGCTGCGGGGACGGGCAGTAGGGAAGAGGCGTCGACTGGAAGGAGCTTTGGGTTGGGGGCGGCGGCGCTCCATTCAGGGGCGGGCCCAAGATTTTGGCTTTGGGTATTCAAAATTTTGGACAGGTGAAATTCAGCCAAAAAAAGTAGTAAAGTATCCATTGTCACAAATTTCAGAGAATTGAAATAGCAATTAGCACAATTATCTTACCCATTCTCAATTGTGAGTTTCTGACAAGCCGCCTGCAGTCCTCCACTGCCCGCCGTCACCGTGCAGCCTGCAGAGCACAAGCCGTAAGCCGAGTGCTGTGCTGCGCCGGCGCGCCGCGCCCGCTGCTCTCCGCGGGCGCAACTGCGCTCCTCCGCCTCCGCGCAGGGACGCCGGCCACCATGGGCCCGTCGGCCGGTTGGGAAGAATACTCTCGGACTCGACTCCTGTTGTTTATCGGAAACAGAAAAGGATGTGGGGGCGGCTATAAATCTGTGCTCGTTGCACCCAGATGAATTCCCAACCCAATTCATCGATCCCCTTCAGCCCCGAATACCCACGAGATCTGACCACGCGCCCGATGCCACCGGCGCGCCGTCCCCGTGGCGCCCACCATGCCGCGCCCTACTGCAGAGGCTGGCTTAAGGACGATGGCCCTGGCAGCGATGACGACGACGGCGAGGCCCTCCCCATCCTGGACGACGCGCTCTCGCCCATCCTCGCCAGGCTCCCCAGCGCCGCCGACGTGGTCCGCTCCGCCGCCACGTGCCGGCGCTAGGCCCGCCTCGTCGCCAAGGACGGTGCCATGCTCTCACGAGCCCTGCCGCCGCTGTCGTGCCTCACCCTTGGCTTCCTACACCAGGAGGATGCCGGCACCACCGTGCGCAGGCGGAGGACCTCCGCCGCCGCCGCACAGCCATGTTTCGTCCCGACGGCCGCCGCCGGCCGGCTGATCGGCCTGCGGGGCCCGTCCAGGATCGCGGTGGCCGATGCCGTGCTGGGCCTGGGCAATGACCGCGGCGTGTTCGAGCACGCCCGCCCCGTCGCAGCCTGCAATGGCTGGCTCGTGCTGGAGCTCAGACAGGAACGTTACACGGATGGCCTAAAGCTCTGCGTGTGCAACCCCATAAGAGGGGACATGGCCATGCTCCCTCCTCTCGCCGGCACCGACAAGCCGGGGGACTACGCGTGCGCTCTGTATACCGCCCTCGACTTGGGCATGCCGCGGCCGCTGTCGTCCTTCTTCCGCCTGCTCATAGTCTATAACCGCCGCGCTGCGCTCCTACTCGTCGGACACCGGCCGCTGGAGCACGGAGGCTAAGAGGTCATGGGGCCCAAAGATCGCGTGCCCATGCAAGCTTGGCCAGAGCATCATGGTCGACGGCGTGGCCTACTGGTACCTGAGACTCTCCGCGTTCGCGGTGCGGGTGGACACCCCGGAGCCGACGGAGGTGCTCATGTGTCACGACTACTGTAGTGTGATTCGGCATAGATACTTGTATAGCATTTCACCTTTGGGCCATGGGCCAACTGTATGTTTGGGCCTGGGAGGCCGAGTCGGAATAAGGCTTACCAGCCAGCCTGTGACTGGGAGTTGCATAAATACCCGACGAGGGTGAACCGACAGAAGCATGAATGAATCAGGGAAACATTTCGTCCCCAACTCCTCCCTGTTCTTCCTATTCTTCTCCTAATTCTAGCCGAATCCCCCTGAATCTCCTTCTCCTCCTACCTCGAGTCATAACATTTGGTATCCAGAGCCCTCAATCCCCCCTAACCATCCACAGATTCCGCCCAAAATTTTTTCCCCACCACCCTGGCGCCGTCGCGCAAGCCGACCAAGTTCGAGTCGCACGTGACCGCTGCCATGGGCGACATCACGACGAAGCTTGCCGGATTCGAGACCATGATGACGAAGATGTTGGACACGCTCACGGGTCTTGAGGCATGGAGGCGGACCGCAGACACCGCCATGGACAAGTTGCTGGCGCAGTCGTCCTCCACCTCATCGCGCCTCCTCCGCCTCGAGTCCACACCGCCCCCAGCACCGGCTACGGCGCCGCCCCTGCCTACTCGCCCAGGCACGGCCCCTCCTGTTCCAATCGGGCGGTGGCGCAACCCGTTCGACCTCAACGTGGCTCCCCAATCGGAGATGCGCCCATCTGCATCATCTGCGGAGCGGCCCAGCGAGCACGGCGTTGTCAACGACCACCGGGATGATGGCGGTGGGCTCCTCGGACCCCATCCGCCACGCCCTGGTCAATGGTACGTTCATGAACCACCCTCCCCACCCACCTCCACTTGTCGTCCCTGAGTGCGCATCCGGTTCTCAGAGCCTTGTCCCTAGATCGAGTCCCCTTCCCAAGCTTGACTTCCCTAAATTTGATGGTGAGAATCCCAGGTTGTGGAGAGATCGTTGTGAGATGTTCTTTGAGGTGTATGGGGTGAGCGATTCCTTGAAAACCCGCTTCGCAGCACTTAACTTCTCTGGCACAGCAGCATCTTGGCTCCATTCCGTTGAATGCAATGGGAGTGTAACGGATTGGGAGCAGCTTTGCGTCTTAGTTTGCGAGCGCTTTGACCGAAACCAGTATCAAACCCACATGAAACAGCTAGACTCTCTTAGGCAGACATGCTCTGTAGATGAGTACTACAACCAATTCGTCGAACTCGCACACCAGCTGTTGCTGTACAACCCTGCTTATGATCATGTGTTCTTTGTCACCCGGTTCTTATATGGACTCAAAGATGAAATTCGTTCCGTTATTGCTTTACACCGTCCCCAAGATGTGGAAACTGCTGTGGCTCTTGCACGATTGCAGGAAACGGAGCTCGAAGCGGTCAAGACAAGATCAACTCACAAGTTTGATTCTGGCGGTCTTTCTAAGCAAGCTGTCAAGACTGGTTTTCCGGTTGACAAGAACAAGCCCAGAAGCGACACCAAGCAGGCAGATGCACCCAAGCAGCAGGAGAAACTGGATTTCCTTCGATCCTTCAGGAAAGAGAAGGGACTCTATTTCAAGTGCGGAGAAAAGTGGAATCGCCAGCACAAGTGTCCGCAACAAGTTCCTCTGCACATCATTGAGGAATTATTGGAGGCATTGGACTGTTCTGATGATGACAGCGCTGACAGCGATGACTTGAACTAGCCTATGGATTCTTCCATGATGGCGGTCTCTGGTTCTACTATTGCATCACCATTGAAGCGAAGAACCATGCAGCTGCAAGGTTTTCTGGGCAAACAGGAGGTCTTAATCTTGGTTGACTCGGGAAGCATTACTTCTGTAGCGAAAATGGCCTCTCATGCCATATTTCAATATAATGTTTTGGCGATTGATGACACACGCAACACTTGAACTAATGTGTTTGCTTAGATGATATACTCAGGCTTTTAGGTTCAAGTGATGACAAAGAGAAAAGAGGCGAAGCTAGGCCCGAAGGGCCGCCCCTACGGGGGTTCCGCTACCCGGTTAGCGGACGGGGGTCGAGGGGGAGCCGCCCCTCGCGGGTCTCAGGGCAGCGCCCTGAAACCTAAAAGAAATCAAGTCACCGGTTGAACCGACGCCAAGCAAATTACACACGTCGGTGCATTGACTTGAGCACGTCTGGGAGTTTTAGTATCACCGGTTAAACCGACGTAAGGCAAAATGTACTCATCGGTGCAATGACAGAGATGGCCTGCGGGCTAGGGTTTGGCACCGGATGAACCGACGATAGGAAGTTTGAATACGTCGGTGCAATGGCAGAAGCAGTCCAAGAAAAATGCATACATCGGATGAACCGATGATGCACCGGTTAATAGCGTCGGTGCAGTTGTCCAGAGAGTTTGTTTTTCAAGGATCAGAGGACAGTTGCACTCACCGGTTAAACCGACGCTAATATTACATACACCGGTCGATTGCGTCGGTTGATTGCCCGTACACGTAACGGCTAGTTTTCAGTGGGCAGTTTAGTATCACCGGTTAAACCGACGATGGCGATTTGGGGAGCATCGGATTAACCGGCGTTAAGCGTTTTTCTGGCAGCTTTTCTCCAACGGCTATATTTGCTTGTGCTGCCTATATATACCCCCAAGGCCGGGTCATTTGAGAGGGCTGGAGTTCAAAGAAGTATACTAGAGCTAAAGATCATCTCCAACCACCATAGAGCTTCATTGTACATCATATAGGCTTAAGCACACTTGTGAGAGTGCTTAGTGCTTGTTTAGGCTGAGTTCTTGAGAGAACTAGCTTGAGAGAAAGTCTTGCTGCGGCAAGCAACTTGTGTACTCGTCGTGTGACCCTCCGACTTGGTGTGGAGTGGCAACGACACTTTGTGCGGGGAAGGAGGCCCCTACTTGGTGTTAAAGCTCCAATATAGTGAAGACGGTGCCGTGGTGACGCTTCGAGATAGACGGTGGCGGTGACCTCGTCTTTGTGACTTGGTGTCACTTAGCCTTTGCTTGTCGGGAGCCTTGGAGGCGTGGCAAGACGGTGATCAAGCGAAGAGACTCGGTATCACACTTGTTCTTTGTGAGCAAGTGGCCGTGGACGTAGGGAGGGACTTTGGTGTCCTAACCGAACCACGTTAAATCGTGTGTCTTGGTGTCTTCACGGGAGTTTGCATATCCCCTCCCTTACCGCTTTACTTACCGCATTACGTTTCCGCATTTACTCTTTCTTGCTTACCTTTACTTTCCTAGTTAGTTTGATTAGGATTGGCTATAGGTGGCAAGTCTTTTGGGGTAAGTAGAGGGTAGCATAGATAAACCTTAGTCATAACTAGCATGTGTAGGACGTGTTAGGTTTATCTTAAGCAATTAGATTGAGCCCTAGGATAGAAAAGCGATTAGCGACCCTATTCACCCCCTCCCCCTCTAGGGTCGGACACCCCGGTGATTCTTACAACTTCTTTCATTAGTGAGCAGTTGATCCAACAATTGCAGTTGCCTGTCCAACACATTGCCTCTGAAAAATACACTGTGGCCGATGGAGGTTCTGTCAGCTGTTCTGGTGTTGTTACAGGGTTACAATGGTGGACACAAGGACATTCATTCACCCATGATATCAGAGTTCTACCCCTGGGCAGCTTTGACATCATTCTTGGAGCAGACTGGTTGGAAGACCACAGCCTTATGTGGATTCACTGGAGGCACAAAAAGATGAGGTTTGTTCACAATGGTAAGAGAATTCTGCTGCAAGGTCTGAAACCTGATCAAGTGGTTTGCAGAGCTATAGCTGGTCACAAGTTGAAAGGGCTTCTCAGAAGAAAAGCAATAACTCATGTGGTTCAGCTACACAAGAAATCTGCACCTGATCAAGAGGTAGCACACATTGCCAGCATTTCTGAACCTGCACCACAGATGGGAATTCCACATGAGATTCAAACTGTCCTCGACAAGTTTCCACATGTCTTTCAAGAAACAACAACACTTCCTCCTCAGCGTACCTGTGATCACACAATTGACTTGGTTCCAGGGGCATAGCCAATTAACTCCCGTGCTTACAGACTGCCACCAGATCAAAAGGATGAAGTGGAGAAACAATTAAAAGAAATGCTCCAGAAAGGTCTCATTCGACATAGTGCCAGCCCATTTGCCTCCCCGGTGTTGTTGGTCAGAAAAAAGGATGGATCATGGCGGTTTTGCATCGACTACCGCAAGCTGAATGCGTTGACAGTTAAAAATAAACACCCCATGCCTGTTGTGGAAGAATTGTTGGATGAACTAGCTGGATCTGCATGGTTCTCAAAACTTGACCTACGATCAGGCTATCATCAAATTCGAATGGCCCCACAAGACATCCTTAAAACAGCCTTTCGGACACATCAGGGCCTCTATGAGTTTGTGGTTATGCCATTCGGCCTCACAAACGCTCCTGCCACATTTCAAGGTTTGATGAACGAAGTGTTTGCATCTCTGCTGAGAAAAGGGGTTCTGGTTTTCATGGACGACATATTGAGTTATTCAGCCACTTTGGAAGAGCATGCAGTTTTGTTAACAGCTGTTCTTCAGTTACTAACTGACCACAATATCTTTGCCAAGTCATCAAAGTGTTCTTTTGTACAGCCAACCATTGAGTATCTGGGACATGTGATTTCAAGCTCGGGGGTGTCCACTGATCCACAGAAAATTCAGGCTGTGCAAGACTGGCCAGTGCCTCTGAATGTCAAAGATGTTAGAGGATTTTTGGGCTTGACCGGATATTACAGGCGTTTCATCAAACATTACAGCCTTATCAGCCGACCTCTGACTCTGCTGCTCAGAAAGGACACACCCTTTGTCTGGTCATCAACTACACAAGAAGCATTTGATGTGCTAAAGCATGCTTTAGTGTCTGCACCTGTGCTAGCACTACCTCAGTTCCAGCACCCCTTTACTCTGGAAACAGATTCCAGTGACCATGGAGTTGGAGCAATACTGATGCAAAATGGTCATCCAATTGCATTCCTCAGTCAGGCCTTATGTCCAAGGAATGCAGCCCTTTCCACCTATGAGAAGGAGTGCCTTGCAATTTTGATGGCAGTCGACAAATGGAGACCCTACCTGCAGGCTAAACCATTCGTGATCAAAACTGACCACAAGAGCTTACTGCATCTAACTGAGCAGAAAATCCACACCAAAATTCAGCAGAAGGCACTACTAAAGCTCATGGATCTTGACTATTCAATCCAGTACAAGAAAGGCATCCATAATACTACTACAGATTCCTTGTCCAGGAAACCTTCTTCTGTTATGGCAGTATCTATGTGCACTCCAACTTGGATAGAACAACTGAAAGCTGGTTATGATCAAGATGAGTTTACTAGGCAGTTGTTGACAGAGCTGAGCATAACTCCTGAAAATGACAAAGGCTTTCAGTTACAAAATGGAGTGATCAAGTACAAAGGCAGAGTTTGGGTGGGCCACAATACATTTGCTCAGCAACACATTCTGCAAGATCTACATGATAGTGGGATTGGCGGTCACTCCGGATTCAGTGCTACTTATCACAGGATAAAACAACTGTTTGCCTGGCCTCAACTCAAGAACATGGTGAAACAGTATGTGGCTTCCTGTGAGGTTTGCCAACAGGCAAAGCATGAACATGTCAAAACACCTGGACTGTTGCAGCCACTCCCAGTACCCACTGAAGCCTGGTCTATTATCAGCATGGACTTCATCGAAGGTCTACCAAATTCTTATAACAAGACAGTGATTATGGTGGTGATTGATAAATTTACGAAGTATGCTCACTTCATACCATTATCCCACCCATTCACTGCCCTTCAAGTGGCCCAAGTGTTTCTGAATCAAGTTTACAAGCTTCATGGCCTTCCAAAGGCAATCATTTCAGACCGGGACCGAGTGTTCACAAGCAAGGTATGGCAAGAACTGTTTCGTCTATCAGATACAAAGCTTCTCATGAGTTCTTCATACCACCCCCAAACCGATGGTCAGTCAGAGCGTTTGAACCAATGCTTGGAGACCTTTCTGCGTTGCTTGGTGAATGCATGCCCTAGAAAGTGGCTTGACTGGCTTCCGCTTGCTGAATACTGGTATAACACAGCATTCCACACAGCACTTGGGAAGACACCGTTCGAAGTTCTGTATGGGCAATCACCTCGACATCTGGGCATCTCTGACACTACTGTTTGTCAAGCACAAGACCTGGAAGGATGGCTGCAGGAAAGGAACTTGTTGAACCGGTTGATTCATCAGCAGTTGCTAAGAGCACAGCAACGAATGAAACATCACGCGGACAAGAACCGCTCAGAGAGGTCGTTTGAGGTGGGCGATTCAGTATACTTGAAACTACAACCATACATCCAATCCTCTGTCGCCCCTCGAAGCAACCAAAAGCTGGCTTACTGCTTCTTTGGGTCGTTCAAGATACTTGCCAGAGTGGGTGGCGTAGCTTACAAACTGGATTTACCCCCGTCCAGCAAGATCCATCCTGTGATACACATCTCACAGCTGAAGAAACATGTTCCAGCCGCCACCTCGGTGAGTGCTGAATTAGACTCTGTCAGTACTGACCCATTTCTGGATGTCTCTCCTGTGGCAGTCATTGATCACCAGCTGATACCACACGCCAGCACGGTGGTTCCCCGCGTCAAGATCCAGTGGACAGGGATGACCGCAGCAATGGCTACCTGGGAGGACGAAGCCAACATGCGCCGCCGTTTTCCATCTGCTCCGACATGGGGGCATGCCAGGTCTCAAGGAGAGGGGAGTGTCACGACTACTGTAGTGTGATTAGGCCCAGATACTTGTATAGCATTTCACCTTTGGGCCATGGGCCAGCTGTACGTTTGGGCCTGGGAGGCCGAGTCGGAACAAGGCTTACCAGCCAGCCTGTGACTGGGAGTTGCATAAATACCCGACGAGGGTGAACCGGCATAAGCATGAATGAATCAGGGAAACATTCCGTCCCTAACTCCTCCCTGTTCTTCTCCTAATTCTAGCCGAATCCCCCTGAATCTCCTTCTTCTCCTACCTCGAATCATAACATCATGCCGCCAACCGGCCCGGCATCAGCAACCTGCCCCGGGGGTGGCAATTGCTCGGCGTGGATCCCGACGGGAAGCTTATATTCATCGATGCTGGTCTTTATAAAGATTTTCCCAACGCCGCGGTTGGTTCTGCAGTTAGTTACCAACTTGCGGTGGCGACAAGGTCAGTCTTCTGTCCCGGAAGCGGGGATGACGACTGCTCCGGCGAGTGGAAAAGAATAGTAAGAACCATCAAACTGGAACAGCTGAAGGTGCTCTATGCAGTACCGCCATTTGGAGAGGGGATTAATCTTCGGTGGTTCTGCGAGAAGAGTGGCACTCTGCTCTTTACTCTCGGCGAAGGCACCAGTAGTCCTGGAGCTTTTGTACTCAATATTGCCACGGAGCATATCGAGAAGGTGGCTGATGGTATCGATTGTGATTCATGGAGGAACTTAGTTGGCTACGAAATGGATGGGGCTGCATACCTCGCGTCCATGTCACCTAGATGATGCTCCTCATAACAATGAGTTTCAGCTGGTACTTGGAGGAAACTTGGTTTCTCGCATACCCGTGAAACAAATCGATTCAATTCAAATTTATTCCAGCGTCAAACTTATTAGAAATAAGTAAAATTTTCTCTAGAATACAAATTTTCTACTAAGGCTTACCCATGGGAAAACTGTGAAATCAGAGGAGAACCCGGGTATCTGCTTCTATCGTTACCCACCTAGATTTTTCTTTCTAAGTGTTTTGCTGTTGCCATTGGATTATTCATTGAGTTTTTCATTGTAACCATAAAATATTGTGTTACTATGAATCAAGAAACAAGGAGAGGGTGAGCTTCGTTCAGTGATCTTCTTTTGAGGTCTTTGGAGGCAGACATATAAATCATTCATGCTACCAAATTGTCATGCAATACTATGTGTAACATTACGTACTAGATCCTAGATGGACACTCCGAAAGAAAAATTCTATAAATTCTCTTAAACATGCAAAACATATAACCATCAATCTGATAGCTCTAATCATCATAGCCTTTGGATCAATCATCTCTTCTAAAAAGTTGCCTACCTTGGTTATTATGAAAATAATAAAAAGTAGGAGTAACCCCTAAATCAATGTATTTATCCCTTCTCGAAACCTTTTTCTACTTAGGTGAAGGCGTGAGGCAAGCGTGCTCTATTCTAGACGCCGGTCCTGGGGCGGCCATGATATTGACGCCGACTACATCGGCGAGCTATTGATGTTCTCTCATCCTGTGAATCTATATCTATATCTATACCTATTTAATTCAAAAAAAATATATCTATACCTATTACTAAAACGAGTAAGGTTTCCACCCAATTTTTTGATTTGGTTGGTCCCCTGTGTTATTGATAGATGAGCCTTAGCCCATCCCGTATGCAAGTCAGACCAACCCCTCCCCGTCCATGACTCGATCACGTAGATTCCTACAAATTAACACATGAACACCAATACAAATCTGATACTTATACCAATTTTATCCGTAGCAACGCACGGACATAATTGCCTAGTCATATCATATCCGTGCTTCCGCGCCGGTTCCATCGGGCACCTGATTAGGTATTTAGGAATAAATCCACCCCATTCCCCCTCAAACCACCAGGATTATGTAGCAACCGAACAGGGCTTTATTCGGCGCCACAACCTGTGGCGTGAAAATGAACTGCAAATAATAGTTGTGGCAGCCGCCAGAGATTCGTCGTCAACCAAATAGCCCTGCTCCCATAACTTTGGCTTGGCAACTGGGAACCAGACATCATCTTGTAGAGCGCCGACGTGTGTAGTCTGCCTCCGGAGCCCGCAAACGGACTCGAACGCTTGTCAGGCCCGCAAACGGAGCTGCTCTAGCTTTCCCTGCGCGACATTGGAAAGCCTTGCTGTGAGCACATGGTGTAGTCCGGACCTGAAGACCCCATTCAAATTTCAACACACACGCAAGGATAGGAAGCCTGGTAACCGAGAGGGAAGGCCACAGTCAACAGAAACGGAAGGTACACACGGCGTCCACCCATTTTCCCTGTGGATGTAGAGGCTGTTTGGTTGCCGGCCATTAGTTGCCACGCCAAGGCTTGTGGCGTGAAAATGAACTTTACATTAAATATAAATAATAGCTGTGGCAGCCATTCAATTTGTCACCAACTAAATACCTCTGTATTTTTGTAGCGCTCCCATGACTTTGGTTTGGCACATGAAGGCTGGAAACCGGACACAGCCACAGCCCACAGGGCATCATCACGTGATCACCCTTCCGACCGACACTCATCCGACCCGCCGCTGGGCATGTGATTTTCGTTTCATCTCGAGACAGAGGACAATGAGCCATTCAGAGCAACGAACTGCCGTAGCATAGCAGTAACACAATCATCCGCAAAAACTGTACATGCCACCACAAGCCTTCCAACCATGATGGCACACCGCAAAGACCGCGGAAAAGGTCGGCAAATGCTGACAGCCTGACGCACACGATTGAAGACGCACTCAAGGATAGCATCAGCGCTCGAAACCCGAAACTCGTCATGTTAGAGCAAGTATTATAGTGTTTAGTCAGCTGGCTGAGAGTTTGTTCATGTCATTAAAATCCGATGTGGTAGAAAGAGAAATGGAGAGAGAGAGTTAGACGGGCGCTTCACTCTTCGCCGGGCTAAAACTCAAAATGCAAGCGGCGCGGGCCACTCGCACAACCCTCTGGGCTAGTCAGTACCATTAGCCCACATGCTCCTGCATCCCAACCCACTTTACTCAAGCGGTCACGCGCGGATAACCCGCAAAGTCCGTGCGGTCCGCTTACCCACATCGCGCTCGCAGCTCCCACACAGCGGTCGCCGTCGCCCAGCTCCTCGCAGCGCCGCCGACGCCATGGGAAACCACAGCCTCGTCCACCGGCGGTGCCACTTCCTGTTACGACTACTACTACACGTGCGCTGTCTCCTGCAATGGGTATGGTGCCCGTGCTTGCCACAAGGATATCATCACCGTGGCCCGTCGTCGGTCCTCTCCACTGCACTGGTCGGCCGGGCCGGCGCCCACAAATTGGAGGTCGGCGCTAACACGAACACCTAGATGTAGGCAGGGTCTAGAGCGAGCTCGCGATTGCAGTCTGCGATGGCATCCGGCCGCCGCGACGGCCATCAGGCTAAAATTACGGCAGGCATGGCCAACGAGGGGGCAGTGGCCACTGGCCATGGCTGGGGCGGCAGCAGGTCTGTGAGGGGTCCGAAGGTGAGGGCAGCAGCAGGGGTCTGCAAGGGCCACGGAGGGGGGCAGCAGCCATGGCCACGAGTAGCGAGGGCTCCTGTGGGCTCCTTCATGGACCCACATCATCAAGCGGCGTCACGCGGGCAGCCCCGTATGCCCACAATAAACTGACGGCGGATGCGGACGGGTAGTGGGTTACCCATAGCCGCCCCACTTGAAACCTGAGCTAAAACACAGGAGCCAAAAAAAAAAGTGTTTGCATGCACACGGGTGAGAGAATCCTCCATCCACCTTCCTATTTGATCCCGTGCGCTGGCCACACCATGTGGCCGCGACTCACCATACTATGATGAGATGGCTACAGAGTTATAACTTATTATGAATCCTAGTTGATAATATTCACATATGAACATTATGTATTAAAGTATTCTATACAGCTGACGTAACAGCCAATTTACTATGCGTATTTTTGCTGATGCTACTCTATATGTGACATGGCAAAAGCTTACCGCCGGTAGCAGGCGAAATTATTAACCATGCTCTTAGCCGATCGAAATCGAATCCAAGGGGGACACTGCACTGCTGCCACGGTATTGGCCGCAACTGTGTGCTCTGTTTCTTCGATGACAAGAATTTATCGAGTAGAAATCGTGAGGGCATGTGCAACTCATACACAGCAAACTGTTTGTATGATGATGTCACAGTATATAAAGACAGTTAAATAGACAGTACATATAACACATCGTCTATTTAGTTGTCTGTTACTTCCTACGTTCCAAAATATAGGTCGTTTTGACTTTTCTAGATTCATAATATTTGCTAAGCACCTAGATATATCATATGTCTAGATACATAGCAAAATATAGAAATTTAGAAATGTCAAAACGACATATATTTTAGAACGGAGGGAGTAATTCTTTAATACTCTTGCCAATCCTTTAATATAGGCATGATTAGTTATATATAAGATTTGTGTATACTATTGTGTTGCTAATTGATAAACATGATCAAACATAAACCATAAATATAGCAATGTCTTAGGATTGTCTCTTCTTAAGATCAAGCATAAATTAAAAAAAAACAACGAAAAAGACCAAACTAGTTCCTAAGCTGGATCTCTCTGGTGTGTTCCAGATTGTCCTGTTTCTCTCTCGGAGCTCTCTTCCGCTGCTAGCACATACTGTTTTTGCTCCGCCGGCCACAAGAACATGTTGAGCTCTTCTGTTGCTCCACCGCCACCAGCAGGGTAGAGCCGGGCGCCGAATTCCTGTAGGCCGGATCCGCCCCGTGCGCCGGTATCGCTGCCAGAGACGAAGTCCGAGAGCCGTAGCCGCTCATGCTTTCGCGCCGGCCGAATCCGCGCGGCGCGCCGCCCGCCGGGGGCTCCGCTTGGCCGCGATGGGGACACGCCGGCGGAGCCCTTTTGGCTGTGTAGCCGATGGAGCCTCTGGCGTGATGACGCAGCTCGGCGAGGCAGGCGGCAAGGCGCGACGGCGCGGCAGGCAGCGCCGGCGGTGCCGCGGTCAGCTCGGCGAGCTCGGCTTGCGGCGCGGCAGCCAGCGCTGGCGGTGCCGCGGTTGGCCTCTGCTGCGACGACATCGGCGGGCAGCTCTACAGCAACGACCTCCACTCACGCCAAAACCGTGGTCCTCCGCAGTTCCGCACCTGATCCTTGGCAGCCGTCGACGAGCCACAGCACATCGCACAACGGGGCAGCATTGTCGTCTCCTTGCATTGGGCAACGAGCCCGCGCCGTCGCCTCGCGAGGCGACGAGGGCGTCGTCGTCTCCGTACGCTGGGGTGTTTTTTTGTTGTTGCAAAATCTACCTCTTGCAGACGGCACACAGACGCCCGTTGTACATGAGTGGCGAGTGGGCGGTGGTCATGATTCAGGGCCCTACGCCCCCCTCCATGCAGGAGAGACATGAAATTATGAAAACATGATGGCACGACGCCTGGCACGCACGGAAATAAATTTGCTTGCTCTGACAATCTCTTTACTCCGTTGTCACCCTGCCGGTCACCTGTCGCCAGTTCAAAGCATCGAAGCAAGGCAATACCCTATGAGGCAATGAGCAAAGAAACCTTTACCATATGCAGTCGGGTGCTTATGAAATTTATGGGGGTAAGTGTAAACGTGGCCACGAATTTAACCGCCTCATATTCGCGTCTTCCTTTGTAAACATTTTTCCAAAACAAAAAACCTATACTCCCTCCGTAACGGGAATTGAAGTCGTTCTCCGACTACACACGACGAGCACAAAGGAAGTCATCGTCGCCGCATGGGGGTTGTTTGGGATGTTTTTGCCCCTGCGTAAATCATGCTGCGCCTTCATAATCACGCCGCGCGAGTAAATACGGCCGCCTCGACTTCGCTCCCGTCCGTTCGCACGCGTTCGTTTCGCCCAATCTGCCAGCGACTCCTTCGTATCCCGTCGGTTTTTAAGGACTCGATCGTCCTCACTGCTCGCCGCTCGCCATCACCGCTCGCCGCGCCACGCCATCGCTGCTCGCCATCGCCGCTCGTTTCTCTCACTCGCCCGCTTGCCGCACCTCTCTTCGTCCTCGCCATGGACTCCAAGTCGCCGGTCGCCATGAGCTCCGAGTCGCCCAACGCCGTGGCCTCCTTGTCCCACGCTGTGGTCTCCGATTTACCGGTGGCTGTGGCCTCCTTGTCACCGGACTCGATGGTCATCGCGCCGGACTCGTTTGCACCGGAGTCCGTGGTGCCGGAGTCCGTGGCGGTGGATCTTCTCGTCGAGCAGCAGGACACCGTCGCGCCGGAGTCGGAGTCCATCGAGTTTGTGCCGGACTCGGAGTCCATCGAGATCGTGCCGGACTCCGTTGCGCCGGAACTAGGTCTTGCATAGTTTTTGTATTTTTTTGTATTGAATAGCTTGAATTGCTCGAAAAAAAACCCAAGTCCAAAATGTTAAAATCAGGAGAATTTGGTGGTTGACAAATGATGCGAATATCAAAACCGTCTCTCTGTGCATGCTCACAAAACAAAGGATCATCCAACTTTAAATGTGAAGGTGCATTGTCTTGTTGAATGAAAATAGTTCTGCCCACATCTTCTCTTGGCCACTTGGCTTTAATAGCCGGCAAGACTTGGTTAATCATGAATTCTCTAATGACATCTCTTGTGATATGTGTAATGGGCTTCATAACCATATCTCCACGGACACGGCCGGTTACTGCATTGCTTCTTTGAGCCGGTTCATAAGTGACAAGAGGAAAACATCCAATTCTACCATCAAAAATGCACTCCCCATCTCTAAACCTTGGCCGAGCACAAACACACAAAAACATGAGCCTAGGGATGTAGTTTTTGTTCTTGCAAGTCCTATGTGGATCGTCTTCTTCGGGGAGCAAAGAATACTTTTCAGATTTTTGGGAAAGGTAGAACCATTTTTCATCAATGAAGACAAAGTCAAAAAAATCCTTAAACCTTGTATCACCACTCAAACCCCTCTCAATCATGTCAATACACCACTTCAACCTAGTCTTTTTATTACCTTCAGTGAGATAAGGCTTGATGCTACTAGAATGCCGCCTTATCAAACCTCTTCTCAAATACCTTTGCACCCTCCATTTGCTAATGTTTAGTTGGGCGCAAACATCTTATATGGTCATCCTATCCTTCAGAGGAATGGCACGCAAGGCTTCCAAATCAATAGGAATTGCCTTACGGCCAACTCTACCCTTTTTAAGACTAGAAACCACAACCGGAACGTTGTCTGCAAGTTGTGTTTTACCTCTCCTCCATATGCGCTGAACTGTCCGAAGGTGCAGATCAAATTGATCGGCAACAATTTGGGTATATTTCTTGTGGAGTATCCCACTGTTGCTCCTAGTCAACAACGCTTGATACACTTGCTTTCTGACATCTTCTGGCACCTCTTTCCTTCGTTGGTTCACTTGAACCGGAGCATCGACGTAATCTTCTACAAACGAACGTTCATTAGAAATCATGTAACATAATAATTGTAACAAATGCAAGCATGGCCATGAGTTCAAACAAATACCAGTCATGTTTTGAACGGCATCAAAATTAACCGAGTCAAACTCATCTAGAGGTAAGTTCAAATCAAATCTTGTCCAAAGGAAGCGTGGGACATGAGAGATGACACAAGAAAATATAAACAAACAATGAAATACGGCACTGCATGTTTCTGTCTCAGTAGTAATACGGCATTCAGTAGTAATACGGCACTGCATTACCGTTGTCATCTTCGTAGACGCCGTCGTCGTCGACGCCGTCGTGGTCCACTTCATCGACGCCGCCGACGTCGTCATCAGGCTCGTCGAGATGAACTTCATCCACGTCATCTTCAGGAAAGTAATAACAAATGAATCAATTGAAATGATACAAGCATTGCAATCGTATTAAAAAATGAAACACAGCATTACTGTTGTCGTCTATGGGCTGGTTCAGATCAAACGCAGCATTGTTGTTGTCGTCTTCCTCTAATCTGACGTTCAGATTGAAGCCACCAGCTAGGTCACACATTGCCGTTGTCTTTTGCTTGAGTGTGGTGGAGCATGAAGAGTCACTCTAATGAGAGGAGCTTAAATAGAACAGATGCAGGCAGATGAACCGTCAGACTTTAACAGCACGGAGCCGCACGAAAGCAGCACGCAAGCGAAAATCAAGCAAAAAACACGCCAGCAGTGCGCGCAAGCTAGAATCAAGCGAAAAAAACGGGCGCCAGGACGCCCACGTCCACGTCCACGTCCACGTCCAGCATGCGCCAGCAACAAAAACGCAAAAAAAAACGGGTGCCAGCAACGAAAACGCAAAAAAAACGGGGCGTCCAGCGCGCGACTACCATGCAGCCCCATGCAAAAACCATCAAATGACAAAAAAAAAGCGCTGCAGGGAGGAGTCGAACTCGTGCCTTCCCAGCACAACTGCCTCAGGACGCGTCGCGCTTGCCAATCAGCCGAGTAGATATTGGTGCTACTATGCATCCGTCCCTGTATTTATTAGGGGCAAACATAGAAAAATTACCCCTAATAAATCACTCCTTGGTAAGCGTAATCCTGTCCTAAACGACCTCTAATACCATTACGGAGGGAGT
This sequence comes from Panicum virgatum, assembly GCF_016808335.1. Lineage (NCBI taxonomy): Eukaryota > Viridiplantae > Streptophyta > Magnoliopsida > Poales > Poaceae > Panicum > Panicum virgatum. Next base: position 47,213,918 of record NC_053144.1, on the reverse strand, counting down.
ACACAAGGATCACAAGAACTAATGAAGTAGTAATGTCCCAAAGTTCTGAATGTTTGATGCTAAGGCCATTCCCAACCATAGTGTCTATAGGTGGTGTCTAAAGAAAAAAGAGAGTAAGAAACTAATTATAAACACTACTTCTCCAATGCATAGTTTCTATGATAAATGAAGAAAATAAATCACATCCAATCTTGTTCCTTCTCTCTCCTTACCTCATCCAATCAATCTTCTCCCTTTCTTGGTTCTTGTGTAGACATGGTGTCTTGCATGAGAAACCATATCTATCTTTTTTCTCATTATATTAACTCACTTGTCATGTTACCAAATTGCTTATGTGGCATACTCATTAATGCTATGAAAACCATCCTAGTAGGAGGGTTGGGACTGGTCTAATTGCCACTAACCGTCCTCTTCAGGTGGCTCAAGGTCAATCTCAATAGAAGTATCATAAAAGTATCATGAGCACTAAATATTTTATCACATCAGCAAATTGATGACACGATACTCCTCCAACACAGTTACCAATTTTCTAGTCATGGTAATTGTACGATGATACTCCTCCACTGAAACTGACCTTAGGGCAGTCCCAACCATCCAACTCCGTTTCCATAGCAATAAATAAATTATCATGTAAGCAAAAAACTGAGGTGGCAAGAGAGTTAATTAGGAGAGAAGAAAAAAGATGAAAAAAATCAGATTTTATGTAAGAAACCATGTCTACACGTAAACCAAGATGAAAGAAGATAGGATTGGAGGGAGAAAAGAGAGAAGAGATATGATTGGATAGCAATTTTGTCGGGGACCACGATTAGGGGCACCCTAACCGGGGTACTAAAATCACCCTAAAAACGCAAACACATATTAGGCAACTGAGCCCACGAAGGCCTACGGTCTCCTTCCAATCTAGAAGAAAGGAAAGGACTCAAAGAAGCCCAGCACGCGGCCCATCCGCACCCCCCTCGGACCCGCGGGGTGATCTCCGTCTCGCTCAAGGGCTCCCATCGAGACCCTCTACCGCGCCCCGCGTCTCCGCCTCGCTCGAGGGCAGCGAGCCTACCCTCGGGGAGGCGAATCATCTCCGCCTCGCTCGAGGGTAGCGAACCTACCCTCGAGCGGGGCGAATCGTCTCCGTCTCACTCGAGGCCACCCCTCGATGAAAAGTACAAACGGCCCTTCCGCTCACCCGCCCGTCGTACGGAGGCATTAAATGCCAACCACTCCTCCACAGCGCCCAGGTCAGACGGCGCCAGGCCGCCATTCCCCACAGTGGCTGTGACCGGAGTCCCGTCCGCCAACTCCGGTCACTCCTCCGTCATGCCGGACGCTGTGGCAACACTGTGGGAATCTGCATCGCGGTACGAGACGTGCTCGGCACAGCTCCGTTACTATTCTGCCAACTCCTGCTGTAAGGACTCCACCTCACCACACCAACGGCCCTGGACCTGTCCCCTGCTCGGGAAGGGATCCGACGTCACCACGTGTGCCCCAAGGAGGGATGCTCAGCACTAGAAGCCGGAGGCCTGGACCTCCCCCCCTCGAGGGGTCCGGGACCTCCACATGACTCCCGGACCCCCTTAGCGCATGCGCTAGTACTCCACCCAGGGGGGGCCCGGGACCGCCACGTGCCCTACTACCGCTGGAGCACATATATATGCAAGACCCTGGCCTGCAGGGCCCACGGAACGCCACCACGCCACACCTGGAAGACGGTACACCCTACAGCAACGACCACGCCGCCTGCTGGGGCTGTCAGGACGCCGGCGCGATCTCCACAAGGCCAAGGATGATGCCCAGGACGACTGCCACGCCCGACGCCATGCCCCACAGTGTACTTCTCACAGTGCCCTACCACTGCACCCCCGCGATTCGGGGAAAGGACGACGACTTCCACGATCCCCTGCGCATGTACACCATCCCTCCTTGTGTCTATATAAAGAAGAGGCAGGCTTCCTTTAAATGGGGTCGCGGTCGGACCCATTCGATAGTATGCAACACTCAGCACCACTGAGCCTCCGATATTGGCACACGCCTCAATCAACTTCTTCCCTATCAGAGACTTGGGAGCTTCTCTCCCTCTCTCGCCTCGCCTGTACCCCCTACTATAGGCACCTCTGGTGCAAGATAATACAGTGCCCTCGCACACCCCCTTGCTGGACGTACGGCCCCGCGGCCGGAACCAGTATAAATCCGTGCGTTACTGTGTTGCCTCTTACATCAACATCTGGGATGAGAAAACACGCAACAACATTACTAGTTGGGTCCGGACCGCCGGGTCAGGACACCGACAGTTGGCGCGCCAGGTATGGGACGCTGCGTGACATTTTCTCTTTTGTTCCCATTTGATCTCCAGGGATGGCGAGTAGACCCAACCCATTCCCCATGGGCATCTCGGATCCGCTCCCAGCAGGATACGTGATCTGATTCGGGAGTCTTGAGTTCAGAGCAACCGGCAATGGTTACCTCATGGAGCTCCTCTCGCCCATACGCCACCCTGACACTCCGACTTCACCAACCCGGCGCAACAGGCGCTCGGGCCAGCACTCGCGACAAGCGCGCATGGAGCGGCGCCGGGCGGCACGCCTCAGCTCCCCCGCATGGGTTGAGGTTGCCACCACTTCGTCATCATGTGCTTCGGCGTCAGCTACGCCGGCTCCATCATGGACTGCAGCCCTAGTGCCTCCCAGGGGGGCGCGACTGCGGCGTCGCCTTTCCCCTTCGGGATTCGCAACGCTGCCTCCTACGCCTCTTCGTCCAGCATAAACTTCACCGAGTATGAGGATCTGCCGGGTCATCACCTCCTGTCGATCCGCAACCTCATCGCATCGTCTCCTAACGATTCCTACCCCGAGACGGCGAGCTCGATCGTCGATGACATCAGCTTCTTCATGGACAACTTCACGGCCGAGGAGGCGAGGACTACTCCGGGGTCCAGGACCCCGACGCTTTCCGCTCGTTCCAGCTCACGGCGGCTTACTGCCTCACCTGCTCCAAGGACTCCAGCGAGGGGGATTACGATCCCGCCTGGGAGTGCTTCATTGTCCAGCTCACGGACGGGCAAGAGGACAACGCTCTGGGTGATGACGGGAACGGCGGGCAGACGCGCAGGCAAACCAACCGGTGGAGCCGGCTGTGGCCCCTTCTTCTTCGTCAAGCTCGGCGGCGCGGCAGGCACAGCTAGCGCAGCTCAATGAGCTTCAAGCCAAGCTCGACGAGCAGCGTCAGCAGACTCAGGAGCTGCGCACTGCACTCGAGCAACAGCGCACCGCGCGTGGTGCACATGCCCAGGCGGCGGCACGCGTTGCCCGGGAGCGGATCCTAGCCGATGACAACGTCGACAAACCTCCGGAACTGAAAACGGCCGGCGAAAAACTCGTCGCTGTGGCCTACCTACTCCAAGCGATGCCCGAGCCGTCGACGACTTCGGGTCGCAACCTGCGCCGCGAGGCACAGGCGCTTATCGAGCAAGCTGCTGTGCAGTAGGCCGAGAGCTCTGCATCTCGCATGCGCTCGATAGTCCCGAAGCAGCCTGGTGGGACTGCACGCCAGGACCACGAGGTTTCGGTGCACACTCCACTAGGAGGGAAGGGAAATGCAGCCGTAGCGCCTGATGCGAAGGCACCCTCGGTGCACAACCACATCGGAAAGGCTCCCGTAAGGGAGCGACTCCACGACATGCGCGGGCACGCCGGCGACGGCGACGCCCGCTACATCGTCAACGGCAGGAAGTACACCCCTCGACGGGGTGGGCGCTTCGACCCCGAGCATGACAGGGGTGAGTCACCGGAGCCTCCGGGCACCCGGGTGTTCAGCCGGGAGATTCGAACCGCTCCTTTTCCCCCACGCTTTCGACAGCCCACCACCCTCGTCAAGTACTCGGGCAAGATCGATCCCATAGTCTGGCTCAACGACTACCGCCTAGCATGCCAACTGGGCGGTGCGACGGAAGACGCGGTCATCATCCGCAACCTTCCCCTTCACCTTGCTGACGCCACACGAACGTGGCTCGAGCACTTGCTCGCGGACCAGATCCACAACTGGGCCGACTTAGTCCAGATCTTCGTGGGCAACTTCCAGGGCACGTACGTGCGCCCTGGGAACTCCTGGGACCTCAAAGGATGTCAGCAGAAGCCCAATGAGTCCCTCCGCGACTACGTGCGGTGCTTCTCCAAGCAATGCATCGAGCTCCCCAGCGTCACCCACGTCGAGGTCATCAACGCCTTCCTCGAGGGCACGACGTGCAGGAACCTGGTGCACGAGCTTGCGCGAAGCCGTCCCGCCAACACCAACGAGTTGTTCGACGCTGCTACCAACTACGCCGCCAGCGAGGAGGCAGTTGGTGCCATTTTCGATGACAAGCCGAACAAACACAAGGAAGATGCGCCCGCAGAGGGCGGCAACGCCAAGATCAACGCCCCCGCCAAGAAACAAAAGCGGGGGAGGAAAGGGATGAAGATGGCCCCACCAATCCAGTGTGGACTGGGGCAGGCGGAAGACTCCGACAAGGCCTTCGTCGCCGCCCCGGACCGCAAAGGACCTCGAGCCCCCCCTCGAGGTGGAGGCGGCCTATTCGATGACATGCTCAAGAAGCCATGCCCTTACCACAAGGGCTCGGTCAACCACACTCTCAAGCAGTGCGAAATGCTCAGGAAGTACTACAACCGTGTCGCGCATCGCGATGAGAACAAGAAGAAGGTTACTGGCGACAAAGGTGGAGATGACGAGTTCCCCCCGGTGGAGAATGCCTTCTTCATCTTTGGAGGATCAACGACGAACATGACCTCTCAGCAGCGCAAGCGTGAGTGCCGGGAAGTCTTCTCCGTCACCAAGGCCACGCCATCCTACCTCAACTAGTCGAAGGACACCATTTCCTTTGGCCGCGAGGACCACCCCGACTACGTCCCACACCCAGGACGGTACCCGCTTGTTGTCGACCCCATCATCGGCAACACCCGCTTCTCCAAGGTGCTCATGGACGGAGGCAGCAGCCTCAACATCATGTACGCCTACACCTTGGAGCTCATGGGGAATGGATTGAACAAGCTTCGCCCCAGAAAGTCGGCATTTCATGGCGTTGCGCCGGGGAAGCGAGTCCAACCCCTCGGCCAGATCTATCTACCCGTCTGCTTCGGCACGGCAGCCAACTTCCGCAAGGAAGTGCTCACCTTTGAGGTGGTGGGGTTTCGGGGATCCTATCACGCCATTCTTAGTCGTCCCTGTTACGCCAAGTTCATTGCCATCCCCAACTACACCTACCTCAAGCTGAAGATGTCGGGTCCGAAGGGTGTCATCACCGTCGGCTCTTCGTTCGAGCACGCTTACGAGTGCGATGTCGAGTGCATTGAGCACGCGGAGGCTCAAGCGGAGGACGAGGCCCTCGCAGCCACCCTCGACAAAATGGCAAGCGAGGCCTTGGAATCCACGCACCGACACGCGGGCAGCTTCGAACCCGCCGAGGGTATCAAGAAGGTGCCCCTCGACTCGAATCGCTCCGACGACAAGGTGTTGCAGGTCAGCGCCACCCTCGACACAAATAGGAAGTGGTGCTCGTCGACTTTCTCCGCGCCAACGCAGACATCTTTGCGTGGAGCCCCTCGGACATGCCTGGCATACCGAGGGAGGTCGCCGAGCACTCCCTTGATATCCGACCCAACTCCAAGCCAGTGAAGCAGCGCCTGCGACGCTTCGACGAGCTCAAGCACCGGGCGATCGGCGAGGAGCTGCAGAAACTTCTAGCGGCCAGATTCATCAAGGAAGTATTCCATCCCGAGTAGCTAGCTAATCCTATATTAGTGAAGAAAAAGAATGGGAGTTGGCGGATGTGCGTAGACTACACTAGTTTAAATAAAGTATGTCCGAAGGTTCCCTTTCCTTTTTCACGCATTGATCAAATCGTAGATTCAACTGCGGGATGTGAACTTTTATCCTTTCTTGATGCTTACTCCGGTTACCACCAAATTAAGATGAAAGAGTCAGACCAGCTCGCGACTTCTTTTATCACACCTTTCGGCATGTACTGCTACGTCACGATGCCCTTTGGCCTCAGAAACGTCAGAGCTACATATCAGCGGTGTATGCTCCACGTTTTTGGGGACCATCTCGGGCGGAACGTAGAGGCATATGTCGATGACATCGTTGTAAAATCCAGGAAGGCGGAAGACCTGGTTGCCGATCTCAGGATCGCATTCGATTGCCTAAGGGCCAAAGGGGTAAAACTCAACCCCGAGAAATGCGTGTTCGGAGTCCCTCGAGGCATGCTCTTGGGCTTCATTGTCTCCCAGCGGGGCATCGAACCCAACCCTGAGAAAGTTTCGGCCATCACTCGGATGGGACCGATCCGAGACCTAAAGGGGGTACAGAGGGTCATGGGATGCCTAGCATCCCTCAGCCGATTCATCTCGTGTCTCGGCGAGAAAGGCTTACCCCTGTATCGACTCCTGAGGAAAACCGAGTGCTTCACGTGGACCCCCGAAGCTCAAGAAGCCCTCGACAGGCTGAAGGCATCGCTCACTCACACCCCCATTCTCACGCCACCCATGGATAGCGAGCCCCTTTATCTGTACGTAGCCGCGACGACCCAAGTGGTCAGCGCGGTGGTCGTTGTCGAAAGACAAGAGGAGGGCCATGCTCTGCCTATCCAACGGCCGGTGTACTACATCAGCGAGGTGTTGTCTGAAACCAAGACACGCTATCTGCAGATTCAGAAGCTGCTATACGCAGTGGTTTTGGCTCAGCGCAAGCTGCGCCACTACTTCAAGGCCTATCCCATCACCGTGGTCTCGTCTTTCCCTCTGGGAGAGATAGTCCGCAATAGGGAAGCCGAGGGTAGAATTGTCAAATGGTCTGTGGAGCTGATGGGAGAAACTCTCACCTACGCCCCCCCCCCCCCCCCGCAAAGCGATCAAGTCCCAAGTCTTGGCTGACTTCGTGGCTGAGTGGACGGACACTCAGCTACCCCCACCACAAATCCAGGCTGAATGCTGGACCGTGTACTTCGACGGGTCGGTGATGAAAACCGGCGCCGGCGCTGGCCTCCTCTTCATCTCACCCCTCGGAGATCGCATGCGATACGTAATACGCTTGCACTTTTTCCTGCATCTAACAATATGGTGGAGTACAAGGCCCTCCTTAGTGGCCTCCGCATCGCCATCGAGCTTGGCGTCAAACACCTCGACGTACGCGGTGACTCTCAACTCGTCATCGACCAAGTGATGAAGGAGTCTAGCTGCCACGACCCGAAGATGGAGGCATACTGCAAAGCAGTATGCCGTCTCGAAGACAAGTTCGACGGCCTAGAACTCAATCATGTCCCGGGCAAGTACAACGAGGATGCCGGCGAACTAGCCAAGATCGCGTCAGGGCGGACCACCGTCCCCCCGAACATTTTCGCTCGCGACATCACCAAGCCCCCGTCGAATTCAAGGATCCCGCGGAGCCAGGCCCCTCGAACGCCGGGCCCTCCGGCGGGAACCCCCCGGCGGACGAGGCCGAGCCCATGGACATTGACTTCGAGACCTCCTCCACGGTCGAGGCCGAAGCAATGGAAATCGACGAGGCCCCCACTTCGCAAGATTGGCGCACCCAGTACCTCGACTGGATGATTCGAGGGATCCTACCCTCGGACCGCGCTCAGGCACGACGCCTCGCTAGGCGGGCCAAGTCCTTCGCCCTAATCGATGATGAGCTGTACAAGCACAGTCCCTCGGGTGTCTTGAAGCGATGCTTCCCCATCCCCGAGGGCAAGGAGCTGAACCGTCACATCCACACTGGCACCTGCGGACATCACGTCGCGCCGCGCACCCTCGTGGGTAACGCGTTTCGACAAGGCTTTTACTGGCCCACCACAGTCGCTGACGCCACCGACGACGTGCGGACCTGCGAGGGTTGCCAGTTCTACGCTCGAAAGACGCACCTCCCGGCCCACGCTCTGCAGACCATCCCCATCACGTGGCCGTTTGCCGTGTGGGGGCTGGACCTCGTCGGCCCGCTGCAGAAGGCGCCTGGGGGCTTCACCCACTTGTTGGTAGCAATCGACAAATTCTCCAAGTGGATCGAGGCTCGACCCATCGACAAGATTAAATCCGAGCAAGCCGTTCTGTTCTTTACTGACATTGACTTCAGGTTCGGGATTCCAAACTCGATCATCACCGACAACGGCACCCAGTTCACAGGCAAGAAGTTCTTGGCGTTCTGCGACAGTTTCCACATACGTGTGGACTGGTCGGTTGTGGCGCACCCACAGATGAACGGGCAAGTGGAGCGTGCCAATGGCATGATCCTTCAAGGACTGAAACCAAGAATCTTCAACAAGTTGAACAAGTTTGGCCGGAGGTGGCTCACGGAGCTACCTTCGGTCATCTGTAGCCTGAGGACGACCCCAAGCAGAGCCACGGGCTTTACCTCATTCTTCCTCGTCTATGGCGCCGAGGCCATACTCCCCACGGACCTGGAGTACGGGTCACCAAGGCTCAAGGCCTATCAAGAGCAGCAGAACCAGCGAGCCCGCGAAGACTCGCTGGATCAAGTGGACGAGGCCCAAGACATGGCGCTCCTACACTCTGCGCGCTACTAGCAGTCTTTGCGAAGATATCAAGCGCAGAGAGTTCGGCGCCAAGACCTCAACAAAGGGGACTTGGTGCTGAGGCTTCGACAGGTCAACAGGGGCCGCCACAAGCTCTCACCACCGTGGGAAGGCCCATACATCATCGCCGAGGTGCTCAAGCCCGGCACGTACAAGCTGGCGAACGAAAACGGCGAAGTCTTCACCAATGCTTGGAACATACAGCAGCTACGTCGCTTCTATCCTTAGAGTTTCGAGCTATTTGTACATCGTTTGTACTCGCATTTTCGATTTTCTGAAACAATAAAGGAGTATGCTTTACTTGTTTATTTTTTGGGAACCTTCCGGACCCTCGGGGGCTCGAATGCACACGAACACTGAGGTACACCTGGCTTTACCCTCGGCAAAGCCAAGCCTCCCTCGGGGGCTACTACGGGGGAACCCCCGAATGTGCCCAAAAATCGCCAACGTTTTTTTTGAAAAATTTCTGTCTCTAAGTTTCACGTACACTTGGAAAAAACGGACGCGAGGCATAAGCAACTACGGTACGGGGCCGACCGAGTCGTGGGGCCGCCTACGCCTCCGGGATATGGCACCCCCTCACCACCCCATGCCTAAGTCGCTTATGAACGCGAAATTCCTCGCAGAAGTTTACCAAAGTCGCATACGAGAACACGTAAGTAGAGTAAAGAAAACGAGAGCTCGAATGCACAAGGCCTCGATGGGCCACACTATCGATTTACGATAACGAATTTCTTAATTGACACGTACAATCACGACAAGTACTAATTCTTTACATGGGCTCCGAGGCCCAGTCTCCCTACAGGTTATCATCCCCCCTTTGCGGGTCTTTAGCAGCATCGAATTCGGCTATCAGGTGGATGTCAGCTTCGAGCTTCCCGGCCAGGACTGTGGCGAACTCCTCGGCGACTGCATCGGCGTCGTCCATGATGGCCGACGCGGCGTCCGCATCGGCGTCGTTGGGAACGACGTACCCCGACGACACCCTCTGGAGGTCCATGATATAGTGCGTCGAGGCCACGGCGAGGGCTCGCAGGACACCGAGGCGAAAGGTGCTCTTGGCGTGCTCGGTGATCTGGCCACCTAGAGCTCGCAGGTGGCTGATCACCGAGCTACCAGACACGGCGCCCTCCCCTCGAGCTCCTGGCACACGCTCACAGTGGTCCGCTCCGGGTCAGTGTACTCCGCCTGCGCCGCCATGAGCGCGGTGTTGACCGCCTCCTTCGCCGCAGTCTCGTCTGCCACTCTCTGCCTCAGCACTGATCAAAGGAACCAAGATAAGCTGTGAAAAATCGGAATCCAACACACCCGCGATATTCTTTTGCGCCTCCTCCTGCTGGACTCGGGCGGCCTCCTCGAGCGAAGACAAGGAGTTCTCCTTCTCCTTGAGGGCGGCCTCCGCATTCCGGATGGCCACCTACTTTTCCTCGAGGGTTTTGCCCTTCTCCTCGAGGGTCTCGGTGAGCGTGGCGACGGTCACCTTCTCGCGCTGGAGCTCGGCCTCCTTGCGCTGGAGCTCGGCTTCCTTCTGCTCGAGCGCCGTCCTAGTGCGCTGCAGCTTGGCGGTTTGCGCCTCGGCTTCCTGAGCCTTCTGCTCTGCTGCGGCCCTCTGGGCGTCACGCTCGCCGGCGGTCCGCGCCAGCTCCTCCTCTAGCGCCTGCTGACGCGCCCCCTGATCTGTCATCTTGGTGTTGGCGTCGATATTCTGGAGCACCAAGCAAGCATTGTGTTGCCCAAGCCAGCGCACTTGGGAGTACAGCCGGGTCATCTCGGCGCTCTTTTTGCGCGAGATGTCCCTCAGCCGCTGCAAGTGGAAAGGTGTGGGTAAAACACACGAAATCAAGGCCAAATACAAACGATTCTCGGGAGGGAGCAGCTTACCTGACTGATCTGGTAATCCGCCGTCCTATGGAGCTCTAGGGCGCGATCGAGGTGGTTCAGAATCTGAGAACCGGCCTCGATCTGCGCCTGCCAGACGGCCTCCTCCTCCTGCTCGTCGCAGAGAAACTCCGGGGGGACCCCGGACTGGATGATTGCCCCGTGATGAAGCCCCTCGGACGTCCCCGCGTTGAACACCTCCTCGCAGGATGATATAAACTCGACGATCCGGTCGGCGGCGCTTGACGCAGCAGCGGAGTCGATGTCCCTCGAGTCCCCGAACTCCTCGCTGCTATCCGGCAGCTGCACCACCGGCACCACGCTTTCCGGCGCCTCCTGCACCGCCGTTGCCGCAACGACACCCTCGTCCCGGGCCTCTGCAGGCACCGAGATGCGGGTTTCCTCTGCCACCGGCGCCCTCGGCGCCGACTCCTCCTCCTCTGCAACGCCCTCAACCCCAGCCCTCGGGGGCTCGGGGATGAGGGTCTCCATCTCCGCTTGGCTGGCGGGGCGCTCTTGCGCGTCCCACCAGTTTCTTCTTCTGCGACCGGCCGGGCGACGCTATTTGCGTCACTCCGACCGGCCTCGACTTCGACGTCCGGCCAGGTGGCGTCATTTGTGCCGCCCCGGCCGGCCTCCCCCACGGCGTCAGCTTGAGCGGCTGCTTCAATGCCACTCTGGCCGGCATCGCCCCCATTCTCCGACGCTCGAGCCTGTTGGGCCGCTTGGGCCCCTCGGGTCATCGCCTCCCGCAGCTTCGCGGCCTCCGCCACAATATCTACGATGGGCGGGGGCGGGGGCAGCGGCGCCGTGTGCGGCGTGGCGCGCGCCCCGGTCTTGAGGGCTTTGGCCGGCGCGAGCGGGGCTGCATCCTTGGCGACGGCCCCGGAGCTGGAAATTGGGGAAGAAAGGCTGAGGTTAGCAGGATTGGGGGATCGATTAAATGAACGCAAAGAATAAAACCAAAACAACTTGTCCGGACCGGGCGCTCATACTGCGTTTGCCCATGCCACTCCTTCGGGCCCGCGGCACACTGACGCCCCTCGATGACTGATCCGAGGGTGTCGTCCTCGGATCGGCCTGGAGCCTCGAGGCCGTCTGCGCGAGCGTCTCCGCGCTCGCCACGGACCCGTCGCTGCCCGTCGACATCGCGAGCATGGGGATCCCCTCACTCGTCGCCGGCAGGGGCGACCTCCGCCCTGTCACGGGCGTAGACAATCTTCCGCTCGCCGCCGGCGTGGGCGACCTTCGTCCCGCCGCTGGCGTGGGGGACCTCCGTTCCGCCCCCGCGAGGGGCGGGTCCACTAACAATCCCGGTGTGGGCCTCACTTCACACAGCGTCACTGGCGCATCCTCGTTTCCAGCCTCTTGATAGACCGGCGGAGAATCCGCGCCTGTCGCCGCCTCGTCATCACCCGGGAGGTTGACCTCGGCATCCGAGGTGTCCTCCTCCTCATCCGTGGACTCGGGCGTAGCGGGCCGCGGCTTCCCCTCTGCGTGTGCAATCTTGCACGCCTTGTCGTGCTTTTCTTTCCTCTTCCTCTTCCTGTCGGCAGCCACCTCCGCTGTGTCTTTCCGCTTCCTCACCGCCTCTGCATGCAGGCGGTTGACTTCGCGTTCCTCCGGGATCGGAGGCCTCGAGCGGTGGCACCTGTGGCTCACCCCCTGCAAAACGCAATCAAATCAGAGTCAGGGAGCGGGGAAAGGAATAGCACAAGTCGGCAACAAATCGAAATCGAGACTCACCACTGAAAGGTACCCCGGCTCGGGGCGCATCTTGATCTCCTAGAGATCGTTTGTGTTGTCGGGGAACTCCGCCACCGCGTTCCTCGCCCTCCGGGCAGCGATGCCTCAGGGGAGCAGCACCATCGACTTCCTCGAGCCCGAGGCTGGGACCCCGGGGTGAGGCCGAAGATCGGCAGGCTCCTCTCCATGAGAGGAATCACCCTCTGCCGGTGACAGTTCGCGATGACGGCAGCCGCCGTCAACCCCGTCCTCGCCAGGTGCAGCAACGCCTTGGTTTGCACTTCGAGCCTGGCTTGATGCGCTGGGGGCAATACCCCCCAGTCCCACTTCGCTGGTCTCTCCCGAAGCACCTTATTGGTGAACGCCGGGAGCCTGTTGCCGAAGTTGCGCATGTAGAACCACCCTCGAGTCCACCCGGTGTTGTTCATCGTCATGTTGTTGGGGATATACAGGTTTTTCCGGCTTGGGCGCAAATGGAGCATCAGGCCGCCCCCGCGAGCGAACCTCTTCGGCTGGCCCCGCACGTTCTCGACGAAGAGCTCGCCGCGGAACAAGTGGATCCACAGATCCCAATGTGCTTCAATCCCCAGGTATCCCTCACAGACAGCGACGAAGACCGCCGCCTGCGAGATGGAGTTGGGGCCGAAGTTGTGCAGCTCCACCCCGTAGTACTCACACAACGCCCGCATGAATCTACTGACGGGGACGCCGAACCCCCGCTCGTGGAGACGCACGAGGCTCACGACGTAGCCCTCGGGGGGATTCGACTCGGTCTCCTCCGGCCGCGGGGGAATCCACGCCGATCGCTCCAAGCTGGTGTTCATCGGCACCAGCCGGTCGGCGACCAGCTGCTCCAAAACCGCCTATGTGGCAGTCGATTTCCCCCACGGCAACGGCCCCCGGACGTCTGACATTGCTTCGAATTATGGGGGGATGTGGGAAGGCAAGCTTTGCAGTGCCTAAGGTGCGAACTCGCTCTCTCCTTCTTCCTCCTCTCGCTCTCGGCTGTGGGCTCAGGATGCAGGGGAAGTGGAGAAGGCAAGGGAGATGAAGGCAAATGGCCAGGTGAGCCCAAACAATCCCCCCTTTTTCGCTTTTATTCACCACGACGGGCGGATTCGCCGCCACGGCATGAATCCCCCGCATTGAATGTGGTAGATTTTGCTGTTGCTGACGGATGGGCCTCATGACAGCAGAGTCTCCCACGCACGCACTACGGCGCGGTAACTGATGGGCGCGGCGTGATTATTGCACTGTTCCATCCGTCAGCCGCCGCCCATGCCGCTTCGTCTACCCAAGGTAGTCGCCTGAAAAGGCACGCCCACACCGCACCGCACGTACCGGGCCACGTCGCCCACGACCAGCAGAAGACCCGCGCACACGACCAACGACTCCGCGCCGCTTGCGAACCGTGACGGAATATTCCTTTCGGGGGCTCTTCGCCCTCGAGGGAACCTTATTCCGAGGCCTTACTGATCAGGGGTTCGAAGCCTGGACCGTTGAGGGTTCGATAGGCGCCCCAGATCGCCAGAGTTAGGGACTGCATGGATGTGCCGTACAAGCTACCCTCGAACATAGAGTTCGAGACGTCCTACGCAGTGTTCAAGGCCAGTCGAGGGTGCCTAGCAGGGGGATCCCATCGAGGGAGAGCATCGAGCCCTCGGACCCTATCGAATGGGTCCGAGCCCTGCCTAGCGAACCTTTGCGAGTGCTTTATGTGACGTGTCCACGGACCACGAGCCGACCCTTATCGAATGGGGCACGGACGTCTACTTGAACTACCTGATAACAGCTCACTGAAGCAGCCATAGCTCGCGGCCCGGGCATGGGTAGCATGGTGCGCTTCACCCCTCCTCCCTGCGGAAGGGTGACGAGGGCCGTAATAAAAGTCGAGGGTTCCCTGAACGCCTTTAAGCAGGCCGGGGCTCGGGGGCTCCTCGCACACTGCGGCTCAGGCCGCACCCTCAAATGGATCGACGACCGTCGATTATGAAGTTCCATATGTTTAACCAAAACCCCCACTCTTGACGCGCGCCTGCCAGATGGTTCAGCCGGACACTGGGTCGCTGTGCCAGCACGAAAAACACCGAGGTCGGCTGAAAGGAGTGCCGATGCCGGCTGAAAAAGACGTTGGACGGCCACCTCAGTGAAGCAACCAAGCAGGACGACGTTTATAGCCCTTGGACGAGTGCAAACACTCCTCCAAGGCCTCGGGGGCTACACCCGCGGGTGCCCTAATGCGCCCCCACGGAGGAAACTTCACACATTCGAGGACCAAAATCCCCTGCAGGGGTGGTGCCCACCCATACACTTTCGGTCGTCCTCTCCGCGAAGGAGAAGGAGACTTCATTAATCTTTGTGAACAAAGATTACAAAGGGTTACCGGCTTAAAGCCGTCGAAAAGTACAATCGCATTGCCACCTGCGTGGCAATTTTCCCTGTCTTGGGGAGGAGCGAGCGCCGATGAAGAGCACCGAGTCCTTGGCCGGCGCGACGGCCAGGCTGCTCGGGATTGTGAGGAGCAGCCCCCAGATCGCACGGGTCCAGCGGGATGCCCTCCTCGCAAGCTTTCTTCTAGCATCTCCTCCACCGAAGACCCTGCGGGGGGTCAATGTGACACCCTAGGTGTCTGCACAATCAAATCGCACTCATTGTATGCATCATGTGCTCATTTTACTTGAAAAAGGACCTTTTTGTAATTATAAAAGGTTATATGTGTAATTATGATTTTATGCAAGGTCCTTTCTGCAATTATTTTTGAATTGGGTGTGCAATTATAGCTTTTGTGGAGGGTGCTTTTGCAAAATGTGGTGTAATCATTACATGGCAGAAAACTTTTCAAATCAGCCCAAGTTTGAAGTGAAATTTCATTGAAAAAGACAAATTCCTTTGAATTCAAATTCCCTTCTTTGTTTTCAAAATTAGCTCTCTATCCTTTGGTCAAATAAATTTTTGCACAACATCAAAGTTGTAGATCTTGAAAAGTTGAACAACTTTCATGTTGGACACTTTTTCATTTGAGCTTTAGTTTAAAAGTTATTAATTGTTTACAGTTTGGTCCCACGGCCGAGGACCCCGTGCTAGAATTTGAGAAACCCCAGGGGGTTTTCTGAGTAGTCAGTGACACATATGAATAGTGCTATAGGGACTTGTTTGTAATAGTTTGCTGCAAACTTTGAAATTCTATATCAATTCATAGGAAATTCGTAATATAGTAAATCTGGATGTTTTGGAATCCTCTTGAAGAGCTCTATGCATTAGAACCATAATATGTTAGGCTTTAGTTGCAAGTTTTTGCTGAAAATTTTGATTTGTATTACTAGTGCATATATATTAGTTGTTTTTATCTTTTTTTCTTAGCTACTGTTTGAAAGCTTGTCTTGCTCTGAAACTTTTATGGTAGTTTGTTCTTATAACACTAGTATTTCTATAAATATTTCATGATCATCTCTCTGTTGTAGCTATTTATTGGTTTTAATCCTTGTTTAGTAGACTTTATTTATGGTAAATAGTTTTTGTTCGTAATAAATCATGAAAATATTTATGCATGTTCTTCTTGAGTAGCTTAGCTTGTCCAGGAAGTTTGAACCTCAGTTCATGACTAGAACAGGAGCTAAAAATGAATCTTGCTGATCTGTTGTTCTGTTTTGTTTATTTTCTCATAATTATTTCTTTGTAGATAAAATCATGAAAAATTCACAGTACCTAGTTCATTTCTGTGTCGAGCCCCTGTTAAATTTTGAGGTTCTGATTTGTTCTAGTTTGAGCTGTATAATTCAAGTTTGTTCTATGTGCTATCTGAATGATTGATTTGTTCTGATTAAATGGTTAGATGTTATGGCATGATTTTTACAGGGTAGATTAATTTGTTCATGTTCTATTTAGTTTAATTTTAGCAGAATTTATTACTGTTTGTACTCTGAGTTGTTAATTTATTAGCAAACCATGACTTAGTTGGTATAGGAAATCACCCCACTTGTTTATGAAGTTAGTAAACTTTATTTGTGCTGTTGATCATGATGCCTTGTGTAGTTAGATTTGTTATTTAACTACTCTATAAACGATTGCTCATGTGTGTTTATAATATTGTTCTTGCATTACATATAGACACGACTGCTTTATCGGACGGGACGTACGAGTTGATCCCGGAGTCTGACGGAGGTGATCCAGAAGTCCAGGTGAACGCAGCTGAACTAACTGAAGCCCCGAACCAAAGTTCGGAAGAACCCCAGGCTGTGTTAGCTAGCGACTACCGAGAAGGCAAGCCCCGGACATAACCTATATTTTAAATTACTATCATTTACTGTATTATTTACTTGTGCATTTACAGTTCTTAGGATTTGAATTGAAACCCTAGATGCATGATCCTAGGAACCTATGTACTGAATACTAGACTTGAGTTCGATTACTTGCTAAGCTTATAGGACCGGTAAAAGTCGAGTGATTGCCTGTTACTCGCGAGTTTTATAGGAATTGATTGTTTACCTTTCTGTTATCAATATAAGGACGACAGACGGGGTTGTGTTCGACATCATAACTTATGTGAGACCCCGTCTGTGTTGATGAACTTGCTAAGATCGCGGTGTGTGGTAGCGGTGGTTAAGTTTTTGAAAGTACTAGCCACATGCCGTAAATATAGTACGCGGCAAGCCTAGTAGTCGATTGGACTGGGGAGTGGATATACCTGACACTCTCTCTTAGGGATAGGTTTTATTGTTATGTTGCGCAACACTACGACTTCAAGGGACAAGGGTGGACCGGTCACGGGTGGACCTTGGAGCCCTGTAGTCGGGGAGAGTGTTCCTATCCACAAGCCGGAAAGAAAGGTCAACGGTTGTTTGGGAACGACCCGACGGTGTTCCAGACGTGTGTGCTAGGTTTATCCTTGCAAGGTTGAATTTCGATTCAGAATCGTCCGCCTCTCACGATGATATGAGACTGCTTGATCCCTTTGCCACACAGAGTAATAAGAGTAACAATATTATTTATCAATCTTGATGTTTGCTTAGTTTCCTACCATGATTGGATAGTAGTTGCTTACATAGAATGGTTAATCTACTAGAATCTTGAAAGCTAAAACTTGAAAGTAAGGATCTACTCTTTATTGCTTTTCAGCAAAAAGGAAAACCAGAGCCTCACAAACCTTGCATAGTCTAGCTAAAGTGGGCTACTTATACCCGTTGACGGTTAAGTCTTGCTGAGTATTAGAATACTCAGCCTTGCTGTTGAACTTTCTTTCAAGTATGAGTTTTGAGGATCAGATCGCTAGCTTGACCTACCCTTGCTCGTTGTCTCCTGGCTGGTCCGTAGAGTGGGATATGTTTGCGACCGGCAATGACTATGGCGAGTGATACCATGCTTGAGCTACCCTGGTGTCCTTTTGCGACGTGTTGTAGCCGTCGTGTTTTATCTTCTGCTGTTTTAAACTCTGAACTTATAGTTATGGTTTGTATAACTGTTTACTAAGGTTGGTCTTGTAATAATGTTTTAGAACTGGTTTGTAATAACTTTTATGCCTGTGATGTAAAACTTGTGGTTGTAATATCTCTGGACTCGACTTCGTGCGGGGTATGCTTGTTCGATCCGAGAACCGGTGGTTGTATCGGGACGTTACCCGACAGACCAAGAATTGTTCTGTTTGAAGTGCGTTTGAGCCGGTGTTGCCTTTTTGGTGATGGCCTGCGCACTTGAGCCGGGATAATTCAGGTGGTTCTGCCACAGTCAAGCTGGCGGACAGCACCCTCCACACCATCTCCCCGACGGCGACATTGTCGCCAGGAGGGACGATGCGAAGAACGGCCACCAAATCTGACACCAACGCCATGGTCAGGCATCTCAACCCCCTTTCAGGCTAAGGGACATCGCAGAAGCAGGACCCCACGGGCCCAATGCTCTTCTGCTAATCCCACTGAAGCTAAGGGATGGTGCGCACGCCCTCTCCAGCTTTCCCCCATCGCTCGCAAGCATTCTCCTAGCATCAAAGGCTAAAAAGGCCAGGCCACCCCATCTAGGGGCCGGTCATGAAAGGTAAAGGAAAACATTATGAGACTTAGGCGATGCTAGAAGTAAGAGCAGGTAAGTTGGAGAGGAAAGGGAGTCCGACGACCCTTATTTATAGCTGCGGTGGACGCCAAGCTTCAAACCTGTCGAAGGGCAAAAGCTTGGACCGCCCGTGACGGCGCGGCTCCCCACGAGCGAAAGATACCCTCGGTTACCGTGCTGAGACATGACGGGACAAAGCAAAGCTGAGCCCTTGGACGCTGAGCGGCGCAGCATCGGCACTGGCCGACTGCCCTCGAACAGCGCATCGGAAGGCGACCAGGGAAAGCAAGGCCGAGACCCTGAGCGCGGGACAACGCGGCAAAAGCACCGGCTGCAGAGCAGCAGGCGCCATCGTGGCCCTGGCCCGCTCAGCACGCTGACGCGTCTCATCCCCGAAACAAAACAAAAAGGGGCGCGCGCCTCGGAGTACTCTCTCTGCAGGCGCACTGCCCCGGCCGACAAGTTGTCACATCCTCCGGGCCGGCACCCGGGTGCGCCTGGTGGGAGCGCAGCACCGATCGATCACGTCAAGGGGTAAAATAGCCGAAATACCCTTTGGCCGAATCCCCTGACTCGACCAAAGCCTCGGGGGCTACTGTCGGGGACCACGATTAGGGGCACCCTAATCGGGGTACTAAAATCACCCTAAAAACGCAAACACATATTAGGCAACTGAGCCCATGAAGGCCTACGGTCTCCTTCCAATCTGGAAGAAAGGACTCAAAGAAGCCCAGCACGCGGCCCATCCGCACCCTCCTCGGACCCGCGGGGTGATCTCCGTCTCGCTCGAGGGCTCCCATCGAGACCCTCGACCGCGCTCCGCATCTCCGCCTCGCTCGAGGGTAGCGAGCCTACCCTCGGGGAGGCGAATCGTCTCCGCCTCGCTCGAGGGTAGCGAACCTACCCTCGAGCGGGGTGAGTCGTCTCCGTCTCGCTCGAGGCCACCCCTCGACGAAAAGGACAAACGGCCCTTCCGCTCACCCGCCCATCGTACGGAGGCATTAAATGACAACCACTCCTCCACAGCGCCCAAGTCAGACGGCGTCAGGCCGCCATTCCCCACAGTGGCTGTGACCGGAGTCCCGTCCGCCAACTCCGGTCACTGCTCCGCCATGCCTGAGGCTGTGGCAACACTGTGGGAACCTGCGGCGCGGTACGAGACGTGCTCGGCACAGCTCCCGTTACTATTCTGCCAACTCCTGCTGTCCGGACTCTACCTCACCACACCAACGGCCCCGGACCCGTCCCCTGCTCGGGAAGGGATCCGGCGTCGCCACGTGTCCCCCAAGGAGGGATGCTCAGCACTAGCAGCCGGAGGCCCGGACCTCCCCCCTCGAGGGGTCCAGGACCTCCACGTGACTCCCGGACCCCCTTAGCGCACGCGCTAATACTCCACCCAGGAGGGCCCGGGACCGCCACGTGCCCCACTACCGCTGGAGCACATATATATATATATATATATATATATGTAAGACCCTGGCCTGCAGGGCCCACGGAACGCCACCACGCCACACCTGGAAGATGGTACACCCTACAGCGACGACCACGCCGCCTGCTGGGGCTATCAGGACGCCGGTGCGATCTCCGCAAGGCCAAGGACGATGCCCAGGACGACTGCCATGCCCGACGCCATGCCCCACAGTGTACTTCCCACAGTGCTCGACCACTGCACCACCGCGATTCGGGGAAAAGACGACGACTTCCGCGATCCCCTGCGCATGTACACCGTCCCTCCTTGTGTCTATAAAAGGAGAAGGCAGGCTTCCTTTAAAGGGGGTCGCGGTCGGACCCATTCGATAGTACGCAACACTCAGCACCACTGAGCCTCCGATATTGGCACACGCCTCAATCAACTCCTTCCCTAGCAGAGACTTGGGAGCTTCCCTCCCTCTCTCGCCTCGCCTGTACCCCCTACTACAGGCACCTCCTGTGCAAGATAATACAGTGCCCTCGCACCCCCTTGCTGGACGTACGGCCCCGCGGCCGGAACCAGGATAAACCCGTGCGTTACTGTGTTGCCTCTTGCATCAACATCTGGGACGAGGAAACACGCAGCAGCATTACTTGTTGGGTCCAGACCGTCGGGTCAGGGCACCGACAAATTTTTTTCGAAGAAACCATTCATTGGGAATGTAATTTTTATGAGTAGTGTCTATATGACATGATAAGTACAGAAATCACTAGCAGTGTCTTGAGTTGAGATTGCCCTTGAGTTGAGATTGCCCTTAAGCACGCCCAACCTAATTGAACAGCCAAAAAGAATGGAGGATAGGGTATCTCCAGGAGCTAGTTAGTAGCCTGTAGGTGCAGTACCAGCCAGCCCCCCAATATCTAATCGAGAAAGTAAGCACCAGCACTAAATTTCGAATACGGCGTCGCGCCGAGTACGCAATCGTGTGATGCCAGGGGGAGAATTCGGTTGGCCGGTTTGTCCTTGGTCCCGAAAGCGCGACTAGATAACACCCATGATTTGGCCGGTTAGCGTACGTGAGGGTGAGGCCAGCCACAAAGTCCAACCCGAAGCCGTGGCGACGAAGATGAGGCCAAAAAGTTTCCTCGGCTCGATACGTCACGGCACATGACTACATGAGCGTCCCCGAGCTCGCATCAGGCATCACCGTCCCCGTCACAGTCCGCCAGCCAGCCATCAACCCTTCCTTCCGTAAGGCGCAATCCATGCCGTGCATTAGCAAGATCGCAGCTGATCAGCAGCCAGAATGATTACTACTCTAGCTAAATCAAGCCGCTGATCGACGTTCACAGGGGTGGAAAAAGATCAAGTCGCTGACCTAACCTGTGGACCGGTGCGGCCCCCTGGCAGGCGGGCCCGGCTCCTCTCTGAATCGGGCTCGAGTTGTAAAGCGGGAGAGGAGCAGGCAGCTGCTAGGCCCACGCCCAGTAGATCCCATCCAAACCACTAACTCGTGTCCGGCGCCCAATAACCAACACTGTTCCTTTTTCCCTGCGAAATGATCGAGCTGTCTCGCCTGTCACTAAACACATATCTTAAGCCAGCGCAGGGAATTAGAAGCGTATTATTGCTGGAGATCCGGTTTGGAGCCCTGAAAGGTCTGCTATTATATAATTATAAAGCAGCGTGTTTAATTTGTGTCAAGTGTGTTTCGTTGGAAATCTTCTCATGATCGTGCTCATTGCTAGCTCTCGTGGATACGAAACCTCCCACGGAAGCAAACTCTCGAGGATTGGAGGCGAGGCTGCCAGTGTCTCTTTCGGTCTTTCCTGGACGAACCACCAGTGGTTTTGTGATGGACAAGGTAACAAACTTCCGATTGCCACTGCTCGTTGTCGATACGCGGCTCTATCTAGCTTCTAGCGCATCGGGTCATCATACGGTCCATGAAAAAAAGTTGCGCCAAATCTCCATCCCGACACCCGACAGATGACTTTTCAAAAAAAAAAACACCCGACAGATGACACGGGCGGCTTCTTTCAGGCTCTTCCTGCCATGGCCATAAAAAATGAATTGATTCTGTGAATATAATATATTATTAATATTATTATTACCAGCCCTCCCAGAAACCACCTCATTATGCCCGTCCTTTCTCCTGTGTGTCCCAAAGGATTAATTCCGGCATCAACGCCCAGGCTTAGCACGCAACCACGATGAACCCCAGTTAGGTGACCTGATTGCAGCCATCGCTTACCACCTTTTGTTCCTTGCAAGTGGAAAAAGGCTGGCGCACTTGCCGAAAGTCCATTAACCTACTGGTGCCATGGGATTGCATGTGGTGGGCTGCTGTAGTGGTGCCGTGGCCTCTGCTCCCCTGGTGCGCTCCGCTCATTGCCTTCCTTCTCCCACAAAGGCTGTGTTTAGTTTCACCAAACTTTCTAAATTTTTTGTCATATCGAAATCACATCAAAATATTAAAAATATAGCAAATAACGTATGTATGGAACACTAAATGTGGATAAATAAAACAACTTATTGTACAGTTTGGATGTACATTGCGAGATGAATTTTTTGAGCCTAATTAGTCCATGGTAGGACAATATTTACCACATACAAACAAAAAGTACTACAATGCTTTTCAACTTCACTTTCGCAAACTTTTTGCATCTAAACACAACCAAAGCAAAGCAAGGCGAATGGGAGAAAAGGAGAAAGAAAAAGAGTAGCCAAGCAAAAGCAAATGCGATACTGACCAGGACCTGGATTAGGCTAGCTAACCGCGGAGGAAGAAAAGCCTCCGATTCCTTCCGTCCTCGCGTTAAGGATGGACAGCTCAGGGCTGCGGGCTCCGGCGCCTATTCACATGGCCGGGGAGATGCTGTGAGGACGGAGGAGTTTTGGATGGGTGTTCGTCCTTGTGGCCTGACACACAGCCGGCCGAGAGAGAGAGAGAGAGAGAGAGAGAGAGAGAGAGAGAGAGAGAGAGGAAGGGGATACAGAGAGACCCGCCTTTGAAGCTTCGCTACATGATCTCTGAATCCCTGTCAGGTAGGCTAGTGTTGCTTGGAACTTGGAAGGTTTAGCTGCTGCTGCTGGGTCTCTGTCTTGGTTTTGCACTTTTTTTATTAGCTAATTCGTATGAAACTTTTCTTTTTGATCCTTGTCAATCTAGTGAGCAGAGGTGGAAGATCGGTGGTTGTAGCTGGCCAAGTGGTTTTAAATTTGTTGGGGATTTGATACTTGATCTTTCTTTCTTTCTTTCTTTCTTTCTTTTTGGAAAGATTGGGTGTGTCACCTAAGTAATGTTTTGATATGGTTGCATCAAATTCTCCGCGTCTGTATTTGGAAGTTACTTTTTGCCCTCGTTAACTGCTGAATTGATTAGTTGGATTGATTGCTTAGAAATTTATCAAGAGTAAAGACAATAGAAGCTTGGTACCTGGCGTGGCAGGTTTCTCAGGCCAGCTGTTTGCATTGCATCCATGATCCATCCCCCTTGCTCTGAATCTCTCATCCAAAAAAAGTTCAGCTCTACGGTTTGGCATCTCCGGATAAATTTGTGCCCTGGTTGATGACTAATTTTCATTTAAGTGCAGTGTTCATCCGGTCCAGATCTCCCCTCACGAACTGAGCAATCAATAGAAAAAACAAAAGGGTCATTTCTGCTACAGAGCTTACAGATAGATCATTACAAATGGGAAAACGAGGTCACCGTCGGTCTGCATCACAAGACGAGGACAATGTGGGCTGTGTGTGGGGCCTTATGCGCATGCTTTATTTCCGTCGTGACCCCAAGTTCTTGTTGGATTCCAAGCAATTGGGCGGGAGGCATGCGTTCCGGGAGATCAATGGTAGGTTTCCTTCACTAATCACAGTTACTATGACAGTTTTTACTAGTAGACTAGGGTTATTATAACAGCATGGGCATAGCTATTTGAGCTGCAATTCAAGTCTGTAAAAAATGGTTAATAACTTCTGATGATATCATTCCATCAGATTCACTTCATCTTCCATGAAAATGCCACAGAATGCTACTACTATGTTTTTGTTTGCCTTTTGGTTATGTTGATTGGGTTGTTTCAGCAGATTTTATTGACATTTTGTAAGTACAACCTGCACAACTAGCAGCGTGGATCGATTGATGAACTCCTCCAGTAATTGAGATAATTCCTAAAGCTAAATAAGAACAAACATTGCATCTGACTTACGATCTAGAATTAGCCAATGGCAAGCATTAAGATAGTTCAATAAAGAAAAGAAAACAATGTACATTTTTCTTTGTTAACTTGGGTGTTGGCAGACAATTATCTGATCATGTGCCATGTATTTGTGCAGAGATGGAGCACACGATAAAGAGGTCCAGGGATTTTGATGGGATAGAAGAAGATGGTGTAAGTTGCATGAACAAAACATGTAGCTGTTTAAGAAGCAAATCCACCTAGTTATATCTTTAATCATTACCATAATCTAACATACACAGGGGTTTTAAATTTTAACGGTTTAGACTGCATTTTTTTTCAACAAAGCAAACACTGTAAGAAATATCTGTAATTTATCAACATTGAGACAGCAGTGAACCACCAATGTTGAATTAGCTTGATATCTAGGCCAGTTCTTCGATTCAGTGTTATACTTGAGGGGCTTTATTATCAGAACTAGCTCGATTAACTATATTAAGTGGCCACTATAGTTTCTAATGCGTCGCAGTATGTAGTTTTCTTCAATGTAGCATCTAAGCATTTTTACTATTTCTTTCTCAGAACATAGAACAATGCACATTCCAGAAACCAACAGTCAAAAACCTTATGGAGGATGAATTGGGGAAAGTAGAACTACTGAAGAAAATTCCAAATGATGAAGTTCAGAGAAGATTACCTGACCCGGAAAATGGTGTCTCTTTTGATGAGAAACCAGAGCATATAAATAGATTAACAG
Organism: Panicum virgatum; assembly: GCF_016808335.1. NCBI lineage: Eukaryota > Viridiplantae > Streptophyta > Magnoliopsida > Poales > Poaceae > Panicum > Panicum virgatum. Next base: position 47,189,328 of record NC_053144.1, on the reverse strand, counting down.
ATAACTCATATCACCAGACAGGTGTCTCTACAGCTTTTACTCCATCAGTGGATTCAGTGGTTTTGAATCATGCTGAAGAATATGATCTTGAATCTGTCCTGGCAGATTTCCTAGGTGAAATCTATAGTTGCCACAATGAGTGCCCACACGGTGATTGCAAGAATAAGAATGAACTGTGTCCTTCCCTGAAGTCCCTAATCCATAAAAAGGTCAATGACTTGAATAATCTTCCTCGCAATATTGGTCGTGGGCAACCTCAAGAGAGCAATGATGGAAAACTATCTGAACAGAATAATCCTTTTAACGCCATGGCAGCTCAATCCAAACAGTTCAAGGATGCATTGGAGATACTGGGTTCAAACAAGGAACTTTTCCTGAAGCTGCTTCAGAAGCCAAATCCACAAATAGTAGACAATATCCAAAAGCACCAAAACAGCAAGGTGGCTTCTGGATTAGAGCCCAGTAACATTCCTGGACAGACCAATTTTGGAGGGAGAGTAGGCTCAAATCAGCATCTGTTGGCTACAAAAGAGCAGGCCAAAGAGAGAAAATATATGTTCTTCTGGAGGAAGGATAAATCAAATAGAAGCCAGATGCCTGAGGCAACTATCGGACCTCAGACAGTTAGCAAAATAGTTATTCTAAAGCCAAATCCAGAAAGAGGGATTCATCAAAAAGCCATTCCTAGTGCAAGACCTTTACATCAACAACCGTCTACATCGCATGTTCCTGAATGCAGCGGAAGGGATACCTCAAAGTTTTCAATTAAGGAAGTCAAGAAAAGATTCAGAATTGTGACTGGTGACAGTAAAAGAGAGAGAAAGTTGGCACCTGCAGAGGACCTTGGAAGAGATCCACGTAGGCATAAAGACTCTGTTCTTGCAATTAAGAAGGATTTGAGACATGTCCCAGGAGGGAGCTTGGCAGACACATCTGCATCAAGTTTTAAGAACGGCATCACACCTTTCAACAGCAGTAAGCAAAAGCAACAAAATGTCAGCATAAGCGAAATCAATGGCCGTACAGTACCACAAGGTGAATCTATCTTCTATGAGCAGGCCAAGAAGTATTTATCAGAGATGCTAAAAGATAATGACCGATCTGTAAACTATCCAGCAGTTCAAGTCTCAAAATCCTTGGAAGGAATACTTGCTCTCCCTCATTGCACTGCGTCAACCCACCCAAGGGAAAAGGGTCGCCTTGACCTCTCACCTGAAGAGACAGATGCTTGCCTTGCATGCAAGGTTGAAAGAGAAGAATGCACACAAGAGAGCGACCAATCACAAGACGACTTGGGAAGCATTGCATGCTGTACTAGTGCGCCAGTTGATGATCAGGAAGGATACTGCATGAATGAAACAAACAAAGGTAATTCAACTGATACTATGAATGGTGCACGTTCTTTTTCTTATAATTGAATGGTGCATGTTTATTCTCTGCATACATGTAACACCTGAATTTCGGACAGGTATTCAAGATGTTTCTGATGAGCTGGACAACATGTACATTGAAGGACTTAACAAATTGGACCGCAGTGAAAACATTTGCAACAAGCAGTCTGTTCCAGAACAACAAAGTGAAGATGATGTACATCAGGTAAGCTCAAATAAATGCATGTTGCCAGTTTATTGTGATTATTATTTTAAATGCATCATGTTTTGTCTAAAGGAAATATTAGAAGAAACAAAAGAAGAAATACATGCTGAAGTGACCCCACACTCTCCTGAGAGCATGGTTGAAAAGTTGGAACAGCAAGAGCTGGAAACACCAGAACCAAGAGCATCAACCAAATTAGTCTCAGATGGTTCTTCTGAGCAAAGCGAGGAAATGCAAGAAAAGCCCAGTCCGGTATCTGTTCTTGAGTCATTCTTCGAAGATTTTGGCAGTCCTGACTGCATACACAAGAAAGAATGTAAGTCAAAACAGTACGACTTAGTTTAACATTATTGATTATTCTATTGACAGATACAGAATAAAATGCTCTACATATCTGTATGTTTTTCTTTGTGGCATATAGGTGAGTTGCATGAAGATCTCCAAAGGGCCCTATGTTTCCCAGATGATGAATCAGATGTTAAGGTCCTCTGGGAGGACAAGAATGTCCGATTTGATTACATAAAATTGGTGCTAGAGCTCTCAGAATTATGCGCAGAACAAAATTTAGAGGTATGGTACCTAGAGGATGAATTAATCAGCCCCTGCTTGTTTGAAGAACTACAGAATCAAGGTGATCAAACCGATGATCTGAAGCTTCTGTTTGACTGTATCTGTGAAGCTCTAACAGAGATCCAAGAGAGATATTTTAGACTCTCTTCTTGGTTATCTTTTCTAAGACATGACATACGGACACCTCCAATAGGAGAAAACCTCATCACAGAAGTTGATAAGTATGTCCATGGATATATCCAATATAGTCTTCCCATTACTCTAGACGAGATAATTAAGAAGGATTTGGAAGTTCAGACATGGATGAACGTTAGGTCAAAGACTGAAGAGATCATTTTGGAAATATGGGAGTTTGTATTGGATGAGTTGATAGATGAGGCTGTTTTTGATTTGTGGATTTGAAGTTCTGATTAGATTGCTTGTCGATGATGCCTTATCGTGAGTACAGTGAGTAGGTAGATACTGAAGTTTTCGTGCTGACAATAACCCATTCTACGTGGCAGAATAACATGGGCTGCTACTAGTCTAAGTGTGTAACTGCAGCAGAAATCTACAGATGCATGAAAGCAAAAGTTTCAGTTCTGCAAAACTCGGGGTTGTGCAGTTTGTGTGGATAGGGTTAGGCAAGGCCTGTCAGGCTGCCACAAAACTCAGACATGCCTCTGAAAAGCAAAGTGTATGGCAGTCTGAAGTGCATTGCAATTTTCCTCCTCCTTTGAGAGTTTGTGTGCATATGTGTGAGGCTTACACTTTCTGCGGGATCAGATCACGCAAATTGTATATGTTTGTTTTGTGTGTAAATGTGCAAAAGTAATCATACATGATTAATCAAATAACACATTTTCTGTATGCTCAGTGTTTTTCACTCCTCGTGGATAGATAATCTGTATTTATAACCATTCACATCTGTAGTAAATGAACTTCTACTTAAAGTATCCAGGGAAACAGGATCAGCTTTTCTAGGGCTATCAGGATATCCGCACTGACTGAATCAAATCAAGTGCAGATGAAACATCAGAAGCATCCTTAATAAATATTCGTACTAAGCAAACATTTGGATCTAACAATTTCAAAGGTTTCCACCACCAGTATAACACGGCGTATCCTTGTGTCGGCAGACACCAGAACTTGGCACAATGCGTCGAGACGTTGGGAGGCACAGTGCGCAGAATCCAGTTCGCACCGTCCTGAGATGATCGCCATGCGCAGATAGCTAGTCGCTGCACGATCCCCCATCCCCTCTAAATTCTCCCGCACCATGCCACACTACTTGATTAAACCCTAATTACTACACGATCACCCAGATTGCGTTTAAACCTCCGAAGGAAACATAGCAATGCATCGTCCACGCCAAAGGATGCGTGGTTCCCCGAAATATTTGAGCCCGGTGACCCAAATTGGAATTTTAACCAAAGGAAATTGGCCACTACTAACCCGAGGCCACCAGGTCGAAATGCCGAACGGATTTGAAGTTTCCAACAAAGTGATCGGAATCTGCGATCGGAAGAGCAAACGCATCGGAGACGTGGGGGCATATGGGGATGGATCAACTGACCTCTCAGCCTGCGGTCGGCGCGAATAGGCGAAGAGCACGAGGAGTTCGTTCCCGCTCGGTTTCGCCGCCGAGGTTTTCAGGTCAGGGGCGCGCGATATCGGCCCTGTTTGGTTCCCTGCCTTAGGAGTAAAAATTTTAACCGTTAATTACGGTGTTAAATAAACTCAGTTTACAAAACCAACTCCAAAACTCATGCGCTAGTAACCCTGAAAAATTTAATAAGATCTTTGATCGTGTGATTAGAATGTGGTTACTGTAGCATCACTATAGCAAATTATCAATTAATTACCGTCATTAGATTCGTCGCGAAAAGTTATACTCATTCCTAAAAAGTTTTTGCAAATAGACTTCATTTAGTACTCCATGCATGCGAGATTTTTTTCTCGGCTTGTGTGCGCTAGGGAAACCAAACAAGGCCATCGAAACGAAACCAAACAGTGGCAACCTGGCAGAGCGGGAGAGGGGAGGAGTCGTCGAGAAATTTTGCAAGGATGGATCCAGCCCGTATGCCCAATTATAATGCTATCCGTACTCGTGGTACTCTTAATTCACTCTCTAAATTCACTCTCTAAATAGAATATTTCATCCTAGTCATCGAGATTCTCTACTCTACGTTCAGTTCTCCCGCACCCATCCACTCTCTATACCAACAGCCATGTCATGGGATCCACATTTCAACTTTTTTTCCTTTTTTTCCACTCACTCCCTATTTTCTCTCTCCTCCCCCTCTTCGCTCCCTTCCCTCCCTCCCTCTCCGCCACCGCCCTGCTCGAGCGGCCTGGGCGGGCGAGCTCCGCGCCGCCATGGCCCGCGGGTGGGCGAGCAGCGCGCCGCCGTGGCCGGGGAGGGCGAGCTCCACACCGCCACGGCCCGCGGGCGAGCAGCGCGCCGCCGCGGCCAGGACGAGCAGGGCCGCCCGATGCGAGCGGGGCCGGCCGCGATGGCGTGGTGGCTAGGGCGTGCGGCGGCGGCGTGGCTACCTAAGCTCGCCGCGGCCGGGCCTTCCCTCTCCTCCCCTGCCCCGCATCCTCTCCGCGGTGAGGCAGCAGCGGGCGCACCTCCCTCCTCCCTCTCCGTGCGCGGGTCCCCTGACCCTGCTCGAGCGGCGGCGGACCATGGGCGAGCGCCGCGCCGCCCCCTCGCCTCGCGGCCGTCCTCCTCCTCCCTCCACCTCCTTCTCCCCGCGGCGCCCTCCCTCCCCCCATCTCCTGCTTCGCCTCCGCAGGTGGCGCATCGGGCGGAGGAGCGGCGGGGCGAGGCGGGCTGCTGCGCCGCGCGGCGAAGCGGAGGTGGGGCGGGGCGAGGCGGGCCGCGGCCCCTCCTCCCGGCGCCCTTCCTTCCCGGCGCGGACGGCGGCATCCTTCCTTCCCAGTGCAGATGGCAGCTCCCTTCCTCCCCGGCGGCGGCGGCGGCCCATCGAGATTCGCCTCGGGTCCTCCACCGCCACCACCTCAGCTCCGCCCTGGCGGTGTGCCTCGAGCTCGGCGGGGCGGGGCGGGGGCGGGGTGCACGGCCTGCGGCGCGCGTGCAGGCCTCCAAATCCGCCGGCTTGAGCTCGAGCTCTGGCCATGGCGGTGCGCGGCCTGGCGGGGCGAGCTCCGGCCGCCTCCCTCCTCCTCGGCAACGGGCTGCAGTCCGCCGCCGCTTCCCCCTCTAGTCCTCTTACCCTTTTCCTCCGCCTTCGGGCAGTTGGGAGCGGCGGCCGGAGCACGCCGACGTGGCGTGTACCGTTCGTCCGCTCCGTGCTCTGGATTTGCCATCGCTTTACCCGAGCGGTAAAGTGGCGTGTCGTTTACAGAGCCCCGCTGCGTGGTTTTTTGCGCGAAAAACCAATTGTAAAAGGGATCGCGTTCCTTTTACAGTGACCGCTGCGGACAGCCAGGATGAGATTCGTAAAAGGGCCGTTTTCTTTATCTGGTCCGTCCATGCGACCATTTTTTTTGTTACAGGAAAATTGAAAAACGTGTCACTTGAATTTCAAGGTTCCACCCTATAAGCTGCAAAAAAAAAAAAGATTCCACCCTATAACAATTGTTTCGAAAACTAATTGAAAGTTCGGCACCATTGTTTTAAGTCTTTCTTATTTCTGACCAAGTCTGTTCAACAAACACTGTGAGCCTCCTTTTTTTGTGCCTTTTTCAGGACAGCCCATGGAGTGTACTTGCATTGTTAGGTATCGCGCTGAATAAGACCAAACTGAACTGATCGGCATTCAATTTCAAGAAGAGTACATGTTTCTGTAGGTATAGTTATGTTGTTATATACATTTGTATACTCGCGTTTTCTTTTCTATATTTATCTATATATCTATCTATCAATACTATAATCAATATCAATCAATACTATAAAAGTTGAAACAATTAAAACCCTTTATCACCAAGATTTGGTCCACCGTACCCCTCACGAGGTCCCACTTGTCAGCCCAAAGGTTTGACAAAAAAGGATGTAGACCCACGAAATTGATAGAAGGAAAATGTTTTCACCAAAATTCTAATACTTTTTACACCAAATATTCATCTACCCACCTCTTGTGCTCGTATATTACTTTACTTTGGCGCACTCTACTTTCCTTTATACATGCACTCAGCCATAATTCGTGTCGTTATTTGTTTTGAAAAGATAATACTTGACATCATTATTTTATAGAAGGAAAAAAAGATGTATATTATTTTTGGAAGAAAAAATAACATTGTTGCTTGATGGAAGGAAATTTAAATACGTGCCACACACGTATATCTTCGCTAGTTATAGAAAGGAGACAGGTCTTTAACTCATGCAACTACAAAATGAGGCATTGAGGCATAGTATATAAAATAGACTCCATAAGTCCATGTGATAAAGTTGCTCCAAATCAGACCTAATTACCGGGAAGGTAATGAAAACAAAAGACACAACAAACAAATTGATCACGACAACATCAAGCGGAATGCCTCGCCATGGGAAATGCAATGCTGCAAAAGTGGATTATTGAACGTATCCAAAACATCGGCTGGCATCTAGAAACTCTGCATCAGTGCTTCTGAAGGATCAGCATTCGAAACCATGGCAAATTGACAGGACCATGATTAGGATCACCACGATGGATGGTGACGGTCAGCCAGATCTTGTTCCGGTACCAGCTCCTGGGCGCGCCTAGCTGCCTGGAACCACGCCCCTGCAAGAAAGAACCAAAAAATTTCCATCATCCCCTGTACTTTCAGACTTGCCGGGCATTAATTGAAAACAAAGGTAATTTCTGACACAGGTATGTCACGGAATGAAAAACAAGCAGAATTGATGAAGAGACATGGAACTAGATGTCTCAGCTCTTTATGTGGATTATCTTTCAGTTTCGGCAAACGGTATACTGATCACTGGAACCAACTCAAGCTAACAGAACACTGCCGGACAAAGACAGAAGTGGGACCAAGATGATCTGCAGTAACTCAACGAGATGCATAAATCCGCAAAGGTCATTTAGGGGATACTATCACCTGCTCAGTATTGTCCATAAGGATGCTTGCAGCTTCAGAAAGCTGGACCTTTTCACCTTGGAAAGCCTACTATTGCAGCTTCAGAAAACTGGACCCTTTCAACTTGGACAGCCTACTATCTCCTTGAGTAGCGTAGATTATATATATAGTAAGGCCAGTGGAATCTGCCGGCTGGCACGGTTTGATCGTATTCTGCATCCACATATAAGAAACCGTACAAACCTGCCGCCCTGGGCGGATCAATCGAACACTGCAGATGACTACATGTTTCTATATGCGGTACAGTTAAGTTAGCACTCAGACATTACAAACGCATGAGTACAAATAGACAGAACCACGGTGTGTATGTGCAAGCAGATTAAATCTTTGCATTTTTTTTGTTTTCCTTTTAATCGTTCTCACCTTCCCTCAAGAGACAAGAGGTCGAATCGCAGTAGTTCCAGACACCTAATTCAACTTGCCCTGGTTCTTCTTTTTTTAAAAAAAAAGAAAGAAAAAAAAATTGCCCTGGTTCGGCTAGAACTTGGCCGCGCACAATGTTTTTTTTTTCCTCCCCTCGGGAGAAGGTGCCTGAGCACTTTTTTTTTTGAAACTCCTGAGCACGTTTTTGATGAGGAAAGGACGACCGCAGAATATCGAGAGGATAAGCACAGCGATTACAGAGGAAAACATAAAAAGGCCAGAAGCAAGCTCAAACAAAGAGAGCGCTACCCATAGGCAGAGATTACAACAAGTTGTCGACATGGATCTTATTTTGTAGACTTAATTAAAAAACACTCATGTAGTTTTCTGCATTAATATTCATCAACCAAGATAACAAGTGTAGTAGTTTCTGCTGATCTCCGTGAATTAATAATTGTCTAATCATGAAATTCAGTTCACCGTATTTTCAAAATGCAAAACTCTGATATGCACACGAGTTCAGTTTACCTGATGGATTTATGTTTTGCTTGCATATTAGTTGGCTGCACAAAGCACCATATCTGAAAATGCAAGATCTTCTCACTGATGGCGACTGTGATCCTTTTTAATAGCATGCATGCTACCAAACTCTTCTTATAAGGGCGGAAGAGCTAAAAAAAGAAACAGGAAAAGCAAAACACACTCCATACAGACATCCAGTGTTGGTCAGACATAGTACTCTGCAATCTGCATTCTTGTAAGCTAGTAGGGCTTACATTTCCCCTAGGTCAGCAAAACCATCCTACTACATCTACTGTTAAGTTGTTTTGCAACTTCACCAACAGTCATCTAAAACCTTTGCTGGGATGCTTGTCTAGATTGAAGAACTCAGGACTTGAGGTTATCACTCAGTTTCCTAATCGACTTGTCGGCGAAAAGAACATCATCGATCCATGAAACAATGTTGAAAGCCAAGCTCTCCAACACCCTCGAGTAGCTCTCCAGGATTGCTTGACCAACATCCTGCAAAAGAATCAGTCCATTTCATCGTAGGATCAGATCCGGAGCATAATTTCAGTGCACGCAAGCGTGTGCACTGCCTGCTGTATGAGCAGATGAATAAACAGAAGATGAAAAATGCCAAAACGATCTTGTGTGCTTGCCAATGTGATTATGGCAGCCTGGTTTCTATGTTTTACCTTGTTGAACTGGATCTTGCTCGTGTCCAGGGTGGTCTGCGACAAGCCGGGGAATCGGTGCTTCAGGCAGAGTAGGAGGCTCTCGGCCCTGCTCGCCAGCGTCACGTTCTTGTCGTCGTCGTCGGCCGCGAGCTCCTTGACCTTGCTCCATGGCAGCTTGCCATGGCTCCCGCTAGCCTTGCGCCGCCACACGTACATGGCAGCCTCCACCCGGTCGGCCATCGCCAGCGCGTCGTGCTCCGACGAGATGTCGAGCGTGTCGAGCAGGAAGTCCGGCGAGAACTTGTCCGCGCCCAGCATGACGCGGTACACCGAGTCCCCCACGCTTGCCCTCCCACTCTGCAAGCCATCATCAGCCAAAGATTTCAGCAACAGAGACAGAGAGAGAGGAAGATTTGTTTACTTTTCCATCCAAAGTCCAAACCTTTGGGAGCACGGCCATGAAGGACTCGGGCACCTCCATATCGCTGAGGACGCCGCTGTTGATGGCGACGGCGGCCTTGTGGATCTGGTTGGCGCAGTCGCGCTTCTTCCGCAGGTCCTTGCAGGCCTTCTCGGTGAGGCCGGCGTCCGGGACGCAGGGCACCGGCAGCCACCACTTGTCCTCGTTCCGGTGAACCGACTTCCTGAACGACGATGACATCGCCGACGACGAGGAGGTGACCGAGCCGAACGACCTCGTCCCGGCGTCAGCGTACCAGAACTCCGCCTTCTGGAAGCTGTCCAGAATGTCCTGCACCATCGCGCATGCTTGAATCATTTCTGAATGAGATCGTGCCAAGCAAGATCAATGGAGTAGCAATTGGGATCTGATCTTACAATGAGCATGGCGTCGAGCTTCTCGAGCGCGGGCAGGTTGATGTAAATGTCCGATCTTGGTCTGGTCGCCATGACCTGCACGAATCGATCGACTTTGATCAGACACGTCGACATGCGATGCGAACAGAGAGACTCCAAGTTTCTTGGAACTGAATTGAATCTCGCAAGAAGGAACAAAGGGACCCGTGGATAAACATGGACAGCAATGCGGCACCTCAACTTTGGTCCCATCGGGCAGCGTCTGCGTGGTGGGGTAGAACTCGACGATGTAGTCGCAGACGGAGAGGAGGCAGTCCATCTCCCTCCTCCACATCGCCTTCTTCCCCGCCGGCAGCGGCTCCAGCTTGTGGCAGCTCCCGAACACCGTCGCTGAGACAAACAATCGAACGGCATGTTAGTACTGACCGATGAAGATGCCAGAACGCGAATTGTTCGGAGCTTAATCTGGCTCCGTTCCCGTGCGTGCGTACCGTAGAGGTTGGTGATGGCGTTTGAGATGGCCACGGCGGTGCAGACGCCCTTGCCGCCGCCGGACATGTCCTCGCCGAGCAGAAGCTTCGAGAACCTCTCCTTCACCAGCTCCATCTCTGCGCATCGCAGGTCGATCGAGTTCGCGTTAGCAAAGCTGCGGCACGGTGATCGAATCCGATCGATCTGTGTCAAGAATCGGCGTGGCCGCAGTGGCCGTACGTACCGTCGTCGGTGGAGCGGCGGTCGAGCACGTCGGCGCGGGGCTTCATGCTGAGCCGGCTGAGCGACGCGGCGGCGGAGGAGGCCGGGGACCGGTCGCTCAGCTTGGCCACGGCCGCGGCCGGCTCGAACGGCCCGCTGTGGTCGACGCTGCTGCACTGCTCCGAGAAGGACGTGGACGCGTCGGAGGCGGTGCGGCTGAGGTTGCCCGCTGTGTCCACCAGGCTCCGCGTCGACGGCGACGAGCAGCACCCGTCGCGCTCCCCCGCGGGCCCCGCCTCCGATCTCTCGTCGGACACCGAGACCGCCGGGCTGCTGTCCCTGTCCATGGCGGTTCTTGGCTTGGCTGACCCCTCGCCTCGCGCCGTCGCCGTCGCCGTCACGCCCCGTCCAGTTCAGTTCAGCGCTGCACAAGACAAAGGAAACACGAGACGGCTTTATAAAGGCCTCGCGCAACTGCCGCAATGGGGGCACGACAAATCCATCGAAACGGGAGACGCCGGCGCACAAAACCAGAGATAATTCGCATGTTTAAATTTGAACCGCCCTGTCGTGTTCCAGCAGATTGTAGTATTTTTCAAAGCATCTGTGCTTGAAAGGTTGAAGACAACGCTGAGGAATTTGGCGAAATGCCCCTGTTGTTTAAACCTGAGCTCTGCTGCTTTTGAGACGATCGCGACTCGTGAGGCGACTTCAGACTAAATCATGGCTATATCATGGCATGCAGATAAAGATGCAGAGCGATTTGGGAAAAAAAAGGATGAGACTGGGAAACAAAAGGAGGCCTAAAGATTCAGATGCCTCTGCTTTTGAACCTTCTTTAGACGCAGAGCCAATTTTCTTTGGGAATTCTGCAATGGCGCGTGTCATTCCTTTCCGACTTTCTCATCATCTCCCAGACGAAAAATTGCGAAAACATGGAAAGAAACAAGCACGCCTTTCGTACCGCGATTGCCCGGCTGCTGCAAAGATGGAAACGAAAGGGGGGGGGGGGCGGGGATGGCAAGCAAAAGACTGGCCCTTTCTTACCTTTCCTGAAGTCGATTTGATTCCTACGCCAGTGGCGACTTCCTCCTTGCCATGCATCGGGGGCTCGCCAGATCTCTTCAGACTTCAGGGCTGGTTCTGTCTCTGCTCGGCTGCTCCTGCGTCAACCTCCTCTGTTCTCTGAGAGCTTTGCCCAGAGAGAGAGAAAAAAAAGAGACGATGATGGGGCGATGAGTGGGAGGTAAAAGGATGTGTTGTTTCGCATCCGGTTTGGTTTTGTTGTGTTATCCTGGGCATGGATGGTGGTCGACTGGTCGTGCCATAGGAGATGTTGGTGATTTTATTTTTATTTTACTTGTAGCCGGCGTGGAATGGAAGTGTATGTCTAGAAAAATTGCGGCAAGATTGCGGTTGCTTCAGGAACATGCGTGGGGGAGCAGAGCATACGGTGTAGGAGTAGTATGTTATTGAGAGTCAACCCTGGATGGACTACTACGCATTGATCTTTGATCCGAACAGTCGATTTGCTTGGGAAAATATTCGTTCCAAAATAAATAAATGTTTGGAAAAATAGTAGTATCCATGTCTAACGGGCCCATGGCCCACCTGTCAGCTGCACATTACTTGGTGCGGTTTTCTGGTGCTCACATTTTTATAGTGTTTTCTCCACATCCCATCACCGGTACAAGAGTTTGGTAAAAATCGAGAGATTTGGTAACCGAAAAGCTAAGAAAAGGAAAATGAGGGTTTGTTAAAGAAACCGGAGATCCCACTGATTGGGGGGCAGGACTGGTGAGCTGACGCGCAATCATGCGTCGCCCGATGAGCTGTGCTAAAGAGAGGATTAGTTACAAAAATGACGGTGTGACGCAAACGCCAGCGCGAATGAACCGTGCGAGGGGGCAGAGAGTCCTGTCCCAGTCCCAGGCTCCCAGCACAGACGGGCGGCTACCCACCGCAGCCTGCGCGGCAGGTCACCGGATGGCCTGGCCTGCAATGCAAGTTGCGACCTGAGGCCGGGTAGGGTAGGGAGGTGCCGGCCGGCCTGCCGGTCGGCGGTCGCTAGATCACGCGGCGCTGGCACGGCGCGCGGGTTTATGAGGCGCGCGCGATCAAGCGGCGCTGGCACGGCGCGCGGGTTTATGAGGCGCGCGCGCGTGCCTTGCGTTGCAAGCACCCTTGCGTGCAGGGTGTCCAAGGCTAGTTGTTTCTTCGCTGGAGCTGTGAATCCGTGGCCCGTGCCGTGCAGCCTCGCCGAACGCATGGACGCGCTGACGCTACTAGACAATGGGCAATAGAATTCCAACCAATTCAGAGGATAATAAAACGAGAGGTGTTTGAACAGAGTTCGGCCGCAATGTACAGTACACACTGGATTTTTTTTTGTTTGAAAAACTGGCTGGTGCTTTTGAGGCGGCGGAGGTCCGGTAGGCAGCGCACGCACGCACGGGCAGGTGTGGGCACGGTTTTAAAATCCGACCGGACCGGCCTAACCGCCGCCCTCCGGTACCGGTTTACCGGACCGGTTAGGCCGGTAACCGGTGGAAACCGGTTGAATTCAAATCCAAATTCAAATAAATTCAAAAACTCCCATGCAACCGGTTCTGACCGGTTTACCGGCCGGTTTGACCGGTTTACCGGCCAGTTTTACCGGTTTGAAATTCAAAAGCTCCCGTGCAATCGGTTTACCGGCCGGTTTGACCGGTTTGATCGGTGGGCCTTCATGGGCCGGCCCATTTTTTTCTTTTTTTTTGATTTAACTTTAAATTCTCACAAACTATACTAAATGAATGAATTTTTGAGAAAATTTAACACCATTAGATTCATCACATCTTGAAGTATTTTTAGGAATTTTTTGAGAATTTTTCATTTTTTTGAATTCAAATTTAAAATTTGAATTTTGCCCGGTTGGGTACCGGCCGAAACCGGAACCGGACCGGACCGGTTCCCACCGGTTAGGTTAACCTTGGGTGTGGGAGGAAGCACCCGGATCCCCCGCACGTACGCGTCGGGATCCCGGCGGCGTGGCCGCGCGCCCGCTCCCGTCGCCCCCTGCCGAAAACGCCCAGGCGCGGCGCGGCATCTCCCGCACCGTCAGGGGCCTGCCGACCAGGGCGGCGTCGCGCCAACGGCTAGGGACAAGCCGTGAGCCCCGGCGCCCGGACACGAGCTCCACAAAGCCGCCACCGGCGGCCGCTCCAGAGGGGAGCAGAGCACGCCCGGATAGAAGAATCGTGAGAGAGAAAAAAAAAAGAATCCGAAGAGGCTGCTGCTCAGCTCAGGCCCTGTTTGGTTTTCACTAGTACTAGTAGCACAAAAATTTTGACCAATAATTAGGGGTACTAAATAAATTCAATTTATAAAACTAACTCCACAATCTTACTCTATTTCGCGAGACGAACCTAATGAGGTCTTTGACCGTACGATTCGAAGATGGTTACTGTAGCACTACTGTAACCAATCACCAATTGATTACTATCATTAGATTCGTCGTGAAAAGTTACACCCATCCGTGAAAAGGTTTTGCAAATAAACTTCGTTTAGTACTCCATGCATTGAAGATTCTTTTTTCGGGAATCGTGTGCTAGTAGTACTAGGGAGAAACAAACAGGGCCTCAGCTGCGTGCGAGGAGGGGGGTGTTTGGAATTTGGAGACGCCGAGACCGTTGACCGGACACGGCATTAACTAGCCGCGGGCCGGTGGCGGCGTGTGGAGTCGTGGGCGCTGCGTGGCCGTCACGATGCCTACCGCGCGCGCTGGCGGGTTTTCTTTTCTTTTGTTTACGAGAGGGGAGGCTCGGTTTTGTGCAGGGCACGTATCCGCCGCCATTAATGCGCGTCGAAGGGGGATGTCTTGGCGAGGAATCGGAGTATCGGACGAGTTGGGTCACATGTGTGTGATCCTCTCTCTCTTCTCATTCTTCAAGAGAAACGCGCGCGGTGCTTCACATGGATTACGAATACTTTAGAGCGTGCTAGAAACTCTCGTCTGGTATAATTTCGTCAAAGGAAACAAAATGTATGATATCATATACATATACCTTTATAGTTTGAAACCCTGTTTCCTGAAGGCGAAGGCGGTCATGCTAGAATCACATGCAACTTCTCGAGGATGTTTGGACCCTCGGCGTTGCGTTGGATTGTTGGCGTTGGATATACAATGTGTTGGGCGAGTGTTTGCTTCATTTGTCAACTGCTCTCAGAATATATCATGAGCTACTTAGAAAAAACTACTCCCTCCGTTCAAAATTACAAGACATCCCAAAAATCTTGAAGAGTCAAAACAATATCAAATTTGATTAAAATTATAGAGAGAAATATAAAGATTTATGATATCAAATTGATGTACTATGAAAATATAACTAATAAAGAATCTAATGGTACTTAGTTTATATATAAATGTTATTATTCTATTATATAAATTTGGTCAAACATAAAAAGTTTTGACTCTCCAAGATTATTGGAATGTCTTATAATTTGAAACGGAGGGAGTATATCATGTTACGCCATTGTGAAAATGAAATAAAAATATTATTGATGCAACTTTACACACACTAAGCGCGCGCACCAGTGGATATCTTGTTAAGAAATAATAGAACCAGAAAATACGTGATATGATTCTTAGGGGAACATGCGTGGTGCTTCACAGGAGTTACAATATCTTCCACGAGAGCGTGTTAGAACTCATCATTGGATTGTGGAGGTTATGTAGCTCCATTTCGTCTGCAACAGATTATAGAAGCTCGCTCCTTTTTTTCCCCCTCTATGGATTTTAAAAGAGTTGCCATTTTTTTCTTGAAAGTTAAAACAGTTGACATTGTGCATGTCCATTGTCGTTTCTTCAGCAGTCCGCTCTTTTCCAGGTGTTCATGCTTCCAATGGACCTCTCTTTCACTCTTATCTGGATAGCTGCAATGGAGTGTTCCCCACCCCCACCCCCACCCCCACCCAATTTTAATTTGAGAGAGTTAAGACATACTACTTCCTCTGTCCCAAGATACACATTAATCTTGTATCTATCTATCTATATATACTATAAAGGATGAAAGAATTGGATATAATTCTCACCAAATTTATCCTACCCATTCCTCTCACAAAACAACTTTTGAAGGCTCACATGTAAGACAATTAGTTTGACAGCGCCGGGGCAGACCAAAAAAAACGAAGAGCTGGAGAATGATTCCGCCAAAAGTAAAATTGTTTTGTCACCGCACTCTCCTTTACCCGCTCCGCGTACCCACCCTCGCGATTGCATTACCGGCTCCGATCCCTCCCGCAAATCACGCCGCACGCTCATCTCTTCCTCCCTCTCCCCCGTTTCTTTCCTTCTTCGAATACTTTCTCAGCGATTTATCTCCTCGCACTCTCCATCTCCCGTCGGCCTCCTTCCCTATTCGCTCGATCCACCACAAGAAGCCGCATGGACGTGATGGCGAGGGCGAGCCTGGCGAGGAGGCGGGTGACGGCCGCAGGGGGCGGCTTGGGCGTCGCCGGAGGAAAGCGGCGTTGTGGTGGTCGGCCGCGGGCCCGGCGGGTGCGTGGCGGCCACCCCCTTCTCCTTCTCCCCCTCGATGTGTGCCCCCCTGATCCGCAGCCCCTACATGCCGCCACCTCCTCCTTCCCTCCACGATGTGCGCCCGGCCTAGGTGGGCGAGGAGTTGGAGGGCATGTAGGTGATATGTGCGACGACCTCGCGGAGCCAGGGCCGGCGGATCTAGCTGTTGCGGAGGAAGGGGTGGAACCGCCACGACTGCTAGAGGTCGGGACAGCCGATCCCCGCCCTTGCCGGCCCTGCCGCCGCATCAGGGATGCTCAAGGTCGGCCCCCGCAGTCGCGCCTGTCCCTGACTTGCCCGACGGTTCCCTGGCGACACTCTTCCCAGGCACAAAACTGCCCAACCATCACTACTCCGGCCTCCCTGGCATGCCTCCGCCCTCCTCGTCGGCGTCGTGGGGGAGGGGGGGTACGGTCCAGCGAGGATGCGGGCGCCGCCCCCACTACACGGCCGCCTTTCACTCTGGCATCCCAGGTCTGCTCCGTTCAAATCCACGGATTTTCCCAATTTGCATCTCATTCATCCCATGCACACCAGGTGCTTGTATTATTGTCGAAACCGTCTCTCTTGATTTTGACCAATCTTGCCTTCAAGCATTTGCTAGCATTATCTTGTGTGCCAAGTCATTGACATGATTGGTGTTCCCTACTCTACAAAATAACTCAAGAAATATTCTTTAACATTTTCTGCTGGAAAGGAGCGGGCAGTTAATGATTGTTATTTGCCAGGCGAGCCGTCTCAAGCTGTTGTTGTGTGCTGTGCTGCCATTGAGTCGCCATATCCAGCAGTGAAGGGGAGGTCTGCCTCAAGCTTCCAGTGTTTGTGCCTTGGCGGGTGGCGCTTCCTAATGCCACCCCGAATTTAAACATTGGGATGGACTTTTGGAGCGCTTCTCTTGCCATTCCTGCAGTGCAGGAGGAAGCAAGTCGTGGGTTGGCAGTTTGGCACTGGCCCGGCGTGATAGTGTTACTCAGCTGGTATGATTGGACACGTCATGAAACTGATTATATCGTGTGCACAATTGCTATAGATTGTTTCTTGATTCGGTGGTTTTGTTAGCTTATGCAAAGTTACAGCTCATAATTGAGTCTTATTCAGATCTATTTATTTGATTAAATATTCATATTTCTTCAGATTGAACGAGAATTGAAGAGGGAGAGGCAAAAACAGTCTAACAGGGAGTCTGTGAGGAGATCAAGGTTACCCAAGCAAGCAGGTAGTATAGATTTTTCAGCTCACTATTGTTAACGCGATCAGTGTCACATGGACTCTTTATGTAGCAGCACCGTCCAAATTAAACCGGCTTAAATGCACTAACCATCATCTTAATACTTAATCAAGTTACTGTGCACTTAAAACGGTGTAACCTGACAGGCTGTCGGGTAAAATCCCGATTAAACTACTGTACTCCAGGATCACAATTGCACTTAGACCCGTACGAAGACGAGCACAGGTGTTACCAGCAACAGAAATCTTCAAATTAATTTACAACACAGGTTTTACATAAAAGGTTTAAATACAAACAACAGAGTTCAAACGCACAGCGGAAGTTTAAAAACTGAATTCGAAATACAATACGATAGCTACGACGACGATAAAAGGTGAGCTTCACATCCTGCCCACCGATGTGACGCTAACCTGCCCAATCTTCACGGGGAAGACGGGGCCCACTCGACGGTCCAACCTGGAGGAAGCGGCTGTCCAATCCAGGACGCACAGATCTCCTCGAAGTCCGCCGGGACACAACCTGCTCAGAAGGGTTACAACAACAACCCTGAGTATACTAATACTCAGCAAGGCTTACCCGACTCTGGGTATACTTAGCCCATTACCTAGACATGCAAGGCTTTTTGGTTCTGGAGCTCTTTTGCTGAAAGGCTGCTAGAAGTGAATCCTTACTTTCAATATTTTAGCTCCGTTTAGTATCTCAAGTATTAACTAAGTTTGCCTAATCATCTAGAGCACACATGGTAGATTAGATTAAATCTTCAGAACAACAGGTAAAGCATTCCATCGCTACCTTTCAATACTTATTCCACTTCTTACTACGATGTGACGCAGTGACCAAGGTTCTCTTAACCGAGAGAGACGGCGAATCGATCCGATTTAACCTTGCAAGGTGGACCTAACTCACACGACACATGTAAGCCCCGCCGGGCCATGCGCGTCAACTGTTCCCACATTACCACGGCATCTGAACTACGCCTGCTAAAACCCAGGTGATGGGCCCCTCGCAGTGAACTCCCGGAGAACCCGGAGGCGGCATCCTATCCAACACCCGCCAACTCCCACGCCCAGCGTAG
This sequence comes from Panicum virgatum, assembly GCF_016808335.1. Taxonomy (NCBI): domain Eukaryota; kingdom Viridiplantae; phylum Streptophyta; class Magnoliopsida; order Poales; family Poaceae; genus Panicum; species Panicum virgatum. The sequence goes on along the minus strand of NC_053144.1, from coordinate 47,171,179 downwards.
CATGGCGGAATTCAAATCACCGCTGTAATGTGGTACACAGCTTACCGGTTTCGACTACCTCCTACTTCCGGTATGTGGTTAGTACTGTTCAAACTCGGTCATCAGGGCCAACAACGGTACGGTCCTCAATCGACACAGGCGGGAGTCCATTTTCTCACATAAACCAACTCATTCCCGCCCGGTCTCCAATTACTTTTCCTCAACAACGTATTCCCAAGCCAAGCTAAGGGATCAAGATCCTAAACTCGCGAGTGACAGCAATCACTCGACTTCTACCGAAATCCTATTTAGCAAAGCATTTCTATCGACACCTGCATACTAGTATAGGCCCACGGTACCTAGGGAAACATGCATACTATGGTTCCATTCAACTCCTAGAACATAAATGCACAATACTTAAATAAACATTGAATAATTTTAAATTACGGTTATGCTCCGGGGCTTGCCTTGCAGGTCAGCGGGGTTAACTAGGTCTGCTGGAGCGTGCTCAACGGCGACCTGCTGCTGCTCCTCTGCTCGTGGCTCCTGGACCGGCTCAACGATCAGCTCGTGGACAGCTTCGTTCGTGGCGTCTACACGAATAAAATATGTCATGCAACAATTAGAACACAGCGCAACGCATGAGTGCTGCTGAAGCGATTCCAAAAGTTAAAACATTTTAGCCTGAAGTGTTTCCTTCCAAAAACAACTAACAACACCTAAATAACGAAAAGAGCACGGCTAGGGCAAACTATAAGCAAAACCCTAACTTGCAAACATGATCTAGCAACACAATTAATCAGTGCAAAGTGAAGACAGTAAAGCATGCCAAAGAATTTTTCCAATAAATAATGTTATAGAAACACATTTCTTTTAACCCTAGAAAAGGAAAGCAAACACTAACAGATGCACAACCAAGCACATAGGCTATGCATCTGAAAATTTTACCGTGGATTACACATGCAAGGATAAAGCTACTGCAAATTTTTCATAAATTTTAGAGTTATAGAACAAGTGATACAAAATAAACTAGGTTAAACACAAACTGAATTTTCATCACAGCAAAAGTGATAATTCACAAGAACCAGTATTTTTCCTCTGAAGATCATGATTTTAGAAACCTAACAAAATTGGGTTTGCAATTTTTGGATTTTTCTACAAATTTCTATGCAATTATAAAGTTTCAGCCGAGTTTAAAGGAATAAACTCAAAAACATAAAGATAAAAGGGGCTGACAGCCGGGCCCACTGGTCAGTGAGCCCGACCCGCCCCCCTCCTCTGCTCCCCGCGCGCCAGGCCGTGGCCGGCGAGGCGGCCAGCCACCGCGGCGGCGGCGGCGGCCTGGCCTGCCCGCGGCTTGCCAGCGGTGCGGCCTGGCCCGCCCGCGGCCCAGGCGGCCCGGCGGGGCCGGCGCCCGCAGCGGCGCGGCAGGGCGCGCGCTCAGCGCGGCTCGCGGCGGCGCGGAGGCAGGGCACGGCGGCGCGCGGCCGTTCCGGCCCGGCCGGCGGCGGAGGCGGCGCTAGGCGGCGGGGGTTGCGGCCTGCGGCGGCTTGCGGCTGTGGGGCGCGCGACGGGGGCTGGCGGGGCGCGCGCAGAGCTGCCCGCGGCACGCGCGCGGTGGCGGCGGCGCTGCCATGGTGGCGCGGCGGCGCAGCAGCGGCGGTGGTGTCGGATTTCGGCGGGGAAAAGGACGGGGAGCGAGAGCAAATCGTAGAGGAGCTCACCGCGGATCGATTTTGCGCGGAGGAGACCTCGGAGAGGATCGTCGACGAAGAGGGCGGAGCTCAGCAAAGAACGGCAATGGCGGCCGTGGTCTGCGGGCTCGATTCGGCTCGGATTGGGCGCGACCGAGGTCGGGAAAGGGTGGAGTGGTTTCGGGGTGAGGTCGCGCGGCTCTGGGCGCGAAGGAACGAGGTGTGATGGTGAGGAGCGACCGAGATCGACGCCGGCGACACACTGCACGGCTCAGCTCCGCTCGTCGTGAGCTCGGGGAAGGAGAAGAAGGGAAGGGAAGGGATGAGAAGCCTCCAGTTCTCGCGCGAGGATAAGGGCGGCGCTCAGACGCCGAGGTCAAGGCGCGATCGCCGACGCGTGGACGCGCTCGCCGGCGTCCAGGCGCCGGTATGGGCGTCGGGGCGGCACAGTGCCGAGCACAGGAGATGCACTGTTTCTTCGTTAAATGATTTTTGCTCGAGTTCGACTAGTTGAAACTCCAAATTTCATATGGGAACATGAAATTTGGCCAAAATAAAAGTTGTAGAGAAAAAGAAGATCTACAACTTTCATTTTGGGCGAAAGTTGATTTGAGGCTCGGATCAAGGACAAAAACGAGATCGAACACAGCTAAGTAGCTGTTTACTACGCGAACGCGATTAGCGTTAACGACGAATTCGAGTCCACGATTAGCGAGTTAACTCATGATTAGCGAGACGATTAACACAGGGGTGTTACAGCCTTCCCCCCTTAAAAGAATCTCGTCCCGAGATTCAAGCATGAGAGAATTCAAACAGGCGGAAAGGTTCAAAGATGTAGTACCTGGATGAGCGTTTAAGAACTCCGGATACTTGGATTTCAGAAATTCCTCCTTCTCCCAAGTCGCTTCATCTTCGGAGTGATTACTCCATTGAACTTTGTAGAATCGGTTGGTGGTGCGACGAGTAACTCGATCCTTTTGATCAATAATCTTGATAGGATGCTCAGGATAAGTGAGATCAGATTCTAATTGAATCGAGTCGCTTTCTACAGCTTCCGTCGGAACTCTAAGGCACAGTCTGAGTTGTGACACATGGAAGATGTTATGAACCGCAGAAAGATTCGCTGGAAGATCCAACCGATAAGCCACAGGACCGCATCGTTCCACAATTGGATATGGACCGATGTAGCGGGGAGCTAACTTCCCTTTTATTCCGAACCTTTGCACGCCTTTCCAGGGTGATACTTTCAGATAGACGTGGTCACCGACCTTAAAGACGAGTGGATCTCTTCTTTTATCCGCATAGCTCTTCTGTCGAGACTGTGCAATCTTTAAGTTGGCTTGGATAAGGCGGACTTGTTCTTCGGCCTCTTGAACCATGTCGGGCCCAAAGATTGTTCTTTCCCCAGTTTCAGACCAATTCAGAGGTGTACGGCATCGACGACCGTATAAGGCTTCAAATGGAGCCATTTTGATGCTTTCTTGATAACTATTGTTATAAGAAAATTCAGCTAATGGCAAACATTGATCCCATTTCTGTGGATAGGTCAAGACACATGCACGAAGCATATCTTCCAGAATCTGATTAATTCTCTTTGTTTGGCCATCTGTTTGAGGGTGGTAAGCAGAGCTGCGAATCACCCGAGTTCCTAAGCAAGTATGCAATTGTTCCCAAAAGCGAGCAGTGAATTGGCTACCACGATCAGAGATGATAGTCTTGGGTATACCATGCAGGCATAAGATACGCTCAACATATAACTCCGCATATCTTTTTGTGGAATAACGAGTACTAACTGGAAGAAAATGTGCTGACTTGGTTAACCTGTCGACCACAACCCAAATAGAATCGTAACCCTTTTGAGTTCGAGGCAGGCCAACTATGAAATCCATACTTATATCTTCCCATTTCCATTCTGGAATATTCAAGGGTTGGAGAGTCCCAGCGGGTCTGAGATGACTGGCTTTAACCCTCCGACAGATATCACACTCTGACACATACTTGGCTATTTCCCTTTTCATCCGAGTCCACCAAAATCGTTGCTTCAGGTCTTGGTACATCTTATTGCTACCCGGATGAATTGATAATCGTGACGTGTGAGCTTCATCAAGGATTTGTTTTCTGAGTTCAAAATTCTTAGGCACCACTAATCGGTTCTTGAACCATAGTATATTCTCAGTATCCTGGTGGAAGCAATTCACTTTAGGGTCTCCTTCTGACAGTCTTCTCTGAATTTCCTTCACCCCTTTATCTTGCTTTTGTGCCGCTATGATGAGATCACGAAGAGTAGGAGTAAGCTCTAAATGAGCCAATGTGCCATGTGGTACAATACTTAAATTCAGCTTTTCCATTTCAAAGCAAAGAGATTCGCTTAATGGTATAGCTGAGATGCAATGACAGTGAGCTTTGCGACTCAGCGCATCGGCAACTACATTTGCCTTGCCAGGGTGATAATGCACTTCGAGCTCATAATCTTTAATCAATTCAAGCCATCTCCTTTGATGCATGTTCAAATCAGCTTGAGTGAAAAGATATTTGAGACTCTTGTGATCCGTATAGATGTTGCACAATGAACCTAAAAGATAGTGTCGCCAAATCTTCAGTGAATGGACCACAGCTGCTAATTCAAGATCATGAGTGGGATAGTTTTCTTCATGCCTCTTGAGTGATCGAGAAGCATAAGCAATCACTCGGTTCTCCTGCATCAAGACACAGCCGAGTCCTGTGCCTGAGGCATCACAGTACACATCGAATGGTTTTGTAGTATCTGGTTGGGCCAAGATTGGAGCAGAAGTGAGAAGTGTTTTCAATTTCTGGAAAGCTTCCTCACATTGATTACTCCAATAGAACTTGACACCCTTTTTCAGAAGTTCAGTCATCGGCTTCGCAATTCTGGAGAACTCTGGGATGAATCGTCGATAATACCCAGCTAAACCCAAGAAACTGCGGATTTCAGGAACTGAAGTTGGGGCTTCCCAATCGAGTACATCCTGTACTTTACTGGGATCCACAGAGATGCCCTCAGCAGATATGACGTGACCGAGGAATGGTACTTCCTTCAGCCAGAAGTCACACTTGCTGAATTTGGCATAAAGTTGGTGCTCTCTCAGACGCTGAAGTACTATATGAAGATGCTGGGCATGTTCTTCCTCATTCTTGGAGTAGATCAAGATATCATCAATGAAGACCACGACGAATTTGTCTAACTCCGGCATGAATACCGAATTCATGAGGTACATGAAATACGCTGGAGCATTGGTTAATCCAAAGGACATCACCAAATACTCGTATAACCCATAACGAGTAGAGAAGGCTGTTTTTGGTATATCCACCGGTCTGATTTTTATCTGATGATAGCCAGATCGTAGATCTATTTTTGAGAATACCTTAGCTCCAGCTAATTGATCAAAAAGAATATCAATACGAGGAAGTGGATATTTGTTTTTGATGGTGACTGCATTCAGCGGTCGATAATCCACACATAGTCTCAGTCCGTGATCTTTCTTCTTTACGAACAGAGCCGGACAACCCCAAGGTGAGGTGCTCGGTCGAATATAGCCTTTATCCAGCAACTCTTGTAACTGGATTTTCAATTCAGCTAACTCACTTGGAGTCATTCTATATGGCCTTCGAGATATGGGCGCTGTGCCAGGCTGTAACTCAATGACAAACTCAATATCCCGATCGGGAGGCATACCTGGCAAGTCCTCCGGAAACACATCGGGGTATTCACAAACCACCGGAATTACTTCCAGGATTTTCCCTTCAAGATGGTATATGACAGTGGCTGGAATTGCATGCTGGGAAAGATGAATTTCCATAGAACCATACATGGAAGAGTTGAACTGAAGGATACGAGAAGAGGTATTGATGATAACGCCATGCTTCTTCATCCAATTCATTCCAAGTATGATATCTATCCCTTGACTTGGAAGGACAATGGGAGTGAGTGGAAAATTTTTCCCACCCAAGGTAAGGGGAACATTTCGAACTACTTGGCCAGCATTTAACCGGGTGCCAGGTGTCTGAATAATATAGGGTTTCTCTAGGCATGTTACTTGTAAGTGAAGTCGTGCCACACATGCTTCACTGATAAAATTATGAGATGCTCCCGAATCAAATAGCACAGTAACAGGGCAGTGATTAACGGAGAACGTACCCGCCATCACTTGAGTGCCCTCCGGGACTTCCTCCAAAGTAGTGTAGTTCACACGACCAGTCTTGGCAGGTACAATCTTCTTTTTCTGATCTTTCTGGCTGGAACCTTGACTCAGCGCAGGAGTCTTGTAGATATTCTGCCGAGGTGGCAGACGGCAGTCACGTGCAAAGTGCCCCAGGTTACCACAGTTGTAACAGGGGTAGTTGTTGGGGCGTGGAGCTGGTAGCATTAGCGGCCTCTGCTGCTGTGTCGGGAAACGAGGTACCCACGGTTGCTGTTGCTGGGGTGGCCTAGCGACCCAACGGCCCTGCTGTGGAGGACGGTTTGAAGCCTGCTGATTCCCTGTCTGAACCAGCTTGTACCTCTGGGGTGCATTGCTGGAGGATCCAGCAGGTGCTTTTCTCTTCTTATCAGCTTTGTGTGCCAGTGTGGCATCTTCCTGAGTGATAGCTTTATTAACCAGATCGGTAAAGTTGTTGCACGTGGTGAGAGCTAGTTTGTCCTGAAGTTTTGTGCTGAGTCCCCTTCTGAAGCAATCCTGCTTCTTCTCATCAGTATCCACATGAAAACCGCCGTACTGAGATAGCTGATTGAAGGTTTGAGCATATTGCAGCACGGTGTTAGTCCCTTGTTTCAGGGCTAGGAACTCTGCCATCTTTCGCCTCATTAAGCTCGTAGGGATATGGTGAGCTTTAAACGCTGCCACAAACTCATCCCAAGTGAGACGTGTACCAGCGGGAAGTAAAGCTTTATGATTGACCCACCATATTTTCGCAGGTCCTCGCAGCTGTTGCGCTGCAAAGGCGGCTTTGTCTATCTCTGTGCAATTGAGGATGCTGAACTTATCCTCAATGGTGCGAATCCAGGCATCAGCCTCAAGGGGGTCATCGGCCTTGTGGAACAGAGGTGGCTGGGTGGCCAGAAAACCGACATAGTCAGTTTCTGCTGGTGCTAGCGGGGGAGCATGTCGACCTCTGCCGGCATTGACTTGGGCTTGCACCAGTTGCCTTATTAACTCCGTCTGCTCGTTGCGGTCAGCGATAAGAGCTGCAACAACTTGAGCCAAAGAGGGAGGTTGTTGGGGCAGTGCCTCGTGATTGTCATTGTCATGGTTATCACCCATCTGCAAAAATAATCATTCCCCTGGTTAGCCATTTCGCTAGCAAGACTAATCCATGCAAGTAAAGAATGTGCATATATAATATGAACACACGGCATGAATCATTTCTCTCGCGAGATGGTTCACCAAGGGAATTAAAATTTACTTGCTTTGGTTGAAAATGCATCAACACAACAAGTTTCGTCCAGAGTAGTTCTAACGTATGCAAAACTAAACCTCGCTCAACTATGCTTCAGATTCGAAGACGATCAAAACACAACTCAATTCTGAAATTTCACACACTGACAGAAAAGATCATTATGGAAGTAAAATTTTACATTAAGCAGCCACGCTGCTTCAGCTGGAACAAGGTTCAGAACAATCCAGGCCGTGCTACGGCAACAAACTAACATGGGAGAAGGGTTCACAAACGACCCTACAACACACCACTACGGGGTCGTACACGACCCGGCTACACACCACACTAGCGAGGGGTTATCCTACATGACTCGAACTACCGAGCCACAAAAGAATTCTCAACCCAAGGTTAGCCTAAAGCTCTATGTTGGTCATCCTACCCAACTATCCTACAGTAAGGCTATACTGCAAGGGGAGAATCAACACTATCCCGCTGCGTCCTCACGGAGTCCCTGGTCCCGACTCGACTCCAGACACTCCCTCGATCTCCTCAGGGTCCTCTTCCTCTTCTTCTTCTTCTGGCTCCTCCTCTGCTGCATCAGCCTCCATCTCTGCTGCTGCCTGCACCTGAGCCTGGGCGTCCTCAATCCACTCCTGGGCCTGCTGAAGCTGCCCCTCAAGGTGCTGCACCATCTGAGTCCTGTTCTCTAACTCCTCCTGCAACTCCTGAATCCTGATCTTCCTTGCTCTAGACTTGGCCTTCAGGGTCTTGATCTTATCCTGAGTACCGATCATGTGCTGCTCATGGAGGTGAGCCTCTCGAGCCTTGCTCCTGCATATCGCATTTTCCTCACGAAGCTGCTCATACATGTTGCTCAAGGCTGAGGAGTAGCTGAACGAGAGTGCTGTCCTGACGCTGTAGTCGGGCATCATGATGTTCAGGTTGCGGTTAACCCGATCTGCATAGGCCTGAGTGGTCTCATCCCTCAGAGGAAACACACTGTAAGGAGTATCTATCACCTCTGCATTATGCTTCTCTGAGAACTCCTCAATAGCCCTCCTAGCTGCAATCTCCCAGGAGTCTGCCAGCTTCCTACCATAGACAGTGAGCTGCCACGAGTCCCCGTCCAAGCGAGCGGGGCACGCAGGAATCTTCACGATCATCTGACAGCGCTCAGTGCCCAGCAAGCTAGACTCGTGTCCGGAGTACTGTGGGGGCTCAGTGTAGTCAAACGCCCTGAGCATCTGCCACAGCAGACGAGGAAAGTGGCCGGTGTGGAGGGCACTGGAATGCGCCCAACCCTCGGCGTCCACGATCACGTGCGTGAAGCTAGCCATCTGTAAGAACACATAGCGCTGACGTAAGTGACAGTTTTCAAAAGAAACAGGTTTAAACTGGCAACACAACACAAATAAATTTTTAAGAACACATAGTAAAAACATGGTGATCCAAATAAATTTTTGTGAAGCGCAACCGAAGGTAACAAAAATAAACAACAACTCAGGAATGCAAGATGCATGCCACGTTCTAGCGTTTCTCACCCAAACAAGTACCAAAATATGGTATACGAGAACAATCGGTGGCACAATTACGTACTCTCCCTATATATAGACTAGTCGTTCCTACGATCAAGGATTTTATAACGCTCTTACGTGGTTAGTTTCCTGCAGAAGAACACAGAGACAAATATAATATCCATTTCTGGACCCTTCGTGCCAGCACACACGAACGGCCCCCATGTGTCCTACGCCACACGGGTAACGCATATGCAGTTTCCCACATATTCACACATACATTACCATCCATTATAGAGATGGCACCCAGACGTTCGACGCTGAATGGGCAGCGCTGCATACGTCACAACAACGTATTCACTTCCCGTACACTCGCCTTACGGGACATCCAAGGGTAGACGTGTCCCAAGGGTCACGGTCATGGCCAACCGCATGACAGGTTTACATCTCGTAACATTGCCTTACGAAATGGTCGTGATCACAATCACACGACATGAAATCCGCACTCCATATCAGGCGGCAGATAGCGACAGGCTTATTTGAATTGAGCCTTATCACCTCCTCGTATGCTCAACATACGGGACCCGCGCACGTATGAAACACGTGGGCTATTCTAAGGACTACCAGAATGCTTACCTTGCTTACCTCAACGTAGGTGCGTCGTTACCGAAGTAAGGTTTAACAAAAAGGAAAAGCTGGAAGTGCTGGAATAAAATAGATACTTAGTTGCCACCTAACTTATATAAAACATAATTAGGGCATACGAACTATCTATTCTATTCCTTAGCGCATCTAGCGTCAACTTTTCGAAAACCCGAAATCGTTGCAAGGTAGTCACCCCAGTGCAATTTAGAGCTCTGATACCAGCTGTAGCAGCACCGTCCAAATTAAACCGGCTTAAATGCACTAACCATCATCTTAATACTTAATCAAGTTACTGTGCACTTAAAACGGTGTAACCTGACAGGCTGTCGGGTAAAATCCCGATTAAACTACTGTACTCCAGGATCACAATTGCACTTAGACCCGTACGAAGACGAGCACAGGTGTTACCAGCAACAGAAATCTTCAAATTAATTTACAACACAGGTTTTACATAAAAGGTTTAAATACAAACAACAGAGTTCAAACGCACAGCGGAAGTTTAAAAACTGAATTCGAAATACAATACGATAGCTACGACGACGATAAAAGGTGAGCTTCACATCCTGCCCACCGATGTGACGCTAACCTGCCCAATCTTCACGGGGAAGACGGGGCCCACTCGACGGTCCAACCTGGAGGAAGCGGCTGTCCAATCCAGGACGCACAGATCTCCTCGAAGTCCGCCGGGACACAACCTGCTCAGAAGGGTTACAACAACAACCCTGAGTATACTAATACTCAGCAAGGCTTACCCGACTCTGGGTATACTTAGCCCATTACCTAGACATGCAAGGCTTTTTGGTTCTGGAGCTCTTTTGCTGAAAGGCTGCTAGAAGTGAATCCTTACTTTCAATATTTTAGCTCCGTTTAGTATCTCAAGTATTAACTAAGTTTGCCTAATCATCTAGAGCACACATGGTAGATTAGATTAAATCTTCAGAACAACAGGTAAAGCATTCCATCGCTACCTTTCAATACTTATTCCACTTCTTACTACGATGTGACGCAGTGACCAAGGTTCTCTTAACCGAGAGAGACGGCGAATCGATCCGATTTAACCTTGCAAGGTGGACCTAACTCACACGACACATGTAAGCCCCGCCGGGCCATGCGCGTCAACTGTTCCCACATTACCACGGCATCTGAACTACGCCTGCTAAAACCCAGGTGATGGGCCCCTCGCAGTGAACTCCCGGAGAACCCGGAGGCGGCATCCTATCCAACACCCGCCAACTCCCACGCCCAGCGTAGCATGGCGGAATTCAAATCACCGCTGTAATGTGGTACACAGCTTACCGGTTTCGACTACCTCCTACTTCCGGTATGTGGTTAGTACTGTTCAAACTCGGTCATCAGGGCCAACAACGGTACGGTCCTCAATCGACACAGGCGGGAGTCCATTTTCTCACATAAACCAACTCATTCCCGCCCGGTCTCCAATTACTTTTCCTCAACAACGTATTCCCAAGCCAAGCTAAGGGATCAAGATCCTAAACTCGCGAGTGACAGCAATCACTCGACTTCTACCGAAATCCTATTTAGCAAAGCATTTCTATCGACACCTGCATACTAGTATAGGCCCACGGTACCTAGGGAAACATGCATACTATGGTTCCATTCAACTCCTAGAACATAAATGCACAATACTTAAATAAACATTGAATAATTTTAAATTACGGTTATGCTCCGGGGCTTGCCTTGCAGGTCAGCGGGGTTAACTAGGTCTGCTGGAGCGTGCTCAACGGCGACCTGCTGCTGCTCCTCTGCTCGTGGCTCCTGGACCGGCTCAACGATCAGCTCGTGGACAGCTTCGTTCGTGGCGTCTACACGAATAAAATATGTCATGCAACAATTAGAACACAGCGCAACGCATGAGTGCTGCTGAAGCGATTCCAAAAGTTAAAACATTTTAGCCTGAAGTGTTTCCTTCCAAAAACAACTAACAACACCTAAATAACGAAAAGAGCACGGCTAGGGCAAACTATAAGCAAAACCCTAACTTGCAAACATGATCTAGCAACACAATTAATCAGTGCAAAGTGAAGACAGTAAAGCATGCCAAAGAATTTTTCCAATAAATAATGTTATAGAAACACATTTCTTTTAACCCTAGAAAAGGAAAGCAAACACTAACAGATGCACAACCAAGCACATAGGCTATGCATCTGAAAATTTTACCGTGGATTACACATGCAAGGATAAAGCTACTGCAAATTTTTCATAAATTTTAGAGTTATAGAACAAGTGATACAAAATAAACTAGGTTAAACACAAACTGAATTTTCATCACAGCAAAAGTGATAATTCACAAGAACCAGTATTTTTCCTCTGAAGATCATGATTTTAGAAACCTAACAAAATTGGGTTTGCAATTTTTGGATTTTTCTACAAATTTCTATGCAATTATAAAGTTTCAGCCGAGTTTAAAGGAATAAACTCAAAAACATAAAGATAAAAGGGGCTGACAGCCGGGCCCACTGGTCAGTGAGCCCGACCCGCCCCCCTCCTCTGCTGCCCGCGCGCCAGGCCGTGGCCGGCGAGGCGGCCAGCCACCGCGGCGGCGGCGGCGGCCTGGCCTGCCCGCGGCTTGCCAGCGGTGCGGCCTGGCCCGCCCGCGGCCCAGGCGGCCCGGCGGGGCCGGCGCCCGCAGCGGCGCGGCAGGGCGCACGCTCAGCGCGGCTCGCGGCGGCGCGGAGGCAGGGCACGGCGGCGCGCGGCCGTTCCGGCCCGGCCGGCGGCGGAGGCGGCGCTAGGCGGCGGGGGTTGCGGCCTGCGGCGGCTTGCGGCTGTGGGGCGCGCGACGGGGGCTGGCGGGGCGCGCGCAGAGCTGCCCGCGGCACGCGCGCGGTGGCGGCGGCGCTGCCATGGTGGCGCGGCGGCGCAGCAGCGGCGGTGGTGTCGGATTTCGGCGGGGAAAAGGACGGGGAGCGAGAGCAAATCGTAGAGGAGCTCACCGCGGATCGATTTTGCGCGGAGGAGACCTCGGAGAGGATCGTCGACGAAGAGGGCGGAGCTCAGCAAAGAACGGTAATGGCGGCCGTGGTCTGCGGGCTCGATTCGGCTCGGATTGGGCGCGACCGAGGTCGGGAAAGGGTGGAGTGGTTTCGGGGTGAGGTCGCGCGGCTATGGGCGCGAAGGAACGAGGTGTGATGGTGAGGAGCGACCGGGATCGACGCCGGCGACACACTGCACGGCTCAGCTCCGCTCGTCGTGAGCTCGGGGAAGGAGAAGAAGGGAAGGGAAGGGATGAGAAGCCTCCAGTTCTCGCGCGAGGATAAGGGCGGCGCTCAGACGCCGAGGTCAAGGCGCGATCGCCGACGCGTGGACGCGCTCGCCGGCGTCCAGGCGCCGGTATGGGCGTCGGGGCGGCACAGTGCCGAGCACAGGAGATGCACTGTTTCTTCGTTAAATGATTTTTGCTCGAGTTCGACTAGTTGAAACTCCAAATTTCATATGGGAATATGAAATTTGGCCAAAATAAAAGTTGTAGAGAAAAAGAAGATCTACAACTTTCATTTTGGGCGAAAGTTGATTTGAGGCTCGGATCAAGGACAAAAACGAGATCGAACACAGCTAAGTAGCTGTTTACTACGCGAACGCGATTAGCGTTAACGACGAATTCGAGTCCACGATTAGCGAGTTAACTCATGATTAGCGAGACGATTAACACAGGGGTGTTACACTTTATTTTTGGATAGGTGGTGTATTTGAGACAAAGTTCATCTGATTTATTTTCTATTTTGCTAGAGATGTTCATTGACATGACATACAAGAGGAAAGCAAATATTATTATGCTTTAAGTTAGTATATGGTATGCACACTGATATCAACTTTTTGGTTTCTTTTTTATTCTCTTGTAAGACTACAATGAAGTAGAGTGGACATATATGATGTATATGTCAGCATAGGAAGAGGAAGACAGAGTAGTGAAGTGAGCCTTCATATTCTTGTGACAATGCTTCACAAGTTAGCACCTGCCGTGAAATCAATGAATCTTTTTCCTTGTGACAGCTTATTTACTCTGTTCTCCCATTTTCCTTGTGCAGAATTTTAGAGAGTGGAAAATGAACTGACCAATACAGTAAGAGTTCCAGCAATACTGTCTCAATAGATGAACTAGACAAACTATTCTACAATAGTTGTTGATGATGTTGTTCGAAAAATGAGCTCAACAGCTATATATGTACAATCGCTGCTCTAAATTATTTTGCTATAACTGAAAAGTGAAACCTAATTTAAGGATATTTGCTTTGCCTGATAGAGAAGTATTTGATAGGATGTCTGTTTTTCCTGTTACATGAGTCTTGGAATAAATTTTCTTCCTATGTAGTAGTTTTGCATACATCAAGCAGAATATACAAGTGCCCGTGCGTTGTCCGATTGCAGTATTGAGTTACATGTTAGATATGGTTCTCATATTCCTAAAATCGTAATATCTGCATTTCCATTTTAGATCCTTTGCTGGAAATGATTATAATCATTGGCTTACTGAATATGAGAAGGATGTAGAGAAAAAACACATGCTTGCTGTGCATATGTTCACCATATCGCCAGGTACAGCTATATTGAATAAGAGCAAAGGTATATGATTCTCTGTACTTTTACAACTTGAAGTGATGTTTGCCGCTTTGCATTGAGAATAAATTATAATACAATCTGAATATTACTTGCAATCAATATGCTCGATAAGTACTTTGTTGCCTTTTCTACCAAACCTATTTTATTTTCCTATTCAAGCAGACTTTTTTTTGCAGTTCTATGGTTCACTCTAATTTCGACGCAAGCTTGACCGGACCCTCATGGTGCATGCCAACAGGTCGTCATGAGCTTGCTTGTTATATGTCAGTAGTTCTTAGATCTTGTGATTGATGCGGCTCCAAGTTTGAGTCTCTAATTCTTCAATCTTCTTGATCATTTGGCAGCAACGAAAACTACCTTGGATCCTACTACTGCAGCTCAATTTGAGGATGACAAAGCAATCATGTGAGGCCCTAATTCTTCTCAATATTAAAAAGTTTCTGATGCCAATGTTTGTGCTTACCTGATCTGTTTAAGCCATTTGATTGCTATGTGAAATAACTCTGTCTTACCTCATCTAGTATCCTTACAGTAAATTCTTTTAAGCTAAAGGGCTCCTGCAATTCATTTGGTACTATGCTTGGTATCCTTGCAGTAAATTCATCTTGCTTTTCAGGTGCTCCGTAGTTTGTATCTTTTTCTCACAACAAAATAAGTTCTCCTTATTTAATTTTAGTTGTGCTATCACACTGAATATAGTTCTTTCACATGCACTGTAACATTGAACTATAAGAATTCTATTGTTAAATAATTTTGTATGTGTCTCTCAATAGTAAATTTGACTACTAAAGTCTTATTACTTGCATGTGGAATATAAAATGTATCTTCATTAGTGCATATTCTTTCATATTAATTAGTTATTTACATAAGGATTGCCGATTTAAAAGGTCTTAAAATAGGTTCTCTTTATCTGTGTGCTTATACTTAGTAAATACTACTCATTTTATATGGACAAATGCTATTTATCCTGTAATGTTGAATTGAAAATAACTTCATGTGTATGTCAGCTTTTTGCTTGCCCTAGGAGCTTGTGACTTGCAGCTTCTACTACTTGATTCAATAATCTTGAATAACAAAAGTTTTACTGATCTCTTTATATTTATGATAGGGCCTTGATGAGGAGGAAGAGGTTTGAGATGTTGGATGAGAAAGGGCTAATGGTGGTGGCTATCATTCATAAAACTAATGTAGAGCATGTCGTTATGAGTGTTATATTTGTAGCAAAATTTTTTTAAGGTTACTTTAATGGTAAACCATGATGATAGCTAGGAGACTTCATCCATCGGAGGACATGTATCAAATACTTGGTGTAAATCTGCTGAAATATAGTGATTTTCTATTCCTTGGATTATGTGTACCATGCAAACTCCACTTCTGAAATTCCCATTCTACATTGCCATGGTGGTTCGTTTATTAGTTTATATTAGATTAGATTCGATTTCTATGAAATTAAAAAATATTTTTAAATTTTTAGTAGTCATTTGATACAATCCAATTATTTTTATATAATGTTTCTTTAAACACGTGCTTGTAGCACGTGCACCTCCACTAGTAATAAAAAACATTCATACCATTGTATTTATATTTAAATTTAAAAGTAGCTTCATATAACTATAATTTTGTTTCTACAAATATTATATTATATAAAAAAATATTAACAGTCAAATATTATTATTAAAGACTGTGCCAAGTTTGACCAAGTCTTATATCCCGAGACTGAGGGAGTACTAGTGTAGATCGAATCAGTTTAACCATCTCTTTGATTTGATTAGATCCTTCTTGGGCTTTTTGGATTGGGTGAAGTGTTTTCGTTTAACTTTGTTTCTCTCTTAGAGAGTGGATTTGAATTTGAATGACTAAAGTGCTGCAGCAGCAAGCACAGGTATCTAAGCTGGGCTGATATGTTGCTGAAGTTGTTCAGTGGCTCCCCGGCCTTGATCTTTGTTTAGATGGGCTATATTTCGTACTTTTACTCTGTACAATATGGGCGCTGAAGGATGTTCAGCCCACACGACGATCCGTCAGATTTATATTTTTAAGGCCCATAAGGGCATCGGAGATTTTGGGTTTAGCATGGAACAGTCTATCTCAAGGATGACAAGAAATATCGTCCAGTAAACATCGAGAGTCCCTGGCATATACTCCACTTGGGGCTTCAAAAATATAACACGCCAAGTTGCTTGATGATTAGCCCATAACCACTCGGATGCCAGTGTCCCTGGTTTCCTCCGATAGGCACCAATAACATTAATTTCTATAGGCAACTAACATTTTGGTGTCTTGCAAGAATGCAGATCTTGGTATGACAAAGTTACCACAAAAGCACATCAATATGTGTTAGACATCGCAATTCCCTAACATGGGACGTTAACCTTGTACTTTGATCCTGGCTACGAGGTATCAACACCTCTACGAAACAATGTTTTAGTTAAAAAAAAAGAGAAATCAATACATAAAAGGTATACTACATCATAATAACGATGGCATTACATTCATCATCAAAAGAGTTTTTATAATCTGTAATTCTTTTTTCATTCTCAGTAATCATTTTTAGAAGCACTCTTTCTAACAGATTTTTTTTAGAAATTAGGAGTCTAAATTTTACCTTGTGAACTGCGTCAGTTTTCAAAACGATCTATACTTGTGTTTTTTTTTCTTTCTAAAACACAATAATTTATTTTGTATTCAGATGGAGTATAAAACTAACCGATTCATTATTTTTGAGTTTAATTCATTGATGTGAAGGTGTAAAAGTTAAAAATTTTCTCTGCTAATTAATGCATGAGAAGAGTACAAGCAGTAGCAGTGGAAACTGACGTGTCCACAGTTTGGCTCGATCAATGCCAAATGTACCGCCACCCGGTCGCGTGTAATGGTATGATTTGGATCAAGGTTTCAGCCACGAACCACATCAGAATTGAACAGGTCATCACAACACGCCCCAATCAATGGGAAACACGAAATTTACAAGAATCCCGCAGAATTTCCACGAAAATCCAGCTGGATATCCGCGTTTTAAATACTACAGATCGATAGAAGGAGGCCAGCATATGCATTAATCTCCAGCGTATCTGCATCCTAGCCCTGCATCTGCATATCTACAGATCGATAGCAAGTTAATGCAGGCAGAGGCAAAGCCGACGCCGTGATGCCGCCGCCGGCACCGCCGCGCGAATAAAAGCAGGGGGGACGCACGCGCGGGCGCGGCGCTCGAAGAGACCGGCGCGGAGACGAATCGCGCCGCATCGTGTTCCCATGCGGACCCCGCCGTCGCGCCGCGCGGCGATGGCGGCGGCGGCGGCGCCGCCCTACCCCGGGAGCGCTAGGGCTCGCCCCCGCCGCCTCACCGGCGACTACATCATCGCCGCGCTGGCGCCCCACATCCGCTTCGCCGACCACCTCGCCCACCGCCTCGTCTGCCGCTCCTGGCGGCGCTCCTGCCGCCTCATCGGCCGGGCGCCCCCGCCCTTCCCGTGGCTCATGCTCCCGTCGCCCGCCGCGAGCGGGCCCGCCCCGGGCCCCGGCGCCTCGCAGCGCCGGGTCTTCTACGACATCCCCGGCGGGAGGTCCTACGCGTACCCGGTTCCCGCGTCCTGCCGCTACGTCGCGAGCCGCGCCGGGTGGCTCGTCCTGGCCGCCTCGGACCCGCCGCTCCGGTTCGTCGTGCTCAACCCCATCACCTCCATGCGGCTGGTCGTCTCGTGGCCGTTCGGGGAGGAACCCACCGAGGGGTTCCACGCCGTCCTCACGGCCTCGCTCGCCGACCCGGCGGCGTGCTTCCTCGCGGTCGCCACGGACAGGCTCGTCAAATACTGCCGCCCCACCCTCGGCGGCGGGGACTGGACCACGCTGCGCGCCCCGGGGTTCCGCTACGACACGGCCTGCAGCGACCTCGTGTCCGTCGGCACCATGTTGTACCTCATGGACGAGCGGAGGAAGCTCTGGCGCGCCGACCTCGCCGCCGCCGAGCCCAAGGTGGAGCGCAGGGACACGTCGTTCGTGCTCCCGCCGGGGGAGAGGTGGCGCCACTACCTAGTCGAGTCGCTCGGCCACGTCCTCCTCGTGGTCTCGGACGATCACCACAAGCGCATCGGGCTCTACAGGCTCAACTGGGACGCGAGGCTCTGGGTGCCCATGCCCGCGAGTGGCCTCGGCCACGGCGTGCTGCTGTTGGGCCGCGGGTGCTCCGCGGCCGTGCCAGCATCGGCCGCCGCGGGCCGCTTGCCTGGCGCGGTTCTGGTGGTGCGCCAGCCATGGAGGTCGACCTTCCTGCACACGGGATTAAACTTCTCTGCTGATGTTGGAGGTGAGCAACCTTGGTTCTGGACGGAATCGCGGCTCGGAGCTGGACTGGACGATGATCAGTTGGTGATGAGGAAGACGGTGCCTCACCGGCCTGGCAAGTTCATCACCGGTGACTCGTTCTGGTTCTTCCCCGCCATTGATCAGAGTGATTGTCCATAGGCGGCTTCAAGACTTGACGTCAAGAAGCAGCACAAGCACACACCAGGTCAGGTTAAGCTAGGAATAGGATGACTGAGATTAGCTTGATCTTATTATACAGTTGTTTGTTCAGTACTGGCCTACATAGCTAGGTGAAATATGTGCATCCTTGTTTTGCAAAACTGATTCAAAAGCGTACCATTAGACTTGTATCTGCACCAGATGCGTTCGTTTGTTTAGTCTAATTTGCATGCCATTAGTTTCTACCAAAAGCAAATAAGTTTCTGTTTAACATTTGTGGAATGATATATTCTTCTCTGATGCATTTAAGATGGCAAAAGAAAAGTTCGCTAACATCAGTGCAACTTGTGAGATTAAAAAAACAGCAGTGGGGAGGTGATGCATCAACAATGGAATCAACGCAAGTGAAGTTCTAGGAACCATTTAATCAAACTCCTTGTTCGCAACACAGGCACAGCCTACAAAGCAAGCATTGTTTCATTTACACAAACCTAGGACTTGTATCATAGGCACATTTCATTTCATTAGGAGAAAACTTTTAATGTTTTGTTTATGTGATACAATTACAATGTTACAATCATATAAAATATTTTCAATGAGAATACCTAGTTCACTTTTGTGTTAAAAATTATGTATCTGTATAAAATAAGCCTTGTACTTTCAAACGTTGAGCATTTTCTGGGTTTTCTTTCTTTTAAGGTTAAATGATCTGTGATTTAAGAGGTCGGTTGAGGAGACTTGTTGAACCCAACATCATACTGTAGTATTACCTGCATAACCAAGCACTCTATATCTAACAAGTCATCAATTTACAGCAACATCTTCTCGCGCTGCTGTTAATATGGCAAAAAACTCTCTAATTAATATGTCACATGGGCCAACATTTGCTAACACAAGATGTCATTGCCACGAAAATGGATCAATTTAGCAACTCGGGCTCCTATCTTAAAGCCCAAAATTGTATCTGGTGGAGAAATCAGAGCCACACGTCACATTACAGCTCGTGTATCAATGACTAGTAAACTGGATATGGCAAATTCCATCCTTGTGTTAAATGATTTGTAATGCAATGAGCGATATATACATGTAAGACAAATTTTAATGCTGCAGAGTTGGTGTCCACTTTGAGCATCTTAGATTCCATCCTGTACAGAGAAGAGGTAAGGAATACTTTTAGTGCAAGACAGATATTTGTCTTGACTAGGCAATTATGCCTATGTATTGCTACGAACAAAGCTGGTATAAGTGTCGTGGTGCTGCAAACCACAGCCGGGTGGCGGAAGGCACCCGCCCTAGCCCAGAGGGTGTGTACTCGGGGGTTAGCTAGTCTTAGATCGATCTCTCTCAAGAACACGATGAACACAGCAAGATTTAGAGTGGTTCGGGCCGCCGGAGCGTAATACCCTACGTCCACTGTGTGTTGTATTGCCTTCCCACGAGAGTGAAAAGGTGCGAGAGCTTGAGTCTGTCTTGTGGAGATGGTCCTGTGCACAGCGAGCGCCTCCCTTTTATATCTCAAGGGGGCGCGTACACAGCCGTTGGATCCCCGACAGGTGGGTCCAACGATGCAGTATAACCTAACGTACTGCTCATACATTATGACGTCGCAGGCAAAGGAGATCTCTCTCTTGGATTCCCTCGCCTGCTCCCGGAGCCCTTCGTCCATCATGTCCTAGCGTCGTCTTGTCAGGTCGGGCCCGTCGTAGCTAGTGGCACCGCCCGTCACGTTGCTTAAGCGGGTGGTGTAGCTTGCGGCGTAGGCGGCATGATGGAAAAGTGCCGTGCTGTCGTATCCATTTAATGCTGCAGACGGGCTCTGCGCGGGCGCGGCTCAGGCGGCTGCACTGTGCTCCTTGGTAATACGCGGCGCGCAGCGGGGCCTGACAAAAGGCTGTCTTGTGTACCGCGGCGGCAGAGCACGCCTTGTCCATCGCATTAAATGCGGTAGGTGGGCGAGTCTTCCTGCGGAAGACTCGCGCACGATCCCACGTCTCCGGGACACGTGGCGGCTCCGGACCCCTACACGGTGAGGGGAGTCCGGACGGGCGCAGGAGGTCCCGGACCCCTCTGGGGGTCCGAGGCCTCGGCGGTCAGCTCGGAGCTTCCCTTCCGTGGAGACACGTGGCGTCACCGGACCCATCCTCAGGCGGGGAACGGTCCGGGGCCGTTGGCCTGGTGAGGGAAAAGCCTGGCCTGTGGGGCCTGGCTACTCCGTCTTTCCCGCGCAGCTACGGATAACTACGCGGGTCCTGCCTTGCTGCAGTAAGAGTGGGTATCCCTGTTACAGGGTACCGACAGTGGCCCCCGGGCCCACCTTGGGGGAGGTATGAACCCACGGGTGGGGCCACTTCTGCGATTTGGCTCCATATAGCTTGAAGCTCCTTTCCGCAGGGGTCTTGACCGGCTTTGACCACCCATTGGGTTGGTTGCTACCTCATCACATCGCAACGGCTTACTGACTCATGATCCCCACGCATAATAGTGGTTCACCTAGTCATGCGCGCGACGCTCGGCATTGTTGCGGCCGGAGTAAACGAAATATTTACCACCGGCGCAGCTCCCGAAAAGCTCGGCCACGCCTGCGATTAATGTGCGCACGTCAGCTCAGCTTCCGCCTCGCTTCACGCGCGCGGGCGGCGGTTCGGATCCCGCCTTTTCTCACCTCTGTTGGTTACCCGCTCTCCCTGACAGGTGGGCCTGGGCCCCCTTGCCATGGAATGGGCGGTTAACACTAGGTGCGGACGTCGCTTGGGTTCCAGCGACGGTTCCGGGGCGCGCCGGTTGAGTCAGGCTTTATAATGGGGTGTACCGCATTCCGCGGTTACTTTCCCGCATTCGTCTTCTCCCTTCCAACCTTTGCGCCCCTTTGCATTCGAGCCTCCTTTGCCCTTTGTTCCCTCGCGCCGGCTGCCTCTCATCTCCACTGAGCAATGGCATCTCTTGTTCACCCCCGCCGATACCAGACCGAGGGAGAGTTGAACACAGTGCGCCGTCTGCTGGGATGGAGCGCTCAGGAGACCGGCTGGGGGGTGCGAGCAGGCTCGGTTCCCCTTGGCAACCTCCGCGCCGGGGAGTTTGTGCTATTCATCTCGCACATCTCCACTGGCGTGGGACTGCCGATTTCTTCGTTCCTGCTGCTGCTGCTGGAAGACTTCGGCCTCCAACTTCAGCATCTGACGCCGCACTCCCTCCTCCTGACGTCCATCTTCGTGCACCTATGCGAGATGTTCGTGGGAGTTCGGCCCTGCGTCATCCTCTTCCGCTACTTCTTCATTCTGGTGAGATCCGGAAGGAGCAAGGACGAGGTGGGAGGGTACTACTTCCAGGTGAGGAGTGACCTGGCGACTCCTTACATTCCCGGCCTGGCTGGTGGGAAGTGGGAGGAGTGGCGCAGGGATTGGGTGATCGCCACCACCGAAGCCAACGAGCGCCTCACCCTGCCGACCGAGGGGCCCGCCTCCGACAAGGCATCCTGGAGGGCCAAGCCGTCGCTGCAGCCGGAGTTCGACTCCGTGCTGGACAAGATCAGGTCGCTGGCAGAGAGCGGCCTCACCTCGTGGCACGTGCTCGGAGACTTCGTGAAGCGCCGGATCGCTCCCCTGAAGCAGCGGCCACGTGCAGCGTGGAACTTCACCGGTCTCAACGACTGCAGCAGGACCCAATGTGGAGAGGGGAGCGACCTGACACAGGAGGCCTTGGAGGTCCTTGTGCGGAACGTGACGGGGGACGCCTTCATCCCGGAGAACCTGATCCTCCCGCAGGGCATAGTCCCCCTCTGCGAGGACTCCGCGAGGGTGGCGGTGCTGGCAACCCTGCCGACTCTGGACGACGGGGGACTGGCCCCACGCCAGACCGGAGGCGACGCGAACCGCGGGCTCCGGATCCCGGGTGCATCCGGGGATCAGGCCACGCTGAGCGCTGCGGGATCCGGCGCCACCACGAAGGGGAAGCAGGCCGCGGCTAGCAGCGCGGCCACAGCCGGCTCCAGCCGGGCACAAGGCAGCTCCGGTGCATCGTCGGGCGACGGAGGCCGGCGCAGGCTACTCCGGGGCGACGGGACCCTGGTCTCGGAGCCCGCCGCGAAGCGCCAGAGGTCTTCTGAGGGCGCGGGCCAGGGTAGCTCCCGGGCTGCCGGCCCCCACGCATCCTCTGGGGCGACTGCACCACCACCATCGCCGTCGCGGAATTCCTCCCGCCGGCAGCAACAGCAGCTGCAGCAGCAGCTGCAGCCGCAAGAGCAGCGGCAGCAGACGCGAGGGCGGCAGCAGCAGCAACAGGTGCGACCCCGGGTTGCGCCCGTGCTGCAGCCACGGGGACAGCAGCAGCAAGAGCAAGCCCAGGTTGCGCCTGCATTGCAGCTGCAGGGGCGGCAGCAGCAACAGCAGCAACCGCAAGAGAAAAGGCCGGTGCTCCGGGGACGCTGGGTACCCGGTACTTCTGGGTTAGTGTCATCCTGCTCTCCTCGCTTGCGCCGGTGTTGTGTTTGTTTTTGTTGATGGCTTTTCTGCTTTGCTACCAGGGCTTCCCGCCCCAGCGGTTCTTCTACCACCGTTGGCACATCAGCAGGTGCCCGGGCGGCGGCGACCTCGGCATCGACAGCGACGGTGGCAGCAGGTGCGGGACCCTCAGGTACGGCGTCCTACTGCTTACTCCGTGGCACATGATGCGATGCTGACTGTCATGCCATTTCCAGACTCTGCAGTGCTCAGTGCAGCAGCGGCGGCGGCGGTGGCGCCGGTGCTGGGTGCAGCCGCACCTGACACGGTGGTGGAGGTGCCAGTGCAGGGCTCGGCCGCGCCCGACTCGGCGGCAGCGGGGGCGCCGGAGCTGGGCCCAGCCGCGCCCGACTCGGCGGCAGCGGGGGCGCCGGAGCTGGGCCCAGCCGCGCCCGACTCGGCGGCAGCGGGGGCGCCCGAGCTGGGTCCGGCTGCGCCCGACTCGGCAGCAGCGGGGGCGCCGGAGCTGGGCTCGGCCGCTCCCGACTCGGCGGCAGCGGGGGGCGCCGGAGCTGAGCCCCGGCCGCGCCCGACTCGGCAGCAGCGGGGGCGCCGGAGCAGGGGTCCGTCCGCGCCCGACTCGGCGGCAGCGGGGGCGCCGGAGCTGGGTCCGGCCGCGCCCGACTCGGCAGCAGCGGGGGCGCCCGAGCTGGGCTCGGCCGCTCCCGACTCGGCGGCAGCGGGGGCGCCCGAGCTGGGTCCGGCCGCTCCCGACTCGGCGGCAGCGGGGGCGCCGGAGCTGGGTCCGGCCGCGCCCGACTCGGCAGCAGCGGGGGCGCCGGAGCTGGGCTCGGCCGCTCCCGACTCGGCGGCGGCGGAGGCGCCGGAGACAAGTGCCGCAGCGGAAGCCCCTACCTCCAGCTCCGGTTCTGTTGCGGAGGAAGAGTTGGAGGTGGTGTTTGGCAGGCGGCTCCTGCAGCTCCAATCCCCGGAGGAGGATGCGACTCCGCTTCCTCAGGTGCTGTTGCGAGTTCGGCGTTCGATCGAGGAGGCAACCTCCTCCGCCGAGGTGGCCTTCCGGCGGGAGTGGTATGCGCTGGAGAGCGAGCGTCAGCGCCTCTCCGACTGGCACACCCGCCTGGAGGCGCTCACGAAGGCTGAAGCCTCCCACGCCGCGGAAACTCGGTCAAATCTCAAGGCGGACCAAGAGGCCTACCGAGTCAACCTTAAGAAGGTGTTTGACCGAGAGCTCGCGGTGTCAAACAGAGAGAAATCCTTGGCGCAGCGGGAGCAGGACTTCACCCTGGAGGTTGTTGGCTTCGCTGCTCAGCGGTCCGACCTCGAGGCTCACCTCGCAGTTCAACAGTCCGAGCTGGAGACTCGCAGCGAGGACCTCGAGTTCCGGAGGCAGGAGCTCGACGTCTTCTCTGCGACTCTGCAGGGATGGCGCGAGCAATTACAGGAGAGAGCCAGCCAGCTGGCTGCCGACGAGGCGGATCTGGAGGAGGGCCGGAAGTCCCTCGCCAAGCGGGAGGCCCACTCCACCGGCATAGAGAAGGAGCTCGGGCGCCAGCGAGAGTCGCTCAAGAAGCTGAAGGCATGGGCTGAGCAGAGGGAGACCAAGCTGGAGGAGAGGTCCCGCGAACTCGAGGAGAGGTCCCGTGAGCTCGAGGAGAGGTCCCGCGAGGTGGAGGTGGCCAAGGCGGCCCTGGACACCCGGGTGCAAGAGGCGGTCCAGGAGGCGGTCCAGAAGCACCAGGAAGACCAGCGCGTTGGAGCCCAGCGGATCGCTGACTGGGCGGCCGAAGCGAGCCTCGCACTGGTGCCATTTGGAATGAGCCCAATCCAGGTGGCGGAGCCGCCAGCTTCGATAGCTGACGCCCTCCCAGTGTTGAGCTCTGCTTCGGATAGGCTCCAGCGCCTGGGGCCGGTCCTTACTGGACAGCTCGAAACCGAGGGCCGCGAGCTGATCCGGATGGTGGCGGAGCACATCCTGACCTGCCTCCGGAGCCACGACCCGGCCATCTCGCTGGCGCCCGTGGTCGATGGCCCTGTAGCAGAGACGGAGGCCGCCGCTCGGGACAGCGTGCGGGAGGTCGTTGACTTCGTCGCCGCCTACTTCAAGCGAGAGCCTGCGGACCCTTAGGCTGGGGATTGAATCTTTTTTCCTTTTGCATTATGTAACAAACATTGTATTAGTTGAAAGTTTTTGAAATAGAAGAAACTTCAACTTAGCTGTTTGTCGGTTGTTGATTGCGGTATGCGGCACCCCGGCGCCCTGGCCCCCTGGCGGATAGGTTCAGTTGTTTGGACCTGTCTGCCACGTGAGCCGTAGAAGATACTCCGGACCTCCTTGGGCATAGGTGTCACATAGTTTGTAAGACGAGCAAGCGTCTTGTTCCCTGCGTAGCATACAGAACTACAGAGAGAAGAATCAAATTTGCTTATATGGTAGCAATGATACTGCAACTTAGCTGTTTGGCGCATGCAGAATCCATTCATGGTGTCTGGGACAAAGTGGATGCTCGGGCCCCCTGGGGATAGACTCAGTTGTTTTGAGTCTGTCTACCATTGAAACTGGACCTTGGTCTGCATGAAGGCTTTGAAGCGGATGCTAGGACCCCCTGGTAGGTAGGCTCAATGGTTTGAGGCTGGCTACCACCCTAGAGGAGGCTTAACCTGTATACCACTTCAAATTCACAGCTTAGTAGCAGGCCCGCGGGACTCATCCCTGACCAGTGCCAGGCTGGTACAGGGTCCGGGGCTCAAGATGCGCAGGTCCAGGTTGGTCAGTGCTTGTTACAGAGTGGTGGAGTGCGTAGGCTTAGGGTCGGAACCAGGCTAAGGCGCTACGCAGGGCTCCGGACCATTCCAGGAAACAGCACGATCTTTCCGGACCTGGCTTCACCGTCCCAGACCCTTCGCAGCAGTGGGTGAGGTCACTTTGCTGTGCTCGATCCTTTGAGATACAGTGCTGGACATGTCGTGTTGGACTTAGGAAGCCAGCTCTTGAGCTGAGACGAGGTCCGGGCCCCCAATTACCCGGCTCCAGGTACTAGAGCACTCGTTACAGGGTGGTGGAGAGTGCAGGCTTTTGGGTACGGAACCAGCTAAGCGGCTACACTGGGCTCCGAACCACCCCAGGAAACAAGTACCCCGCTCCCCAGAGTAGGTCTCTAGGGGTCCGGACCCCTCTCCAGCAGCAAGAGGGTCCGGACCTGTACGGTAGTCCAGCAGCTCAATGCAGATCTTAGTTACAGCAACAAGAGTAGAGGTCCCGCGGGGGTTAGAAAAAAGCGAAAATTCCGAGAATCGAAATGCGTAATTTAACTTTGACACAAAGATAGAACTAGGAGAAAATCTTTCCTTTGCAATCTCGATGTACATGGCTTGCGCGATGGATGCCAGAGGCCGGGTTTATGAGGTCGGACCTCTACCGCTCTGAGCCGCGCGTTAGCCGTTAGTGCGATGGATGCCAGAGGTCGGGTTTACGAGGGTGGCCCTCAACCGCTCCGGGCCGCACGCTAACTCTATCTTATTACAAAGGAAAAGTTATTTCCCTGCTCTGCCTAGGTGTAAAACTTACGCAGATGCTCTATGTTCCACGGGTTGGGCAGCGGCACTCCGTCTTCTGTGGCGAGGCGAACGCATCCGGGCCGGCATACCTCTGTAACCTTGAAAGGCCCCTCCCAGCTGGGGGAGAGTTTGTGGAGCCCCGCTCGGTTCAGGATCCGTCTGAGGACGAGGTCGCCAGCCCGGAGCTCCCTACTGTGCACGAACCGTTGATGATAGCGCCGGAGCGCCTGGTTGTAGCGTGCATTTCGGATTGCTGCTCGCCACCTTCGCTCGTCAACGAAGTCCACGTCGTCGCACCGCAGCTGCTCCTGCATGGATTCGTCAAAGGCCTGGACCCGTGGTGAGCCTAGGTGAATTTCTGGGGGAAGGCATGCTTCAGCCCCGTAGACCAGGAAGAACGGAGTCTCCCCGGTAGCTCGGCTGGGTGTGGTCCGGTTGCCCCATAGTACACACGGAAGCTCGTCAACCCATTTGGCACCATGCTTTTTCAAGCAGTTGTAGGTGCGGGTCTTGAGTCCCCTGAGGATCTCTGCATTCGCTCTCTCAACCTGTCCATTGCTGCGGGGATGTGCCACGGACGCAAAGCATAGCTGGATGCCGATGTCCTCACAGTACTCTTGGAAGAGTCTGCTTTTGAATTGGGTCCCGTTGTCCGCGATGATGCGGTTTGGGACGCCAAATCTGCACACAATGGACCTGAGGAATGCGACTGCTGATTTCTTAGTAATATTCACTACAGGAGTAACTTCCGGCCACTTGGTGAACTTGTCGATGGCGACATAGAGGAACCGGTATCCGCCGACAGCCCGGGGGAAAGGCCCCAGGATATCCACACCCCACACAGCGAATGGCCATGAGGGTGGAATCATCTGCAGGGCTTGAGCTGGGGTGTGTATTTGCTTTGCATGGAACTGGCATACTTTGCAGGACCTTACCAGCTCAGCCGCATCCTGGAGTGCTGTTGGCCAGTAGAAGCCATGCCGAAAGGCCTTGCCAACAAGCGTGCGAGAGGAGGAATGACTTCCGCACTCGCCTCCATGGATCTCCGCGAGCAGTTCGCGGCCCTCTCCCTGGGAAATGCATCGCATGAGGATTCCGTTGGCGCCACGGCGGTAGAGATCCCCTTCTACCACCGCATAGCGTTTAGCCAATCGGACTATGCGCTCAGCGGACACATCGTCATCAGGGAGGATGTTATCCTTCAGGTAGTCCCGGATCTCGGAGATCCATGCATCGGGAGCTCCCAAAGCAGGTGGGGGTGGCTCTGTGAGGACACTAGGTTCCTCAACAGAACACACAGCCCCGGTTGGGCACCATAGGTGGAATGCTGTCGGGACCGCTAGCTTCGAGGTGCCAGCTTGATCCCCCTCACCCGGCTCGGCAGGCTGGGCGGTAGGTTTCAGCAGCCGTCTTTCAAAGACACCCTCGGGCACAGATGCCCAGGTAGATGCTCTCGCAGAGAGATCATCTGCTGCTGAGTTGTGCTCGCGGGGAACGTGTTGCAGTTCCAAGGCGTCGAAGTCCCTCTCGAGCTTCCTCACGTGAATGAGGTATGCCGCGAGCTGGGGATTGTTGCAGTTGCAATCCCCTCGGACCTGCTTGATGATTAGCTGGGAGTCCCCCTTCACCAGAAGCTGCCGGACCCAAAATGAGAGGGCTTGCATCAGGCCGAAGATCAGAGCCTCGTATTCCGCCATGTTGTTGGTGGCCCTGAACTCAAGGTGCACCATGTACTTCAGCTGATCTCCGTTTGGGTCGATGAGGACCACACCAGCCCCGGACCACTTCTCGCGGGCGGACCCATCAAAGAAGAGTCTCCAGTGAGGCTCGGTGAAGACTGGTGTCCTGATTTCCGGCTCCGGGGGTCCAACATTTATGGCCGGACCCCCAGGGTTGCTTGGGGAAGGAGTCCACTCCGCTATGAAATCAGCCAGGATCTGGCTCTTGACCGCATGGCGTGGCTGGAAATCCAGTTGGAACTCTGCCAGCTCTGCTGCCCACTTGGCGATATTGCCTGTGGCGTTGGAGTTGTGTAGGATCGCTCTTAATGGGTAAGAGGTCACTACAACAACTCGGTGTGCTTGAAAGTAGTGGCGCAGTTTCCTGGACGCAATAAGTATTGCATAGATAAGCTTATGCGTCTCAAGATACCTGGCCTTTGCCTCGTGGAGGACTTCACTGACGTAGTAGACTGGCCTTTGGACGGTCCGGACCCTAGTTCCTGGGTCCGGCTCGCCCTTGTCCACCACATCTGTCCCTGGGGCCCCCAGTGGTTCTGGGTTCCCACTGGGATGAGGCTCCTCCGGACCTGCCTGTGCAGGATCCGGACCTTCAAGCTGGGGTGAGGCTGACGGGCCCCCGTGTCCGGGGTCCGGCTCACCATCCTTGGCCAAGGGGACCTTGGTGCTCCCCTGAGAAGTTTGCTCCATCCTTTCGGCGACCAGCACCATGCTGACCGCCTCCGCAGATGCAGCAAGATACAGAAACAACGGCTCACCGGGTTCTGGAGCCACCAGTACTGGCAGCGAGGTGAGGTGCTGCTTCAGCTCCTGGAAGGCTTGTTCAGCCTCTTCGGTCCATGAAAATGGACCGGACCTCCTCAACAGCTTGAAGAAGGGAAGGGCCCTCTCAGCCAGCCTCGATATGAAGCGGCTAAGAGCAGCGAGAGATCCAGTAAGCTTCTGGACGTCCTTGATGCGGCCAGGAGGCCTCATTGCTTCGATCGCCTTGATCTTGGCTGGGTTTGCCTCGATGCCTCGATGTGAGACCAGGAAACCCAGTAGCTTCCCTGCTGAGACGCCGAAGATGCACTTCTCTGGGTTCAGCTTCGTTCGCGTGGCGCGAAGACGGTCGAAGACGAGGGACAGGTCCTCCACTAGTGTTGACCCTACCTTAGTCTTGACCACAATGTCATCGACATAAACCTCAACAATATCTCTAATTAGATTACAGAAGGTTTTGTTCATAGCTCGTACAAACGTGGGTAAGGCATTCCTTAGACCATACGGCATGACAATGTAGCAATAAAGCTCATCTACTGTTACAAAGGCAGTATGCTTCCTATCCTCTCTAGACATCTGAATCTGGTGGAAACCAGAGTATGCATCTAGGAAAGACAAAAGATCACACCCGGAGGTGGAGTCCACGATCTGATCGATACGCGGAAGAGGATAGGGGTCTCTTGGACATGCCTTGTTGAGGCTGGTGTAGTCGATGCACATCCGGAGCTTCCCGTTGGCCTTTGGGACGACGACCGGATTGGCCAACCACTCGGGATGGTGGACCTCCTCGATGAAGCCGGCATGTAGGAGCTTGTGGACTTCCTCGCGGATGAAGTTTTGCCGCTCCACGGACTGCTTCCGAGGCTTCTGGCGCACCGGCGTGGCGTCGGGGTAGATCCTCAGATTGTGCTCGATCACTTCCCTGGGGATCCCGGGCATCTGTGACGGTTCCCAGGCGAACACGTCGACATTTGCCCGGAGGAAAGCGATGAGCGCGTCTTCCTATTTCTCCCCCAGGTTCCCCGCAATGCGGGTGGTCCTGGTGGAGTCTGCTCCAATCTGTACCGACTTCACGGGAACTTAGTCCGGATCAGATGGTTGGACCTTGGGAGCCTTTGCAGGCGCCCTGGGTTGCGAGGTGGACGGAAC
Source organism: Panicum virgatum (assembly GCF_016808335.1). NCBI lineage: Eukaryota > Viridiplantae > Streptophyta > Magnoliopsida > Poales > Poaceae > Panicum > Panicum virgatum. Next base: position 47,141,249 of record NC_053144.1, on the reverse strand, counting down.
CTCCTCGGAGCGTGCAGCCTCTGCCGCCAGGGTATGCAGTCTCTCAACTGCAGCGACGGCAGCGGTGCGGTCGCCCTGCACGGTGAGGACTCCGGCAGGGGAAGGCATCTTCAAGACCAAATACCCATAGTGGGCAATGGCCATGAAGCGGTAGAGTGCCGGTCGGCCAATGATGGCGTTGAACGGGAGGTTCACCTCCGCAACATCGAACATGACGCTTTCTGTGCGGAAGTTCTCCTCGGTCCCGAACGTGACCGGCAATGTGATGCTCCCTAGGGGGAACACCGGGTGTGGGCCCACTCCGGAGAATGGGTGAGAGGGAGTCAGCTTGGACTCTGGGATCTGCAGCTGCTTAAATGCTGCATAACTGATGACGTTGAGGCCAGCCCCACCGTCAATCAGCACGTGGTAGAGCCTCACGTTGGATATGACAGGAGCGGTGACTAAAGGTAGCACACCAGCTCCGGCCATATTCTCCGGGCAGTCGGATGGCCCGAAAGAGATGGTGGTGTTCATCCACCTCTGGTGCGGCGCCGCCCTCGGGACCCCCGGCTTCACCGAAAGGACCTCCCAGCGAAGGGTCTTCACGTCCCGCCGGGAGACAAGCTCCCAGCTCCCGCCATACATTACGTACAGCTTCTTGCGGCGGTCGCCGTTGTCGGAATCGGAGTCGTCGCCGTGATAGACGCCCTTCAGCTCTCGAGCGAGGGATTGGTACCCCAGCTCCTTCTCCCCGGCCGCGGCCCCACTGTCAGAGGCCTTCTCCTTGCCGGCCCGCTGGCGAGGAGGGGGTGAGCCATCCTTAGAGAACTGCTCACGCCGCCCACTGACCCGTTTCGCGAGCTTTTGGATCTCGCGGCAGTCGGCGGCGCTGTGGCGAGCGGTGGGATGCACTGGGCATGAACCTCCGTTTCCACCTTGCGGGCGAGGGCGTTTGCCGTGTGTATTCTGGCCCCCAGCTGCTGCAGCCGCAGCCGGCGCCGCTGCTGGCGCTGCTGCTGCAACGACTGGTCCGCCAGAATGCGGCTCCCCGCGACCCCGGTTCTTCTTCTTCTTCTTGCCACCGCCCTGAGCGGTAGCACTGGAGCCACCAGCTTTGGTGTCTCCATCTTGGGGGGCTGAGTGCCATGCACGGCCCTCAGCGGCCCTGGCACACTTGTCTGCCAGGGAGAAAAGCGTAGTGACGCTTTCCACCTCGTGCGTCGCCAGCTTCTCGAGCATCTTCTCATCACGCACCCCCTGGCGGAAAGCAGTAATAATAGATGCATCTGAGATACGAGGAATGGTACCCCGTACCTTGGTGAAGCGCGAGATGAAGGCCCGAAGCGTTTCCCCGGGTTTTTGCCTCACGGCGTGAAGGTGTGCCTCCACACCATGCTGCTGGTAGGCGCTGGCGAAGTTCGCTGTGAACCTCGCACAGAGCTCTTCCCAGGATTGGATTGTCCCAGGTGTGAGGTTCATGAGCCAGGTCCGGGCTGGCCCAGACAAGGCTACATGAAAGTAGCTTGCCATGACGGCGCCGTTGCCACCAGCCGCTGTGATGGCGGTAACGTATACCTGCAGGAATTCCGACGGGTTAGTAGTACCGTCGTACTTTTCTGGCAGGTGGGGGCGGAACTTGGGTGGCCACGCCACGGCGCGGAGGTGCTCCGCAAGCGCAGCACAGCCCACCCCGGCCACCGGTGCACCTGACTGAATCCGGGCGTTCACCGGAGGCCTGGGTGCCGCCGCGTCCAGATCCACATTGAGGTTGCGTCCCTCAATGTTGAGACGGCGCTCTCGCGCCCTCTCGACAGCGATGCGGGCATCCTCCCCCGCGCGCCGGCGGTTGAGCTCCGCCCGCAAGTCTTCTGTTCGTGCACCCCTCACGGTAGGGGAGCGCACAGATGCCGACGCACCGCCCTGACGCTGGTGGTAAGGTACCACCGCGTTGCCAGGCGGAGGTCGTTGCCCAGTCTTTGCAGAACTGGGGAAGGCCTGAGCCAGATGGAGGAGACGATCGACGTCGTCCCGCCACTGCCTCAGGGCGTCTGGCGAGGCTGCCTCAGCCGGGGGGTTGCGAAGCAACTCCCTAGCCGCTGCCAGCGCTCCGCCGCTCGCAGCCTGTGAGGGGGCCCTTGATGGGCGCCCTGACTCTTGCCGGCAGGCGGCGCGCGCCGCCGCCAACGGTGGCTGCTCCACAGGCACAGTTGCCCCTGGAGCAGGAACGCGAGAGGCATGTGGCGTGGAGGACGCCACCCCCTCCGTCATCTCCACGTCGTCCACGCGAACCATGGGGACGAAGAAGATGATGAAATGCGACCAGCTAGCCCCCCCTACCTGGCGCGCCAAATGTCGTGGTGCTGCAAACCACAGCCGGGTGGCGGAAGGCACCCGCCCTAGCCCAGAGGGTGTGTACTCGGGGGTTAGCTAGTCTTAGATCGATCTCTCTCAAGAACACGATGAACACAGCAAGATTTAGAGTGGTTCGGGCCGCCGGAGCGTAATACCCTACGTCCACTGTGTGTTGTATTGCCTTCCCACGAGAGTGAAAAGGTGCGAGAGCTTGAGTCTGTCTTGTGGAGATGGTCCTGTGCACAGCGAGCGCCTCCCTTTTATATCTCAAGGGGGCGCGTACACAGCCGTTGGATCCCCAACAGGTGGGTCCAACGATGCAGTATAACCTAACGTACTGCTCATACATTATGACGTCGCAGGCAAAGGAGATCTCTCTCTTGGATTCCCTCGCCTGCTCCCGGAGCCCTTCGTCCATCATGTCCTAGCGTCGTCTTGTCAGGTCGGGCCCGTCGTAGCTAGTGGCACCGCCCGTCACGTTGCTTAAGCGGGTGGTGTAGCTTGCGGCGTAGGCGGCATGATGGAAAAGTGCCGTGCTGTCGTATCCATTTAATGCTGCAGACGGGCTCTGCGCGGGCGCGGCTCAGGCGGCTGCACTGTGCTCCTTGGTAATACGCGGCGCGCAGCGGGGCCTGACAAAAGGCTGTCTTGTGTACCGCGGCGGCAGAGCACGCCTTGTCCATCGCATTAAATGCGGTAGGTGGGCGAGTCTTCCTGCGGAAGACTCGCGCACGATCCCACGTCTCCGGGACACGTGGCGGCTCCGGACCCCTACACGGTGAGGGGAGTCCGGACGGGCGCAGGAGGTCCCGGACCCCTCTGGGGGTCCGAGGCCTCGGCGGTCAGCTCGGAGCTTCCCTTCCGTGGAGACACGTGGCGTCACCGGACCCATCCTCAGGCGGGGAACGGTCCGGGGCCGTTGGCCTGGTGAGGGAAAAGCCTGGCCTGTGGGGCCTGGCTACTCCGTCTTTCCCGCGCAGCTACGGATAACTACGCGGGTCCTGCCTTGCTGCAGTAAGAGTGGGTATCCCTGTTACAGGGTACCGACAGTATAAGTATCGGATATGTATTGGTGCCAGTATGTTAATTTGTAGGGATTTACGTGATCGAATCGTGGACGGAGGAGATTGGTATGACTCGCATACGGGATGGACTAAGGCCCACCTGTCAATAACAGATGTGGACCAAACCAACATACCAAACCAAAAATTTGGTAAAAATTTTACTCGCTTTAGTAATAGGTATAGGTTAGGCTGAAACTTGGTTCTTTGACATTTCATCTTGTTGATGCATATCAAGATAGGGACAGATAATGGATGCTGGCTAATGCATAAAAGGTGATCAGTATAAATATGAATTAGTTCTCTTTTTCACAATTCACCTGATATGTTGATTTTGTAGTGAACTGCACTTATGTCGGTACCCTGTAGCAGGGATACCCACTTCTACTGCAGCAAGGCAGGACTCGCGTAGCCATCCGTAACTACGCGATAAAGGGCAGAGCAGCCGGGCCCCACGGGTCAGGCTCTTGCCTCACCGACCCAACGGCCCCGGACCCGTTCCCCGCTCTGGGACAGGTCCGGTGACGCCACGTGTCCCTGAGGAGGGGAAGCTCCGAGCCAACTGCCGATGGCTCGGACCCCCCATAGGGGTCCGGGACCTCCTCGCGCCCGTCCAGACCTCCCACGCGCGTAGAACCAGCATACCACCGGGGCAGGGTTTGGGGGGCGCCACGTGTCCCGCGGGCGCGGGCGCGGGCGCGAGTCTTCCGCTGGAAGACTCGCCCACCCACCTCATTCAATGCGGGTGGTTGAGGCGTGCTCTGCCGTCGCGGCACGCGGGGCAGTGTTTGTCATGCCTCACTGTAAACCGCATATTACCGAGGTACACAGTGCAGCCGCATGCGCCGCATCCGCGCAGAGCCCGTCTGCCGCATTAAATGGATACGACGGCACGACACTTTTTCATCATACCGCCTACGCCGCAAGCTACACGGCCCGTTCAGCTACGTTGCAGGCAACGCCGCAAGCTACACCCTGGCGCCGTTTCGACAAGACAGAGCATGGATATGCTGGACGGAGGATTCTCGCGGGCAGAGCAAGGAAATCCAGGAATAAGATCTCATTCGCCTGCAACGTCATAATGTATGAACAGTACATTATTTTATACTACATCAATTGGACCCATCTGTTGGGGACCCAACGGCCATGTACACGCCTCCCTTGAGATATAAAAGGGAGATGCTCGCTGCACACTGGAGATCTCGCAGGCTCTCTTGAGACTAAGAAAACACAAGCAATACAACACACAGTGGACGTAGGGTATTACGCTCCGACGGCCCGAACCACTCTAAACCTGGTGTGTTCATCGTGTTCTCCCAGTGAGAGAACTAATCCTAGCTAACCCCCGAGTACTCACCCTCTGAGCTTATGCGTGTACATTATGCCACCCGGCTGTGAGTTCGCACACCACGACAACTTACATTGTAATATTTTTTTGTTATGATTGGAAGTGAGCATAATCATCTGCCAAACTCTTAATGCATCCTCAATTCCTATAATCAACGAGGCATTATGTATCAGTTCCTTTTTTTTTTTTCCTGAAGTGCTACTATACTGTGGTGTGGTGTTGTGCAAAACACAACTTCCCCCCTCAGAATCCAACCTGATCAGATTGTATAAGGTTGTGACAAGTTGAATCACAAGTATAGGTGCAGTCAATCTTTTTTTTTTTTGAACGTAAAGGCGCAGTCAATCTCCTTGGCAGCACCTCTTTCAAAGTACCAATCACCTATCACCTCTGCGACTTTCTGAAACTCTATAATGTTAACCAAAGTTCCATCTATTTAATAAGAAATTGCACTTTCAGCTTCATGCATACGGCAGCTTGGTCTTGTGAATTACAATTACCTTATCGTGTATCATCGGGGAATCTAGTGCAAACCATGTGTCTTGCAGCTCACTCTGGCAATGTGCAGGGATGTCATCATTGCACTTCTCAGGTCTGCAAAAAAAATTGAAAATCTGAATATTGGCTTGAAGCTGGCAACATCAATCCTGAACCTCACACATGTTTGTTCAATTAATTGGAATCCGTTAACTCCGAGGAAAATAATTTAGAGTTTTAAACCGAATTTCCGGAAGGCAAAAAATTTGATTGATGGAAACCTTGGAGGGTTGCAATTTGGGATGTGCAGCATGCACCAGGATCCATCTTACAGCGGCTCAATTGTCCCCCAGGATCAAGGGCGCACGAAAATGTGGTGGAACTGTCCAAGGAAGCTCAAACCAGCATTGTTACGTATCAATGATGAAAAAAAAGTGCCAATTTGTTTGGAGGAATAAAAACTTGCGCAAGTCCTTTTTTTACCTGATACACGTCATAAGCTGAATTCAAGATGAAATATGTGGTTCTTATGTCTGGAAGTTCATATTGTGGAAAAAACACGGCATAGATAGTTAATAGCCCTGCTCACATTTCAGTTATTCTGAAGGGAAACTAAGAACCTCAAGGACATATACCAGGTATGGACAGTATGTTGAATTCTGGCAGTCTTTGTTCAAATTCTTTTGAACTCCCTACGGAACAGCTCATGCTACGATACATTTATTGGATATTCTCAAATACAATTTGACAAGAGCCAGGGTCGTTTTGCAAGGACCTGGATGCAAGATACAAATCAGCTTTATTGTGAATGATAATCCCGGTTCCTTTCAAAAAAAAAAAGATGTACTTCGGATTTCAGGCAACTGGTGGGGGAAAACTTTCTTTCGTGTCCATGTTCTTGCCAACGACTATAATTACAGTTTCAACAAACAAAAAGACTATAATTGTGGCAACGATAAGACGATGTTAGCCAAATGGTCAATTTGATCATAGGTCCAGTTAAGGATTACATTACTCAAGACTTGGCGCGAGATATTACATGGCACAACTGGACCAATTCAGCTTGCATCATCAACCCAGCGAAGGGATCAAATTCAACCTCCAAGTCTCATCAAATACGGCATGCACTGCCATCACCAAGATATGAGTTTACACAAAGTGCTTGATTTGATTTACAGAGTAATAACAGAGTCAACAACCTACAGATACCAACAGTTTTTTGCCAGTTCGGTAAACCTTAAACAAGCGTGCAAAAATCATGGATTATCCATCAGTGCACCACCAAGTTGATGTTTGGTTACCCTGCCAAGACAAAGCTTAACATCAGATTGGAATTGAAGAATGTAAAAGCAACTAGTACGAGGAAAGATACCATTTCATCTTGGCCTTTGACTAACAATGCATTGTGAGATTACTTTAAAAGATCCGATGCACAATATATTATGAGTGTTAATAATGTACTATATAATTTGCTCCTTTGTCAAGTAACAAACACAAGTATATGCTGGATAGATTAGTGCCCGAAATGCACATTTTACATCCAATGAAGAATAGTGCAGTGATATCAACAACTTCCTAAGATTCCAAAACACTGACTGCATTAGGTAAAAACTCAATTCAAATGGAGCAATACTATAATACCTCAAAAGCCAAAATGAGCCACTTCCTCATCTTCTCCTTCATCTTCCTCGTCTTCATCATCCACAATAAACCCAGACTTTTCCAATTCTTCCTCAAATTCCTCATCTTCTTCATCCTCATCATCATTCATCATGTCTGAAGCAGGATTTTTGTCCTTCAAACCAGTGCTGAGCACCACAGTTTGTCCTTTAGATTTCATCATATCTCTTTGCAATTTTTCCATGTTCTCCTTCCTCCGTTCTGCCTCCAATCTTTCCTTTTCAGCAATCCTCTTGTCAAGATCAGCCCTGAAAATTTTCAAAGACCAATTAGTAACAAGGTTGCAAGTATGCACAGGCACATTAGTCTTCTATCTCATCTTAGGAAACAAGACCTGTAGGTTTCCATATATTCCTTGGCGCTTGCTTCTATAGCTTCATAAAATGTATTGACTCCAGTACCAGCCACCGCAGATACTCCAACAGAGCGTAGATTCTTGTAGAATTCGTCAAGGACCAGAGAGAGGCTACGGGTATATGTAGCAGAATAAGATTTGTCCGACTCCAAAGCTGTCTGAAACGCCTCAAAGTCTTCCATCCACTGGTCCGGTAATAAAACAAGATATTAATGCCAGATTGTGAAAAGGCCAAATTGGTGGAATGTATAGCACGATAACTCAGGTGAGTTGAACAAATTCAGCCAAGTAAAAGGAGAGCCATTGCATGGCGTGGAGTAAATTGCAACTTTGGCATGATGCAAATGGGATAGAATCAACAACAGAGGAAAGTCATAAATAGTATACATACTTCAATAGCAAACTCGTGCTTGGCGACATCAACCTTGTTGAATGTCAGGACTAGAGGGAGACGGGTTTTGTAGAGAATACTGCAGGCATAAAGCATATTGCTCATAAAAGTAACAGGGCTTGTTGATCTAGGTGTGTCGACAACATATGCAACAACCGTTGGAAATGTTGATGCAAAAGCTTCAGTAATGATAGCTCCCGAAGCCGACCAAGTGAAGATCTCAATCTGCCCAGGAGTGTCCACAAGTACATAATCCAGTTGATCTGCACGTCTTTCAATGACAGACACAACCTATGAATGAATATCAACGTCATGTTAGCTGAACAAAACAAAGGTAGCAGGAAAATGCATTTCCCATATATACAAAAGAAACAATATATTTAAGTTATTCAGCATGGCATCAGATAAATACCATGACACTCCTATGTAGGCTGAATTGAGCACAATTTCTATGGAAGTTAGCATGGGATGGTAATAATAGGCATCTCATCTAGAATGCACTATTTAGCACATTTCAGGAGTATAAAGACATCATTTCACAAAGCATATTCAGTACTATATGTCTTTCATCCTGAATCCTGTTATCTTCAGTAGAATCTTAACAGTGCACAACATCTTGTTACTACAGCCAATGTTTTCCTAAACGGTAAACGCTAAACGAACGGCGACGCTCTGTTTAGCGTTTAGGCTGTTTAAACGCCGTTTAAACGGGTTTAAACGGGCTAAACGGTATGGTACTGTAGCATGATTTCCAGCAAAATAAATAACCATTTGTGGCATAAATTTAAAGTGGATAGAGATGTTTTTGCTTACCTTTTCTGAAGTAATATTGATGGCTTTTGTGTCCCCATAATCTGAACCATGTACCTGCAAAATAAATGACTTTTGTTAGTAGAAATGGTGTGAAAAAGGCTAAAACAGTTGGAATACACAAGACAACGGTTCATAGTTGTAATCAAACAAGCTCATTTCAGCACAAATATCAATTGTTCTCCCAAACAAATATCAATTCTAGTTCTTGTTCCTTGAGCAGCTTCTTTGTATCTTCTACTTCCTCATGCAGTAGATTCTCTCGCAGCTCATGTTGGTAAGGCTTCTTTCCACCTGGCCCAAAGCGGCCAGCAACTTCAAGCACTTGGTCGAACTCATCACAATTGATTGCATTGAACGGTATTCCTAAAATTAAATGAAATCAAGGTTAGTCCCTTCAAAGATCAAACTGGTAGAAACAAGATACCACTATAATGATTCATTTACCTTGCACATATATCCACCTTGCAATATATCTCTTCAACTTGTGCAACCTTTCTTTCATTATATGTTCAGTAATTTTTTGCTGCTGAAAATTTTTGGTGGAACCCAAAGAACTAGAGTCGAGAGGCATTGTGAATCTGTCCATAGGACCCACTGTTCGCGGTTGAGAGCTTCCAATATCATCAAGCCCTGTGCCATCTTCTGTGTCCGATGGAATATCAATCATATTCTCATTTACAGCATCTCTAACCTCTTTTTTTTCTTCTTGCCTAGCCTTTTTAACTTTTCTAGAATCATCTATAGCTTTCATGCACTTCTCTCTGTCCTCAGGTTTTGCATTGGGGCAGGACCGGACCTGTCCTTTCTTGCCAGCAATGTGCAACTTCAGTCTATAGATTCCAGCCTTCACAACCATGGGACACAGCTTGCATTTTATCACATTCAAGTCATCGGGATTGATAAGTACTCCATACTCCCACCCTATATCACACCCTATATCATCAGAGTTTCTCTTAAGGGGTGCCTTGTTCACTGCAGCAGGGGACTGGTTCATTGCAGCAGGGGACGGATTCGATGCAGTTGATGACATACTGCAGGGTTCAAGTAATAATACATGCCATTTAGGAACAAAGCATAGCATTGAGGCAATCAAGCAGAGCAAGAGCATTTAAGGACAAGCATTGCTGGTGGTAGGAGCAAGCAGTACAAAGTTATATAGATACTAATATAAAGCCAAAAGCTCAGCTATCTAATAATAGAAAACATGGCAGTGACAGGGGGCAAGCAATAATGCGCAAGAAGGCAAGGAGAGGCAAGGAGCAAGCATACCTGAGTGGTGCTTCGTGCTGGAGATCAAGCACTCTGCTACTGCTTCGTCCTGGTGCTGCTGCAGACCTGCAGATTGCTTCGTGCTGCTGCCTGCTGCAGATCCACACAGCGTGGCTGGAGGAGAAGCTCGACCCTCTGCTTTGCACTAGGAGGCGGGAGGAGGAGGAGGCGGCGGCGGGAGGAGGAGGCGGCGGGAGGAGAAGCTCGACCCTCTGCTCTGCACTAGGAGGCGGGAGGAGGAGGAGGTGGCAGCGGGAGGAGGAGGCGGCGGCGGGAGGAGAAGCTCGACCCTCTGCTCTGCACTAGGAGGCGGGAGGAGGAGGAGGCGGCGGCGGGAGGAGGCGGCGGCGGCGGGAGGAGCTCTGCCCTCAGCGGGCAATGTTGTGGCGGCTGGGCAAAAGACCCTGGTGGTCTGGGCGGAAGACAACAGGAAGGAAGGGGGCAAATAACCCTAGAGGTTGTCGGGCCAGCCCACCAAAACAATTCAGATTTGGCCCATCATCAAAACGGGCCACAAAACGGGCTGAACGGCGTGGAAAACCGTTTTGGGACCGTTCCGTTTACAACGTTTTGTCCGTTTAAACCGTGCGTTGACCGTTTAGACGGGTCAAACGTTTATATCACTGCCCAGGGCATAAACGAAGCGGTTAGCCTGCGTTTACCGTTTAAACCGGTTTAAACGGCCGTTTAAAACCGTTTAGGAAAACACTGACTACAGCTGAGAATTCACTTTCCTGTTACTGGAAGATCCATGCCTGATCCACTAATTGAAAAATTATCCCTGAGTTCAAGCGCAACTCTGAAGCTATCTAAACATTGATTGCAAAGCTGCAACTGATAAATTATCATTCAACTCTTCAGATACATGTAAAAAATTATTTGCTTTCCTAGTAACTATTTAGTTCCATACACAGCATACTAGGCAAATTTATCCTGTTCACATGGATTATATGTTTAAATTACTTTCTATTTTCACTATCAAAGTTGATCAAAATTGTCAAATCAAATATTCCTCTTTCCAATACACGGGACAGAACTCATAGAACCAGGAAGATAACAAACAGAACTAAGAAACTATATGAACAACAGACCCGCGTTTGTGCAATACTGCAATAAAAGAATAGGTTATAACACCCAACCTCATCGAACTTGGTGGCAAAAAGGTTGAGTGAGGTGAGGATGCCACCATTAGGTCCAAGGCCGTACTCTTTCATGACATCCTTATACCGGACTGTGTCGCGGATATCAATATTAGCCCCAAACGGAAGTGTCATCACTGCAGGGTCAAGGTTGACGACATAGCCCCTCTTGTTTGAGGCTTGCATATCGCACACCAGCCGGTGCATCAAGGTCGTCTTCCCCGTCCCTGCACGAGACCATAGACCAAACCTGTTAGTTCTCAGGTCGGCTGAGGATTCACTACAGGTCGGTTCCACAATTCATGCCCTATGACTTCAATTAAACAGCGGGCGGGCGAATTCGACGCACCAGCCATGCCGATGACGATGATGATCACGGGCTTCTTCTTGAAATTGGTGAGCCCCGAGCCAATGGAGAGGCCCCCGATGGAGTCCGCGAGCTCCTCGCTCTTCATGGTCCCCTCCTCTGCTTTCCCCTTCCCCTTCGCGTCCGTCTGCACACGCTCGACAGCAAGGGCGCATGACAGTCACTACCATGACCCTAAATCCAAATCAACAAAGGAAAAAATCATCAAGGGGAGTGTTGGGGGGAGGAGGCGGCGGCGGCGGCGGCGTGCCTGTTCCTCGAGGTCCGTCTGGATAGGCTTGCTCGTAGCGGCAGGGTCCGTGTCGACGTCCATCGGCGTCGGGCGGGCGCGGGCGCAGGCGCTGCGGGTCGTGGTGGCCCTCGGGGCGGCGGCCGCGGCGGGGGGTTGCCGGGGGCTTGAGCGACGGCGGCGCCGACTTCGAGAGGCGCGGCGGGTGTCGTGGTTAAACCCTAGCAGGGATTTGTGCCGGCGAGACGTGCGGCGTTAGGAAAATGGGGGCAAGGGGGTAATGGGCGTGGTGCCGGGGTTTAACCACAGCAGGAATTTGTTGTATTGTTGATTTGATTTGACGGCGGGGATTCGGAACTTCGGGCCGGGATTTCGAGTGTATTATTATTATCAGCTGAAGATCATTCTGGTGCGGGAGGAGATTGGCAAGGAGGTCTCTGCTGAAGCCAAGTTCGGAGTTCGTCCTCGGTCCCGCCGTGGCGTACAAGAAGAAGTGACCCGTGGACTGGACGTCATAGCCCACGTTTAAATCTTGTTTAGTTGCGCTTATAAAAATTTTTTATAAATTTTTTTGAAATAGAATTTTTTTTATATTTGAAATATTAAATATAAATTAATTATCGAACTCATTTGTAAACTAGGAAACGAATTTAGTAAGACTAATTAATTTATCATTATCGTAGCAAATATAAACTAATTATAGAACTTATATATAAACTACGAGACGAATTTAGTAAGACTAACTAATCCACATGGTTACTGTAGCAATTTAGTGTCTAATCATGGTCTAATTAGACACATTAAATTCGTCTCGTAATTTACAAGCAAACTATGAATTAGTTTTATTTTGCCTAGATTTAATACTCCATGCATGTAAGATTTTCATTTGATGTGATAGTTTTGGAATTTTGAATTTTGCAACTAAATAAGGTCTAGTTCTCAAAAAAAAATTCTACAGTACTCATCATATCGAATCTTCAGACATATACATGAAGCATTAAATGCAGTTGAAAAAATAACTAATTACACAATTTAACAATAAATGATGAGATAAATCTTTTAAATCTAATTAGTCCATAATTAGACATTAATTGTCAAATAATAATAAAAGTACTATAGTACTAAAATTCAAAAAAATTCGCGAACTAAACAAAGTCCTAGTTCTAGCACGAAGTCCCGTTGAATGCTCGGACTAAGGAAAAAGTTTTTTTCGCCTCCCTGAACTTTGGGCTGAGTCCATTTTTCCTCCGTGAACTTTGAAACCGGTCGACCAGCCTCCTCGAACTCCCGAAACCGGTTGCAGGACCTCTTTGAACGGGTTTGAGGGCGGTTTTACTATTTTTCTTTTATGTTTATTTTAACTAAATCTTTAAAAAATCATAGTAAATCACAAAAAATCATAAAATAGAAAATCCAATTTTGTTGGACTGCACATGAGTAGGTATACGCAGTGAACATATTATATGATATACTTTAGTAAAAACTTTTTGCTATATCTTTAGATATATATTTTCTGTAATTAATTTATAGCTACAGTTTTCATCATCTAATTATTGTGAAATTTTTATGGTGGGCTAATCATTATATGATTGAGCTGTAGTAAAAATTTTATGATTATTGAATCATGTATAACTGAGTTATAGATTTATCTAGGTCTATCTAAAGATATAACAAAAAATTGTACTAAAATATATCATATAATATGTTCATTGCGTATATTTACTCATGTGAAGTCCAACAAAATTAGATTTTTTATTTTATGATTTTTTTATAATTTACTATAATTTTTTCAAAATTCAATTAAAATAAACATAAAAGAAAAATAGTAAAACCGCCCTCAAACCCGCTCAAGGAGATCCTGCGACCGGTTTCGGGTGTCTGAGGAGGCTGGTCATTCGGTTTTAAAATTCAGAGAGGAAAAACGAATTCGGCCCAAAATTCAAGGAAACAAAAATGACTTTTTTCTCATACTAATACCTACCCCCTCGGCGCCGACAAGATCGACAACTTTGGGTCCAACCTCGAGCGCGGGCGTCGTGGCCAAGGATGAACACCGGGCCTTCGTTGTGATGGTTCGCGAGGTCGCTGAGGTCTATAGCACGAAGGACCTGATCGAGGGTGGTAAAGTGTGGTACTGGACTCTAAAAAGGTTACGCTCTAATCTGTATAATTTTAAGCTAAAAAATTTAAAAATCAAATTGAGCTAGGTCATGACCTATTACCACCCCTAGCTGCAGTGCGCGGCAGCTTTTGAGTCACCAACAAAAAATTTCGCGCTAGCTGGATGGGAATGTCTTAACCAAGCCCTTGTTTAGTTGCAAAATTTCAAAACTATCACATCGATTGAGAATCTTACATGCATAGAGTATTAAATCTAGACGAAATAAAAAACTAATTGCATAATTTGCTTTTGAATTATGAGACGAATCTAATGAATCTAACTAGACCATGATTAGACACTTGATTGCTACAGTAAACATATGTTAATGATTAATTCATTAGTCTCATTAGATTCGTCTCATAGTTTACAGACGAGCTCTGTAATTAGTTTTGTGATTAATCTATGTTTAATACTTCAAATATGAAAAAATTCTTTTTCAAAAATTTTACAGTTTGCATCTAAACGAGACCCAAGTACTTATCTAACAAGTCATCAATTTACAGCAACACCTCGCGCTGCTGTTTATATGGCAAAAAACTCTCTAGTGTCGCATGGCCCAACATTTGCTAACACAAGACGTCATTGCCACGCAAATGGACTAAGTTTAGCAATTCGGGCTCCTATCTTAAAGCCCAAAATTGTATCTGGTGGGGAAATCAGAGCCACACGTCACATTACAGCTCGTGTATATTGGTAAACTGATAAGGCAAATTTCATCCTTGTGTCAAATGATTTGTAATGCAATGAGCAATATATACATGTAAATAATCATTTTTCGACAAATTCTAATGCTGAAGAATTGGTGTTGTGACATCCCGAAAAATCTACCAAAATAAAACACGCGCTAAAAATAATTTTCAAAAACTTTTTCATCGTTGAGCTCGATCATCCCTAAACCCTTAATTTCTTCTCAGAAATTTTTCGCCGTTGCCCGACCCATCCCGTCATGCTGAGCTCGCCGCGCCGCTCGGCACAGCATCGCCGCCTCGCCACCCGAGCCACGAATCCCGCCGGCCGCACAGTGCCGCTGCCTTGCCGCCCGAGCCCCGCTGCGCGTGAGCAAAGCTCGGCGACAAGCACAGCAGCAGCCCCCTCCTCCACGTGCATGCCGACGCCCTCGGTGCTCATGCCGCTCCGCGACGCCGACAAGCACAGCAGTCCACTCCACGCCATTAATGGCGCTCCGCCGAGCCCGCCGGCCGGCCACCGCCGCGTTCCCTCCTCTCCACCGCCTTCCACGCCTATAAATAGGCCCCTACGCCGTTTCCCCACCACCACAACGCCCACCGCCACCTCTAGCCTCCTCCCCGAGCTCCCAACGCCGCCACCGCCCACCATAGCCACCAAGCCCCGCCGGCCACCGCGGAGCCGCCTCCTCGCTCCACCTCTGCCCAAGGTAAGGGGCGCAATAGGATCCCCTCGCCTCCCTTCCCCTTTTTCCCCAGCTCCGGGCCGCCGCCAAGCTCCACAGTGGCGCTGCCACGGTCGCCGTCGCCCGCAGCCACCCGCCGCCGTGGCCAAGCCTCCACGGTCCATCTCCGGCCGAGCTACGGCAGGGGATCGCCTCCTCTCACTCCCCTCTTCCTTTTCCCCCTCCTGCCGGCTGCCCCTGAGGCCCAGGCCGCCGGCGACCCCGCGCCGCTCCTCTGTTTTCCAGCGAGGGGAAGGGGAGGAAGAAAGGCAATTTTGCCTTTAGTCCCATGCCTTTCCTTTTATTTTTTAAAGAACCCTCCCACCTCTCTAGTACTCTTACAAAAGAGACCTTCCTATTTTCCTATTCACAAATAAGCCCTCCACCGTATAAACATAATTCTTATTATGCCCCTGCCCTTTTCAGAGTAACCCGATACTTTCTAAAAATTACAATCAAGCCCTTGCCCTCTCATAAATATTTACAAATAGACCCTTGATCCCGGTTTAACCCCTAAAACCTCCCTGTAACCTATCATTTCATGCGCCAAACAATCTCCGATCGATCTAAAACTTTACCACACCATTCCTAACATAGTTTTGGCCATGTCATTAGGAAACCGCCCAAAAATATTACTCCTATCGTCATATCTTAATTGTTTCCGAATCGAGCTCAGCGATAAAACTTTTATTTCTTTTTCTTGATTGTGTGCTTGTTTGTGTGTGTCGTAGATCACAGTGTGAACGAGAGAGGACCCGTCGACGAGCAGTACTGCGAGCAAGTGAATGAGGACCAGTACTGCGACCCCGAACCCGAAGGACAGAACCTCGATCAGGACTTCCCGGAAGGCTTTGAAGACGGCAAGTTCAATCTCATCCTTTGATGCATGTTTTGTCCCAGTTTTATAAACACAACCTACTGGTCTGTTTTATAAAACTGCATATGGTTTTGCCTGCTGAAAACACGGTTGGATAGCCACCCCTTGATTTGTTATAACCATTTCTTGACCACCTAGATTAATGTCTGAATGTGATTTGTTTGGACGTTAATCGCTGCTAGAACGCTTAGGACCTTAAACACGATACAACTCGTTTTATAAAAGGAAAATATGTGAGTGTGTGGGAAGAGAAAAATATGGAGTTTTCGAAAGATGCGTTTAGATGGGATGGATGGCATTTCTGTGTGATTTGCCGAATGGTGCGCTCGTACCTGTGTGGTGGAGCAAGGAAGGGAGATATCCATCCTGTCACAACTAAGGACCGAGTTGGTGTGTCATCTTGCCTAACTCCACTATCGTGCAAACCACTCGACCGTTGTATGGGCAACGGCTTAGCATAAACCCCACTAGTTAGTCTGATAGCCATCAGGAGAGCTGAGAGCAACGGGTGATCAAGGAGAAGGGATAAGCTCTGTGTGACTTATGCCCTGGTTAAACCTAAGTGATAGGTCAATGGCCCCTTGGTGGATCCTGTGGTGGCTAGTCAGGTCTAGCTAAGGTGGGTAATGTTTTTGTTGGAATTTGCACCGAGACTAAGGTGATCGTGCTGTGATACCCCGCTTGTGGGTAAAGTTGCACACCTCTGCAGAGTTAAAATCTATTCGAATAGCCGTGCCCACGGTACTGGGCATGTTATGGTTTGGTCACACAACTAGTGTTTCTTCTGGGAATGGATGGGTTGGCGTGAGTTGTTTTGGAAAAGTGTCCGACAGCTGTACCGTGTGCTACGGCGGATGAGGAATCTGATAGCAACTTAAAATTGGGATCCTGTGTGGATCAACCCTACGTGTTACTTAGTGCAAGATAATGACTTTTGAAAATCCCTTTCTTTCAAATAAACCCCTGCATAAAATTAGCTTTCCGCAAATTAAACACTAACCTTATCTTTGGTTTATCCTGTGCATTATATTCTGTTTATACCCCCTCCGCGGGTGTGGTTGGACTTGCTGAGTACGTTTGTACTCACCCAATTCTTAATTTTTACAGAGGAAGATCCAGACTTCATTCCCGAAGACGTTGAGTAGAGGTTCCGTTCTGCACCCAACTTTGCCTGTGGATAGGGTCACCCGCAGGAAGTTCCGTATGGCGCAAGACTCTGATGACCCCCCTCTTCATAGTTAATATTGTTGTGTGGGTGTTAGTTGTTATCCTCGCGATAGTGGCGCTTCACTGCTCACTTCCGCGTAGAGTTGTACGGTGATGTACCATCTGATGTAATAAAAGTGTTATCAGCCTCTTGGGACTGATATTGTATTACTTTTAAGTCTTCTCTCATGAGGGGACGCTTCAGGTGGTATCAGAGCCGTAGATTGGCCGTAGGACGTGACCCTAGAATCGAGGCCCCTTTTTCGAGCCCTTTCACTTTAGGACTTTTCTTGCTTAATCCTTCTTCCACTCATACACTCACCATTGACTCTTGCCCTATTCCAGATGGCTGACAATGGATGGAGCGGCAGAATCTGCCACACAGAGCCCGGCCTTCCTAAGTTATTGCTACTCAGCTTGGAACGCGTCGGAATTGTGGACCCACTAGAGTACGTCTATCGGGAACACGACTCCAGGGGCACTCTTTGGTGCGACATGATGATCTTCGTGGGAAAAAGCACCCGCTACCCTGACGTAGACCCCTGGTTCATCTCTACCACTGGCTTTCGCTTCCCCGACACCTACCGAAAGGCCGCCCGAAAAGCCCTGCGACGTCTGCGTGTGGTCTACAAGCATCATCTTCAGCGGACTCCTATGGGATTTCCCCCCTACTGGAGGAAGAGGACGCTCATGGATTGCCTGGATGAGAGGACTTGGAAGAGAAGAAGAAGACCTAGAAGATATGGTCTTACACATATCCATCTACCTCACCGGCCTGGATGAGCTCTACTGTGAGCAGGCGGCACAACTGAAGCAACAAATCCACAGGGCAGGAAAGGCAATCCAAGAAATGGAGGAACAACGGACAAGAGCCGTACGAGCCGAGTATTCCCTAGCCGCTCTCCAAGCCCAATGGCAAGAACACGATGCTCACAGAGGAGTAGGTGGATGGATAGAAGAAGAACCCGAAGAAACCCATTGGGATAGGGGTACTCAGACCGAAGATGATGTGATGGAGCAGTGTCTTCCACCAAAGAAACGCCCTATCCGTGTCGAGGAAGAGTCTCCATGAAAGGAGAGTAGCACACCTAAGCTAGAGCCTCTATCTTAATAATCATGTACCCATGGAATCTGTACCCCACCATGTTATAATAATAAGTACCATCTATCCCCTTTGTACCCAAATATTTGTGCAAGCTTGTTCACCCTTTCTTTGTTTTCAGATGGCTGAGGAAGGATGGACTCAGGGCTTTTGCCAAGCTGCACCTGGCTTCCCCAACCTCTTGATCAATGCCCTGGAAAGCCTTGGTGTTACGGAACGCCCAAGGTACTACAACAGAGAGTATGAGCACCATGGTACCCTCCGCTGTAGGGTGATCCTGGTCATCGCCAGAAGTGACCGCTATCCCGACATCCAGCCGTGGCGAGTGACCGCCACAGAGTTTAGGCACCAAGACACCTATCCCTTGGCCATCAGGAAGGCGCTCCGTTATCTATGCCAGATTTTTGAAGGACACCTCGCCCCCACACCAATGAGGTTCTTCCCTCCGGCCATCAGAACCCCAGTTTGGGAAGCCCGTTGAGAAGCCTGGTACGGCGCCGCCATGAAGAAGACCCCCTATACCAAGTGGCTACCTATCTAGCCTCCTTGGATCAGCTCTTTGACGAGCAAGCCAGCATCCTGAGGGAGCAGACCCATCGAGCCGAGCAAGCAGAGCTCGTGGTAAGATTGCAACAGATTTGGGTAGCCCAAGCCGAGGCAAGAGCCGCAGCAGCGGTCAACAGCGAAGCGGTTGCCCAGGAGAGCCTCAGGCAGGCCCGGGACTGGCGTATGCAAGAATGGACCAAAAGTGGAACGCCAGTCCCGACAATTGGGGAAGACCATGTTCTACTCGGGACGCCCGTCATAGGATGGGGACCACTCTTGAGAACCCCACAAGCTCCACCCGAGAGCCTTGAAGGGTCTACTGCCGCCGTTGAGAGAGAAGTTGCTGCGCAACCCTTGAAAAATGGAAATCTAGAGGACGGCGAGTAAGGACTATCTCACACTCCGCCCTGGAAGAAGGCTCACCCCGCGAGTAGAATACCCGACGCCACCCTAGTGTTGTACCCTCCCAGCCCCTTTGGCTTAAGTTGTACCCTTAAGTGTGAATCTGTATCCGGACGTGTAGTACGCGTTTTAGTCTTGCCCCCATGTTGTACCCTCCCTTGCAGTAATAAAGTTGTGTGTGCTTGTGTTTGCAAGTTTGTGTGCTTGTTGTTAGTTTGTGTGCTTTCCGGCAGAAGGTAGATTCTGTCTTTTCAAAAATACGAATTAAACAACTTAAACATCACTTAATTCTAATCCCAATCTCACAAAGACTCTACCCAATCTACAGATGGCTTCCCGAAGCGATACGAGGGCCTCCCGCAACCGGACCCCTATAGCCGCTGTCGCGGGAGGACAACCCAGTGGACAGAACCCTCCCTAGGAAGAACAAGAAGTGAGCCAGAACGGAGGAGGAAATCAAGGAGAAGTGTCACTGCCACCACCACCACCCCTCGGGGACCTGGCACAGATAATACATAATCAGACAATCATACTGGAAACCCTGGCCAATGCCCTCGTCAATAAGCGGCCAAGAGAGCAGACCATGAATGACAAGCTGATAGCTTTCCTTAGGACCAAGCCACCCATCTTTGCCGGATCCAGCAACCCCTTGGATGCAGACTACTGGCTGCGTGTGATCCACAGGAAGCTCGAGCCGTTCGAATGCCAAGATCGAGACAAGGTTCTTCTGGCAGCCCATCAGCTCACTGGAACTGCCTTAGCTTGGTGGGAGAATTACTGTGCCACTGCCGAAGATGCCTCCACCATCACCTGGAAGGAATTTGTGAAGGAATTCCGCCGCTATCATATCCCCTCGGCCACCATGAAGCACAAGGCGGATGAGTTCCGCGCACTGCAGCAAGGAAGCATGTCAGTAGAAGAGTACACCCACCAGTTCATGGAGCTGGCCCGATATGCACCAGAGGAAGTGGATGATGATGAAAAGAAGCAAGACATGTTCAAGAAGGGATTGAACTCAGAACTACGAACCTTGCTTACCCCTAAGATCTATCCAGATTTCAACACTCTGATGAACAAGGCCATTCTCACAGAAAGGGCCAAAGCTGAAGAAAGAAAGGATAACAAGCGCAAGTTTCTGGAAAGCAAGGCCCGCCAGCAGGACCGCTTCCAGAAACCAAGGAACTCCAGCTATATGGCACCAAGATATCAGGCCCCAATGCAGTATAGGACCCAGTCACAAGTAACAGGAACCCAAGGCCCTAACACACAGTTCAGAGGCCAAAACACCATGAAGGCCCCGCAGAGCAATGCCAGCCAAGTCACCACCACCACCAACAATGCTAGGGCCTGTTTCAACTGCCGAGAGACAGGGCATTACATTGCCAACTACCCATATGCCAAGAACAAGCCTGCTACATCAGCCTTCTCCAACTCTGTGAATGGACCAAGGCCAGTTCTGTCAGGT
Organism: Panicum virgatum; assembly: GCF_016808335.1. NCBI lineage: Eukaryota > Viridiplantae > Streptophyta > Magnoliopsida > Poales > Poaceae > Panicum > Panicum virgatum. The sequence goes on along the minus strand of NC_053144.1, from coordinate 47,120,616 downwards.
GCCAACCGAGTGCCCATCCACAACAACAAACAACACCAACAACAGCAGTCAGCAGATGAGGCAGCCCCAGCAGTCATTTGGACGAGCCCGCGTCAACCACATCAACGCACAGGAAGCTCAAGAGCTCAGGGCGTAGTGCTCGGTGAGTACCTAGTTAGCTCAGCTCTTACAACAGTACTATTTGATTCTGGAGCATCACACTCGTTCATATCCTCAAGTTTTGTGGAAAAGCACAATATACCTACAGTACTACTAAAAACACCCCTATTAACCCGGACGCCTGGAGGTGACATCAAGTGTCAACTAGGTTGTCTACGGGTGAGAATCAAATTAAGTGGGGTAGAATTTCTAGCAGACCTGGTAGTACTTAAGTCTAAGGGAATAGACGTGATCTTTGGATTTGACTGGTTAAGCTTGCACAATGGTCTCATAGGTTGTGCTGATAAGGTGGTACACCTGACGAACCCAGAGGGAATACGAGTAACCTGCCATACCCGGGAAAGTGGACCAGACCCAATGGTGTTTAGCATGGAAGCCAAATCCTTGGAGGAAGTCCCGGTAGTAAACGAATACCCAGATGTTTTCCCTGAAGAACTTCCCGGAATGCCACCAGATAGGGATATAGAGTTTGTCATCGACCTTGTCTCTGGAACCTCTCCTATAGCCAAGAGATCCTATAGGATGGCAGCCTCTGAATTGGCAGAATTAAAGAAGCAACTGGAAGAGCTACAACAAATTGGCTTCATCAGACCAAGCTCGTCGCCTTGGGGAGCTCTAGTCATATTTGTCAAGAAGAAGGATGGGAGTATGAGATTGTGTGTAGATTACCGAGCACTGAACAAAGTTACCATCAAGAATAAGTACCCCCTCCCCAGGATTGATGATCTTTTCGATCAACTAAAAGGGGCCAAGTACTTCTCCAAGATTGATCTGAGGTCAGAATATTTTCAGCTCAAGATTAGAGAAAGCGACATTCCAAAGACAGCTTTTGTCACCCGTTACGGGCAGTTTGAGCTCACGATGATGTCTTTTGGACTCATCAATGCACCTACTTATTTCATGAATCTCATGAACAAGGTGTTTATGGACGAGTTAGATAAGTTTGTCGTAGTCTTTATCGACGGCATACTTATTTACTCTAAGAGTGTTCAGGAGCATGAGCAACATTTGCGGTAGTATTGGAAAAGCTGAGAGTACATAAGCTATATGCCAAATTCAGCAAGTGTGAATTCTGGTTTGAGAAAGTAGCTTTCCTTGGTCATATTCTGACCGCAGAAGGAGTAGCAGTGGACCCCGAGAAGGTCGAAGCAGTTTCCAACTGGCAGCAACCGACCAATGTTAGTGAAATCAGAAGCTTTCTTGGATTAGCTGGGTATTTTCGGAGGTTCATCGAAGGATTTTCCAAGATAGCCCGGCCCATGACAGAGCTGCTGAAGAAGGATAAGAAATTCACCTGGACAGAGTCATGCGAAAGAAGTTTTCAAGAATTGAAGAATAAGTTGACAACCGCCCCAGTGCTGACCCTACCAGATATTCATCGGGACTTTGTTATCTATTGCGATGCATCCCGACAAGGATTAGGATGTGTCCTCATGCAGGACGGGAAGGTAGTGGCTTATGCTTCCCGACAGCTCAGGCCTCATGAGCAGAATTACCGAACACATGATCTGGAGTTTGCAGCCGTAGTGCATGCCCTCAAAATTTGGAGACATTATCTAATTGGAAATAAGTGTGAGATCTACACTGACCATAAGAGTTTCAAGTATATTTTCACACAGCCAGATTTGAACTTAAGCCAAAGAAGGTGGTTGGAACTAGTTAAGAATTATAATGTGGAAATTCATTACCACCCTGGCAAAGCTAATGTGGTAGCCAATGCCTTAAGGCGGAAATCTTATGGACCCAAGGATGCCCATCTGCAGGAAGAAATGACACGATTGAATGTGCACATTGTCCCTCGAGGTTCCATTCGCAAGATGAGCATTCAACCCGCTCTGGAAGATAAAATTATAAAAGCCCAAAGTTCGGACAAGAACTTGATGGAAATCCGAATGCAGACTGGAGAAAATAAGGCACCGGATTTTAGAGTGGATAATGAGGGAACTTTATGTTATAAAAATAGGATTTGTGTGCCCCAAGAAGGAGACTTCCGGCAAATAATCATGGATGAAGCCCATAACTCGGCCTACTCCATCCTGATCCACCAAGATGTATATGGACTTAAAACAAAAATATTGGTGAAAGGGAATGAAGGCGGATATTGCACGGTTTGTCGCCCATTGTGATACTTGTCAAAGGATCAAAGGCCGAACATCATAAGCCAGCAGGATTGTTGCAACCCCTACCCATCCCAGTTTGGAAATGGGATGAGATAGGAATGGACTTTGTAGTGGGTTTGCCCAGAACACAGAAAGGTCATGACTCCATATAGGTAATAGTGGACCGGCTCACTAAAACGGCTCATTTCATACCCGTGCGGACCAATTACGGTGGAGAAAAGCTAGCTAAGCTTTATGTGGAAAATATAGTAAAGTTACATGATGTGCCTAGCAAAATTATCTCAGATAGAGGGATCCAATTTACTTCTAGGTTTTGGAAAAGTTTGCATAAAGCGATGGGCACCAAATTGGATTTCAGCTCCGCCTATCACCCACAAACGGATGGCCAAACAGAAAGGGTGAATCAAATTATGGAGGATATGCTGAGAGCATGTGTCCTTACCTATGGCAAGGATTGGGAGCATAGTTTACCCTATGCAGAATTTTCATACAACAACGGTTATCAAGCGAGTTTGGGCATGTCACCATTCGAAGCTCTTTATGGGAGAAAATACAGAACTCCTCTGATGTGGCCAGAAGTTGGAGAGCGTGCCCTAGTTGCACCCGCACTCATAAAGGAAGCCGAAGAAAGAGTGGCCGAGATTAGAGAAAAACTGAAGGCTGCCCAGTCTCGAAAAGAGCTACACAGACAGGAAGAGGCGAGAAATAAGCTTTAACCCGGGAGAGTTCGTCTATCTTAAAGTTTCACCTATTCGGGGAACTCAAAGATTTCAGATACAAGGAAAGTTGGCCCCTCGGTACATTGGACCGTACCGAGTTCAGAAAAACGTCGGAGCCATAGCATACCATTTGGAGCTACCAGAAGAAATGTCAGATATACACCCGGTGTTCCATGTATCCCAGCTAAGGAGATGTCTGAGGGTACCTGAGAAGGAGCATGTGCCAGAAGAAGAAATAGACCTACAAACAGACCTTCGGTATCAGGAGGTACCTGTCAAGATTTTGGACACTGTCACTTGGAGGACAAGAAACTCCGAGGTACGGATTTGCAGAGTACAGTGGAGCAGACACGGAGTAGAAGAAGCTACATGAGAACGTGAAGATGCTCTGAAGAAAGAGTTTCCCCATCTATTTAAGAGCCAGCCGAATCTCGAGGACGAGATTCATTTTAAGTGGGGTAGGTTTGTGACATCCCGAAAAATCTACCAAAATAAAACACACGCTAAAAATAATTTTCAAAAACTTTTCATCGTTGAGCTCGATCATCCCTAAACCCTTAATTTCTTCTCAGAAATTTTCCGCCGTCCCGACACCTGATTACAATCGTCGTCCCATCTTTTCCTTTGTCTCGTTCCGCGCGACGCGCTGCGTGTCACCCGACCGCCGCGCGTGGACGACCGTCCCCGCGATCGGCGCCGGTGCGATCTCCCTTTCTTTCTCTTTTTCTCTCTCTTTTTTCTCTTTTCCCCCTTTTCTTTTCTTTTCCCTTTTCCTTTCTCCCTCCTCCTCCCTTCTCTCTCCTTCCTCTACTCCCTGCCCACACACGCCCGGCCCGGCTCCCCGACCACGCCCTCCTGCTCGCTGCCGAAGCAGCTCGCCGCGGGTGTGGTTGGAATTGCTGAGTACGTTTGTACTCACCACATTCTTATTTTTTACAGAGGAAGATCCAGACTTCGTTCCTGAAGACGTTGAGTAGAGGTTCCGTCCTGCACCGAACCTTGCCTGTGGATAGGGTCACCCGCAGGAAGTTCCGTAAGGCGCAAGACTCTGATGACCCCCCTCTTCGTAGTTAATATCGTTGTGTGGGTGTTAGTTGTTATCCTCGCGACAGTGACGCTTCACTGCCCACTTCCGCGTAGAGTTGTACGGTGATGTACCATCTGATGTAATAAAAGTGTTATCAGCCTCCTAGAACTGATATTGTATCACTTTTAAGTCTTCTCTCATGAGGGGACGCTTCATGTGTCCACTTTGAGCACCTGAGATTCCACCCTGTACAGAGAAGTAAGGAATATTTTTAATGCAAGACAGATATTTGTCTTTGTTAGGCTGAAACTTGGTTCATTGATACTTCATCTTGTTGATGCATATCAAGATAGGGACAGATCGATAATGGATGCTCGCTAATACATAAAAGGTGATCAGTATAATATGAACTGGTTCTTTTTTATTTCACAATTCACCTGATATGTCGATTCTGCAGTGAACTGCACTTTACATTGTAACATTTTTATTATGATCCGAAGTGAGCATAATCATCTGTCAAACTCCTAATGCATCCCCAATTCCTATAATCAACGAGGCCTGAAGTGCTACTATACTGTGGTGTTGTTTTGTGCAAAACACAATTTTTTCCCTCAGAATCCAACCTGATCAGATGGTATAAGGTTGTGACAAGTTGAGTCACAAGGATAGGCGCAGTCAATCTCCTTGGCAGCACCTCTTTCAAAGTACCAATCACCTATCACCTCTGCGATTTTCTGAAACTCTATAATGTTAACCAAAATTCCATCTATGGCTAATAAGAAATTGTACTTTCAGTTTCATGCATACCGCAGCTTTGTCTTGTGAATTACAATTACCTTATCGTGTATCATCGGTGAATCTCGTGCAAACCATGTGTCTTGCAGCTCACTCTGGCAATGTGCAAAGCAAGAGTTTATGAACATCCCTGCCTCTGGTTTGCCTTGAATCTGTTTCAGAGATGTCAACATTGCACTTCTCAGGCCTGCAAACAAATTGAAAATCTGAATATTGGCTTAAAGCTGGTAACATCAATCCTGAACCTCACACATGTTTGTTCAATTAATTGGAATCTGGAAACTCCGAGGAAAACATTTAGACTGAATTTCCTGAAGGCAAAAAATTTGATTGATGGAAACCTTGGAGGGTTGCAATTTGGGATGTGCTGCATGCACCAGGATACATCTTACAGCGGCTCCATTGCCCCCTTGGATCAGATGAAGGGGGCACGAAAATGTGATGGAACTGTTCAAGGAAGTTCAAATCAGCATTGTTACTTATCAATGCTGAAAAATAGTACCAGTTTGTTTGGAGGAAAGAAAAAAAAACTTGTGTAAGTCCATTTTTACCTGATACACGTCATAAGCTGAATTCAAGATGAAATAAGGGGTTCTGATGTCTGGAAGTGCATATTGTGGGAAAAAACACTGCATGGATAGTTAACAACGGTTACACAAACAGAGACCTGCTCACATTTCAGTTATTCTGAAGGGAAACTAAGAATCTCAAGAACATTTACCAGGTATGGACAGTCTGTTGAATTCTGGCAGTCTTTGTTCAAATTCTTCTGAGCTCCCTACAGAACAGCTCATGCTACGACACATTTATTGAATATTCTCAAACACAATTTGACAAGAAACAGCGAAAAAGTCACAAACCTGCAACGAAACTAAGCTGCTAAAGAATTTCCTCATATTGTTGTTGCCAGAAATGTCACTCCTGAAAAAAAAATGGAACTCAGAGTTCTTTTACACATCTGCTCCAATAAAAAGGTAGCCAGAATGAACTTTTGTTTTGCTAGGCCTCCGATGTTACAGATCAAGGAAAAATCCCGCATCACTCAGGCATTTCACCGTGGTAGCTCCTCCTAGACGCTTCTTGAGGCTGTCGCAGTGGAAGAATGTCGCTAGGCCTCCTGCTGAACAGCCTGAGAGCAGTACCTGAAGAGTGCGCATGCATGACTTGAAAGCATTAAAGAAGTGAACTCCAAATTTATATCTACTAAAAACAATTGATATTTGTGCAAAAAATACATTTTCAGCTTTCGCTAGTCCCCTTTGAAGTAGATCAGTGATAATAGCATCCCATATCCTCTGACCTCTGAAGTAGAGGACTGAGGACTGAAAAATGGCAAACACCAAACAGTAAGATGCTGCGGAATCTAGAAAATCCATCTGCATCCAGGTTCAAAAAAAAAAATCCATCTGCACGATTACACATGGTAACTAATGTCAGCTTAAGAAGCATACCCCATTTCTATATTCTGAATCACCCGAGAAGGATCCACCATCGCAATAACGTAGCTTCACACGATTCCAGTTGTAAAAATCTGCTTAACATTTTAGCTAACATGATGTTACCATGCATGCCTAATTTTGTGAAATATGATGAAAATCTTTGATAATTCACATTTCTGCAAATACAAGAATTGCAGGCAGCTGGAAAAGCAAAGATGAAAAGTTTGTAGTCCGTGCGGCAAAAAAAAGTTGCTCTACAAACATATGAAGACTTGAGCTGTGACGAAACAGCTGGGTACACAGGAAACCTCTGAAAGAAACTTTATCTGTAGGAATGGAAACTGAAAGATTCATGATCATAAACGAGACTGTCAATCCTCAAAAAAAAAATAACAGGGATTTCACATTTTAAATGAATCTAAATTTGCATTCATCTCTCTCTCTCTCTTTTTTTTTGAGGGGGTGCATTCATCTCTCATGAACGAGACGAAATTTGCAGTGGGCCTGAAACAGATGTACGTGGGCCAGAAGCAGAAGCACTGTGCTTCCCACCCCAAGCAAAATGATTTTCTGTAGGACCATGAGCTTGAATTCGCGAGAGAAATGCACGGACCTAGATTAAAGCAAAACTGTCCGGGCTACCTACCCGATTTTGAATCCATGATTGCTATCGCGCTGTCACCTTTCGCAAAAGCAAGCTGTACAAGCAAGAATCATGCGCTGTTTGCCGCCGACGAATTGGCGTGCAAGAGATCTCGAATGGATGGCAAGAGAGAGTTCAAGAGCACGTCCAAATATGAATGCATGGGGCACCGGGACTAGGCAATCTGAAGTTTTGAAGTGAGAAGATCGGTGACTTGTACCTGGATTCATGGACGGGCGGTTGCTGAGGATGCCGGAGAAGATCTCGACCTTGGTCATGAGGCGGGTGGATCCCCGGCGCGTCCCGGCCCTCTCGGCGCACGACCGCACGTCGTTGCACCAGCCGCCGCCCTCGAACTGGAGCAGCCAGCTGCGCGCGCCGGCGCCGGAGCCACGGTGCAGGTGGTACGCCGGCGGGCTCCCGTCGAGGCACACTGCGAGCGCGGTAGCGGAAAAGGAAGGGAGCACGGCGGATCACATCGCAGGCTAACACACACTCACATCGCCAGTCGCCACGGGAACGAAGGAACGTGGACTTGCCTGCCCCCGTGGACGCGGCGCCGGCGACGATCGTCATGCCCACCGTCAGCCTCTCCTGGACCATGTCCGCCGCCTCGGCCGCGAAGCCGGCGGCGACCACGGCCGCAACGAAGACGGCAGCCGCCGCGGGCCACGCCCGGCGCCGCCGAGGCGCCATGGCGCGCGGCGCGGCGCGAGACGAGCCGAGAGCGCAGGAACGGACACGGGTGGAAGTAGGGGCCGGCAGGAAGGAGAGGCCGACAATGTTAGAACTAAGCTTGACGATGAGCGGAGTGTGTGCGTTGTGTATGCGTGTGTGCTGCTTGGAGCGCGCCATGGGCGCGGGCGCGTCGCGTCCAGCGAGCACGAGGGTGGCTCGGGCTGGTGCGGGCGATGCGGATGGCACGAGCTGCACGTGTAGGTGACGCAGTCGTGGGTCGTTGGTGTGGTGGCGGGCAGCACGGATGGCCGTTGGGCACGAGCGCACGTCGCGCGGGCGGAGCGCGTCGCCCAGGCGCGAGAAGCGCGTAGCGTGCGGCCATGGCGGGATAGCCGGGCGCGGAGCGGAGCCGTGTAGTTATAAGAGCCACCACCCACCCCTGTGTAATTGTGTCTAGTCGAGATGTGAATGAAAGGCCAACATACAGGCCGCAGCGGCGGCCGGGGCGTTCGTCGCCGAAACACCGAACACCTTGTGTGCGTACTGTTCTTCTTCTTCCTTGCGTCTGCCGACGATTGTGAAGCGCATGAGAGCGTCGCGAGGCGAGTGCGAGCTGGGAACGCGTGTTCGAGCTCGCCGCGGTTCCAACAATTGGTATCAAAGCCGGTTTCAACGGAGGCGCGCTGGTGGTGGCCGGCGGAGTGATGACGGTGCGGCGAGTTCGCTCGGCCGTGTGTCGGCCCGCGCGTGATCACCGGATGGAGGCGCTGGCAGTGGATCGTGTGTCGATCCTGCCGAGCGTGATGCGCTCGACGGCGTGTGTCGCCGGAGCCAGAGAAGACGGCGTTTGTCGCCGGATCGAGGAGCCGCTGGCGGAGAAGCCCAACGTGTGTCGCTGAGGGAGTCGCCAGCGGAGAAGACGAAGTTCGGCGTGTGTCGCCGAGAAAGCAGATGGTGGCGCACGTCGGCGACGTGCGGAGCGGCAGCCGTCGGCGCGGAGGAGAAGCTGTGCGTGTGTGGAGCGCGACTGGCCGTGTGTGCGAGCCAGAACGCGGTGCACGCGTGTGTCGGGTGCGGAGGCGCGTGTGTGCGTGCAGCCGTCGTAGGTGATCGTGTGGCGATCAAGATAGGCGTGTGTGCGCCGGACTGCGTGTATGCGCGCGCAGCGTTCGTGTGGGTGATCGTCAGAGCGATCAGTGGAGCGGAGATCGTGTGGGCGATCGGAGCTGTGATCGTGCGTGCGATCGGGCGGCAGCAATCCGTGGAGTGATGCGCGTCAGTCGCGTGGAAGATGGTGATGGCGGAGTCGGGCAGGCTGGAGCCGTACAGCGCACAAGGAGCCGGCCCGGGAACGCGTGGACGCCGCGCGGACGTGGTGGCCGCACTATGCGGATCATGGCGAACGGCGGTGATGCGAAACGCGGCGGCAATGGTGGTGCACGCGGTGCAGGAGACGACGCTGCACGCGGACGTCGGCGAGGATCTAGTGAAGCCATGAAGACGAAGGTGTCGCCACGTCAAGCTTAGGGGGGTGATTGTTAGAACTAAGCTTGACGATGAGCGGAGTGTGTGCGTTGTGTATGCGTGTGTGCTGCTTGGAGCGCGCCATGGGCGCGGGCGCGTTGCGTCCAGCGAGCACGAGGGTGGCTCGGGCTGGTGCGGGCGATGCGGATGGCACGAGCTGCACGTGTAGGTGACGCAGTCGTGGATCGTTGGTGTGGTGGCGGGCAGCACGGATGGCCGTTGGGCACGAGCGCACGTCGCGCGGGCGGAGCGCGTCGCCCAGGCGCGAGAAGCGCGCAGCGTGCGGCCATGGCGGGATAGCCGGGCGCGGAGCGGAGCCGTGTGGTTATAAGAGCCACCACACCACCCCTGTGTAATTGTGTCTAGTCGAGATGTGAATGAAAGGCCAACATACAGGCCGCAGCGGCGGCCGGGGCGTTTGTCGCCGAAACACCGAACACCTTGTGTGCGTACTGTTCTTCTTCCTTGCGTCCGCCGACGATTGTGAAGCGCATGAGAGCGTCGCGAGGCGAGTGCGAGCTGGGAACGCGTGTTCGAGCTCGCCGCGGTTCCAACAGCCAAGGAGAAGGAATTTGATGTATTTCTATTATTTGTCTTTTTCTTTTGCATATATTTAGAGTATGAAATGTCTCTTTTGCCCTTGTACATGGATTACTATCTATTCTGATTGATCCTACACTGATCGATCTACTCCCATCGTTCCGATCCCGTTCGCTGCGCTGGTGAGTTCTGACCTAGCACCCCGCCGTCGGACGCCGGTCTCCTAGCCACGGCCGAGGGCGGCGCTGTCCTGCCCGCGCTCAGAGTGCCCCCAGGATTTTTTTACATCTTTTACTGTCCACGCCTGCTGCATTCCCATGGCAGCGACAACAGCCTACTTGCCTGCCTGCCAGGGCGGCGGCCTGCTGCACGCCCACGCCCACGCCCACGGCAGTGGCAGGCAGGCAGCAGCTTGCCTGCCAGCCAGCCAAGGGCGGCGGTGGGCCAAGTGCCAACCAGCCAAGGAGGGGCGATAGTGCTGCTAGTCAGGGGCGGCGGCAGTGCTTGCCCCGGCGATGGCGGTGGCGGCCGACTGTCCGTGAAAACTCGGCTTCTAAATCCACGCACAAGTGAGGAAGAATAAAAATGTCATTTCAGTCTTCCAAATACATGAAAAGAAAAAAAGTAAAGAGGGAAATACCCCGAATGACAGTATAATCAAGTGTTTAATGTTTGGAGTTCTGTTTTTACGAATACGATGTTTGGAATCGCAAATTTGCGAAGCGCATTGTTTCGAATCCCATTTTTGCAATTTTCTCATGAGCGAGGGCGGGTGCGTCACGCTTTCGGTTTCGGTAGGTGGATTAATTCCGTCCGCCCCACGCGTTTAGTTACTGCTATAGAAACGGGTTTTAATTCAGGGCAGCCATGGATGGCAGATCGAGGGCGTAATCTGCATGCAAGATACACTACACGATACAGAAACGCGTCAAACGATTTCTTCCCTTTTTATCTCCCATGGTGTGCAGTGCGGAGTATCGATTGACAGCTTGCTGCTTGCCGGCCTCAAAGCTATCGTCTTCCTGTGCCGGCGTCGAATGGGTGCCAATTTGCCAAAGGACAGTTTGTCGTGCCACCCGTCTGTCAGTTAATTTTGTAAAAGTAAATCGCGCGTAGAACAGTAGAATGTCCAAAGCAACCAAGAGTTCTTTCATTGATCATTGAGTTTGTATTTATACAAGTATCAAATGGTAACTACACCCCTATGGATGCCCCTTCGGGAAACCGTCGTGTCCGTACGTGGGGAAGGACGTGTACTTTGTGTCAAGGATGACATCACAAACGGTTTGTTTGTAACACTCACCCTTGATCGAATCCATCTTTGATCAATGAACTTGTATTATTTCTCAAAAACAAAAAGAGAAATATTTCCGTCTGATGATTACTCCATTAACTCAAATGAGTTCAATAGAATAATCTATGTCCTTCGTATTTCCATAAACCCCCCTTGATTTAAAACTAGAAATACTGACATGTACTTGTGTTACATTGCCTCATTAAAAATCTTTCATGAGCAAACCCTAAGGGAAAAAACTCATAAAGGAAAAAAAGAGTACAATGTGATGCTTTCAGCTAGGCATACCACTTGGGGTATCTCCCCCTGAATCTTGCAAATCTCGAAGCCTCCTCGTGCCAATTCCTCGAACACATTTCTCAAATGTTGAGGCAGGTAAGGACTTAGTGAACAAATTAGCAAGATTATCACAAGATTTCGTTTGCAAAATGTTTATCTCACCACTATGTTGGAGTTCGTGAGGATAAAACAACTTTGGCGCAATATGCTTAGTAATGTTGCTCTTGATATAGCCTGTTTGCATCTGAGTAACACAAGCATCATTATCCTCATAGATAATGGTAGGTGATTCCATAGAACCAATACTACAAGACTGTTGTACGTGGTTAATCATTCTGCGAAGCCAAACACATTCACGTGATGCTTCATAAAGTGTAATTATCTCAGAATGATTTGTGGAAGTTGCCACTAATGACTGTTTAGACGATTTCCAAGAAATGGCAGTTCCACCATGTAAGAAAACAAATCCCGTCTGCGATCTGGCATTATGGGGATCCGATAAATAGCCAGCATCAGTGTATCCAACCAATGTCGGATCTTGGTTTTTCTGATAGAACAAACCCAAGTCCTTAGTGCCGTTAAGGTATCTGAGGATTTGCTTTCCTCCTACCCAATGACGCTTTGTCGGAGCAGCACTATGTCTTGCAAGTAAATTCACCGCGAAAGCAATATCAGATCTGGTGCTATTCGCGAGATACATAAGTGCTCCAATGAGGCTGAGATGTGGGAATTCTGACCCAAGTACCTCTTCTCCCTCGTCCCGTGGTCGAAAAACATCCTTTTCGAGATCAATAGATCTTACAACCATGGGAGCTTTGACTGGATATGACTTATTCATATTGAATTTCTCCAATATTTTCTGGATATAGGCAGACTGGTGCACTAGAATTCCTGAATAAAGGTGATCAATTTGCAATCATATGCAGAATTTGGTTTTACCCAAATCCTTCATCTCAAACTCCATCTACGAGCTTCATCAATACTCTCTGAATTGCCAATAATATTTATATCATCGACATACACCGATATGATGCAAAATCCTGAAGAGGATCTTTTGATGAAGACACATGGACAATCATCACTGTTGGAGTAACCTTTTTGCACAAGGTACTCACTCAGTCGGTTGTACCACATCCGTTCTGACTGCTTAAGGCCATACAAAGACCTTTTCAGTTTGACACAATACATGTTGCGATTAGTGCCCTGATTCGGTATAGAAATCCCATCTGGAACTTTCATATAAAGATCCGAATCAAGTGACCCATAAAGATATGCGGTCACTACGTCCATCAACTGCATAGATAGACACTTTTGTACTGCCAATGATATAAGATATTGGAACATAATTTCACTCATAACTGGAGAATATGTTTCATTAAAATCAATTCCGGGTCTCTGCGTAAACCCTTGTGTTACTAGCCTCGCTTTGTAGCTCACCACCTCGTTGTTTTTATTCTTTTTCCAAACAAAAACCCATTTAAAACCCACAGGAAAGGTTTTAGGAGGTGTAGGTATCACTGATGAGAATACCTCTCTCTTAGTAAGTGAGGCTAACTATGCATCAATTGCCTCCTTCCATTTATCCCAATCTGAGCGCCTCTTGCACTCTGCCATGGACTTAGGTTCGGGACCTTTATGGAGATTCTTAGCAATTGATTCAGAGAAGTATATGTCGACAACTGTAGCCTTACGATCATATGTCTCTCCAGAATCAAGATAATTTATAGAAATTTCTTGTACCCCTCTTGATGGTTCGCTATTTCCCAATACGATTCTGTCAGGGCGTTCCAAAGTTCCAGCATCAGAAAAGGTGTGCACTGTAGATGCTGGAGGTGGATCATCCCTATCCACTTCACTTCTCTCAACCGGTTGTTGAGTCGCACTTGCTAGTCTAGAAGGTGTCTCCTTTCCTTTCCTATTGCGCTTACGAGAAGCTGCACCTGTAGGAATTACCGTACTTTTTCCACTCTTCCCAGAAGAAGAAAGTTGAATAGTTTTCTTTGTTACCTCTATTCTTTCTGGCACATTCCTTGCAGGTATATAGGACTTTGTGATGTCTTTACCAGCAGTAAATGTGTCTAGCAAATTATTTGCAATATTTTGCAAATTCAGAATCCTTAGAACCTGCAGTTCTGATTCCTAAGTACGAGGATCCTCGTTGGCGATGCCCTTAGCATCCCAATTTATTTTCTGGCTTTCGGCGTGGTACTTAAATTCTTCCCCGAAAGCCGGGAAATGATCTTCATTGAAGATATTATCAGCGAACCGGGCCGTGAGCAAATCCCTTGTCAGGGGTTCCAGGTATTTTATGATCGACGGAGATATATATCCCACATAGATCCCCAATTTCCTGTGAGGCCCCATCGAAGTTCGCTTGGGTGGTGAGATCGATACGTACACTGCGCACCCGAATTTCCATAGATGGGAAATACTTGGAGGATCACCTCGCACCATTTGCAGCGGGGAAGCTGTATGGTATGCAGTTGGGCGTAGTTGAATCAAGTCTGCAGCATGCAAAACTGCATGACCCCAACACGTTGTTGGAAGATTACAACCTTGCAATATTGGTCTAGAGATAAGCTTAATCCTCTTGATTAAAGCTCCTGCCAATCCATTCTGAGTATGAACATATGGGACCAAATGCTGAAGTTCAATTCCTTGTGCCATATAATAATCATTGAAGGCATGTGATGAGAACTCTGCAGCATTATCCATTCTTATGGATTTTATCAGATGTTCAGGATGATGCGCTTTCAGTTTAATAACTTGAGCGATCAATCTTGCAAATACATGATTATGTGTCGACAACAACGACACATGTGACCAATGCGTAGAAGCATCAATCAAAACCATGAAATACCTAAACGGTCCCGATAACGACTGAATTGGTCCACAAATGTCACCTTGGATATGCTCAAGGAATTTGAGAGGCTCTTCCTTAATTTTGAGATACGACGGTCTCAAAATTAATTTTCCAGTAGCACAAGAAGTGCACATAACATTTGAAGATTTTGGAAACTTAGTACTGCTCAAATTATGACCAATAGAATTGCCTATGATTTTCCTCATCATCCCAACACCGGGATGCCCAAGTCGATCATGCCAAACCTGGAATGCATCGTCATTCTGGAAAATCACCTTATAAGCAACATGCGGTACGGGCTTTATGTATGTGTAATACAATCCAGACGTGGGAGATAACACCTTCTCTAGTGTTTGTTTGCCTAATCCATTGCCCTTGGTGAATAAGAGGAATTCCTCCTTATTCTCTTCATGTGTCTCAACATGAATTCTATTACAACGGGTATCTTTGTATCTTAGTAGGGTACGAGTTGCATCAGGATACAACAATGCTTCCTCGATGATTATCTGCGTACCCATAGGAAGTACAATAGTGGCTCGACCAGAATCCACTATCATAGCATCGCGACCAGTGATGGTTAAAACATTTCCTTCTCTCTTGGTGAGAGTCCGAAAATATTTTATCTCCCTAAGCACAGTATTGGATGAACAATTATCCACTAGGCACATCTCTTCCTCCATCGGATCAACTCCTATAGAAATCTATACAATTTGCAGAATTTAACATAAAAACTCATGCAAATGTATATAGAACACAATCTATTGTCTTAGATATTATAAAACAAAGTGCTGGTACAAACAAAGTAAGGACAACACCATGTCTTAACATTACAAGCCTTGCAAATCCAATTATCCGAATACTAAACAAATAGGATAATGACTCTAGTTAAGGTCCCCAAAGATATCGTTGGACTCATACTCCATGATCATATTGTCGTCACCCGAGGAAGCCTCCCCCTGAGGGAGCCCCTTGTTCCCACTTGGTCCCGCTCCATCTGAGCCCGGGGCCGAAGTGCCAACCTCATGCTCTTGAGGGACGAAGTGTGCCTCATACTTCTTGCCTTGAGCCTTCTGCCGATGGCCCATGGACTTCTGATACAGATCCACCAGATGCTGAGGGGTCTTGCATCTCTTAGCAAAGTGATCATAACAACCACACTTAAAGCAAGCCTTGTTGCTGTTGTTGCTCTTAGGCTTAGAAATGCCCTTGCCCTTGTTGAAGTTTCCCCGAGGCTTACGGAAATTCTTCTGCTTACCACCAGAATGGTTTCTAGGGTGACTACTAGAGCCATCCCTCGTAGTCTTTTGAGTGACATGCACTTCAGGCAGAGGAGCAGTACCCGAAGGGCGCTGCTGTGAGTTCCAAACAGTGAGCTCATGATTTTTCTCTGCCTGACACAAAGTCTGAATTAGATTTGCATAGACTGTGAAACCCTTCTCACGGTACTGCTGAGTGACGAGTTGCTCTGATGGAAGCATTGTAGACAATGTCTTCTCAATCTTATCCAGATCAGAGGGGTCCTTCTCACAGAACTTGAGTTTCTGGCTTATCTTATGAACAGCATGGTTGTATGCGTTCACGGATTTGAAAATCCTGGACATGCAACTGGTTCCACCCATAGGAAGCCTCAGAAAAGACGATTGTCTTTTGCTGTTCATATCTTTTCTTTAGGGAGTTCCACAACTTGTGTGGATCTTCCTCCAACATATGCTCAGACTTCAAGTCTGGGTGTATATGGTTCTTTATAATATATAAGGCCCCAAACTTCATAGCATCTGCTATTGGTGGATCATTTGCACCAGGTGGAGTCAAACACTAGTACAGTCCACGGGTCAACATACTAACCTTGATGTTCGTCGCCCATTGAGAGAAATTGTGCCAATCGAGTGCGAGAACCTCGAACTCTGTGGCAGCCATTTCTCCTACAAAATCCAAAGCCAAACATAAGTCTTTTGGCATAAACAATGCAATCTTTATGAGAATTCAAGAAACTTGAATTCCAGCAATAAATTCCAATGCGAATTCAAATAAATTTGAATTCCAGTAATTAATTCTCAAACTCATTTGGAATAATTATGATGGCGATCATCATCACAGAGTAGACCTTATAACTCAAAATTCAAAATTGGATACGCATGTTGAGGATAATCACCATGTCCAACATGATGTGTATTCCACAGTAGTATAAGAATACTACCTTGTGTATGACCAATTGGAAAATGAATCAAGGTAATCTCTAATTTGATGTAGACCAATGCGAATTCAATCTTCAAATTGAATCCATGGTAATCACCAAACAAATGGTGTAGACCCCTTTGTCCAAATTCTATGTTGGAATCTCACTTAGGAATAATTATTATGTAAACATAGCATAGATTCCTCCTCATGTATGACCAACATCCAAGAAAATGGAACAAATTATTCCAAAATTGAGAATAAACATATTGCATTGTATGAAGCATATCATAATAGACCATAACGATAATTTGTAATGTAATATTAAAATGACATGGCAATGAACCGAACTTGAGTACAAACACATATTTACAATCACATATGACAAACATGAACAGTACTAACAACATTAAGCATACAAGCTAAATAGTACTGCAGAATTCAAATTGAATTGAAAAATAACAAAGATAACTGGACTGCAAGCTACTCAGGCCTGCCAGTCCACCAGCCGTGCCGGCCCGCTTGCAACGCCCGCAGGCCGCGCAAGCCCGCTTACGGCGTCAGCCTGCTAGCCGCGCCAGCCCGCCAGTGGAGTCGGCCCGCTAGCCGCACTCCGGCCTGCCAGCCGCGTGCTGGCCCGATCGCCGAGCAGCCGCGCCGGCCCATCATTAGAGGCTGGTCCGCCAGCCTTGGCAGGCCGGCCTTGTGAGTTTTTTAAATTTTTATATTATTTTTTTTCGATTTATTAAAAATATATGCCGAATTTTTTTTGCAAAAATGTCATCCTGCCGCCAGTTCATCCGGCGGAAGGTAGGTAATTTTCAAAAAATTATAACAAATTCATATGGATTCGGATGGAGATAAAATTTATACGAAAATTATAGACCTCGACGAGATCTACAGCTTTGTAATTTAAACTTTTTTCATTTAGAATCATTCTAGTGTTTAAATAATCGACACAACATTTAGATCTAAAAAATCAGATCTAAACAAGTCGTGCTGCTCATCGGGAGTGCACCGGAAATCGCCGATCTAAACAACTTTGTAATTACAACAAGTCTAGCGTTGTTTAGATGAAAAATTCCCGGATGAACCTTCCGCCGGATGAACTGGCGGTAGGATGACATTTTTGAAGAAAAAAATCGGCATATATTTTTGATAAATCGGAAAAAAATAATATAAAAATTTAAAAAATTCCAGCCTTGCGCCGGTTTGGCCCGATCCGCACGCCGGCCTGCTCATCGGTTTAAGAAACCGGCGGTTAGGGTCCAGCCCTAACCCCAGCCTCCAACCGCCCAGTGCCGCCGCACCTCCAACTGCTGCCGCCGCTAGCACCTGCAACCGCCGCCGCCGCCCCCTCCAAGCACCGCCGTCGTCGGTTCTCCTCCACCCCTCCAAGCACCGCCGTCGTCGGTTCTCCTCCGCCCCCGCCAGATCTGCTAGTGGTCCGGCCGGATCCGCCACTCCGCCGGCCGGATCTGGTGTTCCGGCGGTCGGAGCAGCGCCACCCCCTTTCCCCAACCGCCCCTCCCCGAGTCATGCCGGCGTCGGTTCAAGCCCCCTCCTCATCGGAGGAGGGCTCGTACCCACGGCCAGCGTGGCCATTTGGGAGCCCGCCGGCGTCCCCGTTCGCGTGGGAACGAAGGCCGGGGCAGCGGTTCGCCGCCACCATCGCGTTGTGACACGCGGGGACCGGGGCGGGTGGTGGTGGAGGAGGAGCCAAGGCAGGATCGAAGGCGGCAGCACCGCCGGAGCCCCGGTCGTTGGAGTAGTAGGGCGGCCATCCGGTGCACGCGGCCCTTGTGCCCCAACGCTCAGGGCGGGGCGTCGGCATTGGGAGACGCGGCGAAGGTGCTCGCGGTGGCGGTGGTGGAGCGGCCGGTGCAGAAGATGAAGGACCGGCGCCGTCGTCGACGATGAAGCAGGTCCATCCATGGCGCGGGCAGTGCGAGGTCACCTCGCTCGGTGCCAGCGCCGAGTCCCCGAGCCGCACCAACGCCGTCCACCCGTGTAGCGGGAATCTGCGCGGGGCATCAATCAAGATTCGCCCCGGCGCCGTGCAACTGTCCAGCAGCAGCGTGACCGTCCGATGTCCACGGTCGCCGCTGCGACCTTCATGGCGGCCGTGGCCGCGGCCACGACGTCCACGACGCCCACCAGTGGCCATGGGAAGGTAGCTGCGCCCACCAGTGAGGGTGCCACGGACCTCACGGCTACCGTGACGTTGAGCAGAGGCCCGAACATGCCGGCGAAGTAGATGGCAAAGACGACTAGTGCGCTGCTGGCGAGGAAGACGAAGAACAGAGCGAACAACCGAATCAATCGACGGTGAGCCTCTCGGCATTGTGCCTCTCGTGGAGTCGAAGCCGATTTCTCGTCGATGGAGTTTCTGAGTTCTCTGTTTCTCCTTCCTTTCTTCTTCTCAGTGGAAGAACAAGTGCAGATAACGTGTAAAAGTAAATCGCGAGTTGAACAGTAGAATGTCCAAAGCAACCAAGAGTTCTTTCATTGATCATTGAGTTTGTATTTATACAAGTATCAAATGGTAACTGCACCCCTATGGATGCCCCTTCGGGAAACCGTCGCGTCCGTACGTGGGGAAGGACGTGTCCTTTGTGTCAAGGATGAGATCACAAACAGTTTGTTTGTAACAAATTTGCTGAAATCTTTTCCTCTCTCTCAAACTAAAATAGTGCATTGCTGTGACAATGCATAATTGTCCGGAACACAGTTTAGCTAGCTTCGTGGAGCTATTCGGAGATACTAGGAGTCACGCGTGCGAGCGAGAGAGATGCGTCGCAGAAGAGCTCTTCGAACTACTGCATGTGGGGCCACATTTTGTTCATTTTCCTCCTCGAGCTGCGGCAGCTCTCACGGAGGGGGGCACCAGGGGTTCCGGTGGCCGGCGAGCGGCAGCTTTAGAAGAGAAGGTGGGGGATGGTAGGGAGACCAGGCGGCGGCGGCGGCGGTTTGAGCGCATGGTGCAATGAGGCAGCAGGACCGCCGGTAGTCGGGAAGATAACTTTTGGGCTAGGACAGAGGCAGGGGCGCAGAAAACTGATGGATTAGTATGGTGGCAGCGAATCCATCATTGGCCGACACCGGGATGTAGGAGAGCGGCGGCGGGAGGAGAGCGGCAGCGGCAGCGAGCTGCTCGTGCGCTGCAATGGACCTTGGCGACGAGCTCTCGTAGTCACTAGTGTTTTGCGCGCGCCCATGCGCGCAACAAAGAATAGTGCTTCAAAAGTGGTTGCGATGGAAAAGAAAATAGTGCGAGGTTATATTACCCCCTCCATTCCAAATTAGTCATTCCAGGAATTTTGGAGAGTTAAACTATCTCAAAGTTTGGCCAAAATTATAAAGTGAAATATAAAGATTTATGACATCAAATAAATACACTATGAAAATATAGTTAACAAAGAATCTAATGATACTTAATTGGTATCATAAATGTTATTATCTTTGTCATATAAATTTGATCAAACTTGAAAAACTTTGACTCTCCAAATTTTTTGGAATGATTTAAAATTTGGAACGGAGGGAGTACATCGTAGGCCAAAGTCAAAGCAACAAAACAGTCGTTAGTATGCATATATTCTGCTTATATGTCTGCTTACCTAGCACCTGTGCTTCCATTCTGAAGGTTTCCGGTCTGAGTCTGTTTGTGTTTAGTTCAAGTTAGTATCTTAGCCCTCTCATATTCTGAATTGTTAGCAGAATATATTGATCAAGTAAGCAGTTGCAAACTCTTAGTGTTGAAATTGTGACTATATGAAGCTTTCTTTTGTGTAATCCAATGTAACAAATATGGATTGCGGATTTTCAAGTGTTACAATTTGAGCTGAACCTGCACCTGAGGAGTAGCAACCCTCTACAGATCCGCAAGGCAGCTAAATAGAAAAAGGTAGAAGAACATGCACCCTTGAAGGTTACCGAAAGAGCCGATCTTGGACGCTCTACAAGTTCCAACATATTCTCGCTACTTCAAAGACATCATGGGAAACAAGCGCGAGATACCGCCAAGCACCGTCAAGCTAATCGAGGAGTGTAGCGCGGCAATCGCTAATGAAGCTCCTGAGAAGAAGAGGGATCCCAGATGTCCTACCATCCCATGTTCCATTGGATCTCTTATGTTCGAAAGAGCACTTTGTGATCTCGGCGCAAGTGTGAGTGTCATGCCAAAGAACGTGTTCGAGAAGCTAAGCTTACCGGAGCCGGAACCCACCACCATGTGCCTAGAGTTAGCGGACAATTCCGTTCGCTATCCTTTGGGAATTGCCGAAGACGTGCCCGTGAAGATTGGAGAACACTTAGTCCCCGTTGACTTTGTGATTCTCGATATGGGAGAAGGGAGCAAGGCGCCTCTCATACTTGAGAGGCCTTTCCTCAAGACCGCAAGGGCGAACATCGACGTTGGCAGGGGGAGATCAAGTTCGACATCAATGGCACCACAAGCGAGTTCAAGTTTCGTCCACGCCTCGAGGTATGCAACATGATCAATGTCAAATATGTTCCGCCTCACCGCCGTGTCACAGAGGAGAAGCTGAAGAAAGAAGAGGAGCCGAACAAGAAGGAAGCGAAGAAGGAGAAAGAAGTCGTTGCGTCCATCGCGACAAAGAAGATCGCTGCACCCGTCAAGATAAAAGCTAGAAGCATGCCTGTGAAGACCAAAAAGATGACTAACCTGGAAGACAAACCCGCACCAAGGATTGTGCGAAAGTGGGTACCAAAGACTGCAGCGCCATCACCGAGCATTGGTCCGAAGTGAAGAAGAAGAAAGTCTAGCTATAGACTATAAACGAAGCGCTTTGCGGGTGGCAACCCGTTCGTCGAGTCAAGAATAAAGCTGCCGGGAGTTCAACCCGTTCGTCGAGTCAAGAATAAAGCTGCCGGGAGGACAACCCGCGAGAGATTTGGGTAAGTGAGTCAAGAATTTTGCTACGCAAGAACATGATAAACTTTTGAACAATTGGTCGTTTGGTCGAACAATTCGATTTGGATTTTATTCGCTCGGTCATTTCGATGTTGTTTCTTATTTTAAACCAATGACATGAGTCATCCTTTGATTTATTTGCCTCTTCTTGAGAAAGCCACATCCAAAATTCCATACCTATTTTTGGCGGCCATCCTCTTCATGACGGCCGGACCAAGTTGAGATAAAAGACAAGAGTAGAGCCGCGCTATGTTTATATTATTTAAATTCTTGATGCGTAGGTTCGCTCAAACATAGAGAGAATTTTCAGTTTCATAGGACTAGAATTTTTCTAACTTTAATTGTTCCCTTTTTCAAAAATTTCTCTCTCATTTTGGCAAAAATTAGAACCTAAACCCAAGACCCACGGTTGAATTCGAGATTGTTCGCTATCAATTCATGAAAGTGAACGGTTCCGGTGCAACCAAAATTAATGTAGTCAGAAAATATTTTTCGACTTACAAATGTAAAGATATTTTGATTCCCCTTTGATTATTCATTTAAGCTCATTGCATGCTTTGAATTAATTTTGAAATTTCGAAGTTAGAGGAGGATTCAACATCTAAGCATGATTTGGAGAGGGTTTATGTGCTTGATTAACATCTATTGATCAAAGTGAGTTCACGGGAAGGAATTGTGCTCTCTACCTACACCACATGCAAATGATCCAAAGAAGGGAGCAGCCATGCATGGGAAGGACAAGAAATTTTTAGCAAAAATGGCACCATGTGATGAATGATGAAGTATGGGACAAAGTGAATGACACAAAGTGAAGAAATAATGTTGCAAGTGGACAACAAGGACAAGGAAGGAGTGGTGCACGGGTTTTGGACGGTGCAAAGCATAAAAGATGTACTGGACAGAGGCAAGAAATTGCGCCAGGAAGTCACCAGAGAAAGATGAAGTGGAGGAGGGCCAGGAACAGCCTAGGCCGGCCGGCCCCATGGCCCTAGGCCGGCCGGCCTGGCCTCTTTTTAAGTCCACTGGTGCTCCCCTTTCACAGGTATGCTCCTCACTCAATTTCTTGTTCGTGTTCTTCAAGTTCTTCACCTAGAAACATAAGGTAGAGTTCTGAAAAATTCGTCCACCAAAATCAACTCCAAAAATCTCAGAAAATTCACCACAAATCATAGTTTGCTCCACTCTTCGATATATTGTTCTCCCACCGGCAAGAAACCCCCGGTGTGTTTATTTTTGAGTGTGTGCAGCAAAGAGTCACCATGAGTGGCTTCATGAAGTTCGTCACCGGGAGGAGAAGGACGCGTTCATCAACACCCGACGCATCGGCAAGTTCTTTGCGGAGGCACTCGGTCTCCGGGTCTCCGCGGAGCATGGAGGAAGACAACCCCGCACCGAGGAGCGACATGTTGCTCCTTGGTGGGATGAAAGACCCAAGAAGCTCCTCCATGAGATTCACCGAAGTGATGCCACCTCCTCCACGGCGTTCGACAAGGCCATCCGCACCACCGCCATACAAGCCCAAGCATTCCGAATATGGGTTTACCATCTTGTCAATGGAAGAAGAAGAAAGACTCAAGTTTATGAAGGGAAGGTTGCGAGCAAACTATGATTTTGATGATGAAGCATTGGAGAAGTTGGGATTCCATCATGACATCTACAAGCTCTTGGAGAACATCGGTTGGAAGTTATTTTCTGACGGTGTTACAGTAGACATGCAAGAAGAAGTGGCTTTGGAGATGTTCATGACACTAGAGAAAATAACAGAGGTGGTGGATGATGAAGAAGCGCCATGTCTGAAATTTCGGCTCAAGAATGAAGAAAAAGTCATCACCTATGGAGAAATAGGGAGTTTGCTCGGGTTCAAAAGCAATGCAAATGAAATGGTGGAAGTCGAAGATGGAGAGCTCAATGAGTTTTGGACGAAGATAGCAAAAGATGTCAATCGCCAAAGGAAGAATATAAGTAATGTGATCCTCAAAATATTCCACTCTTGGGTGAGCAAAAGAATTCTCGGGAGGATGAGAGAATCAAAGGTCACCGACCAAGAATTGAATTGGATGTATGCAGCATTGGTGAAAAGGCAAGTGATTGATCCCACCTACATTATGGTTGAAAGATGGATTTGTGAAGCATCATCCGGCACGGGAGAAGTTGGTTCGGGGTGTTATCTTACACTAATAGCCCGAGCCATGAATCCGGGGTTAGCGGTGATCCAAAAATATTATGTCCCGGGAAGAGATATAGGGATTGAACATTTGAGGCAAGGCCATTATATCGGAGGGGATGAAAAGAAGGGATTCACTATTTCCGAGATGGATTTTTCCCTCCCCGATCAAAGGCTTAAATTATTTGCAAGAGGAAGGACCGATTGGCGAGTTGAAAACATTGGAGCAAAGGTGAAGAAAACAAAAGGAGGAAGGTTGATTGAAGGAACATCGGCGTCGGCACAACAAGAAAATTTAGAAGTAAAGCTTCCACCACCAAGTTCCGCTTATTGGAGGAATGAATTTCAAGGTGCATCAAGTGGACGAGGACACCCGCAAGGATGGACGAGTCAATGGGAAGGAAACCAAGATCAAGCATGGGGGCATGGTATGGCGGCGCCTTCACCGGTGTACCCGGCGTCCCCACCATTTAGCAACTATGGCTACCCACCCCCATCATACCAAGGAGAGATGCCCGACCCGTCATTTGGAGCACAATTTTTTGACCTCCCTCAACCGGAACAAGGAATGAGAATCATGGGTGCCTATGCAAGAAGAAACATGGAAGACATAGATGCCATCTGGAGGCACACAAACCAACTAGAAGATGGAACCGCGGGAATTGCATATCAAATGGGACATCTAGGCCTAGCACCACCGGAACAATTTGATGGAGGAGCATTTCAACAATATTATGACCAAGGATACAACGCAAGAGGCAATCAAGAAGAGTGATCGACGACAAGACCATGAATAAAATGCTCACACGTGTGGTTTGGATTTTTCTATTTCTTTTCATTTATTTTCAGCATGTGTGCAAGCTTGTGTGTGCGTAGCAATTTTCTGTTTTATTTATTTTTCAGCATGTGTGCAATTTGCTTTCTTTTGCTTTCATCACCATGATAAATAAATGCATCACCCACGCTTTAATGTTATGGTTAGTAATGATGATAGAAAGTTTGTGCCATGTTAAAATATGATGATCGTTGCCGCCTTGTCTACTTTCTTGTGCTTGGTTTGTGCATATTTAAACTAATGCTATCCCTAACATGATCTGAAAAATTAATTAAATGCCGGCTAATTCAATTGTGGAGGTTATGATAAATTAAGACCCACATCTTTCTATTCTTGCTCTCTTACTTAAGCTTGTCAAGGAAAATTTAATTCGGATTTAATTTTGAGCTAACATTGTCAATGATACCTTTTGCGATTGCTCTACCCTTCTAAAAGCCTAAATGTTATATCAGGACAAACCATAGAGTAAGATTTATTTTCAGGTGAATTAATTCAAGAATTATCTTCTTTGGTACGTGACTAAGAAGCTAACCATTCCGTATTTTTGTGTACCTCTCTTTTGCTAACCATTCTATCCATGCATTGTGAGTTTCTACACCGGAAACATAGCAAACCTCGCTGGATATCCACCCTTAACCAAAAACATCTCTTTGTGAAACACCTCCTTGACCACAACCTATATATTGAGTATATATTATTATTTCGACGGCAAAACAATGGAATCAAGAGCAAAATTCAGTAAAACATAAGCTTGGGAAGCATCAAAGAGTTCGCAGTAGAAAAATCCGAAGAAGTGGCGGTCTACAGGCCGTAGGCCGCCCGGCCCAACACCCCTAGGCCGGCCGGTCAGCCTGGGCCTTTTCCTCCTCTGTTGGCTTCAATCTTTTACGAGGAGATGCCCCATTGAATTCCAAAGTTGAGTCCAGAGAATTGATACGAGTTTTATGCACTCACTCCATCAGATTATCATCACTTCATTGCTTGAGGACAAGCAAACATTCAAGCATTGGGGGAGGTGGAGTAAGTGCATTGTGTTGCCAATGGTTCTGAGGAGCAAAAAGAAAGAAAAGAAAAAAAAGAAAAAATGATGATGAAAAGCTCCTCGGTTCCGTTTGCTTCATTAAACTCCAAGTACTTTGAAGATTATTCTATACTCAATTATTCCAACCATGTGCAATCCGATAACAAGGACTTCAGTTGTGCCTTGGGATCAACCGTTGCCATTTGCACATGTCCACCATCTAAAGTGTGTGTTCCATTCTCTCCCTCTCCACAAAGAAATTATTTTCCAATGGTCTTTTTGACGAGTCTCGGTAAATCCATAAGAAGTATTTCTTGTTTTGATAATATCTTGATTACAATATCTTTTTTAGGACTAACCTTTCCAGAGCTCCAGATAAAGCCTCACACATATATATGAGAGAAAGAAAGGAGAAAGTTCTAGCAAGTTTGAGAGACAAGATGAGCTGAGAGTTTCCATGAGCAAATTGCAATGAGGTTTAAATTATTGATTTTGGTTTAGCATTATTTATGGAACTTACTTTCTTAATTCTGAGACTTGTTTAATTTTGAGAGCATGTGTTTAATAATTGTGGTGAAGCATTTAACTTGTATCTACCTTCCACATTGAAAAAGCTGGTTACAACTTGAACTATTAACTGCAAAATATTTTTGGGAGCATTGTGTTTTCTCGTGTATGATCAAGTGCAAGGATTGGACACCGAAAGGCAATACTGATTTTTATCAAAGACTTACTCGAGGACGAGCAAGGTTTAAGTGTGGGGGAATGTTGGCGCTCCTTAAGTATCCATTTTATCCCCTGTTTAACTTTGATAATGGCATGAATTTAATATCAAAATCACTAACCATCCTAACCTCGGCCCGATTATTGGTCATTTTCGCATTTGCACATATATTTTGGAGGTACTTCGTTTTTGCAGATTTTTGACCAATTTTGGAGCATGAAATGACGAGGCCCATGATCACGCAATAACACGAAGAAAGACGAAGGCCAAAGCCCAAACAAAGGACCAAAGGCCATGACGACTAGAAGCCCGTTCATGCACATCCACCCTCCAATGAAGCCCAAAGGACAAAGCCCACAAGATGAGATCAAGATACTTCGGGGCTAAGCAAAGCAAATAGAGATTTAAGGAAGGATTCTTCGTCCTATCCTTTCCGTCGAAGAAATCTCGAAGATAACGACGTCCAACGGGGTGCAATCGTGAAAGGTATAAACTCCAGAAGACTCCAGAAGACTTGGGGAGAAAGAAGGACGCGAGGTGGCGAGAAAATGGGCCAGGCCGGCCGGCCTGGGCCCATTGAGCCAGCCGGCCCAGGCCCTTTTCAGGGAGTCTCGGCCTCCCCTTCGACCTAGGGTTTCCTGAGGCTATTTAAAGACCCCTCCCCCAGGCTCACGCAGAAGATCAATTCGGGAGACGACGACAAGGAGCAGAGAAGATAGAGGGACACCTCTCGGAGAGCCGAGGGTCGTGCTAGTTGTCTAGGGGCTTCCCTAGCCGACGTGGGAACCTTGCAAGGAAGACCACGTCGGAGTTCTGGAGCTAGGATCATCAAGATCAAGGTAGGGCCCCGGTTGTGATCTTGTGATGTACAATCATTCATGGTGAAGTTACTTGTGATTCCGAATTTTTAGCGACCATGTTCTCTCTTTTGATTTCATTCTTTTCTTTGGTTTTGCTTCATCCTAGATCTATTATCGAGATAGATCGCTTAGCATGATCTTGTAGTCATGGTGGCTAGAGGTTCATGGCGGAACTACCAAAGGGGGTTCGACTTGCTTCAGGGTGCTTTCATCCAAAGGGGGGTGTTGTGACAGGGCGTTGCTTTAAGTAGATGGGGTATCGAATGATCGGATTGGAGATTTTGGGTTTAAAGATGCTTTTCATTGAGATTCACATCTGTCTTGCTTCGCTACATCTGGCTTGAACTACAACATATGCATGATCTAGGTGATCTAGATTGGTTATCTCTAACTTTCTCTCGCTACCTTCGGTGTTTGCTGTTTTTAGTAGATTAGATTCATTTTACACCACCTCAACACAAAGGATATATAAATTGGGGCGCTAAGGAGCGTCAACACGCCCCAACCGGAGGAGTTGGCCATCGCACAGCTCGATCTTGGCCCCCAGCCGATCATCTTCGAGAAGCCCAAGGAGAAAAGCTACAAACACCTGAAGGGGTTATATCTCAAGGGCCTCATCGACGGCAAGCCTATGAACAGGATGTTGGTCGATACTGGCGCCGCAGTTAATTTGATGCCGTATTCAGTGCTATGCCGATTGGGTCGTTCTGCTGCTGACCTTATCAAGACCAACGTAATGCTCAATGATTTCAACGGGCAGCCATCGGAGGCAAATGGCGTCCTCAATGTGGAGTTGGCAGTTGGCCACAAGACCGTCCTAACTTCGTTCTTCATCGTCAACAGTAAGAGTACGTACACAGTGCTGCTTGGGAGGGATTGGATTCACGCCAAATGTTGTGTTCCTTCCACAATGCACCAGTGTTTGGTTCAATGGGATGGCGACGAAGTGGAGGTGGTCCATGCAGATGACTCCAGTGAGGTTTCACTCGTAGACATGAACGCTTGGGACGCGGAAGGACAAGAGCCGATCTCAGGGATTGTGCTAGAAGACTGTGATCGGATCGAAGCGACAAAAAACGGATTGAGGCTGGTCTTATCCACTGGCCTCACAGAATAAACACATCCTGGCACGCTATGGAATTCAGCAGGTTTAGAGAGGCCGGTCCCAGCGACCGGCCCCAAAAGGTAGATAGTTCTTATTTGGAGTTGAAACTGTTACATTATGAACAAACAATAGCCTTCTCTGGAAGTTGGTTAGTTAATGAGCATTCAGTTTCGAATGGTAATAAAGAAATGGCCAACCCATGCGGTCGGCCGAAAAGTTTCTTTTGTTATCTCTCCGTATTTTCTGTCGACGTGGTAGATGACGACGAGTTGCCTGCGTCCACAGTTGATTTTACAGGCGATGGCATGTTGGGGTACGGGTTTACATCAGCTGACGATTTGGAGGAAGTCGATATAGGTCCCGGGGATAAGCTGCGACCAACATTTATCAGCAAAAGGTTAGACCCGAGCCTGCGTGAGCCGATGATAGCACTATTGAAAGAATACCGGGACTGTTTCGCTTGGGATTATATTGAAATGCCCGGTCTGGATAGAAGCATCGTCGAACATCGGCTCCCACTTAAGAAAGGATTTTGGCCATTTCAACAACGAGCATGACAGATGAAGGCCGAAATCCTAGAGGAGGTTAAGAAAGAGGTGCAAAAGATGTTGGACGCAGGGTTCATCAGGCCATGTCAGTATATAGAATGGATCTCCAGCGTGGTCCCTGTACAAAAGAAGGATGGCCGATGGCGAGTCTGTGTGGATTTCAGAGACCTCAACAGAGCAACGCCAAAGGACGAGTACCCGATGCCTGTCGCGGAAACATTTATCAACGCAGCTGCCGGTCACAAAATGCTGAGCTTTATGGATGGTAATGCCGGCTACAACCAGATCTTCATGGCCTCAGAGGATATAAGCAAGACCGCGTTTCGAGTACCAGGCGCGGTCGGCTTGTTCGAGTACTTGGTTATGACCTTTGGATTGAAAAATGCCGGTGCGACATATCAACGCGCCATGAATTACATTTTTCATGATCTCATCGACAAACTGGTAGAAATCTACATTGATGATGTCGTGGTCAAGTCCACATCGGCTGGGGGACATCTGGAATATTTGCGTAAGGTATTGGAGCGGACTCGGAGGTTTGGGCTCAGAATAAACCCGAAGAAATGCGCCTTTGGTGTATCAGCCGGTCAGTTCTTAGGATTCCTGGTAAATGAGCGAGGGATCAAGATCGGCCTAAAAAGTCAAGAAGCTATAAGGACGATGAGGCCGTCTACTACGAAGAAGGAGTTGCAAAAGCTCATCGGCAAAATCAACTTTGTCAGATGATTCATCTCCAATCTGTCTGGACGTATCGAACCATTCATGGGTCTCGTGAAAATCAAGTCTGATGATGAATTTCACTGGGGGGCAGAGCAGCAGCAAGCTTTCAACGAAATCAAGGAATACTTGTCGAAGCCACCAGTTTTGGTTCCTCCATAGCAAGACAGGCCCTTCTACGTATACTTATCCATTGGCGACACCTCCATCGCCTCGGTGCTGGTTCAGAAGCATGACAGATAGGAAAGGGTTGTGTTCTACCTTAGCAGGCGCATATTGGACGCCGAGACCAGGTACCCTGAGATTGAAAAACTTTGTCTCTGTTTATTCTTTACATGTACAAAGCTTCGTCATATTTTGCTCTCGGTGGAAACAATCGTTATTTGCAAATCGGATGTCATAAAGCATATGCTGTCGGCTCCTGTTCTGAAAGGCCGACTCGGAAAGTGGATGTCCGCACTGTCAGAGTTCAATATCCGATATCAACTGGCAAAGGCAGTCAAGGGACAGGCACTGGCGGATCTCATTGCAGACAGGATCAGCACTGATGTGGCTGCACTTTTCTACGTCCATGGGCCATGTTTTTCGACGGATCGGCGTGTGATGATGGGTGTGGTGTAGGAATTCTTTTGGTATCGCCTCGAGGGGCGACTTATTCCTTTTCCATCAGGATGACCACTTGTAAGGATCGATGGACCAAGAGGGGGGGTGAATTGGGCCTTTTTCAAACTTCTAAAGCAATAAAACAACCTTAACCTATGCAAGGCTAGTAAGGCTCAATTCACCAACCGGCTAAACAAAGCAAACTACACAAGCTAACAAAGATATGAAACTAAGCAAGGTAGAGCTAAGCTATGATCTCTAGGGTCAAGCACATGAAAGAAAGCATGAAAGTAAGTGCTTGAAATGAAAGAGAGTGCAAGAGACAACCGAATTTTTCCCGTGGTGTCGATGTGTTGGCACACACCCCTAATCCACGTTGTGACACTCACTAAGAGTCTTGTCACCTCCCATGTCACCGAGACTTGGGCGCTCACTAAGAGTCTCCGTTCACCATCCCGGCGTGGTGGAGCTCAAGCCACGTACAATCTTCTTCTCCGGGCTCCCACAATCCTTGGCAAGCTCCGCGAGAAACACTTCGATCACCAAGATCATCTAGGTGCTGCCAAACACCAAGAGTAACAAGTTCCTAAGCCTTCACTTGACCTACACTCAGTTGGCCCTTGCTCAAGCACACTTGCTACACTTGCAATGGATGAGTTCTTCAAGGTTGAAACACAAACTAAGCACTAGATCTTCTCTCTTTTGCTCAAAGCTCTATCTCTTCTTCTCAAGGGTGGCCTCAGGTTTTCAAGGTGTCAAAGGCAACTAAAATGAACCAGGGGGTACGCTTATATAGAGTGGAGGAGGTCACATAGCCGTTGGAGGTTTTCTGCAGAAAAACCGTGACCACCGGAAGAACCGACGGTATAGAAAATATGGGCATCGGTTCAACCGGTCTCTCTGTGTCAAAGAAGTAGCCGTTGGAGTTCTGACACAGTATCCACGCTTGCGTCATTGCACCGGTGCATGCTCCGTAGGGTCATCGGTTCAACCGGTGCTGAAGAGGTTCGCTGATCAACTCAAACAAGCGTTCTGGAACAAAGTACATCCAATGCACCGGTGCTTTGTTTCTGAACCATCGGTTCAACCGGTGCTGAAGAGAAGTTGGAGTCCATCAAACATGCTCTCTGGAACAAAGGACTTTCATTGCACCGGTGCTTTGATTTCGGAGCGTCGGTTCAACCGGTGCTGAAGAGAGGTTGAAATCCATCAAAACATGCTCTCTGGAACAAAGGACTTTCATTGCACCGGTGCTTATCTTCTTGACCATCGGTTCAACTGGTGCTTTACTTGATATCTGCCTTCATCCAGAGAAGATGGACCGACAGGGCATCGGTCCTTCCGCCATGCATCGGATGCTCCGATGCTTGTTCACCGGTTCAACCGGTGCTACTGATTTTCTTTGTTTTCAGCTGTTTTGACTTGGATTCGAATGTGACTTTGATTGTTTCTTCTTCCAAGAGTTGTGTTGACTTCTATTGACCATCTTTTGCTGTTTTTGAGTGAGTGTGTAATATGTCTAGGGCCAACTCAAGTTTGATCAAGCTACTAACTCATGAACCCCTCTTAATAGTGCGATCACTACAAAACTATAAAACCTATACTAACCTAAGTGTCCTTCTCAACCTTGTGACACTTAGGACTAGAAAGATCCTTAGCCTTGACAAATATAAGTTAAAAGCCGAGATCGCCTTTTTGAATGACCGAAATTGAGGGGCCTCTTTTGACATATGACCAAATGAGCGATAATGATCTATTAAGCTGCACAAACTCATTAGTCACAATAATGGTTGTCATTAATCACCGAAACATACCTTGAGTGCCTAGATGCTTACACCACTCCATGCACCAATAATTTAGTAGAGTATGAGGCCGTTCGCAAGGGGATGGAATTACTCCTGGAAGCTGGTGCAGAAGCGGTGGAAATCTTTGGGGATTCGAAACTGGTGATTTCTCAGTTCACGAAAGAATATAGATGTGAGAGCGAGGCTCTTTTTCCGATATGGATGCAGTGCCGTGAGTTGATGTCACAATTCAGGTACATTAATTTCCACTGGATACGTAGGACTTTGAACAATGAAGCCAATGACATGGCACAGATGGCTTCCAGATACAAGGAAACAGCCGATGGGGTAGATGTAGAGGTTCAGTTTCTAGAACCTAGATATTGGAGAGCCGATATCTTCAATTATTTGAAGGATTCGGCTCGGGGGCACCCAGAAGGATAAGACTCAAAGCTATGAAGTATGTTCTGATAGGGGACGATATGTTCTACAGGACTTTGGAAGGACTGCTACTTAAATGTCTGGGGCCTTCGGATTTGAATCGGCTCTTGCATGAGGTTCATGAGGGAGCCTGCGGTACTCATCAATCGGCTCATAAGATGAAGTGGCTGATTAGGCGATCAGGATATTACTGGCCTACCATGCTTAAGGACTGCTTTAAATATTACAAGGGATGTCAGGCATGTCAGAGATTCGGCAAGATTTAGATGGTGCCGGCATCAATAATGAATCCTATCATTAAGCCATGGCCATTCAAGGGTTGGGCCATGGATATGATTGGCCAGATTAACCCGTCATCCAGCAAAGGTCACCAATGGGTGTTGGCTGTCACGGATTATTTCACGAAATGGGTGGAGGCGGTACCCATGAGGTCGGTGGCATCGAAAGATGTGATCAGTTTCGTTAAAGAGCACATCATTCATAGGTTCGGGATTCCCCAGACCATTACGACCGATGGAGGATCGGTCTTTATATCGGAGGAATTTAGGAAGTTCGCCGATGACACGGGGTTCAAGCTGATTAGATCATCCCCATATTATGCCTAGGCTAATGGACAGGCTGAAGCATCCAACCAGAGCCTTATCAAGCTGATCAAAAGGAAGATCGATGAATATCCTAGGTGCTGGCACGAGGTGTTGTCAGAGGCTTTGTGGGCATATCGTATTTCGTGTCACAGATCCATCAAGACGTCACCATACCATCTGGTCTACAGTCAAGACGCTGTGTTGCCATGGGAGATTATGGCCGGATCGAGGCGTGTTGAGTTCCAGAATGATCTATCGGTTGAGGAGTATGCAGCCTTGATGAGCGACAATGTGGAGGATCTCACGGAGCTAAGACTTTGGTCACTTGAGAAGATCAAGGAAAACAAGGCTAAAGTCGCTCGTGCATACAACAAAAAGGTCAAGCCAAAAGATTTCCAGGTCGGAGACCTGGTTTGGGAGGCAGTGCTACCATTGGGAACTAAAGATAGGAAGTATGGTAAGTGGTCTCCAACTTGGCATGGGCCGTACAAGGTTGATTAAGTCTTGCCTGGAAATGCGTACATGCTTGAAGAATTGGACGGTGTCAAGTTTCCTGTAGCCGTCAATGGCCAATACCTCAAGAAATATTTCCCGAGCATGTGGGATGGCAAATAACAAGAGCCGATGAAATCCATCTGGCTGTATTATAAAAGGCCAACACGTTGAGTTGGCTAGTAAAAAAAATAATAATAATAAAAGTGAGAGAGGCCAACACGTTGTGTTGGCCAGTAAAAAAAAGAGTGAGAGGCCAACACGTTGAGTTGGCCAGTAATATATATATATATATGAGAAGCAAGGCAGCCGATGTGTAACCATCGACTTAATATGTTTTTAATAGGTAAGAGTTTCAGATTTAACAGGCAACAATAATGTTCTCTGAATTGTTCTACTAGTTCAGGAACCCTTCTATGGCATGGATGGCTTCTGCGCGTATGGCGTCAGCTCTTGCTATGATCGCTTCGTCGTCCTTGTCATCGCCTGTTACTATCTGTTGACTCAAGGTGCTTATCTCTACGAACTCTGCCCGTATTTGCTCGGTTATTTCTTGGGCTTCTTGCTTGGAGTCTGCAATCGAGGCTTTCTCCTCGTGGATTAGTCTCTGGGTGGTGCGGACCTTTTCTTCGAGTTCCACCAGTTCTTTCTCCAGGAGATTGAGTCATCTTGTACTCGCGGAGATATCGGCTTTGGCGTTCAGAGTTGCTTTCTTCTGGTTGAGCATCTTGCACTTTTGAGCAATGTCGGCTTTCAGAGGAATTTGAGAATGACGTAGTTCTATTCTCTGTTGTGCTGCTTTCACTTCTGCCCGAAAGAAGGGAAGATGGCCGGCGGGCCAGAGCTAGACCTGAAGTGACTCTGGGAGTTGCAATACTATCTACTCGAGGATTTTCTTTATTTCACTGGAATTGTCAACCAGGGTACTAATTGGAGCAGATAGCAGATTTTTGATGTGTTGAAGCTGATCTGCGTGGTCAATCGGCTGCTATGATGGTGGTACTTTCACTCTAGGGGCGATCAGACCCATTGATGCTGGGTCAAAGGAGAGCAAATCTGAAATATTGAAGCCCTGTGGAGATATTAGAGTTAGTTTTGGAACAAGGTGCATCAATGGAGTTATCGGCTGATTTAGAATCGGCTCATGTAGTGTAACATGTTCTGAGGAAGAAGCGATGGTCGGTCCGGGTGTGATCGGCTCAGTGGGGTTTGAGGCAACAACAGGGGCATCGGCTATGTCAGCCTGTTCGTCACGCACCTCCATCGGAGCATCGGGAGTTCCGGGTTGAACTTCCATCAGTACACCAGCTGTTGCAGTTCCTTCGCTACGAATTTCTGCTGAGACGATGGTTGATCCTTGCTGTTCTTGGACTTTAGTTGTTCCAATGTCGGCTTCATGAATAGTGGTTCCCTGTCGTGCTGGGCTTCCAGTACTAAGGGTGTCTCCAGCTGCGTCCTGAAAATAGGATTATAGTCAACCAGAATATATATGCATAAGAAAGAAGTTTCGGAGAGATGAATTACTTGGTTGGTGTTGGATTCTGATAGATTCGGGGAAGGTTGTACTGTTTTCTTGATGACTCGTCTTGCGATGATCTTCCTTTTCTTAGTCGGGACTCGGGGGGCAGCACTTCCAGAGGTTTGGGGAAGGTTGTACTGTTTTCTTGATGACTCGTCTTGCGATGATCTTCCTTTTCTTAGTCGGGACTCGGGGGGGCAGCACTTCCAGAGGTTTGTCTCCGCTTAGAAGCCGACTGGGGTGAGTCTGGCTGAGCAGTCATTATTACTTTCTTCATTGGTGGTGACTCCTTGCAAAAAAGAACATCAGGGGCGGTTGGAAGGAAGTAGAATGGGTTCTGGATCATCTTGTTGCTGTAGGCAAGGTGAGCAGGGTTAGCCAAGTAAAGTGGTGGAGGACTTAGAATAAGTGCACGGATTCAGTACCTCTTCCTCGAGGATTGCATATTCATGATCAATTTGCTGCTGTAGAGGGCCTAAAGCTCTTCTGAATACATGAGTTTTCCACATTCCCCACCATATGTTAAAACCGATTGACGAGGGAGTAAAGGACAGATCGGCTGGTATTGAAATGTGGAGGTTGTCAAACATGATGTAGCATCTTGAACTGGTAAGACCATCGGGTAAATCGGCTCTACTCTCCACCAAGTGGTGAATATGGAAGTGGGGAGGGACTTGTCCTAAGCCAAATTGCCGAGCTGCTATGACTGGTTGATAGGTTTCATAACCTGGTTTGATGATTCTGTTGGAAGTACTTATGCCAACAGGGAGGAAGCCAGGTCGGATCATTAGGGAATACAGATACCGAGTGCCGTCGTCATCGGCAAAGCTATCCAGCCTGAAGGTAGTTGGGTTCTCAAAGGCTTCAGATTCAGTGAATGGAAAGTAGAGGGGATTGTCTAGACCTTTGTAGAAAACTCTAAACCAGTTTGCTGCATCTGTCGAGTTCAGTTTATTGCCAGGGAGGCTGAATAGGGCTTGGCCATACCTGGGCATCTAATTTGCTTGCCATTCTCGTCGGGGAAGAAATTCTTGGCTAGGCTTTGAAAGTTTGGAATCTGATGCTGGAAGTAGAGTTGTGCCCATAACTGAATGAACCACCAAGGGCCTCCAGTTCTGAGTTTCCTTTGGCTGAGCAAACTAGTTGTCATCAGATAGAGACATCTGTATGTTTCTCCGAGAAAAAGTTTGCCTAGGCTGGTGCAGTTGCCATGGGCCAGATGGTAAGCCAAAGGAAGGTAATTCTTAGTTGGAACTAAGGAAGGACCACAGAAAATAAAATATTCTAACCAAAGATTTAAAAAGGCTGTGTGTTCCTTTTTAGTTACTGGACCTTTTGTCTTCATGTGCTGGTTCATGTAAGTACTCCAGTTTGTGCAGTCTGCCTTGGATGAAAGTTTGAAGGGGACTTCTACCATTCTGTGGGCTGCAGGATCAGGGGATCTAATGTCTAGGCCAGTAATCATGGTAACATCTAGCAGAGTAGGGGTCATGGGTCCATGACCAAAGAGGAAGCAGTTCAGAGCATCGGACCAGAAATAGCCAATGGTTTTCAGAAGGTTTTCATCTTTATCAAGGGGGGATAATGATAAACTGAGTGCGTCAGCTATGTTCAATTCTTGCCACAAGGGCATATAGGTTTTTGCTACTCTGCTATACCATGCAATCCATCTCTCGGGTGGATTAGGCCAGGCTCTTAAGCAGTCAGCCCAGGAATTTAAATTAATGTCATGAATTATGAAGGGAATTCTATTCGCTTCACAGGAGATTAAATCTGTGGGATTTTCATAAGCTCGTGGGCCAAGACAAAAGGATTTGGGATTGGAAGGATGCGGCAAAAGGATGTATGACACCTGGAGTTCATAAATTCAGAAATTTATATATGGTGTCATATTTCAGAGTTTAATTCATTCGGAGCTGAGGAAAGTTGAAAGGACAGGCTGAATATTACCTTCAGGCCGAGGATTGCCGTATCTACGATTGGAGATCTCGCTGTTTGAGCTTCAGAGTCCGCCATGGTTCAGATCTGCTAACTTAGGATTTGGTTGTTTTGCGGGCTCTGGTTCAAGTTTTGAATACTGTGAGTTTTCGCTCGAACTTATGAAGCGGGATTCTCGAATTGCGCTTGGATTTGAAATATCTATTTCGAGTCAGATTCAGAGTGGGGGTGATGTTTTGTTCTTATGCGGGTTACTTCCAGTTTTGAATTTTGTCAGCTCTTGGATATTGGTAAAGCCCGATGCAGTGCCATCGGCATTTGGAGGGTTGTCCGAGCAAGCAATTAAGTGATAAGGAACTTTATTCATTAAAGATAAAGTTTTTACAAGAGGAAGAGCCGATTTGACAAAGGGGCGAATCCTTCGTCTCAATCT
Source organism: Panicum virgatum (assembly GCF_016808335.1). Lineage (NCBI taxonomy): Eukaryota > Viridiplantae > Streptophyta > Magnoliopsida > Poales > Poaceae > Panicum > Panicum virgatum. The sequence continues at coordinate 47,083,660 of NC_053144.1, read as the reverse complement.
ATGCTACAGTACTACTCCTACAGTACTACCTACATCTACCACTTGTAGGTACCTAGGTGCCTACGGCGCTTGGGGCTTCGCGCCGGCACGTTTTCGCCGTCACTGTCGTCGCCGCCGTCGTCGCTGCCGCCGCTCTTGTCGGCGCTGCTGCCGTCGCTAGCCTCGTCATCACTGCTCCAGCCGCCGCTGCCATTGCTTTCCTCCTTGTTGTCCTCCTCGGAGGAGCCGAGGAATCGGAAGGCGCTTCCGGCCATCGGGTCATCTTCGTCAGAGGAGGAGTCGATTTCCTCTTTCGAGGAGGAATCGACTCTGTCCCAGGAGAAGTGGTCGTTGCTACTCTCCTCCAGCTCTTCTTGGATCAGGAGCCGGAGGTCCTCGCCGTTGGTCTTGGGTTCGTCGTCTTTAGAGACGACCCCGAAGTCGAACTCCTCTGCATCCCAATGCAGAGGAGCGAGCGCCTCGTGCGCCGCCGTCGGGTTGTATTCCGGCATCAGTTCTCGGCTCTCGGAGATGGGGTCGAGGGAGGAGACGGAGGAACTCGAGGAAGAGGGGGAAAGAGGGGAGCCGATGGAATTGGAGCCAGATGAGGAGGAGATCACCATGGCTACAGGAGGTTTGGGTGCTCTGCGCTGTTTGTCTGAGGGAGGAAGACGAGTTTGTGGTGAAAGGAGTCGATTCAGGGTGAGATTAAATAGAAAAAATGGAAGATGAATCGGCACTTTCACATTCTATGAGGAACCGGCTGCAGAGACGTTGCGTCTTCCGTGATGGTTGTAGTGTGTTTTAATGAGCATCAGCAGGAAGATGAAGCAACGAGATAGTTTTGGAATTATCATTGCCAAAACCAGGGGGCATGTGTTATCACCATAAATTAACATGGTTAATTAATGGGCCACAAGTGAGTTGGGCTTAATGCAGAAATTAAAGGAGGCTTACGAATCGGCTCCTGCATGGGCGTTCGGGCCATCTGGGCCATGTACCTTTAGGTTTAAGTTCAGTTTGAGTTAGAGATAGAGTCCAATATGGACACATTAGTTTAGATTGTTTTCCAAGTCTCTGGACTATAAATATGTACCCTATGACATTCGTAAAGAAAGAACGTCATCACATCTCGCAACAACAATTCTCGGCGCACCGCCACCCCTAATAATAGGGTTTCATCCAAGTAAGCGCCATGCTGCCCTGATCACTTCTTGTGATCAGGGCAGCATTGTTCTTGCTTTTACCTTGGTATTACTCGTACTGAAGCATTTTTTATGGCGAGTAGTGCTAGTCATCCTGGTATTCGTAGCATGACTTTTAGTAGATCTATCATGCTCTTGTTGTTCATCATCTACGAATATCATATTATCTCTGCGTGATCACGTATTAATTTTATACTAATTCTCGTTGCATAGAGTTAGTCATGTAGAGATAACACCCTACTTCTTTTCTATCTAGTAGATCTAATCTGTTATGGTTTGTTCTTATACGTAAGAATCGGCTTAATATCTGCTAGTTTAGGCCTTGCAAACGGGTTGGATGATCCGGCGACGTATTAGATGCTTTGCCTTGATCTTAACAGGGATTGATCCGGGAATCGGCTTTTACTTATTCTTAGGCCTCTATTCTGGTTAAAGTTTGGTTATCTATTACGCTCGTTAGGCCTAACTACGTGTAGAATGTTCCGATCTAGAAGTGAAGCTTTTACAGTCGTGGATTAGATTGACTACATCTAATTGAAGTAGTTTTTGAAGTTATTTGCTTTATCTATTAATATCCAGATATGCAGATCTGATCTGACACCGGGACTCGATCGGCTCTTTAAAGCCAATGCAAGAGTCGTCCCGGGGAGCCGACCACGGCTTGGACTAATGTTTACACGTGTTTGTGCATGTAGGCAAATCGTCGAAAGCACGTTTGCACCTTCCTGATCGGGTATAGGTCAGGTGGCACGCCCTGCATCTCTGGAAGCATCGGCGTGTGCCAGGATCTGGGCTGTTGACCGAGGGACCGGTGCCAGCCAATGCCCCGGCAGCCTCCCGGCTCTTCGTGTTGCCTGTCGCTACTCGCCGGTGGGTTTTGACCGACAACAGCTCCCTATTTTGCTCTTCTTCAGACAGGTTTTTAAGCTTATCAAGAACATACTGGATGGTAATATCTATCTTTTCTTTTTTTCTTCTTGCCGCCCTCCCCATCTTCACCATCCCCATCTTCACCATCCTGGTCACCCTCATCTTCTACATTATCTTCTTCCTTGTCAACCTGCTTATCACCTTCCTGAGGAAGTAAATCAAGTAACCAACGCATCTTATCAAATTCCTCATTTCTTTCCTTCAATGTGCATTTTGGAGGCATGTCTCCACTGTTTGGGATCCCCAGAATTTTGTGTATCACCAGAGGCATGAGCTGCAGGTAGACCCCTAGCTTTATATGAAGCATGATGCAGCCTGCTTCAACTTTAGCATTGTCATACAGCCACCTTACCAAATCTCTTCTTCCTGGGCTTGCCGCTGTTAATTCTAGAAAGACACCAAAGAACTGGTCTTTAATCTTTGCTTTCTCCTTACGACTAAGGAACTCAGCTGCACCGATGACATACTTAGGAAGTAACCTAGTGCCGAGATTGTAATCATGTTGGTCTTCTGTTGCATCCTGTTGGACCTCTGTTGCATCTTCAGCCATCGAATGAAGACCCTTGAAACAATATATGCAGATAATGCTACATCAGCCATTGATAGACTTGCATGAAATAAGAGTAGGCAATAAGCAGTTAGGGTAAGTTACCTGAACACTCAAAGGGAAACTGGAAGCCAACATGAGTATGTTTCAGCACTTGGAACCAAGTAAAGAAATCAGTAGATGCAGCAAGTAAGAGGATCGGGAAAAGTATATCAACAACAGTATGAATCAGATATAACAGTAAACACCAACAGATGGAAGATGGATAGTTACCACGTTTTTTAAAAAAAAAGACACGGTTTAAGTGAATAAACAAAGACAATGGCTGTTGGACTAACCATTAGGAAAGGCTTAACTAAGAAAGGCTGGTGTGATTAAGTGCGTAGGTAACAGCACGTATGTAAGCTTCTGGTTTAAAAAAGCATAAAAGGTGTAAACACAGAGGACCATTCTTCTCTATAAGAGGAAGCATGAGTATTTTTTATTATTTGGTGTGCATGTTTAGTACTGAATAACCTACGTAATCGAAGACCAACAAAAAAGTGCAAATATCTGAGGTTTGGTCAATTTGCGGTCCACAACCAACAAGACCAAAAAGGAATGCTATCTTCCGTTTAGATCTTTATAATATTTTAGGTCCTACAGAGTATGAATGGGCATGTCATACCTTCTTGGACTCAAGGATCTATTATGAAGACGTACGAAGCTGTGTAATGAGAAGTGCTGCAAAAACTGTACACCATCAGAAACAAAGCAATTAGAGTAGGCATGTAGAAGCACATGTAGCAGCTTGAAATGTAGATCCAAATTAAAAATAGCCGATCTTGTAAGCAGCAGACCTTTGAGGAAGAAAATTGATCCGCCTAACAAAGGATTCACCAAATGTAGGGTGCTGAATCGCTCTCAACCAGTACTGATCTGTAGATCGATGGAAAATGAAACAAGATAGGATGAGTGAGGAAACCAGTAGGAAGACGCAAATTAACACAAATCCGGAGAGGAAAGTGTACATTAGGTGACAACAAACCTAGGAAATCAATAGGAAGAAGGTGCCGCTCTGTACCAGTTGATTTAGCGTGCCATCGGGAAGAAAAGGAAGGGGGTGGGGGAGGGGGAGAGGAAGAGATGAGAAATAGATCGGTGGCAAATCACTCGAAGCAAAGCTTCGGATAGACGAATGGAACGAGGAAGAAAAGCAAATTGGCCGGAAGACAGGAAGAGCAACGGAGAAGAACGTGTACCTTAGGGCTTCGAACTGCTTCTTCTTGTCAGAGCCTGGGGGCCTACCGCGGCATGTGGTCTTGGGGCCGGACATAGCTCTGTTGATGGAGAACCCACTGTGCTACTGCTGGCCAGGGGCCACGGAGCTGCCGGAGAAGGCCGGAAGGATCCAGGTCTCGTGCTTGTCGGCGGCAGTGGGCTGCCCGTGCACTGCATCTCCTAGTGGTGTTCTTGCCGCGGCCGTCGTGCGCTGTATTTCTGGGCGCCACTCGCGCCGCGGCCACTGTGTCGTGACCGATTGCCCCGACCCGCCTAGCACCAAGAGCCGCATCGTGGCGGCGGGAAGTTCACCGCGCCTCACGCTGGGAGCTGCTGGCTCAGTGGCCTCGCATAGCGGATGGCAACGGGAAGAAGAGAGGTGAGAGCTCGCGGAAATTTCTAGGATGAAGAGAGGGCTGCAGCTTTTGTTGAAGACTTGGAAGACCACCAACGATGAAGTGCAGTGATGAAGACGGTGTGAACATGGGAAAAAGGCAGCGAGCGCGTGTACACTAGTGTGGACGCCCTGACCTGGAAGACCACGCTATGTTTGGTGTGCGGAAAATTGATCATCACCATCGGTTATAAATCACATGGACGGAAAAATTTTCACTAACGTGGACGGGCTGCGAGCTCATGGAGCCCATCCGGAATAACATACAGAAAATCATCTCCGCAGGCAGTACTGCCTAGACAAGGCACCTAGGAAATAGATGTAGCTCCCATCAGAAGGAACCATAATGTTTATGTGTAGCTAACGATTTCGGGAAGGTACTAAAAAAAGATATAGGCTAGATAGAAGATGAACAGTGCTTGCTGAAAATATTAGAAGTAAAGTGAGATGGGTATTCTAATGTTTGTCTAAACAAAATGAACCAGGTATTATTTAGAGTAAGTTATGAAGGTGATAAAAGGAAAGATATACAGGTCAAAATACCAACCATATTATTGAGCTATACCAGTACTACATATATAGCATTTTGTATGGAAAAGTATATAGCATCAAAAATAGAACTGCAGTTTGCTTCTTGGCCAATTACGTCGACAAGGCAACACTGTAAGAGTAGGCAATAAGCAGTTAGGGTAAGTTACCTGAACACTCAAAGGGAAACTGGAAGCCAACATGAGTATGTTTGTAAAGAAATTAGTAAATGCAGCAAGTAAGAGGACCAGGAAAAGTATATCAGCAAGAGTTTGAATTAGATATAACAGTAAACACCAACAGATGGAAGATGGATGGTTACCTCTTCTTTTTTTTAAAAAAAAGACGTGGTGTAAGTGGATAAACAAAGACAATGGCTGTTGGACTAACCATTAGGAAAGGCTTAACTAAGACAGGCTGGTGTGATTAAGTGGGTAGGTAACAGCACGTATGTAAGCTTCTGGTTTAAAAAAGCATAAAAGGTGTAAACACAAAGGACCATTCTTCTCTATAAGAGGAAGCATGAGTCTTTTTTTATTATTTGGTGTGCATGTTTAGTACTGATTAACCTACGTAATCGAAGACCAACAAAAAAGTGCAAATATCTGAGGTTCGGTCAATTTGCGGACCACAACCAACAAGACCAAAAAGGAATGCTATCTTCCGTTTAGATCTTTATAATATTTTAGGTCCTACAGAGTATGAACGGGCATGGCATACCTTCTTGGACTCAAGGATCTATTATGCAGACGTACGAAGCTGTGTAATGAGAAGCGCTGCAAAAAAATGTACACCATCAAAAACAAAGCATTTAGATTAGGCATGTAGAAGCAGATGTAGCAGCTTGAAATGTAGATCCAAATTAAAAATAGCCGATCTTGTAGGCAGCAAACCTTTGAGGAAGGAAATTGATCCGCCTAACAAAGGATTCACCAAATGTAGGGTACTGAATCGCTCTCAACTAGTACTGATCTGTAGATCGATGGAAAATGAAACAAGATAGGATGAGTGAGGAAACCGGTAGGAAGACGCAAATTAACACAAATCCGAAGAGGAAAGTGTACATTAGGTGACAACAAACCTGGGAAATCAATAGGAAGAAGGTGTCGCTCTGTACCTGTCGATTTAGCGCGTCGTCGGGAAGGAAAGGAAGGAGGTGGGGGAGGGGGAGAGGAAGAGATGAGAAATAGATCGATGGCAAATATCACTCGACTCAAAGCTTCGGACAGACGAATGGAATGAGGAAGAAGAGCAAATTGGCCGGAAGACAGGAAGAGCAACAGGGAAGAACGTGTACCTCAGGGCTTTGAACTGCTTCTTCTTGTCGGAGCCTGGGGGCCTACCGCGGCACTTGGTCTTGGGGCCGGACATAGCTCTGCTGATGGAGAACCCACAGTGCTACTTCTGGCCAGGGGCTGCGGCGCCGCCGGCGAAGGCCGGAAGGATCCAGGTCTCGTGCTTGTCGGCGGCAGCGGGCCGCTCGTGCACTGCATCTCCTAGCGGTGTTCTTGCCACGGCCATCGTGCGTTGTATCTTCGGGCGCCACTCGCGCCGCAGCCACTGTGCCGCGACCGATTGCCCCGACCCGCCTAGCACCAAGAGCCGCGTCGTGGCGGCGGGAACTTCACCGCGCCTCACGTTGGGACCTGCCGGCTCAGTGGCCTCGCATAGTAGATGGCAATGGGAAGAAGAGAGGTGAGAGCTCACAGAAATTTCTAGGAAGAAGAGAGGGCTGCAGCTTTTGTTGAAGACTTGGAAGGCCACCAACGATGAAGCGCGATGATGAAGACGGTGTGAACATGGGAAAAAGGCAGCATGCGCGTGTACACTGGTGTGGACGCCCTGACCTGGAAGACCACGCTATGTTTGGTGTGCGGAAAATCGATCATCACCATCGGTTAGAAATCACATGGATGGTAAAATTTTTGCTAACGTGGACGGGCTGTGAGCTCACGGAGCCCATCCGGAATAACATATAGAAAATCATCTCCGCATAATATAGTATATGGCAGGCAGTACTGCCTAGACAAGACACCTAGGAAATAGATGTAGCTCCCACCCAGTGGCAGAGCTCCAATAGAAGCATTGGGTTCAGATGACACCAACGAAATTTGTGTAAGCAAGCATCGTTATATAGTTTGTTAATGGTCTGAACCCAATAAAAAAATGTAGCTGAACCCAACGACTTGTAGCTGGACAGTATTGAAGACTAGCCCAGCCCATAAGTTGCAAGAACCAACATGCCACCAAGCAGAAGGAAATCAATAGCCCAATCCCCAGGCCCAGCCTACAAAGTAAAATAAATAGCGTGGCCGGAAGCAGCTTGCCACAGAAACTCATTTACGCCTGGCTGTTCGTCTTCTTTGCTCTATACGAAAGGGGAAGAAATCGTTCTCCATCAGCTCTGCTGCCCTGGCTGCCCCGACTGGAGTTTGATCTCAAAAATTTCAGAAGTCAGAACCCAACCCTGGTGCGATAAACATCCTCTCCTAGCCTCTTTCTCTCCCCCTTGATCTGGCACCTAGAGTTCTAGCCCCTAGGGTTAGGGTCTGTTACTTTGTTCAGTTGATCAACTTCTCATGGGTAATGGGTTTGTTCGACCTTATTGATCAGGTCATGGAATGTTATTTTCAGAAAAGAAATCGATCATTGGATGATGATGCAGCAGATACTTCAATTTCACGGCCACCCCTTAGACTCAAGCAATCACATGTTGCTGCTACTATTGTTCCACATCCTACTCAAAGAGAAATTGATTTAGATGAATTGCCTTATGACCCTGCTGATCGGAAGAGAATTTCAGAGTACACTAGAAATCCTAAGAAGCAAGATGAGATTAGAAGAAGATATTTAACCAGGGGACCTTATAGGCCACCACCTAATTTTGATTATCCATATAGGGACATTGGAAGTGATTGTCGAAGATTTAATCCAGAATGGTTTAAGGAATATGGTGGTTGGCTTGAGTATAGTGACAAGGTTCATAAAGCCTTTTTTTGTGCTGCTATCTTTTCAGAGATTGCAATGAAGGACAAGCCGGGAATGATGCATTTGCAATTAAAGGTTGGAATAGTTGGAACAAGAAATGCAGACTAGATACCCATGTGGGCAAGGGTAATGTTAACAGCTTTCATAATGTAGCAGTCAAACGATGTGATGCTTTGATGAATCAAGATCAATCAATTCAGGTTGCCCTTGATAGACAAACTGATTTTACAAAAAAGCAAAACCGAATCCGACTTAACACTTCAATTGATTCGGTTAGATACTTGCTGCGTCAAGGCTTAGCTTTTCGAGGTCATGATGAATCAAAAGAGTCAAAAAATAAGGGAAACTTTAGAGAGTTGGTAAGCACTTTGGCAGATCAAAATGAAGCTGTACATAATTCTATTAGAAATGCTCCAGAAAACTGTCAATGGATATGTGGAGATATTCAAAAGGAAATTACTAGTTACTTTGCAAAGGTAATGTCATCATTAAAGTATATCATAGAAGTTACAAATTATAATCTGATGTCTAATGAGTATTTTATTCTTTTGAACAGATAACTTTAAAATCCATTATTGAAGAAATTGGAGGTGATGTGTTCAGTTTGTTGATTGATGAGGCTTCCGATGCGTCCGATAAAGAGCAAATGGCAGTTGTCTTAAGATATCTTAGCAAGCGTGGATTTATCATTGAACGGTTAGTTGGAGTTGTACATGTGAAGGAAACATCAGCCATATGTCTCAAGGAATCTCTTCAAAAATTATTCACTGATATTGGGTTGAGCATACAACAGGTCAGAGGTCAATGTTATGATGGGGCAAGCAACATGCGTGGGGAGTTCAATGGCTTGAAATCTAAGATTTTGCAAGAGAATAGATCAGCATATTATGTGCATTGTTTTGCTCACCAGCTCCAGTTGGTCATTGTGGCAGTAGCAAAGAAGAATGAAGATATTTCAGATTTTTTCTACATGATATCTGTTTTATTCAGTGTGGTGGGAGGTTCTTGCAAAAGAAAAGATATGATTAAAGAGAAACATCGAGATGATATTAGAAAGGCCATTGGGAGTGGACGAATTAGCACTGGGACAGGGTTAAATCAGGATCAAACTCTTCAGAGAGCAGGTGACACATGTTGGGGTTCACACTATAGAACACTCTCAAGTATAGTGAAGTTGTTCCCAGCCATTGTTTCTGTTTTGAAATATGTTCAGAAAGAAGGAAAAAGTGATAAGAAATCTCAGGCACGTGGTCTTGTAGCATATTTCGAGACATTTGAATTTGTGTTCTATTTGCACATGATGCTCCATATATTAGGAAGTGCAAATACTTTGTCTCAATCTTTACAAAAAAAAGGATCAGGATATCCTGAATGCCATTTCATGTGTGCAATCAACAAGAACTGAGCTGCAAAAATTAAGAGAGAATGGATGGAACTCACTCCTAGAGAAGGTATATTTGTTCTGTGATGAACATCACATTCAAAGGCAAAACATGCATGAGGAATATGTCAATAGGCATACACCACGAAGGAAAACCAATAAGACAAATCTCCAACATTACAAAATAGAGGTTCTTAATTCTGTTATTGACTGGCAACTCCAAGAGTTTGATGACCGTTTCAATGAGGTAAATTCTGCATTGCTTCGTCACATGGCTGCTTTCAATCCAAAAGACTTTTTTGCTGCCTTTAACAAGGAGAGTTTAGTGAAGTTAGCTGAGTTTTATCCAGATGATTTTGATTCAGATAAATTGGATGACCTTGGTCATGAACTTGTTACTTACATTGACAATATGAGAGCAGATCAAAGGTTTGATAGTTTGGATGGGATTGCTGATCTTGCTAAATTAATGGTCGAAACAAATAAGCATATTACTTTTCCTTTGGTCTTTCATCTTCTAAAGCTAGTCCTAATATTGCCGGTTGCCACAGCATCAGTGGAAAGATGCTTTTCAGCTATGAATATTGTCAAAAAAAATTACGTAACAAAATGGGTGATCAGTTCATGAGTGATTGTCTGATATGCTACGTGGAGAAATATTTGTTTTCTGCCATTACTAATGATGAGGTGGTTGATCTTTTTAAGAAGATGAAATTTCGAGAAGGAAAACTTTGAAATGTGAGTGGCTTAACATTCAAATGTGTAAGCATTCAACCTTTAATCTAAATGTTTAATGCAATAGCCCTATATATTGCTAGTGTGATTGATTGAGAACTAATTTTGGTGTGTTAAAATTTTGTTATTACATAGTCGGTCGGTTCATGCTTAGGTTCTTAAGTGAACCCATTGACCAAAATTTCTAGCTCCGCCACAACTCCCACCAGAAGGAACCATAATATTTACGTGTAGCTAACGATTTGGGAAAGGTACTGAAAAAAGATAAAGGCCAGACAGAAGATAAACAGTGCTTGCTGAAAATATTAGAAAGTAAAGTGAGATGGGTATTCTAATGTTTGTCTAAATAAAATGAACCAGGTATTATTTAGAGTAAGTTATGAAGGTGATAAAAGGAAAGATATACATGTCAAAATACCAACTATATTATTGAGCTATACCAGTACTACATATATAGCATTTTGTATGGAAAAGTATATAGCATCAAAAATAGAACACTGTAAGAGTAGGCAATAAGCAGTTAGGGTAAGTTACCTGAACACTCAAAGGCAAACTGGAAGCCAACATGAGTTTGTTTGTAAAGAAATTAGTAAATGCAGCAAGTAAGAGGACCGAGAAAAGTATATCAGCAAGAGTATGAATCAGATATAACAGTAAACACCAACAGATGGAAGATGGATGGTTACCTCTTTTTTTTTTAAAGACGTGGTGTAAGTGGATAAACAAAGACAATGGCTGTTGGACTAACCATTAGGAAAGGCTTAACTAAGACAGGCTGGTGTGATTAAGTGGGTAGGTAACAGCACATATGTAAGCTTCTGGTTTAAAAAAGCATAAAAGGTGTAAACACAGAGGACCATTCTTCTCTATAAAAGGAAGCATGAGTCTTTTTTTTATTATTTGGTGAGCATGTTTAGTACTGGTTAACCTACGTAATCGAAGACCAACAAAAAAGTGCAAATATCTAATGTTCGGTCAATTTGTGGACCACAGCCAGCAAGACCAAAAAGGAATGCTATCTTCCGTTTAGATCTTTATAAGATTTTAGATCCTACAGAGTATGAACGGGCATGGCATACCTTCTTGGACTCAAGGATCTATTATGCAGACGTACAAAGCTGTGTAATGAGAAGCGCTGCAAAAACTGTACACCATCAGAAACAAAGCAATTACATTAGGCATGTAGAAGCACATGTAGCAGCTTGAAATGTAGATCCAAATTAAAAATAGCCGATCTTGTAGGCAGCAGACCTTTGAGGAAGAAAATTGATCCGCCTAACAAAGGATTCACCAAATGTAGGGTGCTGAATCGCTCTCAACCAGTACTGATCTGTAGATCGATGGAAAATGAAACAAGATAGGATGAGTGAGGAAACCAGTAGGAAGACGCAAATTAACACAAATCCGGAGAGGAAAGTGTACATTAGGTGACAACAAACCTGGGAAATCAATAGGAAGAAGGTGCCGCTCTGTACCTGTCGATTTAGCGCACCATTGGGAAGAAAAGGAAGGGGGTGGGGGAGGGGGAGAGGAAGAGATGAGAAATAGATCGGTGGCAAATCACTTGAAGCAAAGCTTCGGATAGACGAATGGAACGAGGAAGAAAACCAAATTGGCCGGAAGATAGGAAGACCAACGGAGAAGAACGTGTACCTCAGGGCTTCGAACTGCTTCTTCTTGTCGGAGCCTGGAGGCCTACCGCGGCACTTGGTCTTGGGGCCGGACATAGCTCTGCTAATGGAGAACCCACTGTGCTGCTGCTGGCCAGGGGCCGCGGCGCCGTCGGCGAAGTCTGGAAGGATCTAGCTCTCGTGCCTGTCGGCGGCAATGGGCCGCCCGTACACTGCATCTCCTAGCGGTGTTCTTGCCACGGCCATCGTGCGATGTATCTTCGGGCGCCCCTCACGCCGCGGCCGTTGTGCCGCGACCGATTGCCCTGACCCGCCTAGCACCAAGAGCACTATCGTGGCGGTGGGAAGTTCACCGCGTCTCATGCTGGGAGCTGCCGGCTCAGTGGCCTCGCATAGCGGATGGCAATGGGAAGAAGAGAGGTGAGAGCTCGTGGAAATTTCTAGGAAGAAGAGAGGGCTGCAGCTTTTGTTGAAGATTTGTAAGGCCACCGACGATGAAGCGTAATGATGAAGACATTGTTAACGTGGGAAAAAGGCAGCGAGCGCGTGTACACTGGAAGACCACGCTATGTTTGGTGTGCGGAAAATCGATCATCGCCATCTGTTAGAAATCGCATAGACGGTAAAATTTTCGTTAACGTGGATGTTCTTTGAGCTCACGGAGCCCAGCCAGAATAACATATAGAAAATCGGAGATCCCTGCGACCCCGAGCAGCCCTCAATTTATGCTGCCAGCAGCATTGCACAATAGTCTAATACTTGTACATCCAAAGGCGTTGTTATGCTGTAAGCACGAACAACAAACATTTTGTTGTGATTCAGGCAAAGGCTGCCTAGTGCCTATAGTGGCGAGAAAGTTCCACTTGGGCTCCTTTCAGGCCCGTTTTTTGGGCACATGCGTGTTGTGCGATCGTATAGGGCCCTCAAATTCGAAATGCCCAAAAATATTAGATATACATTAAGTATAATTATATAGAGATTTAAATTTAGTTTATTGTTGGCTCAATTTGTGGCAAAACATGGCCCAAATTACTCCTGAAACATGAGTCGTCATCGACGTATTGCTTGCCGCTTACTTTCGCACTGCACATCACGTTTGTTGGTTGCTGTCGCTTGGTATCCGCGATCCTGCCCCATCCATTTTTTCGCACAAATCCCCCAGATTTGCAGATACGCCCCGGCTCCTTTTATCCGAAAATCAATTTTCAGAGCTGTCCAAAGTCAAGCTATTATAAATCTATATATTTTAGTTATCATTTTATTACGACCGACCATACTTTTGCGCTATTGTATGGTACCCAAAATTTACCCTTCGTCCCACATGCGGTGGCACATGCAAAGCAATTTTAAATTCAATTTCCGAATGCATTTCAAAATAAGACCCCACTTGTATATGTTTCAACAATACTTTTCAAAGACAAATAAATTGTTTTATGTATAACAAAAAATACCAAAACAAAATAGTTAAAATTCTCAACTGAACTTCTAAAGTTGCCTATTATTGATCATACAATAAACATTCACCTACCTAACAAAGTTGTTTACTTTTATCCACTAACGATGCCAAAGAATCTATCTTCACTACATAAACACCAATACCCACTTAACTGAACTCAGACACGCGAAGCAACATTCTGTAAACCCACAAATAATTTTTGCTACCATATAAGAAAATTAGAATACCTAAAAAGAATTTTCTCCGAAAAAGTATCCTTAAAACGTAGTGACATAAGATTTTGTTTTGAAACTTTTATCAGATTTTGATTTCGATCCTCGTTTTTAAAACTACTATATTTTTATTTTAAAATTATATGCATGCATGCACTTCCGTCATCCATCTTTTTTTGTTCTCTCCCTGCTCATCATATGAATGCACACGAGAAATTTTCGATTCATGAGCCTTTGAAGATTTGTCACCCTGATTCATGTTAATGACTCAATTCGGTACCCCATATACCATTGTGCCCCTCACATGCATATACCCACTGTATGCATACACCTACTGTTTTTTCAAAACATTTAATTTAGAGCCGACCCTAAATCAGCTATGTCTTGGATCATATGAGATTATAATTTGAGACAAAAGTGTTGGTGCTCTTTCAGCCTAGAGACGCGGTTGGGCCGTAACTCTGGCTCTGTTTGAAGAAATAGCCAAGAGTTATTTTAAAGGCTAAGTTAGCTCAATATAATAGCCTTTGGACGAAATTACTATTGAGATGTTTGGATTCAAGAGCTATTTGACTCAAAAAGCACATTTTCAAGCATTTGGCTGCTACTTTTCCAAAAATGAGAGTGAGAGAATCGGTAGGCCCCACCCAAAATAGCTCCAAATAGCACTCGTTGAGGGCCTGTTTAGTTCCCAAATTTTTTCACCCAAAAATTTTTGGACACTTTTACAACACTAATTAGAAGTATTAAATGTAGTTAAAAAAATAAAACTAATTGAACAGTTTGGATGACGAGATGAATCATTTGAGTCTAATTAATGCATAATTAGCCATAAGTACTACAGTAATACACATGTGCTAATGATGCGGTCAAAGGCCTCAAAAGATTCATCTCGCGGTTTCCATGCGAGTTCTGAAATTAGTTTTTTAATTAGTGTCTGAAAATTCATCCCGACATCTGGTCAAATATTTGATGTGACACCTAAAAAATTTTATTTCACCAACTAAACAAGGTCCGAGTGAGAGTTTTTTGAGCGGACTATTTGCAGATAGCCAAACAATAGCTTTTCTATTTAATTTCTCTAGAGCTATGTGAGAGGAGGGCTAAAAAAATAGCCCAGAGATCCAAGACCACTTTCATCCGTTTATTTTCCCCGTTCGGCCGTTCCTTCCGATTATTGTGGCGGGCTGCAGCTGCACAGCCCAGGATATATGGGCCACAACCAGGCCGATTTGAGCAGGGATGGGGCCATGGGGGTTCTCATTTTGTTATGCGGAGTAGCCTTTGTAATTTGGCTAACTAACAAATGAACAATTGAATGAACCATATTCTTATCAAAAATAAAAAAGATGAATGAACTATGGATTCCCTCCGTCCGAGTGTATGTCCACAGCAGCTACGGACTGTACAGAGAGCCCATTGTAAAAGTGAAAGTAATTGGGTGCTCTATCCCTAAGAGGGGGAGGGGGTGAATTAGGCACTCTAAAAACTTAGACCTATAGCTCCAACTAGTTTGCACAAAACTTAAACTAAAACATACTATCTAGATGTGCAACTAGATTGTTCTAGTGCGAAAACCCTATCCCAAAAGAGTTTAGCAACATATAGTCTTTCCTATCAAGAAACTATTCTATGAAAGTAAAGACACACAAATTTCTAGTATGAAATGCGGAAGCTTAAAGAGCGGGATAGGAGATAGAAAACTCTTGACGCGGGTGTTTATCCCGTGGTTCGGTTAGCCACAAAAGCACACCTACATCCACATTGTTGTAGCACTCACTAAGAGTATTGCTACTCGGCCACCAAGTCTCTTCCGTGAACACAATCACGGTCACCTTGACCCCGGGTTCCACTAAAGAGCTTCTCCACAAAGGATGGGGATCTCCACGTCCCCCGCACAAAGATGTCGTCGCCGCTCCACACCAAATCGGAGGGTCGATGACGTTGCCGGTGAGCTTCACGCTCCAAGGTGCCGACGCACCAAGCTCTTGTTTTGGTTCGCTAATGAACCACAACACAAAGGCTCTAAGCCTTGCAAACTCACTCACTAAGAGCTAATCTTTTACACAACACTCTCAAAGTGTGCTAAGGGCTAAGGATATGATCTTGATGCTTTTGTATGGCTTGGAGATGTTCTTAGGTGTGTGTGGGATATCCAGCAACTCCAGTAATCTTCAAATGACCGGGGTGAGGCGTATATATAGGTCACCAAGTCTTGTAGCCATTGCTCCAACGGTTAGCTGAAAATCTGCGTATCACCGGAAGAACCGATGCCTCTGGCAGGGATAGCGTCGGTTCTTCCAGTCACTCATAAACCAAAGTAGCCGTTGAAGTCCTGACAGCTGACCTGACGCAGTGACCACCGGTTGAACCGATGCTTTGCTCCGATGCATCACCGGTTCATCCGGTGCTTAAGAATCTTCTCCTGACAGCTGACGTCATTACACCGATGGTATGCACCGATGCTTCACCGGTTCAACCGGTGCTGAAGAATCTTCTCCTAGGCTCTTGACGTCTCTGGAACATAAGACGCCCAATGCACCGATGCCCCTTTTTGATCCGTCGGTTCAACCGGTGCCTATAGGCTGACTTGGCTTCGATTCCCTTATGCACCAAACTTCATAGCGCCGGTTCTTCCGACAAGCATCGGATGCACCGATACTTAGGCATCGGTTCTTCCGGTGCTCCTGATCCGTAGGGGCGGCCCTTCGGACCTTGCTACGCATATTTTCTCAATCTCTTTGTCATCACTTGATCCTAAAAGTCTGAGAATGATCATCTTAACAATCATATTGGTCCAAGTGTTGTGTTGTTATTCGATCACCAAAATCACTCGAAATGACATAAATGGTGACATATTCGTTAAAAAAGAAAAGAAAAAAAACTGTACAAAGCCAGAAAGAGAAACCACAATCACAATCTGTCCTGCAGCAGGACGCATCTTGTTCAGGCGTTCATCATCATGATCTCGAACTCGTGGAAGCTGAGCACCCCGTCGCCGTCGAGGTCGAACCTGCGGATCATGGCGCGGCAGTCGTCAACCTCCCGGCGCGCGCCGAGCCTGCTGAGCATCCGCCCCAGGCTGGCCGGCGTGATGCGCCCCTCGCCCTCCGCCGCGTACATGCCGAACGCCGCCTCGAGCCCCCCGCGCCGCCGCCACTCCTCCTCCTCGCCGCCGCCCGCCGCCTCCGCGCGCACCAGCCGCGCGAACTCGCCCTCGTCCAGCAGCCCGTCGCCGTCCGCGTCCGCCGAGGCCACCAGCGCCTCGGCGTCCTCGGGCGCCACGTCCTCGCCCAGCGCCGCCCGCATGCAGAGCCGCAGCTCCGCCGCGGAGATCCTGCCGTCGGCGTCCTTGTCGAACGCCGCGAACAGCGAGCCGAGCTCGCCCGACGCCGACGGCGACGCGACAACCAGCATGCTCTCGATCGGACCTGCTTCGCTTGCAGAGATGCCTCGGCGGGTTGCTGGCTTGTGGCCGTACGTAGAAGCTTCTCGAATCAGTAGAACTCTGTCTTCCTCGATTGCTGCCAAACATGGTGGCCATGTCCGTGTGGTTTTATACTCGCAGTAGCAGACGCCTGCCGATGTTCAGACGCGCATTTGGAAGCTTCTCACACACGGCGTGTGCAGCTTCGGCCGACCAGGCGGGGGCGATCGGTTTCAACGCTAGTCGGCTGAAAAAAAAATGGGCACGAAACTTGAATGGTCGGGAACTTGGAAATTCCGTGGCGTATATGAGACGATTTTTCAGCGTGGGGGCCGGGTGGTCTGGGGAAAATGGAGGAGGAAACCGAGGATCTTCCGAGTAGGACGTCGCTGGCGTTTGTTCTCGGCCGGTCCGACTTGGCCAGCGCGTTGGTCGGCTCAGGTTCAGCGCTCCGCGTCCTTTCTCATGTCGCCGTCGTCCTTTGAGCGCCGGTTTGTAATTTAGATTACAACCTTTCGTCGCTGACGTTTTCGCTTGTAAAACTCGTCAGTTTTCAGGCATTCAAAACGAATTCAGAACTCTAAGCCTGGGATTTCGGAGGTGCCTTTTCGGTTTGATTTGAACGCTCTGAACACGGGAGCGAGGCCGCAAGGAATATGCGAGTTCCCAGTGCAAAGGAAACCACGTGAATTTGGGCCATCTCGCGTCCACGCCATGGCCAGCGCCAGAGAGCGTTCGGCTGACGGCAGAGCGGCGTCGCGGTGTCACCGTCACAGCCACCGCGCCCGCCGGCGGTGCCTTCTCCGATTCGTCTCATTCTTATGGCCAGAAAGTGGCGGAGAGGAGCTCCGGCTTAACGGCGGTGGCTTTGCTGCCCACGTCGTCACCGTCATTAATCACGGGGACCACACAGGGAGGCCCGCAGCGAGACGTGATTTAGAATTCGCAGCGAGACGTGAGTGAGTACCCAAATTCCACTAATGAAATATCACGGCCCATACAAATTACTAGTAGGCTCTTCTAGGCCCATGGAACCTTCCACAACATACAAGGTGAGCGAACGCGGTTTCGGGCCTTCCAATCAATCCATCAGGCGGGCAGCAAAAGGCCCAGAGTTATTTGCAAGCGTTGTGGATGGACAAGTCTGAACCCACGCGCGCGTTGCCTGCGTTCTCTCTTTCTTTTTGTTGATGCCGGCGTTCTGGTCTTGTGGACTGTGGACGGACAAGGAAGGTAGTATTCCTTCCTTCAAAAAAAAAAAGTTAGTATTTGGGCGAACTTGCTGTGCTCCTTGTATGTCTCCTATAGTCCTAGCGATCTTGGTGTGTGCTGCTGCAAACGGCGATGCGTGCTAGCTTCGATTGAGAACATTCACGCATCTTGCAAAAACTGCAAGTACTTTGCTTTCTGGTCAATGAAGCCATTGGAAGTTGAACAAACGACCATCTAGTAGTACTTAGTAGTGCAGCCCAATTAGCTTCTGTACGGCGGCGAGCTTTAGTAAAGATGAGGCAAGATGAGACTAGGGCAGAAAGCATCTCAGGACTACCGGCAGCTAGGGGTGGTAAAGGGACAAGATTTTGAACTAGAAAATCTAAGGATCGGGCTTTAAAAAGATCAAGCTTTAATCTTATATAATTTTGAACTAAATAATTTAAAGACTTTATTGAGCTGTAAAAATATTACTAGAGTCATGGTCCATTATCACCCCTACCAGCAGCTTGTGCTGACTGAGGGTCGAGGACGGAGACGACAAGAGGCAAGCCGAGCTTGTGATCCGCGGATCGGGCTAGGAATCTCGGCGACAAAGCGACGGTAGCCTCCACGCGTCCGTGACGCTTTGTTTGGTTACTCGGCTTGTGCTCTTGTAGGGGAAAAACTGGAAAGTGCATGCTTGCACGCAGCGCGGCGGATGCGGGTCGATGACGCTTTCAGAAGGAAGCGCAACGTGCCTCGCTTTTGTTTGAATCGGCCGGTTGGACCGAGCATGAAAGCAACGAGAATGAGGAATAGCCGGTTCGATTTGTAAGCTTTTGTTTCGTGGCATGCGAGCGGATGCTTAGTTTAATCAATCCTCTTCGATTGCCATCAGCAGATGCACTTCACCTCACCCATCGTCGGTGTACTGAACAGTGAGCACAGGGCGGCGGCGAACAACAAATGGATCAGAGCGGCAGATGGGGGTGGTGTGGTGCCCGTGGCAGTCAGCCGGAAGGAAAAACAAAAGAATAAAAACACGGTAGGATTACCAAGTGGAGCCCCACGGCGCCCAAAGCTGCCTGTCCCCACCCAATCGTCACGTGCCTCCCCATGTGTCAGTGGCGCTCGGCAAGATCCGCCTCAACCCGCACCCAGGGCACCACTGGTTGGTCGTCGGATTCCCTCCATCACACAGAGCCCCAGAAATCGGCAGATACGGAGTCGTATCTCACAGAGGTTGCGAGAGTTCCAGGAGAAAGACAGCATCATCGAGCGTTCCAGGAGGTTGCGAGAGCAAACGTCTCGTGTCCTGCGCTGCAATCTCTGAAGTCCGAACCTGAACTTCTGAAGCCTGAGATGAACCGAGCGATGCCCCACGATGCAGCGCCGCAGCGCGAGCACGAGCACGAGAACGGGCGCCCGGACTACCCGACCCACACGCGCTTTGCTTCCCGTACGCTACGCCTCAACTCGGCTCGTGGAGACCGCACAGTACGCTACGGTACGTGCGTAGCGTAGCGTACGTGACGCCGCGTGTGCTAGCTCAAATCAGGGTGGAGAAATCAGAAATGGAGTGCTACGCCGTGCGTGTTCTCGAAATCTTCTGATGGCAGATGCTTAGCGCTCCCACGGGGTAATTACTAGTACTTTACTAGGCGGCCTTAGGGGGTGTTTAGAAACAGGACTTCAAAAAAGTCCCAGGGACTTTTTAGTATTTAGAAGTATTAAATAAATATTAATTATAATACTAACTGCAGAACCCTGGGGCTAAACTGCGAGACGAATCTAATGAGATATCTTAATCTATGATTAACGAATGGTTACTATAGCATCACTGTAGCAAATTATGAATTAATTAGGCTCATTAGATTCATCTCGCGAAAAAGCACTCAGCTGTCAAAAAACATTTATAAACAGATTTTATTTAATAATATAAAATAGTAAGATTCTTTTTAATGAGCAACGGCTGGAGGGGGGGACACCTCGAGCTCGAGATACGCAAAAGCGCTGTTCCAAGGCGCCTAAACTACGCCGTGGGCACCGCACAATACTACTTCCAGGAATATTCCACTCCAGTCCCTTCAGCTCGTGCTATTTCCCGCTCGGACCTCGCAAGGAGATTTCAGAGCTCTTCGGACCACCAGACTTCAGCCGCCAAGGGGAGGGGAGCAGCAGACTAGCAGGTCAGCGAGCACACCCCACCCACTCGCCCCACCTCAATGCGTTTTGGTTCCGCGCTAGCGCGGGAGACGGGGCGCGAGGGATCCGCCTCCTCTTCGGCTCTGATGCGTTGATCTGGTTCTCAGCGAGGTAATGGCATTTCTCGACTAGTTTCCGGGACGGGTCCTGAGATGCTTCCATTTCGAATTCATGTTGTTTTGCTACTTCGCCGTGTTGATTTTGAGGTCGGTCACTCTGGGTGGGATTCGGGCGCTGGGGATTGGCCAAGCTTGGGTTTTGACTTTTGAGGATGGCGGGGCATATTTTCTGGGTGAAAATCCATGCGCCTCTACAAGAAATGCGGGGTCAGACTGATGGGATATTGGGATTTTGATGAGGCAGTGCGAGTATTTGGATTTACTGGGAGGGGGCTTGCCTGTTTGGATGGTCGGGTTCAGTAGGATGCGGAAATGTTCAGATGTATGTGGGATTGAAGAGTGCAGTTTTGGTGGATTTTGACTCTTGTTTAAGGGTGGGAAAGCTTATATATCGTGTATATGGGGAATATAAGGTTGTCTTGTTACCATTTAGCGACAGAAAATGTTGGATGAATGATGCATAACGCTTTCCCCCATTTACTGTTCTGATGAGAACATTTCGCTTGTAAACTATAGCTGTATTTGTCATCTAATAGCTTTCCAGCACAAACAGATTGCAACACCCATTTTGCTATTTTGTGACAGGCTTATTGGTAAAAGAGAAGGCTCTGTGATTCTATCTCTTCTATTTGCAATGCTTTGCGCTACATCGTCCTAAGAAAAGAAGTGTAGATTTCGGACCTAAATAGCTAAGCTAACTATATTTGTGTTTTGGTTTGCAGGTTTGCTCTATGGGGAATCGTTCTCGGCTAAGTGCAGCCAAGGAAAGCATGCAATCAATCAGTGAAGAGACGGAGAGTAGCAGCAGAGAAGCAGAACCAAGCAGAGTTCACCAATTGAAATGCAGAGATGAAAAATTCAAAGAACCATGCCTCGACCGAATTCCTAATTTCCATTGCAAAAGTTTGCCTTCAAGATATCGAGATGGAAACCCGGAAGATAGCATCATGCACAAGCGAGGCTCTATGTATCAGAGTTCCAGTGAGGTTAGCAGACTCAGGAAT
Source organism: Panicum virgatum (assembly GCF_016808335.1). NCBI lineage: Eukaryota > Viridiplantae > Streptophyta > Magnoliopsida > Poales > Poaceae > Panicum > Panicum virgatum. The sequence goes on along the minus strand of NC_053144.1, from coordinate 47,062,465 downwards.
CTCCAAGGGAGGAGGAAAATAAATTATTCGAGCAATAAAGACACATTTTTATCCTTTGAGGTTGTCAATTCGTCCTCTCAGCCTAGCACAAGTTGTGCTAGCTTCTTTCCGCAGCGGAGCTATTCATGCAATACAAGGTCTTCTATGGGGACAACTCATTCAATGCTTCAAGCTTCCAGGGAGTTTATGAAGCTTTCCCTCCATGAAATTCCTGAGGATGACTTAACACTTGAGAGGCCCCGCAGGGACTGCAATTTGTTGAAAAATGATGCAACAGACAGTTTCCTGGAGATTTCACTTGAAGAAGATACCACCAAAGGTTCATGCACAAATGCAGCCCCCCATTTGCTAGAAAGCAGTTGCATCAAAGTTGCAAGATCAAATTGTCAACAGTCAGTTGATATTTGTCCTGATCAAAGAGATGTAAGTAATCTGCCCAAGTCCTTGTCGACGAAGGTGGGTGTTTTTGATGCTACATGCCCATCAGAATGTGTTGGCAACAAAAAGGCTCGATCTAGCCCGTTCAAGAAAATTCTTGATCCTATCATGAAGTCAAAGTCTCAACGAAATCCTTCTCTGATGGAAACAGAAGATGCAAAATCTAGTAGTACGCCATTTGGAGTAAAAAGTAGAGGATTACGCAAATCTTTGTTAAGTGATATTTCAAGGACCGAGCAAACCCTAGCACTTGATTGCCAGACAAGTGGGGAAGCCCAGCAATTGACCGTTACTTCATCACCAACTCATCTTCATGCTGTTATTAAATTGGATCCAAATAATGGTGCTTTTGGTTTTGAGTTTTGTACCAAGGGCCCAGAAGAATCAATTTATGCTAACACATGGAAAGCTGGGAATGAACTGAATTGGATTTATACTTTCCATAGCAGTGGCAAGCGAGCGAGCACTGTAGGAAGGGCCTCCAAGGATAGGCGTGGTTGTCTACCACCAATTGTGGGCCAGATGCATGTGTCTTCCTATTTGTACTCGAATATTGAAGAGGATGGTACTTTGAATAACTCAGCCACCACAGAATTTGTTTTGTATGACATTGCTCATGCAAGACGGAGTTCTGCTGTTGAGAGAATTCAATGCACAGATGCCATTCCACCATCGTTCCGCAATGTTTTCAATACTTCAGTCTCTAGGCATACCCGAGACAGAAATGATCTGGTGCAGCGACAAAATACTACAAGGAATGACTCAGATCTATCGACATCTTGTCTTTGGTCGCAAGAAGATCTTCATCCTCATTTGGAGGTTGCTGCTGTCGTGATCCAGGTGCCATTTCATAAAACAAAGTCCAAAGAATTGAAAGCTGGATCATCACCCGGTACTATCAAAGCGGCTACAGCAGGTGGTGCACATGGGTTACCAAGGGATGATGAGGCCAGTCCATCACCATTACTTGACCGTCTGAAGTCTGGTGGAGTCTGTGATTGTGGCGGATGGGACATGTCTTGCCCAATTGTTGTCCTTGACAATGCATATGATAGTTACTGGGCTGATTCTGTGAGGAATGAAAGCAAAGTTCCTATGGATCTATTTGCTCAGGTACACCTGATTATTTTTTTCTTTTATCAGATAAATAGTTATTACTGCTTTATAGTTTATGCAGTGCAGGGATAACTAATGTTGAAGTATAAGTGAATTGCCCACCTCTCCCCAAAAGCTTAAGCTGATGGGGAGAGGTGGGTGGGCAATTCACTTATACTTCAACAACTAAATATAATGAAAGAAAGTAAGACTTTGTATGTCCAAATAGTCACGTTTTTACAGATGGCTGCCTTTGATCAGCTAACATATCAAGTGCTACCGTAGATAGATTTATAATGACAGGAAGCTCTATTGATAATAGTTCTAGCCTCTGCATTGAAAGATTTTTCTTTATTGATCCTCCCTTGAAAAGCTTTTCAGCAAGGTTACCAACTTTATTTACACGCAATATTTACGATTACATTCTGAAGCTATAGTCAACTAAATGACATCTTTAATTTATATGTTGCAAATGTTGGAACAGGGTAACAAAGAAGTTCTCCCTGCCCTTTCGATGAAGGCAGATGGGAATGGGCATTTCTCGGTGGATTTTCATGCACGACTATCGGCGTTGCAGGCGTTTTCTATCTGCATCTCTTTGCTTCACTGTTCTGAAGCTTCTTCAGACATTGGTATCGAAAAGTTCAAGAGCAAGCTATACTCCAGTTCGCTGAAGATGCTCCTGAAGGAGGAAGTGAGGCAGTTAATCGATTCGGTCACGACCAAGGAGAAGAATGACCCGAAGATCAGGAATGAAAAAACACCTCCGTCTATTGTCATCGACCCTCCCTTCTCTCCCATGGGAAGAGTATAGCATGTGAATAAGCAGCTGAGTAACTCATGGGAGTAAAAAGATAAGAAAATCAGAACATTCCCATTAGTTTTTACCATGTTCATTTTTTTTGAGATAAAAAGGAGAATAACCATGTTCATAACGATGGAGGATGCTTGTAGTTCATAATTGTAGTATTAGCTTTTAGCAACCAAGGGAGGGCATGGATTATTGCTGTAATCCACCAGAGAATACACAATGTATGAGCCAGCTCTGAAAGAACAAGAGCATAAAGAAACCAGATTGTAGCCATTTTTCCTGTGTAAAAACATTCTGGGAATCTCTGATCTGTTGTCTTTGCAAGTGCATTTTTTCTTGTTCTAATTCTGCTTTTTGGAACTAAAATCTTTATTTTACTCTTCATGCAACAGGTGATTGTTTCAGAAGTTCTAAAGTAAAGGTATATTTGAACTGGCAAAAAATGTACAATGATGAAAATTACTCCTTTTCGCACCATGCCCATTTCAATTCCTTCATTGGTTGGCAGACTGGTGTATCCGCAGGGTATGTGATACTTTACTCTTTTCATAGAAGCTAAACCCGCGCCAGTAAACACAATATGACCATTTCCTGGTTCTTGTATGTTCATTTTTTCTTCTTTGATTGGCATAATCCAATTTCGCACTTCGAATTCTGGGTGCAAATTTGATACTGCCACCTAAGCAGTTTGGAGTTGGGTCCCTGAAGGAGAATTTCAAACTTGTTTAAAGTTGCCAGTCCGAAGATGTTTCTTTTGCAGAGGCATCGAGGTAGGCTTGTTCGGTTTCAGAGTTGCAACTTTGCATGTGCCCGCAGCCCCGCACCTTTCTAGCTAGCTCTCGCCTGGATTTGTGTTTTTGCTGAGGTCGGATCTGCAAAACGAGCTGCTCTCGCCTGCTTGCGTTAGTGGGACTTGTAGCATCTGGTGATTCCAGGAGATGGACAAGCATTTAGGGATGGATGGATCATGGATCCGTTGCCATTAGCTGACAAGGACAGGTTGGACCATCTGCAGTCTTGACCCAGGCTTGGCCTTATTGACCACAGGCCAGCAAGATCCCGGGCAGGCCATGCTTCCGAGCCCTGCCTCTGCGTTCCCTGCAAGCCTGCAGCAACTCCATTTAATCTGCTGCTCAATCATGTTTGTCCATTTAATCTGCTGGCCCTGTTTAGTTCACGAAAATGTTTGGGTTTTGACAATGTAGCACTTTCGTTGTTATTTAACAAATAATGTCCAATCATGAACTAATTAGATTTAAAAGATTCATCTCATGCTAATTAATTAGACTGTGTAATTAGTTGTTTTTTTCAACTGCGTTTAATGCTCCATGTATGTGTCCAAATATTCGATGTGATGGGTACTGTAAAATTTTTTGGGAACTAAACAGGGCGAGTACACATAGATATCTCACTCTCACGTGGTAGCTATCACCTGTGACTTGTGAATGTAATTGGTTGCCCAGCAAAATCAGAACGAATGATTGAATGGCTGGCAACATCATCAATGATACCACTCTGGTTCCAAAAAAGATAATGGATGATAGCACTCCTTTTCTTTGTGTTCGGCAAAGTAGGCCCAGTGATGAGCCATCCCGTGCTTCGGCCTGCTTTTTTTTTTGAGACTCCCGTGCTTCGGCCTGCTTGTACTAAACGCCGGTACTGTTTCAGAGAGGCCCAAGTCAGATAAAAACGCGGCCCAACATCGTCGGCCGCGTCTTTGGGCCTCGCGACAAACCCGCTGTCGCTTTCCGCCTCGTGCCCACAGCACCACCAGCGCTCGCGTCCGCGGCCACGCCACAGGTCGACGTGACGGCTGACGCGCGATGATCCTCGGCCGAAAGCGGCGTCCGAAGCTTCCTTCCGCCGGTGCCGTCCATCCTCCAAATTTCTCACCGGGAGTTGGTTGCCGCCGAACAACCCTCGCCGGAGACGGTGGGAGAAACGCCCGGTCCAGCACGCCACAACCCGCCGTGCCGAAGACGCTCGAGTTGACCCCAACCCCCGCCGCCGCGCGCGCCCGACGGGGAAGGAAACCTAACCGCGCGGCGCGCGGTGCCGTTGCGCCCGGCCTGGCCGGCCGTGGCAACGCCGGCCGCAGCTAGCTTACCCCCCGCGTCGTCGCTGTCGCGGGTAGGGACTCCGACGGCTGCGCGGCGGGACAGGATAGGATTTGCTGCTCGATGGCTCACATGGCCGAATGCGCTGGACAGATAAGCTTCTTTATTCCCATTATTTGCCCACTAGCGCCGCGGGGTTTAGCGCCGACGTTTCACGATGATCGCGTCAGAGCCACGGAGTTAGTTTTTTTTAAAGCGAGTTAGGGGTTTTTTAAGAAGTTAAAGTTGAATGCTAAATTTTAACATTTATTGCCACTTGCACCCTTCGCTCTAATTTATAAGGGAACATATCTGGTGGAAACCATAACTTCATGAAAACCCGTGCAAACCACGACAAAAAAGTCATCTAAATTCACCAAAAAAATTACACATATAGATGATATGATGATACACAATCTTGTAAAATATCTTGTCCAAACTCGACTTCGTCTGTGAGATATAAAAATAACAAATTTCAAGTCAGAAAGCTGTCCAGATGATTTGTTAGAAATTTGTTATTTTTATATCTCACAGATGAAGTCGAGTTTGGACAAGATATTTTACAAGATTGTGTATCATCTTATCATCTATATGTGTGATTTTTTTGGTGAATTTAGAAGACTTTTTTGTCGTAGTTTGCACTGGTTTTCACGGAGGTTGTGGTTTGCACTAGATACGTTCCCAATTTATAAAGCGTAGTTTGATATGACACGATCTCCTAAATTATACCTTGACCATTTATTTAATTTATACTACGACTGTTATGATTATAAATTTACTAAAGAGTAGTTAACGAATTGCTGATCAAATTATTGGTCAAAGATCATAGAGTTTGAATTTTAATATCGTATAAAGGGGATTGGACGGAGTACGTCTTTGCTAAGGTTTTTAAATCTTGACTAAACTTTACCTCATCCTATTCACTCATGTTCGCTGCACTGCATTTTAATGCATTAACAGTTGGATCTAAACATGATTTTAAGGGCAGTCCCAATGCAGACTCCAATCAATCGATCCCACAACCACTTGGTCACAAGATTAGCTCGGAATTGAAGCCGCATCCTCAGCGTCACGTCTCGTACCCAAAAGAAAATAAAGGTCTCGTACCCAAAAGAAAATAATTGCCGATGAGCAAGTCGGTGGCAGGCTGGCAGCTAGCGATGGCGATCGCGACGTCAGATGATGGGGAAGCTGCTACAGCTCGCCCGGCCTTTGTCTCTTTGCCCGTCTAGGGCTCTAGGCACACATTCGTTCGGGGCAGCGGCGCGCGTGATCCTCGTTTTCGTGGCCATGCACTTGTTTACTGTTTTGTGGTGCGCTGTTCGGGGCCCAGACAAGGTCGCCACCGGCCGTGGCTCGTCGGCGGCGAGCACTCACGCGATCGATCATGCGCCCCCCCCCCCCCCCCCCCCCATTTTCTGATGCGACGGCCGCGCTGCTCCGCGCCGTGGCCATGTTTGGTTCATAAGGTGAAAAAAAAGTAAAAAAATGAATGCATGTATGAAATATTAAATGAAATTTATTTGTGAAATTTGTTCACGGATGGGTGTAATTTTTCGAGACGAATTTAATGAGTCAGGTTCCAACATGATTGGTTACAGTGATGCTACAGTAACTACATCTAATCGTTCTCTAATCATGTTGTCAAAGATTTTATTAGCTACAAGACATGCTATAATACCATACTTGTGGAAGTTGTTTTGTAATTAGACTTTGTTTAATGTCTCTAATTAATGGTCAAAAGGGCAAAAAATTTTCATAAAAACTTTTTCACCCGTCATCGGAGGAGCGGTGGGCCCGGGCGTGCCTGTCAGAGGGGTGCGCGTCGTACGGCGCGGATGGGCAGCGGGCGGCTCAGATCGGGCGGGGAGTAAATGGCGCGGCGGGTTGGTGGGCCAGGCGTCCTGATGTCTTTTTGGAGCCCGGCTGGCTGGTTAAAGCAAGCGGTCCATTCGCCGGCGAGATCCAGCTAGCTGCCGTCGGCGCGGGCGCGCTTGGGGGTCCGCCGGGTCGGGCCCGCCGCACTGCCAGTCGGCGGCAGCCGGCGGTGAGAGGAGAGGAGGCATGCGCAGGTGGTCTCCCGTTGCAAGCTGCTCCTGTTCTGGAGTGGTCGTCGGCTGGTCGGCCGTCCGTGCGCCCCTGCCCACGCACGCTCTGTAGACTACCCGTGCGGCGAGTACACCCCGGCCGGTAGTCTGGCGCCCTGGTACTGTCTTGTGATTTGTGAAGTCCTGCGCGTTGCCGCGCGAATATAAGAGCCATGCTGCACATTTCAAGTGTGCCAAGTCCTCCGTTCCACGAAAAATAGGCAACGGGTCGACGAACGCACCACTTGAGGAGCGAGGTTAAGAATTGGGAATCGCCGGGTATGGAGGAAGTTGTATCGGGGATATCTAGTGATGGAGGTAGCTAGGGGCAGGGAAAAAGGGCGAGATGCCAAGCGGTAGGGAAGAAAACAATAGTCATAGTGTCATTATTCCATCATGATGTTAGGATGTTGCACTTTGAATCCTCCGATTTCAAATGAAACGTGATTTCAACCGATCGGAGTGAGCGCAGCGCGCGACCCATTTTTGTTGTCGTTTTCTCTTTGTGCGAGAGCGGGTGGATTGGTTTACGTGATGCATTGTTCTAAACTAGTGTTTCTTCCGTTCGAGTCCTAAGAAGAAGATCGTATGATCAATGTGCTCCTAAGCTATGCTGTGGAAATCTTCGAGAAATTGACGATTCACGTTTTATATATAGTCATGTTTCTTTTGCGTGTGTTTGTTGCTTTCTTACTCCATCCGGGCCATGGCAATCCACACATATCATATCTATTCCATTTTGAAATATTAACCCTCTCCCACTTCCTCTCCGACCAGCCATGTAGTAATAAATAACTAATGATCCCTTTCATGTAAAATGGTTGTGAAGCTGTTACCCTTTGGTTAGGTCTTACATATACCCTAAAAAAAAAGGCCTTATCTACATATAGAGTGTTGTTACTACTGCTATATACTCCATTTTTTTTACATATCGTATTAGGTTCGTTCTAAGTCAAAATTAACTAACTTTAACCAAATATATAGGAAAATATAGCATCAACTATATTATTCAACACACACACTATCAACATATATACTTCATGGTGGATTTAATGAAACAAATTTGGTATTGTAGATGTTATTATTTCTTTCTATAAATTTAATCCAAATTTGCCAAATTTGACTTAGGACAAATCTAATAATAGAAAGAGTATACTTTTGCTAACTACTCCACACCAGCCGTGTGTAGCCACCTCAGCATTCCCACATTGATTTTCGGATGATCCCGAGGAAGAAAAAAAAAGGAAAGGGAGGCGAAAGCGAAAAAGAAAGAGATCCACGAGACTTTGACACCGCCTGAAAATTTGCATGGTACTACCATCTTGAACAACAGCAGCCGTCAGATGAAGGAAAACTGACGGCTCTTAAACAGGGTTCAAAATTTCGGTGAAATTTCAGCGAAATTTCGGTATTTTTTCGTTTTCGGTAGTTACCGGGAGGTGGAATTTCGGTAAATTTCGTTTCAAAATTCAAAAATTCAAAAAAATTTGTAAAAAAATATGTAAAAAATATGATAAAAAACTAGGTGTTTTTCTAAGCAAATAGGACTAGAACACACTCAAATCTAAGATCATTTGCTAGGCTAAAATTAACATTTGAAACCGTAATTTGAATGACTCGTCATTTCATGTGCAAAAATTTGTTTTCTCCCCTCGACTTCAACTAGACTTTGGTTTATCATGATATTGGTGAGGTACCTATTCAATTTCATATGCATACCTACAACTAGGATGATGATCCATCGGCCGGCCCGGGTGGACTATACTCTCATCAGTAGACTAGTAGATCTGGTTTCCTCGTGCTGTCCAATTAGGCTCGTCGTCAATCTTGCTTCGCTTTTGCCTTTTGCATCTGCTTTTATATTATCATCTAGCAGCTCTTTTCTTTTGTATGTAGCGGTGAGATCGAATGAGATGGCAGCTAAAGCCCTCTGTCTGCTGTAGTCTATTATTCTTAACCAGACCCTCGATCTGGCTCTTCTTCTAGCTTTGTAGCCGGTAACTGTGGAGACTTGGGAGTTTTTTTTTTTTTTTGAAGTTGTGGCCATTGCTGATACGTGTTAAATTCCATTGGCAATTCTTCTCCATTGGCAACTGCAGATTAAGTCAGTTGTGGCCTTTGATCTGCCCCCACTTCGTGGAAGAAAGCTTTGCATTGCAATAGTAGGTCGGTGACTGTAACCTTGATTCCAGTGAATTTCCTCCGACGCCATTCCAGTCCCGAGGATAAGAAGAGAAGGTCAAATTCTTGCATCCACAGCATGCATGTGACCAAAATCTTAGGCCACAAGAGAATTGTCACCATCTATAGAGCAGGGAAAAACTTTCCATTGGAAAACTGCCGGAAAACACACCTTTCAGAATGCTTTAACAATTCTCTATACAAATTGAATCAAACAAAAAATTCAAACACTGTCACATGAATTTATACAAATTGAATCAAACAAAAAATTCAAACACTGTCACATGAAATGATAACCAATTCAAATCATGCTTGTCCTGGATTTAAAACAACTTTCAATTGGATCAACTAATGTCCCTAAAAATTTATAGGAATATCCGCCATAACAAGAATAATAAAAGTCCAATTGAGGCCTAAGAGAGAAAATGAAAGTTGTCACATGAAATGACAAGACTTTTAATTGGTAGTTTTTGAAATAATTAAATAACTTTCAAACCATTGCTCAAATGAAAAAGTTCCTGAAACAAAAGTTGTAGATCTCGAAAAACTGAACAAAGTTGGTATTCAAAAGTTTTTCATTTGACCTCGGGAACAGTACGAAAATCACAACGGACATCATTTTCCGGTCGAAATCACCGAAATTTCGGTCGAAATCACCGAAATTTCGGTCGGAATTCACCGAAATTTCGTTTTTTGAATTTGAATTCTCTTTCCGTTCGGAATTAGCGAAATTCGGCGAAATTTCGGCCGAAATTTCGTTTCCGGCAAACGGCGGGATTCGGAAAAAAAACAAAAAGGTAAACCCTGCTCTTAAACCAGTCGTGCTTCCCCGGGAAAGGAACCCGCGCGATATTCCTAGAATATACCCCCGGTCAAAATCTGACTTTTCTGAATGTTGCTGCCTTCGCATAGTCAGACCACGTTGTGCAGCTATTCATCAAGCGGCGGTATCAGTCGGCCGGCGAGACTCGTTGATGATGAAGCGTAGAATTATTGATGCTAGTAATAGCATCGTACTCTAATCCCGGGCGACTTAGGCCACTCCCAACGAGAGTTTCATATACATTAATTAGCATGTTATATAGGATTATATGATGACATGACATAGAATTTAAGAAGAAAGAGAAGAAACTAGTTTCATCTAGATGAAACTCTCTCTACACGAATACCAACACTCTATGAGTCTTAAAATTAAATGCAGCATAGATCCTATGAAACCACAATATGAAACTATGTATTGGGAGAGGTGGTTTCAACATTGTTTTATAGTTTTTTTGTTTATGTGGCTATCTTGAAAACATCAATATGAAACCCTCTACTGGGGTTAGGCTTAGTGGTGTTGAGCACTCGTACAGTCGTGCCAGTCCTGCCCTTGCCGTTAGCGCCGTCGACATAGCCGCGTCAGCCGCAACTACCCCGCGTTGTCACGCTGTAACAAGCAGAGCCGTCGGCTGCTGCTGTCTCCGGCTGTCAGTATCGCGGCTCACCCGGGCCTGCTGCTGCTGCACGATTGCTGGACCCAGGCTACCTCGGGCGTACGGACCGTCTCATGATTATGCTATCTTGATGAGGTGGTCATGGTCCACGAGAGAGATCTCTCGCCCCTAATGGCGTCCGATCGCCTCACATGATCAGTGTCCCTGCAACGTTTTTTTATAAGCTTTGCAACGTTGGTGGCGGGCGTAGGGGAGAGACGAGAGAGGTAAGACCAGAGGCGTGGCGTGCGGGGGGACAGAGGGCTTGGTTTCAGAGACTTTTTTTAAGTTTTTGGAACTTTTTTGTATTTAGAAGTATTAAATAAAAATTAATTGTAGAATTTTTGGGCTAAATTGCGAGACGAATCTAATGAGGTATATTAATCTATGATTAGCGGATGGTTACTGTAGCATCACTGTATCAAATTATGAATTAATTAGATTTATTAGATTCATCTCGCGAATTAGCACTCGGCTATCAAAAAACATTTATAAACAGATTTTATTTAATATTATAAAATAGTAAGATTTCTTTTGATGTGATAGGGACTTCTGAAAAAAATTTGGAACAAAAAAAAATTTGGAACCAAACAGGACCTGAGAATGGTTTGGTTAGGGCAGCTGGGACGCGATCCCTCCACGCAGGATCCGCGTCAGACATCAAAATTCCCACGGAAAATCCGCCGCCTGCGATCTCGCGGCCCGCCCATGGCTCCATGCGGCCCGCTAGCTGTCCCGCCCCGTCCCGTTGCGCTGCCGGCCTCACGCGCTGACTCACCCCGCCCCGTTCCCGCTTCTCGTTCCACCTGACTACCAGGCTTCCAGCTCATCCCCGACTCCGTCCCGGCCACCCCTCCTGGATTCACCTAAACCTGATAGCTTTCCTCGGGGACCTTGACGAAAACAGCCGCCTTTTCTCCTGAGTTTATATAAGCCGCTGCCGCGCCGGGTTGGGATTCCCACATTGCATCGCGTCCTCCTCCACACCCTGCCTTCCGTAGCTTCCACACAAGCGCGTCGTTCTTTCTCCTTTCTCTGTCGCCGGGAAAGCGCCGCCGCCGCCGCGCGCCCTCGCTTGCGTCCCGTTCCCTCGGGGGCCCGATCCGGCAAAGGCCCGACCTTCCATGGCCATCGCCTCCCGCGTCTCGAAGCGCGCGCTGTCCACCTTCGCCGCCGCCAAGCTCCCGGAGGCGGTCGCCGCCGCGGAACCGCTGCCGCCGGCCGCGCCGGCGCCGTGCGAGAGGGCCGCCGGCAGGGTGCTGGGGTTCGAGGACACCGGGCGGCTGTTCGCCGGGGAGCCCACGTCGGCGCTCGTGCGCACGCTCGCCGCGCTGCAGGCGCTCTCCGTGGGGCCGCTTGTCGACGCCGCGACCGCCGCGCTGCGGTCGCCGGCGGTGGCCGGCAGCGCGCTCGGCCGCGCCGCCGCCAGGGCCACGGCGTACCGCCACTTCTGCGCCGGCGAGACCGCGGACGAGGCCGCGGCAGTCGTGCGCCGGCTCTGGCGCGGCGGCATGGGCGGGATCCTTGACTACGGGATCGAGGACGCCGAGGACGGCCACGCCTGCGACCGCAACGCCGCCGGGTTCATCGCCGCCGTCGACGTCGCCGCCTCGCTGCCGCCGGGCTCGGTGAGTCGCCGTCGCCGCTTACTCTTCCGTCCCTTCCATTTTTTTTCTCTGCGGCTTGCGTGGCGGGGGGACGGGAGGACGCCACGTCGGACGGAATCTTCGGTGCCATCTGCCGCCTGCGCGAGTGGACCCCCGGATTCCGTGGGAATCTTCTGGTAGTAGACTCCCTAGTGAATCGCCCGCTTGTCTAGCTGCCTGGTGCTGATTCGGTCACTGCTCGTGGGCCCTGAAAACCAGCACCTGATTTTAGCATGTCACTCTTGCCCCGTCTCCACCGCTCGTTCCCAGCCCAAACGCTCACATCAAAACCCCTACACCACACGATCGGGGGATCTTTATTTAGACATTCCTAATCACTGCGTTAACAGCGCGTTAAACCTCACGGATTTGTGGTTAATTAACCTCAAACCTCAAAGAATTACAGTACTAGTCAGGCTTAATTAAGAGCCGTCTTTAATCTGTTGCTGACGTACGCAGGCGAGCGTGTGCATCAAGATCACGGCGCTGTGCCCGATCGCGCTGCTGGAGAAGGCGAGCGACCTGCTGCGGTGGCAGAAGAAGCACCCGTCGTTCAGCCTGCCGTGGAAGGCGCACTCGTTCCCGATCCTGTCCGACTCCAGCCCGCTCTACCTCACCGCGTCGGAGCCGCCGGCGCTGACGGCGGAGGAGGAGCGCGAGCTGGAGCTCGCGCACGAGCGGCTGCTGGCGGTGTGCGCGCGGTGCGCGGAGCGCGGCATCCCGCTTCTGGTGGACGCCGAGTACGCGACCGTGCAGCCGGCCATCGACTACTTCACGCTCGTCGGCGCGCTGGCGTTCAACGGCGAGGGCGAGGCCCGCGCGGCCGACGGCGAGCGCCCCATCGTGCACGGCACCATCCAGGCGTACCTCCGCGACGCGCGGGACCGTCTGGAGGCCATGGTGGCCGCCGCGGAGCGGGAGCGCGTGCGCCTGGGGCTCAAGGTCGTGCGCGGCGCGTACCTGACCCGCGAGACCCGGCTCGCGGCCTCCCTCGGCGTGCCGTCGCCGATCCACGGCAGCATCCAGGACACCCACGACTGCTACAACGGCTGCGCCGCCTTCCTCCTCGACCGCGTCCGCCGCGGCTCCGCCTCCGTCATGCTCGCCACCCACAACATCGAGTCAGGTAAAAAGTCCGAGCTCTGTTTCGCGACGAGCGACGCGGACTCGCCCAGTGGAGCAGCGCCGATCCGACTGACGAAATCTTTCCCGTCTCCCGTAGGGCAACTCGCGGCGGCGCAGGCGCTGGAGCTGGGGATCCCCAAGGGCGACCGCAACCTGCAGTTCGCGCAGCTGATGGGCATGGCGGACGGGCTGTCGCTGAGCCTCCGCAACGCCGGGTTCCAGGTCAGCAAGTACCTGCCGTACGGGCCGGTGGAGCAGATCATCCCCTACCTGATCAGGCGCGCCGAGGAGAACAGAGGCCTCCTCTCCGCCTCCTCCTTCGACAGGCAGCTGCTCCGGTACGGCATTTGCACGCATCGCTCTGCCGCAAGATGAACCTGTGTTATTCAGATGTGATCTGATTCCTTTTCTTTGCTTCGTGATTTGGTGCAGGACGGAGCTGGCGAGGAGGGTCAAGGCTGCGGTGGTGGGGCGTGAGTGAGGCGAGCTTGCGGAGCCTGTGAGGCTGTGAAGCTGGTTGCTGGGACAAGGGCGAGTTGAAGGCTAGAAGCTGTAAATACACCCTTCGGTCTTCAGGCATTGATGTATCCTGGATTTCGTTGAATAATTGAATGAATAGAACAATGTTCTTCTAGGATTATTCGAGGGATTAATTGATTATCTTGCCATCTTTACGACTTGAGTGGAGGCCTCTATTTCTCGCTCGCGCGAGTCCGAGCTGAGCCACCGCAGGTACCTCTCTCTCTCCCCCGCTGCCGATCATCTTCTTCCTCCAACAATCCTCCGTCTAGCCGTACTCCGCCTCGGCCAGCGGCTCTTGCCACCATGTCGCCTGCCCACCATCTTCCACTACCTTCTCCATGCCCCGCCGCGCCCACCGCCCACAGGCCTCAAGAACAAAATGAGATGTACATTACATGAGAGATATTTCTCATTACATGAGGAGAAATTGATTCGCTTTTTTAGTGACGATTGCTAGCAAAACTACAAACATCGAGCATACAGAAGCGGCTCGCCAGATGGAGCTCACAGCAGCCGAAACGGAGTCCCGCTGGCTGGATCGATGTCCGCATGGACAAGGATACCCCGCTGCTTCTGCTTCTCCTCCGCTTCAGTCAGTCCACGTCTTCTCAAGCTCCGAGCTCCACGGACGGCTTCTCCTCCGACCTGCCGCAGCCCCCAGGAGCTCCGTCAGCCTGCTTCTCTGCCCCCCATCCATCGTTCTGTCTCGGCATTTCTGCACTCGGGGAGCAGAGATGTAATACTTTTCCATCCTTTTTATCTGAGCGCAGGCCCCACCAACCGAATAAGTCCATACCGTATTCCTCCCTCCAACTCATACCATGATTTTACAATATTACTAAAATCAAATAGATATGTACTTCTTCAAGATAATATAAAATCAATATATAGATTTTTTTTCTTGTAATCATGGTTCTAGATAAAAGATTTTTAAACAAAAATATCATCATCGCTACTTAAAATAGAAAGACAACATTTTTAAATATCATATTATAAAAGAACTAGTTATATTTCAAATTTGGCTAGCGCAACTACACTATGATGTATTCAATTTTTGACGAAGACAACCAACCAGCGATTCGCTTATCACTAAAGTTTAGGAGTTGCCATGACATCTCCCGAAATATGTGATGAACCACGGAACGTATATTTTAATCAAAAAGCTAAAAATTGTATTTAAGTAAACACAGCTTGCAGAACATATTCTTCTATATATATATTTAGGATTCGTTAGTTTCAATACTTAGTTAAGAAAACTTTATTTTTTATTTTAAAATAAAGTCTACACTTATTTAAAAATCATGTAATAGAATAATACATATTCAGGAATAAAATTAAAAATGTAAGTATACATATCTGTATAATCCTACATCCGGTGGAACAGGACGGTCGGTATTACGTATTGGCGGAGATTCAGCCACGATGTTTACAAAGGCTCCAGTTGCGGACACCTCTATCTAGAAGGTGGTGCGGCTAGGGTCATCGACAGGAAACCTGGGGTTGGAGGTGGTGGTGATGTTAGTTTGGGCGAGCTTGTTCTCCATAACCTGACAGAGCCACGATGAAGCTCCTCCAGCACATCCAAGATGGAGGATGGATCGACGATGAGCTTCAGTTCAGCGATGAGGTCAAGGATGCTTCCACTTTCATAGTTGAAATCCATGTTGTTGCCACTTCCTGGAGAGGAGGGTGGCACAACCCAGTTGCTTGCACATGTGCCTGGGGAGAAACGGGTAATGGCATGGCCGCCGTTGCTCGAGGTGGATGAGGCCATCATGCCCGGATTGTCAGTGCCGACGCCTGTGCCTAGGAGGGATCCAACATTGCTAGGTTGCCGCTAGCGCTGCTTGGGGGAGGGAGGTGGAGAAAAAGACTAAGCCGAGCGAGGGCGAGGCTGTCTACGCATGCGCCCACTGAAAAAGGGAGGCAATTTCTGCTGCCTGCGCCTGGCTGTCGCGGACCCAACTCCTACCCTAGTCACCGATGTTTGGGTCAGTAGCTAGCATGTAGGAGAGAGAGGTAGGCGGATTGGATAAAGTTTACTCCTTGTTTTAAAACAAATGCAATTCTAGCAAGAATTTGGGGAGAGACTGAAGCAAATGCTTACTGCGGTTAGGATGGTTCGTTTAACTGTGTGACTGCTGCGATGCTAACTAAATAGAAGAAGAAATTGTGTACATGCCTGCTGAAAAGACAACAAAGATTATATCACCCACATGCATGGAAATTCAAAACTACAAAAAACATAAGTATTAAACCGACCATCCAAATATATTTAAGTTGTACAATTACCTTTCTTGTAAAAGATATTCAAAATAAGACTACACTTGCCTATATTTGCACGATATTTTTTAAAATATTTTTAATACTAAAAAACACATTCAAATTTTGGAAACAAATATTTTAACAAGAACAAATTATTATTTTTGCGAATGAAAACCTAAACATTATGAACAAATAATAATATACTATGAACAAAAATATTAAATAGGATGAACATTTGAATCAACACCGTCGAACAATTTAATCTAAAAAGAACAAATAATGGATATGGAAGAAAATATGAACTTAAAAGGAAATATGAATCTCCTGGAGAACAAATAAAAAAGTAGCAAAATAAATACAGAAAGTAATGGAAGAAAATCAAACAAGCAAGGGAAGAAATGAGCTTAAAGGATATGGAAGAATGTAAAACAAGTAACGTGAGGAATAGCAACATAAGTAAAAAGAAAAAGAAAAAGAAAAAAATAAAAATAATGAAATAGAAGAATCATTGCAAACTGAGCGTACGTACATCTGGTAAGGTTTCTTGTGGTGAAACATGTCCACTATGGTTCGAGTCTTCATCTCGGCACTGATGTTTGCATTTTTCTAGATTTATTTTAGAATTTAACCGGCTATTCTTTCATGCGTTAACGGGCCACAACACACTCTTAGGCTGAATATGCAGAAGGAAAAACCAGAGTTGATCGATTGCTCTTCGGCCAGTGCTGCTGGAAGAGTCAAAAGAGAAGGCCGAAGGCCGGTGTCGGCAGCATATTGGGCCGGATATTTTTTGAGAAAATTGGGCCGATATTCTCGCCCGTTTAACCCTCCCTTCTCCCCTCGTCCTGTCGTCTTCTCGTCGACCACCCCTCCGGCTCTCCGACCATCTCGCGATCTACCCGCCGCCGCTGCCATGGCTTTCGCCGCGCGGAGGAGGCTTGCTACCAGCCTCTCCGACCACTTCTCCCGACACCTCCGCCCCTCCATCTCGCACCTCATCTCGCCCCACCACGACTGCTCTGAGAGCCCCTCCTCGGCCGCCCCATCTTCACCTCAATCACCACCCGTAAAACCGTTCCCCTCCTCCCTTTCCCGGCCGTCGAGATCCCAAGCCCTTACCAGCCTTCCCCTCCCCCTCCCCTTCCCCTTCGCGCTCCACCTCGCGGCCCACCGTAACCTCTCCACGACCTCCTCCGCATCAGCACCAGACATCGATGTCGCGGCAGACATGCTCACCGACGCCGCCTCCCCGGTCCCGGTGTCGGAGCTGCTCTCGGACGAAGTGGTTTCCGCCGCAGCCTCCGTACCCGTGACTCCAGCGCCGTACGCGGGGGAGGTGGCTGCCGCAGCAGCCGAATCATTTCCCCCGGTCGCCGCACTGCAATACCTCCTGGACGCCGTGCAGTCCTTCACTGGCCTCAACTGGTATGCCTTCGTTGGTGCTGCGCAAGGTTTTAGCTTTGATTTCTTCCTGTAAACGTCCTGCAATGTGGTTCCATCTTCCTGGTTGGTGATGTGTAGGTGGGCTACTATTGCGCTGACGACGCTGCTGATCCGGTTACTGACAGTCCCATTGCTCATCAACCAGATGAAGTCCACAATGAAGTTAAATGTAATGCATGCACTTTAGAACCTTATCTTCCTAGTAAATGCTCTATTTTCACTCATGTTTGTTAACATATGAGCGAACAACAAATTCGAACCTAAACTTCTGAAACTTCCCAAAATTGATCTTGAGTTTGGTGAAGCAAAGGATTACACCTTTCTGTGCATTTTCTAGTGATGCTGATGCTAGAAAATAGAAACTTACAGCATATTGCTGGATGGATGCATGCTTTGGTGTAATTGGAATGTAGCTATCACAAAAGTGGATTTAAAGTGAACTTTTTGTGTGCTTTAAATTTTTAGTATAGTTAACCGAGGAAATCTCAAACCCAACCCTGAACCGGAACATGCAAATTAAAAGCGCGCGGCTTCGGGCTGTGGCTTTTCCTCAATGTTCTCACATCCAACAATCTCTAGCCTAAAATAGCCAGAATGGAAATTATTTGGGGGAGAAGAAAAATCTGATTATGGTGTTTGTTCTTGAGTCATGACTGCAATGGCTTTGGACCTTCACATTAGCATGTACAGCGTGCAGTTGTGGCTGTGAACGTGTAGTTAAAGGTATTAATAAGAAACATCATACCGTGCAGTGAGTTTTTGAAGGTGCATAAGTAAATCGCAAGAAGTCATTCTGTTGCACTCGAAATTCTGAAATTCAAGAGCTCCTCCAACTCTAAAAGAGGAAGAGGTGTTGGATATTCCTTCTGCTATGTATTCCTTTTGCTATGTCATTTTGTTTCTTTAGAAAAAATTCCTATCATACATATCTAAGTGGACTTCAACACTATGATGCAGGACTTGAGACCAGAAATTGAAGCCATCAATGAAGAGATGCGAAATGTGAGTACATTTATTTTTTTCAGTTCACCTTGCAGTTTATATGGTATTTTTGTTGGATTTACTGGGTATGCTATAATGTTATACTATTTTACTATGCATGCCTTTCAGTCAACTGATCCAAGATCAATGGAAGTGGGGAAACAGAAATTGGGCGAGCTATTCATTAGGTATGCAGCTTTATGTATATCCGAGTTTTTATTTAATTTCAAAACTGCAATTGACTTTCTTGTTTCATTTCTGCATAGTTCCAAATATTTTTAGTATCAATGTTACAAATTCATCGTTTTTACCATGCCTATTCAACATCTCGAACTTATATTTATTCCTTTAATTGACTAGCTTCACATACGACTTTTGGATGTTATTTCCCTCATGCTATCATCTGTGCGTGCAATATGAAAGCAACCTCCATTGTCCTAAGTCGCTGAACATCTTAAATAACTTGACCGCCCCTTCGATTAGCTTTTGCAATTACTCTATTCTTCCTCTTGTCATATAAACTGTATGGGAGATTTTTAATTGTTTCATTGCTGTCTTGCTTCAGACATGGTGTGACTCCATTTACGCCATTGAAGGGTCTATTTATACAGGGGCCGATATTCATGAGCTTTTTCTTTGCTGTAAGTTTACACTACTTTGTTACATCCTGAGTTCTAATCAGTAATTTCATTGTCACCGAATTATATAGTATTGTGTAGCAATAGCATTTGCCTTATTTTTGCTAGTTCTAACATCTTGTGTTTTCTATTCCAATTGTAGATATCTAACATGGTTGAGAAAGTCCCTTCTCTTAAAGGTGGCGGAGCATATTGGTTTACTGATTTGACAACTCCTGATGATCTTTTAATCCTCCCAGTGTTAACATCACTGTCATTTTTGGCTACTGTAGAGGTTTGCATTATTGCCGTTGTAATTCAAGTGTCTTATCTATTATTTTTTTAAGATATTATTGATTTTTATTCCAGCTCAATATGCAAGACGGCATGGAAGGAAATCCTATGGCAAAATCAATGAAAAAGTTCTCCAGATTTTTTGGGGTTATGTTTGTTCCATTTACAATAGGCTTTCCAAAGGTATGTAACTATGAACTACTCAGGATTTTAAGTATCAATTTCCTGTTCTATTTGCTTCGTTTACAATGAGCTTTACTAGGGTACAAAACTCTAAAATCACTTTATAAGAAATTTTCTATAAGGGCTCAAAAATATTTCAATAAGGGCAAGCTCTCATTCTGGGTACTCCCTCCCAAACACTAGATGTGCCCCCCTCAAAATATGATTTGGATATGTACCGCCATAGCCCATTTTTTGGACACAGATAGCCTGGTTTTGAAACTGGCCATACCAGGCCTTTACCGGGAAAAGTCCACCCAGTACTTCTCTACAACCACAACCAGAATTAGGACTCTCTGTGCTTCTCTACAACCACTACCAGAATTAGGACTGTCTGTACTTCTCTACTACCATGACTGAAAGTTATGGCCGCCTTCTTTTTTTTTAAAAATGTTATGGCTGCCTACTTTTGCCATACATTCAAAATAATTTCAGGGGAGGTGTGTTGGGGCCTTCTAAGATAATCTAGAAATGGGTTAGAGAGGAAGTCTATTTTGTATTGTACATTTTGGAGCTTTGGAGCAGCATTTAGATTTTGCTACTGCTCTAGAAGCTACGGCTAGTTGTTTTACCCCAAAATGCTCTCAAAATATGCTGTATTGAATGAAAAGGCAGTCGGTAAGGGAGCTATTTGTGTGGCAAGTTTTGCTAGTTGTTCCTACTTCCTAAAAAGTCTATACTTATCCTGAGAAATCCAAATTTAACATTCACTATCACCCCAGATATGCTCAGCTTTGATTACCTTGGAACTACAGCACCATAATTTGTACATCTGTGCTGCTATTAATCTTTTTTCTTTTACAGGCCATATTTTTTTACTGGGTCACATCGAACTTGTTCTCGCTTGTATATGGTGTTGGTATGTTACTTGCCACCTTAGGATCTATTGTGTATTCATAGTCTATACCTATTCCTTAACTGATAAAAAAATCTTGCTTTTCTCAGTTATCCGGAAACCAGCCATAAGGGTATGGTTGGATCTTCCTCCCTTGGAATCTCAGCCCACACCTGCACGAATGCAAGCCTTAAGCCTCTTTGGTGGACCCAAGCCAAGTCCTGGAGTTTATTCTCCTATCGCAGACAAGGAGTGCGAGCAATCTGGAGTTGGTTCTCCTATTGCAGACAAGGAGTGCGAGCAATCTGGAGTTGGTTCTCCTGTTGCAGACAAGGAGTGCGAGCAATCTAGCTCTGTGCTGAGTGACAGTATCAGAGATCTCGAGAACAGGGCGAAATCTAGAGGTGAATCTCAAGAGTAGTTCCTGATTTTTGTGCACATGGAAGTAAAGAAGCACACCTCCTTTTGGGTTTTGTAACTTCATGGTGGGGGTAAGGACACCCAGTATGTGTGGATTGTGTTGAGGTTTGATTTGGGAGAGGTGCCTGTTTTTCAGTTCATGGGTCCAGTGTCGTTTCAGTGAATAAATTGGAGCAATTTTAGCATTTGTAATTGTTTCATAATACGATATAACCTAACTAGCTTAACAATAGCATGTTGTTCTTTGGATTAACTATTAAGCATAGTGATTCTGCCGAGAGCCGCATCCCATCGATTGTTTTTTTTCTTAATGCTCAAAGCTCAAATGAGATGAACTTGTAACTGTAAATTTGCAATGTTGTGTACTTTTGGAGAATTGAAAATCTGATGCGACTTTTGATTTTTTTTCCTGGTTACTTATAATGTTGGATGTACTTATAATATTGGAGAGAAATCAAGTTCTGACGTGACTTAATTTTTACGTCGTTGCTTGTAATGTTGCATACAGATCCTGCTAGAATTCTGGCAGACTGGCACTGTACAACAGCCATGCAATCTAAGATGGTGTTTTGCAGTGACCAACAATATATTGTAATAGAAACTAGAGATGATTAGAAGCATGCCTTAGATTGATGGACGGAAGGAGTGTTCGTCTATAGCCACGGTAATGTCAGAAAGCAATAGCTCCTTTAGATGTGCCCTATGACTGCCTTCTTCAATTATGAAATGGCTCCTTTTCTTTAGTTCGTCTATGAAAATGGTATTCACCTACTCGAGATGACATCTCGGAGATGTGATAGAAATGCTTTCCTGCTAACGAATAAACAAGCCGAGAAAGCTAATTTCAAAAAAAAAAGCGGAGAAAGCTAGGCAAATAAACAAGCTGAGAAAGCTAGGGTCCCTGTACACAGCTCAGTCCACCTCTTCAACGGTATTTGCTGGCTGATTATATAAACAAGCAATTAGGCCAAGTTTTGACTGGAAACCCTTGAAGGACGCATTCATATTTATGTACTTGGTGAACTGCAGCAAAGTCACTAATTATTTCATATTTGTCAACCTTTGCTTTCTCTCCATTGCCATTGTACCGGATGCCATTTGACCACCTATATCTGTATAGAGTTCATGTGCATGGCTTCCCTCTTTTGTTTGACCTGTCAAATATGAACGTGCTGAGAGCATTCAGCAGCTCCTCTCAGATCGCTTTTGTAATGACCCGGCCCAGGATAACGACTAAGATCTACTCTACACGTTGAGTAGACCACACCTGCTAAATAACTCTCTTGCGCTTTCGTCCTCGCTTCGCGCAAAAGGTTCGAACCGGAGTTATTAGCTTCCCAGTGACCGGCTATTTAAGTCAGTCCAGCTCCCTTTCCGTTTCCAGTATGGGACTAAAGGAGTACTGTGCCGTGTGCTACAGTACAATAGCCGTGCGCTACAGTAACCGTGCGGCCCAGTCGGCCCGTGGGTCGTGACAGCTTTCACCATAAAATCGATTAAGAAATAATTGTTTATCTACCATTTTGATAATTGAGATATATATCCTCCTGCATGTGTTGAGCTAGGTTCCAGTCCAAGCACAGGTTGAAGGCATGACTCATTCAGTTCATATGAAAGCAACAAAGTGCCTATCTGCCCCCCCTAAAAGTATAGGTTAGGTTCCAGTCCAAGCACGTTGTCACAGTAGGCTTATGATAAAAATTTCACCCATTTTTAATATATTTTGCTATATGTTTTCATTTAAACAAAATTTAAAAATTAAAAAAAATCATTTGTAGGGGGGTGGGTGCATCATCCGCCGCTAAAAGTAGAATTTTAGGAGCGGGTCATAAAGTCACCCGCTCTTAGAAATAGAACTAGAGATCCGCGTGATGGACAAACCTACAAGCTATTGGCTGAATCAAGTGACCCAAGATCAACGGCCCCACCAACTCTCCCCACCATCTCTCCGACCCCCTCTTCTTCCTTATCTCTTCCGCCACCCCCATCTCTTCCCACCACTCTCTCTCTCTCTCTCACTCTCTCCCCAGTCATCCCCTCCGCTTCCCTCCTATCTCTCCCCCCCTGCGGCGGCAGCACGAGTGCGCGGGCGCCGGGTGCGGGGTGCGATTTCACCGTCGAGCCGCCGCTGTCGGTGTAGAACTGGGTGATGAGTCTGCGGTGCCAGGAGGAGGACCTCAACTTCAAGTTATCGGTGGGAAGCTACCCATGATGGCCGCAGACCAGCTCTTCTCCAAGGGCAGGATCCTGCCCCTCAAAGATAATGGCGCGTTTTTGCCGACTGGCCACCCACCATGCTTCGTGACGAGCTCCGCGGCGGTGGCGCCAGCGGTGACGACGAGAGGGCCTCTGCCAGCAAGGGATCCAGCTGGTGGAAGGAGATGCTCGGCCTGTGGAAGGTGCGGGGTCGGCTGTGCGGGGGGCCGGCGGCGTGAAGCAGCAGCGCACGCTGCAGCGTGGGGAGTGGCAGCCCGAAGCAGCAGCGGGGCGGGCAAAGCGGCTCTGACCCCGTCGATTTTTTTTAATTTTTATTCAATATGACCTAAAAATCAATTTGAAGGGACGGGTCATACCCTCATCCGTCCTACAAATCGATTTGTAAGGACAGATGAGGGCATGACCCGCCTCTCAAAACGTTATTTTTAGCTGCGAAAAACAGCAATGGATCTGGCATCTGTTTCTAAAAATTTATTTTAACCACCCCTGCAAATGTTTTACGCCGGCTCCGCCCGAGCGTGTGTGGTGCCGCATCCACGTTCTCCTCTTGAAAAACCGTACTTTTCTTTTCCTGAGGAAATAGCATGCTCAGATACAAGCATAGACATATTTGCTACAATAAACACATGCACACATTTTCTATCTTATGTGGTTTTTAAGATATTGAACCGGTATTTTCCTAGAGAATTGAAGTCGCTACAGACAAATTGTTGACGGACACATCATATACTTCTACTCTTTTGAAAATTGTTGACGGAGTAGTCAGTAAACCCAAACCTATTCTAGTCAAAAACCCAAACCCGTTGAAAAAATTCCACTCTAGGGAACGCAGATAACGCTTTTTTGAAGGAGAGAACGCAGAGAATCTTTGTTTCCACTTAGGTGAAGGTTTAACCATTTTCCACCCACCCCTCTGGACAGGATATAAAACTCATGTCCTTATTTTCATGGCGAAATGTGCGCATTTGAGAACTCCTTTCAGTCAACTTACTTTTCTGCAGTAGAGGAAGGTAGTCAGGTACTCAGGTCCATTCGCCGGAAATTAAAACAACACAAGAGGACCAAGAAAAGTCCATCATTTTTTTAGGGCAGAAAAGTCATCATTTCTACGAACAATCGCTGCTGCCGGTGCGTCCATGTCGGCAGTGAAAGAAAGGATTTGCGTAGCAGCGGCCTTCGCTGGCTCGATCAAGTTGCTGACTTTTCTTTCCGTATATAGGCCGACTAGGCCGTCAATGCTATGGGCTGGCCAGAACAAATGAGGTCAGGACCAAGAGAGCCCACATCACTGACGGGCCTATGATGGGCTGAGGTCCCGTTGGTCGAGCGCACGCTGCTGAGAAAATGGGACCCCAAACCAACCAACCACCTCTCTTTTTGCACCGCCCAGCGGTGCTGGGCTGCGCGCGTCGGCGTCCACCGAGGCACCGAGCAACTCCCGGCGCCGGCGACCCCTCCCCATCCTCTTCCAGCGCTGGCGCATCAGGCTCCACAGCGCCGCCTCGATGCTCCTTCTTCCAGTGCTAGCGCCATCGGTTTTTGTCAGTAGCGACCTAGCTTGCTCTTCCCGCAACGCCCGTGATGCGCTCGACGAAATGCCGCGTCGGACCATGGGCGAGTGCGGATGGGTCCTTGCTCCTTCGGACTCGTGGTCCAGCGTCGTTTAGGTTCCGCACCTGCGGCGCTGATCCGCTTGTGGCCATCCGCAACGGCCACGGCCTCGTCATTGTTGCCACCTGTGGCCTTCCGGTCGAAGCCCTCTTTGCCGCTGCGCGCAGTGATAGGGAACACCTGGTACGATGAGTCTATCGATATTTTGCGGAAGCTCCATCTCGAGGCCATGGTCCATGGCGCGCGCCGATTGAGGTGAGGGGCTGATTAACTGATTCTGATGATGGGTGAGGCCGTGAGGGGACATGACGATTGAGGTTGTGGGAGTCAGTAGCAGGTAGAATGTGATGGATATATATGATCGCCTGGGCAGTGTGGTACTGGACATGAGAAAAAAAGCTGGGTGACAGTCTGACAGACTGCCAGGGCCCGGAGAAGAGGAGAAAAACATGTGACCTGTCTCGAGGGACAAAGGTTGTTTCTCAGTGTTTCATAGGCAAGTTTTTGTACTGAATTCCATGTCAATTTACACGATCTATTATTCTAGATTCTGTTTATTTGTTAGAGATTATGGTTCTTCAGATTATAGTTGATGAACCTCTGATGAGACTGAGAGGATGACACAATTGCCATTTTGTAATCATTGATATGACCACCTTTCTGCTTCCTATGACATTTTTCTATCTATAAATATAACCTCGTTATGTGTACTTGGGAATTAATTAAATGATCTTTGAATTCAGCATTTTTTGTAATCTTGTGAGGACTCCATACCTTATAAGACCTTTAGTTATTGCTACTCAAAATATTAGCTCATTGCAGTAGATGGCTTTGCAAATGCTGCCATATACCGGTGTTCTTTTGAGGTATATTGCCTATATATGTTTTTCAATATAAGTTTTCTTCATCTATCATTTTCTCTGTGCTCCGCATGGCAGGCAACATTGTATTGGACAAGTCTGATCTCCAATGTACGTCAAGGGTTCTCAAGCATAGACTTACTGAAGAGAATGCAATATGCCTTTTGTTTTAGGACATATATTGATTATGTTATTTTTAAATCTGTTCTAATGAATAAGTCTGGCCATCTTTGTGCTTGCAGAAAAGCTTTTTAATTCTGTAGCAACTAGACTTGAGGGGAGATTCGGGATCCTCCACAAGAACATCCTTAACTGGTCAGATTTGTTTCTGAAATGTTTTTTCTGCAAGAAGTTCCATACCTCAGCACAACACTTAGCTTGACAACACTTCACCTTTGATGATCAGTTTAGGTTTCAGCCTTGGAGCATGCTGCTAGTGCCAGCTGCCTTGGAGTGAGGGAAACCATATGTCACTGTTTTTGCTGTAGTAAATGGTGTGAGCAAATCTGCATATCTTGCAAAATGTTATTCTCCTTCCATGTTACTTCTGATAAAACTGTTTACTATGCATGATCTTGAAATCACACAACTTGCATACTGGCATATTGTGGTTTATCCTCAGCGCAATGCTGGCAGCATGCTACACCTTCTGCATGCTTATACTAGCAGGGTTCAAGTAGTATCTTAACCCTTTGTATTGAATCATTCAATAATAATATATTTTTGTACATTTGTGGCCTTGAGCTTCATGTGGTGCTTACTGCTTAACCTTTTTCTTTGAAATTTCAGTGATAAGGCATCCCTCTACATCAAGTACATGCCCATCTAGTGTTTAAGTGTTGTCATGTGCCATCGGGCTTAAAATGAAAGATTGCCATTTGGTAGAGACTTCAGAATCACAGCCCAGTTGCTGAATCTTGCTCATTTTCACCTAATATAATATACAGTCTGTTGGTTTTGTTTGCTTGACATATTCATCTGGGGACTCAAATTGAAAACCTTAGCACAAATTCATGGCGTTCATATTTTCTCTAGATAGGATATTTCTTTGTTGATCCATAATTTATTAGTCTGCTGTTTTATGACTAGGCTGCAACTCTTGAACATCCAATGCATCTTCCTCTGCTAATTGATTTGCAGGCACGCACCTTCCATTTTATCACGCAGCATAGTTGGTTTTTCATCTCTTTTTGCTTCTTTAGGCTGCTATTATGAGTCAACATAATGTCCAAACTATCTTTGTCTTTCATCACCTGTTTTTCACCTTCTATGGGTTGGGTAGTTCATGATCTATTCCTGAAGAAAGTAAATACACACATTCTGCAGCTAAGCATGGATGTCCATTATTGGGTCTTGATGTAACCTTTTTCGGCACAACTTTTTCGTCAACCTGATAAACATTCCAGGTACATTATATCATCCTTTAGCCATCGTGTAAAGTCTGTGTCAAAGGTTCTTTATAAATTAAATTTTCTGTGAAGAGCCTTCTTCTTGAAGATAAAAGAGCATCTCCTTTCATCTTCTCTTTCGTTGATCAGATGCCTTACGGCAGACATGTGTTTGGCATTGACGCATTAGCCAATTTCTAGGGACATATTCCTGCTTTCCAGAAATTTAATACTGAAACATTATCATAACGTCAATTCTTGTTGTCAATTTATTGGTACGCAAGAGGCAAAAAGAATTTAGTATTAGAAACAAAATTTGTATGTTTGATGAAGACATGATATTCTGTAGAAAAGCATATTTCATGAGCTTCGCTGGTTTACAGGTCCATTGGCCCAGGAAAGCTTTGAGAAGCGAGAGGATCAGCTTTAATTTCCTTCTACAATGATATTTTGTCACGTCGCTTCCTACTTCTTTCTTACACATGTGATGATAGTTTCATTCCCTGAAATTGACTACCAATTATATTCTTGTTTCATGGCATGAATTTTGTAACATTAGCCGAAGGTTCTCCCTGTCTTCTCATTACAATTGTTTTTTCAGGTATACTGAAGCTCAGCTGGCACTTGTATGCTTGTGCAGAGGCACACAGCTACAATTTGTCGGCTGAGGCCTGAGGGAAAAGAGAGCTAGCTTCTTCATTACAATCGGATTCGAATTTTGTAGTGCAGCTATCAAATGGACTGGCCAAGGTAAGTTAGTGATTCTTTTAGGCATCTCTTGCTAACTAGTGAACGTAATCTTACACTTGTGTTGTTTCTGCTACACAAACAATTCTGTCTGTTGGATTGGCATGTTATTGCCAACTTGACCCAGGATATTTGGGCATCTATTTGGCATATATTTGCCTGTGCGTCTTGACTCAAATAGCTTCTGAAAATAACTTGTGCGGATGCAAATCTTCAGCACAAACTTAGAATCTGCTGTTGACCTACTAAGATCATCTACTGGACCATGTATGCATTATTTATGCTCCACCGGTGCCATAACGTCAGATGAATGACATGTCGCTTGAAAGCACAATTCCATCTCCATCAAAGAACTGATTCCTGGTGTCTTGTATGATACATTGAATACTCACAGTGACTTGATTTTCATTTAGGGTGCAAGAGGTTGGCCAAACAAAAAAGAACAATGGTCTGTCCTATTTTCCGGGTAAACTACTCTTATGTTAAGGCCTGTAGAACTGAACTTTGAAGTTCCTTGCAAAGGCACTTCTCCTTTGCATCTGTTTTGCCTACTTAGTTATCACCACCAAATTTTCTTGTGACATCTTAGTCAAATGCTTGTTCAACCTCACTGTTACCATAATATAACTGCAGTAAATCTCATTGTCGAACCTCAAACCTCCTGAAAAAGCTGGTTGCTTTATGGACCTTAATTGCATGTTACCACAGCCTTATAGACACAATAGTAGGGCATTGAAGTGATTGCTGAAGGGAAAAAAATAAAACATAGATGCGTGCATCATTCTGTGCATTCTTTGCGCCTCCTTTTGCTTGATCAAAAGTAGATCCAAAAACTATCATTCTTCCCCCTAACCACCTTTACTGCTTTTTTTTCCTCCTCCGCAAGCTCAACTGGTAGGCGTCGCACGTACGGATAATGCTAGGCTATTACTAGCCGTAGTGAGGGCTTAACAGCCCTACGCCATCTTTTCCTCACCAGAAACACTATCTTATACAGAGAAAAGGAGGGCACAAAGGCTGGTCGATGCATGGTGTGGTGTGGTGTGACCCCATGCATCAACCTTGTAGTTGGCACCGAATCCCACTCTCCGAGGCAGCTTCACCATGACACCATCCCATCCATCCATCCATCTCTTTTCCTTTTGTTTTTGGCTCTTAAAAGTTGCGTATCTTTAGCTCTTTCCAAGGGAGGGTACTTCCACCCAGCCTCCCCTCCCCAACAATGTTCTACCACTAGTCCACGACTCAGTCTGTCACTCACTGGCCACCATCGCGTGCATTGCATTTCCTGTTTGGTCCGGCCTCCAGGATGGATGATATCTGGACCCGTAGGAACGAATCTGGACACCGGCCTTCAGCTCCGGGGGCTTCTGATTCCCGGGCTCTGAACCTTCAAATCATGCTTACCATTAACAATGCTGCCCCCCTCCCTTTTGCGATCGATTCGATCTCGTGGCGCCTTTTACAGGACGCCAGTGTGAACCCGAGCCGCGACTAAACGCTCAGGATGTTGGAGGAGGAATAAAGCGTGCGCTTGTCTCGGGGCCGCTTTGCGATCGCGAGCCTCTGATGCGCATAACCTGTTGTTTTTAGAGCAATTTTGTATTGCAGGCAATATGGATGGCTGGGGAATGATTCACTGAATACCTCCTCCCCAATTCCTGACGGTACGTACGTACACGGATCTGTGGTACTGCAGGTGCCTCTGAGGAAAGATGCACGGTTTCTGAAATTTAGATGCTGTCCTTACTTGTTACTAGTATATTATGTGACGGAACCGCCAAATTAAAACTCTAAATTAAACGTAGTGGCCGTCATTTGAATACATCGGGCGTCTTAACTTAATGGTTTAATTTGGCGATTCTTTTTCAACCCACGGCCCGATCGAAACAACACCGGAAGTCCCACGCGAAGGCGGGCGCAGATGGTCCAAGCATGACAAAATACTTGAAAATATACAAGGATGACAACCGATAACGAGAGTTTTACAAATTTAGTTCAAAACACAAGCTCACGTAATTTACATAAATTACATAATTTACAAATTTTACATAGCGTAGCCGAGCTCAAATGGAAAAGAAAACATACAACTACATTACTTCATTGGTTTAGTTCTAACACCACCGGTCAGACCAGTACATCTCACGGGTCAGACCGGTGCTACCTGGCCTAAGCAACCACCGGTCAGACCGGTCCACTGACCGGTCAGACCGGTCGAAACAAAACTAAGGGCTGCACACCCTGCCCTCAAGTGTGCAACCCGCCAAATCCCTAATCTAAAGGTCTCTATTCACCACTTCCCACCCCTCTGTATCTCCACGGATAAATTTGACACAGCAGGGGCAGAAATCGACGTCTGGGTGCCCTGTAATAAAATATGGTGGCAACAAACCCTGAGCAACTAATACTCAGCAAGACTTACCCGACCCGTGGGTATAACTTAGCCCACATACCTAGACATGCAAGGCTTTTGGCTGGTGGTTATTTTGCAGAAAAGCAACTAAAGTAATTCCTTACTTTCATTATTTTAGCCCCAAATTTTACATATAAATTAACTCTAATCTAATATTTGCACGAACCAACTATAACAAACATGTTGGTGCAATCAAAATAATTCAATATGTTCAACACTATATACAGATAGCTCACATTTTAACATTTTGCTACGATGCAGCAAAGAGATCAAGGCCCTCATAACCGCGAGACACGGCGAATCGATTCGATTTAACCTTGCAAGGTAGACCTAACCAACACGGCACGCGTATGCCCCGTCGGACCACACGCACCAACCCTTCCCCTCCCCGCCTCGAACTACAGAACCACCCCACCTTCATATAGTCAGCCGAGCCCTAAGGGGTGGTGATGCAGTTCTGTACTTTCGAAGCGAGGCAGTACTAGGCTTACCGGTTTCGACTACCTCCTTCTCCCGGCATGCGGTTAGTACAGTTCATTCTCCGATCAGCACTGCCGACAACAACCGGTCCTTAATCGACACAGACGGGGCTAAGGCACCCAGAAACCCTGTCCTGCTGCCATCCCTAAACATCCTCGTCATTTTCCCGTCCAATCTCAATTTTCGTATCAAATTCAATAACTCATGTACTGAAATATAAATATATCTTATATCTCGCGAGTAACCGGAAATTACTCGACTTCTAAACACCCTATATCTCGCGAGTGACAAGAGATCACTCATCTTTTCTACCGAGAACCATTAAGCATAGCACTCCTATCGTCCTATGCATTCTAGTATAACTCAGGGAAAAATCTAGGGATCATGCAACTAGGGTTTCAAATAATTCCTAAACCTAATGCACAAGTAATAGAGACATATATAGGTGTTATAAGTTGAAATAATAGGATATGCACCGGGGCTTGCCTTGAGTCTGCTGCTCAAAACTGGGGTGAGCTGGGCCTTGGGCCAACTCCCCACGATCCTCCTGCTGCGGGGCTTGCCCCTGCGGCTCCTGTGGCTCCGCAACCACCTCGTATATCACCTCCTTCGCGGCGGCTGCTACACGTATGCATATGCACATGACATGAGAAAGACATGCATGATTTATAAAAATTACAAGTAACCATTAACCACATTAATTTCTAACTATTTGCACCAACTAACCCCAATTCAACCCTCTCAGCTCTGTTAGCACCGGTCAGACCGGTATACCAAACCGGTCAGACCGGTCTGGCCTGTGCGCGCCTCGATACCAAAAATCTGTAGTATTCAGACGTATTCTCGGAGTATCCGGACTCCCAAGTCCGGAGAATCCGGACCTAACTCTGGAATGTCTAGATCACCACAAACCCGGAGTATCCGATCCAATGGCCGGACTGTCCGGGCCCCTACCGGACAGACCGGTCCCTCCGACCGGTCAGACCGGTCCTACCCACACCAAAAACCTAGGATTCCTTGACGCGGCGAAAATCGCCCACAAATTCTTAAACCCTTATAGGCACTAGTCCAGAGATACATTTGGATGTTTTTGACCAGAGGGAACCACCTAAAAACATCTAGAACTAGAGATCGACCATCACAAGCTAAAATACCTTGGGTGAGTGTTTCCCCTGCGAAGAACTTGAATCCCCCGCTCACCAGGGAGGGAATCGTGGAGAAGAAGCTCCCCCACGCCGGTTTGATCCTTCCTTGGCCTTGGAATCAAGTGGAAAGGGAGGATTTGGGACTTAGGGTTTGGGTGAGAGGGGAGGGAGAGGGAACTCGGACTCGAGCTAGCTCTGGTGAGGGTGAGGGAGTTTGTAACACCCGATTTATAAAAGAACATAAACCGAGCAATCATATACGTGCCAGGATCAAGTCACACGTATATACAACAGAATGAACAGTATATCACAGCACATATCACGAATAAGACATAATAAATCGAAATACGAATGTTATTTATTACAATAATGACAAAATGTCTGATACAGCGGAGGTGAAGTACAAAATACGATAAAGACTCTCCGAAGCTGAAGCAGGGCGCCACAGGGACGTCGACTGGGAGACGAACACCTAGAAGTCCTCGTAGTCCTGGTAGCGCTAGACGAACTCCCTCGTGTCGGCAGGAACTGAGCAGCAGTAGCGTATCCAAGAGGAAAAAGTAGAGAAGAGGCAAGAGTGAGTACACAACTTGTACTCAACAAGTATAACACAAACTATGAGGCTCTAGGCTGGCTGACTGACTGCATTAGCTTTTAAGTCTTGGCAAAATTTTATTAAAGCTATTTACTACGAGTTGATGAATTACCATTAACCCAGTTACATAGTAATTAATCAAAATTATTCATGCTGCTACTGAGAACCAAACCGAAACCAAGCCACCAAGGTAACCCCGAGAGGCACCCCCTCGTCGGAAGGGGCTAACCCCACTAATCAAAAGGAGGATCTAGGCCGCTCATAACCGTGAGCACGGCTAGTATACCAGTTTTACACTCTGCAGAGGTTGCACATCTTTACCCACAAGTCGTGAGCTACGCTAGTTGTTCATCACACTTCCTTAGGTGAGATGACTAGCAAACTCACTACGAGGCCGTTACAAAGGACACGTTGGTAAGGTGTAACCGCTAAGGAATCAGGCTCCGCAACGATGGTAACCACCTCGAGGGGGTACAAGACACACAGACCAGCCTCGTAGCCTGGCCACCATTGAAGCTCACCACCCCCCATGCCCCGTCGGTAAGTTACTCCCGAACCAAAATGGCCTAATTAGTAAGCCAAGACCGTCCCATTCCAGTCTTGTGGTAGCGCTGTTGTCCCAGGTTGTCGCTCTATGAACCGGTCCTTATGGAGAGTGGCCAACCAAGCACTAAGAACCGTGCTGGCCCCCTAAACCATGTTTCTAACAAAACCAATTTTAACGAGAAGTGAGCCACTCAAGCCACACAGAGTGCCACTCTCAGAATTAAATTCAGGTAAACCATTAATCAATTTAATTAAAAAGGACCAGGAAATGTTGTAGCGCAGCAACCTAGCACAACTAACCAAAATGCAACCCAAAGGTATATATAAAGGATATAAAATGGCTAGGAAAGTCCTTATAGGCATACAGTATTAAAATGCAGTATGAAATTGTATTTAAAAGTGATAGGTTGTTCATGTTATACTTGCCTTCCTCGTACTACTCCTGCTGCTGCTCAAAGTGCTCGGAAGACGGCTGCTCCGGGTACTGGTACTGGGGCTCCTCAGATGGATCAATGTCTACTCACGAACACATGGCCAAAACAATGCACGATAATAAGCATTCAAGCAAACACTAACAAAAAGCTGAGAAACAGTTTATCAATACATAACAATAGCACACTAAACTACTCTAATACTGTTCTACGTGTTACAACGATCGCGTGCATATAAAGAACGCTAAAAACGGAGCTAAAACGCATAAACTAGGACTAAAACAAGGTTCAGGGGCTTATTTGCAATAAAAACAGGGTTCCAGGGGCTTTTCTGCTAAAACCGAGGACTAAAACGTAATTAAACTAAAGCTTCAGGGTCTAACTCGCAAAATCAGCAGCAAAGGACGGCGGGTTCTATTTCCAGAAAGTCCAGGGGGTTAAGTGAATAAAACAGGGCCAAACCGTAATTACTTTTCTATACAGCTGGACTGCGGGTTGATATTAACAAAGGTCAGGGGCTCTTATGCAAAAATGACAGGCGAAGCGATATCTTTGGATTACGGCCGCTGGATCTAGATCCAACGGTCCAGATCGGATCGAAACGGGTTCTAATCTTGGGCGTACGTGGCGGATCGGACGGCTTGGATTGAAAGGGGACGATGGCGACGGCGCGGGTCGCCGGGAAGCCAATTCCCGCGGCGGCGGCTCATCGGAGATGCCCAAATCCGGCACTCCGGGGTCGTTTCGACCCGGGTTTGGGTCGGTTGGCCTCTACGCGGCATGCGCAAGCCACTAGAGGCAAGAGCGGGGCTCGGTCGGGCTTGGGCGGGGCTTGCCACGGTGAGGGGCGGACTGCGCGGCGGCGCATCGCCGGTGTGCAGCGTCCTAGGCGCTAGAGCGTCCTACAGGCCGATATTTCTAGCGCAAACCACAAGGGAGGCTCTAGGGGAGCTCACCAAGGTTCGAAACGGGCCGGAGCTGTAGCGGAGCGGGGCCGACGTCGAGGTCCGGCGGCGGCGGCGGCGTGGTGGTCGCGGACTGGTCGCAGGGGTGCGTCTTCGGCCTTCCTAGTCCTGTGGATCGGCGTGCGGGGTCCCTGCGACGAGGTAAAAGGGATCAGTTGGGCCGGAGACGCGTCGGCGATGTTAAATCGCGGCGGCGGTCATCCTTACCCGAGTTGGCGTCCGGCTCAAATTCCGGGAAGTGCAAGCCGGAATCGAGGGTGGCGTGCTCGGGTTTGGTCCCAGGGAACACGGCAAAGACGTTGCGCGGGCTGTGGGAGCTCTCGGTGCAGAGGGGCGGTGTGCTTGCGGCAGAGCAGAGGCGCGGCACGGCGGGGGTGAGCGGCGCGGGCTTCTCTGGATCTCAGCTGTGGAATGGGAGGCGCAGGGGTCGTGGGATGCTAATTAAAGACCGCGGGGATCCTGGGGAGGCGTGCCCGGCGGGGACGCCGCGGTGATTGCGGCCGGGCGTTGCTCTGCGGGGAAAGTGGATCGCGCAACCGATCTTTTGCGTGATCCGGGGCTCGGGCTAGGAAGCTTCTAGAGGGGAAAGGGTTCTGGGAGGCCGGCCAGTGGGTCCTGCGCAAGCGCGGGGTGAAGCGGGGCTACGGGTCAGCGAGGGCGCGGACGGAGCAGAGCGGAGAGCGCGGCGAAGACCCCGGGGCGGAGGAAAGGGAAAGATCTGACCCGTGGGCCAGGTCTGTTAGTGGGAGATGCAACGAGCGCGAGCTGCGGGCTGAGCGGTGTGCGGGGAGCGGGGAGCTGGGCTCTGGGAGTGGGCCGCGCAGTGGAGCGGGCCGTGGCTGAGCGATGCGCTGGCGCTGGGCCGTGCTGCGAGGCTGGGCCGCGGGGAAAGGAAAAGAGGGATGGGCCGGCCGGGCTGGCGCACTGGGCCAGGGAGGGAAAAAGGGCCGGTGGGAGAGGGAGAGCGGGCTGGGCCCGGTTGTTGGGTTTTGGACTGGGTTGGTGTGGGGGTTTGGGTTATGGGTTCCTTTTCTATTTCTATTTACTCTCTCTTTTCTATTTCTAACTCAAACAAAGTTTGAATTCAAATTCAAATTTGAATTCAAACCACACTCAAATCATTGAAACTATGCACCAGCATGAATGCAACAACAAATTTTTAAACTTAGACAAATTTTAATTACTTGTGAAACCAAAAATTAGATTAAATGCCAGACTAAGCAAAATAAATCCTAGAAAATTAAATAAACCAATTAAATTTATTATTAAATGCTGGAATTTAAATTAGGGTGTTACAGAGTTGGTGGGGAGGAAAAAAGAGTGATTTAAATGTTGTGGGCCCAACCAGTTGAACCCAGTTCAACCGGTCAGACCGGTCCGGCCCAAACTGACAGGAAAATTTTTGGGTTTAGTGATTTGTCGTGTGAGTTGAACTAATGACCATGGTTAACTTAATTATCGAGGATTAACACATGGGTATTACAATCCTACCCCCTAAAAGAAATCTCATCCCGACATTTAATGAATGGCTAAAGGGAAAGTTAGAAATTGGTGTGTACCTCGATAGGCTTGTAGCAATTCCAGACATTTAGTCCGAACAAATTCCTCCGTCTCCCAAGTAGCTTTCCGCTTGGAGTGATTACTCCATTGCACCTTATAGAAGTTGCTAGTATGATTTCGGGTGACTCGAGTCTTATAATCAATAATTTTCACTGGGTGCTCGGGATATACAAGATTGGGCTCCAATTGTAGCCCCTCTATATCCACAATCTTGGTGGGAACACGGAGGCATTTTCTGAGCTGAGGGACATGGAATATATTATGAACCACGGATAAGTGGGCAGGAAGTTCCAGGCGGTATGCCACTGGTCCACATTGCTCAATAATAAGGAAAGGCCCAACATAACGAGGTGCGAGCCTTCCCTTCTCAACGAATCGTTGAACCCCTTTCATCGGAGATACCCACAGATAGACATGATCCCCCACTTGAAACATGATCGATTGACGTTTCTTGTCCGCGTAACTCTTTTGTCGGGATTGGGCAATCTTCAAATTTTCCTGAATAACCCGAACCTGCTCTTCTGCTTCATTTACCATATCGGGCCCAAAGAAAGTTCTCTCCCCAGCTTCTGACCAATTCAATGGCGTTCTGCATTTCCATCCACATAAGGCCCCAAATGGAGCCATCTTGATGCTTTCTTGATAACTATTGTTATAAGCAAACTCGACCAATGGCAAGCACTCATCCCATTTTTGATTGGGAAAATTTGATTCATGCCACCACAACTCCGTGAAATTGGGTTTCATGTTCAAAATCATGCCACTCAATGGCATGGATTTCAACATGAAATCCAATTTCAAGAAGTTGTAGTGGCATGGATCCAACTGACCCTTTTTGATTATAGGTGAGCACACATGCTCTAAGCATATCCTCCAATATTTGATTTATCCTTTCTGTCTGGCTGTCAGTCTATGGATGATAAGCCGAACTGCGGAGGAGCTGAGTGTCGAGGGCGGCGTGAAAGTGCTCCCAGAATCGGGCAATGGACTGAGCACCCCGGTCTGAAATGATTGTCTTTGGAATTCCATGCAGACTCACAATACGATCTAGATATAACTGGTCATATTGCTTCGCCGTATATGTAGTCTTTACCGGTAGAAAATGGGCCGACTTGGTGAGACGATCCACAATAACCCATATCGAGTCATACCCCTTGGAGGTTTTGGGTAAGCCGACAATGAAATCCATACTGATGCCCTCCCACTTCTAGGAGGGAATACTCCGGGGCTGCAAAGGGCCGGCTGGTCTCAAGTGGCTCGCCTTAACCCTCCGACATGTGTCACATTCTAACACATACCTAGCGATTTCCCGCTTCATCCTTGTCCACCAAAATCGTTGTTTCAGATCCTGATACATTTTGTTGCTGCCAGGATGGATAGAATACCTAGAGAGATGAGCCTCATCGAGAATCTGCTTTCGAAGCTCCAGATCTTTAGGTACCACTAGTCGGTTCTTAAACTATAAAACACCCTCGTCATCTAGATGGAAACATGCCACTCGAGGGTCATTTTCTCCAAGCCTTTGCCTAATCTTTCCCATGCCAATATTGTTTTTCTGCGCCGCAATAATATGATCTCGAAGTGTTGGAGTGAGGGTAAGATTAGCAAGAGTACCCTCAGACACCATAGTCAAGTTCATCTTCTCCATTTCTTGGCACAAAGTTTCATGCACAGCTGCGGCTGAGATGCAACTGCAACTGGCTTTACGACTCAATGCATCGGCTACAACATTAGCCTTGCCCCGGGTGATAATGAATCTCCAGATCATAATCCTTAATTAGCTCTAACCACCGTCTCTGGCGTAAATTCAGCTCGCTCTGGGTAAAGATATATTTGAGACTCTTGTGGTCTGAGTATATATGCACAGAATTACTCAGAAGATAATGGCGCCAGATCTTTAATGCATGTACCACTGCTGCTAGTTCCAAATCATGAGTGGCATAATTCTCCTCGTGTCGCCTAAGTGCTCTGGAAGCATAAACAATTACCCTCTGATCTTGCATGAGTACACAACCGAGACCCGTACATGATGCATCACAATACACATCAAAATGTCGAGTAATATCCGGCTGAGCCAAGACAGGGGCCGACGTTAAGAGCTTTCTCAATGTCTGAAAAGATCGCTCACATTTGTCGTCCCAATTAAATCTCACCCCTTTCTTGAGTAATTTAGTCATGGGCCTAGCAATTTTTGAGAAGTCCGGAACAAACAGCCGGTAATACCCTGCTAGCCCAAGGAAACTCCGGATCTCTGAAACAAACTCTGGAGTCTTCCAATTCAATACATCTTGAATTTTGCTGGGGTCCACAGAGATACCCGCCTCAGAGATAATATGGCCCAAGAACTGAACCTCCTTAAGCCAGAAATCACATTTACTGAATTTAGCATATAACTTATGCTCTCTGAAACG
This sequence comes from Panicum virgatum, assembly GCF_016808335.1. Taxonomy (NCBI): domain Eukaryota; kingdom Viridiplantae; phylum Streptophyta; class Magnoliopsida; order Poales; family Poaceae; genus Panicum; species Panicum virgatum. Next base: position 47,024,543 of record NC_053144.1, on the reverse strand, counting down.
CTGGAGAACAATACGAAGATGCTCAGCATGTTCTTCTTCATTCTTGGAATATATAAGAATGTCGTCAATGAAAACCACGACAAACTTATCCAGTTCAGGCATGAATACCGAATTCATGAGGTACATGAAGTGAGCAGGGGCATTCGTCATCCCAAATGACATAACCAGATACTCATAGAGCCCGTATCTGGTGGAGAAGGCCGTCTTGGGAATATCCTCAGCTCTAATCTTTATCTGATGATAACCAGAGCGGAGGTCGATTTTTGAAAATACCTTGGCCCCGAATAGCTGATCAAACAGAATATCAATTCTGGGAAGGGGATATTTGTTCTTGATTGTGACAGCATTCAAAACCCTATAGTCCACACACAACCTAAGGCTTTGATCTTTTTTTCTTAACAAAGAGCACCGGACAGCCCCAAGGCGAAATGCTAGGACGAATATATCCCTTATCAATTGCTTCTTTAACTCAGCCAGCTCATTCGGTGGCATCCGATAAGGTCTTCGGAAATTAGTGCTGTTCCCGGTTGCAATTCAATGGCAAACTCCACCTCACGATCAGGTGGCATCCCAGGCAAATCATCTGGAAAAACATCTGGGTATTCACATACTACTGGTATGTCCTCTAGCTTCTTGTCCTCGACAAGATTCACCATATGGGTCAACGGTGTGGGGCTCATAAGACACAATGTCATAGAACTATGAATGGGAGAATTTACGTGCATCGCACGTGATGAGGTGTCCAGAATAATCCCATAAAATTTCATCCAATTCATACCGAGGATGATATCCACTTTCTGGGTTGGCAACATGATCAAATGGGTCGTAAAATTTTTTCCCTAAAGCCGTAGAGGCACTTGCTTGGTAATCTGATTGGTTATCAATTGACACCTAGCCCAAGTCTAGTAACACACTCTTCACTGATAAAGGTGTGAAATGCACCCGAGTCGAACAACACAGTAACGGGTTGATTATTTACGAAAAACATACCCGTCATCACTGGAGCTCCCTCAGGAATACCCTCAAGGGTGGTGTAGTGCACTTTGTCCCGGTTTGAAATGAGCCACTTGCTGCTTCTGACTCTGCCGACCGGACTGCTGGCACTGCTTCGGTGGCATCGGGCAGTTGCGTGCGAAATGTCCAGGCTACCCACAATTGTAGCACGGGAATAAATTGGGGCGCATCCCCGGCTGCTGCACCCATATCTTCTGCTCACTGCTGAGGAACAGGAGGCCTGGCTGTCCCCTGTGACGATGTGTACTGAGGGGGCCAGTATCCCCACTGCTGCTGTGGCTGGTGCTGAAAAGGGGCTCTCTGTGGGCCCGATTGTACTAGACGGAACTTCTGGGGAGCGCTGCTCGAAGATCCCACTGCCGACGCATTTCTATTCTTCTCCGCCTTATGATCCAAGTGGGCATCCTCCTGAATGATAGCCCCATTGACTAGCTCACTGAATGTGTCAAATTTGATCATGGCCAGGCGATTCTGGAGTTTGCTGCTAAGCCCCTGCCGGAAGCACGCCTGCTTCTTCTCATCAGTGTCTACGTGGTACCCCGCATACTGTGACAAGGTGTTGAAGGCCTGAGAGTATTGTAGTACACTGTTATTACCCTGCTTAAGGGCCAAGAACTCCGTGAGTTTTCTTCTGATCACCCCTGCTGGGATGTGATGTGCCCTGAATGCTTCTTTAAACTGGGCCCAGGTGAACCGAGTGCCCTCGGGAAACATGGCCACGTGATTGTCCCACCAAGTGCGTGCAGAGCTGCTAAACTGCAAACCCTGCCTTGTCCCCATCATTATACGGGTGCAGAGTGAACTTGGACTCAATGGTCCGGAGCCAACTATCTGCTTCTAGTGGCTCATCTGCTTTGTGGAACAGTGGCGGTTGAGTGCTCAGAAACTGCTCATATCCAGGGACAGCAGGCTGGTGGTGATGCTCATGCCGCTGCGCTCTGCCTTGCTCAACAATCTCCCGGAGGAGTGCCGTCTACTCGTCCCGTCCGGTGAGCATGGCCGCAATGGCCTGAGCCAAATCAGGAGGGTTCGGGGGTGCTGCCATTCTGCATTCAACCATGATTGGATTAGTTACATTTTTTATTACATAAAAATAATCATGACCGCAACTAATATCCGAATCATGGAAGAAATCGCAAGAAACAAATCATTTGAACACAACTGAGAGGCCTCTGCGCTCAACCGGTCAGACCGGTGCAACGGACCGGTCAGACCGGTCTGCATGGCGCTGTGTGGCTCAACGTGGACCAACCGGTCAGACCGGTAGCCAAGACCGGTCAGACCGGTCGCCACCCTGAAACTAAACTTCACTCTCAAACTTGGGTGACAATCCTTAAACCAATCCCATACATGCAATTGAAATTAATGTATGCCATTATGCATGCCATGGTGCAGAAACTCCTATGCAAAGCCCTCAAATAAAATAAAAATAAATAACGAACATGCTGCATGAACGTCCTGCGTTAATTTCTCGACCCAAACTGGATATCTACTTACTCTAACATAAACTATATATATAACTTACTACGTATATTCCCACCTACATCACTAAACCACTTTTATCCTAAATTAGAAAATCATTTTTAATTTGTATTATCTGAAAATCAGTCATGCTCGTACCACCCCAGTGTGTTTCGTTTCTGATACCAGCTGTGACGGAACCGCCAAATTAAAGCTCCAAATTAAGCGTAGTGGCCGTCATTTGAACTCATCTGGCGCATTAACTTAATGGCTTAATTTGGCGATTCTTTCTCAACCCACGGCCCGATCGAAACAACACCGAAAGTCCCACGCGAAGACGGGCGCAGATGGTACAAGCACGACAAAATACTTGAAAATATACAAGGATGACAACCGATAACGAGAGCTTTACAAATTTAGTTCAAAACACAAGCTCACGTAATTTACATAAATTACATAATTTACAAATTTTACATAGCGTAGCCGAGCTCAAATGGAAAAAAAACATACAACTACATTACTTCACTGGTTCAGTTCTAACACCACCGGTCAGACCAGTACATCTCACCGGTCAGACCGGTACATCTCACCTGTCAGACCGGTGCTACCTAGCCTAAGCAACCACCGGTCAGACCGGTCCACTGACCGGTCAGACCGGTCGAAACAAAACTGAGGGCTGCACACCCTGCCCTCAAGTGTGCAACCCGCCAAATCCCTAATATAAGGGTCTCTATCCACCACTTCCCACCCCTCTGCATCTATGCAGATAAATTTGACGCAGCAGGGGCAGAAATCGACGTCTGGGTGCCCTGAAATAAAATATGGTGGCAACAAACCCTGAGCAACTAATACTCAGCAAGACTTACCCGATCCGTGGGTATAACTTAGCCCACATACCTAGACATGCAAGGCTTTTGGCTGGTGGTTATTTTGCAGAAAAACAACTAAAGTAATTCCTTACTTTCATTATTTTAGCCCCAAATTTTATATATACATTAACTCTAATCTAATATTTGCACGAACCAACTATAACAAACATGGTGGTGCAATCAAAATAATTCAATATGTTCAACACTATATACAGATAGCTCACATTCTAACATTTTGCTACGATGCAGCAAAGAGATCAAGGCCCTCGTAACCGCGAGACACGGCGAATCGATTCGATTTAACCTTGTAAGGTAGACCTAACCAACACGGCACGCGTATGCCCCGTCGGACCACACGCACCAACCCTTCCCCTCCCCGCCTCGAACTACAGAACCACCCCACCTTCTTATTGTCAGCCGAGCTCAACTTGAGACCACCAAAAGTAAACATATGCATCCCGTTTCTCCGCGACTACTCGACTCGCTCTAAGGGGTGGTGATGCAGTTCTGTACTTTCAAAGCGAGGCAGTACTAGGCTTACCGGTTTCGACTGCCTCCTACTCCCGGCATACGGTTAGTACAGTTTAATCCCCGATCAGCACTGCCGACAACGATCGGTCCTTAATCGACACAGACGGGGCAAAGGCACCCAGAAACCTTGTCATGCTGCCATCCCTAAACATCCTCATCATTTCCCCATCCGGTCTCAATTTCCGTATCAAATTCAATAACTCATGTACTGGAAGATAAATATATCTTATATCTCGCGAGTAACCGGAAATTACTTGACTTCTAAACACCCTATATCTCGCGAGTGACAAGAGATCACTCGTCTTTTCTACCGAGAACCATTAAGCATAGCACTCTTATCGTCCTATACATTCTAGTATAACTCAGGGGAAAAATCTAGGGATCATGCAACTAGGGTTTCAAACAATTCCTAAACCTAATGCACAAGTAATAGAGACATATATAGGTGTTATAAGTTGAAATAATAGGATATGCACCGGGGCTTGCCTTGAGTCTGCTGCTCAAAACGGGGGTGAGCTGGGCCTTGGGCCAACTCCCTATGATCCTCCTGCTGCGGGGCTTGCACCTGTGGCTCCTGTGGCTCCGCAACCACCTCGTATATCACCTCCTCCGCGGCGGCTGCTACACGTATGCATATGTATATGACATGAGAAAAACATGCATGATTTATAAAAATTACAAGTAACCATTAACCACATTAATTTCTAAACATTTGCACCAACTAACCCCAATTCAACCCTCTCAGCTCTGCTAGCACAGGTCAGACTGGTATACCAAACCGGTCAGACCAGTCTGGTCTGTGCGCGCCTCGATACCAAAAATCCGTAGTATCCGGACGTATTCTCGGAGTATCCGGACTCCCATGTCCGGAGAATCCAGACCTAACTCTGGAATGTCTAGATCACCACAAACCCGGAGTATCCGATCCAATGGCCGGACTGTCCGGACCCCTACCGGTCAGACCGGTCCTAACCAGACCAAAAACCTAGGATTCCTTGGCGCGGTGAAAACCGCCCACAAATTCTTAAACCCTTATAGGCACTAGTCCAGTAATACATTTGGATGTTTTTGACCAGAGGGAACCACCTAAAAACATCTAGAACTAGAGATCGACCATCACAAGCTAAAATACCTTGGGTGAATGTTTCCCCCGCGAAGAACTTGGATCCCCCGCTCCCCAGGGAGGGAATCGTGGAGAAGAAGCTCCCCCACGCCGGTTTGATCCTTTCTTGGCCTTGGAATCAAGTGGAAAGGGAGGATTTGGGACTTAGAGTTTGGGTGAGAGGGGAGGGAGAGGGAACTCGGGCTTGAGCTGGCTTTGGTGAGGGTGAGGGAGTTGGTTGGGAGGAAAAGAGAGAGTGATTTAAATGTTGTGGGCCCAATCAGTTGAACCCAGTTCAACCGGTCAGACCGGTAGCTCCGACCGGTCAGACCGGTCTGGGCCAAACTGACATGAAAAATTTTAGGTTTAGTGATTTGTCGTGTGAGTTGAACCAATAACCATGGTTAACTTAATTACCGAGGATTAACACCTGGGTGTTATACATTAGTACTAGTAGTGGATCACTTTCAAGCTTTGAATGAACTGAGGTGTGGTGCAGTGGTGCCCATTTCTCTGAATCACAACAGCCAACAGCTTATACCCCCTTGTAACTGCCTTGCAGACTACCTGCCGGTGCGCTCTTTTGTACCGGGGCACGGACGCTGATCAGCTGATGGGTGAGCGGTGAGAGACTCGAGAGGATGCCGCGCACGAGCCAGACGAACAGAGCTGGTCCCTGGCGTGGCGCGTCCTGCAGTCGCGCCGGACGGAATGGCAGTTTTGGCCTTGCACCGGCGCCGGGGGCATGGCCGGGACGGCCGGACGGGCGGTTTTGTTGGAGCTTGGTCGCACGCTGCCGGCCTCGCCGTCCCGTGTGTCACGGGTACTTGTGCGGCACCGCCCTGGCCCTGGACACCGGTGATGATGTTAACCTGACCTCGCTGCTGGCTCTCCATTCTCCAGTCTGTCAACTTGCCCGAGCCCATTCTGAAGTCAGTCCCAGGTACAAAGCGACACATCCATACCGCCAGTGCCCAGTGGGGCTGGGCTAGGGCTAGCTTCTGCTCGTTGCTCATGATGTGCCTGCCCCGACTCTTAAGGCTATCCGCACTCGTCGTACTCCAATTTCACTCTTTAAACATAATATTCCGTTCTAATCATCAATATTCTCTTCTCTATATTTAGTTTCTCCGCACCCATCCATTCTCTATATCACTCTCTATACCAACTACCAGCCGCGGGACCCACACGTCAGATTTTTTATCTCTTTCTTTTTACCCTTTCCATTCTCTCTCTCCTCCCATTCTCTCTCTTCTCTCCCCGCCGCATCTGGACCTCGGCGCCCCCGGCGACCTCGCGGCGGAGCAGGGGCCCCTGCCCCCCGATCCTCCTCCCCCTCCTGATCCGGCGAGCGGAACGGTCGCGGCGTGCCAGAGCTGCGGCGGCGGGCGGGCCGAGCGGCAACAGGGCTCCTCTCCTCCCTTGCGCCCGCCCTCGAGCTCCCCGGCCGGGGCTCTCGCCGAGGGGCGCCCCTCCCCTGGCGAGTAGGCGGGCGGCGCGGGCGGCCGAGCGGGCCCTCCCCTGCGAGCGGCACCGACGAGCGCGCGGGTCCGCGCCGCCCCTCCCCTGCGAGCTCCGTGGCCAGGGGCAAGCTGCAGCAGGGAGCTCGCGGCGCTCGCCATGGCCCTGCCCCCTCCTTCTCCATCCCTCTCCCATGGCCCTGCCCCCTCCTTCTCCATCCCTCTCCCATGGCGGCATGGCCTCGAGCACGCCGCTGTCGGCGGGACCAGGTGGTGAGAGCCCCTTGTTCCACGTCGCCGTCGCCATCAGGAGCGCGGCGCGACGCGCGGCCGGGGGCAGGGGGGCGTGGGGAGAAGCGCTCCGGGGGCGGACCAGGCCGCGGGCGTGGGCCCGCTCACCGGCGAGCGACCCGATGGCGGCTGCGGCGCTCGGCACCTCGCGAGCTCGCTCGCCTCAGTCCACCCCGGCGGCCGCCTCGCTCGCTCGGCGGTCCGGGGCCTTGAGCCACGAAGTCGCCGCGGCGCGCGGGGCGGGGGGCCGCGCGACAGCGGCGGCCATGCCTCCTCCATCCCCCCTCTTGTCGGCGGTGAAGGCGGCGCGACGTGGCCCTGCTCCCGGCGGTGCGGCGTGGCCCTGCTCCCGGCGGCGCGGCGTGGTCCTCACCAGGGCGCACGTGGTCGTCCACCGCAGCCGGTGGCGACCGCGAGCAGGGGCGAGCTCCGGCGGCCCTCCTGTGGCAGCGGCGGTTGGGGACGAGCGAGGGAAGGACGAGGGGGCTCGCACGCGTCTTCTGTCTCACGCTGGATGTGCCGTGCGGGAGGTTGTGCGCCACTTTACAGAGCCGCTTAGCGCGCCCCACTGCAGGGGAAAAAAATGCAAAAGGGAAACTGTAAACAGGTAGCGCGCGTTTTGGAGTGCCCCACTGCGGATAGCCTAACATCACAAGTCCAGTCCCAGTCGAGTCCAATCAATGGTCAAGTTCACGAGTGTTGGTGATATGCCCACGAGGCAATGCGTGGGCTGGATAATGATCCGAGAAGGATTATAACCCTAATGGACTTTTATCTTTTCAAAAAAAACCCTAATGGACTTCTGCAGTGAAGGTCCATTAGGGCATCGCCAGTGGCGAGTCGAACCATCGTTAGAGAAGTACTGACGTATGTGCAGGATTCGATTTTCTCCATTCTTCTCCAGTGGTATGGGCCTACCTAGTCCCTTTTATCTTGTTGCATCCGTGCATAGGTCAGTGAGTGGATATAATTTTTTTTATCATTGATTGCAGCCGATGAATCGATGCAAATCTTTGCATCGACTCCTCTCTCTCTCTCCTATATGGTTCGAGGTGCATCAGTGGTTGATTCGACTCTTGCAGCTGCCACGAAGGAAGATGCATCGGTTTGCTTTTCTCACTGGAGAAGCCCTTAGTGGGATCTATAAAATAAGGGGTGGGACTGTGGTGAGATGATGATATCACGTCATAAATCCTATCTGCCGCCGTCTCTCCACTTCCACGAAACCCTAGTCAAGCGCGTGGTACTAGCACACTGGCGATTGCCGTTCCTGCCCCATATGTGTGGACTCTGAGGAAGAGGTGTTGCTGCGTTACAGTGGTGCTGATCGGTGGGATAAGGGGAAGGAACCGCGAGCTACGATCTGCTTCGTCCTCATTGACTGCTTCGTCCTCATTGACGCGCGATTACATTGTGGCAAGCTACTCCAGTTCTACTTACGTTGCGCTGCACGTCCGGTGGTAACAATCCATGACCATTTTCTTATATGAGATCTCAGATGAACGTGATGGAATTATAAATTGGCGATGTTCCTGTTTCCATACATGCTCATGATGTGCCTGCCCCGACCTTGATAGCATCACAAGTCCAGTTCCAGTTGAGTCAAGTCAACCGTCGAGTCTCCTCCAGCTCACGGTGCCCGTCACCAACGGGCCTCCCCTGTCGCTGGCTTGCTGCTGCTGCTGCTAGAGCCCTGGCTGGCGGGCGAGACGGGGGAGATGACGAAACGGTGCAGCCAAAACTGGGAGCCCTGCCCGGCCCCGAGCGTGCTCGTTCGTCGCCGGATACAAACGCCGGCTTCGGTTACATGCAACGTGCACGGTGCATGTGAGGGGGTTCATTGGCCCGACGCGATGCTGCTCACACAAGACAAATGCGGCGAGGGCTGAGGCCAGGAAGGAGGCAGGCAGCACGCCAGGGCTGGTGGGTGAGGTGATGCAAGCCACATGCGGCCCTGCACGGCTGTTGCTGGGCAACTCGACACATCGAGGAGACCACACATGGGGGCCGAGCCTGCTGGCGTGCCCTAGAGAGCACAGGGCAGTTGGGGTTTCAAGGGTGGCTTGGCTATGCTTTGTTTCGGACGCAGAAGTTTTTGTTAACTCTGTGCGCGATCCGAAGTTTCCGTGCGTCTTCGTGCGGTCAAGCTGGCCAATAAACATGCTGGCAAAATAATACACCTCGCGAATAGAATGGCAGCAAAAGAATTAGTCTATCCTTCACATTCCAATTTTGGTTTATAGAAGAAACAGAGGAGGGTCTAGCCAGGCCCGTTTGGATGCGTAGCACAAAACGTACTAGGAAAAGAATCTTCAATACATGAGCCACTAAATAAAGTTTATTTGTAAAATCTTTTCACGAATATGTGTAACTTTTCGCGACGAATTTAATGATAGTAATTAATCCATGATTGACTACAATAATGCTACAGTACTATTCTCTAACCGTACGGTCAAAGGCTTCATTAGATTCGTCTCGCGAAGTAGCACAGGAATTGTGGAGTTAGTTTTGTAAAATATTTATTTAGTACCTTTAATTATTAATCAAAATGAGCTACAGTATTTCGTCCTACCCAACCAAATGGGCTCCAGATCCAGCCAAGCCAAGGCAGGCGGCTAGACTCGAACCACATGCACCGGCTGTCCGGCTACACCACGCGAGTACACACGGTGCAGGGCGGTGGCTGCTGGGATGAATAATAAACTAGGAGTACGAGCCCCTGCGAGATCCGGGCCGTCCACCTGCCGGCGCGCGGCGGAACAGGGCGCTGCGGGGGGCGGGGCCCGCGCGGTGTAGGCGCCTCACCGCCCGACACGGATTAGATAATCGGATCGACAAGTCCTCACTGACCGATGCTGGCAGCGTGGCGCGGGTGGGCCCCGCGCGGGCCCCAGAGGCCTGATCGCGCGGTGTGGTGGTTCACTGCATGGAAGCAGAGCAGGGCAGGAGGCAAACAGACAGCTGTGAGCCGTGAAGGACAGACAGCGCAGGGATAAATTATGCAGCTAAAACCTCGCTACGGCCCCACATGCTCCGGTTCCATGCTCTCCTGGTGAGTGGTGATCTCCTCCTTTCTGGCATCCAGCGTGGGGGCACTGGCACCACCCCGTGTGGCCCTTGTGCATCCCAAGGGCCTCCTGATTGGAAGGGTTTTATACATGAAAAGTTCTGATCAAATTGAGAAAATATGATTTCGCAGCACATGAAGAACAGGAGGAAGCTTTGCTCAGGTAGAATCCTACATGTCCTAACCACTTGGAAGCAGCACAAACCTTTCGGCTTAAGCATCCTGCTGGTGCTGGTGCGCATCGCTCGCTCGCTCGCTCCTCACATCGCGGCGTGTGATTCCAGCGGCGCCATTATCTCCGCTTCGATATTCCCGGGGACTAGGCGAGTTGAGAGGCGTGTTTTATTCCCCCCATCGCCTAATGCTGCGGCCTGCGTGAGACGAGACGAGACGAGGCGACGTGGCCGGATCGGGTGCTCCGATTAGCACCGCGCGAGATGCCCCTGGCCGCCATTCCGTGCAAAGCGCGGGCGCTTTACACGATGATTGCCCCCCGCCGCGCCTGTCCCCAGCAGCGCCAGGAGAACAATCGGAGAGAGAGAGAGAGAGAGAGAGAGAGAGCAAGCAGGGGATACGGTTCGTGCTGCCGCGGCAGCAGGCGAATTCTTATCACGGCGATGATAGGACAGTGCGTAGCAGGATGCAGTGGGGTGGGGTGTGCTTGTGTGTGCAGCCAGCGGCGACCCCAGCGGGCATACGTCCTCTGAATGATGAGCAGGGTTATCCGCGCACCGGAATTGTTCCCGCAGGGTTTCTTTTGTTCTACTAGGCAGGAATGGATAAGGAACTTGCCCGGTTTAGCACCTTCGGTTAAGCTGTAATGCGCCCATTTTTGAGCATGACAGCCCGTGGATGGAACAGTGCGCGCCGGCACCATGGCTAACTGTCGCTTTTCACCGGGCAGGCAAAAGTAACGAATTTCAAAAGTAACCATGCCAAAAGTATTGCTACCGTGGAACCCAAATTCCCCTTTCTGCATGCACCATGCTAGTGATCCTAGCCAGCGCAACAGTAAAACTTACCGGCTGGTAGGATGCTGAACTCTCTCGATCTGGCAGTAATGAAAAATGGCGATCCTGGCTGCTTTCAGGAATCAGGAGTGACTGATGCTAGCTAGAACATCTACGAGGATAGAAGACAGGTAGATTTAGAGCCTTGGTGAAGCCACCACGGCGACGACGGCGAGAGCTTGTTTAGGGGGCTAAGCAACCGGAGTGTGCTAGCAGTAGTATATCTTTGTTAACCCTGGGCAAGTGCAAATCGGAATCCCACTCGGGAACAAAACTGCCGGCCGCCTTTATGCTTGCTTCCGGCGGGCGTCCATGCGGTGACCGCCTTTATTCCCGATCGTTGTTTTTGCTTCGCCCTCGCCCGCCATTGCTGGCTGCTGGGCCGGAGATTGTTCTCCGTCGTCCAATTGTCACGCCGCTCTTGACTCTCGAGCACACGCCGCTAGCCTCCTCCTTTTACAGGTGGCCGCCGCGCTCTCTCGAAGGAGAAAGCAGCCGCTTGTCCGTAATCCAGTTTGCCAAGAACATACTATGATGATCTTTTAATATGACGGCCTGAATTCAAGTTTCTGGGCTTGACTCGGAATTCGAACTCGTGAATTTCATAGGAGACAATGTTTTCGCTCATGGTTTGAGTAGGAAACTTTCATAAAAGCCGTACAGGGGTAGATGCGCTCGAATTGCAGATGCAAACGATGAGCGTTTCTGTAGGCGAATTCTCGGTTAGGAATAGGACCAGGTTTGCAGAAGGTAGAAAACACGGGTGGTCCAGGTTTAAAACGCCATAACCATTGATTGATTTCACAGCAATAACACGGGTGGTAGAATGCACTGGTTACCGCACCGCACCTACCTTTTACAACCTGCTATTCCAAACACAATCGGCTCTGCTGATCAACGCGAGCAGAGCGACCGGCCTGCAAGCCAGGCGACAGACGACGCACTCCAATTTTAGGACACTAAATAAGCAGGCGATCAGATCGGTGGACCATTACAAGTTTACAACGACGACGGTGAAAAATACGTTTTTTGTTTGCTCGCAGTAGGATCATTAGTCCTAGCTAAACCGGGCTGGGTGGTAGATTCACGGCTGGCGGCCGGCGGCGTCAGCACCGCCACGCGGACACGGACACCAGCTCGCCGCGCTGCCAGTAGAGGCAGAGCGCGCCGCCGCGCTTCTCGACGCGGAACCCCATGAGGGCCATCCTCTTGAGCAGGGCCTCGGCCTGCGACTCGGCGAAGGTGCTGGCCTGCACCGGCACGAACCCCGCCGCCGCGAACACGGTCCGCCACGGCGGCGGCGGCTTGTCCATGGCCGCCGCGCGGTGGCGCGCCACCACGCGGCGCTCCACGCCGGGCTGCACCAGGAACCGCTCCATCTTGGCGACCGCGTCGGCGTCCGGGCGCACGGCGTCGACGGACTCGAGCAGGGACACGCAGGACTGGAACGCCTGGAACAGGTGCGCGGCGAAGGGGAGCTCCGTGCGGTCGCCGCCGTGGTCCACTGAGACCACCACCTTGGCGCCGAGCCGCTTCACCAGGCGGAGCACGGCCGGCATTGCGGCCACGTGGGCCGAGCCCACGGGGAGGTGCACGGCGACGGCGTCGCCGCTGGTGATGGCCACCAGCTCCGCGGGGTCCAGGGTGTCGAGGTTGAAGACCGCGAACTGGAGGAAGACGCCGAGCTCGGCGGCGAAGCCGGCGAGGTTCTCGTGGATCAGCTGCAGCTCCAGCGGGTGGTGCGTCGCCGAGGACACCAATGCGGTGACCTTGAGCGTCGCCGCGGGGCACCGCTGCGCAAGCTCCTGCATCAGCGACGCCCACTGCTCCCCCATGCCGATGTCGAAGTCGAGCACGTGGATGCGCCCGGCGCCGCCGATCTCGTCCAGCACCGCCTGGACGCAGGTAAGGTGCGCGAACTGGAGCACGGGGGAGACCTCGGAGAAGGCCTTGTACGCGCCGAGCTTGAGGACCACGTCGTACGGCGTCGACACCTGGGGCGCCGGGGCCTCGCCGGTGGGGGAGAGCGCAAGGCGCAAAGCCTCCTTGAAGTAGAAGGCTGAGCGGAGCAGAGGCGTCCCGGCCGCGGGGACGGCGGGGAGCCGATAATTGAGCCGCGCCAATATCTCGCGGGCGCCGAAGGCGTCGCCGGCCTCGGCGAGCTTGGCAGCCTCGGCGAGCTGGTCCACCGCAGCGGCCGCCTCGTCGTTCGCTGCTGCCTCCGCCTTGGGCTTCATGGCGGGCACGAACCCGGCCGCCGGGGCGGCGGGGCCAGGCAGAGACTGCAGCTTCGGCGCCGGCGCGGGGGCCATCGGGTGGTGCCGCTTAGGCGTCGGCGGCGCCGCGTCCAAGGACGGGTGCGAGCCGAAGAACGCCGCGTGTGGCTGGGGGTGGTGCTGGTGGTGGTGGAGCAGGAGGTTGGACGCGTGGGCGAAGGGCGGGGCCTTGGTGTCCTCCATGGCCGGCGCGAAAGGCATGCTGGACCCGAACGCCGGCGACATCATGGACGGGGCGTGGTCGAGCTCGAGGACCGCCGGATCCATGACGGCCCCCATGCCCGCGGACGCGTCCTCGCCCCCAATGATCCACCTTAGGAAGGTGTGGTCGGGGGCTAGCCCCGGCGGCGCCGCGCCGTCGGACAGAACAGAGCCGGCGGCGTCCCACCCCTCGCCGGCTCCAAGGCCCATGTCAAGCGGCGTGAGCTGCCACTCCTCCTTGCCCCCCACGGCGGCCTCCTCCGCGGCCGCTCCCCCCGGCCATGCCCCCGCCGGTGGCGGCGGGGAGACGTTCTTAGCGTTAGCACCGGCGAGGGCCGCCACGCCGGCGGTCGCGGCGCCCAGGGGCGACGACAGCGTGGAAGCCGAGGTGGGCGGGCTCGGGCTGGGGCTGTGCCTGTGGTCGAGCACCGAGGTGGGCTCCCAGAGGCCGCCGGCGCCGGAGACCTTGCCGGCGGCGAGCCCCTGCTGTTGTTGTTGCTGTTGCAGCAGTAGCAGTGTCCCCGCGTGCCCCTCTCGTGCGCTACCAGCAAAGAGCATTCCTCTCATCTAATCCAACACCTCATAACAGCAACCAGACCAAGGAATGGCGATGGTGCTGCTCCTTGGCCTCCTCTTCCTCCTCCTCCCGACACGTCTTGTCCTACGGGTGTTTGTGTTTCTTCTCTCGCTTCAGACAAGCTAGCTACACGGCCGGCCCTTTCTCTCTCTACCTCCTCTTCCTTCTGTCGTGGTGGTCTCTCTCTTGTGCGGTTTGTTTGTGAAGGGAAGAAGGGGTGAGGAGGTTTGTGTGGGGGAGGGGAGAGTATTTTATTCCCCTGGCAGCGTCTTAATCTCGAAATGATAGCGTGCAACATGAAAAAGGCAAATAAAGTGGGGTGGCCTTCTCGCCGAGGACTTGCCTTCCTCCACTCCTCTCCTCTCCTACTGTCTGTCCTACTAGCCAGCCTCCTGCTCCTGCTCCTCCTCCTCCTCCTCCTCTCTCTTTCATCTCCCTTTCTCTCTCTCCATCACTTTCTTTCTCTCCCTCTCCACCACAGTAGTTTTTCGCTGAAACAAATAAAAAAAAAAGCTCAAAGGGAGGGGAGGCTTTAGCACTGTTGCTCTCGTTTTGGTAGCAACAGCAAAAGGCTGTGCTGTGCAAAATTCCTGATGCAATGGCGCAGGGAAAAGAGATATTTCTGCCGCGGACATAAAACTGTTTGTAGGAGCTTGCATGTTGTGCCAGCCGCCAGGAGCTCTAAACCACACTAGCACACAGGGGTTCAGGCCATAGTCACAAAGTTCCTGGGTCGACCGGGTCGAGGAACGGGGTCGAGGGTCGAGGGTCGTCACTTTATAAAATTATGGTACGAAGGGGGTATACATCTATGGAACGATAAATTATTATGTGGGACGCGACCCTGATTCATCGGGGTCGATATCTTCGGGTCGATAAAGACAAAAACTATATATATGCTACTAATGAAGAAATTAATCTGCACAAGCATATAAGAAACATATAAAATAGTATATTTAGACCATGCTACACGTACTCAGCTCATTGTCTAACAAAAACCACACCAATCCACTGTCCTTAACCTCCTTATCCCAATTAAATCTGCTAGCAATGGGGCTGCGACCCCTTTCAAACCGGGACACGATCCAACCTTGAATGGGACACTGACCCACTTCGACCCCGACCCTCGAATCGGAACGACGTTCCCGGGTCGAGGGACGAGGCATCGACCCCGAATCCTGTGACTATGGTTCAGGCACTGTTTAGATCTTTACAGGTTTTTGCAAAAAAGCCGTAAATGTATTAAAGTGAAACGGAATCTTACTAATTTGAAGTACTAAATGAAGTCTATTTACAAAACTTTTTGCATGGATGGACTGTAAATCGCGAGACAATTCTAATGAGCCTACTTAATTCATGATTTGCAACAGTGATGCTACAGTAACCGTCCGCTAATTATTGATTAAACATGGATTAATTAGCATCATTAGATTCGTCTCGTGATTTACAACCCATCTATGCAAAATGTTTTGCAAATAGACTTCATTTAGTACTTCAAATGCCATCTTTACATCTTTACATAATTTTATAAAATAAACTAAACACACCCTCAGAACCGCAGAAAAAGAATTCCGAGAAATTCTTCTTGCCGGTCAGTGCTTTGCTTGCACCTCGGCCATGCCAAAACCCAGCGTGCAGCAGCAGCGCAGCGCATGGCTCTCCTCTCCCGGTGGAGCCAGTGCTCCATCATATCGGCGCAGTGCAAGGCAGTGCTGTGCATCATGGCTGCACTGTGCAGGCTGTGCTGTCGTCGGCGTTGCTCTTCTTCAGAGCAAGACTTATAATAACACCGGTTGCCGGCGAAAGGAACTCGCATGTCAAACAACGTCTCCAATTCAGCCTGCTCATATTATGATTTGGCTGAAAGAGGTGAATTATTTTTAAGATAGAAATACTTAATGCTTGTATATGCATATGATCTATTGTGTTCAACATCTATGTAGTCAGCACACATATATACCTGGCACACGGATAAATCAGCACACGAGATCGGAGGATGACAAGATACATCTAGTTCTGCGCATGTACCCATACGTTTTCGTCTCGAGCTGCGTGATTCAGCCAGCAAGGGGCCGGCGAGTAGTGGAGATTGTTGGTGATACGCCCAAGAGCCCATCATCACAATACGGTTTAAAGGCCCAAGTGGATATTGATCCAAGAGGGATTAGGGTTACTAATGGGCCTATGAGATAGAAGCCTATTAGTACGCCCTATATATATGAGGGAGGGGCTAGGGGGGGCGATGACCTGAGCCGCGCCACCTCCCTAGCCGCCGCCCCTTCCCTCTCTCTCGGCCGCCGCCCTTGCGTGCGTGCGGTGCTAGCACACCGACGCCCGGCGTTTCATCCCCGTACGTGTGGACTCCGTGGAGGCGCTGCTGCGACTGCTGCGCTGATCGGCTGCTGAGATCAAGTACGAGGAGCTCGGTTCGTGGGACGTGATCTACTACTTCCTCTACATCGACGCGCGACTTCTTCCGCTGCGCTGCGCGTCTAGTGGTAACGATCTATGATCTTCTACTCGCAAGTATCTTGGGTTTATGCGGTAGTGATGCTAGCGTAGCCTACCCGTTTCCCTACAGTGATACCAGAGCCATCTTGCGTAGTTTTTGGTCTGGATCTTTTGCATATAGGTGATATGTTGTTGTTGTAGATTGGATCTATTACTTTTGCACGGTTTGATTAGATCAATTGGTCATAAGGGGTTAAAACTGGAGCGAGTTGATTGCGCGGCATATGACAAAAGATTAGTTTGTGTTCTTTCTTTGTTATGCATACGACATGTCCCTACCGGCTGGAATCACCATCGGGACTAACTGTGTGCATAGTCAGCAGATTGAACCAACAGATCAAGGTCATGTGTAGATGCAGTCTTCTCAAGTGCAAAGTTTGCACGGTCAAGGTGATTGACCTAGTGAAAATTGAGGCATTATGAATGGCTCGGATTTGAGATGATGCGATCACTCTGATGAGATTTTCATAGGGATTCCATAGATGCGATCTGTGTAATTCCGTGAGGTTTTCAGGGCGCTGCCCTGAGACCCGCGGGGGACCGCCGTTGCTTTCTCGCTGTAGCGGCTTCCCAAGCGCTACTTTGGTAGAACACGTCGTACGCCTAACTTGTTTTTGCAGGGTGTGATGTGAATGGTATGATTTGTGCGGCCTGCGTGTCGGAAGTTAACACAACCGGGTTGAGGTTGCACCATTATTGTATAACGACCTGCGTGTCGACTTGTGATGTTTGAATCCTCATGTAATTATTTCACTAGCTATTAGATGTAGTAGCTTAGTATCTTTTCATGGAGATTTCAATCATGATGGCGATGATGATCACCACAAGACAGGACGGATGGCAATGGAGGTCACCTTGGAGCCATGGCGATGGAGCCCATTGTGATGCAAGAGGCCATACTATTCACAATATAATATGATTATATGCCTGTGATATTTATTTTCCTGTCATACTATTCTTTCATGCTTTTACATATGGTGGATGCTTTAATCATGATAGAATAGCTTCCCTCAGAAAAGTTTGAGTTTTTGATGCCTTTTACCAATAGCTGCACCTATAAATTTTGATCGTTGTGTGGTAGGTTTACCAAAGTAGAGTACCCTCAGCTATCACTTTTGTATAGGGTGGATGTCGGACATTCACAAGCATAATATTGGTTTACTCAGCAAAGTTATCAAAACAATTTTGGGCTTTAAGGCATAGGGTTGGGGCCGGGGCATTGGATGCCACCCAACAAACAAGAGTCGCATAGAGATGTGATTAGTAATTTGTTACTTACCTGTATCACTACTTTTCTAGCCGTGATGCTAAAGCTCACTAGAATTTTAGTGATTATGGATCTTGAACTACTATATGTCATTAGAGGGAAGATGACTTTGATATAGTATGTTGTCTTTTGTTAAATCAGTTAATGAAAGTCTTTACATAAACTTAGTGCTGAAATCTTGCTTTACTTTAATGTTGTAGATCATGTCTGCCAGTAACAATTCCGCTTTTAATTTGCGTTCTGTTCTTGAGAAAGAAAAGTTGAATGGAACAAACTTTATTGATTGGTACCGCAATCTGATAATTGTTCTCAGACAAGAGAAAAAGGAGTATGTTCTTGAGCAGCCATATCCTGATGATCTCCCTGACAATGCAACTGCTGCTGATCGCAGAGTTTATGAGAAGCACTGCAATGACTCACTTGATGTCAGCTGTCTGATGCTCGCCACCATGTCCCCTGATCTGCAGAAGCAGTATGAGCATGCAGATGCTCATACCATGATCGAGGGGCTGCGTGGGATGTTTCAGAACCAAGCCAGGACTAAGAGGTTCAATATCTCAAAGTCCTTGTTTGCGTGCAAGCTGGCAGAAGGTAGCCCAGTCAGTCCTCATGTGATCAAAATGATTGGTTACATTGAGACTTTGGATAGACTTGGTTCTGAACTTCACCAAGACTTGGCTACTGATGTTATTCTCCAGTCGCTCCTGGCGAGCTATGAGCCTTTTATCATGAACTTTCAGATG
This sequence comes from Panicum virgatum, assembly GCF_016808335.1. NCBI lineage: Eukaryota > Viridiplantae > Streptophyta > Magnoliopsida > Poales > Poaceae > Panicum > Panicum virgatum. Next base: position 47,006,163 of record NC_053144.1, on the reverse strand, counting down.
AATGGCTTGGATAAAACATTGAGTGAGTTGCATGGGATGCTAAAAACAGCAGAGGAGAGCATTAAGAAGAATCCGAATCATGTGATGATGATTCAGAAGGGGAACAAAAAGAGGAAGCGTTGGACGCCTCCTAATCCCAAAGGTAAAGGCAAGGAAAAGAGTTCCGGTGGTGAGTCTTCGGGCTCTAAGCTAAAGCCAGCACCTAAGGCCAAATCTGGCCCTACTTCTGAAGATGAATGCTTCCACTGTCATGAAAATGGACATTGGTCTAGGAACTGCAAGAAGTACTTGGAAGAAAAGAAGAAGAAGAAGGGAAGTGAGACTTCCACTTCAGGTATAAATGTTATAGAAATAAATATTGCATTATCTTCTAGTGAATCATGGGTATTTGATACTGGATCGATGATTCACACTTGCAAATCGTTGCAGGGTCTAAGTGAGACTAGAAGATTTGCAAGAGGCGAGTTGGACGTTCGGGTCGGCAATGGCGTAAAGGTTGCGGTGTTGGCGGTCGGCACCTACCACTTGTCTCTACCCTCCGGATTAGTTTTGGAATTAAATAATTGTTATTGCATTCCTGCTTTGAGCAAGAACATTATTTCTTTTTCATGTTTGGAAGAAGTTGGTGATTTTAAGATTGTAATTGAGAACAAACGTTGTTCTATCTTTTGCAATGGTATTTTTTATGCTCATTGTCCATTGGTGAATGGATTATATGTTCTTGATCTTGAGGATAAATCTGTCTGTAACATTAATACTAAGAGGCTTAGACCAAATGATTTGAATCCCACTTTTATTTGGCATTGTCGCTTAGGTCATATAAATGAGAAGCGCATTGAACAACTCCATAAAGATGGATTGTTAATCTCATTTGATTTTGAATCATTTGACACATGTGAGTCTTGTTTGCTTGGAAAGATGACCAAAGCGCCTTTCACTGGTCAGAGTGAGAGGGCGAGTGACTTGTTGGGACTTGTACATACCGATGTATGTGGACCAATGAGCTCAATAGCCAGAGGTGGTTTTCAGTACTTCATTACTTTCACTGATGACTTTAGTAGATATGGCTATATCTACTTAATGAGGCACAAGTCTGAATCGTTTGAAAAGTTCAAAGAATTTCAGAATGAAGTACAAAATCAATTAGGCAAGACAATTAAATTTCTGCGATCTGATCGTGGAGGAGAATATTTGAGCCTTGAATTTGGTGATCATTTGAAGCAATGTGGAATTATTCCGCAGCTAACTCCGCCCGGAACGCCTCAATGGAATGGGGTATCCGAACGGAGGAACCGAACCTTGTTGGACATGGTTAGGTCCATGATGAGCCAAGCTGATCTTCCATTGTCATTTTGGGGTTATGCTCTTGAAACTGCTGCGTTCACACTGAATAGGGTTCCAAGTAAGTCTGTTGAGAAGACACCATATGAGATATGGACTGGGAAGCGTCCCAGATTATCTTTTCTCAAAGTTTGGGGATGTGAGGCTTATGTCAAACGTTTGATGTCAGATAAGCTCACTCTAAAGTCAGACAAATGTTTCCTTGTGGGGTATCCTAGGGGAACCAAAGGATATTATTTTTACAATAAGGCGGAAGGCAAAGTGTTTGTCGCTCGCAATGGTGTTTTCTTAGAAAAGGAGTTTCTCTCAAAAGGATTTAGTGGGAGCAAGGTGCAACTTGAAGAAATTCAGGAAACACCCGAAACTATTTCAGCACCCACTGAAGATCCACGGGATGTGCAAGATGTTGCACAACCCGTAGTTGAGGCACCAGCCCCACGAAGGTCTATAAGGGCACGTCGCGCTACTGACAAGCTCAACCTCCTTATTACGGAGGAGCGCCATGTATTATTGATGGAAAATGATGAGCCCTTGACCTACAAAGAAGCAATGATGGGACCCGACTCCGACAAATGGCTTGAAGCCATGGAATCCGAGTTAAAATCCATGCATGATAATCAAGTTTGGAACTTGGTCGATCAGATTGACAGTGTAAGACCTGTCGACTGTAAGTGGATTTTTAAGAAAAAATTAGACATGGATGGAAATGTTCACATCTATAAGGCACGATTGGTGGCGAAAGGTTTCCGACAAATTCAAGGTGTTGACTATGAGGAAACCTTTTCGCCCGTCGCAATGCTAAAGTCTGTTCGGATTCTCCTAGCAATTGCCGCATATTATGACTATGAGATATGGCAAATGGATGTCAAAACCGCTTTTCTTAATGGACATCTAAGTGAGGATGTGTATATGACACAACCTGAAGGTTTTGTCGATCCTAAAAATGCTGGGAAAATATGTAAGCTTCAGAGGTCCATCTATGGATTGAAGCAAGCATCTCGGAGTTGGAATATTCGTTTTGATGAAGTAGTCAAAGGGTTTGGCTTCATCAAGAATGAAGATGAGCCTTGTGTTTACAAAAAGGCTAGTGGGAGCGCACTTGTGTTTCTGGTCCTATATGTGGATGACATATTACTGATCGGAAATGATATTCCAATGCTTGAAGCCGTTAAAACCTCATTGAAAAAGAGTTTTTCGATGAAGGATTTAGGAGAGGCGGCTTATATTCTGGGTATTAGGATCTATAGAGATAGATCAAAAAGGCTAATTGGATTGAGCCAAGACACGTACATTGACAAGATACTGAATCGGTTCAATATGCAAGATTCCAAGAAAGGTTTCTTGCCAATGTCACATGGCATTACTCTAAGCAAGAGTCAGTGTGCTACGACACCTGATGAGCAAAAGAGGATGAGTACGATTCCTTATGCTTCAGCCATAGGGTCGATCATGTATGCTATGCTTTGCACGCGCCCAGATGTTTCCTTTGCTCTAAGTGTTACGAGCAGGTATCAGTCAGATTTCGGTGAACCTCACTGGACAATTGTAAAGAGTATCCTTAAGTACTTGAGAAGAACTAAGAATATGTTCCTAATATTTGGAGGCGAAGATGAGCTCCTTGTAAAGGGTTACACCGATGCTAGTTTTCAAATAGACAAAGATGACTCCAAATCGCAATCTGGTTTTGTTTTCTGCTTCAATGGTGGGGCAGTGAGCTGGAAGAGTTCCAAGCAAGATACGGTGGCTGATTCGACGACAGAGGCCGAGTATATTGCAGCTTTCGAAGCTGCAAAAGAAGCTGTTTGGATCAGAAAGTTTGTTTCTGACTTGGGTGTTGTTCCTAGTGCGTCCAGTCCAGTGGACCTCTATTGTGATAATAGTGGTGCCGTTGCACTAGCAAAGGAGCCTAGAACAACTAAGAAGTCCAGACATATACTGCGAAAGTATCACTTCATCCGTAACTTTGTTGAGAGAGGTGATGTGAAGGTTTGCAAGGTGCACACGGATTCAAACGTTGCTGATCCGTTGACGAAGCCTCTCCCACAAACAAAGCATGAGGCGCACATGAGATCTATGGGTATTAGATACTTACATCAGTGATTCTAGTGTGCGTGGGAGATTTTGTGTCATGAGTATGTTTATGTAATGATAAATAATTGTTATTTGTTCCATGGATGATTATTTTACATTGATTATCAAGTATGTGACTTGTTCGTGAAACTCTTTGTTGAAAATGATATGATTCTAAATTATCCCTAGTTTATGTCGTTGTGTGGGACAACAACGACGTTGAGACTAGCACATGCATTAATTGATGATCATGTTTCACGGATCATGGATATGGAGATATCGGATTAATGATGTGGACACATGTTGGTGAACATGGTGTTGGATTGACCCACTCCAAGACAATGTTGGGATTGTTATTTTGTATGTGCCATCAGTTGTTCTTGAGTGTTATACCTACTGGATCCTTAGACCTGAGATCGCCATTGTTTCTCACTGTGTGTAGTGGTGCATCTTGGGGCTGCTAAACGCTACTCCGTGACTGGGTAGTTACAAAAGCAGCTTATAGGTATGTCATGAAACATGGAATGGGATGTGAGCGGATCAAGATGGAATTTGCCCCTCCTAGATAACGGGAGAGATATCTCTGGGCCCCTCGAGATAGTTGGATTTGAAAGTGCATGGCCATGCCAAAGTGATTAAAGAGTTAATCATGATGACTAAAGGTTAGTTATGAATAGAATCCACTATTAGATCGAGAGAATGGTCGAGCTATCACAAAGGTGGCACGCATCTCGCTTTGAGCTTGACTGGTATCGTGTGGCAAAGGGATCGGTGTATGAGTATATCTATGGTTCGTCCGATATGATCTTTATGTGTATTTGTGAGTCACTATGCCCTGCTAGGTGCCGCTATTGACTTGTGATTCGGAAATGATTTCCGATCACGACCACCTACACATGAACCTAACGGGTCACACACTTAAGGGGTTTGGAATGTTGGAAAGCTTGCATGTATGATTGTCTCTAGTGCAAGTGGGAGATTGTTGGTGATATGCCCAAGAGCCCATCATCACAATACGGTTTAAAGGCCCAAGTGGATATTGATCCAAGAGGGATTAGGGTTACTAATGGGCCTATGAGATAGAAGCCCATTAGTACGCCCTATATATATGAGGGAGGGGCTAGCCGGCTAGGGGGGCGATGACCTGAGCCGCGCCACCTCCCTAGCCGCCGCCCCTCCCTCTCTCTCGGCCGCCGCCCTTGCCGTGCGTGCGGTGCTAGCACACCGACGCCCGGTGTTTCATCCCCGTACGTGTGGACTCCGTGGAGGCGCTGCTGCGACTGCTGCGCTGATCGACTGCTGGGATCAAGTACGAGGAGCTCGGTTCGTGGGACGTGATCGACTACTTCCTCTACATCGACGCGCGACTTCTTCCGCTGCGCTGCGCGTCTAGTGGTAACGATCTATGATCTTCTACTCGCAAGTATCTTGGGTTTATGCGGTAGTGATACTAGCGTAGCCTACCCGTTTCCCTACAGAGCGCCCGTTCCTCTTTCTCTCTCCACTTCTCTCTCTGCCAACAGAGATTTTTCTGACCTGGATGCTCATTTCGCCCGCCTCATTGGCACCATAATCCTTGATCTCAGTCGTTGCACTGCACACCTGCAGCTCTCCATATGTTGGAGGGAGGCTCCAAGTCACAAAGGCGATTGAATTATTATTATTTGAATAAAGACGATTGAATTATGTCAGGCATGGGTAGTGTTGTCTTCATTACTTTGGGTATTTAGTGTAGTGTTTCTGGTTATCGGGCCGTGGGCCGTTGCTAGTGTGCGTGAGTGTGTCTCCGGTCCAAGAGCCGTGCTATATTGCTAGTGTCGAAGAAAAGGAAATGAACTATCCTATCTGAATCTTTCTTCTTCCTCCCGTGCTCTCCTCTTCTCTCTTGCGTTTCTTCCTCTGAACTTTCCCTATCTCTCTCCCTAGCTCAAATTCAGCTATCGTAGTGCTCTGATCGCTCTCAACAGAGATCGGGACACTACATTTGGTATCAGATTCAGACTATCCTTGGCGCGCCTCCACCCCGTTCCACCATCGCCGTCGTATCCTTGGTCTGGTCCGCCTCATCGGCGCGAATCCTTCCGATTCTGGCGTCCACGCCCCGCCCACCGACTCCCAGTCGGCGGCGGCCACCGCAAATCGACAGTTAGCCGCTCCGGCGCCGTCGACCACCAAGTTTTGTTGCGCCGCTTAGGGTTTCAGTTTGGGGATTTATTCTTGTCGTTCCTTCGGCTGGGCACACGAGTTCACCTCGGCGCCAAATCGTCAAGCCGCACACACCAGACAGCTCTGCGCGGCAAAGGATGAGATGGGGGAACGTATCCACAAGTTGTTCGAGGAAAAGCTCACGACAGTAGTTACAAAGCTGGAGGACTTGTCCATGGTGAAGGAGCAACTCGCAGACGTGAACACCAAGCTTTCTGATCAGGCGAGCCGCCTTGAACAAGTTCAGATTAAGTTGGATTTGGCGATGACCTCCCTGGGCACGGTCCAGCAGGAGCAACAGCAAGTCGCTCGCGCGCTGAAAACCTCCACGCTGCCGAAACTGACTATTCCAGGGCGAGATACCTCAGGATTAATGGGCTCTCATCCGCGATTTCCTCCTCCACCGCCGCCTCAATATCATCCTTCTTTAGTGGTATTTCCCCCATCCCCTGTTCTCCCTGATTCAAATGTCCCTGCGTCCGATGCCAGGGGCGCTGCTGGTGATGATCGCCAACTTGTTCCTCTAGGCACTGGTAGTTCTCGTTCTCTTGGAGATTCTGTGTTGACTACAGAAAGCTAAATGATATAACTGTGAAGAACAAGTTTCCCATGCCTATCATCGATGAATTACTAGATGAGCTCGCTGGCGCTAAATACTTTGCCAAATTGGATATGAAATCGGGATTTCATCAAATCAGAATGTTGCCTAGTGATGAATTCAAAACTGCATTCAAGACTCATCACGGTCATTTTCAGTTTAAGGTAATGCCTTTTGGACTTACTAATGCCCCAGCAACATTTCAATGTCTCATGAATGCAATCTTTGCGCCTTACTTGAGAAAGTTTGTACTGGTGTTCATGGACGACATCTTAGTTTACAGTCCATCACTAGAGGCCCGTGCTAAACACCTCAAGATGGTGTTTCACGTGCTGCAGCATCATCAGTTAGTAGCTAAATTCAGCAAGTGCACTTTTGCCCAGACCAGCCTTGAGTACCTTGGCCACATCATATATGATAAGGGTGTCTCTACGGATCCTTCTAAAACTCTTGCAATGTTGCAGTGGCCAGTGCCTACCAATGTCACTGAGCTTCGAGGGTTCCTTGGTCTAACGGGATTGCATCACTATAGAAAATTTGTGCGTAATTATGGCATTGTTGCTAAGCCACTGACAAGCCTTCTCAAGTTGAAAACATTTCAGTGGTCTGCCACAGCTCAACAAGCCTTTGAGCAATTGAAACAAGCGATGTCCACTACTCCTGTGCTCTCACTACCCAATTTTCAAGAACCTTTTGAACTAGAAACAGATGCTTGTGATACAGGAGTTGGGGCTGTTCTATCTCAAAAAGGTCACCCTGTGGCATTCTACAGTAAGGCACTTGGGGTCAACAATCAGAAGCTTTCTATCTATGAAAAAGAATTCATTGCAATACTAATGGCAGTTGACAAATGGAGAAATTATCTTCAGTGGGGCGAATTCACCATCAGGACCGATCATAAGAGTCTTTGCCATCTTCAAGACCAGACTCTATCAACTGATTGGCAGAAAAAGGCAATGGTAAAGTTGGCTGGATTACAGTTTAAACTCCATTACAAGAAGGACTCTGAAAATAAGGTGGCTGATGCTTTGTCTAGAGTGGGACATGCATTCGAATGCTCAGCTATATCTTGTGGGACACCTATATGGCTCCAAGAAGTGGTCAATTCTTATGTTACTGACATCAATGCTCAGCAATTGCTTACTTAGTTAGCTGTGGTTAGACCCAACTCTCATGGGTTCTCCCTGAAACATGGTCTGATTTACAAGAAAAATCAGGTGTGGGTGGGTGACAATACAGCTTTGAAAACTAAGATCATTTCGGCTTTTCATGACTCTGCTATTGGAGGACACTCTGGTGTGCAAGCTACATACCACAGAGTCAAGAAGTTGTTTTATTGGCATGGACTCAAAGGTGATGTGGACTCATTTGTTAAGCAATGCCAAATTTGCCAGTAGGCCAAGCATGAACATTGTAAATATCCAGGGTTATTGCAGCCTCTGCCCATTCCTGACAGTTCTTGGAAAGATTTATCCATGGATTTCATAGAGGGCTTGCCCAAGTCTGATACATATTCTGTGATTCTGGTGGTGGTGGATAGATTCACCAAATATGCACACTTCTACCCTCTGAAACATCCCTTCATTGCCAAGTATGTGGCCTAAGTCTTCTTTGACAATGTGGTGAAGTTACATGGGGTTCCCACTTCAATTGTGTCCGACCGTGACAAGATCTTTACAACCCATTTCTGGCAGGAACTTTTCACTCTGTTGGGTACCAAATTGCTCATGAGCTCTGCCTACCACCCTCAAACAGATGGACAGACTGAGAGGATAAACCAGTGCCTGGAAATGTTCCTTCGATGTGCTGTGCATGATTCACCTACCAAATGACATAAATGGCTGCCTTCTGCTGAGCTGTGGTACAATTCCAGCTATCACACAACCCTTAAATGTTCTCCATTCAAAGCTTTGTATGGGGTTGATCCCAATCCAGGAGCTGTGCCAATGATTACTTCTTCTGGTGATTCTGAGTCTTCTGAAGCTACTGCTGTACTTCAGGACATGCAACTTCTCCTGGATACACTCAAAGAGAATCTGCTCCGGGCCCAACAAAAGATGAAATCTTATGCTGATAAGAACATATCCCCTCGACAGTTTCAGCTGGGTGAATCAGTCTTCTTGAAACTTCAACCCTATGCTCAATCCTCAGTTGCTAACAGATCATTTCCCAAGCTGGCCTTCAAATATTTGGTCCTTACAAAATCTTGGAAAAATTGGCACTACTGCTTACAAATTGGAGCTCCCTGTTCATGCTCAGATACACCCTGTTTTCCATGTGTCTCAGCTGAAACATTCTGTGCCTGACAATACCCCTGTGTTTTCTGACATTCCTGCAATTCCTCCTCTAGATACAGTAGATGTGGTGCCTGAGCGAATCTTGGACCGCCGCCTTGTGAAGAAAGGAGATACTGCAATCACTCAGGTTCAAGTACAGTGGAGTGGCCTGCCTCCTGAGATGTTTACATGGGAAGATTACTACGGTTTGAAGACTCGGTTTCCATCTGCACCAGCCTGGGGACCGGCTGGCTCTGAAGGGAGGGGAAATGTCAGGCATGGGTAGTGTTGTCTTCATTACTTTGGGTATTTAGCGTTGTGTTCCTAGTTATCGGGCCGTGGGCCGTTGTTAGTGTGCGTGAGTGTGTCTCCGGCCCAAGAGCCGTGCTATATGTACTGAGACAGTATGGCTTGCCATCGAAGAAAGGAAATGAACTATCCTATCTGAATCTTTCTTCTTCCTCCCGTGCTCTCCTCTTCTCTCTTGCGTTTCTTTCTCTGAACTTTCCCTCCGATCTCTCTCCCTAGCTCAAATTCAGCTATCGTAGTGCTCTGATCGCTCTCAACAGAGATCGGGACACTACAAATTATCAAACGGCGCCCAAAAAGGATGGAGCAAAGCGGTCGAAAGCTCGAGGGCCGGTCGATCCAAAATTCACCATCATTGCAGCTCACACTACTTTCACCTCTCATCGAGTGACTCTTTTGACGCTTGACACCAGTTTTAAACACTTGAAAGTGAAAGAAAAAAAAGGTGAAGGGAGATCTGCCTGCGGCGTGCTGTTCCACGTGCGCGCTCGCTCTCTATGGTCTCCTCGCTAGGCCCCTGTTTGTAACTCTGTGTGTTCAAGTGTGGATCACTCTGTGGTGTTTGGCGCCTGGTTGGCAACGTTTCAAATCTCAATTCAACCCTAGATTTCTTTGCTTGGGAGCATGCCAAAGCACCATGCTTTTATCTGACAAAAGGTGGCATCCTTCAGAGCTGTATTTAATCCTCGGGGAAGAGTGTAATCTTCAGACAGAAAAGGAAAGAAAACTTGTTTTCATGGGCCCTTGTTATTAATCTGACTTCAGGGTCGAAAGAAAAGAAAGAATAAGAAGATGACTGTGTTTTCACGTTATGTTTATCCTGCACCAGTATTTGCATATTGTTCAGTTGTGTTCAGTAGCATCGCACGCAACGCATATGCAGAATACAGGAGTTGTTTTTTTCTAAAAAAATTTGCGGTAAAGGGCTGGACATGAAAGCTATTATGCATTCATTTGCAATCCATAAAAAGTAAAAAAGCCACTTGAAATTATTTAGGTCTTCAGCCGAGACAGAGGCCGCGTTTAGTTCCCAAAAAGTTCTCAAACTTTTCCGTCACATCGAATTTTTCAACACATGCATGAAGTATTAAATGTAGTTAAAAAAAATAACTAATTACACAGTCTGACTGATTACCACGAGATGAATCTAACGACGTTAATTAATCCATGATTGGACATTAATTACCAAATAAAAACGAAACATGCTACAGTGTCGTAACCCAAAGTTTTTCGCGATCTAAACGCGGCATGAATGTGCCGATCGATCGTTTAACTGAAACTGAATGACCGTGGACAGTGGCCAACGTCAGGCCTATCGAAACGTGCTTCAATGTTTCGAGACCAGAACATCGTTGATCGCCACCCACATGAGTTAATGTGATCAGCTGCTCTCACATCATTATCTTATGGTCCATGATTTATTGCTGCTATACCAGTTGGTGACTCGAAGACTCTTTCGATCCATCACAAGTCTTTGGTTTGTTCAGCTCGTTGTTCGTCCAATCAAAATTACTTTTGACTAAAAAATATGCAATTGATTAATAACACGTCCATTCTATTGGTACCTGAAAAAAAATTATTAACACTATCCTCTCTTTCGAAACTACAAAGTACTAGTACAACTCATGTTCTGAACATGGCTCCTTTTCAAGATTGGTGCATGCACGTAGCCAACAAGAAACGGCAACTGATCATATCGGAAGTCCAAAATCCAAATGGCATCTGGTTCCTGTCCATTTTCTTCAGACGAGACGTCTTAACTTGAGAGACTTCGAAGCCAGGATTTACTTGTAAAAGGCGTTCGCGCCCTGCGCATCGCAGAGGAGGTCAAAATCACATTCTGCCGGGCCGGCGTCGCCGCTGCACCAATAATCAAACGCAAATATCTAGTTGATGATCAATAAAGTGGTTGATGGACCAAGCCACCCATGACCCATCAACAGTTTGGTTAACTATAGCTTGACCGAATGACTGATGGAGACAAACCGGGCTATCCTTAGTTTGGAAGTCCCAACAACCAATCTCGCTTACAAAAGATAAAAGATTAATGAGCGATTAGCAATAGCACTGTTTCCGTTCGCAGTGCACAATAAATAAAAAGGCATGGGAGTACTTCAATCCAAACCATGTCATTGCCATGCTCATCCGCATAATCCGAGCATAGTTAGAACATCGGTAAAAAAACGCTGGATAAAGTTTACAGAGCTCGTTGAATCCTCTCATGTTCTGAGGCCGTGTTTAGATCGAACGCAAAAAAAATTTCGATGAAATCTTACTTATTTAAAGTATTAAATGAAGTCTATTTATAATTTTTTTTGCACAGATGGGTTGTAAATCGCGAGACGAATCTAATGATGCTAATTAATCCATGATTAATTAATAATTAGCGATGGTTACTGTAGCATTACTGTTGCAAATCATGGATTAAGTTGTCTCATTAGATTCGTCTCGCGATTTACAGCCTATCCATGCAAAAAATTTTGTAAATAGACTTCATTTAATACTCCATATATGTGTTGAAATATTCGATGTGATGTTTTTTTGGTGTTTACGGAGTTTATGGGGTGAGACTAAACAGGGCGGGCCTGAAGTCTGAACATGGCTGCCATGTTGCATCACCGTTGATAGATGCATGGCAGCATGGTTGAGCATATCTACGGCTAGATTACGGTACCAAACGCCTAAGTAACATAGCTGCCAAGTAATGATAAAAATAAACAACAATCCACTAGCCCAGAGTTTTCTTTGGGGCGAGGTGAGGAGACAGGGCACATCAAACATTGAATGCCATGTGAGCCTCCGCATAGTTTATTCCGCCCATCGATCTCGCGGATTGATTGTTTTATGATCGAGTGATTAATCCGGCGCTCCGGGGGGCAGTTAGCTAACCGCAAAAGATTAATTGAATGTGCCCAGGTCGGTGCCGTTGGAGTCGTAGTCGCTGCAGATAGTTTTGTTTTATGCTCGAATTTGTAATTCGGATAAATTCAAGTGCAGTACAAGCATGACGTCGGCATAGCTCAGTATTCATATGTTTCGGTGTTTGTCTAGCTGTTTTTTTTTAATTTTCAGATCACCAGCCTGTATATTTGTTTATAACTAAGCATATTTTTTGTATGATGGCAACACATTTTTTTAGATAAAGTATATATGATGGCAACACATAAATCTAAACCACCATTAGGCAGAACCGCAGAAATGTGTTGTATTTAAATTTAATTGCTGAGTATTGGGAGTGAGTTCAAGGGACTTTCTCGTCTGCTTCTTCGTTTTATTTACATTAACAAAGAAAAATGGAAGCAGCATACATTGCAGCCAGGAGCTGGTCCTTAGGCCGATGATTAGCAGCTGGGAGGGGGCAGTAATTGGATCTGATGGAGCAGCTGGACGGCATAGGGCGACTACCCTAAGCAGGCGACAGGTTGATTTGGCGGTCTGATTTGTGCTGGCGGCACGCAGGGGCAAAATCATTTTGATGTGGATGCTCGTGGAAACATCTGCATCAGATGTCGGTACTATGTTTAATCCGTCACCTGCCCGAGAGTTAACAACAGCGCGTGATTGCTGCTTCGGTGACGGGTCGCGCCGAGTGCAAGGGAGGCGCATAAACAATTGCAACTGTCTTAGCTTGGAGAAAAGTTGAACGAATGCAACTTGCTTGCTTGATTATGCTTATGGTGTTAAGTTCAATACAAGATACTTGGTAGTATACAAGTGCACGTCAATAGTGGTAGAGCAAGCAATGGTTCAGACTTTCAGAGGAACACTTTTTTCCCCACAATTTTGTTAGTGTGAATGATTCCTCTAAAGAAATGCATCAGGGAATCTTTTTAGCGATTTATTTGATGCATTTATTATAAGGTTTTGGCATGAACATCATTTCCCACAATAATGTCACAAAACAAAAATGGAAAGCAATAACGGCCCATGAAACACATCCCAAGTTCCTAGCCCAGCAATTCAAATATTATTACTCCTAGAGAAAAAAAACATACTAGCACATTTCAAATATTATACTTCTTGAGAGAAAACTTTATTTGTAATTCAAAAAACTTTGCACTTTAAATTTAGGAACTTTGTATTGTCACATTATAAACTTTACACTCCTAAATCTGAAACTTTGTACCACCATGTCTAGAACTTTTTACTCTTAGATCAGAACTTTATGAACACATATCCAATACTTTGTTCCCATATGTCCAAATATTTTTTGAAAACTTTTGTATGTACCCCTAGGTTTCAAAATGATAGGAAGGGAACTTTGCGTAGCCGATACAAAATTCTTAAAATTATACAGCAAAAAAAAAAAACTTTATGCATCCAAAAACTTCAAAAACTAATAAAATAAAAAATAGAATTACATTCAAAACCTTCTACATCTGCAGCCTTCTGATCACCAAAGATATGCATCTTGGAATGTTGTACTAGCAAATTTCAGACATTGTACATCTTATATATAAATCTTTTTATTCTAAGCTTTACAGTATAAATTTAGGGAATTACTACTTGTACATTTCAAAACTTTATACTTCTAGATAAAAAACTTTACAATTTCAAAATTTGCACTATGAATATATGGAACTATGTACTACCAGACTATAAACTATGCACTCCAAACTTTTAAAGTTCTACAAATGACGCTTTATAGTAGAATCTTCAAAATTTTAGACTCGTATATGGAAACACTTTATAGAATACCTAACTTCAAATGTACATATTTGAAAACTTGTTATTTGTATTGTATTTATAAAAAAAACTATGAAGCACATAAAACATCCCATGTCGAAACATATAGAGTGCCATTTGAACCATCAAATTGAAAACTTTGAATGCAAATACTGAGAAACTTTTTAGATCATGTATATAGAAACTTTGGACAAATGATTACAAAATAAAATGTATCAAGCCATGGGATAAAAACTTTTTGAATTCCTCAAGTCAAAATATTAAACCAGTATGCCTAAAACAGAGTTTCATGTCACTGTGGAGTTTTAGGGTGCGTGGGGTGCAGGGGAGGTGTTAGAAGTTTGGGGGCACATATTATTAAAACTTCATATGCAGAGATCAGAGATGTAAAACTTTGAAATTTGTGTACAATAATAGCTTCCAGTATGATAGCTGATTCTTTTATAGAATAGTAGAAATTGTGAAATTGATCCAGTATGTCATTGTAGCATGGTTAATAATCCAGCCAGCAGCTGTTATCGGCTGGATTATTAACCATGCTACAATTGACAGTGGTATTTGGAGGCCCACGGTTCGCTGCGATTGTTCGCGGTGGACGCTGAGTTTGCTAAAGAAAATATAAAATTTGAGTAATAAAGAATGTCCACAAGGCCGAAATGGAAAATCCATTTCTAGTTTCTGCACTGGGCCAAGAACACGAAGCCCCGAACGAAGCCCACTCAACTTCTCTCTTCCTCCGCCGCGCAGCCACAGCTAGGGTTGGAAAAAAAGCTCGTTAAGCTGGCTCGGTGTCTCGTTTCAAAATTGCTCCGATTACGTTCGTTCTTTTTTTAAAATAAAGATTAGTTGATTTGGAACAAAAGTCAATTTTGGCAAGCTCGGCTCGGCTCGGCTCGTTATGCTCGATTTGAAGTTGCATATCAAACAACGCGGGAGACTATAATAAATATAAATATATTGATTTCGAAGAAAAGTCGAAAAAAGTCGAGGCTCGGCTCGATTCCACCTCTAGCCACAGCACCCGACGACTCGCACTCGCACAGATCGGAGAGAGACAGGAGAGAGATGGCTGGGAGGCTAACCGCAGCGGGGGTCCCGCATCCTCGGCGGCGGCGGCGCACGCGCCGCCGGCCCGCAGCGCTCCGGCAACGCGCCGGCATGGGTCTCCCCGTCGGTCGCCACATCGTCCCCGACAAGCCCGTAAGTCCCTCGCCCCCGAATCCAAATCCCAAATCCAACCCTAGCTAATGCTCTGCTCGTCCCCGCTTCTGGACATTTCGGCTCTAATCGACGACTCTATCTGGCGGATTTTCTCGGTCGCAGCTCCCTACGAACGACGAGCTGGTGTGGGACAACGGCACGCCCTTCCCGGAACCCTGCAATCGACCGCCTCGCCCCGCACATCGGCAAGGTAGTACGGGTCTGATCCAATACGTTGCGCTGGGCCGCATCACAGGCTTCTGGATTGGATGGGTTCGATTTGACTTGATTTGGTTGGTTGATTGGTTGTATGTTTGGTGGTGGATAGTATGAGGCGTTGGCGTGGCTGTGCGGAGGACTCAGTTTCTTTGCTGCTCTTGGTGTGGCCGCTGCTGTGAATGACAAGGCCTCCAATATCCCATATGTAAGTGATCGATGCAAACTTTCCTTTGTGTAATGCAATTTTGATTTTCCAGTGTTTGGATGCGGTGCAGAGACCAGTCATGGTACCCAAGTGTTGTTTGAATTGTGATACGGAAACTTGACATTCTGAATTGTTGTAAAGATACTAGCTAGATGAATAGCGCAGGTAGATTACAGGTTACAAAATCATTGTTAGCATCTGCAAATATCAATCAATGCAGGAGTTGTCCATGGTTTTGTAATTTGTATTATGCTTGTTTATATCTGTTTGTAGACTCAAAAGAAATGCTACAACAGGGAAACCTGTGAACGCAGAGATAAATGTGTTTGAGTTGGAACCGTTTACGGGCCTGTTGGCAGAGCTCGGCTCCTAAAAAACAGCTCCGATCTGGCTCCTCCGACTTAGAGCGGCCTTTGTTTAGTGGAGCTGAAGCCTTGTTGGTAAAACATTGGACAAAAACGGCTTCACCACTAATGTTTCATAGATGTAGGGAAGAAAAGAAAGGCACTAATACCCTAGGGTGTTAGTTATTATATTGTCGGTCGGAGGGGGGGGAAGAGAGGAGGGGGAGGGGAGCAGGGACAATCTTCTCTTTCTCCCTATCCTCTTCTTCCTTCCTAATCCCGCAGCCCTCCCATGCTTTGGGCCTGCCGCCTGGCTGCAGCCCTGCCTTGCGCAGCCTCCCGCAGCAACTGCGTC